>NC_064841.1:30038571-31285000 GCF_024166365.1 Elephas maximus indicus
TGCCAACAAGAAGGAGCTCCTTTAAAATTTCTGTTCCCTATTTGTACTTGATGTGGCTGTCTGTGTGAATGGGTGTGGGTCAGGTGGGGGAAGCAGGGGAGACAACACATCTAAAATAAATTACAAAGAATGAGATGGTTTGTATGTCCTACATGGAACAATTCCTAAGGTATGTTGTTAATTTTTTAAGTAGAATATGCATATACTATCTATCTATAATACCTATAATTATCTATCTATAATATATATGTGCATATATAGTCTATGTGTGTGTGTGTGTTATTGGGTGGGGCACTTGCTCTCAGCTACTAACTGAAAGGTTGGTGGTTCAAATCCAGCCAGCGGCAATGCAGACGAAAGGTCTGGTAATCTTCTTCCATAAGATTACAGGCCAGAAAACTCTGTGGAGTCCAGTTCTACTCTGAAGCACATGTTGTCACCACGAGTTGGAACTGACTCCACAGGAATAGGTTTGGTTTTGGTTCAGGGTAGTGCAAACGGTTTTGGGTGACCGATAATCAAAAGGTTGGAGGTTTTAGTCCACCCAGAGGTGCTTCAGAAGAAAGTCCAGGCAATTTGCTTCCCCCAAAAATCAGCCCTTGAGACCCCGTGGAGCACAGTTGTCCTCTGACACGTCCACAGTTGCCGTAAGTCGGGATCGACTGGATGACGAATCGGTTGTTTATTGTATGTATGTATATACACAGACACACATATATAAACTTATATACGTTTTTAAGCAAAGATGTATCTGGAAAGATAGATGATACACTGGTTAAGACAAACAACACATTTTTTCTAGGGAGGAGGACTGGAAATAAGGGACTGAGGTGGAAACGAGGCTTATTTTTCACCATATAATTTTTTATTTTATTTTATTGTGTTTTAGGTGAAAGTCACCACATAATCTTTCATACTATGTAAAATATTTACCATGGACGTGTATTCTCTATTCAAGGAAATGATTAAATCATTGGTGATAAAGCAGAGTCATTCACCAACAAACCAAAATGAATCTGTAATGAACTGAATTATGTTAAAATATTTTGTTAATAGATTTTTAAACATATATATGAAAAAAAAATTTTTTATATGTATATAAACATAAAAAATAAAATATATGTAATGGTGTTATTAAGCTGTGTAAATTGTGTGCCAAGCATTGTGTCATGGGCCATGATTCTCAGTGGTTTGGCAGTTATGTAATGATGTAGTCATCCTCCATGATGTGATCAGCCAAACAGTTGTAAGGGCAGTTTCCTCAGGGATGTGGCCTGCATACAGGATATATATATATGGACGTTCTGGCAAAGCACACTTGTGTACTCTGGATCCTGCATCTGGCTCATGATCATCTGACCTCCTGTTCTTGGGACTTGATCCAAATGCCTTCCATATTGCCTGCCAATCTTGGGATTCGTCGGCCTCCACAACCTGTGAGCCAGCGGAGTGCCATCTAACCTGCTGATCTTGGGTTCATCAACCCCTATAGCTATGTGAGTCAGGAGAAGCCTCCAGCCTGATGCCTGACCCACAGACTTGGGACTTCCCACACTCTACACCCACATGAGCCATTTCCTTGAAATAAATCTCTCTCTCTCTACGTACACATGTGTGTGTATATATATATATACACATAAATAAATAAAACCTGTTGCCATTGAGTCAATAGATAGACTTCACTGATTTTGCTTCTTTAGAGAACCGAGCCTAAGACGTTTGGTCTTGGGCATAATGAGACACGGATATATTTGAGAAGTAGAGAATGTCACTGTGCTCAAGGAGCTTTCAATTTAGTCAGTGAATGAAGAAGCCATATGTGCTTGAAAAAAATATTAGAGGCAGCAAACAATTAAATGTCAAAGTGAATAATAATATAAACACTAATGAGCTCAGAGTTTCTAGGGCACTGGCAATTTCCCAGGCACAACCTTCCACTAAGAAAATAAAAATGTGAGTAGGGAAAGACCAGCTAGTTCTTGCTATAGTCCCCGCGCAGAGGGCCTGGGTCTGTCTGCATTTCCTCTGGGGAAGCAGTCACTTCACCAAATTGTAACGTGGTGGGCATAGTTCTAAACAATTTAGTGGGAAAAAAAGATCTAAGTGCTGTTTGCAATTAAGGCAAGAGAAGTTCTGATTGTTTGAATGCTTTATTTGTTACCAATTATTTTATGATAAGGTGAGTGAGACCTATCACATAAACAACAACACAAAACTTCCTCCATCCAGAAGGAGGAATTATGCATCATTCTTATTAATCAATTCCTGCAGCAGATATTGACTTGAGTGCCCCTACGATGAGCCTGGGCTGTTTAGAATGCAACCCCCATCCCTGCCCCATGGAGCACTCAGTTGACTAGAGCTTCATGTTAGTTCAATGCTTTACCTATAATTTTAACACCCTGGCCTTTCTTCCTTGCTCCTTCTTTCCTTCCTCATTTTTGTCTCAGTCTGTGCACCTTTTTTTATAGGAAAACAGCACATTATTCAGAACCACACTGACGTGACTTAGTCCCTAACATCCCAGGTCCATGATTTCCACTCAATGTGATGATGAAACTGGTCTGTGACTGCTATATACTGGGGCTCCTAGTACTACATTATCTTGTCCAACCCACTCCACAGAAGTTGTGAGGGTTTGATTAGACCCTGCAAAGCATTTTAGAAGCAGCGAAGCCCTCTTCCAAGGCTGGCTATTATTATAATGGTCACAGTTGGAGAACTAAAACACGAACAACAACAACAAAAGGACCCACTGAAGCTGATCAGACAGTCAAGTTTACTTATAGCCAGAAAGCACTGGTACTAAGAAGATGCTTTTGTTCCTGTAACTGGTGAAATGAGGAGCCAGGTAATGAGAGGAAGCCTCACTGGTAAACCTATCAGGGGCAAATACATGTATCATGGAACAAAGGGAATTTCAGTGTCCTCTTGTCTTTTGTAAAGTGTTTATAAATCTCTCGGGACTGATCTCTCAATTTTCTATCTGTGAAATGCCTATCTTGAGGTCTCTCAAAGGGATACATGGTAAAACAGAACAAAATGGTATTTTTGGTACTCTGAATTCCAGGAAAACCAAAAGAGGTGCAAGAAACTCAAGTGCCAATCAGCTCCCCAATATGGTCAGTCACTTGAGAGAGACTACAGTAATTCCCCTTTATCCACGGTTTTGCTTTCCAAGATTTCAGTTACCTGTGGTCAACTGCGGTTCAAAAATGTTAAATGAGTATGTAGCATGATGAAATCTCATGCCGCTCCATCGTCCACATAACATTTATTACAGTATATTGTTGTAATTGTTCTATTTTATTATTAGTTATTGTTGTTAATCTCTTACTGTGCCTAATTTGTAAGTCAAACTTTATCATAAGTATGCATGTATGGAGTCCTGGTGGCGAAGTAGTTAAGATCTCGCTGCTAACCAAAAGGTTGGCAGTTCGAATCCATTAGCTGCTTCTTGGAAACTCTATGGGGTAGTTCTACTCTTCTGTAGGGGTGTTATGAGTCAGAATCAACTCGGCAGAAACAGGTTCGGTTTGTTTTGTTTTATGTATGTACAGGACAAAACAGAGTATATATAGGGTTCAGTACTATCCTTGGTTTCAAGCATCCACGGGGGTCTTGGAATGTATCCCCCCACCTCCCCACCACCCGCCATGGATAAGGCAGGTTGGCTACAGGGCCACCATGAGTCGGAACTTACTCCATGGCAGCTAACAACAATAACCGTATATAGTGGGGCAAAGGCTGTAACAAAAGCATGATGGAGCTGGTGGCCTGCAGGCCAAGCACGGAGAACTCCTTCCCAGAAATGGAAGCTGCGGTCACATTATTGTTGTTGTTGGGTGACCTCAAACTGCTTTTGACTCATAGCAACCCCATAGAGTAGAACTGCCCCATAGGGTTTTCTAAGCCGTAATCTTTCTGGGGGTGGATCATTAGTCACATTATACCAGCTGAGTCGGTTGTGCTCCCAGATTGCCTGGTGTCAGCAGAAGACATCAGGAGAATCTAACTCTTCAGGACAACTCTCCAGGTCATTGACCAGGGCTGGTCAATCCTAGGATAAATTTAAGCAAAGAAAGGAAACTGTCAATTCTACAGATTTCTTGGTTTAAATCCAAGGGACAGAAGTAAGGAGTATGGAGGGAAGTAGTGTACGCCAGAAGCGTTATAACAGAATTAAGAAAAAAAACATCAGAGCACTTTTTGGATAAACTAGCTTCTTGCACAGATTTGTTGTTGATTTTGTTTTTGTTGTTGATTTGTGACTTAGGAGACCCCATGTGTTACAGAGTAGAACTGCTCCACATGTTTTCGTGGCTATAATCTTTACAAAAGCTGATCGCCACCAGGTTTGTTTCTTTCACAGTGCCACTGGGAGGGTTTGAACTACCAACCCTTTGGTTACCATCATGCCAGGAAAACTGTTTTGCACAGGTTTCTTTGTTTTTCCCACTGACTTGACTAAACCAGTCAGTCCAGATAACTAATCAATCCCTTTTGCCTGAAGGCGCAGCCTGGTTTTCACCAGAACAACTATTGTTTCTGGAATGAGGGTCCTTCAGGCTTTTCCTCTCCCTTCAGGGGAAATGTCCATTTCCAGTCTGGGATATAGGACTTCCCAGTCACTCCTGAGACGCCGAGGGAGCCAGGAACGGAACGTTGGCCTGTCTCAGTCTGCGTGCCGGCCGGCCAGATCGCGTCAGTGCCTGAGGTGCTGAGCCAGAGAGAGCGTCTGCAGAGCGTGCAGGCAACATGGAACCCATCACTGTCATCACTGTGTTCTTTCCTCTCCTGCTATAGTGCTTCCAGGAAGGGGGAGGTGACACCCTCTTGGGAAGATTTGGGGAATTGCATCTTACGTGTGGTTATATTACATTCGCAGCCAGGGAGGCTTCTCTGGGCTGGCCATGCTCTCCTGAAACTGTTCCTACGGCTTCCGCTGGGCCTATGTGAAAGGAGGTGGGAGGAGGAGGAGATGCTACGTGCAGTACAGACATGGTGGTGAAGCCCCTTGTTCTTCCTCCTGGGAGGTGGTGTGTTGTGAGGGAAAGAGCATGGGCTTTGGAGTCACACAGGCCTGGATTTAAATCCTGTTTCTGCCACTGTGTTAATCAACTTGGGCTAAGTTATGCTGCTGTAACAAACAACCCACGAATCTTAGCAGAATAACAAAGGTTTATACCTTACTCGGGCTACATATCTACTGTAGGCAGCTGAGCACTGTTCCATGTGTGTCTTCAACTCAAGGCCCAGGGTAAAGGAGTGGCCCCATCTGGGACCTTTGATCTGAGGAAAAGAGAAACAAGACAGTGGGACCTCATGCTGGCTTTTAAAGTTTCTGCTCACATCATGTTTATACTCCACCCAGTTGATTCTCATCAATAAATTGTTAAACCTATTGCTGAATCACTACCTATCTGTATTTGCCTGATTAAGGATTAACTTTCTAATTTCAGGAATGGAGTGATAAGTGCTCTTTTTCCTTTAAATCCCCAACCCCCGTGCCTAAAAAAAAAAAAAAAATTAATTCAGGGAAAAGGGACCCCTGGTGGCATTATGGTTAAGCACTTGGCTGCTAACTGAAAGGTCAGTGGTTCAAACCCACCGGTGGCCCCACAGGAGAAAAGATCTGACAATCTGCTCCCATAAAGATTACAGTATAGGAAACCCTATAGGGCAGTTATACTCTGTCCTATAGGGTCGCTATGATTCGGAATCAACTCAACGGCAAAAAACAACAATTTAGGGAATTAGGTAAAACCTGACCAAGCTTTAATTCTGCTTTCCAGTCTCCCTTGTTCCAGAAGGGAAGAAGGAAATGGGGCTTCCAGCCAAGAGAAAAGTTTCTATCATTCCATACAGGATTTGGCACTCACAGATGGTGAAGAGGGGCTGGATTTATTCCAACTGCCTGTGATTTCCCAAGAAAACTAGATCTTCTTTCCCCATTAGAGGAAGGGCAGCACAGGCATGGATCTCAGCAAGTACACCTGTGCAGCATGGACTCTTTGGTCCCTTTACCTGAGACTATCTGAGAGAGACTAGGTGTAGCCCTGACTCTTAACAAGAGGGCCATGGTCATTTCTTCATGAATTGAGTAACTAATTACCACTGCAAACACTTATTGAGCACCACTGTGTGTCAGGCACTCTTCTGCTTCACTATTAGGATACATCGGTAGTGGGATTCAACCAGGAAAACTTTTACCCTTGTATTGAATGGGGGGAGAGAGATGACAATGAACATACCGCATAGACAGTTAGATAAGAGTAAGGGTTTTCAGGAGTTAAAAAGGTAACTATTTTAAACAAGATGGTCAGGAAGGGCCTCACTGAGACATGTGAGCACAGATTTGAATGAAGTGAGGGAGTGGGCTATGCAGTTATCTGGGGGAGGAGCATTCCAGACAGAGGCTCTGAGTAAAGAGCTTACCTGCCAGGTTTTTGTTTTGTTTTGTTTTCTGAGGAATGATGAAGACGCCAGAGTGAAATGAGCAGATTTTGAGTGGAGGGGCATTTAGTAGCAGATTTAGTGAAAGATAATCTTGGGTAGCACAAACGGTTAAGTCTCGATTACTAACCAAAAGGTTGGCAGTTTGAACCCGCTCAGAGGGGCCTCCAAAGAAAGGCCTGGAGATCTGCTATGAAAGGTCACATCTCTATGGAGTGCAAGTTCTACTCTGCACACATGGGTCGTCATGAGTCAGAGTCGACTCACTGGAAATTGATACTGCTGCATCTAGAGAGGTAAAGGCAGGGGAAGATCACATAGGGCCCTGCAGACCTTCGTAAGGACTCTGGCTTGTACTCTGAGTGAAAGCGGAAGCCATCGGAGGGTTATGAGCAGAGGAGTAGTGTGATCGGAGTTACATTTTAAAAGGATCATTCTGGCTACTTGAAGGAGTTGAAGATAGACTATTGGGAGGGAAAGGGTGGGTGTGAGAAAACCCATTAGGAGGCTATGGCAATAATTCAGGTAAGATATGATGGGTGCTCAGGCTTCACTAGTGAGATATGGCCAGATCTGCATATGTTTAAGGTAGAGCCAACATGATTTTCTATGGACTCAACATGGGTTGTGAGTGAAAGGTATCAAGGATGGCTATAAGATTTTCAGCTTGAGCAGCTGGAAGATGGAGTTGTCATTAACTGAGAAGGTATCTTATTTACCTGGTGCTATAACAAAAACCAAAACATCACAAGGTGGCTTTAAAAACTAGAATTCATTGTCTCACAGTTTTGGAGGCTAACAGTCTAAACTCAGGGCATAGACAAGGCTCTACCAGCTCTAGGGAACGATTCTTGTATCTTTCAGTTTCTGTAGCCCTGAGCATTCCTTGACTTATCCATGATCCTCACGTGGTATCTTCAACCTGTGTGTGTCTATTTTGCCTTTTTATAAAACACTGCTCAGAAGGGATTGGGTTTAGGACCCACTCTACTCCAATATGATAGGTAGGGCCAACATGATGGAATAGTCAGATGCGTCCTGTGGTCCCTCTTACAACAAAGGTCTAAAAAAACAAGTGAATTCATTGTACATGACAATCTAGGAGCCCTGAACATCAAAGACAAGTTGAGGAGTCAGACTGAGTGGCAGAAGGAGGGAGAGACAGTTCAGAAGCAGCAAAGAAGTGCCAGGCTAGAGCCAGCTGGCACCCTGCCGGCTGGATTGGCTGGTGCATGCAGGCTGAGGCAAGCAGTAGTGCTCGGGATGTGTTTTACCATGCCGGGAGAGACCCAGCGGCAGAGAATCTGCATAAGCTTTCAAAGCCAGGGGGAAGCAGCACTGGATCTGCGAAAGTTAAGTGCAAACATCTAACCTACTGCACAGGTTCAAAATGACCCTTCCGCCTCTGGGATTTTCATAGTTGAGAAATGCCTCTTATCCCGTCACCCACCCTCTTCTTCACCTGGCTCTTATACCAGTTGGGCAGTATTCAACAGTTGCCACACCCCCAAGCCAAAAATAGGAGCTATCATGCCCAAACCAGTCTCTCAGCTTTAGAGAAAAAAACAAATAAAAAAAAAACCCACCAACTCCCCTAAGCCTGGTGCTCAGGACTAACCATGCACAAACCAGTCTCACAGCTTTAAATATCACCATGCCTCCTAATTATGGAACTCAGGATAGGCACTGCCCTTTTGCCCAGGCACAGGCATAAGCGGTCCATGAACTTCAAACATGCAAACGCCCTTCACCCCTACCTAGACCTTTGCGTGCCCATTCAACAGCGTAGGCCCTCATTAGCATAGAATGACAGGGTATATACCTGTTTCAACTGCAACAGCCAAGGGGGAGTGGCAGATTCATGACATTTGACACCACCCTGCACATTAAGTATGGTCCTCACCCACCCAAATCAGGGGCCTGAGGACTGGCAGATCCACGCATTGCACCTAGCCACCCATGACAGAGATCCATGAATAAGTGGTGTGTCCCAGTCCTTACAGCCAAGAGCATTGAGTACCCAAAGTCCAGCTGCAAAACCCATCCACCTACGTACTTTAATGGACAGGGGCATACCTTCTACTTAGGCACTGAGGAGCAGCCATCATCCCCCTTTCTTGCTCAGCACATAGCCCCCTACTACAGCCAGATACCTGTGCCTGTTCTAATCACCTTTATATAGCCCTGCCATCTAGAACTGCAGGTGACCGCCTGCACCACGCACTTGGTGACTGACAACCTGGACCTGAACTGAATCCACACAAGAAAGGTAAAAGACTCCTGGGCTCACACATTTAGTAGCAGCTCTAACCACCTGGTGAGAGGATGTGAGAGCTTCAAAGATGCCAATAACCAAAGCAGCTTACATGCACAGCCTACTTGGGCATGTCAAAACAAAACAAAACAAAACAAAAAGCTAGGACACAGTAAGCAAACATACAATAAATAAATATAATACATTATTGATGGCTCGGAGACAACCATCAACATCAAATCACATAAAGAAGCAGGTCAAGATGGCTTGAGAAAGCAACCAAAACAAAGAACCAAGAAATCTTCAGAGGAAGAGAAAGTCTTAGAATTACTGGAGATAGGATTCAAAAGATTAATATACAGAGCTCTTCAAGAGATCAGGCAAAACTGAGACCAAGCCAAGGAACACACAGACAAAACTATAGAGCAGTTCAGGAAAGCTATACAAGATCAGAGCGACAAATTTAACAGGCTGCTAGAATCCATAGGGAGACAGCAAATAGAAATTCAAAAGATTAACAATAAAATTGCATAATTAGACAACTCAATAGAAATTCACAGGTGCAGAATTGAGGCAATGGAAGTCAGAATCAGTGAGATTGAAGACAAAGCACTTGACACCAATTTATTTGAGGAAAAATCAGATAAAAGAATTTTTAAAAATGAAGAAGCCCTAAGAATTATGTGGGACACTATCAAGAGGAATAATCTATGAGTGTTTAGAGTACCAGAACAGGAGGAGGATAACAGAAAATACAGAGAGAATTGTTGAAAGTTTTCTGGCAGAAAACTTCCCTGATATCATGAAAGATGAGAAGATATCTATCCAAGAAGCTCATGACGCAGGGTAGATCCCAAAAGAAAATCACCAAGACATATTACAGTCAAACTTGCCAAAACCAAAAATAAAGAGAGTATTTTAAGAGCAGCTAGGGATAAGCAAAAAGTCACCTACAAAGGAGAACCAATATGACTAAGCCCTGAAAACTGAGCACAAACCATGCAGGCAAAAAGGCATTGGGATGACATATATAAAGCTTTAAAGGAAAAAAAACTGCCAGCCAAGATTATATGTACAGCAACACTGTCTCTCAAATATGAAAATGAAATGGGCATTTCCAGATAAACAGAAGTCAATGGAATTTGTAAAAACCAAAACAAAATTACAAGAAACATTAAAGGGAGTCCTCTGGCTAGAGAACCAACAATACCAAATAACAAATCAAGACTAGAACACAGGACAGAACAACTAGACATTAATCCTAATGTGGAAGTCACAAAAATAAGCCAAAGCTAAACATTGAAAATAGGGAAATAGAGACAGCAATATGTACATGAAGACAACATTAAAACGAAAAGAGGGAATAAACAGAACTTTCATACAAGGGAGAATTTAAGGCAATATCAAGAAATAAAAGATTGGTTTAAACTTAGAAAAATAGAGGTAAATTTTAAGGTAACCACAAAGGAAACTAATAAATCTACCCATCAAAATAAAAAAGAAGAAAAATGTAAAGACTCAGCAAATATGAAATCAACAATAATGAAAAGAAAATACATAAAGAAAAATGACTCAGCACAGAAAATTAAGTGGAACAAAGAAGCTGTCAACATCACACATACACACAAAATCAAAATGACAGAATTAAGCTCATACCTATCAATAATTACACTGAATGTAGATGGACTAAATGCACCAATAAAGAGACAGAGAGTGGCAGAATGGATTAAACACACACACACACACACACAATCAGTCTATATGCTGTCTAAAAAAGACTCAAAGATACAAACTAAAATTCAAAGTATGGAAAAAATATATCAAGCCAACAACAGCCAAAAAAGAACAGGAGTGGCAATATTAATCTCTAACAAAAGAGACTTTAAAGCAAAAGCTACCACAAAAGATAAGGAAAGACACTATGTAAAGATTAAAGGGTCAATACACCAGGAGGACAGAGCCATGATAAATATATATGCATCCAGTGACAGGGCTCCAAAATACATAAAACTCTAGCAGCACTGAAAAGAGAAGTAGACAGCTCCGCAATAATAGTAGGAAATTTCAACATGCCACTTTCGGTGAAAGACAGAACATCTAGAAAAAAGCTCAGTAAAGACACAGAAGATCTAAATATCACAATCAACCAACTTGACCTCTTAGACATGTACAGAACACTCCACCCAACAGCAGCCAAGTATACTGTATTTTCCAACGCACTTGGAACATTCTCCAGAATAGACCACAAATTAGCCCACAAAGCAAGTCTTAACAGAATCCAAACATCGAAATATTACAAAACATCTTTTCTGATCATAAAGCAATAAAAGAAGAAATCAATAACAGAAAAAGGCAAGGAAAAAATCAAATACATGGAAACTGAACACCTTGCTCAAAAACTACTGGTTTATAGAAGAAATTAAGGATGGAATGAAGAAATTCATAGAATCAAATGAGAATGAAAACACATCCTAATAGAACCTTTGGGATGCAGCAAAATCAGTGCTCAGAGGTCAATTTGTACCCATAAATGCACACATCCAAAAAGAAGAAAGGGTGAAAATCAAAGAATTAACCCTACAACTCGAACAAATAGAAGAGAGCAGCAAAAGAAACCCTCGGGCACCAAAAGAAAGGAAATAATAAAGATTAGAACAGAAATAAATGAAATAGAGAATAGAAAAACAATTGAAAGAGTTAACAAGGCCAAAAGTCGGTTCTTCAAAAAGATCAACAAAATTGATAAACTATTGGCCAAACTGACAAAAGAAAAACTGAAGAGGAAGCAAATCACAACAGACTGAACTGAAATTAAAAGGATCATAACAGAATACTATGAAAAATTGTACTCCAACAAATTTGAAAACCTAGAGGAAATGGACAAATTTCTAGAAACACACTACCTACCTAAATTAACACAAACCAAGGTAGAAAAATTAAACAAGCCTATAACAAAAGAAGAGGTTAAAGAAGTAATTAAAAAAAAAAAAACTCCCAACAACAACAAAAAAAGCCCTGGCCCTGATGGCTTCACTGGAGAATTCTATGAAACATTCAGAGAAGAGTTAACACCACCACTACAAAAGGTATTTCAGAGTATAGAAAAATATGGAATACTCCCAAACTCATTCTATGAAGCCAGCATAACCAGGTAATGACACCACAAAAAAAGAAAACTGTAGACGAATATCCCTCGTGAGCATAGGCATAAAAATCCTCATCAGGAATTCTAGCCAACAGAATTCAACAACGTATCAAAAAAATAATTCATCATGACCAAGTGGGATTCATACCAGGTATGCAGGGATTGTTCGATATTAGAAAAACAATCAATGTAATCTATTGCATATATAAAAGATAACACATGATCTTATCAATCGATGCAGAAAAGGCATTTGACAAAGTCCAACACCCATTCATGATAAAAACTCTCAGCAAAATAGGAATAGCGGGGAAATTCCTCAACATAATAAAGGGCATTTATACAAAGCCAACAGCCAACACCATCCTAAGCTGAGAAAGCCTGAAAGCATTGCCCATGAGAACGGGAGCCAGACAAGGACGCCCTTTATCACCACTCTTATTCATCATTGTGCTGGAGGTCTTAGCCAGAGCAACAAGGCAAGAAAAAGAAATAAAGGCCATCCAAATTGGTAAGGAAGAAGTAAAAGTATCCCTATTTGCAGATGATATGATCTTATACACAAAAAACCCCAAAGAATCTAAAAGAAAACTACTAGAACTAATAGAAAATTTCAGCAAAATATCAGGATACAAGATTACCACACAAATTAGGTGGATTCCTCTATACCAGCAAAGAGAATTTCTAAAACAAAATCACCAAATCAATACCATTTACAATAGTCTCCAAGATGAGAAAATACTTGGGAATAACCCTAAGCAGAGACATAAAAGACCTGTACAAAGAAAACTACAAGAAACTACTGCAAGAAACCAAAAGAAACCTGCGTAAGTGGAAAACGTACCATGCTCATGGATAGGAAGACTCAACATTGTGAAAACGTTGCTTCTACCCAAAGTAATCTACAGATACAATGCAATCCAGAACCAAACTCCAACGACACTTTTTTAACGAGATGGGAAACAAATCACCAACTTCATGTGGAAAGGGAAGAGGCCCCGGATAAGTGAAGCATTACTGAAGGACAAAGTGGGAGGCCTCATACTACCTGATTTTAGAAACTTTTATACTGCCACAGTAGTCAAGACAGCCTGGTACTGGTACAATAACTGATACAAAGACCAACGGAACAGAATTGAGGAACAAGACATAAATTCATCTACCTATGAGCAGCTGATATTTGGCAAAGGCCTGAAGTCAGTTAAATGGGGAAAAGACAGCCTCTTTAACAAATGGTGCCGGCATAACTGGATATCCATATGCAAAAAAAAAAAATGAAACAATAAATGTTCTGCATCCTATTTTAATGAGTGGCATGTGGGATTTTAAAAGCTTACATCTAAGATGCATCAATTTGTCTCAACCCACTTGGAGCAAAGAAGAATGAAGAATGCCAAAGATACAAGGAAAATATTAGCCCAAGAGACAAAAGAGCTACGTAAACCAGAGACTCCATCAGTCTGAGAACAGAAGAACTAGATGGTGCCCAGCTACAATCAATGACTGCCCTGACAGGAACACAAGAGTCCCTGATGGAGCAGGAGCAAAGTGCAGAGCAGAACTCAAATTCATGTAAAAAGACCAGACTCAAAGGTCTGACTGAGCCTGGAGGAATCCCTGAAGCCACAGCCCGTGGAACTAAAACCATTCCCAAAGCCCACTCTTTAGACAAAGATTAGACTGGACTATAAAACATAAGATAATACTCCTGAAGAATGTGCTTCTGAATTCAAGCAGATACAAGAGACCAAATGGGCGGCTTCTGTCTGATGGCAGGATGAGAAGGCAGGAAGGGACGGGAACTGATTGAATGGACACAAGAAACCCAGGGTGGAAAGGGGGAGTGTGCTGTCACATTATAGGGATTGCAACTAGTGTCACGTAACTGTATGTGCATAAATTTTTGTATGAGAAATTAACTTGAGCAGTAAACTTTCACCTAAAGCACAATTTAAAAAAAAAAAAACATAGCAATTGAAGAAACTCTATTCCTAAACAGGGTCACATATATAGATACAGGAGTTATGATTCAACATATCTTTTTGGGGGACACAATTCTATCCAGAACAGATGGGGAATGTTGCTGGTGGACCAGATTTATAGGTGACTTTAAAAAAAAAAAAAAATCAGAAAGTCTAGTTTTGTGTTTTTTTTTTTTATCAGAAAGTCAGTTTGATCATATTAAATTCGAGATATCTGTTAGACATCCAAGGTCCTTAGGTGGTGCAAATGGTTTGTGCTTGACGGCTAACCTAAAGGTTTGTAGTTCAAACACACCCAGTTGTACCATGTTAAGAAAAAGCTTGGTGATCTGTTTTCATCAAGATTACAGTCAAGAAAACCCTATGGAGTTGTTCTCCTATATAACACATGGGGTTATCATGAGTCAGGATCAACTCGAAGACATCTAACAACAACTTTAGACATCCAGGCAGAGGTGTTGAGTTGGCAACTGGATATGTGAGTCTAGTACTTAGAAGAAATACTGGAGATATAATTTGGAACTCATGGGCATATGGAGGGTTTGTAAAAGCCTGAGACTAGATTAGATCGCCAAAGGGGTCAGTGTAGACAGCAAAGAGAACTAAGGACTTTGCCCTGGGACATTGAAATGTTCAGGGGCCAGGGAAAAGAGGAGAAATCAACAAGGGAGATGAAGGAGGGACCAGTGAAGTAGGAGGATAACCAGAGGTGTGTTGGTAAACGTTTAATGACCAGTTCTCTAGAAATAGTTACATATATAAACAAACATACAAGCCGATACACACTTTGCTAATTTCCATGGTGTAAATACTTCCACCATGGTGAATCTCCAGCTACCAATGTGACGTCACTGCTCCCAAAATTCCTGAAAATTTAACAATTGGCTCTTGCTAGCCACTATGAGCCAACTCCATCACACCATTGATATAATCAAGAGAGTGAGGTATGCCAGTAACAAAATGGTGAATATATAAGAAGGAAGAGGGAGTAATTTACTGCATCAAATACTTCTGATAGTTCAAGTTAAAGCTAAGAACCTACCACATTCATACATTTTAAAATAACATTAGTATCTGTGACAAATACTAATGGTCCCCAATACCACTTGCTTTCTGGTATTCACCCTCTTGTGTAATCCCCTGTACTTGGGTTTGGGCTGGCCTAGGGACACTTTCAACAAATACCATATGGCAGATGTGATGCAACATCACTTCTGCAATTAGGCCACGTAAGATTGTGACTTCCATCTTGTTAGCAGATTCTCTCTCTTGCTGGCTTTGATGAAGAAAGTTGCCATGTTGGGGAGATTCATGGGGCAAGGAACAGAGGGTGGCCTCTGGCCAACAACCAATAAGGAACTGAGACCCTCAGTCCAACAGTGAATCCTGCCAACAACCACATGGATAAGCTTGGAAGTGATCTGATCAGTCAAACATTTAGATGAGACCCCATCCCTGGCCAACACAGTAATTGCAAACTTATAAGAGACCATGAAACAAAAGACCCATCGAAGGCATGCCCAGATTCCTGACCCACACAATCTATGAGATAATAAAGACATGTGCTTTTAAACCTCTCAGTTTTAGATAATTACTATGGAACAACAGATAACTAATACAATACTTGAATTCAAACAGTCATATTACAATTGTATCAGTCATCTTTATAGCTTTAAAAAAAGAAAGTCATGTTGCTAAGCGGTACTTGCTTATCATAGCCAGAGTTAGTTCCTATTCCTTGAAACTAACAACTATACATCTGAAATTTGGCCAACCGAGTAACTAAAATATGTTTTCTCTTTGCAGTTCTCTGGAACTATGTCATTTCAAGGGGGTAGCACTTAGTAGGTTATGCTGATCAGAAATTCTTATTGGAAATCATATGCACTTTAATAATAAAATACAAAAAAGAATTATTACCTCAAAATTCAGTGCATTTGATACATAAAACAATCTGAGATAATAGAAGATGACAGGATGGAAGGGACTAGTAAAGGCACACCTGCCATGAAGCACTGATCTAAAAGTTACGCTCACTGAAAGATGCGGTGGGAATTTGAGATTCTTACTAGCTCCTTATCAAATCAAACAGACTGGAAATGACAACTAAACCCAAATTTGGATGTATATTTTAAGGATAATTTTTATTAGAATAGTATTTTTTAAAACTCAAGCATTAGAGGAAAAAAAGGAACGATATGACTGAAAATCCCATAACCCCCTAATAACCATACTAGCATTTTGTGAATATCATTCCAAATGTCTCTCTTTTAATATATAGAAATAGAAGGATGGATGGTTGGGTGGATACATGAATAGCTATATGGATAAATAGAATTTTTTAAAGTATTTTTTTAGTTTTTTTTTACACGTGTGTGCTTTAAGTGAAAGTTCTTACATATAAATTGAACATAAAAATGAGTGAAATGAGAGGAATTGTACCTCCAGGTAAATGTTTTTCATTTTATTACAAAATATAAATGTTATGAAATAAAGTAATAGGTTTGTACTGTGTCAACATATGTTTCCCAGAATTCCCTTCTCTATATGGCTAGGTCAGCCCAAACAGAAACTGCATGAGATTTGGAAGGCAGAGAGGAAGTAGCAGCGACTACCCTCTGAAGTTCAGTGTAGGGTACCAGGTGCTATTATAGCTCATGCATGCTATGGCTGATCTGCTGGCTTACCTGACTAAGGGGAAGCATCTAGGACTTCAGCTACTCCAGCCCCCACTAGGTTTCCTCCTTCAGCATCTCTGAATCCAGGGACAGGCACATGTTCAGTTTCATGATGAGCTGCATATGTTCCTTCTACAGGTTATCTGCATCGTTGAGGCTGGAGATGGTAAGAGACAGAAGTAGGTTCCAGGTTGTCCTTGCAGGTTCTAATTTGTCCTCACTCTCCTCTGTTCCATGTTCAGCTTTTCTTTCTAGCTGCCATTCCTGCTAACCAAAACCAACTTCAGACCCACTGCCAGATGCAAAGGCAACAGCTTTCACAGGCTTCTTCACTAGCTCCCACAATTACATCAAGTCCAATCACTATGATAAATCCATTATTCCATATCATTCATAGTGGTTCTGCTTTTCTTATCTAAACTTCATGGACACAGTTGAAGTCATTACTTCTAAAACTATTTCTTTCCATTTTAAACACTATCACCTATCAGAACGATGAACCTTAAATTTTATATTTAACATAGCTTTCATTTAACGGTAAATGAAAACAGGAATTCATTTACTGTATTTTTCAACGAGTCTGAAATTATTTTAAAATAGAGAGTTAAAAGCAAGATTAAAGAAATGTGCAGTAAAAATATTATTAACCTTAAACATACTGAGAAATTTTTGGCAAGTAAACCATTTCAGAAGAAATGTTTGAGGAAGCACTTCAAAGAGAAGAGAAATACATCCATGAAGAAGCACTGAAACAGAAAGTAAAGCTGAAGAAAGATCTTAATAAAGTAGTCTAAATAAGCAGTAGCTTAATGTATTCAAAATAAGCTAGAACTAAATCTCCCTACAACCCCAACATGGGGTAGGATTCAGTATTTGGAACAGACACAAGTCAGACAATCCTAAATTCTTTTGTTAAGAGAGAGCACATCGTTGTTAATAAGCTTTAGATGCTGAATGAGGAAAAAAATAGTGGAGGTTTTAATGAACAAAGGATAACCACTAGAAAATAACTATAAAATGTATAATTTTCAAACCAGGTAAAGAAACCATTATCTATCCAAGAGAACACAAGAAAAGAGGAAAGAAAGAAATCAAAACGTGAAAGAAATAAGGTAACATAAATGTGTTCTACTGTTAAAGTGGTTATAATAAATATAAATAGAGCTTAAATGACAAAAAGACAGAAACTCTCAAATTAGAGTAACACAACATGATATGGTGATATGCCTTCTACAAGAGTCACAATTAAAACACAAATACATAAACTTTGAAAATAAAGGATCAGAAAAAACAAAACAGACAAATACAAACCAAAAAGAGGCAAGGTTTTGATGTTAATATCTGGAAAAATAAAATTTTAGATGAAAAGCATTATAATGAACCAAGAAGGATGTTGCATACTGACAGAAAGAACAATAGGTCCCTAACTTACTCTAATCATGGATATATTTGGGTACCTAAAATATAATTTTTTTTTAAAATATAGTCTTATAGAAAGCAATAGCTAACGGAATTATGAGGATAAACAGAAGTATCAATAATTATTACTGGAGATTTTTTCTTTGTTTTTATTTTATTGTCATTGAGAATATACACAGCAAAACATACACCAATTCATTCATTTCTACATGTACAGTTTAGTGACATTGATTACATTCTTTAAGTTGTGCAACCATTCTGACCCTCCTTTCCTGAGTTTTTTGTCTTCCATTAGCATAAACTCACTGCCCCCTAAGTTTCCTATTTAATCTTTTGAGTTGCTATTGTCAATTTGATCCCTTATAGATAGTTGGTCAAAACCATAATGCTTAAGGCAGACTTTTTATACTATTTAAGCTAAACTATTATTTGGTTTTAAGAAGATCTCAGGGAATATTTTTGATTTAAGGTTTAAAGATTACCTCAGGGCAATAATTTCAGGAGTTTATCCAGCCTTCATAGCTCCAGGAAGTCTGGAGTCCATGAGAATTTGAAATTCTGTTCTACATTTCCCCCCTTTTGATCAGGATTCTTCTATGGAAGCTTTGATTAAAATGTTCAGTAATGGTAGCCAGGCATCATCAAATTCTTCTGGTCTCATGGCAAAGGAGACAGTTGTTCATGGAGGCAATTAGCCGGGCACTCCATATCCTCTTCCTATTTCTGACTCTCCTTCCTTAGGTGAGTAGAGACCAATGTTATGTCTTGCATGGCCGCTTGCAAGCTTTGAAGACCCAGGCACTACACAATGAGCTAGGAGGTAGAACATAGGCACTAAACATGTTACTAGGCCGATTAACTGCGATGTTCCATGAAATCATGATCTTAAACTTACAAACCAAGGAACACAATCCCATGAGGTGTTTGGTTGTACATAGCAGCCTCAGCAGCTATTCTTTTATTTATTTATTTTTGTCGTTGTAAATTTATGTATCACGCAACTTTTGCCAGTTCAACTTTTCACAGGTGTACAACTTATTGACAGCAATTACAGTAATCAACTGTATAACTCTACCCTTAATCAACGCAATTTTTCTATCACCATTAACCTCCTTTTCCCCCTCCTTTCCACCCTGTAACCACTAACAAACTTTGGTCTCTATACATTTGCCTTTTCTTGTCTTTTTATTTAAGTGAGATCACACAGTATTTGTCCTTTTGTCTTTGGCTTATTTCACTCAGCATAATGTCTTCGAGCTCCACCCATACTGTAACATGTATCAAGACTTCATTTCTCTGACTGGCTGAGAAATATTCCACTGTATATATGTACCAAAACCAAAAATACAAACCCGCTGCCATCAAGTTGATTCCAACTCATAGTGACCCTAAAGGACAGAGCGGAACTGCCCCACAGAGTTTCCAAGGAGCACATTTTGTTTATCCATTCATCTGTTGATGGGCATTTAGGTTGTTTCCACCTTTGGGGGATTGTGAATAGTGCTGCAATGAGCACTGGTTTAGCTGGAGATTTAACACACTCCTGTTAGGAACTGATAGCTCAGGCAGTCAAAAAATAAGATAACAGATAAGAAGAAAACAATTAACAAAGTTTGTCTTAGAGGGATACATATACCAAACAAAAATGCATATTCTACTTGAGAATGCATGGAACATACGTAAAAATCAATCGTATACCAAGTATCAATAAAGTCCAAAGAATCCTCATCATATGGGGTATGTTTTCTTACCACAATCCAAAATATATAAACCCACAAATAAACAAATAAAACTTACAAATCATAGTTTCCAAAATATAGCTTTGAAAATTCCTTAGGTCAGATAGACTCATAAAGAAAGTTTTAAAGGATTTAGAACTGAAATACAGTGAAAATGCTGCATGTTGACATTTGTGCAATTCAGCTAGAGAGGAATGTATAACTTTGAATACAATTATCAAAATATAAGAATAAGTGAAATTAATAAACCAGAATTTATGTCAAAAAACTAGAAAAAGAGCCACAGTAAAAAACCCAGAAGGATGAGAAAAAAAGGAACTAATAAAAATAAAGACAAAAACAAAATGAAGTAGAAAATAAATAATTAAAAGTTGAGATGGTCAACAAAACCAAAATTGTGTTCTTGAAAAGTCTAATAAGATAGAAAGCCTCAGGCAAGAATCCTGAAGTGAATAATAGAAAGAATGTACAAATAAACAATACACAGAATGGAAGCGTGGAAAATAACTAATGACAACAGTAATTCTTAAAAAATCAAAAGACTGTTATGAACAACTATAAACCACAAAAAATTTGAAATCTTAATTTAAATGGATAGCCTTCTTGGAATATGTAGAAAATGATAAAAATTGACAAAGAAATAGAAAGCTTATATAGAAAAACTACTGTTAAACAAATAACGATTACAATCAAAACTTCCTCTTTTCCCCCCTAAAAATCATCACACCCAGACATTTTTGTGTATGAGTTCTACAAAACTGTGGAGAATAATCACTCCTAATGTAAATTGTTGAAGATGGAAAAGCTATCCAACTGATTTTATGAGGATAGTATAATACAGATAATCAAACAGGAAAAGAGAAGTATAAATTTAAAAATTACAGGCAATTTCATTCTTGAACACAGATGGAAAGTTCAAAAAAAATTGACTTATTTTGAGATCCCACAGAAGCATACCTTAAGATGATTTATGGACAATGATTTATTTGGGAGGTGATCCTAAGAAACACCAGTAAGCAAGTGGAGAAATGAGAGAGGAATAGGAAGGAAGAAAGTGCATTTGCCTTCAAATTACTTCTATACACCCATTAAAAAAAAAACCCGCTGCTGTGGAGTCTATTCCGACTCATAGCGACCCTATATGAGTAGAACTGCCCCCACAGAGTTTCCAAGGAGTGCCTGGAGGATTTGAACTGATGACCTCTTGGTCAGCAGCCATAGCACTAACCACTACGCCCCCAGGGTTTCCATATACCCATTAGAATAACAAAAATTGAAAAGACTAATAATGACCAGTGCTAACAAAAAGTGGAATAAAAAAAATTCTTATATACTGCTCGTGGGAATGTAAATTCATACAGTCACTCTGGAAAATTCTTTGGCATTATTTACTAAAATTGAATATACGCATACTTTTGGGCCCAAAATTCACCCCAATGTATATCCTCAACAGAAATACATATACATGTGCACCAAAAATTATGTTCAAGAACATTCATGCAGCATTATTTGTAATAGCTTATGTTATGGATTGAATTGTGTCCCCTAAAATTGTGTATCAACTTGGCTAAGCCATGATTCCCAGGATTGTGTGGTTGTCCATCATTTTGTGATCTGATGTGCTTATCCTGTGTGCTGTAAATCCTGACCTCTATGATGTTAATAAGGCAGAATTAGAGACAGTTCTGTTAATGATGCAGGGCTCAATCTACAGGATTAGGTTGTATCTTGAGTCAATCTCTTTTGAAATATAAAAGAGAGAATGGAGCAGAGAGGACAGGGACCTTGAGCCACCAAGAAAGAAGAGCCACAAGAGGAGTGTGTCCTTTGGACCCAAGGTCTCTGCACTGAGAAGCTCCTAGACCAGTGGAAGACTGATGACAAAGACTTTCCCCCAGAGCTGACAGAGAAAGTTTTTCCCTGGCGTTGGTGCCAGAATTTGGGCTTCTAGCCTCCTAGACTGTGAGAAAATAAATGTGTTTGTTAAAGCCATCCACTTGTGGTATTTATGTTATAGCAGCACTAGATAACTAAGACAGAATTTGGTACCAAGAATGTGGAAGTGGTTTTGGAATTGAGTAACTGGTAGAGGCTGAAAAGTTTCAAGTGCCTAATAGTAAAGGCCTAAAAATTGTCTTAAAGAGACTGTTGGTGGAATTACGAGCATCAAAGACAATTCTGGTGAGGGCTCAGAAGGAAATGAGGAGAGCTGTAACACCAGAGACGGCACAGGCAGCAGAGGCAGAAGCAGCAGCCGAGAAGCAGCAGCAGCAGAACTAAGGGACCAACATGAGATTGCACTGGAGCGAATCCACAGAGCAAGAGAGCTGATTGCCTTTGGGCAGGAGGCTTCCTGGCGGGGCGGGGGGGGGGGGGGGTGCCTCCAGGCACTTATCGGTAGAGTTAAACAGCTTTGGAATACTTGCCCTAGTAGGGCAGATGCTGGACCAGCCCAAGAGGCCCAAGGGGCTGAGGGCCCGAAAGGCTGAGAGGCTAAGCAACCAGGAAGCAGAAGCAGAAGAGACAAGGAGTACAGGAAGCAGAGCTGCCTCAGTCTCAAAGGGTAAGCCTATGGCCTCTGGGGTATCAAAGGGTAGAACCACAGCCTGCTGTTTCTCAAAGGATGGGTCACAGCCTCCTAGGTTTCAGAGTGAGATCTTCATCAACTCAGTTCCAGAATCTGGGGCTGCCATTCAAGAGTGCTGCCAGCAGGATGGGGCTGGATCTGCTGCCCAAAGCTGAGGTGGTGGGGCTGCCACGCCCAAAGAGCAGAAAAGTGGGGCCTGTCAGTGCCCAGGGCCTGTCGGTGCCAATGGGGCCTACAGGGTCGCCACTCAGACAGACTGGGAGAAAGGGTCCCCCCAAATCTGCCACCCCAGTGAGCCTGGAAGGCTGAGCTGAAGTTCAGAGCCAAGGGGCCTCCACACAGAATCTGGAGAGTACGGCCAACACCCAGGGTTTGGCGGGCAGGGCCATTGCCTAAATGGTCTCAGAGAACGGAGGATTATTTTCAAGCCTTGAAAGATAACATAATGTGTTCTGCTGACTTGCTTGGTGCCTGTTATCCCTTCTTTCCCTCCAATTTCTCCCATTTGTAATGGAAATGTCAACCTCGTGCCTGTCCCCCCATTTTACTTTGGAAGCAGGTAACTTGTGTCCAGATTTCACAGGTGAAGAGGAATTTTGCAAGAGATGAGATTTTGGACTCAGAGTTGATTTCAGACTTTTGGGATGATATGATGGGCTCAGTGTGCTTTACATGTGGCAAGGACATGAATGTTGGGGGCCCAAAAGCCGAAATGTTATGGATTGAATTGTGTCCCCCCAAAATTGTGTCAACTTGGCTAGGCCACGGTTCCCAGTATTGTGTGATTGTCTACCATTTTGTGATCTGATGTGATTTTCCTGTGTTGTAAATCCTGACCTCTATGATGTTAATGAGGCAGGACTCAATCTACAGGATTAGGTTGTATCTTGAGTCAATCTCTTCTGAAATATAAAAGAGAGAAAAGAGCAGAGAGAACGGGGACCTTCTGTGACCAAGACAGAAGAGCCAGAAGCAGAATGGCTCTTTGGACCCAGGGTCCCTGCACTGAGAAGCTTCTAGACCAGGGAAAGATTGATGACAAGGACCTTACTCCAGAACTGTCAGAGAGAGAAAGCTTTCCCCTGGAACTGGCACCCTGAATTTGGACTTCTAGCCTCCTAGACTGTGAGAGAATAAATTTGTTTGTTAAAGCCATCCACTCGTGGTATTTCTGTTATAGCAGTACTGGATAACTAAGACAGTTTAAAACTAGAATGACCTAAATTTCCATGAATAAATAAACTGTGGTATATTCATATAAAGAGATACTACTCAGAAATTAATATGAACAGTGTACTGCTATACTAAAAAAAAAAAACTCACAAATATAATGCTGAGTGAAAGAAGCCAGATACAAAAGAATATATATTGTATGATTCTATTTATATAAAGTTCAAAAAGAGGCAAAACTAAAAAATGTTAGAAGTAAAGATAGTTGTAGTTGTAGCTTTAAAAATATGTCCATAAATTCTCTGATACTCTTCCCTTCAGGAAGTGCAATCTAATTCTTCCTTCGAGTGTAGACTGGACTTAGAGACTGGCTTCTAACAAATAGAATAGAGTGAAAATGACAGTGTGGGACTCCAGAGCCTAGGTCATAAAAAGACATCAGAGCTTCCATATCACCCTTACTATCATCCAACCATCTACCTCTCTACCCACCTACCTATCTATCTATCTATCATCTCTTTCTCTCTGTATGTATACAGAGTACAAAAGAAGAAAAAGAAACTCAAGAACGCTTCTTGAATAATTCACTTCTAGACTATCCTAGATGGGAAATTTAGTTTCAAAGCCCTTGAGGGCACATTGCCTAACTGCCCTGGACTCCACCATGTACCTGTCAGTCAGCTATTCCTCACCAAGAATAAAAGAGAGATAAAGGTGCTCTGAGCCTACCTGCAATGAGACTACATTGGCTTCTATCAAATGCTCTCTGCTTCTCTGCTCACACACCATGCGCAAAAGAACAAAAAAAACCTTATGGAAAACAGTAATATGTAAGTTTAATAACTATCCTTTATGGGGTACCTACTGTTTGTCAGGAACTGTGCTGGCACTTTACATGTGTTAAGCTGTAAATCCTCAGTACCATTCTGCAAGTTAAGTACCTTAGCCCATTTTATAGATTATCAAACTAATGCCCAGAGAATTAATTTCCCCCAAGTATTAAAGCAAGCAAATAAATGAGCTGAGCTTTTGTTCCAGATCTGTTTGGCTTTCTACTACATTGTGCTGCCTCTGCAATGGTCTTAGGAAAAGGAACAGATACAAGTCCTCTGGGAGGGAAAAATCTAGAAGGCATGTGACTAGGGGATGGCAAGCAGTCCCAAGTTTAAACATTATGTTTTTAAAGTGTATTCCGAAAATTGGTGCATTTATGAAGATGGCCTTGGTCACAACCCTGACAGCAGCTGCGGGGAAAGTGAGACCAGGAGCAGTTGCTATACTGTGTGTTTCCCAGACACCCACCTCTAGCTGCCCACTCATATCCATGGTGCCTGCTGTGTCAGGACATAGGGGCAGACAGCACCTCCACTCAGTGTGCTGCTCCCACACTAGTGTGGTGAGGTTTCCCTGGGACCAATTAATCATAAAAGAAATTAGCCTATGAAGGGCCTGTACTGTCTCTCTGTGCTGACTTTCATTAACACTTCCGTCTCTACTTGTACAAAATGGAGCCCACCCACCCACTTCCCTGTTTGCCCTCTAGATAAATATCTTCATTTTGTCCTCAATTTTAGAAATTGGCACTGTTTACAAGCAGTCTACTTTTCCCATCCAGAAATATTTTCTTCAGCACCAAGGACAGCAATCATTGGTTCTTGGGTGCATGGGTGGCCAACTCTACCATTCTGAGAAGCACACCAAGTTTAAGCAGAATGACTCCAGCAGATGAGAGGGACTTACAAATATTGCCTGTATATTGTCTGATTATTCCTGCTAGGCTAAACAACCCCTACCCTATTTCCAGACCAGTTCAGGAAATCAAAGCCGTAAACACCAAGGGTTGTTTTAGCACACTTGGTGCTTTCCAGTAGCACTACCACAGTAAACTGTAATCGATGATTTACTTCTCTGCTTCCTCCATTAGACAGTAAGCTCCTAGAAGGCAGGTAATGCATTGTTTCCCTGTTTATTCCTAGTAGCTATCATGGTGGTAGGCATATAGGGAGTCTATAAATGGTGTTTAAATGAATGAGATATAGAGTCTGGTAATGAGTCTAAATAAAAGCCTAAAGGGTGCATAAAAACTTAAAATCAAGGGTGAAATTCTACTATCATGTCCTCAGTCCTCCTTTGGCTTCCTCCCAAACCCCAAACCTTCTCCACTCCATCCACTCAGACCACCAATTCAATTAAAAGAAGAATCATAAAACAATTATTTTATGCATCCAAAATATTACCTAGGAAATGAGCATGGCTGGAGAGGTAGGTAAAGGGAAGCTCCATGGGTTAGAAGCTAAGGTGGAATAATCTGACTCAAGGTAATGTCAACTCCCAAAATCAAAAAGGAAATCAGAGAAAGAAAAAGAGCATGCAGAAATCCTCAGTGAAAAATGCCAGGAGATGGTTCAAACCTAAGGGGTCCACAGGCAGGGGTCAAAATCAAGGTAAAGAGTAAAACTTATAGGTTAGAGAGATGAAAGCAAAACCAAGCATAAGTGATACCATTATCTTTGAACATGAAGGCATGAAAGAGAGTCATACTCCATTTATGGATGCTATCTGTCAAGATAATTTAAGAGAAACTGAATATAAATATCTCTTAATGTAGTTTTCAAAAAAAATCACAAATTATCCCTGGCATAAACACAGACAATTTCTAATCAAAGCACTTAGTCATGTCTGCCATCACTGAGTGGCTCCAGAACGCGCATTAACAGCAGATCAAATTTAATATGACTTAAGGTATTTTAAGGATTGTTCACTTAGTTTTACAGTAGTGCAGAAGTGCCCCCTCCCAAATCATACACTTTCCATGAAAAATTGGTGCTGAAGTATTAAATGATTTGCCAACTCTGATGTAGATTTTGCAGACTGAAGGAACATGGGGAAGAAATCCCACTCTTTCTTCTTGTAAATCAGTCTCTCATGCATGCTCTTATTTTTCAACTGTTTATCTGTGAATGGATAAAAAGCATAATTATTAAATTTTATTTCATTAAAAGTCTCCACTAGAAGAGAACAATTTGTTGCATGGGCATATGGAAGCTTTGACAGGCCATACATTTGGGTGGCCTTAAGTCTCCATAAGAAGTGAACTTATAATACTAACAAGTTATTATACACTGATGATTGAAGATGACCATTTGAGAAATGTGTTCTGCTGCTAGTAACAAGGGTCAAAAATAAGAGTGGCTTAAAGGATTTATGAGTTAATTTTTCTCTCACATAAAAGGCCATCCAGGGATGGACTGGCAACTACACAGTCATAAAAGACACAGGCTCCTTCTACCTTTCTGCTTCACCATCCTGAGCACGTGGTCGCCATTCTCAAGATTACCTCACATTCTATATTGGCTGCTTGAGCTCTAGTGATCACATTCATGTTAAAGGCAGGGAGCAAGATAAAACAAGGAAACACAAAAAAAGTCACATATCAGCTGTTGATTCACTTTTTAAGGAGGATTTCCAACATCCTTAGAGGCAAAGGAGGCTAAGAAGTATAGACTTCAGCTGGCTTTTCCAACCAGAACAAAAATGAGGTATTGTTACTAAGGAAGGAGAAAATTGATGTTAAGTATGTAAGTCCAAACCCACTGCTGTCAATTTGATTCTGACTCATTGTGACCCTATAGGACAGAATAGAACTGCCCCATAGAGTTTCCAAGGCTGTAACTCTTTACGGAAGCAGGCTGCCATCCCACAGAGCAGCTGGTGGGTTGGAACCACCAATTTTTCAGTTAGCAGCCAACCTCAATTAACCAGTGGGCCACCAGGGCTCCAAAGTATGTGAATAGCCTCCATTATTTGGATAAGAAAAATGAAACCCATTGTGGCTAGCTGGCTTTCCTAACCACATACAGCTGGTAAGAGAAGGTCCTAGACTAGTATCACAGGCATCCTTTCTTCTCTGTCTGTGTTCTCCCAACAGAATCCTGATTTCCTTCAGGTATTCACTCCTCCCACACCCAGTGCTCCTATATTGACAGAAACCATCTGCACATCTAGTCCCTGAAGGGAGCTTAGCTGATTTAAAGGGCATCCCATCTCCCCTGCTGTGATCGATTCAGGACTAGTCACATGGTGTAAATGGGTCAATTAGATGAAAGGGGAAGTTTTCTCTTGGCTCTGGAAAAGCTATTTGTTGATCTCCTAGGAGGGCATCTCCAGAAGCAATACCTTATCTCCCTTGATATTTTCTCATTAGTGGATAAGAGGTCTAATTCTAGGGCAACCTCCCACTCCCAGTATGAAACCACCATACAGGAAGGAGAAAAGAACAAAGAAAATGGCAAGAAAGCCAAGATGGAGCAAATGGATAAAGTTAACATAGTGGTCGAATTGGTTATCTAGTGCTGCTTTAACAGAAATACCACAAGTGGATGACTTTAACAAAAAGAAATTTATTTTCTCACAGTACCATAGGCTAGAAGTTCAAATTCAGGACATCAGCTCCAGGGAAAGGATTTCTCTCTCTGTCCTTGTGATCCATCAGTCTTCCCTTGGCCTGGGAGCATCTCAGTGCAGGAACCTCAGGTCCTCCGCTCCTGGCACTGCTTTCTTGCTAACTTTCCTTTCCTTCTTTATCTCTTGAGAGTTGAAAGTTGATGCAGGCCACACCCCAGGGAAACTCCCTTTACAGTGGATCGGGGATGTGAACTGTGTAAGGGTGTTACAATCCCACCCTAATCCTCTTTAACATAAAATTACGATCACAAAATGGAGGACAACCACACAATACTGGGAATCACGGCCTAGCCAAATTGATACACACATTTTTTGGAGGGGCACAATTGAACCCATGACAGTGGTCTTCTCTACCTCTGTATTCCAGGTGAATTTTCTTATTTTTTAAGACATTGGAGTTGGGTGGTAGTTGTTAGTTTGTCAGACACACCTGGTTTGACACTGGTCCATACATTTTTGCCTCCACCATCCTGAAAGACTCCTTTTTGTTTATATAGTGGGAGCCATACTATTAACAACCTAGGATCTGGCAACACTTTGAAAATAACATACAAAATGCCGTGTAAGTATAAATAATTGTTTCCTCTAATTTAGGCTAACCCCATATTTCGCTATCCACGATAGTAACTATACTTCAAGTTTTCCCTTTTTCTGCTTTCATACAAAGCCATCTTTTCTTTCTCCACCAATGCCTGGTGTCACAGTAAGGGTCACAGCATGTCTTCTCTACCTCAACAATCATGTCAGCTTTGCTGCTTGACACAGATCTGGCATCTCTTGACTTCCCACTGCTTAAGACTGAATACATTCCTCATTGTTTCTGATCTCCAGCTCCCGTAGCATGTCAGCTGTCTCCTTCAATTGTTACTTCATGGTGCATATTTAAGGCAGCAATCTAATCAGCTGAAATGGATGCTGCTACATTTTGCTCCTGGCAGAGTTCCCATCACAGATTACTATTGCAATTGAGTGAACATGCCATAACCAAAGTCCACCAACAGGTTACCGTCCATCAATGACAGGCTTTTTAGGATTATACACAAGCTGCCTTTACTGATGGATGTTAACACATCTAACAATGCTTGTCAATCCAAGAGCTTATCATAATTGGACACTTTAAGGATTTTTTTTTTGTGCTAAGTATTTTTATGATTAATAGTTAAATAACCAAGAACAGGCCATTTGAGGATATAAGTAGATGTGTCAACAAATAAATATTGATTAGAGGATTATTAATGAATTTTAGCCAGTTGATGGATGTTAGCTGTGACAGCATATACATATATATGAATAGCTAATAGTGACTATAATTGAAGCTATTCATTTATAGCAAGGTTAAAGAAAGCATTTGAAGTAATGTTTATAAATAAGGGAAAATATTAACTAATTTTCTCAGAACAGACATGCTTACATTTCACTTAACAATGTAGCTTGCTATTGTCGTAAGTACCTGTATAAAACAATGTAATTTATTTAAGCTTAAAAATGGTAACATTTGGACAATAAACATTAATAAATTTGCTACAGGCTGTTCTCTGAGAATGAGGTTCTCATAACCTAATTTGGGTTCCTTATTCAAAGCACACACTGCATATTACACATGAGGATAGAAAGATAAAATGTTAAAACCAAAAGGCACTTCAGCAATCATTTAATGCAACTTCCTTATTTTACAGATAAAGAAGTTGAGGTCAGGGAGGTTAAGTGATTTGCCAAAGGCTGTGAAGATACTGTGGGCCTAGAATCTATGCCTCTAATCCCTAGCCTGTGATCTTTCTACTAAACCACAGTGTTGAGTAATTATCATTGTTTATAAAGGTTTACAGTCACTCTTAAACATAACCTTCCATTCATTTGCAAGATAATTGCAGCTTTTATTAGAGTGCAAAGAATTCCAAGTTGGATTAAGGTTTCTGTAGTATTTCCAGGTCCAGAAGCAAAGTTCTCAGATTCAATCTATAAAAATGTCTAGTGATAAGATAGTTTGTGTCATGAATACGGATTTCAAAAAATTCAAATAGAACAAAATGCATTTAACACTAAAGCTATGTTACCCAGACTATGTCTGATGACTCAGAAGATATTTGCTATGTCTTGGGAGGCATTATTACAAATATTAACTAACTGAGCTATTAGTGCATGGATGCATTGCTAGTAGATAGTTCTAGTGTATAAAGACCAGAGTTGATTTTCCAAATTTCTAAAAACCATTCAATTTTCTTGAATTTAAAAAATGAAGGGTAGCTAGATATCTAAATGAGGCCCTACAAATTTTTTTTAAATATATGAATTAGATCTATAAATTGACATATTGATAACTAAACAGATAGCTACTTGTTTGTAGTTTATATCCAAACCACTCTGGTAATAGAAATATATTTGAAAACATAGAGGCAAGCACGGTAAGACACTTTAAGAGTTTAGAAATCTCACTTATGATAATTAATGTCACATGTCAACTTGACTAGGCTATGATTCTCAGTATTATGTAACCATCCTCCATTTTTGTCATCTGATGTAATTATCCTCCATTTGTGATATAGTGTAATAACCTCCATGATGATGTGATCTGATGTGATCAGCTAGTCAGTTGTAAGAGGAGTTTCCCCAGGGGAGGTAGTCTACACCCAATATATATGTATGTATGTGTGTGTGTGTGTGTATATATATATAGATCTAAATAGATATATAGATGGCCCGACAAAGCTCTCTTGCTTGCTCTGGATCCTGTTTCTGAGTCATCATCATCTGACCTTCACTACCTGGGACTTCAGCCAGGAACGTGTCATCTAATCTACCGACTTCGGTATTCACCAGCTCAGCAGCCCTGTGAGCCAACAGCCTGCCATCTGATCTGCTAATTTTGGGTTGGCCAGCCACATTAGTCAGGAGAAGATTCCAGCCACTGCCTGTACCATGGACTTTGGGACTTGCTAGCCTCCACAACAGCATAAGCCATTCTCTCTCTATGTGTGTGTGTGTATATATATATATATATAAATATATATATATATGTACATATACATACTGTGATCATTAAGGTTGCATGTCAACTTGGCTATGCCATGATTCTCAGTTGTTTGGCAGTTATGATATAGTTTGGCAGTCATATGATGATGTGATCACTTCCATTATGAGATTTGATATTATGTGATCATCTCCATGGTGGGATCTGCTATGAGTAGCCAATCAGTTGAAAGGGAGTTTCTTTGGGGGTGTGGCCTGCCCTGAATATAAGTGGACTCTCTGGCAAGGCTGGTGGGCTTTTGCTCACTCTGGATCCTGCAGCTGGCTCCTGTTCTCCTGACCTCCAGTTCTTGGGACTTGAGCTTGTAGCTTACCTGCCACCTTGGGATTTGTTTGTCTATATTCTCAGCCTGTGAGCAAGAGCCCTGCTGTCTGACATGAATCAGGAGAAGCCTCTATCCTGATCCATGGACTTGGGAAGTTCCAGCCTCTACGATCTCATGAGCCATTTCCTTGCTATAAATCTCTCTACATTTTTGAAACCCTGGTGGCATAGTGGTTAAGTGCTATGGCTGCTAATCAAGAGGTCGGCAGTTCAAATCCACCAGGCACCCTTGGAAACTCTATGATGCAGTTCTACTCTGCCCTACAGAGTTGCTGTGGGTTGGAATCTACTCGACGGCAGTGGGTTTGTTTGTTTGTTTGTTTTTTGGTTTATATATATATTTATACACTTTATTGGTTTTGCTTCTCTAAAGAACCCAGCCTAAGACACACACACACACACATTTCATTGGTTGTGCTTCTCTAGAGAACTCAGCCTAAGACAATGGATAGCTTTGAATATCTTAGTGTCACCTCCAAATCATTCTTCCTAGGATTAAAAATATAAAGAATCATATTAAAAATGTTTATGAACTTCTGTGCCTTGGAGAAGAAAGCTTCAGAGAGAGAAGATCCTTCTATTATCCATCTGTAAATTTACTGGTCACTTCAGGCAACCAGGGAAGTTACTATTTAGTAAGCAACTAGTACGTGCCAGGCACAATTTATCACTGTATAGTCACCAACTTATGTAACTACCCCCCAAAATGTTATGAGGTCAGTGTTATTATTCCATTTCTTATATGAGTAACCTGAGGATCAAAGAGATTAATTATTGGTTCAAGGTTACATGGCAAGTCGGTGTCTGTCTGTTTGCAAACCAAGGCTTTTTACCTCTGGATGTTCCAAAGGGAATAACTAGTACTTTATATTGCAGAGGACATTTTCTCCCCATATGACCTTGTCCTATGATACTGGAAATGTTTCTAAAAATAATTCCTTTGATCATAAAGCCATCCATGTGGTCTTTCTCCAGCTATTCTGAAGTCATTGTTTCCTGTGCTCGGCCCCATAGATCTAAAAGCCACTGCTGCTGCTTTTTCTGCAACTGGAGGTTTGGGATAGAATATTTTCCAGAGCAAATCTGTTGCTCAAAGTGATTACTCTGAAATTTCTATTCCTCAGTAAATAACGCCAGCCAGGAAGAAAATAGTAACAACTTACATTTGCACAGTAAACTAGAAAATGCTACTAAACTCATGATCTCTTCTTTTGCACAACAGCCTTGTGGGGTGGATAGGGTAGATATTACTCCCATTTATCCAATGAGAGAGACTGAGTTTCAGATATGGGACTTGCCCAAGGTCACAAAGATGGGATACAGAAAAGCCATACCTTAAACACTAAATCCCAAATCCAGTGCTCTTTCTGTTATCCCCAAGCCCCCTTCCTGTATACTACCTATGTCTGCCTGAAATCGTTTGTAGAATGAGGATAAACAGTTAACATCTCAAAGTAGAGAAGGAGAAATATGAATAGAAAGAGAGGACACAATAATTCAAACCTACTCCAGTGAGCATTGGTTGAAGTTGCCTTCCACCATATCCAACTCCCATTCCTTGGTAAACACTCATTTTACTCAGCCTGCATGTGTTCGAGAAGAAACTTACCCCAAATCTGGCTTTTAGGGGTAGAGCATTAATAGGCATAATTAAAACATCTACTCAGATAAACAAGGGCATTATACAATGATTAAAGGGATGATCCATCATGAAGTCATAACCATAATAAATATCTATGCTTCCAATGACAGGGCTCCAAAATACATAAAACAAACTGTAATGACACTGAAAAGAGAAATTGACAGTTCCACAATAAAAGTAGGAGACTTCAACACACCACTGTCAGTAAAGGACAGAACATCTAGAAAGAAACATAACAAAGATACAGAAGATCTAAAGGCCACAATAAGCCAACTTGAACTCGTAGAAGTATATAGAACACCCCACCCAACAACTGCAAAGCACACATTATTTTCCAATGCACATGGAATGTTCTCCAGAATAGACCACTTCTTAGGCCACAAAGCAACCCTCAACAAAATCCCAAACATTGAGACAATACAAAGTATCTTCTCTGATCACAATGCCATCAAAAAAGAAATTAAAAGGAAGAGCAAGGAAAAAAAATCAATTACAAGGAAACTGAATAACACCCTGCTTAAAAACCACTATGTAATAGAAGAAATCAAAGATGGAATTAGAAAATTCTAGAATCAAATGAGAATGAAAACACATCATACCAAAACATTTGGGACACAGCAAAGGCAGTGTTCAGAGGTCAATTTATAGCATTAAATGCACACATCAAAAAAGAAGAAAGGGACAAAATCAAAATATTTGCTACAAAACTCGAACAAATAGAGAACAGCAAAAGAAGCGCACAGCCACCAGAAGAAAGGAAATAATAAAGATCTGAGCAGAAATAAATGAAACAGAATAGGAAAACAATAGAAAGAATCAAACAAAATCAAAAGTTGGTTCTTTCAAAGGATCAACAAGATCGGCAAACTACTGGCCAAACCGACAAAAGAAAAACAGGAGAGGACACAAATAACCCAAATAAGAAATGAAATGTGAAATGGAGGACATTACAACAGACCCAACTGAAATAAAAAAGGTCATAACAGAGTATTATGAAAAACTACACTCAAACAAATTTGGAAACCTAGAGGAAATGGATAAATTTCGAGAAACACATTACCTATCCAAACTAACACGAAAGGATACTGAAGATCTGAATGGACCCATAACAAGAGAAGAGGTTGAAAAGGTAATAATAATAATAAAACTCCCAACAACAACAATAAAAAAAAACCCTGGCCCAGATGGCTTCCCTGGAGAATTCTACCAAACATTCAGAGAAAATCTTGCACCAGTATTACCCAAACTATTTCAGAATATAGAAAAGGTAAGGGTACTTCTGAATTCATTTTGTGAAGCCAGCATAACGCTGATACCAAAACCAGGCAAACCCCAAAACCCAGTGCCGTCCAGTCAAAGACACCACAAAAATAAAAAAAAATTATAGACCAATATCTCTCATAAATATGATGCAAAAATTTCCAGTGAAATTCTTGCCAATAGAATTCAGCATCATATAAAAAAAAAAAACACCACGGCCAAGTAGGATTCATACACGAAGATGGTTCCACATTAGAAAATCAATCAACGTAATCCACCACATAAGTAAAAGAATCACATGATCATCTCAATAAATAAAAACAGAAAAGGCATTTGACAAAGTCCAACACCCATTCCTGATTAAAAAAAAAAAAAAAAACTCTCAGTAAAATAGGTATAGAAGGAAAATTTCTCAACATAATAAAAGGCATCTATGCAAAACCAACAGCTAACATTATTCTTAATGAAGAAAGGCTGAAAACATTCCCCTTGAGAACAGGAACAAGACAAGAATGCTCTTTATCACCCCTCCCATTTAACATTGTGCTGGAAGTCCTAGCTAGAGTAATAAGGCAAGAAGAAGAAATACAGGGCATCCAAATTGGTAATGAAAAAGTTAAACTCTCCCTATTTTTGGATGATATGATACTACACATAGAAAACCCAAAAGACTCCATGAGAAAACTACTGCAATTAATAGAAAGATTCAGCAGAGTAGCAGGATACAAGATAAACATACAAAAATCAGTTGGATTCCTATACACCAATAAAGAGAATGATGAAAAAGAAATCAGAAAAACAATAGCATTTATAATAGTCCCTAAAAAAATAAAATAGGACTAATCAAACCAGCGATGTAAAAGACCTATACAAAGAAAACTACAAAACACTACTGCAAGAAACCAAAAGAGGTCTACATAAATGGAAAAACGTACAATGCTCATGAATAGGTAGACTAAATATTGTGAAAATGACAATTCTACCCAAAGCAGTTTACAAATACAATGCAATCCTGATTCGAACACAAATAACATTCTTTAAAGAGATGGAAAAACTAATCATTAACTTTACATGGAAAGGGAAGAAGCCCCGGATAAGTAAAACACTATTGAAGAAGAAGAATAAAATAGGAGGATTCGCACTACCTGACTTCAGAACCTACTAGACAGCTACGGTAGTCAAAACAGCCTGGCACTGGTACAACGACACATACGTTGACCAATGGGACAGAATTGAGAACCCAGATGTAAGTCCATCCACCTATGGCCACCTGATCTTCAACAAGAGACCAAAGTCCATTAAATGGGGGGAAAGACAGTCTTTTTAACAACTGGTGCTGGCAAAACTGGATGTCCATCTGCAAAAAAATGAAACAAGACCCATACCTCACACCATACACAAAAACTAATTCAAAAATGGATCAAAGACCTAAGCATAAAACAAAAACTATGAAGATCATAGAAGAAAAAATAAGATCAACTGTAGAGGCATTAACAGGATAAGAACCATAACAACACACAAACTCCAGAAGATAAGCTAGATAACCAGAGTCTTCTAAAAATTAAACACTTCCACTCATCAAAAGACTTCACCAAAAAAGTAAAAAGGGAACATACAGGCTGGGAAAAAAATATTTGGCTATTACAAATTCAATGAAAGTCTAATCTCTAAAATCTACGGGAAAATCCAACACCTCTACAACAAAAAGACAAATAATCCAATTAAAAAATGAGCAAAGGAAATGAACAGACACTTCACCAAAGAATCCCTTCAAGTGGCTACAGACGCATGAGGAAATGCTCGTGATCAGTAGCCATTAGAAAAATACAAATCAAAACCATAATGAGATACCAACTCACCCCAAAATTACCGGCACGAATCAAAAAAAACAAAAAATAACAAATGTTAGAGAGGCTGCAGGGAGACTGGAACTCTTAAGCACTGCTGATGGGAATGCAAAATGGTACAAACATTTCTGGAAAGCAATATAACACTTCCTTAGAAAGCTAGAAATGGAAATACCATATGATCCAGCAATCCCACCTCTAGGAAGATATCCTAGAGAAATAAAAGTCGTCACATGAATAGCCATATGCACACCCATGTTCATTGCAGCATTGTTCACAATAGCAAAAAAGATGGAAACAACATAGATGCCTGTCAACAGATGAATGGATAAACAAACTATGGTACATACACTCAATGGAGTACTACACAATGGTGAAGAACAATAATGAATCTGTGAAGCATCTCACAACATGGATGAATCTGGAGGGCATTAAGCTGAGTGAAATAAGTCAAACACAAAAGGATAAATATTGTATGAGACTAAAAAATAAAAACTCATGAAAAAGTTTACACACAAAAAGAAACAATTTTTAATGGTTACGAGGGAGGTGGGGGGCATGGAAAACACTAAACAGACTATAGATAAGTGTTAACTTTGGTGAAGGGTAAGACAGTACACAATACTGGGGAAGCCAACACAACTTGTACAAGGCAAGGTCATGGAAGCTCCGCAGACACATCCAAGCTCCCTGGGGGACTGAATTACTGGGCTGAGGGCTGTGGGGACCTTGGTCTGGAGGAACATCTAGCTCAATTGGCATAACATAGTTTATAAAGAAAATGTTTCACTTTCTAGCTTGGTGAGTAGCGTCTGGGGTCTTAAAGGCCTGTCAGTGGCCATCTAAGATACTCCATTAATCTTACCCCTTCAGGAGCAAGGGAGAATGAAGAAAACTAAAGACACAAGGGAAAGATTAGTCCAAAAGACTAATGGACCTCAGCTAACGTGGCCTCCGCCAGACTGAGTCCAGTACATCTAGATGGTGCCTGGCTACCACCACTGACTACTCTGACTGAGGTCACAGTAAATGGTCCTGGACAAAACTGAAGAAAAATATATAACAAGACTATAACTCACAAAAAAAGACCAGACATATTGGCCTGCCAGAGACTGGAGAAACCAAGAGTATGGCCCCTCGACACCCTTTTAGCTCAGTAATGAAGTCACTCCTGAGGTTCACCCATTAAAAAAAAAAAAAAAAGAGTAGACACGCCCATAAAACAAAATGAGACTAAAGGGGCACACCAGCCCAGGGGCAAGGACGAGAAGGCAGGAGGGGACAGGAAAGCTGGTAATAGAGAATGCAAGGTTGAGAAGGAAGAGTGTTGACATGTCGTGGTGTTGTCAACCAATGTCATAAAATAAAATGTGTACTAACTGTTTAATTAGAAGCTAGTTTGTTCTCTAAACCTTCATCTAAAGTACAATAAAAAAATCTAGGCAGAGCTTTTCATCAGAAAGGGGCATATGACCTAACCCAGGTCAATAAGACTGGAGAGAATATTTGCTGGGGACTCAGGGAGAAAAGAATGCATGCTCTCTCTTTCTGGTTGGTGCAGATGTGAGCCTGGGACCATAGCAGCCATTTTGACTCCAGAAAAGAAACTCTTTTTGATGACTGTGTTGAGCTACTGAATCAAACAAATCCTGAACCCCACCCTACATATTATCTATCTGCCTATCTTTGTCCTAAAAAAGACCTAAAGCAGACTTACGGTTATCAGGGCTAATGAATCCGCCTTATTTTTGAGTCAGTTTGAATTGGCTTTTCCTTGTAACCAAATGCATACTCAGCAATACATGCATCCAGACATTGTTGGATAAAAACGAATTACCGCCCAGTGTTCAGTAGCAGCTCCAACTAAGCCATCCCAAGGCCACCACTCTGAAACATGAATAGCTGGGGGCCAGGTCCATTGCTTTCTGCCTTTTTCGGGTTGACAGCTGGGAACAACTTGCCCGTATTCATTCTTCAAGCAGTCTTTTCTACTGCTAATTTCTCTTGGCACTAAAATAAAAGATACTTTCACCAAGGCAGAATTAATTAGCATACTTAACATCTTCATTAAAGGCTTTTGAGCCCAGCAAGATGACAAGGGGAACTTAGGGGAGCTGGGAATCAGGCATGACATTTTGACAACTAATGATAAGAAGACATAGCTGAGGTCACTGAATAATTGACTGCAGTTGATGGCACCTAAGAGCCAATGAGATGGTATGTGGGGGGAAAAACTTGGTGAAGTGTACAGCATTGAACAAATGTAGAATGTTACTATTAAGAAGAAATGTAATCATTCTTATTATTATTAACAATAGGGCAGTTCCTCTGGGTTTCAATGAAATCAGGCAATGCATTTTTTGTCTTTATTTACAAATAACTTTATTGGGGTGAAATAAGAATCTCTGGGCACAAGACAATGATTATCGTGTGAAATTATTTGGGGTTCAGATGCCTTAGGGCTGCATTTCCCCAACTGCATTCTACTGAATAATGATGCCAAGAAAAAGATTCCATGGTCAGTAAGTTTGGGAAATGCGCCATTGTTTTCACCTGCCTAGAATCTTTTTTCTCTTTTTTTCTGGTAATAGTGTCCCATCCCCATTCTCAGACCATGTGGTTCATGTGGACTTAACCTCACCTCCCAGGATTATGGTAAACACAGGACATAAACCAGCCAATTATCATACTCCATTTCCTGGAATTTAGTGATTGGTTAAGAATGCGCAGATGACCCCAGTGAGTCCGATAAGAGTCAACCCTGGAACTTATGCTGGAACTATGGGAAAGTAAGTACCATCCTTCCCCCTGGGGTTGTTAAGCTAGTAGAAAGTGAGCCTAGAATCACTGGTAGCCATTTACTACCAGTTGAAGAGAGCTTGGCTGAGGATGCAGCTAATTCAGAAACAAACAGAACTCCGAGATGAAGATAGACAGATGCCTAGCAATGGTCTTTCAGCACCTGAGCCCAGCTATGCCTGAAGTCCTTGACTTTGCAGTTTCATAAGCCTTCCCTTTAGAAGGCCATTCACAGGGCAGACTAAAGAGGCCAGGTCATAGTCACATTCCCTTACTGCCCACTCCATTTTAGACCACAGGAAGCCTGGCCAAACACCAATTGCCCCTACTCTTCATTTGCACACACCATCCTAGTGCCCACCCACCAAAAATATCTCAGTTCTGTTAAACAACTCAGAGTCCTAAGTAGTTCTACTCTTCCTTTGTTTTCTTTAATCTCAGGGGTCCAGGCTGGTCACTGTGCACATGGTAGGCTCTTGGGAAATATGTTTGATGTTTGTTGAATGAATTCTCCACAGTACAGCTCATCTGAAGTTCTCTTGAAAACTCATGTATCAGATTCTACTGTGAACTTTGTCATCTGGGGTTGATTCTGATTAAGTTATTAACAAATGCCTGAGATCTTTGACCTTCCTGAATAGCGTCTACTACTTAGTTAGTACCCAATAAATGCTAGCCATTATGATTTTTATTTCTTAAGAGCTTTCAGTCATTTTAAACAGGTTGAAATCAACCAAAACCATGCTTTTTACTTGCATTTTCTCTATTTTGTTCAAATAAGCAACTCCTCCAATAACCATCTGTCATGGATTGAATTGTGTCTCCCAAAAATATGTGTCAACTTGGTTAGGCCATGATTCCCAGTATTGTGTGATTGTCCACCATTCTGTCATCTGATGTGATTTCCCTAAGTGTTGTAAATCCTACCACTATGACGGATTAGACGCAGTTATATAGATAAGATCTATAAGATTAGATAGTGTCTTAAGCCAATCTCTTTTGAGATATAACAGAGAGAACCGAGCAGAGATACAGGGGGACACCAAGAAGCAGTGCAAAAAGCAGAGCACGTCCTTTGGAACTGAGGTTCCTGCGCTGAGTTGCTGCCAGACCAAGGGAAGACTGATGACAGGGACCTTCCTCCAGAGCCGACAGAGACAGAAAGCCTTCCCCTGGATTCGGACTTCTAGACTACTGGACTGTAAGAGAATGGGCTTCTCCTTGTTAAAGACATCTACTTATGGTATTTCTGTTATAGCAGCACTAGATAACTAAGACACCATCCTAAACTAGCCCTAGTCTATCCAGGGGAGGCCTCAGACCATAGCAATCAGTATTTCCCATAAGGTTATTTTATCATCACTCCCCCAACCGATCCCCACAAAAACACAAAACACACAATTTGGGATTCTTTATCTTGTAATTCACTTGCTAGGTAAGAGGAAAAAGGCGGGATTCTCAAAACATTCAATGCTATTGCCACACAGCTCTGTCAAAGCCAGAGGCCACATCACTTTTCTGAGTAGGGCAAACATTCTATTGTTTTTCTCCTCGCTGACCACTTTTCTGTTTTTTTTTTTTTTTTTTTTTTTTGAGGATTCCTAACCAGCTGAAAAATGACCCAAGTTTTTTTTCAGACTTCATTTCGTAAAGAATCAGGGCTGTAAAAGCTACTTAGAGAATTCAAAGAAGAGGGACACTTGCTTGTTAAACTAGCCATTGTAGGCATCTGCTCTGGACAAAACAATTACAGTCTTTAAGCTATTGTGAGATGGGATTAAGTTCGCCTCATTTCCCATTACAGCTTCTGATGATATATTAATTGGTACAAATGTTTCCACTACTGAACACAGTGAAAAGAAGAGCAACTGATTCAGCCTGAGTCAGGGGGTTGGGGTACAGCGAGTGGAAGAAGAGGCATAGACACTGACTGGACTGTCGCCATCATTTTCATCACCGTATCTTCACATCAAAAGGTGGAGATCCCAGAGACCAGGCAGAGAAGCCATGAGTGAAAACAGACCTCCTAGCTAAAGCACCAAAAAAGCCAAACCCATGGCAACCCCATGTGTAACAGAATAGAACTGTTCCATAGAGTTTTCTTGGCCGTAATCTTTACAGAAGCAGATTGCCAGGCCTTTCTTCCATGGCAGTGCTGGATAGGTTTGAACTGACAATCTTTAGATTAGTGTTGTTTTTGTTGTTAGGTGCTGTCAAGTCGGTTCTGACTCATGGCGAGTCCTGGTCCTGTGCCATTCTCACAATCACTGCTATGGTTTAGCCCATTGTTGCAGCCAATGTGTCAATCCATTTAATTGAGGGTCTTCCTCTTTTTCACTGACCCTCTACTTTACCAAGCATGACGTCCTTCTGCAGGGACTGATCCTTCTGACAACATGTGCAAAGTATGTGAGACATAGTAGAATCCTTCAATATTGCAACTCATTAGTGTTCAATGCATCAGTATTGCATTCGATATTGCAACTCGAGGCTTGATTTTTTCCTTCAGTTCTTCCAATCTGAGAAATGTCCAGCATGTATGTCCCTTTTGGTTTTCTATCTCCAGGTCCTTTCACATTTTATTGTAACACTTTACTTTGTCATCTTGAGCTGCCCTTTGAAATCTTCTCTTAAGTTCTTTTACTTCATTGTTTCTTTGGTTCGCTTTAGCTACTCGACGTTCAACAGCAACTTTCAGTCTTTTTTTTTGACATCCATTTTAGTCTTTTCTTTCTTTCCTGTCTTTTTAACGACTTCTTGCTTTCTTCATGTATGGTGTCCTGGATGTCGTTCCACAACTCATCTGGTCTTTGGTCATTAGTGTTCAATGCATCAAATCTATTCTTAAGCTAGTCTCTAAATTCAGGTGGAATATACTCAAGTTCATACTTTGGTTCTCATACACTTGTTTTCATTTTCTTCAACTTCAGCTTGAACTTGCATATGAGCAATTGATGGTCTGTCCCACAGTCAGCCCCTGGCCTTGTTCTAACTGATGATATTGAGCTTTTCCATCATCTCTTTTCATAATGAAGTCTATTTGATTCCTGTGTATTCCATCTGGGAAGGTCCACATGTACACCTGCCTTCTATGTTGTTGAAAAAGGTATCCGCAAAGAAGTGGTTGGTCCTGCAAAATTCTGTCATGAAATCTCTGGCGTCGTTTCTATCACCCAGGCCATATTTTCCAACTACCTATCCTTCTTCCTTGTTTCCAACTTTTGTATTCCAATCGCCAGTAATTATCAATGCATCTCGATTGCATATTTGATCAATTTCAGACTGCAGAAGTTGAGAAGAAGTCTTGAATGTCTTCATCTTTGGCCTTAGTGGTTGGTGCATAAATTTGAATAATTGTCATTATTTTAGGCTGGGTTCTCTAGAGAAGAAAAACCAGTAAAGCATATAAATATATATAGAGAGAGATTTATATCAAGGAAATGGCTCATGCAATTGTATAGGCTGAAACATCCCAAGTCCCTGTATCAAGATAGAGGCTTCTCTCAATTCACTTAGTTGCAGGGCCTGGTGAACACAAGATTGGCAGGTTGGAGAACAGAGCTCCTGCTGTCAGGCTGTGAGGATCAACAAATTCCAAGATATGCAGATAAGCTGATAGCTCAAGTCCCAAGAGCTGGAGGTCAGAGGAATAGGAGGCAGCACAGGATCCAGAAAGAGCAAAAAAGCCAAACCAAAAAAAACCAACCCACTCCCCCCAAGGAAATTCCCTCTCAACTGATTGGCTACTCACAACAGATTCAATCATGGGAGTGAACACATATAAACACCGAGAATCATGGCCCAGCCTAGTTGACACACAATCTTAACCATCACAGTCATATTAACTGGTCTTCCTTATACGTGTATGGATATTATCCTATCACTGACAGCGTTATACTTCAGGATAGATCTTGAAATGTTCTTTTTGACGATGAACACAACACCATTACTCTTCAATTTATCTTTCCAGACATAGTAGACCATATGATTTTCTGATTCAAAATGGCCAACACCAGTCCATTTCAGCTCACTAATGCCTAGGATATTGGTGTTTCTTGTTCCTTTTCATTTTTGATGATTTCCAATTTTCCTAGATTCATACTTCATACATTCCTTGTTCTGATTATTAATGGATATTTGCAGCTCTTTCTTCTCCTTTTGAGTCACGTCACATCAGCAGATGAAGACCCCAGAAGCTTGACTCCATCCACGTCATTAAGGTCAACTTTACTCTGAGGGGACAGCTCTTCCCCAGTCATATTTTGAGTGTCTTCCAACCTGTTTTTTTTTTTTTTTTCCAACCTGAGAGTCCCATCTTCCAACACTATATCAGACAATGTTCTACTGCCATTCATAAGGTTTTCACTGGTCAATTTTTTCAGAAGTAGACTACCAGGTCCTTCTTCCTAGTCTGTCTTAGTCTGGAAGCACTACTGGACCCTGTCCACCAAGGGTGACCCTGCTGGTATTTGAAATACAGGTGGCAAAGCTTCCATATCACAGCAACACAGAAGCCACCACAGTATGACAGACACGTGGTGGCACGTGTTGGCACGTGTCATTAGGGAATTAAAATAGCAATAAAATACCGCTACCTACTTATTAGAATGGCTGAAATCTAAACCACTGAGAACACCAAGTGCTGTTGAGAATGTAGAACAACAGTATCTCTCAGTCACTGCTGGTGGGAATACTGCCAGTTTGGAAAACAGTTTGGCAGTGTTTACAAAACTGAACAATCTCTTACCACATTACCCAACAATTATGTTCCTTGGTATTTACCCAAATGGGTTGAAAATGTACTTCCACAAAAAAACCTAGGGCTTTTTTCATAATTGCCAGAAATTGGAGGCAACCAAGATGCCCTTCTAGGTGAATGAATAAGCAAACTGCAGTACATCAATGTTGTTGTTGCCGTTAGCTGCTGTCGAGTCAGCTACTGACTCATGGCTACCCCATGTACAGGATCAGATTCCTGTGATTCATTGGGTTTCCACTGGGTGAGTTTTCAGAAGTAAATCTCCAAGCCTTTCTTCCTAGCCTGTCTTAGTGTGGAAGTTCTGCTGAAGCCTGTTCAGAATCGTAGCAATACACGAGCCTCCAATGGTGGTCGCGCTTGAGGAACATTAGCTGATATCGAATCTGTCTCCTGCCTGGAAGAAAAGAATCCTACCACTGAACCAGGGAGCATCCAGGCACTGGAATATTATTGACCAATAAGAAAAAATGAGCTATCAAGTCACAAAAAGACATGGCAGAACCTTAAATGAATATTGCTAAGTAAAAGCAAACAATTGAAAAGGCTACATACGCTATGATTTTTTTAGAGTTGGAGTGCTGGGACCTGGGGGAGATAAAGTCTGGAATTTTATTCCCTTTTCTAAATTGTCTTATAACTTTCATCTAATGCACTGAAACAATTTACAAAGTCTTTGGTCTTCTTAAGAGCTTTAAAAAATGAGTAAATAGAATGACAGATCCTCATTTTCTAAAAGTCATTGAATTAAACAGGAGAAAGCTTACACACAGCAGGTGAACACATATCTTTAAAAGGCCGACAATAAAATAATCAGTTTTACACGACGGATGCTTACTCGGAGGGTAGTGATTAGCCTGACCATCTCCTGAAGGGAATCCGCTGTGGCCATAATTGACACACTACCAGAGTAATCCATTATCCACTTGGTGGCAATAGCATGGGCTGTCAAGATTGGAGCAAACTAACAATCCCATTAGAATGAGCCTCATCCCTCTCTCTGCAATTCTCTCCTGTGGTTATTGACATTTTGTTTTGTGTTCAAAACTTCTGCTGTGGCTTCTGCCCTGGCAGACACTGCTTCTGTTAACAATGTGACATTTCTTACACGCAAAGAGTGGCTGAAAAGACCATCCTGACCCATGGTCATCTCCATATCGCCTATTGGTTGGCAGCAATGACCACGAAAGGAAGTCTGCTACCGTCTGAGGCTCAGAAACTCTGCCAGTGGCCCCAAAGACTCCTTATTTCATCCTGAGCTGCTTCCCTTTAGGAGCCCTGGTAGTGCAGTGGTTAAGCTCAGCTACTAACCAAAAGGTGGATGGCTTGAACACACCAGCCACTCTATGAGAGAAAGATGTGGTAGTCTGCTTCTGTAAAGACTGGAAACCCAGTGGTGCAGTTCTGCTCTGTCCTATAGGGTCACTATGAGTCAGAATTGACTCCACAGCAACAGGTTTTGTTTCCCTTTTCATTACTGCCCTGGGTGTGTCTGTTTACAAGGACAATTTCCTAGTCTGCCGGAGAACCACATGACTCATGGAGATAAAATGTGAAGGAGAAATACACATTTGTTGTTTTAAGATACTGAGAGTTTGCATGTATTTGTTACCACAGCATAACCTATAGAAAACAGCAGTCCAAGCTTTTGCTTTCAAATCACTTAAAAAAAAAACACTAAACCCATTGCCATCAATTTGATTCTGACCCATAGCGACCCTATAGGATGGAGTAGAACCGCTCCATGGGGTTTCCAAGGCTGTAATCTTTACAGAAGCCAACTGCCCCATCCTCCTCCTTCAGGGCAGCTGGTGGATTCAAACCACTGACCTCTCATATAGCAGCCAAGAGCTTAACCACTGTGCCACCAGGGTTCCATCATAACCCCTTCAAAAATATTTTTTGGGGACTTGGTAGCCAACCTTATATATCTGTTGGGAAATAGCACAACACTGAGAGACAGGAGATGTCTGAAATATGAGTTTTAGCCCTGGCTTGTCTATCAACTAACTATAGGACATTAGGTGAGTTACAAACTTCAAGCTCTCACTTTTCTTATCTATTAAATAAGAGTGAGCATTTCCAAAAGTGTGGGACACATACCATGATTGGTACTTTAGATCCTTGCTACTCAAAGAATGGTCCAAGAATCACCAGCACCAGCATCACTGAGATCTAGTTAGAAATGTAAGATCTTGGGTCTCAAGCCAGACCTACTGAATCCAATTCTGTACTTTTAACAGGATCCCAAGGTGATCTGTATGCACGTTAAAGTTAGAGGAGCACTGATTTAGATGGTATTAGGACTTAGCAAGGAGACTTGTGGTACAGTTGTTAAAAGCTACAGCTGTTAACCAAAAGGTTGGCAGTTCAAATCCACTAGCTGCACCTTGGAAACCCTATGGGGCAGTTCTACCCTGTCCTATAGGGTCATTATGAGTTGAAATTGACTGCATGGCAATGAGTTTAGGACTCAGCATTAAATGGTCTATAACTGCATAGTAAGAAAGTTATTCCATTTCTAATTGTCTTTCAATCTTTTTTATTACTTCACGGAGAAGGTTTCAGTTTGGCTCCAATATGTCTTTAACACTTCTCTTGTTGTTGTTGCTAGTTGTCATAGAGTCTATTCTGACTCATGGCGATCCTGTGTGTGTAGAGAACAGCCCAACCTGTAGGCTAGTAGTCAAGGGTTTAACCATTTGCACCATCCAAGAACTCCACAAAACCTCTTTAACAGCTGATATATATATATTTTTTTTAAACAAAGAAAAAACAAACCTTGGTTCGTGAGCGCACAATAGTATTTAGCATGAATATAATAGCATTGTTTCATTTTTGTTCTATTTATTTAAATGGTTTCTTTGTATTTATAGTAACTGACATCAGTTTTCCATTTAAGGTAGTGATAGAAGCTTCCTTAATAATTTAACAAATTTATCTAAGTATAAAAGTTAATGTATTTAAAAGAAAAAAATCATAATAAATGGGAAGAATGTTTGCTCTAATGTTTCCTTCTCTGTCAAGGAAACATTGTTTTTTTGACACTGGTGATCTCTTTCCAGAGCTTCACCAACCACCATGCAACTTTATTCACTCTGCTTGGGGTGGGAGAATGCTATAGACAATTGTAAATTTGGGAGGAATGAGCCAGGCATGCTCAGATCAGTATTCTCCTCCTTCGTCTTAGAAGTAAGATGCCCAAAGGACAATTACACAGAGATAATTAGCTCGTAAATTCCCAGCCCAACTGGTAGAATCCTAGCAGCAGGTTATTTGCTCAATAGATCTTAATGTATGCCTATGATATACTAGGTCCTGCTTGCATGTCTTCTCTCCTCCTGCTGCCCAGGGGCACCTTCTCCCTTCTGAGGGCTCTGGACCAGTCTCTAGCAGGGTTATTGCAATCTTTGGTCAGCTTTTGAAACTGGTTAGAGGCAAAAGTCAAGGGCTTTAATGATCTTGGGGTCCTTCTAGACAAAAGGATTAGGTACTCATCACCCTGAGTCATGCGACAAAAACAGATTGTTGTTTTTAAGGCATCTGGCCAATTCCCTCATGATCAAACCATCACCCATCAAGGTCAATAACGAGGGATTTTAGCGACTGTCCTGCCAATGGCAAAGACTTTTGGCAAAAAGCCTTATGTAAGAAGACCCTGCCCCTTCCTTGGAGAAAAACAGCCTTTGTGCCTGGGCTTCTTCATTAGCTTATGTCAATCTCCACCACTCAACTAAGTAGCCCCCTTGACTTCTTGTTATCTGATTCTGTTTTATTTTCTTCATCGCTCTTGTGTCTGGGTTCTTAGTTTACTTGTTTATGGTGTGACTCCTTCCACTTGACTGTAAGCTTGAGAGGAGCAGGAGCCTTTCCAGTACTGTGCATGACTATGCCCCAGTGCCTAGAACATGTTAAACAAAGAATTCAACACAGCCATATCCCAGTTGTTGAAACAAGAAAACTAAGATGTGTGCTTTCAAGACCTAATTAGCAGTCACTCCAATATCGTTGCTGAACTGTGGGACTAAGATTTGTGCCAATTATTGCTGCTGTGTGAGGCTGTAAATGTTTGACTATATTTCTGTCAACTGCATTTCTATTTATTGGTTCATTAATGCTTTACCTACAGCTGGGGAGAACTTGCGGTGACTTATAAAAAAAAAAAAAAAAAAAAAGGCAGGAATCACCAGGTGAAAGATAAGCACTTCTAAGTAAGGGAGGAGGACCCAAGAAAACCCTGATCAAGAAATAACTTGTTCAAGTGTAATTTTCTATAGCAATTTATGCAAAATTTGTCCCCTTTCTTCCCTTTGCTGGGCAAAGTTGAGTTGGGCATTCAAAATTGGTTTGATTTCAAAGAAAAAAAATATTCAGAGTCCTGGAGCAATTTCTAGTGAAACGGCCCAAAATTTTCTGAAATTTATACTTGTCCAAGTAACTGTGCTCATGAAAGCACCATGTCTGGAGCCAAATGAAATGACTTCATGCTCATTCTCCCCTTTCTCATGTTTCCTGATGACATCACAGAGATGGGTGGGAATAGGAAGCCAAATTTTCCCTAGACCAGACAATTCTTTTAAACAGAAAAATTAAAGTATTGAATCCAGAAATTATCACAGAGAAGAGTGAAACTCAAATACTGCTCTCGAAACACTTCTTGAATTCACTTCTTAAATTACATGCACATAAGCAGGCTTACAGAAACACACCAACATTTTAGTGGCTGCCGCCAACCAAAAAAACCAAACCAGCCCATTCCGTGACAAATCCCAGCTTCCTTCACCCCCATAATACACCTGGACTAGAAAAGGCTCAAGAGTTCCTTCAGTCCATAATATTAATAGCACGGCTTCTCTGCATTATCTTATTTAGACATGACGGCAATCTCATGGGGGAGATAGACATCTTATTCCCATTTTAAAGATGAGGCGCTTACAGTTCAAGTGATTTGCCAAACATGATACAATAACTGGCAGAGTTTGCACTTAGACTCCAACCTTCTTATTCTTTAATTCTTTGCATTTTCTGTAACATTTCGCAGCTTCTCGGGGATCTCAGGAGGGCTGATGTACTGACGTACTCTGCACGACTACTCAGACATCTTAAATTACGGCATGTCTCAAGACTTCGGGTCTGGATGCCGGTCTAAGGCAGCAGTGACTTTGAGCTAGGTGAGCTTACAGAGACTCTCCTGGCAATGATCTCCCACCTTTCTGGGGCGAACACAGCACTCTTGAGACCCAGGGAAGACCCACACCCTAGAGCTAGATTTGAAGTGCTCCACTCTTCAGAGGGGGTGTCAGTCAGCCAGTATTCTCGCCAAAAACAAGCCTACTGAATTTGTTCCCAAGGGTAAGGGTGTTACATTTTATTACCTCCCATGTGTTTTGAGGGCTCGGACCAAAGGTGTAAGAATCCATGTAGATAGCTTCCATCCAAATCAATCTACTCAATGCATATTAAAGAATTCATTCACTGATGAGGCCAAACATGCCTGGATTGGTACCACCCAGTCTCCATCCTTCTGAGACTACACGGCTCTGCAACACTCAGCTTAAAAGAGCCCATGCAAAACATAAGCCTGTCTCTCCTTTCCCCCTTAGATAGGTTATTTGTCTAGCCAGACCTCGCAGAAGACCCCTCTCAAGTTAAAAAAAAAAAAATGCCTCAATTCTACTGGCACGCATTATATCCTTTGTGTTCTTTGAAATTTATTTTAACAGAGGCAGGGGGAGGAGGATTCTCATTAATTGAAATCCAAATATATGCCCAGCACTGAGCTAGGCAATTTCAAGAACATCATTTTTAACTCTCATAACAGTCCTTTGAGGTGGTATGTCACAGATGAGAGAAGAAAGAATAGGAGATGTTAAATATCCTGAGGTCACAGACCGGAATTCCTGGTCAGTCCTCAAACCTCAAATCCACAGTCTTTCCGTCGGTAAAATACTGAGAACATAAAGATAAGCTTGTCCCACTTGAGCCTTGGAGAAGAAGGGGCTCTTGCCTTCTTTAGAAGGAGTGAAGAAACCAACCTCCCCAATCTTTTCTTTCCAGCAGTGCTGAGGGACGTGGAAGAAGTTTAAGAGCAGCAAGATCTCAGGCGGAGGAGGAGGGAAGCTTTCAGAGGGCAGGAAGCAAGTCTGGGGAGCAAGCTTTGTTCAGCGCCGAGCCTAGCAGAGGAGGAGCAAGATACTGGCAGGTGTCTTCCCAGCACATCGACACTGCAGATTCCTGCCCGGCCTAGCTTTCCCAGGGCAGGGAGCTCCCCTCATCCCCGGGGCTCTACGCCTCCGGGCGGCCTGAGATGCTGGGGCCAATACCCCCCGAAGCTCAGAAGGCCAACGAGAAGTAGAGGGGCAGACAGAGCTGAGCGAGGGGGACTGGGGGGAAGGGGGTGTCTGGTGAGAGGCTTCGGCTCAATAATGTGAGGGGTTGGGCCGGCCACGTGACTCCAGGGAGGTGGAGACAGGCGAGCTGGAGGGAGGACTGGCAGGCTCTGGAAGGTGTGTGTGGGGGGTGGCGATCTGAATAATTGAGGAGCTGTTCAGCAGCAGCGGCTGCCTCCTGCCTTCCTTTGCCACCACCACCCCCCATCACAGCCCGAGAGGCTGAGCCCGGCGCTGCAAGTGCGGACCGCCAGCCTCTGACCCGCAGCCTGCCCATCGTCTCCAGCCCCTCGGGTGAGTGAACTGCCCCTTTCGCCTCAGTCTGTCCCTTTCCGCGCCCCCGGAACCCAACCGGAGCCCCCGGGCCCAGCCGGACCCCCCAGACTGGGAAGATTGCCTCTCTCTGAATGAACCAGGGAGCCGAAGCCACCGGGAGCGGGGAAGCAGGAACATGGCGCGGAGGCTGAGGGCGCCCTCTGGGAAGGGGTCCCCTGGAAGAAGGAAAGAGCTGGGTGGGGGTCTTTCCGGATCTGACCCGGAATGGGTCCTGGGCAGAGCCCGGGGTGGGGGGGGGCGCTGTTTTCCGATTCGTCGGAGCTGCCAAGAGAGGCTGGGGGACACTCAGCCCCAGCGCAGCTGGAGCAAGGGGCGGAGAAGGGGGCCGGGAGCAGTGTCCGGGGCGCCTGGGTCTCCGCCGACACGGGCACGAGGCCCATCCTTCCCTCCCCGACCCGGCGTGTACCCTGATCCCGTGGCTCCGTTCTCTGCCTCGGACTGAGCTCACGGAAAAGCACAGAAGCTTTTCCGGCCCCAGTCGGAGGAGGGGAGGGCGGGAGTAACGTCTGCCCTTTTACCTGAGAGCAAACTCTTCAAAGAGACTAGCTGAGCCTGGCGCCCTGACCAGGCCAGCGCTCCCCGAGGGGTATCTCTCCCCAGAAAGGTGACACACCAGGGACAGCGAGGAGGACGTGACGTGAGAAGTGTCCAGGGAAGCTCCCTGCCCAAGGGGGTCAGCCCCAGAGAGAGGACTATGGCCCGCACTATTTCACCCCATCAAAGCCTCCTCTCTCTCCTCCCACTCCAAGCACGTCTGTTTCCCACGAATCTAGGGGGCCTGGTTAGGCAGCGAGTTCACTCGGGACTTAGCCCTCAACCTCTATCTCCCTCCTGAGTCACCCACCTCCTCCCACCCAAAAGTGTATTTTTTTATTGCGACTGAAGAGCAAAATACAAGTCAAATGACCAGAGGCAAGCAAGGAAGGCGGAGGACAGACGCAGGCTGGAGCAGCAAGGGCTCTCGCCCCCTGCGTGTGCGAAGCTTGGTTCGTTGAGGTCTTGAGCTGCGAGGCTCGGAGGAACTGCTCTGGGAAAGAGATTATTGCCGAAGTGGCAGAGACAGCTACTGGCCGGAGTTGGCGTGGGCCACATGGTGAAAATCCGCCTCTCCCTCTCCCCGCTCCCCCGAGGTAAGGGGTCGAAGAGAGCGCCAGGGGCAAGGTAGGACCAGGCGGAAGCCTGGGATGGAGTGCCCACAGTGGAGAGAAACGCTGTCCGCGGTACTGAAAGTTCTGCGAGGCTGGGAGCTTATTCTGGCGGGGAGCCGTAGGCTCCTCGTTGGTCAGCATTCCTCCTAAGCAGAAAAGAAGTAAGGTGGGCAAGACATCTAGAGAGATCGGTAATGGTGATCTGCCTTTCCTGATTCTCTGCCTCCCCCGCTCCCGGACCCTGCTTGGGAGGAACAAGGAGCGGGTGTCACTTCTTCTGCCTGCGCAGTGAGTCTTCCTGTTGGTAGTATTTAAAAAGCAATTAGGGATGCTATTCTGATAAACACTTCTGTGGCTTTCAGAAACCAGAGAATTGTGAGGCTACACAAAGGAAGAGGCTCCTCAATGCAGAGACAGGGCTTTCTACTACTCCCCCCCGCTGCTAGTTATGGCTCTTTCTCTCCTCAGAACCCTTTTCTCCACATCCTACGTGTTATATACATTCCTCTAGATATAGAACTCTAAGCAGCTCTCTGTGTTTATTTCTTTAACTTGTCTTTTATATTATGGATAATAGGTGATATTATCACATTTAAACTTCACAATAGCTGAAGTATCACACAAATAAGGAAACTGAAGTTAGATATCTTGAATCCAGAGCTTTGATTCAAATTCAGGTCTGCTTAAAATTTTTTTTAACTCCAAAATTTGAGGTATTTTCATACTCTCATTTTAGCATGAAGCTTTGGATAGCTGTTACTGGGGAATATAGCAAGAGAATGTTAAAGGGAGGCCTGATTTTCTTTCATAAGCATTACTCTTTTTTCCAACCCTTTTCTCTTTAAACTGTTCTCCCACCCACTGTCACTCACTCCCACCCTCCCAACTGTTTCTATGCATGTTGCTGGAGATACCACTATTCATGCAATTTGAGCTTCAGGATTGCAGAAATCAGCTGAGGACTAAACCAGAGGGGTTTCCTGAAAGAGCAGCAGGATTTCAGGAAGCCTGGAAGGCTAGACCCTGCATGTGCTTTCATATTTAGAGTTATACTACTGAGGATTAGGGCTGGAATCACCTTAAAGATCCAAGAAGGAGAATTTTGGGACCAAAAGATGATCATTACTCTAAGTGGTGTGATTGAAGAGCTAGGATTAGAATCCAGTTGACTTGACTCCAGGGTTAATGCCCTTTCCACTACCCCTATGGTGCCTTGAATGCTCTCCCAGGCTGCCTACTTTGATTTCCTTTGGCAAGAACATCAGCTTCAGTGAAATATGTTTAGTTTTACACAATAAACACCAAAAATACAAGCAGTCCTCTTAGCTACGTTTTCTTCCTGCTCTTTCTCCCTCTGTTCTCACTATTGCAATGTCGTCTGACCCAGCACACTTGAGAGATAGGACCCACCTTCCACAGTAACAATTCTCCCTATGATATCAATTCACAAGTGGGGGTGGCAGTGTGGCACTTTTCAACCTGCACTTACACTGTCTGTATTCCCTCTTCAATGGTCTGTTCCCAACAGAATAATTTTTCCAAAACTAGTGACCGTAGGCAGCCTCTTGTTCTCATTGAGACTTGGAAGAGCTCTTTAAAAAGATCTAGGCAGAAATAAATGATCACTGGAAGTGCTAATATCTATCAAATGCTGACCATGCTAGGAACAAATAATTTTATTGAACCTTCACAATTCTGTCAAGTAGGTACTTTTATTAGAGATAGTCCTGGTGCTCTAGTTAACTCTAACACAGCAGAACCCAAAGTTTATTTCTTCTCACTTCTCTTTCCAATTCATAGTAAAATCTCATTAATTGGATTTTTGTAAGCCTATCCCTAGGAATTACATATGGGGTTACTGGTGGTTCAGTGATAGAATTCTTGCCTTCCATGGGAAGACCCAGGCTCAATTCTTGGCTAATGAGCCTTATGCACAGCCACCACCTGTCTGTCAGTGGTGGCTTGCAAGTTCCTATGATGCTAAGCAGGTTTCAGCAGAGCTTCCAGACTAAGACAGCCCTATGGATCACGATGGTTAGATCTGCAGCTTTTCACAGGGATGGCATAGAACCAGGCAGCATTTTGTTGTTGTGCATGGGGTCACCATGAGTTGGGGGCCAACTCTAGAGCCACTAATAATAACAGTAATTGCATTGGCAAGGACAAAGTTCTTCTCTATAATTGGATTGTACACTCTAAGATGTAAGGTTTACAAATTCACATTTAATTCAAATAGCAACATTCTTCTCTTTTGTCTCATTTTTTTAACCACAACACATCCCCCATTTGTTATCCTTTGCTTAAAGATCCTGTACATGTTCTTATTGCCTAACACCAACATTCTGCTTCAAACCCTCTCTAGAACAAAGTAAGGCACAACTCGTGATTAAATACATAACTTCTGTCCTACTCTCATTGGATGGTCCTGCAAGGATGCTGTTGCCAGAGTGCTCTGGGCCCTCAGAACCAAAATCTTGAACTCTCTAAAACATTCGGTTTAATATGGTAACCACTAGCCACATGTGGCTAAATTTAAATTTTAATTAAAATTAAAAAATTCAGTCCCTCAGTCACACTAACCACACTTGAAGCACTAAACGACTACATGTGGCTAATGGCTACCTTATTGGGCTGTACAGATATAAAACATTCCCATCATCAGAGAGAGTTCTATTGGACAGCACTGCTTTAGAATGTCTAAAAAACATTCTCATGGCAATCAAGGACTAGAAACTGGGAAGAAGGAAAGACATGGGACTCTGCTTTGAAGCTTCTGCTAAGAAAGCAGAAAAAGCCACTTGTCCCCAGCAGCCCAAAGATGCTCAGGATATGCAGGCTAGCAAGGAGGGGCCATGTATCACTGAAGAATGTGAGATTTGGAGTTTGCTTCATATGGATTCAGTTTTATCACAGAATAAAATGTTTCATGAATGGTGCTTGCTGCTTTCTTGAATTGCAACTTAAAAATAAACTGAAAGTTTTTATTCAGAATTCAATTATATATATATATATATATAATGTGTGTGTGTATCTTGTCTTAGTAAGTATAATATGATCTCATCCATAAAATGTTAATGGGAACTCTTGCCATACCTATCTCAAAAAGCTGTCATGAAACTCAGATTGTAAGTATATGAAAGTACTTTGTAAGGGGCATGACTGAATCTATAATGGTTGATAATTTCATATAAATATAGTATAGTCACTATACAAGTAGGGTAGTTTAAGCTGAATGCATTTTTGAATGCTTTTAATTTCTAGTATGAATGTATTTTGCTTTTGTTGTCATTTATTTCATTTCAGTGGGATACTAAAGAAAAAATATTTGGTTGTTTAGATTTCTGGTTGGTCAGGTTCTGTTAACTGAAATACTGTGTATTTTGTGTGGTTTAGTTTATTTGGCCCTGAACATTTCCTTCTTGGGAGTAAGAAAAAAAAAAGATTGGAACTAGTGAGGTTTCAATGGTTCAGAAATAGCTCTTACCATTGGATTAATAGTTTTAAATCAATTGTCAATAATTATCCTATCATGGTAATAGGGGTCTGGAGATGAAAGAAAAAGCATTATGGCTATTCCTCAGTATGAGTAAGTGAGGGGAATGATTTAAAAAGAGCATTTTTACTATTTACTAATAAAAATGAGTTTCTTCCCATCTCATGCATCAAAGAAAAGATAAATAATTTTCTTTCATGCATTGCTTAACCTAAAATAAAACTGAAGGTAATTAATCTAATTCTTGAGATTGTATTAAGGATCCTGACCTTAACTCTGGTGGCATAGTGGTTAAGTGCTACAGCTGCTAACCAAAAGGTCGGCAGTTCGAATCCGCCAGGCACTCATTGGAAAATATGGGGCAGTTCTACTCTGTCCTATAGGGTTGCTATGAGTCAGAATCGACCTGACAGCAATGGGTTATACCTTCCATTCGCTAAAGTAAAACTGGTTGAGGTTATGAGTAAAACATTAAGCACCTAGCTAACATTTACTCCCAAATTTAGCATCTACTGCCTACTTCTCCACCTTCATCTGTGGTATTTATGCCTCAAGCAGGAGTTTTGTTTTGTTTTGTTTGTATGCCTGACTGGGTCAGGAAGCAAAACAAATGCAGCCATGCCATCTATAATGGGTCAACATTTTGATACTCAATATTTTTCTCTCACAACACAAGGACTGACACAGTGCTCAGGCATTGTAGAGGAAGCTATTCCTTCAGAACATCCGAATTCTTAATTGTATTTATTATGGTTGTCATTTACCCTGGAAACTCAGTGAGGTAATTTTTTCCCCCTCTCTGTCTTTGGCAAAGCACCTGAGAAGTCAAGCTGATGTGACCAAGGGCACTAGATTCTATCTCTGGCTCCAGGATCTATGGCAGGTTATTTCCTTTCTTAGGGCCCTAGTTTACGGGGCCTGGTTACAGGCACGGATGGTAACTTGTAAGATGCTCTGCCAGGAAAATAGCTGAGACATAATCTCAGCCCCTGATGTTGGTCAAGCATGCCATTTTCAGGCCTTTGTTGCACATGGAATTATATTAACCAAAAAAAGAAAAAAATTGCCCTCAAGTCAATTCCAACTCATAGCAACCCTGTAAGACAGAGTAGAACTGCCCCCATGGGGTTTCCAAGGCTGTAATCTTTACGGAAGCAGACTGCCACATCTTTCTCCCACAGGAATTATATCACTGATGGGAAAATTAGTTAGGTGGTCAATTCCAGCCTCTAGTAGATCAAAATGGCTTTAATAATAAACACTTTTTGGTGGGAATCATACTTATTCACTTCATTGCCTTGTTTATTTCTTGGGAGGGCCAGGATTTTGGAAGGTGGAAATGCATTACTTTGGAGCTGAAAAGTGTTAAATTTTCTCTGTCTTTGGCCTGAAGGATTTCTTTGGTTTTATATTCCAGAAAATAAAGAGAGCTGATAATGTAGGTTTGAAACATATGCTTCTAGCATGCAATCATCCACTCATCAATAATGTAGTTAAGGGGTATCCTGTTTTGGCAAAGAAATGCAGTGGTCAAGGATGTTTGTAACTGCTATGGGTGCTCAATAAATATGTGTTGAATTCAGGCCATTGTTCTGGCCAGTTCATGTCATACACTCATCTAGCCAACCCCTTCAATCAAGAAATGAGTATCCCCTATGGCATTTTTTAAGGCAAATAAACCAGGAGACAAACACAGGAAGAGCAACAAATCTTACCTTGCCAACCACTCTGTAGCATGTCTAGGGGCACAGGTGATGATGACCAAGACAACCTGCTCCTGAAAATTATGTCTTGCTGCCTCCCCATTGGAACAAGGGTCTTGCATTTCGTTGCGATCCAACAACTTTATATACTTAATGTTTAAATGGGGCTGCACGTTATTTTCCATTTTTATGTTAAAGAGATACATATTTCCTTGAAAAAGTGATCATTTGGTTGGCTTCCATGCTTGTGGCAGGCAATTGTTATTGTTCCTAAATTCAGAAGGAGCTTACCTTAGAATGAAAGCACACATAGGCAGTCCCCAAGTTACAAACAAGATCTGCTCCTAAGTCTGTCTTTAAGTACAGTTTGTAGGTAAGTTGGAACAGGTACATACAGTTCTTATTTAGCAACAGTTAGTCAAATGTTTGTCTTAGTATATAATATATATTTTACCTTTCTATGCATACTGGGTATGCATATAAAACATTTAAGAAATACTTCCAAAACCATGCAATGTTTTCATATGAGCATCACTAAGTAGTGTGTGTGTAGGAGCCATTGTATTTAACTCATTATGGCAGTCCTTTCTTAAGTATGAGCTGTCAGTAAGTCTGACGGTCATAACCCGGGGACTGTCTGTATATTAACTAGAGGATAGCTAGTGACATCGCAGTCTGACAAGTCACAGAATATTATTCCTTTTCGGGACCAATTGGGCATCTCTTTAATAGTTTTAGCTGGTGATTTCTGACACAAATGAAAGAAAAACAAATCACTCTATTCTAGCAGGTCAATAAATAAATGCCTGGAATTAACTGAGTCTCATTTGCCAGAGGCAAAATATTCCAACCCAATAAGCTGTCCTACAGATGAGCAAGCTGGTTTCCATGGTCTCTCATTTTTTAAATTGGTTTTTGTTTGTTTTTTAAATAATCAGTAATTAAAAAAAAAATTGCACCCAGGTGCTTGAACATTCTGCTGAAAAAATGGACTTCATAATTGGAAAGACTTAACTGTTCATTAGGGATTGTATTTACACAAAATATTATTACGCTAACATTTTGTAATGATCATATAACCCAACTCTCTCATTTTACAAACAGAGAAATCGAGACTGAGAACAGTCATTCAGAGTAATGCCAGAGGCAGAATTAAGACCCAAGACTCTTCTCCCTCTCAATCCACTGCTCATTGCATCTTTAAATATCATGCATCTTTTCACTAAAAACCCAGTGCCATCGAGTCGATTCCAACTCACTAGTCATGAAAATATAGAAGGACATGAGTGGCTACACAGCATATCTCTGCTGTTTAGTCAATGAGTTTAGCCCCTCCTACCAAGCTTTCACCAGCAAGGTTTTAATTTCTCTTGTCTTCATCACTCTCTTCACTAAAGTAGGAGATTTGGATTAAACAGTGTTCCAGGTTCTGCCAACTGAAATATTCAATGAATCTATGAAATGGGATCAAGGGCTTGAGTAATCCATATTCTGTTTCATTCATCCCAGATAATTCAAAATAAATCAAGATTTTTAATTTTGACATTATTACTCATTGGACATTCTGACATTTCATGTTAGTACTTTACTCAGCAGCAATAATATAATAACAACAATAATGATGATGATAGTTAATATGTATTTATTTATTCCCATTTACCGTGACCCTATGAGACTGGTAATGTTATTATCCCTATTTTACAGATTGGAAACCTGGATCCCAAAGTGCTTATTAACCTTCCCAAAGAAATACAGCCAGCACGTTCTTGCTCTTAACCACTATGCAATACTACCCATTTGAAAACCATGAGTCTCTCAGACAACCAATGTGCATTTGTAGGTACCTTCTTTGGGGAATTTCCGTTTTACCTCCATTTTCTGACTAGGAGAGCAATCAAGAGGGTGAAAAGGACCTCAGGTCATTGGTTCTGGTGAAGCTGTAGAGGGGTGTGCGTTGTCTTCCTGCAAGATGGCTCTACTGTCTTTGCAGTTGATGTCATTAATCAATTAGTTCAGGACTTCAGCATTCAATGCTGGTGCTCTGCAGGCTGCTAAATGCAATGACGACCACTCTGCTGCCTTTTTCAAGAAACCGTGGCCAGGCTTTACTGCCAGCAATAGATGGATGCTGGTATAGGATCTAGCACTTTTCAGGGCTACAAAAGTCAGCCTACAAGGTCTTCACTGTTCTGTTGACTCTTCTGTTTCTGGCTCCAGGATTTTGACAGTGAGTGACAATCTAGACAGTTTTTAAGGTAGAGAGAGAGACAGAGAGCACTTCCAGAATGCCATTTCCTGGTGGTAGACTTGGGTCAAGGATAAGACTAAAACTTTCAAAATCATGTAGTAAAATACATTTTCTTCTCATTAAACCTACTTTACTAAATTAGTCATGAATACAATACATCACAGTATCCATCTATTTCACTGCCGATTTTAATGTGTGCTAAATCTGCTAATGGGCATCCTGGACTCATTTTAATCCAGCACTTAATATAGCATGTCTAATCATCTGAGAATGCTCTGAGAGCAGCCAAATACATAATCTTTTTTTTTTTTTCTTTATCTCCAGTTTCTCGCTTGGCGAACTAGCCACATATCCCATCAACACCAAAGCCAATTATAGAATGCATAACTCTACTCCTGCCTCTCCGGTTTCCTAGATACTTTTGGGGGAATGGAGTGGCCTAGGAGTCAGAAAACCTGGTTTCCAATCCCACCTTTGAAATGTACTGACTGTGAGACTTGAGCTGGCACCACTGAACTTCAAGACTCAGTTTATCTTTAAAATGAGTGTAATAGAAAATCTCCCCTCTTATCACAAGAAGGACCAATTAGATACCATTTGTTAAAGTTCCTAGTGAATCATAAAACCTGTTGCTATCGAGTTAATTCCAACTCGTAGCAACCCTGTAGGACAGAGTACAACTGCTCCCTAGGGCTTCCGTAGACCCTGGAGGGGAAGGGGCAGTGTTACTATTGACTTTTGGTGGACTAGGATCAGGAATGCTAAATATCCTATACTAGACAGGACAATCCTGCACAATAAAAATGTCCTACCCAAAACGCCTATGTGTTTGTACCCAAAACGCCTATGTGTTTGTACCCAAAACACCTATGTGTTTGTACCCAAAACGCCAGTAGCACTACTCTTCCACTGAAAAATACTGCTCTAAGTAATGTGCTGCTTATGGTGCCTAATTCCTCAACTGATACAAACCAAAAACCCAAACCCATAGCCGTCGAGTCAATTCCAACTCATAGCAACCCTATAGGACAGAGTAGAACTGCCTCATAGGGTCTCCAACCTTTTGGTTAGCAGCTGACTGCTAAACCGCTGTGCCACCAGGGCTCCTCTTCAATTGATGCTCAGAGAATTTACTTTTGGTCTCTTCCCCCAAGTGAAATCCAGCCTTGCTCAAGTGAAGGCTACAGCAGCTCAGAAGCATTACTAGGCTTCCAATAGCTTTATCAAAAAGTAAAAAATGGGGTCGGAAATCCGTGGTTTTCAAACTGATCCTCAGGAGCTTCTACAAGAAGCCCCCTCCAACTTTAGTTGGAGCAAGGAGTCCTAATAAGTTAACTGCTCATAATGTGAGGTCTAGCTTAGATTGGCATTTGGGGGCCCAAAATCATTGAATTATGATTCTGAAATCCACCATCTTTGCAGTTCGTTCAAGAAGCGTTGGGTTATATACCCTTCCTCTGTGACAAAAATGGGTGTAGGCACTGACATGATAGACAATCACTGTGTCCAAGTCACCAACAATCCAACAGTCAACAGATATAAATTTCACTAGGTATGTACACAATATGACATATGCTGTAGCAGCGTTATGAGGGAGCCCATAAGAGTGACCAGGGAACAGTTCACCTCCACAGAGGAAATGACAATTAAAACTGTATCTTGGACAGTATGTAACATTTTCCCAGGTGGATAAATGAGAGGGAAGGCTATTCTACAAAGGGAACAGCATAAGCAAGGCTGGAAGTATGAATAGAAATGGCATGTGTGCAAGTAGACAGGATTAGGTAGAGGTTTGGCCGGGAATGGTGCGAGGTTATACTGGGAAGACTCTAAAGAGCCTTGAATGCAGCTGGGGGGATGTATTTATCCTTTGAACAGGTATTTCAGGACTGTTATTGAATTCATGACTGGCTCATGACAGACTCCAGAGTCATTGAGTTAAATCTAACAGCTAGAAGGGAGCTCAGAAATCATCTCAGCCTTCTCCTTTCCCTATGTTTTACAGTGAAGTTATTTAAATCCAGAGATGCTAAGTGACATGCCTAAGATAAGCCAACAAATTAGTGGCAGTCCAAGGACACTTTGCCCTCCTCTGTCCTGCATTCATAAGTTTTATCATTGTTTGAGCATAATTCAATGTAACATGTAGTGTGATTATTAAGTATTTATGAAGTTCTGAAGTTTTCCATTTCTCACTATTAAGATGTAGTTCCTTCATTACATCCAAGCAATAGATAATATCCTGGGCGGCTTCTACACAATAGCGTTCTCAGAAATGCAGACAAGCACCATACCCAACACGTCGGTATGACATCTTTCCCCTACTAGCTCACCCTCCCTTGCTTCCTGTCTTCAAACTGCCAGAGATTATAGAGGCACAGCCTGAACAGAAGGCATCTTAATCTCTGGTGCTTCTGTAAATGATATGCTGTTCACGCTTGCGTATAAATGATCACAGCCTCTCTATTTTCTAGATGAGGGAGCTTCAGGAAGATGAAGCTGCCTGTGCACAGAGCGCATCAGAGATAGGATTTCAGATTCCAGAGCACCGGCTCTCTTTGTAACAGGGTTGAATTTTTCACCCATCTGAGCACTCCTAATAATTTATCCAGGCTTATGGTCTTAAATTTCACCTCACAGTCAAATTAGTCTGTGCACATTTAGGTTTCTGAGGCCATTATTTCTTGCTTCTCATTCTCTCTGGCCACTTTTCCTTCCTTACCCTGCTCTGTGTTGCATTCATCCCCAATCCAATAGACATCATTTAAAATAATCCACTCATTTTACAAAGTGGAAATTGGGACCCAGAGAGGTGAAGTTACTTGCCCAAGGTTGCACAGCTAAAAGCAGAGTTGTGACTAGATCCCCCGACACCCAGTCCAGTGCTTTTCCCTCTACATCAAGCTGCTGCTTCCCAGGGGTAAATAACATGTTATTTCCACCACCTTAAATACCCCCCTTCATTGCAAAACCCCATAACAATGGATGGAAACAACGGACTGCTTTGTGCTCCGAGGTTCATTTCAGCACCTGAGCATCCCCAATATGTTATCCCCCATGCTGTCTTGGCCCACCTAGCGTATTAGGAAGCTGGTATATAAAATAAAAAATTTATTTTTTATATACAATTCCTAGACTAGAGAATATAAGATCAATGGCCATTGCTTAAGCAGAGATCACCATAGAAAAGAGTGTGCCCAAGGAGAAAGAAGGCAGACTCCAGAGCTCCCATCATTTGAGAATAGAGCAAATCTCATCCCAAGTTTACTGTAAGTGGCTTCATAATCCCAGAGACCAGGCAATTAATAACTTGATGGATTTAAATGAGATTGATCATAGCCAAGTAAGTGAAAAATGGTTTCAGAATTTGCAGACCATTTCTGCTTCAGAAGCGAGGTGTTTTGCCTGAATTGATCAGCGTGATGAATTTTATTCAGTGTAGACAAAGTTTACAGTTACAGGAGATTTTTTTTTTTTCCTTAAGAAAATGAATGGAAGTTATTTTTTTCTGTTTAAATTACTTCTGAAAAATTGTTTTAAGACAAAACAGGTCTTGCCTCAATAAAGATTATATTGAAAATAGAAACAGGGAAGGGGAGAAAGAAACCTAAGAACTAGCTTCTTAGGCAGGGAAGGTGCATGATTGCCTCACAGTGTGAGCAGGATTATTAGGTACAGAAACTTGATTTTCTCAATTATACCAAGAATGGTCTAGCTCTGCAGAACTAAGCTGTGCTTCCCAACTCCCAAGAGGCTGATATGTAAACCAGACACCAACATAACCACACACCAAAAGAGAACACTAGTTTGCTTCACCCAAGGCTACACTCCCTTGCATTAGGATACCAAGAAAGTCAAATGAGTGATCAAAGATAACCTGTGGGGCATAAATCAGGGTCACTGGAGTTGGACAGACAGTCTCCAGTGGTGTGTCATCTAGGCTGTGACAGAGACTAGAGAATTCTCCCAATTCTCACCCAAAACACCTTTCAGGCTACTGGAATACTTGTATCCTTCAAACAGAGGCTCTTGAGCCTCTTTCCCTCAAAAAAAGAAACCCACTGTGGTCAAGTCATACCAACCCTCTTTCCCTAGTGGAAGAGAAACCTCACCAAATTCTTTTGGTAGAAGATAGAGACTTTATCTCATTTCTATGCACTTCCCATCTTCTATTAGGAATTACATCAGACGTGTTATAACTATTGAACCCATATCCCATCTTACACATGAGTTACATGTCAGTCTCCTCTACGGAGCTCTGGTAGATACCCTGGTTTAACCATCAATTATGAATAAACCATCCCAGAGAGGCTGGGTTATTTCTGTAAGGAAGAATTCTTTTGTACTTTGTGCCGATTGTTTTTATTCCACCTCAGAGGGTACCATGATCTGACCTTGTTCTAAGTGCTCCTGTGTCTAGTTTATCCTTGTCAGTAATCTCCATGTGGGGCCCTGACATTTGAAACTGCATCTGTTACTCACTCTCAATACAGAAAACATCCATGAGGTGACTGTGACTCATACAAAATGCCAAAGGACTCAACTCAAAATTGTTTCTAAAAGATCAGACAACATCATTGCCTCTAAAAGAGACCAAACAACCATTTTCCCTGTTCTTATTGCCCCCTGAACTGCCTGCTTGCCCTGGCTCTAAGGAGACACAGACTAGACAGGAAGTTTGGGATTCACTTCAAGTTCTTTCCCAGTCACATGGACTTTGACACACTTTCTATTCCCGCAACAGAACACAGAGGAAAAAATATCTGAATGGGTATAGTCTGTCGTGCCAGAAATAAATTCCTAATACAGATGACTAAAATGTGCCACTCTAGAACATAACTGTCAAAACAGAGACAAGACTTCCATGTTTCAATACTATCTGCACAACTAGCCTGTGTTCATCCTTCCTGTCCCCAACTCTGTTCCAAACTACAAATAAAAGAAACAGTTACAAATAAATACTATGGTTGGTGCCATCACAGTACATTAAGAATCGAAAGGAGAACTTGCCATTTGAGCAATATGATGTCAGTGCTATATGATCTCAATATAGCAAGTTACTGAGCATTCTTTTTAAAGTCAAGGTTAATTATAGAGCTATATAATACTTTTGAAAGTAATAACAATAGCTCACATTTACTCACTTAATCCTATAACCCGTTGCTGTCAAGTTGATTCAGACTCATAGCGACCCTATAGGACACAGTATAACTATCCCATAGGGTTTTCAAGGAGCAGCTGGTGGATTCCAACTGCTGACTTTTTTGTTAGCAGCCATGACTCTTCACCACTGTGCAACCAGGTCACCAAATCCTATAAAGTAGGTTTTATTATCCTCCTTTTACAGATGAGGATTATAGAAGTTAAATGACTTACCCAAGGTCTTATAGCCAGGGAGTGGTAGGGTCAAAATTCAAATGCTGTGCCATTTGACACCAAAGTCCTCCATTTCCTGCTCATGCCATTTAAAAAGATCTCTCAGGAAATTACCAATCCTAATGTACCTCACATGAGTGGATGGATGGTAAGATTGGCTTTGCAGGTCTACCGTCACGGCCTTAGAAAAGGATTAGATCTAGAGGTCTAAAAACTTGGTGTGGGACTTGTGACTAGTCATATGTTTTCTAGGCTTTAGTTATTCCATCTAAGAAAGGGAGAAATATTGGCTCTTTATTCATTTAGTTATTCATTTATTCAACAAAAATACTCGGGACTGAAGCCATAATGGGGGAAAAACATAGACTAGGGACTATCAATACTAAATATTACTGTCAATATAAAATCAATATCAAGTCCCAACTGCCTAGGGCACTTGGAGGATTGTATTCAAGAGTAGTTGTTTCTGTTTAATTTTTTTAATCAGTGAAGTGTTTCAAATTCCTTTCATATAACTGTTGAATAAACAAAATTACAGGCCCAATTGATCCATATAATTCAAGTTACCACTTAAGATAGCAAAGGCCTGAATGCTGAAGGTTCCCGTGAGAGACTGTGGAAGACACATTTCTCCCAAACTGTCAGCAATGCACACTACATATATTGATTTAAAACAAATTAATATTCTAGAAATTCAATGCACACTTTTTTTGCCTATAGGAATTATTTCCTTACGGCAAAAGTTAAGATTGGGTAATTATCCCAGAGCAGGAAAATGGTACAAAAAGGCCAATATGCTGTAAGCGGAGAACTGATGGCAGAAAGATATTCATTAAGCAAGCCAAACAGAATGGAAGATTTGAATGAAAGGGAAGTAATTTGAAAAGCCATTTTGTTCAGTGTAGGAGAATTCTAAATTTTAATCTTGCTGACAGACAGGAGTATATATATTTAGGAGATGTTCAGTGAGAGAGTAAAAAAAGAAAATTAAGTAACAAAAAATGTTTAAAAGGAAAGAAATTACATTCTTTTTCAAGCACCTTGCTTTAAAAGGGAGAGTTGAGGTGGGGGGAGTGGGTACGGAGGCGTTTGCTGGGCAGTGAGAAGTGAAGATTCATCTCATTCCCCCATCAAAGCTTGGGGTTGGGATGAGATACACACCTCACACACAAATAAACGACTGGCTCTTTCTCAGCTCTAAATCATCCAATTTGTCCCCAATTTTCAGAAGTCATTTTCAAGAGTCATCATCATGAAGCCATTAACTAATGGATCCCAACTGGACCAAGCCTAAAGGCCTAATTTATATTCAGAAACCCGTTTGAACTTCTTAGGTGATTTTCTACTCTTAAGAGATATTGAGCTTTTCCTACAGTCATTAGAAAATGAAATCTACCACCCTAGTGTCACAATTCAGTTTGTATGTAGGGCTAATTTCTAGTTCAAACATAGGATAATATCGGTTTTAAATGGAATGTTTAAGACATGGCTGCATCATGTCACTTGGGGTGGTCCATGTAAACCTTGCTTTAAAAGCCATCGCAAAGATTGGCTTTTTTTTTTTTTTTACATGAAGTATAAGGTGATCCTCACCAAAATTGATCTGGGGCTCAGTTCAGCTGCTTACAGTTTTCATTACAAGCTCAATGGATGTAAAATGAGTGAAACTTGTCTTCCCTGGATCTTGAATGTTGAGCTAAGGAGCTTAGGCTTTGTTTAAACCATGGTCATCAAGAGCCAGCAAAGGTTTCAGAGCAGAGGAATTGTGACCAGAAAAGTAGCAAGAAGTTTTGGCAACAGTAATGAGTGGGATGGATCAGGAAGAGAGAGAAAAACTAGAACATTAAGTCAGAAGGTTAAGCTGTGAAAATTGTGCAAGGAAAACAGCATTTCATAGCTGTAGATTGAGGACCGTTGCTGTTATTTCTTATGTCGAACCATGTTGCCCAAACTTTGTTTGAAATGGCCTCTTCTGGAGCACAAGTCTAGGACTGGGGACAGAGAGCAAGCCTTTTCTCCGTGGTCTCACACCTGACTACACTGGAGACCCCCTTTCACTCCCAGCTGGCAGAAGCCACTCAACTTGTGGTGGAAGGATTTGTGGGGATGAAAAAAGGTGCAGAGAAGGGGGGAAATCAGATGAGCTTTGCATGTCTGGAACCAACACGAGACCAAGGAAGTACCGTGGAAAAGTGGTGCTCAGGATGGTGGTTTCAGCTCAGCCCCTATTCAACTGTGCGTGTCTCGCCCCACACAACTCCCTTTGCTTCTTTGGAGTCCCTGGGTGGTGCAAACAGTTAACACTGTAGGATGTTAACCTAAGAGTTGGAGGTTCGAGTCCATCCATAGGTGCCTTGGAAGAAAGGCCTGATGATCTACTTCTAAAAAATCAGCCACTGAAAACCCTAAGGAGCATAGTTCTTCTCTGACACACATGAGGTCACCATCAGTGAGGGTCAACTTGTCAGAAACTAGCTTACTGGTTTGGGGGCCTGAGTTTCCTCATCTGTAAGACAGAAGAGCAAGCACAGATGATGGCCACGGTTCTTTCTAACTTGAAAATTTACATCAGCAGCATGTTATTAATTTAAAGATGCATTTCATGGATCATACTCAATTCAATTCCAGGATGGGCCACTGTACAGAATGCCAAAGCTCCTGAGGGTTTGCTTTCTTCATTTTATTTGTCTGCCCTCCATTTCTTGTGTTTTTCCATTACTTTTCTGATGCAGTACTTTTCCCCCTCTTCCATTTTTTTCATTCATTTTTCTCCTGACAGCAAGGAAGGGGCTGCTTCAATATGAAAGGAAGCTGAAGTCATCTGTTTATCCGAGGCCAAGCCAGCCAGTTCTTTCACACACCATTCTGCTAATGACCCTTCTGCACCAACAAGCAAGGGACGTTGGACTCAGTCTCCCTTCTGACTTGTTATATTTTTTATCACATCTTTTCTCTGCCAAGTTTTAGTCTCCCAGATGTTCTAGGTAACTCTTTTCCTCACTGCCTGCAGGCCAAGCAAGGCTATTGTCATCACCCCCTTTTCCTAGGAAAAGTCATGAAGAGGGAGGTGATTGGCATAAGTCTTGCTCTAGCTTAGTTTGAAAATAGCCACCATGCACACGCACGTGTACACGCACAGCCCCTAGCCTCCTATCTGCTATTGCCTCTATTTGAGCTTGGCCTGCTCAAATCAGCAGAGCCATGATACCTTCACATCCGAGGAATGGACCAAGACCCTGAGTTGGTCACTTATCTTCTCATCCCCTGAGCTAGTATTGCATTTGAGAGCCATCACTTCTTTGCTTTGCTCATCTCAGCTGACACTAAGCTCAGATAGTATCTCCCCTGCCTTGCAACCCTACTCCAACCCCAACCTCAGCTTCTGACTACTGCTTGGGTTTTTACCCTCTATGCCAGCCTTGTTCTCTCTTTTTGGAGGCAACTGAAGTTGCCTGTGAGGTGTTGAGTGAAGAACACAGAATCCATTTTGTCCTGTCCTCAGATTCTAAGGAGGTTGAGATTCCCTCCTAACAATCCAGGGTTTTGCAGATACCCAGATTATTGGGTTGCTAGAAATCCTGCTAGGAGACCTGGCAGTGCAGTGGTTAAAGCACTCAACTGCTAACCAAAATGTTGGAGGTTCAAAACCACCAGTGGCTCCTCAGGAGAAAGATGTAGCAGTCTGCTTCTGTAAAGATTTACAGCCTTGGAAACCCTAGGGGGTTGGTATGAGTTAGAGTTAACTCGATGACAGTGGATTGGGGAGGGGGGTGTTTTTTGTTTTAGAAATCTTTACAAAATAAAACCCTTGATTCCCAAGAAAGGCCTGTCGGGAATCTGAACCTACATATACCCCAAAGCTGGAAAGATGAAGAAAGACTTAGTTGCCAGACAAGTGCTATGTCAAATGCAAGTGACTATTAAAAACAGAGGCAGCAGTTGGTGTACAGTCATTATCTGGAGTAATAATGACATCTTGTTTTTCAATCTACTATGTACCAGGCAGTTCGCATACCCTGACACTAATTAGGGTGATAATCCTACAAGTTGAGCATGATTGTCCCATCTTTCCATGAGGAAACTGAGGCTCAGAAAAGCAGTAACCTTGTAAAAGGTAGAACATAGACTCAAACACAGGTCTGTCTAACTTCGGGCTTTGTGGAAGGCTACATTCCCCTGCAAAAGAATAAACTGTTAAAATTTAAACCTTATAATAAAGCCAGAATCAGTGAGCTGGAAACAGATCCTTGGGTTCTGGGACTATGGCCTCCAACTAGCAGTGTGACCCTGAGCATATGTTATTGGCTTCATTCAGTTTCCTTGTCTATAAAATGAGGGCGTTTGATCCAATTATTTCTTCCAGCTCCAGCACCAGAGACTGTGCTTTCTGGTTCCTGTGTGTCTCCTCTACAGGGGCCAGCAGCTAAAATCTTGCCTCAGCACAACAGATCTCTAACAACAGGAAGTGCCACTTCAGAGGTTCTGGAAATGACTCAGAAAAGAATTCTGTTCTCCGGAGAGAAGCCTATAATTTCTCTGACTACAATTACCCACTGGTCAGTGGCTGGCTTAGGTAACACTCACCACTGTTTATTCTGCCACCACTCCACAGCTCTCTCTGACAACACTGGAGAGAGACTATGTGCTCAATATTTGTCACTCACATGTTCAAAGGGATAGTGACTCAAAAATTAAATGGAGAAAAAAAAGAATTATTACAAACCCACACACACCTTTTATAAGAAAATTCATCACAAGAACATGTTAATGGTAGATAGAGCTGGAATGATCTACTGACAAGGATTCTTCATTTAATAAAATGAATCACCAGGATTCCTACCAATAGTGTATGCTTATAGTCCATCAAAGACTGAACTTGAGGGAGATTAGATACTAAATCTAATGTATGGAGAATCAATGCTGACTGAACGCAGATCAGAAACAAAGAGGGAGCAAGTGTTACTTAAGGTGAAAGTATGATCCTGTTTGCAAAGCTTACACACCCCTTTAGGAGTGATGTGTGTTGAACTGACGTAGGTACATCTTTGGTGTGGCAGGAGACCATCAGCATGGTATGTACAGAGAAGCTGGGTGCAGCACAATGGAAGGGGAGAAGGGAGGGATATGGAGGCACAAGGTGAGAGAGCCACACTTGTGCTTAGGAAGGCATCGTGGTAGCAAACATTGCATTGACGTAAGAAAAAACAAAAACTGGAAAGGTGTTAGTAGAAGAGAAGATGGTATTTGATGCAGTTCTAATGGTTAAGCAACCAAAAGGAAGCTTTGTCTAAGCCATCTACAATATCAATAGGGTACCTTTTGTCAACACATCACAAGTCAGAATCAACGTGATGGCAACTGGTTTGATTTTTAGGTTTGGTCAGCATGTTAACTATTAAAAGGAGTTTGACAAGTGAAAACATATTTCTTATAGCAAGGCCAGTGGCTAGACAATGCCAAGATAAACAGTGTTTCCAAGGGGAATTCAGGAAATTTTGTTACTGTCCCTATGGTTTACCACCTCCTGGTCCATTAACAAAAATCCTGGTGGTGTAGTGGCTAAGAGTTCAGCTGCTAACCAAAAGGTTGGCAGTTTGAATCCACCAGGCACTCCTTGGAAACCCTATGGGGCAGTTCTACTCTGTCCTAGAGGGTCGCTATGAATCAGAATTGACTCAAGGGCACTGGGTTTGGGTTTTTTTTTTTTTTTAAGGAAACCCTGGTGGCATAGTGGTTAAGTACTATGGCTGCTAACCAAAAGGTCAGGAGTTCAAATCCACCAGGCGCCCCTTGGAAACCCTATGCGGCAGTTGTACTCTGTTCTGTAGGGTCGCTATGAGTCGGAATCAACTCAATGGCAATGGGTTTGGGGTTTTTTTTTTTTTTTTGGTCCATTAACACCAGCACATTAACATCAACAACACCCACGGATAGCCTTTCAAAGTTTATACCACTTTTCCACATAGCACTTCTCATTTAATTCTCATCATAACCCTGTGGGGTAAACAGGACAAATACATTATCTCCATTTTATAGACAAAGAAACTGAGGTTCAGAAAAGTAAAATGATTTGTATAAAGACACATAATTTTTCTATGACATAGATTAGTCTAAACCCTGAATTTCTGAGTCCTCACCCAACGCTCTCTCCACAAAAATCTTATAAGATCTGGGGCTTCTGGCAACCTCAACCACATCCGTTTAAGTGGAAAATTGCTTATACATTTTGTATGAAGACACACACACAGAAATTGCCAGACTGGGGAACTGTGGATCAGTTAACAAAAATTTGTCGCAATAAGCTTTCTACATTCTAAATAAGGCTGAAACATGGGCCATGTCCTCAGAGAGCCAACAGCAGGAGGCCCTAATCTGTGAAGAGGCTGCAGAGGACAGATGCATTATGAGAAGTACCAATTAAGGTCCAGAGAATGGAGAGGTAAAGGAGACAGAGGAAAGAAATAGGGGCATATTCCTGCAGGGAGTTGGGACAACGGGGGTTATAAGACCCAGCAGAGGGTACCAACGCCTAAAGGTTCTAGTTGAAGGCCCACACAGGAGGGAGAGTAGATGAGGCTTTAGAAACCTGGGATGAGGGGAGCTATAACTAAGGTCCCGCTTGGAGCTAAGACCCTCAACGGGCTCACTCTCAGTGAAAACATAAACAAAACCCCACCAAGTGCATCAGTGATCATCAAAGAAGCTGACCCCTGCCTGTTCTGAGTAAAGGAAACAAAAAGTCTTGCTTGAGAAATCAAAACCTCAAGCCTTTCTACCCAAGAGTTTGGAGTCTAGACTGACACTACTCATGTGATGTGAGAATCCAAGGCTAAGAATTTAACATAAAAATTGGGCCAGGGATACCCATGAGGTACCTAACAGAAGACAAATATAAAACAACTCTGAAAGGAAACTTCTATGACCCAGGTTACATGGAATACTTCCAGAGAAAACAGGTTCCATAGAAGGTAAGCTCACAATCAGAAACTATAAAATACATAAAGAAATACTCCCCCTAATTCAGAATGAGTAAACACAAAGAACTGGAGGTTAGCATCTCCAAGAATCTGAGATAACAGAAAGTCTGAAGAAGACTATGAAATAAATTAATTTAAAATAATTAAAGAGCTTAAAGGAAGGGGGAAAGGGGATCACAAAGAAAGAAGAAGACATCATGAGAAAAGAATAAACCAATCTGAAAAAGAACCAATAGAACTTTTGGAAATAAAAAATATAATCACTGAAATTTCAAGCTTAAACAGCAGGTTACACAAAGCTGGACAGAAAATTAGTGAAATGAAAGATTTAAAGTAATTACACAGGATTCAGTAAGGAAAGACAAAGAGCTGGACATATGAAAGCACAATGAAGAGACATGGAATGTGAAGGCCCAACACTTATTCAATAGGCATTTCAAAAAGACACAATAGAGAAAATGTGTGGGTGGCAATGTTTGAAGACATAATGTCTGAAAATTTTCCAGAATTTCATAAAGACGTGAATTCTCAGATTTAAGAATAACCATCAGTTCTGAGCAGGATAAATAAAAATAAATCCACACCTAGATACATATAATAAACTTCAGAATCCCAAAAACAAAGGGAAAAATCCCAAACGTACACAGCAAATATAAAAAGATCACCTAGAAAGGAACAATTAGAATCTCAGCACACTTGTCAAAAGCCATAATAGAGGCCAGCAGACAACTCAATTCTATGTTCCAAATACTGAGGGAAAATAACTGTCAATTAGTATTCTATATCCACCAAGAATAAAATTAAATAAAGACATTTTCCGACAAATACTGGGATCGTTGCACACTCAGAGACCCTTAATGAAATAACAGCTAAAGTTTATTCTTCTGGAAGAAGGATACTGAACCTAGAAGAGTAATGAGCAAAGAAAGAAAATGGGAAACTTATGAGTAAACCTAAAAAAGCACCAACTGTTAAAAAAATGTATAAATAAAAAACAATGACTAATGCAGTGGGGAATAAAAACAGGTAGGACTGAAATAGGTAACGATAGCATTGAAGAATGGGAGAAATTAAAAGGAGTTAAAGGTGCTTATTCTGTGCAGAAGATAAATAAAGATATTAGGTTCAGATTTTAAGTCAATATTTAAAAATAACAAAAATAGATTATTTAACAATAAAATGAACAGAGGAAAAGACTTATTCAGTACTATAGAAAATGGAGGGGTGGTATAGAGCAAAGAAAAGGTATAGTAAACACACAACACAAAATATAGCAGAAATAATCTAAATCTACCAGCAATTCAATAAGTACAAACAAATTAGATGAGCCAATTTTCAAGTTCTCAGAGTGGATTTTCAATTTTTTTTTTAGAGGAGTACTCAAGAAAATATATACAGACCCAGAACTGAAACCATTCCCGAAGTCTGCTTTTCAGACAAAGATTAGACAGGCCTATAAAACAAAAAAAAAATGACAAGTGAGGAACATGCTTCTTAGTTCAATCAAATGTACAAGACCAGATGGGCAGCTCCTGTCCAAAAGCGTGATGAGAAGGCAGGAAGGGACAGGAACTGGATGAACGGACACAGGGAACCCGGGATGGAAAGGGGGAGCATGCTGTCACACTGTGGGGATTGCAACCAATGTCACAAAACAGTATATGTATAAATTTTTGAATGGGAAATTAGCTTCAGCTGTAAACTTCTACCTAAAGCACAAGAAAATTAAAAAAAAGAAAATATACACAAAAAGGTTGAAAGTATAGAAAAAATATATACAAAATTTCTCAAATACTCATCAAAAGGGACAATTATAATGCTCTGAATATCAAAATAGTTTTAAAACAAAAACATGCTTATACAATAAAAATGATAATAATATAATTATAAAGGGAAAAGTTTACCAGGAAGAGGTAATAATCCTAAACCTCTATACCCCTAGCAACATAGCCTCAAAATGTAGGACACAAAAATCGCTAAAAATAAAAAGTCCCAAATGTGAAAAGGTAAAACTTTTAGATAAAAATATGAGATAATATCTTGACACCATCAAAATAAGGAAGGATTTCTTAAACAAATCATATAAGCACACATATACACAATAAACATTAAACGGTAAGGGAAAACATTAATAAATTGGACTACATTAAAATTTTAGACTTCTCTACAATAAAAGCCAATATTAAAAAAGACAAGCTACAGACTTGTTATGGCAATGCTTTGTGGACCACATATATATAAAGTATTAGAATGCAGACCCAGGGTTTCAGAATGCAGAGTAACTATTAAAATAGCAAGAATCGCTCCCATAACTCATTTCTTCCTTAATCTAATGACAGAATGAAAAATAATTTTAGAAATTGACTGGTACTTCTTTTTTATAGATCAATACTGCACAATTAAATACATGCATGGGTGTGCGTGTACACCCATACAAATGTGCATCTGTTATATATTATATATAACTTTTCGGCCATCTATTGTTATAAGTTCCAGACACATGGTGAAAGTGCTTATATATGTGACTGAAGAAGTCCTTTCAACTTATGCACTAAAATAAAATAAGGCAAACAAATTTATTGAATAGAATTTTTCACTTGAAAAGCACTTTCCAAGTATGCTCTGGATTTTCTTCTGTTGCTGGGAAGAGTTGCATATGCTGGCCACTTTCTGCTTTTGTTACGGTTTTCCACAAACTTCTCATCTATTAAACAGCTTTTTTTTAATACATGGGTGGCTATTAGATTGCTTCCTAGAATTTTTGGTGTGCCTGAAATATTTCATAACTTAAAATTATTTTAATATTCTGTTTTAGAGGAGAGTCTCAAGCACTGTGCCTGCCCCCAGCCATATCAGAGCAGCATAATGACCTCAGTGACGTCTCTTTTCTCACTTTCTAAATTTACTCTCTGTGTGTGTGTGTGTGTGTGTGTGTGTGTGTGTTAGGTGTTGTCGACTCGATACCAACTCATAGCGACCCTATGTACAACAGAACGAAACACTGCCCGGTCGTTGCTATGTTTGAGCCCGTTGTTGCAGCCACTGTGTCAATCCATCTCCTTGAGGGTCTTCCTCTTTTTCGCTCACCTTCTACTTTACCAAGTATAATGTCCTTCTCCAGAGCCTTGTCATTCCTGATAACATGTCCAAAATACATGAGAAGTAGTCTTGCCATCCTCGCTTCTAAGGAGCGTTCTGGCTGTATTTTTTCTAACAGATTTGTTCATTCTTCTGGCATGCTTGTTCTTCCTAGGCATGTGAAAACTGAACAATAAATAAGGAAGACTGAAGAAGAATCGATGGCTTTGAATTATGGTGTTGGCAAAGAATACTGAATATACCTTGGACTGCTGGAAGAACATGGTATATTCAGTATTCTTTGCCAATACCATAATTCAAAGCCATCGATTCTTCTACAGTCTTCCTTATTCATTGTCCAGCTTTCACATGTATATGAGACAACTGAAAATACCATGGCTTGAGTCAGGCACACCTTAGTCCTCAAAGTGACATCTTTGCTTTTCAACACTTTAAACAAGTCTTTTGCAGCAGATTGGGCCAATGAAATACATTCTTTGATTTCTTGACTCCTGCTTCCCTGGGCATTGATTGTTGTTGTTAGGTGCCATCAAGTCAGTTCCAACTCATAGCAATCCTAATGGACAGAGTAGAATTGCCCAATAGGGTTTCCAAGGAGTGGTTGGTGGATTTGAACTGCAGACCTTTTGGTGACATCCAAGTAAAATGAAATCCTTGACAATGTCAGTATTTTCTCTATTTATCATGATGTTGCTTATTGGTCCAGTTAGGAGGATTTTCGTTTTCTTTATGTCGAGGTGTAGTCCATACTGAAGGCTGTAGTCTTTGATCATCATAAGTAAGAACTTCTAGTCCTCTTCACTTTCAGCAAGCAAGGTTGTGTCATCTGCATATCTCGGGTTGTGAATGAGTCTTCCTCCAATCCTGATGTTGCGCTCCTCTTCATATGCTCCAGCTTCTCAGATTATTTGCTCAGTATACAGATTGAATAAGTGTGGTGAAAAGATACAACCCTGACCCACACCTTTTCTGATTTTAAACCAAGCAGTATCCCCTTGTTCTGTTTGAATGACTGCCTCTCGGTCTATGCTCAGGTTCTGGATGAGCACAATTAAAACCAAACCCGTTGCCATTGAGTCAATTCCAACCCATAGCGACCCGATAGGGCAGAGTAGAACTGCCCCATAGGGTTTCCAAGGAGTGGCTGGTAGATTCGAACTGCAGGCCTTTTGGTTAGCATCCATATCACTTAAGCACTGAAGTGTTCTGGAATTCTCATTCCTCACAGTGTTATCCATAATTTGTTATGATCCACACAGTCTAATGCCTTTGCATGGTCAATAAAACACAGGTAAATACCTTTCTGGTATTCCCTGCTTTCAGCCAAGATTCATCAGACATCAGTGATGATATCCCTTGTTCCATGTCCTCTTCTGAATTCAGATTGAATTTCTGGCAGTTCCTTCTTGATGTACTGTTGCAATCGTACTTGAATTATCTTCAGCAATGTTTTGCGTATGATATTAATGATATTGTTCGATAAGTTCTGCATTCTGTTGGATCACCTTTCTTTGGAATGGGCACAAATAAAGATCTCTTCCAGTCGGTTGGTCAGGTAGCTGTCTTCTAAATTTCTTGGGATAGACAAGGGAGCACTTCAACATTGCATCCATATGTTGAGTCATCTCAATTGGTATTCTGTCAATTTCTAGAGCCTTGTTTTCGACAATGCCTTCAGTGCAGGTTAGACTTCAATATCATCGGTTCTTGATCATATGCTACCTCCTGAAATGGCTGAACATTGAACAGTTCTTTTTGGCACAACGACTGTGTATTCCTTCTATCTTCTTTTGATGTTTCCTGCACTGTTCAATACTTTGCCTGTAGAATCCTTCAATAATGCAACTTGAGGCTGGAATTTTTTCTTCAGTTCTTTGAGCCTGAGAAATGCTGAGTGTGTTCTAGCTTTTTGGTTTTCTATCTCCAGGTCTTTGTACATTTCATTATAATACTTTACTTTGTCTTCCCTAGCCGCCCTTTGAAATCTTCTGTTCAGCTCTTTTACTTCATCATTTCTTCTGTTCCCCTTAGCTATTCTACATTCAAGAGCAAGTTTGAGAGTCTTTTCTGACATCTATTTTAGTTTTCTCCTTATTTCCTGTCTTTTTAATGACCTTTTGCTTTCCTCATGTATGATGCACTTGATGTAATCCCACAGATCGTCTGCTCTTCTGTCATTAGTGTTCAATGAGTCACATCTACTCTTGAGATTGTCTCTAAATTTGGGTGGAATATATTCAAGGTTGTACTTTGGCTCTCGTGGGCTTGTTTTAATTTTCTTCAGTTTCAACTTGAACTTGCATATGAGCAACTGGTTGTCTGTTCCACAGATGGCCGTTTGTCTTGTTCTGACTAATGACGTTGAGTGTCTCCACCATCTCTTTCCACAAATGTAGTCGATTTGATTCCTGTGTATTCCATCCGATGAAGCCCATGTGTATAGCTGCTGTATACGTCGTTGAAAAAAGGTATTTGCAACAAATAAGTCGTTGGTTTGCAAAATTCTATTATGCGATGTCCACATTGTTTCTATTACCAAGGCCATATTTTCCAACTACCAATCCCTCTTCTTCGTTTCCATCTTTCACATTCCAATCACCAGTCATTATCAATGCATCTTGATTGCTTGTTTGATCAATTTCAGAGTGCAGAAGTTGGTAAAAATCTTCAATTTCCTCATCTTTGGCCTTAGTAGTTGGTGTAGAAATATGAATAATAGTCTATTGATTGGTCTTCTTTGTAGGTGTATTCATATCGTCCTATCACTGACAGCATTATATTTCAGGATAGATCTTGAAATGTTCTTTTTGACAATGAATGTGACACCATTCCTCTTCAATTTATCATTCCTGGCATAGTAGACCATATGACTGTCTGATTCAAAATGGCCAATATCAGTCCATTTCGGGTCACAAATGCTTAGGATATCAGTCTGTATGCTTTCCAGATCATTTTTGACAACTTCCAATTTTCCTAAATTCGTACTTCGTACATTTCACGTTCTGATTGTTAATAGATGTTTCCAGCTGTTTCTTCTCCTTTTGAGTCATGCCAGATGAGCAAATGAAGGTCTCGAAAGCTTTACTCCATCCATGTCATTAAGGTCGACCCTACTTTGAGGGGGCAGCTCTTTCCCAGTCATATTCTGAATGCCTTCCAAACTGAGGGGCTCATCTTCCAGCACTATACCAGACAATGTTCCACTGTTATTCTTAAGGTTTTCACTGGCCAGTTTTTTTAGGAGTAGATCACCAGGTCCTTCTAGTCTGTCTTAGTCTGGAAGCTCTGCTGAAACCTGTGCACCGTGGATGACTCTGCTGGTATTTGAAATACTGGTGGCATAGCTTCCAGAATCACAACATATATGTCACCTCAGTACAACACAGTGCAGATGAGTGGTGGAAATTTTCTATAATGGTAGTTAATTATACAGTATTACATTTATAGTAACAAAGTTTTTAAGGAAAATGGGTAGCTTTGCATTTCTGAAATCAGTTAGTGCTTCTGATTAAGAGGATACATCTTTTCATGTACCCAGAAAACAATCTTACAGTACCTTAAGAAATCGGTTTTAATTTAATAACAATCCACCTCTCAAAAGAGAAAAGAATTACATTCTATATCCTCTCCCTGAACAAATTTGAAAGTTGAAACAACCCTTTGAAACTACTAATGTGCTGTTTAAAGAGGTTCTTTATCAGTATTAGTAATGGCAATTGGTAGGAACATATTGATTGGTAATTTTGTGGGGTATAAGTTCAGAAAGCATGTCTGTCATTTGTGAGTTTTATGATGTGGATGTTCACACTTCTTGGACACCTACATAAGCTTCCCAAGACAGTTGCTCAGCCCGGCAGTTACTAGCATGAAAATATACAGCTTACATTCTTCAGTCCAGCAGGGCCACACACAGGAAGAGCTATTTATACCAGGACTAAGCACTATTATAACAGGAAGGAATTACTACCCCTTCTGTTTAGGTGTAAGGAGAAGTTTAAACAAGCCATTCTTATACTCTAACGTTATATATATAGCCAGTGAAAGAGCCCAGGCATTGAAATCCAACTTCGTAACTCTCCATTCAGAATGACATTGTAGAAAAACATCATTTTTAACCCTGTCATTTGACATTTTTCATGCAAAGTGAATTCCAGCCATACCATCTTATTACTAAGCTACTCCCATCTACCATGGTGATCTGAAAATAAATCTGGCTATTTGCCCAGATACCAGTGCGCAAAGCACAGCAAGTTAGAGGTAAAGTCGGGATTTAGAACTTCAGAATTATAAATCTGAAAGGGAATTTAGACCTGAAGTACTCCCACCCTGCCCACTTGCTTTGTTTTCCCAAAATTGAGAATACTAAGGCTCACAGCCATCCCAGTTGAATTGGGTTGCTGTAGCTTTCCATTGAGGAGCTCTGGTGGCACAATGGTTAACCACTCAGCTGCTGACAGGTCAGTGGTTCAAACCAACCAACAATTCCAAGGGAGAAAGACCTGGCAATCTGCTCTTGTAAATATTATAGCCTTGGAAACCCTATGGGGTAGTTCTACTTTGTTCTACAGGGTCATTATGAGTTGGAACTTGCTTGACGGCAATGGATAATTTTCCATTGCCTTTGATCACAGGACATGGGAGTACTGAGTCAGCCTAGGGGAGCTCCTGCATCCCAAACATATTCCTCCTTACCCCCAGTGGGTAGTAGCAACCCAATTTCCCCATGATGGTTAAGACCAATCAACTCAGAAAGTACAGTAACTTCCTTCCTTCTCTTCTGTTGCAGAGGTGTGAGTCTTGCCCAAGATAAGGAGATTATTCAGTGGGAAATAGAACTCTTGACTATCAATAATAATAATAAACAATATTTACTGCTGCTAACTGTAAGTCCTGCATTTTCCAAGCACTTTGCATGGCACATCTCATTTAATCCTTATAATAACATTTTTAGGGAAGGTACTATATTATTCCCATGTTACAAAAGAAAAAATAATCAAACAAAAATATGGAGAACTCAAGTAACAAGGTCACACAGCTAGTATGTAACAGAGCTGGGATTTGAGCCGAGGTAGTTGGACACGAGAGACTGCACTCTTATCCACTAGATCATACTACTTCCTTCCAGCTCATGTCTTTCAATCCAATGACATTTCTACTACACAGGTTTAGAAGCAACTGATTATGAGATCCCCAAGAGCATAGGCCTCATCCCCTTCATCTCCTGCCCCAGCACCAAGCACAATGACTGACTGTGGTCAAATGGATCACTTTTATATGGCCTTTTTCGCCTTGGTCTTTCTTGTAACTCCCACCAAATGATTGGGTGAAAGTATACAAATAAGGTGCTTTTGGCCCACCAGGGGATTGGACAACTTGATAATAATGCAAATAAGGTGAATGGCATCTTTGTGGTGGTGGGACCATGCAAATAAGGCGTTATGGAACCCTGACGAGGGAATTGGTCAGTTTTGCCATCCTCCTAGGCTTAAAATGAGCTATCCCAGAGAAGAAGAGGCGGGAGTGGAGTGCATCTTTTGGACCTGGAGTCCCTGCACTGAGAACCTCCTAGACCCAGGAGACCGAGAGCTGTAACACTGGAGACAGTGCAAAAATCAAGAAACAGCGACAGAGAAACAGCAGCAGCAGAACCAGGGGACCAGCACGAGACTGTGCAGTGGGCTTCCCAGCCCAAGAAGCAAGGTGGTTACAGTGAGCGGGCCAACCCACAGAGTGAGAGATTGAGTGCCTTTGGGCAGGAGGCTTCTTAGTGGAGTATGGTGCCTCCAGGCACTTGTTGGCAGAGCTAAGCTTGCCTACCCATGGAGCAAGAGATGTGAGCCCCTTCAGGCTGAAGCTTACTGGTGGGGTGGGGTATCCCCAGGCACTTATGGTGAAGCTAAAGAGCTTCGTAACACTTGCCAGTGCAGGGCTGGAGAGAGGCCTGGCCAGCCCAAGAGGCTGAAGAGGCCTGAAAGGCTGAGGGTGGAGAGGCCAAGGGCCAGAGAGAGGCGGTCAGATGCCATCACGACGTCATTTTTACACTGACACAGAATCAGAGTTTGTTGAGTTTCATGAATGAGATTGAACTTCTCTCGGTAACACAATTAGGCAATTCAGGCTGCAGTGTTCTTAAAATCAATACAGAATTATGTAGCTTAGGGACTGTTACAAGTGAAGGCTCATTAAAAATTTCCTGACCTGAATTCATGGTATTTGAAACAATAAAAGAGTTGTTTGTTTTCCCAGTTTTTAAGTAGACTTTATTTTTGGGAGAAGTCCTAGGTTTATAGAAAGTACAGAGTTCCCATATACTCCCCCCCACCCCCACGCTTGCACACTGTGACTCCTGTTATTAACATCTTGCATTAGTTTGGTATACTTGTTACACGTGATCAACCACATTGATATATTATTATTAACTAAAGTCCATAGTTTACATTAGGGTTCACTCTTTGTGTTGTACAGTCCTATGGTTTTTGACAAATGCACAATGTCATGTATCCACCATTATGGTATCATACAGAATAGTTTCCCTGCCCTAAAAATGCCCCATGCACATCCCTTCCCCCATCTCCCTGAACACCGGGCAGCCACTGATCTTTTTACCGTCTCTATAGTTTTTTTACCTTTTCCAGAATGCCATATAGTTGCTATTACAGAGTATGTCCCTTTTTCAGATGGGTTTCTTTTCTCCACCAACATGCATTTGAAGTTCCTCCATGTCTTTTCATAGCTTGATAGCTCATTTCTTTTTATCATTGAATAATATCCCATTGTATGGATATGCCACAATTTGTTCATCCATTCACCCTTAAAGGACATCTTAGTTGCTTCCAATTTTTGGCAATTATGAATAAAGTTCATGGGCAGGTTTTTATGTGGATGTATGTTTTTCACTCATTGAGGTAAATTTAGTGTTGTTGGTTTTGTGTCTCATTTGTTGTTTTAATTTTGCAATTCCCCAATTACGTATGATATTGAGCATTTTTCATATGCTTATTTGCCATCTGTACGTCTTCATTGTTGAGGTGTCTTTTTCAGATCCTTAGTCCATTTTGTAATTGAGCTGTTTCCTTATTGTTGAGTCTTAAGAATTCTTTGTATATTTTGGATTTATGTTCTTTATCAGATATGTGTTTTGCATATATCTTTTCATTCTCTTAACAGTGTCTTTTACAAAGCAGAAATTTTTTATTTTATGAAGTCTAACATCAATTTTTCTTTTCTTTTATGAATTGTTTTTGTTGTTGCATGTAAAAAGTCATTGCCAATGGTTTTTTTTTTTTTTTTTAACACTTCCAATATGCCTGGACTGTGCTAAGCACTTCACATACAGTATTTCATATAATCTTCACAACAACCCTATAATGGTATAATAACCCTATAAAAAAAAAATAGGTGCTGTTATTTCCCCCAGTCTACACATGAGAAAACTAAAACTTGCCCAGGACTGTGCAGCTAAAAATGGTAGAAACAGACTTTTCACATAGGAATGTTTCATTCTGAAGAATGCACGTTACAATTTTAAATATAAGATTTGTGTTAATTCAGCCATTTTGACTTTTGTTTCCAAAATTCCTTTATCAGTTTGTTAATATAAAGACACATGTTGAAGACCCCACCTTACCCCTGCTGCTCAGCAATGACCCCTGGGGTGCAGTACCTCCAAGGAGGCAGGCACCAAGGACAGCGTGAACTCAGGAGGGAGCCCGGGCAAGCTCCTTCTCAATATCATAGTCCTTTCTGCCCTTTCCTCTGAGATACAAACCAGTAAAGACCTAGCCAATACCAAGTTGCCCATAACTTGCAACCTGGCCCAGCCCTCCTGGATCACACTGTCTGCCTCTGCTGAGGGGATGCCTACCTCTCCCCATCCTGCTCCCTGTGAGCTCAGGCTCACCGGGCAGCAGAGCCAGTTGTCATGACATGGCTTCTGAGAAAGTGGGTTCCAAGCTCCAAGGGATGGCCTTACCAATGAACCCCCATAATATATCCTGTTAGAAAATCCGGGGATGGCCTGAATTCAATAAGGGAATCAACCAATTCCTAAAAAAAAAAAAAAAAAAAGGAGAGGGGGCAGAGAGTTACTGCAGAAATGCACTTAACAATTATGGACAATTATGCTCCATAATCCACCTGGAAACCACTGGAAAAGCAGGTGGTAAGAACGCACGGAAGCCAGATCCAACTTGATTAGGACTGAGAAGTGGACGCAAGAGAAAAAGAACAAAACATCCTCCTGAGCACCATTTAAAACTAAGCTCTCATTTATTCCTAGAAGCTTTTCCAGGCCCCTCTGCCTTAGTTCTTCCTTAGTAGCTTAGCTGTTTTAACAGGACTTTTGTTACAAAGATTGTGATGGGGATTGCAGACAGCCTGGTGGACTATATTTCAGTGGGGATAATATAGGTCTTGAAATAATTCATTTTTAGAATCAATGAATTCACTTCCTTCAGTACGTCTGTGTCTGTCTGTGGTAGAGAATAGTCAATAGCCAGTTCCTCTAGATTTTCTAGGGGAATGCCTAAACAGGCCCTGTGTCTAGATTCAGCTATTAAAAATACACGTGCAGAAAATAGGCTTATATGGTGGCTTGCTATTCACTATGCAGATGTTGACAAAGAAAACTAATGCCTTCCTCAAAGAATAACCCTAGTATACCAATCTTTTGTGTGGTCATCCGGGGCACATAATGCCCAAGGGATTTACTAAAATGTGTGTTATACTAATAGCTACGACAATTAAACCCCTACTGTTAAAAGGAGCCCTGCATATATTATCCCATTTAGTCCTCCCACCAACTCTGCAAAGTAGACATCATTAATATTATTTACAGAAGAAGCCATGAAATCCAGAGAGGTTAAGCTACTTGCCCAAGGTCACACAGAGGAGAAACTAAAGCAAGCAGTAACTGAATGCAAACTCCATGGGCTTCCCTTCTCTCCATATCGTCTCCCGACAGCCAGATCCCAGTCCTTATACAAGACTAGAGGCCATCCTGAGCCGCATGGAATGTTAGTTACTCATACAGGAAATGAGACTGTGATCACAAATATTTGTGAATATCATCTCTGAGATATATGCTATTAGCTAAAGTCTGGTTATGAAAACCATAAAATGGCATTCCTAAAAGGTGGTAAATTTCAACACTTTCATTTTAACAAATGAAGAAACTGAGACCCAGAGCAGTGAAGTGTCTTTTAATTCAATCAACATTTATAGTGCACTTTTACCAGGGGCAGCACCACTTTTTTCTTTACATGGGGCAGAACTTTGTGCCATTTTGCACAGGGTAGACACATATTTAGTAAAGGAGATAAAACAAGTGTGCTATTATCAAAATAATAAAATAGGCAGAAGAATATTAAGGTGCCATCTTCTAGCAATCTCTTCTAAGTAAATCATTAAAAAAATGTGGTCAAAGGTTTAGGTGCAAGCAAGTTCATTGCAGCGTAATTTATAATAGTAAAAATTTGGCAGAAACCTAAATGTCCAACAATGATGGTGCAATTTTCTGATAGAACATTGAACAGTCATTCAAATCATATTTTCTAATAATGCCCATAATAAGTGAAAGTAGCCTAAAACAATATTCTATGTACGGTGTGAGCATAATTTTAAACTATTCTGTATCAAAATGTTAACAGTGGCTAATTTCAGAGAGTGAGATATGGGCAATTATTATTTTCTTCTTTATGCTCTCCTTTATTTTCCAAATCGTCTACAATTAATGAGCTAAACAAACAGTATTTTTTTTTTTTTTAAGTGCTCAGTGTCCTCTTAAACAATTGCTTGCCACTGGAGCCATCTGAGAGTAAGAGAATTTAAGGCTGGAAGGCTAACAAATAATCTGAGAAGAGCCTGTACTTCGTTTTTTTGTTCTTTTTTTCATCATGGAACTGTTGAAGGTTACTGAGCAAAAAGATAATGATGAGGGCTGGGCCTCAGGAGAGGCTCTGGCCGTGGGCAGAGAATGACCTTCCAGAGAATGGCTGTGTCCACAGTGGTCAGGGCAGCCCATGGCTCCTCAAGATTGAAGTGGGAAGACAGACAGGAGCTACGCCAGAAACACTGCAAAGGCCCAGGGCTGCTTTCTGGAGACAAGGAGAAGCCAGCCAGCCAGGAGAAGAAAATGCTGAACAGCAGTTACCCTGTGGTTTCAGTGTGGCCACTGGACTTTGTACCAAATGAATGAAACTTAGACGTAGAGGACAAAATGTTGAATTACTAAATCTTAAAAGAACCATTTCTCCTTAGCTTAAACAGGCAGGAGCTGCCATCTGACTCACGGTTAATTTTATTCTGGTCATTCTGTATTGCATTACTGACGTCACGGCTGTGCAGTGGAAGATGTAACACGATCAATACTCTAATCATTCCCAGCCATTCGCAGCACGTCCCAGGACAGAGAAGGGCCAGCAAACTCCTCAGCCTTTCTTGTTTTCCTCACTCCTTGTTCTTGCCTTTTTTTTTAAATCTCTGAGTTTGTAGTTTTCCCTGACCACAGAGTCACATCAAGGAGGAATTAAAAATACTGGAGAAAAACAAAGTTTCTGGACACATGTACACCAAAATATGCACAGTGGCCCTCTGTAGGCAGTGGGGTTCACGCCAATGGATGTTGCCTCTTTTTACTTAGGCATATTTCCTAAGATTTTTCCAATTAATGTCTATTAATTTTGGAAAGAAAAAAGAAAAGAGCTACCTTAAAATGTCAAACCACAAAAAATAAATATTTTTTAACAGTCGCTTGGGTACCAGAAGGAGCCTGGGTGGCGCAAGAAGTTTGCAATCTACTGTGTGACACGGGGTTGCTATGAGTTGAAAATCGATTCACAGCACACAACAGCTAACCTAAAGGTTGGCAGTTCGAGCCCACCCAGCAGCTCTGTGGAAAAAAGGCCAGCCGAACTGCTTCTGTAAAGATTACAGCCCAAAAAAACCGTATGGAGTAGTTCTACTTTATAACACATGGGGGCTCAATGAGTTAGAATCGACTTGATGGCAACAGGTTTGGTTTTTGGGTACCAGAGGTGTGGCAGGAGAACTGATGGCCATGGTAGAGTCTAGTGCCAGTCTCTGCAAGCAAATTGCTTAAACATGGCAGCTCCACTTCAGACAAAGTTATTCTTCTGACCTGTTCTCTTTTCAGAGGCCCCTTCACTGTGCTCATTTTAGGTTCCTGCCACCTCCTCATCTCATCATAGCCTCTGCCATCTCAAGAAACCATCTTCTGTTGGACATTTCCAGTCTATGTGAATACATCACACAGGCTATTTGCATCTTCAACTACCTCTTTCCTTATGGAAGAAAAGGGCTGTGCCCCACTAGAGAATTTCTAGTATTTGGAAGACTTTCTGTTGTTGATGATGTTGTTGATGTTTTGAACTGGAATACTCCTCCTCTTACTCCCTGAAATTACACAGACCTTGTCTATCTTCTCAAACAAAGACATGTGTGTTATGTGAGCAAATGGTAACAAGTCTTTATAAGCTGTTCAGCTAATCGCTGTCTCAGGAGAATGCAGAAGGTAGCTTCCTAAGAGGGAAGAGCACATAGCAGTACTGAGGATTCGTTCTTTCAACCAAAATTCATTGAACCCAACAATGTGCCAGGCAACATGCTTGGGACTTAGGTGGAGTCGGGGATGCCAAGATGAACGAGGCAGGGCACTCACAGGCTGAGGCAGACAGAGAATCCAGCTCTTGCATTTCAGAGTGATAAATGCCAGAATGGAAGCCTCCAAAAGGCACTCTGAGGGCTTAAGGCAGGGCACCGCCAGCTGAAGAGGAGATCGGCCAGGCTTCCTGAACGGGACTTCCGAAGGGCTGTAGGTGTGCCTGGTGAAGGGGCAGTGCAAGTAGATGCCGGTGGTGGCAAGGCAGGTTCCATAGCCAGGGTAGAGTGCAGTGTTACAGGACGGGATGTGGAGGGTGATAGAGCCAATGGGCCATATTGAAAAGTTTGGACTCCATCTCACACTGCATATGGAACCACTGAAAGCTTTTAAACAAGAAGTGAGCTGGAGAGATCGAATTTTAGCAACGTGGGAGATGGACCAGAGAAGGCTGAGAACATAGATTGAAAAAGGTACAATATGTAACTCTGGAGAGTAGATCTCAACAAGGGTGGTACTGCCTCCTGGGGTGGTGTTCTAGAAATTCATGAGTTTTTTTATTGTCAAAATGGTTCGAGGTACAGTGGCATTTAGTTAGAAAATGCTAAGATGCTAGATGTCCTGAAGTAGCAGCACAATCCCACACATGGACTTTCAAATATTGTGACTTTCAAATAAATGCCCCTCCAGAAAATTGTATAGGTGAAAAACATGTTCATAATAGTCTGAGCCCAGAACATAATTTCATTTTACATATAAACATAAAATGTCTTTGCATAAATTTTATATATGCTGTAAGGATATACAAAAACCAAAAAAACCAAAGCCAGTGCCGTCGAGTCAATTCCAACGCATAGTGATCCTATAGACAGAGTAGAACTGCTCCATAGAGTTTCCAAGGAGCGCCTGGTGGATTTGAACTACCGACCCTTTGGTTAGCAGCCATAGCACTTAACCACTGTGCCACCAGGGTTTCCGTAGACATACAGATCAATGAAATGGAATTGAGAGTCCAGAAATAAACACATTTATGGGTAATTGATGTTCAACAAAGGTGCCAAGTCCGTTCAAAAACGAAAGAATAGTGTTTTCAACAAATCGTATGGGGACAACTGAATATCCACATGATGACAGTATTAATTTTCTAGGGCTGCTATAACAAAGTAGCACAAACTGGATGGCTTAAAACAACAGCACTTAATTCTCTCACACAGTTCTGGAGGCCAGAAGTCTGAAATCAGGGTGTTGGCAGGGCCACCCTCTCTCTGAAGGCTCTAGGGAAGATTCTTCCTCGCTTCTCCCTGACTGGCAGTGGTTGCCCACAGTCCTTGGCATTCCTTGGCTTGTAGCTACATCACTCCAATTTTTGCCATTTCCTCCATCTTCACTTGGTCATCTTCCCTCTGTGTGTGTCCATCTGTCTCCAAATTTCTCTCTCCTTATAAAAACACCAGTCATTGGATTAGGGTCCTCGATTCTATCTACAAAGACTTTCTTTCCAAATAAGGTCACATTGAGAGACAGAGCAGGTTAGGACTTGAACATATATTTCTAGGGGGCACAATTCAATCCACAAAAGTCTGCCCTCTGCTCCACTAAAATTTATATTGCTCCTACATGCAAAATACATTCACATACCAAAAGTCTTAACCCATTTGTGATGGGTAAGATTGTGTGTCAACTTGGCTGGGCCATGGTTCTCAGTATTTTGGCAGTTGTACAATGTTATGACCACTTCCCTGTTGAAATCTGATATGTGATCACCCCCATGATGGAATCTGCTAAGTGGTACTGTCAGGGGAGGGGCCTGTGGCAGCTCACCGCCCCCTCAGCCTTCATCTCTCCCCCTTCTGCCACCTACTTCCTTCCTGCTCACCTTGCAAAGTTATTGGCTTGTTCTGGATCCAGCAGCTATCCTTTGTCTGACCTCTCGTTCTTGGGACTTGAGCTAGCAGCTTACCTGTCCATCTTGGTATTCATTGATCTTCATGGCCTACAAACAAGAGTTCTGTTCCCCAGCCTGTCTATCTTGGGTTCTCCAGCCCCTGCAGCTACATGAATCGGGAGAAACCTTGCAGTCTTGCCTGCTGACCTAGGGGATTCCTCAACCTTCACAGGTTGTGAGTGGGAGCCCTGCTCTCCAACCTGTTTATCTTGGGTTCACCAGCTTCTGCAGTTCCATGAATTGGGAAAGGCCTCTATCCTGATCCAAGGACTTGGGACGTTCCAACTCCGACAATCAAGTGAGCTGTTTCCTTGATATAAATCTCTCTCTATATATTTATACTGGCTTTGCTTCTCTAGAGAATCCACCCTAAGACACAATTCCATTGTCAACTCTTAATACAAAATCTCATCTAAATATTACCAACTCAAAAAGTTCCAAATTTTATCATCTAAATCAGGTATGGGTGAGACTCTGGGTATGAACCGTCCTGAAGCAAAATTCTTCTCCATCTGTGGAGAAGAAACTAGAAACTAGAAAACAAGTTATCTGCTTCCAAAATATAGTAGTGGGACATGCAGAAAATAGACATTCCCATTCTAAAAGGGAGAAAATGGAAGGAATAAGGGGGTCACTTGTCCCAAGCAAGTTCAAAACTTGGTAGGAAAAATTCCATTAGGTTCCTAGGCCTGAGAATAATCCTGTGGCTGGGTGTTCCACCCTCTGGGCCCCGAGAGGTTCTATCGGCCCCAGCCTCTGGGTCCCTAAGTCTGCCCTTTGTGGCTTCTGCAGCTATGACTTTACCCTCGCAGTTATTCTTCCCTCATTTTATCCTTTCTTTGTCCCTTTCAGTCCAGGCTGGCAGTGTTTCTGCTGATACAACATTCTCAAAAGTTTTATAGGTCTTTTGTGGGTATCAAGGGGGTCCACACCATTAGAAATGTGGGTTCTCCACAGATCCTTCCTGGATAATCCCATCTCTAATTCTAGCTTCTACTGGGATAGTTATTGGATCCCTAAGTCACACACCTAATCTCTTTAGCAAATGGTTATTCATCCACACCCTTGGTGTCCTCTGCAGGGCATGTTTTCTCATCTTTTGAGATATGGATAAGCCAAGATTTTCCCAAATATCAGGGCCTGGTTCCTTTTTGCGTGACAGTTCCTTCCTAAATTTATTGTTTTCCTCTTGAATTTTACTATAAGCTGTAAGGAGAAACCAGATTGCACCCTCAACCTTTTACTTGGAAATCATCAGTTTCAGCATATACTTTGGGGGGACACAATTCAACTCACAAGAGACCCCCTACTTCACACTATATACAACAATTAATTCAAAATGGATCAAAGACCTAAATGTAGGAGCTAAAACTCTTAGCAGAAAAAATAGGTGTAAATGTTCATGACCTTAAATTAGGCAAAGATTTCTTAGATATGACACCAAAACCATAAGTGATAAAAGAAAAAAACAGGTAAACTGGATTACATCAAAATTTAAAACTTATGTATTGCAAACAATACCATCAAGAAAGTAAAAACACAAGCCACAGAATGGGAGAAAATATTTCCAAATTATGTAACTGACCCAAAAAATGACAAGGGACTAGTATCCAGAATATATAAGAACTTTCACAACTCAGCAAAAAAAAGGCAACCCAATTCACAAATGGGCAAAGGATTTGAATGACATTTCTCCGAAGAAGACATACAAATGACCAATAAGCACATGAAAACACGTTCAACACTATATTCATTAGGGAAATGCCTATCAAAACCACAGTGAGAGAGTACTTCACATCCACTAAAAAAAGATGGTTATAATGAAAAATACTGACTGCATTGTGAGGGTGTGGGGAAATTGGAACCCTCATACATTGCTGGTGGGAATGGAAGGTGGTACAGCCTCTTTGGAACAGTTTGACAGTTTCTCAAAATGTTAAACATAGAATTGTCATATGACTCAGCAATTCTACTCTTAAGTATATATCCAAGAGAACTGAAAACATAGCCACACAAAAACTTGTACACAAGCTCTCAGAGCAGCATTACTCATAACAGCCCAAAACTGCAAACAACCTTAAATGACATCAACTGAGGAATGGATAAATGAATGTGGTATATCCATAGAATGGAATATTATTCGGCTATAAAAATAAATCAAGTTCTGATCCATGCTAAAACATGGATAAACCTTGAAAACAATGCTAAGTAAAAAAAAGTCAGACACAAAAGGCCACATGTTGCATGATGCATTTATATGAAATGTCCAGAATCGGAAAATCCATAGAGACAGAAAAGAAATCAGTGGTTTCTAGGAACTGAGGAAAAGGGAACTGAGGAGTAACTACTAATGGGTATGGGTTTCTTTTTGGAGTGATGAAAATGTTCTGAAATTAGATAGTGGTGATAGTTGTACAATTCTGTGATTATATTTAAAAACTTTACATATACTCAATTTGAAAGGATGAATTTTATGATATGTAAATTATATCTCAATTTTAAAATTTTATATACGCTGAATTTTTCAGAAAAGTCACTAAGGTACAAATCTAGAGAAGATGGTATTGGGTTTAGTTTGGAAGTTTGCAAGAGTTGTTCACCATCTCAAAAAATCACTTCACCACCAAGTCCCTTGGCTGTGGTATTTGAATCACCAACACCCACAACTTTACGATTTGTGGCTGTTGAGAACAACGATTCTATGCATCAGTATAAGTTTGAGGATTTCATTATATTGTGCTTGAGCCTTTACAGTGTGAAGAGCATTTTTACTATAAATTAATTGTCTTCTAGCTCTTTATATTACAGAGAGTACATTGTATTGATTTTTCTTAAATAACATTTATAAGTTGGTTATATTATCTATGAATTTCATCTCAGGATAGGAATGAGAGTAATGTGCCATTGCGTTTTGTAAAGCAATGTGTGCTATAAAAAGGTAGCGATGAGGCTAATAGAATTGAAGACCATTGGCCTGTTTGCAGATCAACTCTCATTACACACACATACGCAGTCACAACCATCATTACATTGTACCAACAGGCCTTCCTCTTTTCCCCTCTGCACAAAAAAATTGCAGTCAGGTAAAATCACAGCAAGCCCAGTCTTGGGGATTTCCCTGGATTCAAGCCTTCACGCATTGGGCTCCACCTCTGGAATTAGAAGATTTTCTTGTAAAGAGTTAAAATCACTTTCTTGTCTTCTCTCTCATTCAGGCTCCCCACACTTCTATGGGTTTGGGGGGAAGGTGATTGTTTAGTTAACCGATCCAGGTAAGTTTCCTCCCCTGCTCATGTTAAAAAAAATAAAACATGCAGGTGACCAGGGAACCATTGTTATTTTTTTTTTTTTAATTTTTATTGTGCTTTAAGTGAAAGTTTATAAATCAAGTCAGTCTCTCACAAAAAAACTTATCTACACATTGCTACATACTCCCAATTACTCTCCCCCTAATAAGACAATCTGCTCTCTCCCTCCACTCTCTCTTTTCATGACCATTTCGCCAGCTTCTTACCCCCTCTACCCCTCTCATCTACCCTCCAGGCAGGAGATGCCAACATAGTCTCAAGTATCCGCCTGAACCAAGAAGCTCACTCCTCACCAGCATCCCTCTCCAACCCATTGTCCCGTCCAATCCATGTCTGAAGAGTTGGCTTCGGGAATGGTTCCTGTCCTGGGGCAACAGAAGGTCTGGGGGCCATGACCACTGGGGTCCTTCCAGTCTCAGTCAGACCATTAAGTCTGGTCTTTTTATGAGAATTTGGGGTCTGCATCCCACAGCTCTCCTACTCCCTCAGGGGTTCTCTGTTGTGTTCCCTGTCAGAGCAGTCATCAGTTGTAGCCGGGCACCATCTAGTTCTTCTGGTCTCAGGATGATGTAGTCACTGGTTCATGTGGCCCTTTCTGTCTCTTGGGCTCGTAATCCCCTTGTGTCCTTGGTGTTCTTCATTCTCCTTTGATCCAGGTTGGTTGAGACCAATTGATGCATCTTAGATGGCTGTTTGCTAGCGTTTAAGACCCCAGATGCCACTCTTCAAAGTGGGATGCAGAATGTTTTGTTAATAGATTTTATTATGCCAATTGACTTAGATGTCCCCTGAAACCATGGTCCCCAGACCCCTGCCCCTGCTACACTGGCCTTCGAAGCATTCAGTTTATTCAGGAAACTTCTTTGCTTTTGGGTTAGTCCCAGTTGTGCTGACCTCCCCTGTATTGTGTGCTGTCCTTCCCTTCACCTAAAGTAGTTCTTATCTACCATCTAATTAGTGAATGCTCCTCTCCCACCCTCCCTCCCGCCCTCCTCTCGTAACCACAAAAGAATATTTTCTTCTCAGTTTAAACTATTTCTCAAGTTCTTATAATAGTGGTCTTATACAATATTTGTCCTTTTGCAGCTAATTTCACTCAGCATAATGCCTTCCAGTTTCCTCCATGTTATGAAATGGTTCACAGATTCCTCACTGTTCTTTATCAATGCATAGTATTCCCTTGTGTGAATATACCATAATTTATTTATCCATTCATCCGTTGATGGGCACCTTGGTTGCTTCCATCTTTTTGCTATTGTAAACAGTGCTGCAATAAACATGGGTGTGCATATATCTGTTCATGTAAAGGCTCTTATTTCTCTAGGATATATTCCAAGGAGCGTCATTGCTGGGTCGTATGGTAGTTCTAGCTCTAGATATTTAAGGAAATGCCAAATCAATTTCCAAAGTGGTTGTACCATTTGTCATTCCCACCAGCAGTGTATAAGTGTTCCAAACTCTCCACAGCCTCTCCAACATTGATTTTTTGTGTTTTTTTTTTTTTTGGATTAATGCCAGCCTTGTTGGAGTGAGATGAAATCTCATTGTAGTTTTGATCTGCATTTCTCTAATGGCTAATGATCTTGAATATTTCCTCATGTATCTGTTAGCCACCTGAATGTCTTCCTTAGTGAAGTGTCTATTCATATCCTTTGCCCATTTTTTAATAGGTTTATTTGTCTCTTTATAGTTGAGTTTTTGCAGTATCATGTATATTTTAGAGATCAGATGCTGATCGGAAATGTCATAGCTAAAAACTTTTTCCCAGTCTGTAGGTAATCTTTTTACTCTTTTGGTGAAGTCTTTGGATGAGCATAGGTGTTTGATTTTTAGGAGCTCCCAGTTATCTAGTTTTTCTTCTGCATTCTTAATAATGTTTTGAATACTGTTTATGCCAGGTATTAGGGCTTCTAACGTTGTCCCTATTTTTTCTTCCATGATCTTTATCATTTTAGATTTTATATTTAGGTTTTTGATCCATTTTGAGCTCGTTTCTGTGCGTGGAGTGAGGTCTGGGTCTTGTTTCATTTTTTTGCAGATGGATATCCAGTTATGCCAGCACCATTTGTTAAAAAGACTGTCTTTTCCCCCATTTAACTGTTTTGGGGCCTTTGTCAAATAACAACTGCCCATGTGTGGATGGATTTATGTATGGATTCTCAATTCTGTTCCATTGGTCTATGCATCTGTTGTTGTACCAGTACCAGGCTGTTTTGACTACTGTGGCGGTAGAATAGGTTCTAAAATCAGGTAAAGTAAGGCCTCCTACTTTGTTCTTCTTTTTCAGTAATGCCTTATTTATCTGGAGCCTCTTTTCCTTCCATATGAAGTTGATGATTTTTTTCTCCACCTCATTAAAAAATGTCCTTGGGATTTGGATCAGAATTGCATTAAATGAATAGATTGCTTTTGGTAGAATGGACATTTTTATAATGTTAAGTCTTTCTATCCAAGAGCAAGGTATGTTCTTCCACTTATGTAAGTCTCTTTTGGTTTCTTGCAGAAGTGTACTGTAGTTTTCTTTGTATAAGTCTTTTACATCTCTGGTAAGATTTATTCCTAAGTATTTTATCTTCTTGGGGGCTACTGTAAATGCCTTGATTTGGTGATTTCCTCCTCAATGTTCTTTTTGTTGGTGTAGAGGAATCCAAGTGATTTTTCTATGTTTATCTTGTATCCCGATACTCTGCTGAACTCTTCTACTAGTTTCAGTAGTTTTCTGGAGGATTCCTTAGGGTTTTCTGTGTATAAGATCATGTCTTCTGCAAATAGAGATACTTTTACTTCTTCCTTGCCAATCTGGATGCCTTTATTTCTTTATCTAGCCTAACTGCTCTGGCTTTTTAGGACTTGCAGCACAATGTCGAATAAGAGTGGTGATAAAGGGCATCCTTGTCTGGTTCCCGATCTCAATGGGAATGCTTTCAGGCTCTCTCCATCTAGGGTGATGTTGGCTGTTGGCTTTGTGTAAATGCCCTTTATTACATTGAGGAATTTTCCTCCTATTCCTATTTTGCTGAGAGTTTTTATCATGAATGGGTGTTGAACTTTGTCAAACGCCGTTTCTGCACCAGTTGATAAAATCATGTGATTCCTATCTTTTGTTTTATTTATGTGGTGGATTACATTAATTGTTTTTCTAATGTTGAACCATCCCTGCATACCTGGTATGAATCCCACTTGGTCCTGGTGAATTATTTTTTGATGTGTTGTTGAATTCTATTGGCTAGAATTTTGTTAAGGATTTTTGCATCTACATTCATGAGGGATATAGGTCTATAATTTTCTTTTCTTGTGGTGTCTTTACCTGGTTTTGGTATCAGGAATATGGCCACTTCATAGAATGAGTTTGGTAGTATTCCATCCTTTTCTATGCTCTGAAATACCTTTAGTAGTAGTGGTGTTAACTCTTCTCTGAAAGTTTGATAGAACTCTGCAGTCCAGGCCAGGGCTTTTTTTTTTTTTGTTGGGAGTTTTTTGATTACCTTTTCAATCTCTTCTTTTGTTGTAGGTCTATTTAGTTGTTCTACCGCTGTTTGTGTTTAGGTAGGTAGTGTGTTTCTAGGAATTCATCCATTTCTTCTAGGTTTTCAAATTTGTTACAGTACAATTTTTCGCAGTAATCGGATATGATTCTTTTAATTTCAGTTGGGTCTGTTATAATATCACCCATCTCATTTCTTATTCACGTTATTTGCTTCCTCTCCTGTTTTTCTTTTGTCAGTTTGGCCAGTGGTTTATCAATTTTGTTGATTTTTTCAAAAAAACAGCTTTTGGTCTTGTTCTTTCATTTTTCTGTTTCATTTAGTTCAGCTCTAATTTTTATTATTTGTTTTCTTCTGGTGCCTGGGGGTTTCTTTCGTTGCTCTTTCTATTTGTTCAAGTTGTAGCAATAGTTCTTTGATTTTGGCCCTTTCTTCTTTTTGGATGTGTGCATTTACTGATAAAAATTGACCTCTGAGCACCACTTTTGCTGTGTCCCAAAGGTTCTGATAGGAAGTGTTTTCATTCTTATTGGATTCTCTGAATTTCTTCATTCCATCCTTATGTCTTCTATAATCCAGTCTTTTTTGAGCAGGGTATGGTTCAGTTTCTAAGTGTTTGATTTCTTTTCCCTGCTTTCCCTGTTATTGATTTCCACTTTTATGGCCTTATGATCAGAGAAGATGCTTTGTAACATTTCAGTGTTTTGGATTCTGCTAAGGCTTGCTTTATGAGCTAATTTGTGGTCTATTCTAGAGAACATTCCATGTGCACTAGAGAAGAATGTATACTTGGCTGCTGTTGGGTGGAGTGTTCTGTATATGTCTATGAGGTCAATTTGGTTGATTGTGCCGTTTAGGTCTTCTGTGTCTTTATTGAGCTTCTTTCTGGCTGTCCTGTCCTTCACCGAAAGTGGTGTGTTGAAGTCTCCTACTATTATTGTGGAGCTGTCTATCTCACTCTTCAATGCTGTTAGAGTTTGTTTTATGTATCTTGCAGCCCTGTCATTGGTGCATAGATATTTAATACGGTTATATCTTCTTGGTGTACTGTCCCTTTAATCATTATATAGTGTCCTTCCTTATCTTTTCTGATGGATTTGACTTTAAAGTCTGTTTTGTCAGAAATTAATATTGCCTGTCCTGCTCTTTTTGTTGTTTGCTTGATATATATTTTTTCCATCCTTTGAGTTTTAGTTTATGTCTCTAAGTCTAAGGCGTGTCTCTTGTAGGCAGCATATAGACGGATCTTGTTTTTTAATCCATTCTGCCACTTTCTGTCTCTTTATTGATGCATTTAATCCATTTACATTCAGGGTAATTATGGATAGGTATGAATTTAGTGCTATCATTTTGATGTCTTTTTTTGTGTGTTGTTTACAGTTTCTTTTTCCCACTTAATTTTATGTGCTGAGTAGATTATCTTTATATAGTGTCCTTTCCTCATATTTGTTGTTGTTGATTTTGTTTCTGCTGAGTCTCTATTTTTTTTCTTGTATTTTATTTTGATGAGTAGGATAGTTTGTCTCCTTTGTGGTTACCTTACTATTTACCCCTATTTTTCTAAATTTAAACCTAACTTTTATTTCTTTGTATTGCCGTATCTTCCTCTCCATATGGAAGGTGTACGATTACATTTCTTAGTCCCTCTTTATTATTCTAATGTTGTCTTCTTTTATATAATAACATCACCATTACCCTGTTTTGAGCTTTTTTTATATATATATACAATCTTGCTTTGTTTTTTTGGATTTCCCTGTCTCAGTTGACTTCTGGTTGCTCTGCCCAGTATTCTAGTCTTGGGTTGATACCTGATATTATGATTTTCTTACCAAAGAACTCCCTTTAGTATTTCTTGTAGTTTTGGTTTGGTTTTTACAAATTCCTTAAGCTTGTGTTTACCTGGAAATATCTTAATTTCACCTTCATATTTAAGAGATAATTTTGTTAGATATATGATTCTTGGCAGGCATTTTTTTCCTTCAATTTTTTAAATATGTCATCCCATTGCCTTCTTGCCTGCATGGTTTCTGCTGAGTAGTCCGAGTTTATTCTTATTGGCTCTCCTTTGTAGGTGACTTTTCGTTTATCCCTCACTGCTCTTATAATTCTCTCTTTATCTTTGATTTTGGTAAGTTTGATTATAATACGTCTTGGTTACTTTCTTTTAAGATCTACCTTATGTGGAGTTCGACGAGCATCTTGGATAGATATCTTTCACGATACCAGGGAAATTTTCTGCCAACAAATCTTCAACAATTCTCTCTGTATTTTCTGTTATCCCTCCCTGTTCTGGTACTCCAATCACTTGTAGGTTATTTCTCTTGATACAGTCCCACATGATTCTTAAGGTTTCTTCATTTTTTAAAATTCTTTTATCTGATTTTTCATAAAATATATTAGTTTCAAGTGATTTATCTTTGAGTTCAGAAATTCTAGCTTCTACTTGCTCAATTCTGCTCCTCTCACTTTCTATTGAGTTGTCTACTTCTATAAGTTTATTGTTAATCTTCTGAATTTTTGATTGCTGCCTGTCTGTGGATTTTTCCAGCTTATTAAACTTTTCATTATGTTCCTGAATAATCTTTCTAATTTCTTCAGTTGTTTTATCTGTGTGTTCCTTGGCTTTTTCTGTGTATTGTCTCATTTCCTTCCTGATGTCTTGAAGGGTTCTGTATATTAAACTTTGGTATTCTGGTTCTGGTAATTCCAGGAATGCACTTTATCTAGAAGATCCCTGGATTCTTTGTTTTGAGAGCCTGTTGAGGTGATCATGGTCTGTTTTTTTATTTGACTTGATATTGACTGTTGTCTCCAAGCCATCAATAAGTTATTGTATTAGTTTATGCTTGCTTACTGTGTTGTAGCTTCTTGCTTTATTTTGCTTTTCTATAACCCTGGTGGCATAGTGGTTAAGTGCTATGGCTGCGAACCAAAGGGTTGGCAGTTTGAATCTGCCAGGCGCTCCTTGGAAACTCTGTGGGGCAGTTCTACTCTGTCCTATAGGGTCGCCATGAGTTGGAATCGACTCTACGGCACTGGGTTTGGTTTGATTTTTGGTTATGGGTTGCTTGAGTGAGCTAGCTTGATTATTTTCACCTTTGGAGCTCTGACATCCTATCCCCAGATGGCTAGAGCTGTTATCAGGTATATCAGTCTAGAAGTCCATTCAGTTTTCTTGTATGAATTCAGCTTAGGTTTCCAGGTAGCTGATCATCAAGTGTGTGGTACAGGCTCTGTCATGCAGTCTTAGAGGGGCAGGGGTGATTGGCGTATATACCGGTATCTGATTGCAGCAGGGGGTCACGCTCTAAACAAGTCAGGGGGCTGGAAACCGACCCCCGAGTGTCTCTGAGGAAAGCATGTTCCTGTTCCCTACAGCAGGCAGGTGGGTGGGTTCTGCAGACAGACCATGGGCACCCAAAGTTTTTGGTTGTAAGGACTGGGAAGTACCAGTTATCTTTGGACCCCTGTTGTGGGTGGCTGGGTGACCTGAGTGGAGCTACCAGTCCTTAGGTTCCTGATGTGGGTAGGTGAGGACCTTGTTTAATAAGCAAAGCAATGTCAAATTTCAAACCCCCACCTCTCCACCACACAGCTGACATGGTTGGAGTCTGCCAACAAGGGCCTATTCTCCCGAAATAGGCCCACACAGGTCCATGCAGAAGGGAAAGGTGCTCAAAGTCCACGGACAGTTTATGCCTGGACAGGAGTTGCTTCTGACCTGAGCTCCCCGGGTTAGTGGAGCTAGCAAATTATCTTTTCCCCCAGTTTCAAATTTTTTCCTTTGCCAAGGCCAGGAGGATGGCTCTAGGTGCTCAACAAGGCCTATCTCAGGCCCAGGGAATTCAGCCGCTGAAGCCGGTTTGTGGGTGGGGGGGCACGTTAAAATATACGCAAGTACTTCGTTTTGCCGAGAGCGCCCTTCTCCTCAGGTTCAGGAGGTGTGAGTAAGCTGTGTGGCTGGCTTCTTCTCCCTGAGGAAACTGCAGCAGAACGCTAGTAGCAGCCTGCCACCGCTGCTGCCGCCACTCTGAGAATGGTGCCTGAGGGCTCCCCCTGATTCAAGTCTGGTAACTCATCTCCTCTTCTGAACGGTCTCTTCCTCCCCCTGCCCCTCAGTTCATTTTCTAAGCTTGCCTTCGAAGCTCAGGGCTCCCAGCTTGTCACAAATATACTCGTTTCACTTGTTTCTTTGGGTCTTTGTTGTAAAGAGGGCTCACCGGAAGTGTCTGTCTATTCCGCCATCTTGGCTCCCATCATTGTTTATTTTTAAAGGATAATGTCCTCATATCACTTGTTCCGGCTAAGTGCCTCTCTCCAAGACATTAAAAAAAAAAAAAAAAAAAAAAGACATTAGGTGAGGACAACTCTTAGTATTTTTAATTTCTGAGATCATAATAAGTGTCACATTGGGGACATTTAAACAAATTTCATTAGCTCAGGCTGAGCATAATAGCTGCAGAGGTACCGCCTAGAGTGGCAGAAGGGGGACTGCTCTGAAATTCAGAAGGCCAGTGTCCATGTCTGGTTTCATGCTGTGCCATAATTGAGTGAGTCAGTTAATCCCTCCAGACCTCTCTTTTTTCATTTATAAAATGGAGATATTGACACGTATACTTCCTGGCTTACAGACTTATGATAATTCAATGCGAAAATGTTTACAAAGTGCTTGATTAGATATTTCCAGGAGCCCTGGTGGTGCAGTGGTTAAGTGCTCAGCTGCTAACTTAAATGTCGGCAGTTCCAACCCAACAGTCCATCTGTAGGAGAAAGATGTGGCAGTCTGCTTCCGTAAAGATTTACAGCCCTGGAAACCCTATGGGGCAGTTCTGTACTATAGGGTTGCTGTGAGTCAGAATGGACTCATCAGCACTGGGTTTTTTTTTTTTTTTTTAATATCCTAAGTGCCACCTACTTGCCAACAGGCTCTGTGCTTGGTGCCAAGGATATTAAGGTACCTAAGACAGACACAGCTCTGCCCTCATGGAATGGAGAGACTAGAAGAGACACAGCCTCTAAATAAATAAGTACACAATTAATTAGTTAATTACATCAAGTGCTCCCAAAGAGGCCTGCAGGGTACTATAAAGGTTTAAAATGGCGGGGTAGGGTCTATAGTTGTCCTGGGGTTGGAGAAGACTCTCTGAAGTGACACTCAAGGTGAGGCCTGAAGGGCCAGTGAAAGAAGCATAGCCAGCAGTTCCAAAAATCTGGCCTAGTGATTTTCGTTAAATACTGACACCTGGACCCTGCACCCAGAGATGTGGATTCAGTAACTCTGTGGAGGAGCCTGGGGAGCTGTGTTTGTGCTTCTGATATTTTTAAGTTTCCCTGGTGATTCTGGTGTACAGCCAGGTATGGGAACAATGAGGCAGGCAAAGAATAGGCAAAGAGCAAAACAGGAAGAAGGAAGTACTATCGTGAAGGCCCATGCATGGGACAGAGCCTGCTTGCTACATATGAAAGTAGTTTCAACTTTCTCTTTTACATCTGTAAGTTGCCTAAAATTATTTACAATAAGTGTATATTGTTTTGTTTATAGAAGACAGAAATTTCATAAAAGAGAACAAAACCCTCTAATTCATAAAGTAAAACCTACCCTATTTGGCTCATTGACAGGAGTGAGGAGGAGGAGAAGCAGAGGAAAGAGAAAGGGGAGGGGAAGGAGGACCACCTGCCGCTGCCCCAGCCAAGGGCTCTCAGTCCTGGCTTCACACTGGAATCACCTGAGGAGCCTTTCAACATCACTGATACCAAATTCCCACCTCAGTTCAACTGAAAAGAAACCTCTTGGGAGTAGGGAGGGGCATTAGGATTTTGAAAAGCTCTCTAGGTGATTGTAATGTGAACCAGGACTGAGAATTCTGGCGAGTCTAGCTTGCAAGGCCAGGGAGATCTGTGCATCATCCACCTGCATGCAGTATCATCCATGGTGCTACAGCTCTCACCAGCAGTTCAAGTTCAAGTCCAGCCTGTCGGGGGAAAATTATTGGAGAAGTGAAAGGCTATTCCAAATCGCCTTCCATAAAGCCAGCTGTCCATCAGTGGGAGGGACCACCCCTCTGGTTGCTTTACAAGTGGGAGCACCAAGGAACGGGCATGATTTGACAGTGAGATTTCTCCAGAAAGTGGAATGGAAGCCTATTGTTTGGGAGCAGAAGGAGCTTCTGTTTAACAGTACAATGCTAGATTTCATACCTTGATAAATTACAAAATGCCTTCCTATCTCTTTCTCCTTCGCTGTTCACACTAGCATGTGAACTTGTTCCCTCTATATGACTCAGAAAAATGGGAACACTCGTTTCATGTCAGTGTTCAGGTTTCTGAAGCACCAGCAGGCTGGCTGTACCAGCAGGCTGGCTGTACTGGCATAGGTCATCATTTGAGACCCACGAAGTTCAAGGTCTGTCACAGGGGAATTAAAAGCATCAAAGGAGACCCAAACACATGCCCTGTCTCCCAATATTCTCACTGTCCTATAAAGGTGTCCTCCTCAATCTCTTTTCTCAAGATGCTTTCTAACAGACTGCTACTTTCCAGGTCACTGTAAATACTAGCTGCATGCCTCCCCACCGGGTAACACTAGATTCAGCCTCCTTCTGTCTGGGAGCTGAATGAGCCTTTGTCTCCAGATAAGACAGCAGTCGCATTTTTGTGATCAGATGGGCAGGCTGCTATCTGACAAAGTTAACAGAGTTTCTTCTCTTCTCACGCCAAAAAAGATTGGGTGCTTCAAGCCTGGGTGTAAACCAGAAAACCCAAACCCACTGCTGTCGAGTCTATTTCGACTCATAGCAACCCTATATGACAGAGTAGAACTGCCCTGTAGAGTTTCCAAGGGGTGCCTGGAGGATTCAAACTGCTGACCTTTTGGTTAGCAGCCATAGCACTTAACTACTATGCCACCAGGGTTTCCTAAGCCTGGGTGTGCACGTGTTGAAATACAGTTTTTCTTTGCTAACAGAGTTCTGTCTTCTCTGTTCATGTTCAGTGGATAAAGTGAGATTTCCTGCCCAGTTCAGGCCTAAGTCATTGAAGGAAGGCAGAGGAAGGCAAACCAGTAAAATGTTAACAGTTGTTGAGAGGCTACTGGGTACAAGGCACTGTGCTTGGCTGACTGTGGGTTAACATTATGTTGGTTCATTCAAAAGAGTGCTTAAGAAAAAAAGACGGTCTCCCAAACCATAAGCAACTGTATATTTCTTTAGTAATAATACTGCTAATGTGAACCTAATTGAAACATTGTTTTTTGGGGGGGGAGGGTAGGAGGGGTGTACTTCAAATTAAATAGCAAAGTTTGAGGTAGCTGTAACTTTAATACTTTTAGCAAAAGGCTGTTTGGATTATACACCACACATTTTGGCACCAATGATGAAGACTTCGAGTAAAGTGAGGAGGGAATAATCAAGACAAAAGAAATAACAAAAGAATAGTTTGGAGTAAGGCCTTAAGGATGTTAAGAACGAGCACACCACTTACTACCAAGTTAAAGTGTCCCAGTTGCATGCTACAAGGCCATCCCACATCCCCCAAGCATTTAGCATGATGTTCTGTCGCAAAGTGCTGTTCTACTGTTACGGCATTAATAATAGAGGAAAGGAAAAAGAGCCTCTTAGATAAGAATGAAGGAGGAAAGATATGCCTCCAGATCCTGTATGGAAAGAGGTGAATAACCAAAGAGTGGCTCAGAGGACATCACTAGAGACCAGAGAATGTGGCCGAGAAGCTGCATTCTGGCTCTTCCACATCTCAGCCTCTGATAAATTCCTGAATTGCTCAAACACTCATTGTCCTCTTCTGTAAAGGATGTCACCAATCTTCTGATGTTATTTCTGAAGATATTACGTGCAGACTCTACAGCTGTCTTGTCCAGTATAATAGCTACTAGCCACATGTGGCTATTTTAACTGAAATTAAATTAAAAATCCAGTTCTCATTTGCAGTGGCCACATTTCAAGTGTTCAATGGCCACATGTGGCTAGTAGCTACCATACTGGACAGCACAGAGAACATTTTCATCATCACAGAAAGTTCTGCAGGACAGTGGTGTTCTAGAGCAACACTCTAGCTCTGGGTTCAAATCCTAGCTCTGCCTCTTATTAGCTGTGTAGCTCTGAACATATGTGTTAACCTCTCTGTGCCTCAGTTTCCTCTTCATTAACTTGGTAGTGATTAAAAATAGTATTTATCTCACAGGGTTACTCTAAGAACCAGTATATATAAGTCAGTCAAAACTATGCCTGGTACATAAAGTACCATATAAGTGATGCTATTATTTAGGTGAGGGTTACCTAAGATAAGGCATGTGCAGCATCTCCCACATAGGAGGGGCTTAACAAGTATTTCTGCCTGAGGTATGAAAACATAGGAAGAAGGGTAGGAAACTCTTTTTTAAGCACTATGATTTGTATTTTAGATACATAACTATTTAACCTCAGTTTATTGCCTCACAATAAGAGACTTTTTTTTTTAAGCTGTTATATCCCTTATCTTCTTGCAACAGAATTTGGCAATAAGACCCAGAGTTAAAAATAATGAGGCCGTTTCAGTCCTGTGGTGTGTCCCAAAGGGAATTCACCCCATTTTACTTGGAGATTTCTCACGGACTGAATGGAAAAGGAGTCCTGATCAGACCCCAACCATAGGCAAGAAGGACTTAGACTCCTAGCTCCCACCTTCCTGAGTAGCCCTATGACAGGCAGAGCAAATTAAGTATCCGGCTCTGAACGTGAAGGCTCATTTGTTGGGATCTACTTCAATTGTCAAAATATGAAATGCAGTTTGGTCCATCCCCTTTCCCACCCCTGTTGGTTCTCGGGACATGGTGTTTCTTACAGATAGAGGGCCATGAGCTCATGGAACTCATTGATGCAAAACATGGTGAAGTGAGTTCTTCTTGGACTAATCTAGTCACCAGGCATCATTAGGCTTCACTTGTGGATGAAGCATAAAAGAATAAAGTCAGATTTGGACTGGTATCTTATGGCAAAGGTGGTCCTCAAAAGGACCAGGGCAGCAGGTCCACCAATCTGGCTTGGCAAAGAGGTTTTACACCTTCAACCTGAGCTTTGGATCTCAGAGAAGGAGACAGTTTCAGATAGGTCAGCTCCAAGCAAGATGGCCAAAGAGTCCAGATAGACCTGAGAGTTTGTAAACCACCTTTTTGACCCTGTACCTCAAGGAATATTTTTATTCTTTTTAATATATCAAGTAGATTCTCCCACTTCTTTTCCAAGTCAAAACAAAGAGCATTTAAACAGTCTCTTTCCCCCTTCTCAACCATTCTTTCAGCAAAAACATTCCCGGCATCATGACATAGTGGATTCTCGGTGTTGACTCACACTGTCCAATACATACTTACATCTAAATTTCATTCTGCAATTCCATTTAGTAGCAGACACCATATTAAGGACTTAAAATGTACCCAAGTAAAGGTCATCTGAAGAGTGTGTTCTTCCTAAAACCTTTTAAAATCCCATTATATTGAAGGGAAAAAAACTGTAATAGTTTATTCTGAAAAGAATGACATGAGGTCATGGTCAAGTTTGCATGAGGACACACACACACACACACACACACACAATCCATGGTTCTTGCTGCTATAAAATGAAATCCAAGTCCCTTAGTCAAGAACTGATTGTGTTTTGAGGAGGAGGATTGGACAACTATGTTAAATGCTTCTGACTGGTCAAGTGAGGGAGGTGAAGGCTAAAATAAGTCCAGTGAACTTGGCAACATGGGGCCATTGATGACCTCAGCAAAATCAGTGTAGGGGACATGAAAGATGCAGAAGACAGAATGGAGAAGGCCAGTGCATGACGAGATATGAGGAAGTGGAGACAGCCTGTAGCCAACTCTCTTGAGAATTCTGGATACAAATGGGAGAAGGTGGGGCAGTAGTTAAAGGGGTGTATGGCATTTGGGGGGAAGATGCTTTTATTTGTTTTTTAAGATGGATCTGTTGAGAATAATTAGAATTCTTAGCAAAGTCCATCAAACTATCAGAATTAGTTTTCCTTGGGAGGGGGGGAGGATGGTCAACATGGAGAGACAGAAAATCAAGCTATGAGAAACCAAAGTCATCAAACTGAGGTATTTATTTCAGGGGCAGTTTCTATCTTCCCAGTAAGGATGCTGATCTGAGCTTTTGGTGGCAACCAGGAGAATTCTGCCCCCAGGTTTCCAGTGATTTGAATCTGGTGTGTAAGGCTGACTGTGACCAAGTCAGAGCTTTCCCTGGGCCTACAAATTGTATCTCCAGAGTAAATGAGAAACGAATGACATGATAATGTTGCCTAATCTAATTTCATGGAACAAACCCTAGAACAGTTCCCCATAATGGAGATACACAGAAGCATAACTACAAAAAACAAGGATATTTCTTCATGGCCAATAGGAACAGGCGTGAGCTCATTATTCTGGCCTCCTCTCTGGTTGGTTTTTTAATAACTTTTTTTTTCTGACCACAGAAAAGATAGAAATAGAAATCATTCCTAATCCCACCTCCCAAAGATCCTCACTTTTAACATTTTAGCACATTGCCTTTCAAAGGACAGAATGAAATTGGATCATACCCTATATACAGTTTAATATCCTTTGTCATTGTTAAAATTGAACATATCTTGTATAATTTTTCACATCATTAAATATTATTTTAGAACATTATTTTAATGACTACTTAATATTTTCTTCTTTGAATGTCTCACAATTTATTTAACCATGCCTCTATATTTGTACCTTTGTCCATCTGTCAGTTTGTTGGACTGTGGTGGCTTGCATGTTGCTATGATGCTGGAAGCAATGCCACCGGTGTTTCATATACCAACAGGGTCACCCATTGTGGACAGGTTTCAGCATAGCTTACAGACTAAGACAGACTAGGAAGAGAGGCCTGGCAATCTACTTCCAAAAATTAGCCAATAAAAAGCATATGGATCACAACAGAATATTGTCCAATATAATGCTGGAAGATGAGCCCCCTAGGTTGGAAGGCACTCAAAATACACAATGGCCACAACAATTAACTCAAGCATACCAACGATTGTGAAGGTGGCTCAGGACTGGGCGATCTTTCATTCTGTTGTATGTGGAGTTGTCATGAATTAGAGCCAACTCAACAGCAGTTAACAACATCAGCCACTGTATTTGGACATTTGAGTTGTCTCTGATTTTTACTACTATAAATAATACTGCAGCGGCTCCCCTTGAAAATATCTGCACCTGATTGTTTCCACATGATTGAGCTGCTTTCCAAAAACATTTCCATCAGTTTATACTCCCACCATCAGCAGTGAGAATTTTTATTTTTTCAACTTTGTGGTGTGAATAACTGAAAACATCTCCTTTTAGCTGGCATTTCTTTGACGATATGTTCTGACGTAATATTGAGTATTTACACGTGCATTAACAGCTGATCCCCTTAGTGTGTTCTACAAGGAACACATTCTAACTTAGGAACATGCAGTCTAGGAAAAATTACTCAACAGTTCGGAAGCAAATAGTTTTCACTTGAATAGCATGTAGGTTAGAAATGCATTTAAAAGTCACCAAATAAAATTTGGCAGTCCTCCGGGAGCTAGGGTTGTTGACATTGAAAGATACCCTCCTAGCTTTCACGTTTCCCAATGGAAAGACATGATTATAGTCCGGAAAAGGGAGGATTTCTCTGGGTTACAGATGCAGCACATACCCTGAGGGCCTGTGGACTCATAAACCCTGCGTAGGTGCTAGCCTCAGAGGAGAAACGAACAGGGCACCTATAGGGCAGAGCATAGCCACATTTTTCAAAAACGTTTTAAATTCCAAGACTTTCAAAGGTCTCAACTATAAGAAGAAGAAGAAGAAAAAAATTTGAAGCAAAGCAGAAATAAAAGTCTATCTTCTCTTCATACCCTACTCTATGATTTGTGAGGTTTTACTGCTCTGGTTTGGTGAAAGAGTGTCTATCTAGGGTCTCCTAAGAGCAACATGTAGCTTCTGCATCAAAAAGTACAACTGTAACAATGGTTTTAATATTAGACTGTGGATTTTTAGTTCAGTCTGACCTTTACCTAATGAACAGAAAAGGATAAAAAATAATCTATAAATAAATTATTTCTAATTAGATACAATTATTTACAGATAATTTATTTTTGCAAAAAGATTTGTGGCAGCATTCAATAAAAACAGAGTTTCCTCATTTATAATATCTGGGACTTGCACCAGATGACTTTTAAGGTTTGTGATTTCATACGTGAAGAGCAGCTAACACAGATATTACATTTGCAATAGATGTCTCAGAATAGCGGGATTATTACATATTGCCATTGAAAATGACCTATTTTTATTAAGAAACATGTTGTGCTCACCATCCTTTTAAGCATTGTGGGGGATTCAATCATTCAACAAATATTTATTGATTAACTTTGTGCCAGGCCCTGCCCTAACCAAAACCAACCAAACAGTTCCTGTCAAGTTGATTCAGACTCACAGTGACCCCATATGTGTCACAGTAGAACTGTGCTCCATAGGGGTTCCGATGGTTGATTTTTTGGAAGTAGATCACCAAACATTTCTTCCGAGGCACTTCTGGGTAGACTGAAACCTCCAACCTTTTGGTTAGCAGCTGAGCCCAATAACTGTACTACCTGGTGACTCCTATGTCACTGGGAATTCAGAAAAGAATGGGACAGACAAAATTCCTACCTTCAAGGAGTTTACAGTCTAGAGGAAGAGGAAGAAGACAGACAATATAAATGTAAACAAATAGACATGAAATAGGGATAAAATACTCAAAGACAACAAAATATGAGGGAAAGAGTATGAGAAACCAGGGCTACTTTTAGCTCAAGTGGTCTGGGAGAGCCTCCCTTTTCTAGAAGTGACATTTCAGCTGAGACTAGAATGATGAGAAGGAGAGAGCCAGGCAAAGATCCAGGGCAAGAGATTCCAGGTAGAGGAAACAAGTGCAAAGATCCTGAAACACAGAATGCTTAGTATGTTTCAAGAACAGAGAGGTCAGTGTGGCTGAGCCAATAGGTAGGCTGGCAAGAGGGGAACTCAGGAATGCGAGTAGACACCAGATTGTAGAGGAACCTGTACGCCATCATGAGAAGTTTGAATTTCATTGCGCTCGCTATATAAAACCATTTGGAGGAAGCCCTCAGTGTTAAGAATCCATGCAAGGCAATTTAAGAATATGTGCTCAATTGGGGACCCCCCATAGAAAATCAGAGAAAAGGAGGCTCAAGTAGTTAACACACATTTAACGATACATGAGATATGAGCTGAGTCTCACAGAAACATGAAAACGTGGATAGGTTCTAGGAAGAAGGTGAGAACAACATAATCAGAGGCTATGAAGTAAAACCCGTAGTAGGATGTGCCCAGGTCAGTGGGGAGACCTGCGTGTACTGCACTGGATGGCCACTTCATTGTCAAGCTCCTGGAGGACAGAGGCCATCTTTTTCCTCTTTCTATGTCTGCATCCTGTACATACAGTGCCAGACATTTACTAGGTGCTCTGTAAATATTTGTTCATATCCACTGAGCTCACTAAAGCAGATGATGTGTACAGAGAATAGTAAAAACTATACGTAGAGTGGGGCTGAGTGGGGTGAGGTCAGGCTTTGTTGAGAGCTGTAAGCAGACAAACCTTAATAAAATTAAGATTCTGTCCATTTGGTTGTTTATCGCTATATTATATAAAAATAGCTGTTCTCAAAACTTGAAGGGTCTACTTGAAATTATCTGACTTAAAATGTAGACTGTTTGGAATTCTGGAAATTCCCTTGGAGGGTTGGTCACTGGAAGGCCCCTCAAAGAGACAAGCACCTAGACTCCGAAGTAGCTGAAAAGTACAAGAGAGTCTGGGTGTGGGCTGAGACACAGCGGATAGAGAAAACAAATAGTTTCAAATATGAGCTCAAACCCAAAGGCACAAAGTCAGTTATCCAAATTGAGTGTGTCAGTTATCGAGTTGCGAGAGAGCATCTCACATGGGCAACTCTATTTAGCAAACCTAGGGAGAGCAAACCAAAAAACCAAACCCACTGCCGTTGAGTCGATTCCGACTCATAGGGTCGCTACGAGTCTAGGGAGAGTAGCTGCAGGGATTTATCTACTTAAGGATCTTCCTGAACAACCCTGGGGGAAGCCAGCTGGTTAATAATATAAACAAAGGCATTTAGAAGACTCCTGCTAGAGCTGTGCTTCTTCAAATTAGGATGAGGAAAATCCCAGTGGTGCCAAGTCACCAAGAAGAGTTCGGAGGATCATTAAATCGCCTTTCTTTCTTCCCTCAGCTCCTAGGGAAACATATATTTAAAAGGGACGTGACCACATTGACAACTGCGCGACTGCCTGATTTTCTTCTGGGGATCTTCCCAAGCATGGCATGAGAACGATGTCATACAAAGAAAATGTAGGCCACTCCAGCCACCTCTCTTAAATATGGAGCAGTAAGAAAAGCACTGGCTTGGTGGTCAGGACACTGGCCATCACCTGGCCGGGTGGCCTTGGAGGAATCACTTCAGTGCTCAGGCTCATCTGAAAGTAGCTGGGTAAATCACTCTACCCAAGGGCATTCTTGAGGGATAGTAGTAGATAGTTTCGATTACATTTTTCTTTTAATTAGGGACAGAATTTTGGAAAGAAAGTATGGAGAAAAGCTGAGCCAAGTTTTTTCAGGAAAAGAGAGGGCAGAGATGGCAGTTTGCCATAGAGTGTGGAAATAAGAAGAGAGATATGTCTAAAGAGTAGTGTTTAGAAGCTGTGGTAGACTGAACAATGGTCACCCAAAGATGTCCCGTCCTAATTCCCAGAACTATGACTCTGTTACCTTACATGGAAAAAGGAACTTTGCAGATGTAATTCAGCTAGGGATCTTGAGATGGGAGATTATCCTGGATTATCCAGATGGGTTTTATGTAATCACAAAGGTCTTATAAGAGGAAGGTGGGAAGTCAGGCAGGATAGAAGATGCTGTGCTACTGGCTTTGAAGGTGGAGGAAGGGGCCACAAGCCAAAGAAAGTAAGTGGCCTCTAGAAGCTGGAAAAGGCAAGGAAACAGAATCTCTCTTCCAGCCTCCAGAAGGAATACAGTCTTGTGGACCGAGAAGTATAATACAATAAAATTCTGTTGTTTTAAGCAATTCAGTCTGTGGTGATGTGTTACAGAGCAATAGGAAACTAATAGAGAAGGGTTTCCTGTGTGACCTGTGATGGCGGTTCTCTCTTTTCTCAAGAAGTCTTCAGTAAAGTCTAGTTACCTTTCAGTATTTCAGGAGTCCAGTTGGGGTTTCTGTCCTGGGGGTGAGGACATGCTGAGATGGGCTTCAGCCCAGCTAGAGGCAGCCTGGCTTCTGGAGGCTCTACAACATTCAGATTACACATGGCATCAAAGTGCCGGGCTGGATCATCTCAAACACAAACATCCTATGATTGCATCATTTCAGAGTGGCTCTAAAATCATATTTGGGGTAGGGAGATCGGAATTTTTGTGCCAATAGCCACCACAGGGACCACCTATGAATGCACATTGCAACCTGTGGTACTGCATTAAAAAGTAAATCATTATTATCATATTTCTAAAGGAAAAAACTAAATTCGTAGCAGGCTGTGTTTACTCAAGATCTCACCAGTAGCGGGTGGCAGAGCTAAGACAATACCTCCTGACTCACAGTCCTATGTTCATTGTACGTTAATTCACTTTCACCTTTCAAGGTGTTTTAAAAAATCTGTATATGTCTTAGAAATTGCTTATGGGTTCACCATATTGCCCAATAACCTTTGGATGCAGCTAAAATCCCAAGTAACTAGAATGCTTGGGAAATATGTTCCTACTAATTAACTTTTCTGGCCATCCAAATGTTAACCAGAGAAAATACTGTTGTATCCGTCTTCCTGTTGGATTTTCTAAACTATAATGGTTTGCTATACAACATTGGTAAGATGAACACGGCGATAGAGTGTGATCTACCTTTGTTGATCACTGAGGCTCTCCCTGTGTCTCAGCCATTGTTTGGGGCACCAGTCACCAGTTTGATGCCCACAGTGACAGGCTGCTTTCCAACTGCATCACAAACATCACTCCATTTAATCCTCCTGACTACTCCACAAAGTAACTATTATTACTCTTGTCCTTCAGATGAGAAAACTATAGCTCAGAGATCTTAAGGGACATACCCAAGATCACACAGGGTCAAAGCTCAGACCTCAGTGTTTTGACTTCAAGGCCAAATGTTCTAAAGAGATACACTGTGTGGTTGATGGTCCTGAATCTCTGCCGGTCCCAGGATATAACCATGTATCAGCCAGAGTCCCAGTAGGAGACGTATGCTACTGTTACTGTTAGTTGCCATAGCTCCGAATCATGGCAACCTCACGTATAACAAAGCCAAATATTGCCCGGTCCTGTGCCATCCGCACAATTGCTGGTATGTTTGAGCCCATTGTTGCAGCTATTGTGTTAATCCACTTCATTGAGGGTTTTCCTCATTTTCGCTGATCTTGTACTTTCTCAAATCTGGTACTTTGAGAAGAGTTTAATGAAAAGAACTATATACAAAGGTATAGGTAGCATGTAGAGAAACCACAATGCAAAGTGCAGTTCTGGACTCTAGAGATATGGGTACCACCTTCAGCCTGAAAGGACAAAGGGGAGAAGGGTTATCAGAACTCTGTGAGAGGGCCATGCGTAGAGTGCCATTGGTAGGAGCTGTGGCCTTTAGTGGATGGACACAGTGACCTAGCAGGGAGGGCACTGGGGATAAAGCCCTAGCCTCACTCTCCTTCACCCTCCATTGGCCAATCCAACAGGGGGCAAGGGAGCCTTTGATGTGCTCCATGCTGTCAACTCCCCAAGACATAGCTGGTGGGGTGGGGGGGTGGGGGGGGAGGATCTGGAAGGGCAAACAGCAGACACCTGCACCTTCTGAATCTGCTTTATGTCTAAAATTCCTCATATTCAGTGCCTTACAGTAATTTCTTTTATACCCATAACACCTACCATTGATCTAACCACATAGTAGAAACTCATTAAATACTTTTCTGGTAATCAATTTAATACAACTTCTTAAATCTTTCACAGTGGCATTGAAGGGTTAACTGATTTTCTTCCATCATTTGTCCCTTCCAAAAGAGGGGTTTCCCAGTGAAATCTGAAAGGAGGGATTTTTGTTTTGTTTTGTTTTTTCACTTCAATGGCTCTGGTTTTGTTTATTTCACTATAGGTACAATGAATGACACATGGCCCCAGAACAAGGACCTGAGGGCCTGGACCTGGGATTGGTGGGAAAGGAGGGTGGAGATGAGGTGGGTCTGTGATATCCTCCCTGACTGATATCCTCCCTGAAGAGGGCGCTGGAGGAGAGTGGTAGTGCCTCAGTGCTGAACAACCAGATCTCTGAACAAGCCATGGCGACTGCATACCACCATTCTCATTTCTCCTGCTAAGTAGATGCCAGATGTTCTCCTGAGGGTGTTTTCACAACTTTCTGCCAAATACATACATAGGTAATGGTCTCAACCCTGGAATGTTAACAAGCAGGACGGCAGAATAAGAAAATTTTTTTTTTAATAATTTTTATTGAGCTTTAAGTGAACATTTACAAATCAAGTCAGTCTGTCACATATAAGCTTATATACACCTTACTCCATACTCCCACTTACTCTCCCCCTAATGAGTCAGCCCTTCCAGTCTCTCCTTTCATGACAATTTTGCCAGTTTCTAACCCTCTCTACCCTCCTATCTCCCCTCCAGACAAGAGATGCCAACACAGTCTCAAGTGTCCACCTGATACAAGTAGCTCACTCTTCATCAGCATCTCTCTCCAACCCATTGTCCAGTCCCTTCCATGTCTGATGAGTTGTCTTTGGGAATGGTTCCTGTCCTGGGCCAACAGAAGGTTTGGGGACCATGACTGCCGGGATTCCTCTAGTCTAGTCAGACCGTTAAGTATGGTCTTTTTATGAGAATTTGGGGTCTGCATCCCACTATTCTCCTGCTCCCTCAGGGGTTCCCTGTTGTGCTCCCTGTCAGGGTAGTCATCGGTTGTGGCCGGGTACCATCTAGTTCTTCTGGTCTCAGGATAATGTAAGTCTCTGGTTCATGTGGCCCTTTCTGTCTCTTGGGCTCATAGTTATCGTGTGACCTTGGTGTTCTTCATTCTCCTTTGATCCAGGTGGGTTGAGACCAATTGATGAATCTTAGATGGCCGCTTGTTAGCATTTAAGACCCCAGACGCCACATTTCAAAGTGGGATGCAGAATGTTTTCATAATAGCATTATTTTGCCAATTGACTTAGAAGTCCCCTTAAGCCATAGTCCCCAAACCCCCGCCTTGCTCTGCTGACCTTTGAAGCATTCAGTTTATCCCGGAAACTTCTTTGCTTTTGGTCCAGTCCAGTTGAGCTGACCTTCCGTGTATTGAGTATTGTCCTTCCCTTCACCTAAAGTAGTTCTTATCTACTAACTAATCAGTAAACAGCCCTCTCCCACCCTCCCTCCCTCCCCCCCTCATAACCACAAAAGTATGTGTTCTTCTCAGTTTTTACTATTTCTCAAGATCTTATAATAGTGGTCTTATACAACATTTGTCCTTTTGCCTCTGACTAATTTCACTCAGCATAATGCCTTCCAGGTTTCTCCATGTTATGAAATGTTTCACAGATTCGTCACTGTTCTTTATCGATGCGCAGTATTCCACTGTGTGAATATACCACAATGTATTTAACCACTCCTCCGTTGATGGACACCTTGGTTGCTTCCAGCTTTTTGCTATTGTAAACAGAGCTGCAATAAACACGGGAGTGCATATATCTGTTCGTGTGAAGGCTCTTATTTCTCTACGGTATATTCCGAAGAGTGGGATTTCTGGGTTGTATGGTAGTTCTATTTCTAACTTTTTAAGAAAATGCCAGATAGATTTCCAAAGTGGTTGTACCATTTTACATTCCCACCAGCAGTGTATAAGAGTTCCAATCTCTCCGCAGCCTCTCCAACATTTATTATTTTGTGTTTTTTGGATTAATGCCAGCCTTGCTGGAGTGAGATGGAATCTCATCGTAGTTTTAATTTGCATTTCTCTAATGGCTAATGACCAAGAGCATTTTCTCATGTATCTGTTAGCTGCCTGAATATCTTCTTTAGTGAAGTGCGTGTTCATATCCTTTGCCCACTTCTTGATTGGGTTGTTTGTCTTTTTGTGGTTGAGTTTTAACAGAATCGTATAGATTTTAGAGATCAGGCACTGGTCGGAGATGTCATAGCTGAAAATTCTTTCCCAATCTGTAGGTGGTCTTTTTACTCTTTTGGTGAAGTCTTTAGATGAGCATAGGTGTTTGATTTTTAGGAGCTCCCAGTTATCTGGTTTCTCTTTGTCATTTTTGGTAATATTTTGTATTCTGTTTATGCCTTGTATTAGGGCTCCTAACGTTGTCCCTATTTTTAGAATAAGAAACTATTTTTTAAAGCAGAAATATTGTCCCAGACCAATAAATATCAATCCTCTTAGGGTTTAAAAAAAAAAAATTGTTTACTTCAAGCAAACCAAGTTGAACTGATTTCTCCTTGTTTTGCTCTTCCTGATCAATTCTGAACTAATACTGAGCATTAAAGGACATTAGTATTTTATACCTTTCCAGAATTAATGGTGGAAGTTCAGTAATGAACATACCAAAGTCTCTTTAAGTTTATACCTCAGACTTCTGCCCATTCCAGAGAAAATCACCTCAAAAAATATATATATATACAAATGTTTTGCCTAGTACATAGTAGGGGTTCAATAACAAAAATTATATTTTCATCACAACTATTCACATTCTCCTTTATAAGAAAAGTGTGGCACCTTAACCTTTGCCATGTAACTCACCTGTCTCCTGTAGGAGGAGTACACATCCCAACCCATTAACTTTGGGCTTAGTCATGTGACTTCCTTTAGCCAGTGTAAAGTCAATGGAAATGCCAGTTCCAATAAGAAGTGGAAAGGCATTGCATGTTTCTGTCAGTTCTTTGTTCCTGGCCTGTGCCATGAGAGAACAGCATATGAGAGAGTAAGTGAGATAGAGATTGCTCCTTCAGCCTTAATCCCAAAGTGAGAAGACATGTGGAGAAGACAGACCAACAGTCCAGAATAAGGAAAGAGACCTGAGGCGAACTCACAGCCTGGAAAAGAGCCACAGTAAGAGATAAATGTTATTGTTGTAAGATACTGAAATTTGGGGTTGTTCGTTACTGCAGCAAAAGCTGATTAATACACTCAATAACTTTTCGAAAAAGAAAAAGAAACAGCAAAGTTTGAAAAGGAAGCTGAATCTCTTTCTCATATAGTTATTCAGTTGTCATAGATTCAAACGCTTCTTTAAAGACACTTCAAGCAAAATAAAGCTAGTTGTTCCTTAAAAAGTTAGAAATAGAACTACCATACGATCCAGCAATCCCACTCCTTGGAATATATCCTAGAGAAAGAAGAGCCTTCACACGAACAGATATATGCACACCCATGTTTATTGCAGCAGTTCACAATAGCAAAAAGATGGAAGCAACCAAGGTGCACATCAATGGATGAACAGATAAATAAATTACGGTCTGTTCAGAGAATGGAATACTACGCATTGATAAAGAACAGTGAGGAATCTGTGAAAGGTTTCATAATGTGGAGGAACCTGGAAGGCATTATGCTGAGCGAAATTAGTCAGTTGCAAAAGGGCAAATATTGTATAAGACCACAATTATAAGAACTTGAGAAATAGTTTAAACTGAGAAGAAAACATTCTTTTGTGGTTACAAGAGGGGGGAGGGAAGGAGAGTGGGAGAGGGGTATTCGCTAATTAGATAGTAGATAAGAACTACTTTAGGTGAAGGGAAAGACAGCACACAATACAGGGGAGGTCAGCACAACTGGGACTAACCCAAAAGCAAAGAAGTTTCCTGAAGAAACTGAATGCTTCGAAGGCCAGTGTAGCAGGGGCAGGGGTCTGGGGACCATGGTTTCAGGGGACATCTAAGTCAACTGGCATAATAAAATCTATTAACAAAACATTCTGCATCCCACTTTGAAGAGTGGCGTCTGGGGTCTTAAACGCTAGCAAACAGCCATCTAAGATGCATCAATTGGTCTCAACCAACCTGGATCAAAGGAGAATGAAGAACACCAAGGACACAAGGGGATTACGAGCCTGAGAGACAGAAAGAGCCACATGAACCAGCGACTACATCATCCTGAAACCAGGAGAACTAGATGGTGCCCGGCTACAACCGATGACTGCCCTGACAGGGAACACAACACAGAACCCCTGAGGGAGTAGGAGAGCTGTGGGATGCAGACCCCAAATTCTCATAAAAAGACCAGACTTAATGGTCTGACTGAGACTGGAAGGACCCCAGCGGTCATGGCCCCCAGACCTTCTGTTGCCCCAGGACAGGAACCATTCCCGAAACCAACTCTTCAGACATGGATTGGACAGGACAATGGGTTGGAGAGGGATGCTGGTGAGGAGTGAGCTTCTTGGCCCAGATGGACACTTGAGACTATGTTGGCATTTCCTGCCTGGAGGGGAGATGAGAGGGTGGAGGGGGTTAGAAGCTGGCGAAAGGGACACGAAAAGAGAGAGTGGAGGGAGAGAGCAGGCTGTCTCATTGTGGGGGGAGTAACTGGGAGTGTGTAGCAAGGTGTATATGGGTTTTTGTGTGAGAGACTGACTTGATTTGTAAACTTTTACTTAAAGCACAATAAAAATTATTAAAAAAATAATAAAGCTAGTTGTGTCTAAGATACAATACAAATGGGTTAGCACATTATTAAGTAATATGGTAGGTGATCAAAAAATACTTCGAAGTAGGTTTGATCAACCACTTAGCAAAGACATGACTGGGAAGATTAGTAATCTATAAATCAGGAACCCTAGTTTTAGAGCCCATCATACACCTGAGTGAATTTGACAGGCACCAGCATTGTATGATTTAGGAGGCACATGTGCACACATGCGCAACATAGGGCCAGACTCCCCTACCACACTGCCATGGTCTAAAAACCATCAACCATAATGAACTGCAGCCTACCAAGAAGTACAATCAGAATGTGACTGATCTGGAAGCTGTAATATGTGAGACACGGCTGATCACTGAAGAAATTGAAAATGTTTAGTTTAGGGAAGATAAGACTCAAAAGAGATAGTACAGTCACCTTCAAAAACTTGAAGGTTTATCCTGTAAGCAGATTAGCCCTAATCTGTATAAATACAGTGAGCAAACTGGCGACAACAACAGAACATTATAGGGACCCAGATCTCAATTCAGTTTGCCAGGGTGTTCTGTTAAGGATTAGCAGAAACAAAGATTCAGATACATCTGACTTATATCTGGCCACCCAGTATAAAACACATTGTAACTGATGGATAGACACATCCACAGTTAGGGTGCAAATACACAGCATATCTGATCAGTTTAAAAAAGAAGCGAAGAGAAACAGAAGCAAGCATCTCAGGTGAGAATCCACCAAGACTGCCGGAGTGAGCCAGAGTAAGCCACAAGCATAAAGGTCAGAAAGCATGTTCTCAGGTGTAGGATGGTGACTATAGGTGAATCCACCATGTTCTAGCCACCCAACATTGTGGGCGCATCTTGGGGAGGAAAGTCAGGGTATAAAAGAATTAATAACACTGGGGGCTTCATTAGATAATGAAACACCAGAAAGAAGAAAGCCATTCTCTACAACCATGAGAAGAAGTAAGCAAGAATACCTTGGCGTGAGTACTAGGGCATACAGTCTTCAGCAAGAAGGAACACAGGGGAATTCAGCATAGAAAAGCCATGGCTAAGGACTGGGCAGCAGCCTGTGGGCTCCCTGAGAGCAGCCCAAGGAAGTGGAGGTGGTGGCAGGGGGTGTCAGCATTAGGTGACAAAGACCTGGCTAGAGGCCAGAGCAGAGTGATGCTAGTTGGGACTCACTACATGCCAGGCATTGTGCTAAAAGCTTCACTTGTATTAACCGTTCACTCCTCACAACAACCTTGTGAGAGGCAGATTCCATTATTACTGCATTTTACAGATGGCAAAACTGAGGCATAGAGAGATGTCGCCCAATGTCACATAGCTAGCAAGGGGCAGAGCCAGGATTTGAACCCAGGGAAACTGGCATCTGAATTCTATTGTTCACCAAGAGTCAGGAGCTCAGCCCAGAGTATGAGAAGCAGTGAGGTTGGTGGGGAGTAGGGTCAAGGCAGGACCCTGGGATACAGGAGTGGGGAAGGCCTCAGAAGGGTCACTCAGTTCGTGCAGTCCCCAGATGGGGTTCATCAAATCAGGCAACTTTTACTTTCACTCTAAACTCATGTTTGCCCACAGACTGTTGGGCCTGGGAGATTGATTACACGAAGTTTCTAACAATCACAGCTGCTAACCACATGAAGGGGCTCCTCTGTCTGCCAGAAGAACTATTCATGGGGAAGGTCATAAAGGGATTTTTGTAATCCTCTAACGTATTTGCAAAGTCAGACAGGAATGATTTTTGGTTGTTTACTGTTTTGTTAGCCTTTGTTTTCTTCCTCTCTTCACCTCCAATGGCAGGCTCCAACCTAATTCAATAATCCTACCTATGCAAGTGAAATTCCAAACCTTAATTATGTTCATCCTTGAACAAAGCTACTTTTACCATCATTATACTTGGAGCCCACTGAACCCTCAAGCATGCCAGCAAACACCACAATGATGACTCTCTCCTCCCAGATGCCCTGTAAGACTTCCTTAGTTATAGCTGTGAAGTATTTGGAGAAACTCGAATTAAAGTGCTAGAGAAAGCACAACACACATTTATCGCCCATCTTGGAAAGACAACAGCAATGAGCTTCCAAAACTATCTTTGCTTAACATAATCTGGGGGTAATGAATATGGATTATTGTCAACAGTCATTTAGAAGCATGTTTTCATTTGTACATTTTGTTCTTTCCCAGTAAATTTCCTACCAAGAAAGGAAATGCCCTAAGCTCCTGTTTACATCCATAAAGCAAGCACTCAGAGGAATTACACCCAGGGAATAGAGCCAGGAAGGCATTCTTGTCACCTCAACATTTGTTCTAGTTGATTCTCAAATTTTGACCATAGTTTCTAATCACCAGGAATACGGAGGGCAAATAGAAGCTGTCGCCTCCCTAATGAGCCTATTCATGTCTCAGTGTCATTGTGACAGTTTCTGATGAAGGACTGATCAAGGCAAGTATCCCAGAGGGGAACCTCCAGGTCATTACCTGCAGAAGAAAGCTGTCAAGAGACCCACCTACCTGCCCAGGAGGAAGTACCTGTCAGACTTGTGGACCCATGTGGAAAATGGCAATATCTGATTTTCCACGCCAAGCACTTCAGCAGTTTACTTGTGGATCTCAACCCTGCTGTGCATTTGAATCATCCCGGGAGTTTTTATAAATCCCTATGTCTAGGTCAGGGCCCAGACAAATTAAGTCAGCATTTCTGGGGTGGGATCCAGGCATCAGTGTTTTTGAAAGCTTCCCAGGTAATTCCAATGTGCAGCCAAGACGGAGAGCCACTGGCAAAGGGGATCCGAAGATCAGAAAACCCTTTCACCACCCCCCAAAGAGTTGACATCCAGCTTACCTGCATTTACCGCTGTTAGGTGTCTACCCTCCTCGTTTCCAACCGCACGTGGCCTGTGAGGCCCTCCCTGACCCTGAGGACAGTTTGTCCCACCCTCCTGAGTGCAACCTCCTTGCTTGGAGGCGTTGGCCTGCTGCAGAATTGCACTAGACTGTTTACTTGTTGGCCTCCCTCAGCAGCAAGTCCACATGTTGCTCACCTTTTACAGCTATTCATGGGACTAACTTAAAGCATTCCTCAGGGCATGGTTCGTCAGCTAAACGTTGCGCCTGGGCTAGAATGGGTTTTTTTAATGTAAATTACATCATGTTTCTCCCCTGAATAATATCCTCCATGGCTTCTCACAGCACTTAGATAAAACTCAACCCCCTATCTTGGCTTACGGGACCCTCGCCAGCTTTAGCCAAACGCACATCAGAGACCCAAAAGGAACGGCGCCCGCGCCAACTGGTTGTACCACTTCCGGCAAGTAACGTGCTTCTTCCGGCCTCTGTGGCCTCATCTGTGAAAGCAGATTTGTTGTGAGGGATAAATTAATTGATACACATGAAGCTCTAACGCAGCGCTCAAATCCTCGCCACACCCTATACCAGTCACAATCATTTCTTGGAGCAGGCCTCAATGGTTGTCGCCTGTGAACCACCTATGAGGAACACTCTTCCCCGACACCCTGCACGACTGGCTCCTTCTCGTCACACAGGACCCAATGCCATGTCCTCAGAGACTCTGCCTGACCGTTCCTGACCTGTTTTTGTTTGTTTGTTTCCTTATCCCTCTCTGGAGCCCTGGTGGCACAGGGTTAAGAGCTCCACCAAGGGTTTCCAAAGAGCAGCTGGTAGATTGGAACCGCCCACTTCTTGGTTAGCAGCAGAGCTCTTAACCACTGTGTAACAGGGCTTTTATATATATATATATATATATATACACATATATATATATACCTATATATATATATACACACACACATATACACACACACACAAACATATGCATACACATGTGTAGAAAAGGGTCTAAAAAATATAAACTAGGTTTTAATGATAGATCAATAGGTAGGTAGCATTTTGTTTGCTCACATGTTTGTTTTCTGCTTATATGGTCTGATTCTTCTGCAACAGACATGCTATTTTTTTGAAATAAGAAAAATATTAAAAGACAAACTTTTCAGGAAGAACAAAAAAAGCATCTTTCACTAGCATTGTAATTTGAGGGTCCTTCATCTCCAGTTCTAGACTGGAAGCTCCATGAGAGCAGGGACCACATCGAGTTGAAATTAAGTATATATGCCCATTAGCTTCCCCACAAGACCGCAACCAAAGCAGTCATTCTTACATCCTTCCTTGTATACATGTGGCATGTTTTCTCACAAATCCCAATATGAAATGAATGCAGACACTCTAGGCTTTTAAATGGTTTTGGTGTATACAGTGACTATCCAACTGCAGTGGTATTCAAGCTGTTGTCAAGAATAAAGGCATAGCACAAGGTGACACTGTCAAATCTAGGGGGAAATGAAACTAGTAGGGCTGTCACCCAAACCCTGTGAACTAAATTGCCATATATCACCTTATTCTTCTAATTAGTTTATGTTTGAAAAGCCTTTAGTGGCAGGCAAGTGTTATGTTAAGTGCTAAGTAGTAGTAATTAATAACATTAATAGACTACATGGGCTGATACTTAGTGTAAATATAAATGTCCAAGGCATGTCAGCACAGTACTTGGAACATTCAGCTGTACTTTAAAAATATGTATCCCTCGCATGTTGTGAGTGCACAGGATAGACTTCTACCAATTCAGTACCTTAACATCCAGCTAGCTTGGTGGTGTAGAGGTTTAGAGCTATGGCTGCTAATCAAAAGGTTGGCAGTTTGAATCTATCAGCCACTCCTTGGAAAGCTGATGGGGTAGTTCTACTCTGTCTTATAGGGTCACTATGAGTCAGAATCAACTCGACGGCAACAGATTTGGTTTTGGTTTACGCCTCCCAGTCATGGTTTGTTCCCACTTGGTCTCATCCTCTCCTTTCTTGTGTTTTGCCTGCAGACGTTCATGCCCAGGAGACGACTGCTTTGGGTCCCTCTGGACCATTCCTGAAATGGAGATCTTTGTTCACTAGATGAATTCCAGAACCACGCACTAAGGCTTCTATAGCCCTCTTCATTGGCTGACCTATACCACAACCCGTATCACTCAAGATGAGTGGCTTCCTTGCCTCCCTGGACCCCCGGCGGGTACAGTGGGGGGCTGCCTGGTACGCCATGCACTCCAGGATTCTGCGCACCAAACCAGTGGAGTCCATGCTAGAGGGAACTGGAGCCACCACAGCACATGGTACCAAGCTAGCCCAGGTGCTCACCACCATGGACCTCATCTCTCTTGGTGTTGGCAGTTGTGTGGGCACGGGTATGTACGTGGTGTCTGGCCTGGTGGCCAAGGAAATGGCAGGACCCGGTGTCATTGTGTCCTTCATCATTGCAGCTGTTGCATCCATATTGTCAGGTAAGTGTCTCAGTGCAGGGGAAACGTTCTTAGTGGTGAGATGTATGAAGTGGCAGAAGAGTGGTGCATCGTGCTCCCTTTTTGTCTTGGTTTCCAGGGAGTTCAGGGCTAAATTTTGGCTCAGTTGTAGTAGTTTCCCCCTTCTTTGGCTTTTCAATATAAATAATTTTTTGGTTCCCCTGCTTATGCCAACCTCTCATTCCCATCCATGTTCTGTTTCTATTTTTATTATAACTCTCCCTTTCATTGGAAGATGGCTCAAACCCTTGAAGGGGCGGGGGGAGTGGATGATGCTAGGATATAAATAATAAACAAAAGGTAGGCAGAGTAGCAAATAGACAAATCAATAAATCTGCTACTATTGGGATTTGACAAGCCTCAAACTGGCATTGTAAACCCCAAGCAAGAAGGAGCCAGGCTAGGAGCTTTAAGGCCATTGTGAGAATCACGAATCACCATCTGCCACAAACCTCAACGGACTGATATTCTACAGAACTACCTCAACTAGTTCCTTCTCTACACTTGAGAAAGAGTCATAAAATGCCTATGAGTCATAATGGACTCCATGGCAATGCGTTTAATTTACCAAGACTTACATGTTCATAAATAGTGAAATGGCTCTTCTATTTCCTTTTCCTCTTTCCTGCACACCAAACCAGTAGAGAAGGCTGGTTTGCCTTCTCCTGGGTTGTAATCCACGGCATCTTCTCAGGATACCAGGAGTAAGTCAATGGACAATTTGAAAAAGAAGGAAAAGGAAAAACATCCTGCTTTTGATGGTCATAATGCAAAAGCACGAGGGTTTCCTGATTTTTTTGGTGGCAGATCATGCAGGTCAGCCCATTACCAACAGTGAATGTCTTGGTCTCTTCAAATGTTTCAGAAGAAGTAGGACTCTTACATTGGGAGCCTGTGTATGCATTCCGTCATAAGAAACACACTGCATTAATGTTGTACCAGATTAAACCACCTTTATCATGTGGTATGCACATACCATGTGTGCACAACCAGAAAATGCATTGGTTTATATCTGACATCTTCTTAATTTGATGAGGACAGTATCTCCAGTCTGTGATGGTTAGTCTCCTGTCATGGCTTGTTTTCCCTGTTGGTTTTACCACTCTGCTTTTTTCCTAAAGTCATCCTCTCATATGCATGCGTATCCTAATAATTGAGGTTTCTGCAAAACAGAAGATTTTTTTTTCTTGTAGATAAAAATAAATTATTCACATGGATGAGTTTCTTAGGTACTTAAATTCTATTAACCTGATTGCAGTCATTTCCAAACTTATTTGGCAAAGAAATTACTTGGGAGAAAGTGCCAGATTCTTACTCGCCATGAATTTAAAAATCTAAAAGTGTTATCATATAGAGCAGAATGGTAATGATAGGATGCAGGCAGCATATAACCAGAGGGTCCCACAGAGGACATAGGGCAGATACCTAAGGGTCCTGCCCAGTTAATATGGACTGCACAGTCTCCCCTAGACCTCACCCTGTTACGACCCATTCCTCAGACCATGATGAACGGAGCATCTACACCTCACCCTTCACGGTGGTACGTTACATCTGGAAACGAGAACATGGCCCCGTACTGCTCCTGGCATTCTGTGAGCCCACCTCCATGACCACAGTGGTCATGGTCACTATATAATATAGACTTTCCACTGCTCAGATGGAGGGTCTAAGATTGGCCTAACAAGTTTTGTGCTAGAATCAGCTCACACCAGCTGCCAAAAGCCCAATGGTATACATCTTTTGCCAGCTTCATATTCAGTGACATCATGTTGTTAACTTGAAATTGGCTATGGCTATTACACCACAGAAATTGACAAATGCCTTCTCCCTGCACCAGGCGTCAGAAGAAAACTCCACTCTTCCTCCCCCCCAGTTGTGGCTCCCATCTTTCCACTTATGGTCACATCCTTAACATTTCTCTACACCTTGTGGCTGACTCCTCTCCCCACTGCGGGCAGCCAAATCTGCCTAGAGCCCTCAGCCAGGGCCAGGACCAAAATAACTTGTGCCAAAGTTAGAATGTTTGTGGCAGGTTTCTTCAACCAGGTCTCTCACTCCTGTTTTCCAAACTAAAGGTAAGTCCCCTTCCACTGACTTCTTTCCACTCTCATATCATCATCCCCACACTGATCATCCTTGTCAGCAACAGCCCTTTCTCCTTCTGGCCTTTGCTAAAACCTGATTCAACCCTAAGGACACCGTTTCCCCAGCTGTCCACTCTTCCATACTTCTCGCGCACTCACCAGATCAGAAAGATCTGGCTACCTCTGTTTCCCCACTGCTCCTTCCAGATCCGTGTTCTTCCACCATCATGTCAAAGCCCCACCACTACCTAGCTGAGCAATCTTCAGAAAGTTCCAGAACCTATCAAAGTTTCATTTTTCTCAACTGCAAAGTGGAGCTAATAATGGTGCTTAACTGATGGCACTACTGTGAAGATTAAATGAGAAAATATATACAAAGCTCTTGGCCTCATGCCTGTTGCTGGTAAGCATCCATTAAAGCTCATCCTCCTGAGGCTTATGCCCCCTGGCCCTACCACCCTCAACTCTTACTTATTCTGATCTCCTCACCTCACAGCCACTCCCTCTCATAGTCTTCTTCAACAGCCCAGCTTCTGCCATTATGCCAGGCAATTCGAACATCCAGTAGTTAAACCCATCCACCAACCTAGTCCATCCATTCTGGGATACTGTCATGCACAAAGCCTTCACCTCCACCAGTGCTGTATCAGCCACCACCCTCATGGCCACACCTTGGTCTTGGAACACCTGGGACTGTTTTACCTCAAGAACTCTCTGGCCTCAGCTCATTCACTCAGTCCCCATATACTGACTCCTAAACCTCATCAAGAATTCCCCAGCCTCCTTGATTCCCTTGTGCCCCATCCAGACTCTGAAACTACCCAGTAAAATCCAGCCTAGAATCTCTGCCTTCCCAAGTCTGTTCCTGGGTGAATAAAAGCTGTTTAGAAAGATTACACATCTATATAGGTGAGCACACCAGACTTCCTCAGCTGGGCTCATGAGTTCTTTCACTTGCCCTTTGCCAATTCCTCTTTATTATTACTCTACATTTTCACTGCCTCTCCTAAAAAAAAAAAAAAAAAAAAAAAAAAGCCACCCTTAATTCTCATCTCCTCACTTTCAGCAAAGAATCTCAATTCCTTGAAGATATCTGCCACGGACTCCTTAAATATTCTTCTCCAAAATGTGTGTCTATATGCTTACCCCATACTTGCCACCTTTCCCCGGTTTCAAAGGGTCAAGTGTTCCTGCTCTCAAGCTAAATCAATCCCTTGTCCACTTAACCTTATCATCTTCTACCCCCTCAATATTCCCCTTCTTGGAATTATGTCTTCAGCCTCTCCTTCTCCCCTGGTTTCTTCCCGTAGTCATCTCTCCTATCCTAAAATTTAATTCTTCTTAATATTCCTCTGGCGACTGTTCAATCTCTTTCCTCTCCTTCTCATCCAAACTCCTCAAGAATAGTCTCCAATAACTCTTAACCTCCAATTCATTCCTCAACCCACTGTGTTCTAGAATCTGCTCCCATAATTCTACTAAAACTACCCTTAATAAAGTCACCAATGACATTCTCTTTTCCAAGACCTCTAAATATTTTTTGGCACATGTCTTACTGGAACTTTCTGCTGGCATGCCATCCTTCCTGAGACATTCTACATTCCCTTGATTACTGTATGACTATGTTGTCCTTCTTCTCCTCACACTTCTGTGATCATTCCTTCTCTATGTTCTTCATGGCTTCCCTTTCTCCACTTGCTCCTTAAATGTTGGTGTTTCCCACTATTCCTCTCACTTTACACGCTCTCCTAGGTGATCCTATCCTCTCTTACTGATTCAACTGCCATCAACATTCTGATGCTTATATCAATATCCATATTCATAGCTCCTTCACGTACATTTCTCCCAAGCTTTGTACTGCCTGCCAAACATCTTCATCTGGATGTCCCAGACACATCTCAATTCAGCATGTCCCAAACTTATCTTCTTCCTCCAAATCTGCTCCTGAACTGTATTCTCTTATACTCACACACACATCCATTCCAGGAAGAAACCTAGGTGCTATCTTTTTTTGCCCTAACTCTCACATTTAATCCCCAGTCCTAGTAGTTTTACCTCCTAAACAATTCTCAGATCAATTCACCTTCTCTTATTGTTCTTGCCCTGAAATCTCAATTAGTCACAATTCTTTCTACTTAAAGCCACTGTAACACAACACTACCTATCATGAATGTATTGGCTCAATTCCTGGATCTAGGAACCAATGTTGTTGCATGTTTTCTGTCTTTCCAACTCTTAGTTGTCTTTCCCCCTATGTATTGCCTTCATCTTCATAAAAGTTATTTCTTCATCTTTACAACTCACAAACCGAAGTAAAAGAAACCTTCACCCAGTATCTTCATATCATGGAAGGACTCTGATTGGCTTTTCTTGGGTCATGTATCCACATTTATATTGCTGGACTAGGAGAAAAACAGCAACACTTGGTAGGTGCATACCAAACTGAGAAGCTTGACTGCCCATTTAATATTTGTGGTAATGAATTTGAAGGTGAACCCAGTCTCCACATTCGGGCATTTTTCTTCAGCAAAAATCACTGCTTGTTTGCAAGAGTAGAGTAAATGGAAATTAAGGATTAACTAAGCTTAGCTTTTTCCAGGCAGAGGGAGAAAAGAGCAATAGGGTTAAGGGTGTTTGCAAAAGAAGAGTAAATAGTGCTGGATCATACAATCTCAGCTGGATAAAAAAAGAAGTAAGAATATGAGGGTGGTGATGATTCATGAAGAGTGGTCGGATTGATGGAAATTGAAGATCTCAGTGAAGTCAAGAAATTGTTGGGATGAGAATACTGAGAAAGTAAGCTAGAAGGATAGGAAATGACAGTTGAAGAATGGGATGTTTGAAATTAAGATTTCAGAAGTGGTACAGTAATCAGTACAGCAATGTTATATTAGGTTCGGAACCTGAGTCAGCCACTGACTAGGAGAGACCTTGAGCAAGTTCCATAATTTCTCTGAGACTCAGCTTCTCCACTTTAAAAATGGTCATAATACTACCCACTTCATAGAGTTGTGAAAATGAAATGAGATGAGTATAAAGTGCCTGGGCCAATGCCTGGCATATAGCACTAAACCAGTGGTTATTATTATTGTGTGCCAAACACTATATTAGCTGCTTGCCACACATTATCACAGTTAAAATTCACAATGTCTTTTCAAGGTAGATTTTATCATCTCCAATTTTACATATGAGGAAACTGAAGTTTAAATGGCATAGCCTAGATTCAAATCTGTTATGCCAACAATATTTCTCAAACCTGGCTGTGAATTTAAACCAGTTTTATTCTGAATAATAGATATTTTTAGAGGGTCAGTTTTATTGAATTATAATTATAAACAGTAAAATTCACCCTTTTTGACAAACACATATAATCATGTAACCACCACCACAATCAAGATGCAGAAGAGTTCTATCACCCCAAATAATTATTTATATATATTACATATAAATAAATATAATTTTATTTATTTTGTTTTTGTCGTTGAGAACAAACACAGGAAAACATACACCAATTCAACATTTTTACATGTACAATTTAGTGACATTGATTGCATTCCTTGAGCTATATAACCATTCTCACCCTCATTTTCTGAGTTGTTCTTCCCCTATTAACATAAACTCACTGCCCCCTAATGTTCCTGTCTAATCTTACGAGTTGCTGTTGTCAGTTTGATTCCGTATAGATAGTTCTTAAGAGAGCATAATGCTCAAGGCAGATATTTTTTGCTAGTTAAGCTAAACTACTGCTTGGTTTTAAGAAGACTTCAGGGGATATTGTTTGGTTTAAGGCTTAAAGATTGTCTCAGGGCAATAGATTCAGGGGTTCACCCAGCCTTCATGGCTCCAGGAAGTCTGGAGTCCGTGACAATTTGAAATTCTGTTCTGCATTTCCCCCCTTTTGATCAGGATTCTTCTATGGAATCTTCGATCGAAATGTTCAGTAATGGTAGTTGGCCACCATCCAGATCTTCTGGTTGCATAACGAACCAAGCAGTTTTTCACGGAGGCAATCAGCCACACACTCCATATCCTCCTCCTGTTCCTGACTCTCTTCTTCCTCTGTCACTCGGGGCAAATAGAGACCGATTGTTGTGCTTTGGATGGCTGCTTGCAAACTTTTAAGACCCAGGTACTATGCAATGAACTAGAAGGTAGGACAGCGACACTAAACATGTTATTAGGCCAATTAACTGGGATGTCCCATGAAACCATAATCCTAAGTCTTCAAACCAAGAAACTGAATCCCATGAGGTTTTTGGCTGTACATAAGCAGCTTCAGCAGCTACTCTTTTTTGTTGTTGTTGTTGTCGTTGTTATAAATATATCTATCATACAACTTTCGCCAATTCAACTTTTTACAGGTGTACAACTAGTGACAGCAATTACAGTAATCAGCTGTGTAATCCTACCCTTAATCAATGCAATATTTGCATACCCATTAACTCCCCCTCCCTCCCTCCCCCTCACCCCTGGTAACCACCAATAAACTTTGTTCTTTATATATTTGCCTTTTCTTGTCTTTTTGTATAAGTGAAAACCAAAAAAATTAAACCCATTGCTGTCAAGTAAATTCCAAATCATAGCAACCCTATAGGATAGAGTACAACTGCCCCAAGGAGCAGTTGGTGGATTCTAACTGCCAGCCTTTTGGTTGGCAGCTGAGCTCTTAACCACTGAACCACCAGGGCATCTATATAAGTGAGGTCATACAATATTTGTCCTTTTGTGATTGACTTATTTCACTCAACATAATGTCTTCCAGCTCTATCCATACTATAGCATGTATCAAGGCTTCATTTCTCCTACTGGCTGGGTATGTATGTAACATTTTGTTTATCCATTCATTTGCTGAGAGGCATTGAGGTTGTTTTCACCTTTTGGCTATTGTGAATAGTGCTGCAATGAACACTGGTGTACAAGTCTCTGGTTGAGTCTTTGCTTTCAAGTCTTTTGGGTGTATACCTCGAAGTGGAATTGCTGGGTTGTGTGGTAGTTTTATTTTTAGTTTTTGAGGAGCCACCACATTGTTTTCCACAACACCTGTACCATTCTGCATTCCCACCAGCAATGGATAAGTTTTCAATTTCCCCACATCCTTGCCAACATTTGTTATTGTCTATCTTTTTTTGTTTTTTTTTAATCTTAGCCATCCTAGTGGGAGTGAAATGGTATCTCATGTGGTTTTGATTTGCATCGCTCTGATGGCTAATGATGCGGAGCATCTTTTCACATGTTTGGTGGTCATTTGAATGTCCTCTTTGGTAAAATGTCTATTCAAGTCCTTTGCCCATTTTATGATTGGGTTCTTTGTCTTTTGGTTGTCAAGTTGTCAAAGTTTTGTATATATTTTGGTTATTAGATTCTTCTCAGCCAAATTCTTTAATACTGTCTTTTTGTAGTCAATCCCTCCTCCTACCCCCAGTCCCTGGTAACTACTCATCTGTTTTCTGTCCCTGTAGTTTTGCCTTTTCCTGAATATCATACAAATGGAAGGAATCATTTAGTATGTAACCTTTTGAATTTTTTTTTCACTTAGTATGATGCATTTGAGATTCATCCATGTTGCTGCATGTATGAGTGTTTTGTTCCATTTTATTGCTGAGTAGTATCCCATTATATAGATGCACCATAGTTTGTTTATCCATTCAGCAGTTGAGGGACATTTGGGTTGTTTCCAGTCAGGGGTTGTTATGAATAAAGCCACTGTAAATGTTCTCGTACAGGTTTTTGTGTGAACACAAGCTGTCATTTTTCTTGAGTAAATACCTAGGCGTAGAATTGTTGGCTTTATGGTCTAAGTGTATGTTTGCCTTTACAATGAACTGCCAAATTTTTTCCAAAGCATCTGTATCATTTTGCATTCTCACCAGCCATATATGACAGTTCACATTTAAAATTCAGTTGCTCTGTCCCTTGCCGGCACTCAGAATTACCAGGATTTGTTGTTGTTGTTGTTTGCCATTTTAAAAGATATATAGTGATATGTCAGTGTGGTTTTAATTTGTATTTCTCTAATTACTAACAATGCTGAGCATCTTTTCATGTATTTATTTGCCGTACATATATCTCCTTTGGTGACGTCTCTGTTCAAATCTCTCACCCATTTTTTAAATTGAGTTCCTTGTTTTCTTATTATGAAGTGTTAAGGGTTCTTTATAAATTTGAATACAAGTTCTTTATGTGTTTTGCAAATATTTTCTCCCAGTTTGTGGCTTGTCTTTAGTTTTCTTTTAATGTCTATTTATTTCTTTTTAAAAATATTGATGACCAGGCTCCAGCCCCAGAGATCCTAATGCAATTGGATTGGGGTGGAGCCAGGGGACTGGTGTTTTTTTAAGTTTCCTGGGGTATTCTGATGTGCAGCCAGGGTTGAGAACTGCTGTGTTACAGGAACCAGAACCTACACTCTGCTGCATGCATGACCTGAAAGAAGAGAAAACATATGTTAAAATAGAAACTATTTGGCCAGCAGAATCTAAGAGATTTTCTTGACCTTGTGGCATCCTCCATGTCATGCAAACCAGCTTATAAAATGAAGCAAATATGACTCAGGGAGAGAACCACTTTCTCTACAATTTGACAAGCTACAATAACTTCCCAAGCTCCACCTACCTGTTCCCCTCTACACCATAACTGCCCATAGCCCTGTCCCAGGTGGAAGGAAGGAAGCTTTTCAGAGGAGGTGGCTGTGCTCCAACCTTCACTCTTTGTCCTGAAAAGTCTCATCTACTCTTTAATTGCCCAATAGGTCACAACTATACCTCATGCCTATGCCAAACCTAAAATTTTGTCCATTTTGTGTATACCAGATTATATAAACCAGATAGGGGAAAATAGTTTTTCTTCCTGGTTCTCACCTACAGCTTTGTTGAGGGACTGAAGGATAGAGGCAGGATGGTTTACAGAGGTTGTCTAACTCAGTTACCTGGGGACAAAATACAAAACAAAGCCATTAGGCCACCACCTGGCTATTCAAAGGCACCTGCCCCAAAAGGCTCCCAAGAATGTGAGCAGGGGCAGGGTGGCAGGTTTGACTTGACTGAATGACTCCTAAACTCATGTTCTTTCTACAGTAACTCTTCAGTCCAATATCTCAAGTGGTTTTGGTAAGGAGGAAATGACAGTCTGCATGCACAGCGTCAGTCCCCTGCCTGGGCACAGCACCAGTAATTTTTTTAGCATCTACTCATAAGTAGTGGTCTGCAAAAAATTGGACAGGCCCAAAAACAAAATGAGAGTAAAGGGGCACACTGGCCCAGGGGCAGGGACTAGGAGGCAGAAGGGGACAGGAAAGCGGGTAATAGGGAACCCAAGGTTGAGAAAGGAGAGTGTTGACGTGTCGTGGGGCTGTTAACTAATGTCACAGAACAATGTATGTACTGACTGTTTAATGAGAAACTAGTTTGTTCTGTAAACCTTCGCCTAAAGTACAATAAAAAATTAAAAAAAAAAAGAAATGGTCAGCAAAAATTTAATAATACAGTAAAACCTGTGAGAGCCAGAACTCGACAGGACAGCTGTGTTTTTCTGGGTCTCACAAGTTTTCCAGCTTTGAGAGGGTACAGTCTTACCACTTTTTTTTTTATCATTCTCTATTTAGTCAAAAATATTTAAGTTTTCCTTCTCTGACAAGTTTCCACCTTACACAGGTTCCAGCTTTCATAGGTTTTACTGTATATGGTTCAGTAAAAGTATATTGTGTGCCCACCATAGACACCAGTAAACCAAAAACAAAACCCATTGCCATGACAGAGTAGAACTGCCTCACAGGGTTTCCAAGGGGCAACTGGCAGATGTGAGCTGCCAACTCTTTTATTGGTAGCTGTAGCTCTTAACCACTGCACCAGCAGGGCTCTGTACTGGGGCAGTACCAAAAGTAAATAAGAAATGGTCTCTACCCTAAAGGACTGATTGTTTACTGATGGAGATGGACACCAAAACTGATAACTCAACTATGGCAAAAGTTATAGTAGTAACAGTCATAGCAGTAGCAGTAGTTGCCATTCACTGAGCACTTCTTAGGTACCAAAAGAGTTCTAAGTGCTTAACACAGTATCTCACTTAATTCTCACAACAGCCCTAAGCAATAAGTGGCATTATTATTCTGTTACAGATGAAAGAACTGAAACAGGTCTTGTGCATATCGTATAGAACAGGGAAGAGATGATGAGGTCCTAGGCCCTGACATGGAGGTCAAAATAGAGCTTGGGTTGGAAAGAATTTGACAATGAGGGGATGAGAGAAGATGAAAGAGGGAAAAATGTTCCCTCTAGGAAGAAAAGACACATAGTAAATTAGAATGTTTTTTAAATAATGTTATCAGAATAACAGATTTTACAGCCCAGTTCCGGTGACAGAAAGTGAGAGTAGGAACACAAAAGTCCAGTAAAGGAGACCACCACAGGACACCATGAGGAAGAGGACGGTGACTTTGTGAGCCAGACAATGCAGACGCTGCTCCCAAGTAGAGCCTCCTTGTGGTCTTCACCATCCTACTGGAGGGAGAGGGTGACTTTAGTTTTATTTAGAAATGAGGAGCCAGAGGCTGAGAGAGGTTCAAGGAAGTTCCAGAAAGTCGCACAGATATTTAGTGACAGAGCCAGAACTCAAATCTAAGGCTGTAGGATGCCAAAACTCACGCTCTCTCATCTTACTTAGCAAGCTGCCTCTGAGATCTTTGAAGCCCAAAATAATTCTCATTAGATGTGTATTAATAAATTGCAATCAAGAAGAGGGTCTAAAAAGCAATAAAGGGCTGTCTTGCTGAGCAGTATTTTTCTTGGCACTTTTAGTTTTTGATTGAGCACTGGGGTTTCTAATTTGTATTTCCTGCTGTCCTCATTTGCTCTTTAGCATCTCTGACCCATCATCAGGCCAGCCCGCAGCAACAGAATCCCTGGGGAGGTGGCAAGGGGAGCACAGTCTGTCAAGCACATGCCGTTTCCCACAAGCCAGGCTCCCAACCTCCTCCTGGCTGGGTCTGCAGACCTTTGTGAAGCTCAAATGTGGTCTCTACATTCCAGTTTTCATCTTGGGTTGGGTTTTCATGACTGAGGAAATATTGCCCAAATATTCAGAGTCTATATAGTTTTTGTTTTTTTTTTTTTTATATAGTCTGGTGAGTTCTCTTTGTTTTGTTTTGTTTTGTTTTGTTTGTTTTAGTTTTTAATTTTTCATTTATTTGTGTTGTTGACAATATACACAGCAGGACAAACACCAAGTCAACGATATCTATGTGTGCAGCTTAGTGACATTGGTTACATCTTTTGAACTGTGCAACGATTCTCACCCTCCTTTTCCAAATTATCCCTCCCCCATTAATATAAACTCACTGCCCACTAAGTGTCCTGTCTAATCATCCAAGTTGCTGTTGTCAATTTGAGCTTATTTTGATTTTCAGAACAGTAAATCTTTTTCCCCTACTCAGACTGAAGCCAGACATGAGGGGTGAACACTAGAGAGTAGGTCCTTTCGCAGCCCCTTCTCAGAGATGTAGGATCACTCAGTCCTCAAACTTACGTTCAAGTTCCCCCACACACCTACTGAGAACTGCTGTCAACCAGCTGCTGAGAAGGGGGATGGTGGTAAAGACACATTGACAGGGTGGGGAGAAATACAAAGATAAACAAATGCACACCAGTCCTTAAGCTTCTGGAAAACTACCTCTCCAACATATTGTCCAAATACAACCAACCAGTTTCCATTAAGAGGATTCCAACTCATGGTGACCCCATGTGTGACAGAGTAGAACTGTGTTCCATGGGGTTTTCAATGACTAATTTTTTAGAAGTAGATTGCCAGGGCTTTCTTCCAAGGCACCACTGGGTGAACTCGAACTACCAACCTTTTGGTTAGCAGTCGAGGATGTTAACCGTTTGCACCACCCAGGGACTCCTTGTTCATATACAGAATGTATCAATTTTCTAGGGCTTCTGTAACAAAATATCACAAACTGGGTGACTGAAAACAACAGAAATTTATTATCTCACAGTTCTGAAGGCCAGAAGTCCTAAATCAAGGTGTCGGCAGGCTCCCTCTGAAGACTCTAGGGAAGATCCTTCCTGGATTCTTCCAGCTTCTAGTAGCCCAGGCATTTCTTGGCTTGTAGTATAACTCCTCCAACCTCTGTCTCTGTCACCACAGCACGTCGCATCCCTCTGTTTCTCTCTGTCTCTGTGTCTCTTCTCCTCTTTTTAGGAGAGGACCCCCCCTACTCCAGTATAACCTCACATTAACTAATCACAACTGCAAAGACCCAAACAAGGTCACTTTCATAAGTACTGGGGTTTAGGACCTCAACATATGTTTTTAGGATACACAATTCAACCCATAACACAAAATTACATGTGGAATATTAATAATGATACTAGCTACCCCTGATGTCTATAAAGCACCTGGGACATAACTTAGTAAGCACTCGATAAATGTTGGCTATCATTGTTACTATCATCATTAGGCACATGGTGTGTGCCAGGCACTGTGCATACATTACCTTGCTTAACCCTCACAGTAACCCTGCTAGGTGGATATTAGTGTTCCCATTTTACGGCTAATCATAATAGCTGAACTACTGAGGACTTACTATGTGCCTAGCACTAGCTGAACACCATTTGCATAACCCTCCCAACAAACCGAACACAGTAGGTACCATTATTATACTCATTTTACAAATGACAAAACTGAGACTCAGAGAGGTCAGGTGACTTGCCCAGAGCCAAGTGGCAAAGGCGGAGTCTAAATTGATTCTGCCAGACTCTGGAGTCTGTTTGTGATGGTTAAGGTTGTGTGACAACTTGGCTGGGCCATGATTCTCAGTGGTTTCACGGTTATATAATGATGTAATTAGGCAGTTATGTAATAATGTAGCTATCCTCCATTTTTTTTTTAATCCTCCATTTTGTGATATAATGCAATCAGCTCCATGATGTGATCAGTCAATCAGTTGTAAGGGAGCTCCCTTGGGGGTGTGGCCTGCATCCAATATATAGGGATGTTCTGGCAAAGCTTGCTGGCTTTCGCTCACTCTGGATCCTGGATCTGGCTCTTCATCATCTGACCTCTGGTTCTTGAGCCAGTGACCTGCCATATTGCCTGCCAATCTTGGGATTCATCAGCTTCCACAGACTGTGAGCCAGCAGCCTTCCATCTTACCTGCCAATCTTGGATTCATCAACCTCCACAGCCTGTGAGTCATCAGCCTGCTGTCTGACCTGCTGATCTTTGGTTCATCATCCCCAGCAGCTACATGAGTCAGGAGAAGCCTCCAACCTGACACCTGACCCATGGACTTGGGACATGCCAGCCTCTACAACCATGTGAGCCATTTCCTTGAGATAAATCTCTCTGTCTCCCCTCTCTCTTTCTCTGTCTCTCTATGTATATCCAAAACACAAACAAACGCATTGCCATCAAGTCAATTCCGACTCATAGCAACACTATAGGACAGAGAAGAATTGCCCCGTAGGGTTTCCAAGGAGCAGGTGGTAGATTCAAACTGCTTACCTCTTGGTTAGCAGCCAAGCTCTTAACCACTGCACCACTAGGGCTCTGATATATATGCATACATACACTTCATTGGTTTTGCTTCTCTAGGGAACCCAGCCTAAGACACTGTTACTCCCAAGATACTTCACGCAGACATTCTCCCCCAAAATTAAAAGACTTACAATAGATAATCAAATGTATCAAGGAAAATATCATCCTTATTTGGAGAGCAGCCTTACCTCGGCCCATCTTATTGATTATGAGAGCGTTTTTCTAGATCAACACTTCTGTAAATCAGGTCATGAAAAATGACTTCTAAGTTCAGCGTCTTTCTTTTTGTCACCTGTCAGCAGTAAGAAGGTCTTGTGAAGTGCACGTAGCTCTTGTATATAGGGCGGGATTGACAGCCGAAAGGAAGGTGGGCAGCTCAGAGAAGGTGGGCACATTTTAACAGAGATTTGCAAGTTTCTCAAACTGCTGGTTGTGAAAGTGAATTTCCTCCTGCAAACTCAGGAAAACACGGGCTCCTCTTGCATCTTCTGCAGTGCCTGGTGGCGTGGACAGTGCACACCCAGAGCCCCTAGCACGGCTATGAGAAGGGACTGACCGCCTGTTCCGTGCTCAGCATGGCAGGAGGTGCTGCAGAAGACAGGAAAGAACTCTGGGACAAAGGGCTTGTGAGCACTGCAAGAGACAACAGGGTTCTGGATCAGAAGTCGGAACACCTGAGACTATTTTCCAACTCTCTCCTTCAGCAAGTCAGGGCCCTTGGGCAAGTCATCCTTACCTCTCAGCCTCAGTTTCCTCTTTTGCAAAACGAAGAGTTTGAATTTGATTGCCTGTTTCATGAGTTAGAATAAAAAAGAACCCAGGGAGGAGAAAGAGTTGTAAAGAAAGGTCCAGTGTCTCAACTGCACACACACACAGACACACATACACACAGAAACACACACACTCTCCCAGTTAGCATCAGGGAGCCAGATGCAATTAGTCCCTAGAGTGGAAGTTCCTAGGTTCAAGCCCTCCTCTGCCATTTACTACTTCTGCGACTGGGAATATAATTAATGCAGAGCTTCCCAAACAGGCTGCCAAAAGTTAAAGGTGTGCCAAGGTACTGATCCCTCAGCCCTCAGGGCACCTAGGAGGTGGCAGAGTTCCCAGGCTAGTCACATCTACCTGTAAGCAGCCTTGCCCTTTTACACATTACCTCTTTTCCATATCCACACAAACATTATCATTTTCTAGGGTCACTGTGAGTAAACAGCAATGGGTATACAGGTAGGTGTGTCCTACCAAGTGAAAAAGGTTAGAAAGTCCTGAGAACCTTTCTTGGTCTTGGATTCGGCATCTGTAAATGGAAATAATAATAGTTCCTATACCATAAGCATCTCATGAGGATTAAGGCTGTGCATGTAAAGCATTTAGCATAATCCCTGACAAGTAGTAAATGTTCAGTAATGTTTTCTATTATTATTATCACCACTATTCTCATTACTACCGGCCAAGTCTCCAACCTAAAAAGGCTAGGTTCTTTCTTTAAAAAAAAAAAAAAAATTTATTGTGTTTTAAGTGAAAGTTTACAAATCGAGTCAGTCTCTCATATAAAAATTTATATACACCTTTTTATATACCCCTAATTGCTCTCTACCCTTAATGAGACAGTATTCTCGTTCCCTCCCTTTCTATTTTTGTGTCCATTCGGCCAGCTTCTGACCCCCTCTGCCCTCTCATCTCCCCTCCAGACATGAGATGCCAACATAGTCCCATGTGTCTGCTTGATCCAAGAAGCTCATTCTTCACCAGTATCATTTTCTATCCCTTAGTCCAGTCCAATCCCTGTCTGAAGAGTAGGCTTTGGGAATGGTTCCTGCCTTGGGCTAACAGAAGATTTGGGGACGATGATCTCCGGGGTCCTTCCAGTCTCAGTCAGGCCATTAAGTCTGATCGTTTTACAAGAATTTGCGATCTGCATCCCATGGCTCTTCTGCTCTCTCAGGGGTTCTCTGTTGTGTTCCATGTCAGGGCAGTCGTCAGTTGTAGCTGGGTACCATCTAGTTCTTCTGGTCTCAGGATGATGTAGTCTCTGGTTTATGTGGTCCTTTCTGTTTCTTGGGCTCATAATTACCTTGTGTCTTTGTTGTTCTTCATTCTCCTTTGCTCCAGGTGGATTGAGACCAATTGATGCATCTAAGATGGCCGCTTGCTAGTGTTTAAGACCCCAGACACCACTCTGCAAAGTGGGATGCAGAATGTTTTCTTAATAGATTTTATTATGCCAATTGACTTAGATGTCCCCTGAAACCATGGTCCCCAAACTCCCGCCCCTGCTGCGCTGGTCTTCGAAGCGTTCAGTTTAGTCAGAAAACTTCTTTGCTTTTGGTTTAGTCCAGTTGTGCTGACTTCTCCTGTACTGCGTGTTGTCTTTCCCTTCACCTAAAATAGTTCTTGTCTACTATCTAATTAGTGAATACCCCTCTCCCTCCCCCCCTCATAACCATCAAAGAATATTTTCTTCTCTGTTTAACCTATTTCTCCAGTTCTTATAGTAGTGGTCTTATACAGTATTTGTCCTTTTGCAGCTGACCAATTCCACTCAGCATAATGCCTTTCAGGTTCCTCCATGTTATGAAATGTTTCACGGACCCATCATTGTTCTTTATCAGTGCATTATATTCCATTGTGTGAATATACCATAATTTATTTATCCATTCATCCATTGATGGACACCTTGGTTGGTTCCATCTTTTTGCTATTGTAAATAGTGCTGCAATAAACATGGGTATGCATATATCTGTTCGTGTAAGTGCTCTTATTTCTCTAGGATATATTCCAAGGAGTGGGATTGCTGGATCGTGTGATAGTTCTATTTCTAGCCTTTTAAGGAAATGCCAAATAGATTTCCAAAGTGGTTGTACCATTTTACACTCCCACCAGCAGTGTATAAGTGTTCCAGTCTCTCCACAACCTCTCCAACATTTATTATTTTGTGTTTTTTGGATTAATCCCAGCCTTGTTGGAGTGAGACGGAATCTCATTGTGGTTTTGATTTGCATGTCTGTAATGGCTAATGATTGTGAGCATTTCCTCATGTATCTGGTAGCTACCAGAATGCCTTCTTTAGTGAAGTGCCTGTTCATATCCTTTGCCCATTTTTAAACTGGATTATTTGTCTTTAAAATGCTGGGTTCTTTCTTAATTCAAAAGAACAGAGAAGTTTCTGGTTCTGATTCTGAACCCCTTCAGTTCATGCCCTGCCAAAGACCTAGCATCCCTCCCGCCATGCACCGTTTCTCCAGATGAACCTTGTGTACAGCCTACTTTTGGCTCTGAAGATATTTGCCCAGGAGGAATTCTCAGTGGAGGATGGGATTTCATCTCTATAGGGACACCTCCCTTAAAAAACACTGTGCTTCAAAATACACAAATAGGCCATGTCTCAAAAAATAAAAAGTAAATAAATACATGTAATAATTATAAATTGTGACAAGTGCTATAAGGAAAATAAATAGGGCACCATAACAAAGTGATATTTAATCAGAGACAAGAAGGATTAGAAGGGTCCGGCAATCTGAAGAGTAGGGGAGTATTCAAAAGAGAAGGAATCATTTGCACAAAAGCCCTGTGGTAAGAAAAAAATTGATGTGTTTGTGAACTGAAAGGAAACTAGTGTGACTGGAGCATGATGAAGAGCACCATAAAATGAGCCTGAAGGGATGAGATATACACACTCTGTGGGAGCGCCTCTGAGATGCACTGTTTGCTAGCATAGGATTCATCCATCCATTCAGTCATTCAACAGCCTCAACTCTGCACTGAAAGAGGTGCTGCAGATTTAGAGATAAGTAAAACACGATGCCTGCTGATGCCCATGAGATAGCTGCCTGAGACAGGACTGTTGATGGAAACTCATGAGGAAGAGCTACACCAAGCACTAGCCCTCAGGCCAGAGGCCTGGTATAAGGCAGGCTTTGTGCATGGAGTCTAACTGGCTGACCACAGCGGCTCAGGAGCTTCATACGTGCCAGGTCATCTCTTTTCTACTCCTTTCATTGCTAGTGCACAGACGCCGGTCCTAAGGAACCACATGTACCTGAGGAAATCAGAGAGCCCCTGGCAAACTATTTACCCTGCCAAAGAGGGTGAGATCACCAAAGCAAAGGGTGTAAGGAGAGGAAAGAGCTAATGGCAAAGCTTTTTCAAATGTCTACACACAGGTAAAAGAGAGGAGAAATAAGAAGCAACAATGGAGAAAGTAAAGAAGTGGGCAGGGAAGTAGGAGTAAAACGAAAGAAAGAACAAAGTTTTACACAGGGAAACGAAGAGCGTGTGAGTGTTGATTGACGTCACAAGCTACAGAGACACTGATAAAAGGCACCAGAATTGACAGCCTGTGGATTGCAGATGACAATTTCAGGGGAGAGGAGTAGAGTGCAGGTAAACACCACAACACAAAGGGTAGTGTTGGTACAAAAAGGAGACAGCAATCAATAGAATGAAGCCTTTATTTAACAACGCAAAGAGTGCATTCATCCTGTGCTTTACTGAGCGCCCATGGGTATGTGTATGAAAAGCAGTGATTTGCTAACATGCATCTCAAACATTTCTGTAAGGTAGACCAGCAGGCTAGAAACTCAGGCAAGGAGCATACTTCACCACTGGCCATTTTCATGGGTTGAGCCCTTTGCAAAGTAACTGAAAACATATAGATATGCATGTATACATTTATGTATACATATATATATGTGTATATATGCATATACACACCTTAGTCCTCAGAGTGACATCCTTGCTTTTTAACACTTTAGAGAGGTCTTTTGAAGCAGATTTGCCCAATGCAATACATCCTTTGATTTCCTGACTGCTGCCTTCATGGGCATTGATTGTGGGTCCAAGTAAAGTGAAGCCCTTGATAATTTCAACATTTTCTCTGTTTACCATGATGTTGCTTATTGTTCCAGTTGTGAGGATTTTTATTTCCTTTATGTTGAGGTGTAGTCCATACTGAAGGCTGTAGTCTTTGATCTTCGTCAGTAAGTGCTTCAAATCCTCTTAGCTTTCAGCAAGCAAAATTGTGTCATCTGCACGTTGCGGGTTGTTAATGAGTCTTCCTCCAATCCTAATACCCAGTTCTTCTTCATATAGTCCAGCTTCTCAGATTATTTTCTCAGCATACAGATTGAATAAATATGGTGAAAGGATACAACCCTGATGCATAGCTTTTCTGATCTTAAACCACACAGTATCCCCTTGTTCTGTTTGAACGATTGCCTTTTGGTCTACGTACAGATTCTGCATAAGCAAAATTAAGTGTTCTGGAGTTCCCATTCTTCACAATGTTACCCATAATTTGTTAAGATCCACACAGTTGAATGCCTTGGTCAGTAAAACACAGATAAACATCTTTCTGGTGTTCTCTGCTTTCAGCCAGGATCCATCTGACATCAGCAGTGATATCCGTGGTTCCAGGTCCTCTTCTGAATCCGGCTTGAATTTCTGGGAGTTCCCTGTCGGTGTACTGCTGGAACTGCTTTTGAGTTATCTTCAGCAAAATTAATGATATTGTTCAATAATTTCCACATTCTGTTGGATCGCCTATCTTTGGAATGGGCATAAACAAGGCTCTCTTCCTGTCCATTGGCCAGGTAGTTTTCTTCCAAATTTCTTGGCATAGATGAGTGAGCATTTCCAGCCCTGCATCCGTTTGCTGAAACATCTCAGTTAGTATTCCATCAGTTCCTGGAGCCTTGTTTTTCACCAATGTCTTCAGTGCAGCTTGGACTTTTTCCTTTGGCACCATCAGTTCTTGATTATATGCTACCTCCTGAAATGGTTGAAGTATGACCAATTCTTTATGGCACAGTGACTCTGTATATTCCTTCCATCTTCTTTTGATACTTCCAGCTTTGTTCAGTACTTTGCCCATACAATTCTTCAGTATTACAACTCGAGGCCTAAATTTTTTTCTTCAGTTCTTTTAGCTTGAGAAATGCCAAGCATGTTCTTCCCTTTTGGTTTTCTAACTCCAGCTCTTTGCAGATGTCATTGTAATACTTTACTTTGTCTTCCGAGCTGCCCTTTGAAATCTTTTGTTCAGCTTTTTACTTCAATATTTCTTCCATTCACTTTAGCTACTCGACATTCAAGAGCAAGTTCCAGAGTTTCTTCTGACATCCATTTTGGTCTTTCTCATCTTTTTAATGACTTTTTGCTTTCTTCATGTATAATGTCCTTGATGTCGTTCCACAACTCGTCTGGCCTTCGACCATTAGTGTTTAATGCATCAAATTTGTCCTTGAGATGCTCTCTAAATTCAAGTGGGATATAGTCAAGGTCATACTTTGGCTCTCGTGAACATGTTTTAATTTTCTTTCACTCAACTTGAACTTGTATATAAACAATTGATGGTCTGTTCTGCAGTTGGACGCTGGCCTTGTTCTGAGTAATGATATTGAGCATCTCCATCATTTCTTTCCATAGATGTAATCGATTTGATTCTTTATCTTCTATCTGGCAAGGTCCACATGTATAGTCACCATTTATGTTGTTGAAAAAAGGTATTTGGAACGAATAGGTCAATGGTCTTGCAAAATTCTATCATGCAGTCTCCAGCATCATTTCTATTACCAAAGCCATATTTTCCAGACACCAATGTTTCTTTGTTTCCAGCGTTCACATTCCAATACCAGTAATTATCAGTGCATTTTGATTGCATATTTTATCAATTTCAGACTGTAGAAGTTGGTAAAGATCTTCAGTTTCTTCATCTTTGGCATTAGTGGTTAGTGCATAAATTTGAATAATAGTCGTATTAACTGGTCTTTCTTGTAAACCAAAACCAATCCAGTTGCTGTCGAGTGTAGTCGACTGACTCATAGTGACACTGTACAGCTGTATAGCTTCTGTGACACTTCACTCCTTCTCCTAAAGCAAAGAGGGAATGATGATGCCAATGTCACCACCCCCTCACAGCTTACCTGAGTATCAAATGAGAACTGTCTACAAAGGGCCTTAGCACGGGAAGATGCCAAGAAGACATGTGGCTTTGGTTTTCCCTTTTGTAACATCTCTTCCCCTCCAAGGCTGCCTTTGATGTTAATCTGGGGTCACCTACATACATAAAATGCGAGAAGCAGAGAAAAGGGCAGCTCCGCCCCACCTGCTAACCTCAGCAATGGAAATGGACCCATCTGGTCCAGAAGATCTAACCCTGTGAATTTTTTAGTTGAAAACAACCACATAAGCATTATTAATATTATCATTATTTCATAATTATCATCATCGTTTGATAAAATAATAAAGTAAAATTATGTACATTGATGATTATCATTGACAATAGGGTGATCAGATGAAAGAGTACCAGAATTCTTCATATTATGGAAACTGTTGTTGTTGTTAGTTGTCTTCAAGTCGATTCTGACTTATGGTGACCCCATGTATGCAGAATAGAATGGCTCCTTAGGGTTTTCAAAGCTGTGACCTTTTGGAAGCAGTTCAACAAGTTTGTCTTCCGAGGCACCTCTGGGTGGATTTCACCCACCAACCTTTTAGCTAGTAGTCAAGCACTTAACTGTTCGAGCCACCCAAGCCCTCCTATACCTCAAATTATCTTCAAAATACTTTCAGAGAGGGAAATTTAGAGAAGAGAGTAAGCAGATAGGAACAGATAGGCTGACCACATTTAATCATCAAAATATAAAACTTCTTTGGCCTGTTTTGGGTTCACTTCTCTAATGACAAGGGCAGGTTCTTTCCTTCTTGTTTATATATTGATATATTGGTGTTGTGGTTCAGGGGACTTGAGAGCTCTCTGTTCCCTGCTCAACTGTAATTGGGACGCTGTCTGGCTCAGTAACTAATAGTGCCATACGCTCCCTGATTGATGATGCTGCCCAGCACCTATCCATGGGCTGTTGTTGTCCACCTGGGGCCCACCATGGCAGAGAAATTATAAGTCTCTTCTTAGACACAAAGAAACTTAGATATTCCCAGACAGATTGCTTTTCTTCCAGACACATTTGTAAAAATTGACTGACCTTCCCAGACAGGTGATGGAGCGACCAAGGTTGCTCGGGTAGAAGAAACAGGAGCAGTGAGGTGGGAGGAAGAGAGAGGCTGGCCATGAAAAAGAAGCCCACAATTTGTTTGGCTGACTGAGAGTATCAGAGAGGGGACATCAGTGCAGGATCACTGGGTCCAACCACACACGACAGGGGAGCTGAATCGATGTTTCTCTGAATCCAGCAACCCACTTCTCAAGGGCGGTAACAGTGACAGGGACACCTCATTACCCACCATCTGGAAGTCAGTGTCACAAAGAAAACAACCATTTTTGAGAGAATTCACACCCTCTCTCTGTAGTCCTGTGATTTTCCTTATTCCTCGCCCCCAATCTACATTTAAGCAGGCCAGAGCAGTATAAAGATGTCTTAGCCCTACTGTGAATTTATAAAAGAAGCAGAGACATTTTAAGAAAACTAAGAGAATGAGAATAGGTAGTGACCATCTCAGCAAAGTGCTATATTTGGCAAGGACTTTCTTACAGAGATTCTTGGGCCTAAGTGGTAAGTGACACTTGTGTAGTCCTGGGGCTGATTCCATCCTGAGTCTGGGGTGGTGGGTAACCATCGCTGGAACGGATTTCATGGGTGAGGAATCACTAGCCTCATCTATTTCCTGGATCAGCCCACCCCAACCTTCCTACCGCTTCAGTATGGAGTAGAATAGGTGTTCAAAACAACTCATCAGGCCTGGTGCCTGCCACCTGTGGATGATCACCAAGGCAGCCTGGTCAGCCTCTGTCCAGTGCTCCAGATGTTGTTGATCCCAGGGGCCTGAATAAAACTGCAGAGTTGGCAGATTGTTTTCCTGGATGCCCTGCTCTCTCCCCTACTCCTTCTCACATCTCCTTATGCTCTCATTCCCTTTAGACTGCAAAACTCAATTGTGCAGTTCTTTAAAGCACCCAATTCATCCCCCATCCTGCCCCCAACCACCTTTTCTCCTTTCTTGTTTTATTATGATTGTTGGTTTTCAGGTCTGTCTGCTCCACTAGACTATATGACCCACAAAAAAGAGACTGTATCCTTCTAGTTCACCTTTGAATTCCTGGAATCTTTGGCTAGGGTCTCTAGAGAAGCAAAACCATAGAGAGAGAGAGGTTTATCTCAATAAAATGGCTCATGCAGTTGTGAAGGCTGGCAAGTCCCAAATCCATGGGTCAGGTGTCAGGCTGGAGGCTTCTCCTGACTCACGTGGCTTCAGGGGCTGACGAACCCAAAATTGTCAGGGTAGGCACTCACAGGATTGCAGGCACTGGCAAATCCCAAGATCTACAGCTCAGGTGGCAGGCTGCTAGCTCGCATACCAAGAACCAGAGGTCAGAGGATGATGAGTCAGATGCAGGATCCAGAGAGAGCTTTGTCAGAACATGCACATATATATTGGATACAGGTCACACGTCCAAGAAAACTGACTGGCTTTCAACTGATTGGCTGCTCACGTCAGATCACAAAATGGAGGATGATTACAAAATATTTGTCAAACGACTAAGAATCATGGCCTAGCCAAGTTGACACCTAGCCTTAACATCATACCTCTTGCTGTCGAATCGATAAGAAACACTGGTGGCGTAGTGGTTAAGAGCTACAACTGCAAACCAAAAGGTCAGCAGTTCAAATCCACCAGGGGCTCCTTAGAAACCCTATGGGGCAACCTCATAGGGTTGCTATGAGTCTGAATTGACTCAATGGCAACAAATTTGGTTTGGTCAAATAGATTATGACTCATAGGGTGTCTAAGGAGCAGCTGGTGGATTCAAACTGCTGACCTTTGGGTTAGCAGCCAAATGCTTAACTACTGCACCACGAGGGTCCCTTAACCATTATATCTAGTGTCTAACACAGATGCAGAGAGACGGTGCCTTATAAATGTTTTGGGGTAAATGAATGAATGAACTGGAAAGCTCCCGGGACTGGGTATCAGGAGACTTCAGTTCTAGTCCCAGCTCTGTCATTAGTTGAATGTGTGATTTCAGTTCTAGGGCTCAGTAGTGTTACCCATGAAGTAAGGGAACAACTCTGATGAGAAGCTGACACTCCCTCCCACCCACATGCTCAGTACAGCCTTGTGGGTCCACAGAAGAGGGTCAGGGGCTTTTGGGGAGGTATAAGGTGAGGGAGAGCCTGAGCAAGTCAGCCTCAGGTCTCTAGCCCCATCTCCAAAGAGAGGCACCCTGCTTTTACTTATTTATGTATTGGGCTCTCAAATAAGACTTTGTTTGGAAAAGGGTCTTCCACCAAGAAAAAGTTTTAAAACTATGGAAGTAGATGAACTGTACAGTCCTTTTTTAGATAGAGTCCACTGATAAACGTTCCTCCCCTTTAATCACTTGACTGATAGTCTACCTCTGCAGATTCATCTTCCCCAGTTCCCCAAGTAGCCCACCTGGGCTATTCCAACTATGCTCTTCTATCTGTGTGAAACCAACCTTTTCCCACTGACAAAGGCCCTACCCCCTCTAGATGCAGCTCAAAAGCATTCCTTCTTCCTCGCCAAAGCTCACCCCACTGGGCTCCATGAGCACCGCATAAATGTATTTAATAAAGGCCATGTGGAGTCATCTGTCTGCTTAGTTCTCCTTGATTAGAATATAGATGCTTCACAGTCAGGGAGCCTGCCTTACTTTAGTGCCTCTAGTATTCAATACAGTACCTGATTTAGCAGGCACTTAACTTTTTTTTTTTTTTTTAACAGTGTCACCACAAAGGAAGGAAATTAAGAAGCTAGAAGCTAATTCAGAAATTGGTACATTAGTTGATAAATAGGGTAGGAAATTAGTTGAAGTAAGGTAACTACATGTTAATGGAAGACCTCTGTTTATCTGAGTAAAGTAATTGGCATTCAGGTGTGAATAACCACTTGATTTAATTCTTTCAGGTGAAACTGCCCTTTTTTTAAAAGTACTTGTTTATATAATGGCTTTCTTTGGTGGAATGTGGAGGGAAAGCTATTTCTTGAGTGGAGAAACCCTTCTCTACCTTGCATCTAATCCTGACTACCTCTTTCTCCTTTACACCCTCTTAGGATGGAGAACCTTTGCCTCCTGGTTCTAAGAAGGTAACAGAGAGCCAGAGCAGACTTGTGAGTGATGTGATGAACTTAGAGGTGGAGGAGCAGCCATCATCTTCACTGCCAGGAGCACTGTACTAGGCACAGTCTGGAAAGTTCAGCATTACGTGTAGTCTCTCTGTGAACATTTAACCTAGTGCTGACCCTTCCTGCCTATATGTGATAGAGTCATTGGCTCTCTGTTGGAAATTCACACTGAAACAGACAATATTTTTCTGAATCCCAAATGACACATCTCTGGGACACACATAGGGAGTTGATATAGAATATTTCAAATAGAGACTCTCCTGATAGCTTGTCTTGGCCTCTTTTCAAATGTTTAAATCCTCTTCAAGTTGGATGGCCTTTTAGACTGGCATTCGTTGGTCAACCAACACTAGTTCTCAAGTACAGAAATAAAACACTAGGGATAGGACAAAATTAAAATAGGGGTATGTTTACAAAAACACTTATAGGGCAGGTGATTGAAAAGAGTATCAGAGTTATATGCTAGGAATCAGTCCTACTCCCTCTAAATAAATATGTAAATTGGTGCCATCAATTCAACTCTGATGCATAGTGACTCCATGTGACAGAATAGAACTGTCCCATAGGGTTTCCTAGGCTTTAATCTTTAGGGAAGCAGATTGTCACATCTTTCTTCCATACTGCCACTGGGTGATTTCGAACCGCTATCCTTTCAGATTAACCGTTGTGCCATCAGGGCTCCTTTCTATTCCCTCTAGCCTACTGTAACGAGCCCTCTCTATTTCTCAAGGACCTAGAGTCCCCATCTCTGACTAACTCTAATGGGAAACGTCCACCACGTGGTCTGGAGTCTGCAGTCAACATTGGTGGCTGTCCGTTTGCCTTCACCCCACCCCGCATTGTAGTCTCTGTCAATTTCCTCCAACTACATGGTTATACTTTTGGAATCAATATGGATCTCCTCTTTGATCACCTGATAGGTAACTAAGGAATGCAAAGTCACTTTGATAATAGCATAAGGCAAATATGATTACGAATGTAACTCTGGAGTAGGAACTTTTTTAAAGGCATTACCAAATTAAGTAAAGATTAATTATAAATTCATCTCTCATTTGGAGCAGTGATTCTTCACTTTAGTTGAGCCAAATTAGCTTTTGGTAATACTTAGTAATGTTTCCTTTACCGTTCTAAAATGAAAACCAAAGGTAATGTAACCTTTCTACACACCTAATTTTTTTTTTAATGCCCTGGTATGAAAGATAAATAAAAGGAAGGTAATTTCTAATAAAAACAATATTTATTTCACTGTGTGAATGCTGGAGGGTGAGGACATTAGGAGATGTAATGAAGTCATCAGATGTGTGCAGCCAACTGGAGAACCACCATGAAAACGCAACTACTACAAATACATCCTGGTGGTGTAGTGGTTAAGAGCTATGGTTGCTAACCAAAAGGTCAGCAGTTCAAATCCACCAGGTACTCCTTGGAAACCCTATGGGGCAGTTCTACTCTGCCCTGTAGGGTCACTATGAGTTGTAATCAACTCAACAGCAATAGGTTTCATAGGACAAATGCACCTTGACACAGGCGTGCTGCTTGGTGCCTCAAAGACCATAGTGATGTTGCTGTTGGTGATGTGGTTTTCCAAAATGATGAACAACTCTTGGTGAATTACAAATAAAAGAAAGTAAAGCTGTCCCTCAATTTACCCAGTAGTTGAATTCCTAGGAAATTCAATGTATTTAAAACCATGTGGGGGCAGGGGAGGGGAGCTGTGTGTTTTTATGTAAAGTGGGGATAGATTCAGGTTCATAAATTATGCACAGATTTTTTACTTGCATCAATGTCTGTTGGAACTTTCAGAAGTCATAGCAGCACAGGACGATGCTTCATTCTGTGGGACATTCTCACACATTGCAGAGTGTCTAACATCTCAGGCTCCTGCCCATTTAATGCCACAAGTGCCCGCAACCATCGTGAGGAGCAGAGATACCTGCATAGGTTTCCAAAACTCCCTCTAGAAGGCAGCACTGCCTCTGCTGAAAACCACTTGTTTACAGTATTTTTATAGTAATCAATTCCCCCATTGATTCAGATGATTAAGGGTTGTGAAATCAAAGAATGACACACTAGAATGCTTATCTAGTTGGCCTCATTTCACCCATGCAAGAGTAAGTAACTTGCCCTTGTACACTCAGCTACTAGATACTCTAGGATAAAAACCAATGTTTCCCATTCTATGGTTTTTATTTTGTATTGAAATTAGAAAGATACCCTGAATGTGTCTCTCTCTCACACACCAGATATTTGAAAATAATTGGCTATTAACTACATTCTCCAGTTTTTTCCAGAATATTTGGATTGTAAAAACTCAGTCCCCATCATTGAGCATCAGTGCCAGGCTGGATGCTCTCTAATGTTCACTGAAAGCCTGGACTCCTACACAAGCAAACTAGGAGAATGCAAAAATACCATGAGATCTGATTCAGCAATGAGAATCTGTCCCAAAGAATGATCTCTTGGAGGAATCGTCAGAAATTGTCTTATATGGTTGTTGGCGTTGTTGTTGTTAGGTGCCATCAAGTTGTTTCTGATTCATAGTGGCCCTATGCACAACAGAATGAAGCATTCCCCAGGTACTGCACCATCCTCGCAATTTTTGCTATGCTTGAGCCCATTGTTGCAGCCACTGTGTCAATCCATCTGTGAATTTCACTGACCCTCCACTTTACCAAGCATGATGTCCTTCTCCAGGGACTGATCCCTACCGATAGCACGTCCAAAGTACGTGAGAGATAGTCTCACCACCCTGGCTTCTAAGGAGCATTCTGGTTGTATTTCTTCCAAGACAGATTTGTCCATTCTCTTGGCAGCCCATGGTATATTCAATGTTCTTCACCAACATCACAGTTCAGAGGCGTCAATTCTTCGGTCTTTCTCATTCACTGTCAGCTGTCACATACATATGATGCAATTGAAAACAGCATGGCTTGGGTCAGGTTCACCTCAGTCCTCAAGGTGACATCTTTGCTTTCAACACTTTAAAGGGATCTTTTGCAGCAGATTTGCCCAATGCAATGCGTCTTGATTTTTTGACTGCTGCTTCCATGAGAGCTGATTGTGGATCCAAGTAAAATGAAACCCTTGACAACCTCAATCTTTTCTCCATTTATCATGAGGTTGCTTATTGGTTCAGTTGTGAGAATTTTTGTTTTCTTCATGTTGAAGTGTAATACGTACTGAAGGCTGTGCTCTTTGATCTTCATCAGTAAGTGCTTCAAGTCCTTTTCACTTTCAGAAGCAAGGTTGAGTCATCTGCACATTTGTAGGTTGTTAATGAGTCTTCCTCCAATTCTGATGCCCCATGCTTCTTCATATAGTCCGGCTTCTCAGATTATTTGCTCAGCATACAGATTGAATAGGTACAGTGAAAGGACACAACCCTGACGCACACTTTCCCTGACTTTAAACCGTGCAGCATCCCCTTGTTCTGTTCAAACAACTGCCTCTTGATCCATGTACAGAATCCTCATGAGCACAGTTAAGTGTTCCAGAATTCCCATTCTTCTCAATGTTATCCATAATTTGTTCTGATCCACACAGTCGAATGCCTTAGCATAGTCAATAAAACACAGGTAAACATCTTTCTGGTATTCTCTGCTTTCAGCCGTGATCTGTCTGACATCAGCAATGATATCCCTCGTTCCACATCCTCTTCTAAATCTGGCTTGAATTTCTGGCAGTTCTCTGTTGATATACTGCTGCAGCCACTTTTGAATGATCTTCAGCAAAACTTTGCTTTCATGTGATATTAATCCACATTTGGGTGGATCATCTTTCTTGGAAATAGGCATAAATATGGATCTCTTCCCTTTGGTTGGCCAGGTAGTGTCTTCCAATTTTCTCAGCATAGATAAGTGAGCACTTACAGCCCTACAACCATTTGTTGAAACATCTCAGTTGGTATTCCGTCAATTCCTGGAATATTTTTTTCACCAATGCTGTCAGTGCAACTTGGACTTCTCCCTTCAGTACCATCGGTTCCTGATCATATGTTACCTCCTAAAATGGTAGAACATTGACCAATTCTTTTTGGTATAGTGACTCTGTGTATTCCTTCCATCTTCTTTTGATGCTTCCTTCATCATTGAATATTTTCCCCATAGAATCTTTCAGTATTGCAACTCAAGGCCTGAATTTTTTCTTCAGTTCTTTCAGTTTGAGAAATGCTGAACATGTTCTTCCCTTTTGGTTTTCTATCTCCAGTCTTTTCACATGTCATCATAATACTTTACTTTGTCTTCTTGAGCCACCCTTTGAAATTTTCTGTTCAGCTCTTTTACTACATCATTTTTTTCCTTTTGCTTTAGCTACTCGACTTTAAAGGGCAAGTTTCAGAGTCTCTTCTGACATCCAGCAAGGCCTTTTCTTTCTCTCCTTTTAAATGACCTCTTGCTTTCTTCATGTATGTTGTCCTTGATGTCATTCCACAACTTGTCTGATCTTTGGTCATTAGGGTTCAACATGTCAAATCTATTCTTGAGATAGTCTCTAAATTTGGGTGGGATATACTCAAGGTCGTACTTTGGCTCTCGTCGACTTGTTCTAATTTTCTTCAGTTTCAAATTGAACTTGCATGTGAGTAATTGATGGTCTGATCCGCTGTCGGCTCTTGGCCTTGTTCTGATTGATGATATTGAGCTTCTCTATCATCTATGTCCACAGATGTAGTCGATTTGATTCCTGTGTGTTCCATCTGGTCAGGTCCATGTGTATAGTCACTGTTTCTGTTGTTGAAAAAAGGTATTTGCAGTGAGGAATTTGTTGGTCTTGCAAAATTCAATCATGTGACCTCCAGCATTGTTTCTATCAAGACCATATTTTCCAACTACCAATCCTTCTTCGTTCCCAACTGTTGCATTCCAATCACCATTAATTATCAGTGCATCCTGATTGCATGTTCAGTCCATTCCAGATACTGCAGAAGTTGGTAAAAATCTTCAGTTTCTTCATCTGTGGCCTTAGTGGTTGGTGCATAAATTTGAATAATAGTCGTATTAAGTGATCTTCCTTGTAGGCATATGGATATAACCTATCACTTACAGTGTTACACTTCAGGGTAGATCTTGAAATGTTCTTTTTGACGATGAATGCAACACCATTCCTCTTCAAGTTGTCATTCCCAGCATAGTAGACCATATGATTATCTAATTCAAAATGACCAATACCAGTCCATTTCAGTTCACTAATGGCTAGGATATAGATCTTTATGTATTCCATTTCCTTTTTAACACTTTCCAGTTTTCCTAGATTCATACTTCATAATTCCAGGTTCCAATTATTAATGGATGTTTGCAGCTGTTTCTTCTCATTTTGGGCCGTGCCACATCAGTAAATGAAGGTACCAAAAGCTTGACTCCATCCACATCATTTAGGTCGACTCTACTTTGAGGAAGCAGCTCTTCCCCAGTCATCTTTTGAGTGCCTTCCAACCTGAGGGGTTCATCTTCTGGCACTATATCAGGCAATGTTCCACTGCTATTCATAAGGTTTTCTCTGGCTAATTCTTTTCAGACACAGAAGCAGATTGCCACATCTTTCTCCCTCAGATCTGAAAGCAAAAGAATAATAAACAAGACAGAGACACACAATAGAAGTGGAAATCTTCCTGAAAGAAAAAGATCAGTTTCTAATTGTTCAATAGAATTAGTTCTGATCATCTTCCCAGATATTTAGGCTACAAATTTTTCAGAAATGAGATTTGGAAGAGATAGAATTGGCTTTGAATCGCTTCATGTATATACAAAAATTGTGGATTTGTTCTGAGGTCCTGGAGAGTCCCAGTATGCTCTACCTGAGAGTGTCAGCAGCCAAGAGTTTAGCTCATCTCCTGAAGCTCCCCCATCTGTGTGTGTGTGTCCCCACAGGCGTCTGCTATGCCGAGTTTGGAGTACGTGTCCCCAAGACAACCGGATCAGCCTACACCTACAGCTACGTCACTGTGGGGGAGTTTGTGGCATTTTTCATTGGCTGGAATCTGATCCTGGAGTACCTGATTGGCACTGCGGCTGGTGCCAGTGCTTTGAGCAGCATGTTCGACTCACTGGCAAACCACACCATCAGCCACTGGATGGTGGACACCGTGGGAACCCTCAATGGCCTAGGTGAGACTGTTACATCCTCTTAGCCCAACAAGGAAACTTACAGAGCCAGAAAAATGGGCTCCCCCTTGCAGAATGCAATTTGGCAAACTATATCATGAGCCTTAAAGTGTCTTTTTTTTTTTTTTAAATAAACAATTTCTTCCTCTGTGAATCTAACCTAAGGAATTAATTCTAATTTCTGTAAAACTTTTATACAAAAAGGTGTTTATCACAGCCTTATTTTTTTTTATTATTTATTTTTATTTTTTTTTTTATTTATAATAACAGAAAATGTAAAACAGCCTGAATATTCTACAATGGGGCAAGGATTAATTATGGAGTCATGTTATGTAGCTAGCAAGTAACAGGATGATACAGAAGGCTAGTGTAAGAGAATGGAAAATAATTTTGATGTTATGTCATGTGAAAAAGGATACCAGTTATACATGCACCATGTTAATAATAAAAAAAAAAATAGCTGTATGAAAATAAAGACAGTGCAGGAAAAAAAAAAAAAAAAACTCTAAGGAACTTCTCCAATAGTTTCATCAGAAGATTTTTTTTAATTTTCTTAATTATGTACTCATGAAAATGTATTAATTTTCAAATGAAAAAAAATATTTTTAAGAGAAACCAAATGGGTGCCAATTTAGCAGATGCCAGGAGGTGGGTAATATAACTGAATGATTGCTAAACCAACAAAAGCTTTTGTAACAAACGCTATGAGGCTCGAGGGTCCACCATCACATACTACCCACTCTGCCTCCTGTCTGACTTTATCCTTTCACATCTGTTGGAAGCTAAGCAGTAGTTGAGGGAGCTTCGGAGTCTTGCCCCACCATTCCCAATGACTGGCTCTATAACCATGTGCAAGTCATTTGACTTCAGTGCCCTTCTCTCAGAGAAGCTGACAGAAACACTCAGTACCCAGTGTCTTAGTTATCTAGTGCTCCTATAACAGAAATACCACAAGTCGTTGGCTTTAACAAATAGAAGTTTATTCTCTCACAGTCTGGGAGGCTAGAAGCCCAAATTCAGGGTGCCAGTTCCAGGGGAAGTTTCTCCCTGTGTCAGTTCTGGAGGAAGGTCCTTGTCATCAACCTTCCCCTGGTCTATGAGCTTCTCAGTCCAGAGAACCTGGGTCCAAAGGACATGCTGTCCTTCAAGCTCTGCTTTCCTGGTGGTAGGTGGTGCCCCTGACTCTCTGCTCACTTCTCTCTTTTATATCTCAAAACAGATTGACTTAAGATACAACTTAATCTTGTAGATTGAGTTCTCCCTCATTATGAGTCCTGCCTCATTAACATAACTCTCTCTAATCCTGCCTCATTAACATCATAGAGGTAGGATTTACAACACAAAGGAAAATCCCATCAGATGACAAAATGGTGGTCAATCACACAATACTGAGAATCATAGCCTAGCTGAGTTGACACATGTTTTGGGGAGACACAATTCAATCCTGAACACCCAGGTACGTGATGTGATAAAAAAAAAAAAAAAAATATGAAGAACACACCTGTTCAGATGCGAAGTCACAGAATTTTAGGTATGAAAGGGTCCTCCAAAATCATGTAGTCCAATCCCTTCTTTTATAAATGAGGTCCAGAGAAATGAGGCAACTTGCCCACAGCCACACAGCTGGTTACTGGCCAAAGTACAGCTGAACTTCAGGACTCTGAATCCTGTGCCAATGCCTTTTCCATTCTCTAGAGGGCAGGAGTCCACCGGCCAATGAGCAAGACCCAGCAAGGGGGTGCATTCACTAGTCATTTTCTCTCCACAACCACATACACATAAATGAGGGGGAGGGGCCCTCTTGACAGTTTTCAAAGAAAAAATTCTTAAATTTTCTAAGAAAGAAAATATTGTTGGAATGAAATGGAAATTTCGTTGACTATAAAATTAACAATATTGAAGATAAGGGTTTTCAAATAACGTTTTAGACCTAGCTATACATCCCAAATGTCCCAAACAATCATAACTTCAAATATTCTGTCCCATTGTTCCATACGCACTGTTGTAATTGTCACATCATGGATTCCAAGTTTTGGTTCAGAACATCAGATCATCTTGCACATATTCAAAAGCTGCCCATTTGCAAATAGACACTTGTATCTGCTTGTGAACTGCAACATAGGCTGCATGCATCCATGCACACACATGTACGTATGCACACACACACACACACACACACACACATAGACACTTGCTTCTCCCCCCTCCGTGACTGACTGACCACTCTTCTCACAGCTGAATGTGGATGTACCGCAGGGGGGTGAAGTCGGGGGGAGAGAGTTTATAACCCTCTTTTCCCCCTCCCAGGCAATATTAACATATGTCTTTCCCCTCTAGGGAAAGGTGAAGAATCATACCCAGACCTTCTGGCTCTGGTGATTGCAGTCATCGTGACCATCATTGTCGCTCTGGGAGTGAAGAATTCCGTGGGCTTCAATAATGTCCTCAACGTGCTGAACTTGGCAGTGTGGGTGTTTATCATGATTGCAGGCCTCTTCTTCATCAACGGGAAATACTGGGCCGAGGGCCAGTTCCTGCCCCACGGCTGGTCAGGGGTGAGTTCCTCCCTGAAGCCAGGTATACCTATTGTAGGCTCTGCCTTCCACCTTGTGACTAATCTAAGACATATTTTCAAGAAAACATTCTGTCCCATAACCTTTATGGTACCCTCTTCATCACCTTTTAATCTTAGTTTAATAGGAATGTTCTGGAAAACTGGTTCTTATATATATTTTAGTTTGACAAATATTTGTTGAGTAGCTATTTTATACAAATAATACTCAATTTCAGTGTTTTGGTGACTTGCAATATGCCTAACACCGTGTTAAGTGCTTTGCATCTAGTGTCTCCTTTAATCATCCCAATAACCTTGCAAGAAAGATATTTACATTCCAGTTTTACAGATGAAGAAACACAGTCAGAGAGGTCAAACGACTTGCTATTAAGCACATGGCATAAGTGGCTGAGTCAGGACCCACAGCTAGTACTGCCTTCTGCTCATCTGTAAGAATTCCACAGAACCACAAAGCCTGTACATAAATAGTGCAGTTCTATAGACTCTCTCTACAGTCCATCAGGAGAGACAGGCATGTATGGCGGTATAAGTGCTGCTTGCTTATGGAACTAGGGAAGGAATAATTTTTAAATCCAATCCCGATGTTTGATCCAAGGTGGAGAGTCCTGCCAGGGTGGACCAAGTGGAGTGTTGGTTATAAATCTCATTCCAGGGGTGTGAGCCATGGCAGAGAAGTCTATCTGGTAGGGCCTGGAGGTTGGCAAGAGAGTGGACTGGACCAAAGGGCCATGTGCAGATCTTATCCCAGGAGGGTGGTTTATGAGAAAAAAAAATGGAGAAGCCAGGTATAAATTATTTACACTGAAAGTGGCTCTAAATTGTACTTGTTTTTTTTTCCTCTAGTGTGACTAAAAAATGCTGATGGATTTATTGGTAAAATTCACTAGCCCATCCTTTTTTTTTTAATGGTAGACCATAAATCAGAGAATTCAGAGCTGGAAGGAATCTCAGAGGTCACCTAGTCCTAAACCCTCATTAACAGGTGAAGAAACAGAGGCCCAGAGAGGAAAGCCTGCTTAGGACTGGTAGCAGAAAGCATGTCCAGAATTCAATCAGTTTGGCTTTTTTTAGCTTTTGCTTAGACTGGTTTTCCTCCAAGATGTCCAGGGATCAGAAATCTCTCTTGAAGAACACTCAAAAAAACTTCTGTTTATTCTGAACCATGGCACGCTGCTCAATGCAGAGGAATAAGCTAGGAAGCAATCTAAGCCAAGATTTCTAGTCTTCTGCTCATCTGTAAGAATTCCACAGAACCACAAAGCCCGTCCCTCCTCTTTGAAATGAATAAATCCTGAAACTGGTTAAAACCAGAAGAAGAGACAAAGAAACACTGTTGACCCTGTTCTGAATCCCCAAATCTGTATCTTCTTATGCTACAAATTGTTCCTTTCCTATCACACAAGACAAACAACAAATTATAAAACTGAAAAGAAAGAATGTTTTCCCGGAACTCATTTGCATTTTCATCTTAGTACATGACAATGTTCTCACCATTTTCTTAACAATATAAGAAATTATTGGGTCATGGGCCTACTATAAGACTTTGGACATCAGTTAACTTCTGTGCTTTTTAGGTTTTCTCATCTATCAACGGGGAAATTAATTACACCAAATGTTTGCAAAGAAGCATACAATCTTGGATGTTTTTATGTCCACGTTGCTGTGGTCAGTAACGACAGAGGGAAGGAGCTAGTACTTATTGATTGTTGCTAGATGACCGGCATTGTGCCTCATGGATATTATCTTATTCAATTCTTATAACAAAACTTTGAGGTAGGTGTTGTTATCCCCAATTTACAAATGGAGAAACCAACGCTTAGAGAGCCTGGGTAACTTACCTGAGGTCACTTAGCTAGCCAGAGCCAGGGCTGAAATTCCTACTCAAGTCAGTATGACTCCAATGTCCTTTCTGCTACACTGAGTACCTTGGGCATGACAGCTACCCCCTTAAGATTTATTTTAAAATAAAAAGAAAGAGAAGTAATAAGGTAATTAATATGACATGTTACGTTTTCATTTCCTTTAAACTTTCACAAAGTCATAGCATCTCAGAGCTGGAAGGAGCATTACGAGATGGTCTATCTCTTACCCTCAGAAGGAAATATAGTTTAAGTGACCCAGGCTGAGTAGATTATGCATTGTTTATTTAGATATCCGGTCAAAGCAATTTGAAAGGTTTTTTTTAATTACTCAGTTCATGTTTAATTTTCGAAATCCTCCTAATAACTCACCTGAATGGCACATGCTGCAATTTAGACCCCATGTAAAGACTGGGCAGAGTGGTATGCTCTGTGTAAATGTCTTTCACCTGTTCTGAAAAAGTTGAACGAGTCTTTCAGCCCTTCTTGCACTTTGTTGTGGAGTCTTTATTCTCCTTTGGAGTCTCTTCTTCCCTTTTCAGGGGCTCTCCATCCTTCCTCACTCAGGGACCCACCTGATCAAGGAAGGAGCTAACCAAGGCAGTCTTAGGGACTCCCACTGATGCATCATCCCAAGTTCTCACTAGCTTTTACAGAAGAAGGAAAGAAGGTAGAAAGTCAGGCATAAAAGAAGAAAGGAAGGATGCCTCTCCTAACATGTATTTAATATTTCCTTTATGATGAACTCTTTTATATACACTTTTAATTTAATCTTCAGAACAGCCCTGCAGAATAAGTATAATGATCTCCACTTTTATATCAAAACAACCGAGAATTAAGGTCACAGATCTAGATCCTAATGAAGAGACAGCCGGAATTCAACCATAGTCCCAGAAGAGCCAAAGCCCGCATTTACTCTACTACTCCCCAGATTAGGACCATTGAACCAATTACCTTTGTCTGCACCTCTGCTCACTGATCTCACTCCAACCCACACCCACTAATCTGAGTAGGCATGTCACTGGTCACCGTATTAGTCTTCCAGTGCTGCCATAACAGAAATACTACAAGTGGATGACTTTAACAAACAGAAATTTATTTCCTCACAGTAAAGAGGCTAAAAGTCCAAATTCAGGGCGTCAGCTCCAGGGGAAGGCTTTCTCTCTATGTCGGCTCTGGAGGAAGGTCCTTGTCCTCAGTATGCCCCCGGTCAAAATGCTTCTCAGGCGTGGAGACCCCAGGTCCAAAGAACATGCTCTGCTCCCGGTGATGCTTTCTTGGTGGTATGAGGTGCCCCTGTCTCTCTGCTTGCTTCTATCTTTTATATTTCAAGAGATTGCTTCAAGACACAGTCCAATCCTGTAGGTTGAGTCCTGCCTCGCTAACACAACTGCCACCCATCCTCCCTTATTAACATCATAGTGGCAGGATTTACAATATATAGGAAAATCACACAATACTGGGAATCATGGCCCAGCCAAATGGATATACACAGTTTTGGGGGAGACATAATTGAATCCTTGACAGTCACCAAGAAAGCATAGCTGGGATTTGTGATTTTTTGCACAAATCTGTCATTCCTGCAGAAAACTCCAATGTGTGTCCCAGTGGGTGTGACTAAAAGTATCATCTGAGCCTAGTGTAAAGATGCTATCTGCCAGGCCTTGGACTTCTACATAGTACATTTCCTTCCTAGTGAACTGGCCTGGACTTCTTCTTTCTCGACTTTGGTTTCAGGTCACTTTTCCAATCCAGCAAGGCCACTTTGAGTCTAGATCCTGTTTTTTAAGCTCTGACCATCCTCCCATGAGCATGTCCTCTGCCAAGTTAATAAACGTGCTTCCCACTCTGTTATCAAACAATAGTCAACAAAAGTGTGTGGCCCACTTGGCAGCTACACGAATTTCTTCACTCCTTAGGGAAACCCTGACCTCTACCCCTGAATAGGGGACTAATTAGGAGTTCCAGCCCACTTTACTCTTCAAGCCCTTTCAGGTAGATGGGATGGAGCAAACCATTGCACAGGTCTATAACTCTCGGGTATGATTTATCAGGATATCATTATGTAATTTGAAACATGATTCTGGGTTACTTTGAAAGGGTTAATGAACAGTGTGTCCTCTGGCTATGGACACATAAGCCCTACTCCTCCCCCTGCTCCAACCACTTCTTTCCAAAGAAAATATGTTAAGGAATGGTTTACTCACTTACGGGTTCTGGGTCAACTGTTTCTTTGGTCTTGAAGAGCTTAAGAAAAATAAACATTTTCCCCTATATCAAGTAACTGCTGGCACACAGCTGAACCCCTGCTTCCATCTGCAATTCCTCGGCCCCTGAACATTGTTGGATGGGTATCCCCTTTATGTTATTTGTTCTTGATGCTATCCTATGGTTTTGCTTTAACCAAATATGATGCTCCACCAGCACAAATAGCTCCCAGGAAAATGGACCATAGCAGGCATTTGAAGGGAATGCTGATAGCCTCCAAACAAAGAAAAGGTTGTTTTTCATGTTTTCCACATCTGAATCCATTTGTTGGGGCCTATTAGCACATTCCACTGTCACTGTGGACAGGCTACTAATAGAGCTGGGGCATGAGGATGGTAGAAAATTCTATTAAAGTTGGAGTTGTGTCTTGTTACCTTGGGAGATTATATAAAGGGGCCTAATTATCTCCTAGGCATCTGGTGGGCTTGCCAAGGCAATACATGGAAGGACTGCTTCATCCAAATGCCTCTCAGGTATCAGCAAAGCACAGGGGGCCAGCTTTTAGGGACCACACACGCTGCGTAGCAGGCCACTAATGACATTGCTCTTGGCAACTAATTAAGCAGCAGCCCTCTGGCAAAACACACTCTGGCAAGTGAAGCACATGCAGCTTCCCTGCAAAGCTCTATAGAAGAATGGACCCATTCTGGATGGCCTGTCTGGGGAGCTCCACCAGGTTTACTTTGGGAAACAATTTCAGCTCATGCCATCAAATTAAACAGTCAATGTCATTTTTTACTTCTGTGAAACATTAAAGGAAAGAGTTAGGACAAATTGTCAATGAACACAAAAACACACACCATGCACACAGGCACATTTTATCCCCCAATGTTATTCTCAGATGCTCACTTTGGGTACCTGGCACATTCTTTCATGCCTGGACAGGTAGGAATCATAATAATAAACATTAGTGCCAGATCTGAGATCTGGATAGAATGAAATGGAAAGCAATTTTAGTGGTTGTTTGGGTGGAGACACATCCACGCACCATTTCATCTCATGGATCTCTTGTATTGGCCAATCAGGGAACATTTGCTTGCAAGGAAGAAAAACTCATTCAAACAAACTCAAATACAAAGGTTTTTTTGTTTATTTGATTGTTTTGCTGATTTTATTATCTTCTCTTTGATAATCTTCTTGTTTAATCTATGTCTTGTTGTACTAAGATCTGTTTGACCTTGGTAGGTCTGCTGGTTTTTCTCCATTTGCCTCCATTACCCAGATCTACCCCCTACCCTTTATGTCCTGTTTTCTGTTCCAAAAGACCCCTGGCTTATTGCTTCTTGATGGGTTTAGCCAATGGGAGATACTAACAGGAGATCAGAAAGTAAGAAGAGAGAAAGCCCTGGGTATTTCTTCTTCATTCCCTTCCAGCATTGGCACCATGTCTCTGGCACTGGCTGTGTCCCTCTACAAATACAGCTCCTTTTGGGCAGCCCCTGCTCCACATCTCCAGCTCTCACTAGACTCTAGGAACACCATTCATTTCACTCTTTACCTGTAGGCCTAGGGATGACAACAACTTCTCACTGTTATTAGTCTCTGATGCTTCCACATCCCTCGTTGGCTCCCTTAACCCAGCCTACACCTTACCTATCCCTCCACCTATACCTGCCTATAGTTCTTTCATTGAAATCATTTCATTTGAACCACTTGAGTTGAATTGTTTCCTGCCTAAAGGAGTAGAACCACCAAGTATCCTCCTACCTTTAGTCTACCCAGTCTTTCTTCAACCATAATTGCTTTCTAATTCTACATATGCAAATCCAGTAACAGACTTTCTCTTTGCAAACCTAATCTCTCTCTTCCCAGTCTGATCATAGTTAGCTTTCTGGAATCTAATCATTATTAGTAATTGCCATCTACTCTTTCATTCATTTAGAAAATGGGTTTCCTTTTCTGTTTTATAAACAATATCGGCATGTATTAATCTTCTGCTGCTTATTACCAGAGTCAAGGTTACATTTTGGGTTTTGTACTATTCTCTTGATTCCAAGCCCCATGAGGTCAAGCTCAGTGTCCTTTTTGCTCATTACAGTATTTCCGTCACTAAGCACATTTCCTGGCATGTGGTGTGGTAGCAATTGATAAATACATGTTGGGCTCAATAATAATAATAGATAAGAACTTGTGCTCTTTTCCATCTGTGCTGGAAAAATTTACAATAATATTAATGCTGGTAAAAACTAACACTTATTGAGCACCTACCGTATTCTAGGACTGCAGTTCACTATTTATTTCATTTAATTCTTGTAACAGTCCTTGAGCTAAGTACTATTATTATCTCCATTTAAGTAATAAACTGAATCTCCAAGAGGTTGGGAACTTGTCCTAGGTCACCAAGCTAGTATGTGGCAGAACCAGCCTAGGTCTGTCCATCTACAAAACCTACTCTCTTAAGGACAACCCAGTACAGCCTGGTGCATGGCTCTGCGATTCCCTCTGCAGCCCTACAGTGAACCTCTACTCCAACTACTGCACTGTCACTACTTCAGATATTCGAAGGTGCCCTCCACGTCCTCCCTGGTGTTGCAGTGGTTAAGTGCTTGGCTGCTAACCAGAAGGTTGGCAGTTCAAACCCACCAGCTGTTCCACTGGAGAAAGATGTAGCAGTCTGCTTCTGTAAGGATTACAGCCTTGGAAACCCTATGGGGAGTTCTACTCTGTCCCATAGGGTCGCTATTAGTTGGAATCAACTTGATAGCAATGGGCTTGGTTTGGTTTGGCTTGGTCTGTGTCCTCCACTGAGTCTTCTCTTCTTCAAGTTAAACATCCCGAAGTCACCAATCAATCCTCACATGGCGTGGATCAGAGACCTACCACCTTTTCCTAGGGTAGATATTCCCCCAGAGTTCTGTAAAACCCTCCCGCCGGCCTTCACTCAGCAGTGAGTTAGCCCTTCCAGTGTCTATGGCCTTTGTATGCAGAGCTGACCACAACAAACAGGTACGGGGCTGTAGCCCTGGGTCATCCTAAATTGGTAGTGAGGCATCTTCAGTCAGGTCACTGGATGATTTAGAAGAGGAATGTGCATGTGTATGTGCACGCATGCGTGTGCTTGTGTGTATGGGTGTGTTAAGAGCAGACACAGAACGTGTTTTCTGGAATCTGTCTTTAAGCAGAACATTTCTTGATCAGGACAGCTTAATGAGCCTACAATCCCAGCAATCGGTTCATTCCTGAAGACCACAAACATTTTACAGACAAGTAAAAACAAGCCCACTTTTCAGCCCACGAACCACCGCGTACGATGAGGTGAGACCTGTCTCCTCTCATTGACTGGAGGCCAGCCGTACCTTCTACACCATGAAATGAAGGATTTTGTTGGATGAAAATGGGATTTATCTCCTCTTCCAGAAAATAGCCTTCTGGAGATGAAGCTGCTTATGTTTGAGAAGATCTTTGTACTTGAATTACTAAAATAGACCAGGGGTTCTTATTTTTTTTTTGTACCATGGACCACCCAGCAGTCTGAGCAAGCCAATGGTCTCTTTCTGAGAATTGTATTTTTTAAATGAATAATCTAATTACATAGGATTTCAAGAGAAATCAATTATATTGAAATATAGTTAGCAAAATACTTTAAAATTATGGTATAATAATAATGTCCCTCTTAGTGCATTAAATATTAACATCTATGTCTAAGAACTATCATAATTTGGAAGCAGCAATAAGCATAACTATTTCAAGATCTCTGCAACATGTGATATGAAGATATCTAATTGCTACTGGTGACAAAGTCACAGATACTGTTAGCCATCGACATTCACAGCTGAAAGAAATGCTAACACTCAGTTGGAAGTTAAAAACATGAAGATGTAATATTTCCCAGCAAATTTCACAGACCTCCTGAAATCTACAGACCCCAGGATAAGAATCCCTGAATTAAGGAAATGAATCCCAATTGGGAGAGACTGTAAGAGAGACCAGCTCATTGTACAGATGAGCAAACATTGCTTTTGAAGTTTTGAAATTTTAATTTTGTGATGTACCTTGTGGATTCTAGTATTTCGTATTTGGTCTTTTACTTACTGAAAATCACTGGAGACAGTAAGAGTGATATTTTAGGGAAAAGTATCTGCTTGGTAAATGTTTTGAATTTCATAATTTATAAACAAATAATGTGGAAAAAAGAAAAAACACAGTCCACTGTCTACAATGAATCCCACCTGGACCCCTGCCCTGAGCTAACTTGCTGCCATGTCGCCTCACCCTTATACATACACTTAAGTTCAGAAAAAATGCCTCTCACCTTCCTTTCCCGAAGCAATCAAAGAAACACATTTTTTTATTTTCAGTGGATAATAAGCATGCCATTGTGCGGAAGCTTCAGTTAAATGTCAATAAATTCTTTGGTATAACGTAACACATTCCTTGATCAAAGATTTTCACTGACATCTTGACTTTTAAAACAGAGCATTGAACCGATTTGAACCAATTCAGTCAACGCCAATGAAGTGAAACTGGAAGTGACACAAATTTTTACAATTTGGGTCATCCAGAACGATAACCAGAACAAAAAAAATTATGGGTTGAAGCCCTAGAATGAGAAACTCAGAAGAGGCTTAGTGAGCCCTTTCAAGGGCCTGCTGCGTGAGACTGGATTATTGCCAGGACAGTGGAGAAGGACACACATTCGAAGCAGTGCAGTGAGCCCCATCTTTGAGTGGTGCACCGCTGTTTCTAACTCTGCTCAAAATCCTACGGGCAAGAGATTTGGTTGCTATGCAATGCGTATGCTGCCCTTGTTTTCTAAGACAGAGATTAGGTTTCTAGCAGGGCTTCTATCCGTAATTTTTCCTATTCCAGTTATCATTCTGGTTGACCCAAATTTTAAAAATTCGAGTGTGTTCTGTTTTCACTTCCTTGTCCATGACTGACCTGGGAAGAACTGGTTCTAAGCCCTGTTTTAAAGTCCAAGCCACCGTTGAAGTCACGTGGGCTTCTGTCAGACAGACATGCAGGCAGAAGTTTGGATGTACGCTGTACCCAGCTGTACACTGACCTGCTCCTGCCTCACAGTCCGGCCAGGTCAGTCAAGCCCCCAAAAGGAGCAGCAAATCCAATCTCTATCTCTACTGTGTCTTCTCATTAAAGACAATAGAATATCTGAAGTTCTAAAAATCTTTTATATCATTTCAACTCTGGAAGTTACCATATCAGGGGCACTAACACTAATTGGGGCAGGACAATTCCTTGTGCAGAAGCACCTCAGGCCCTCTACTTTAAATGCCAGCAGTTCCCACCCCATGTGTTTATGACGGTCAAGACTAACTCCCCACATTTCCAAACAGCCTGTGGGTGAAGTTGAGAACTGTTGAGTGAAAATAAAGTACGGAGAGGTTAATAAGTTCTCCCAAAAATACAGATAGCCAATTTACTGATTTATTTATACCCCCACTTATTCTTTTTTTTTGTTTATTCATTAGGTAGTACAAATAGTTAACATGCTTGCTGCTAACCAAAATACTGGAGGTTCAAGTCCAACCAGGGGTACCTCAGAAGAAAGGCCTGGCAATCTAATTCCAAAAAATCAACAATTGAAAACCCTATGGAGCATAGTTCTACTCTGACACACGTAGGGTCCCCATGAGTTGGAATCGACTCAATGGCAACTGATTTAGTTTTTTGGTTTATTTCCAAAAAGGATTTGAATTTATTGAATGACTCAGTTTTTATCTGGGCATAATTCTTCTTATCTCCATTTCACACACAAGGGAATTGTCCAGGGTCACATAGCTAGAAAGCGAAGAAGATCACAACTCGGGGCTAAGCATTTGTGTCACCATATTAGTCTGTGGCACCCCGCTCTGCCACCAGCCATGTCAGCAGGGCATTAGACAATTGTGAGTACCACATTTCAGGCCCGTGTTGCCCTGACATTCTGAGTCTGTCAAATGCTGTCATCCATACAGGTGTTGCAAGGAGCAGCCACGTGTTTCTATGCTTTCATTGGCTTTGACATCATCGCCACCACTGGAGAGGAAGCCAAGAATCCCAACACATCCATCCCCTATGCTATCACTGCCTCCCTGGTCATTTGCCTGACAGCATATGTATCTGTAAGTACCAAATGCTTGGGAATTGCACAGAATCCTCTTTCTGGCCTCTTTACATTTAATCTTAAAATATGGTGCTGACACTGGGCTCCCTTCTCCATCCAGAAATGGTCCTTTGCTTGTGCCTTTTTGGTGTTAGTATGCATGTGTCTCATGCCCCCTGTAGCCACATGACTGATGACAGGAAGAAATGAGGACTCCAGACTGGAGACAGGGAGAAGCCCAGGCCCCCAATTCAGCCTTGGCCTCCAGTGTCTCCACCCCTGCCCTTCTCTTCCCATAGGCTCTTGTTGTCCACCGCTGCCCCACCCAGGGACTGGTGTGCAGGGAGTGGGCCTCCGTCCAAGGAGCTCAGATCATAGGCTGGCAGTAACGGGTGGGTGTGCAAGCAGAGGCATTGTGGGGCTCTGTGCACGCTCCTCAATGCTCCTCTGTCTTCTGAGAGCTTCCCTGCAGCAAAGAGGCAAGACTCCTGCAGTGTGGGGTGAGGGACTGCATTGTCCTCTAGGGACTCTCTTTCCCTTCAGTCTCAGGAAAACAAAGGTGGTTTCTCTCAGCTGTTGCTTCCTCTTCTCACACCAGCTCAATCTCACCCCTTGCCAAAGGGAAGCCTCAGAATGAAGTCTTCAAGCCTTGTCTCCTCAGGATCACGCCCCTGAGACACTCCTCATATTTTTGACACTTCATCTCTCAGCCCTCACCCCAGAGTTCCTGTCTCAGAAATAGCTCAACTACAGCCAACATCCCCCTCAGCCTCCAGCAATGGAGCGAACCAACTGACTAACCAATAGGCGTATGGTTGTGCAAATACTCCCAGATCCTGAGGGTCCCACTCACCTTGGTCACCGTGATTAGGGAAGAGCCCGCAGCTGGGGGTGGGGCATGTCAGCCCTGCCATAGCATGAGAGAAGCACCTCTCCCCCCCCACCCCCCCCACACACAAAACCACTTTAGAAATCACCTAAAGAAGCTAGACCAATTGATCTTTAAGGCAAGTTGCAAAACAGGACTGTCCCCGAAGCCAAAGGAAAACAAGAGAGCAGCCTTGGATGTGGTTTATAGAAATCCAGTTGCCTTCCCAAGCTTTCTATGGGTGAGTCAGTTATCACCTGCCTGGTGCATCTACGTGCACCTGGCTCATCTCATCCAGACCCTGATCATCTCTGCAGGGGAGTGCAGGGCGGGATGGCCAGGACCAGCAGAGGCACTCTGCCTGCACTGTTCCTTCTACTCCTTCCTCACACCACCCCCTCCTCTGGGGAGTTGACCCTTGCTGCACACACAGCAAAAGTCTATAATCTCAATTCCTTCCTTAGAGTAGCGCTTTACAACCTGCAGAGTACTTCCATGCGTTTACCGACGCTCTCACATGGACAAGTGCCATCAGAATCAGTCCCACTGTCCTGCAGACCACCCTAGCCCACCCCCAACAATGAAGTTGCAAGTGGTGATGCTGCTGGGAAACGTTCTCTTTTAGACTGCATACCTCAGGGGCTGTTCCATCTAGTGCTGGTCAGCAGGCCAGTTCACCTCCATGAGTATAGCCCAATTGCTGGGCTGTGGTGGCGCCTCCTGCTGTCCTCCCTAGCAGCCCACGGCTTCGCTAAAGGATCTTGGCTCTTGAGAAATAGGCAAGAGAGGGGTCTAGAAAGGCAGCACCCTCTCCTTTTCAGGCTCTGAACTTTCTTCTTGATGACAAGAATGGCCTTCACAGACCTGGGGGACCCCCTATGATTGGAGACTCCATTGCCTAGGTGAATTCTGAAGGGAAGGATGTTATAGTAGATCTGTGATGTATGAAGGGACATAGGTCCTGGGAGCCCATAGTCTAGTGACTGGTTAAGCAAAGCCACAATGGTCTTATAGGCCAAAGTAGGACTGGTCTCCATCCTGAGGCCATAATTTGTTTATTGACCTTTCTGGCTCCTAGGACTAAGCTTCCAAGGTGAGATGGAAATAGAAGCCCTCATCTGAGTCCCATCAGTTAAATGGCTGTGGCCCAGCCAACCGCCCCAGTCCTCAGGACCACCTAAGCCTGATTTGGGGAGTTTTGATCTCTGATCTTCAGAGTGGGAAGAAATACAGATAAGACCCCATAGGACCCAGTTTTGTCCCTGTGGGCAGAGTGATCGTGGTCAATAGCAGGCCCTGCCCAGTGCCATTGACTGCGCTCCCTCTACCAGGTAACATCTCCCTCCTTTGAACAGTCAGCATAGCTCTGCCTTATGGGGCTGGAATGCCTGCAAATTTATTCCTCAGATAACAAAGGGCTACAAAGAGATACTAGAGATTATCTGGTCTAGTCTACTGAAATTCACATCTAGGGAGAAAATATTGAGGCCAAGAGCCCTAAGGTCAAATGACTGGTAGGCAAATTCTACCACATGCCAGGAAGTAGCAGGTTCAAACTGCACTGCAGGTTCCTGACTCCAGGTCCAGGGCTCTGTCCTCCCCTGTGGGGCATCTAGCCATGCTGTCAGCCTCCTCTACCTCCAGCCATGTCTTCTCTTGTTTTAACAGGTGAGCGTGATCTTAACTCTGATGGTGCCATACTATGCCATTGACACGGAATCCCCACTCATGGAGATGTTCGTAGCACATGGGTTCTATGCTGCAAAATTCATAGTGGCCATTGGTTCGGTGGCAGGACTGATAGTCAGCTTGCTGGGCTCCCTCTTCCCAATGCCACGGGTCATTTATGCCATGGCTGGTGATGGGCTCCTTTTCAGGTAAGCTCTATGCTCCATGGAATTCATTCTATTCTGTCATCCCTGTACAAGAAGGATGTCACCTGTTGTCAGCCTGACAATAATTTGATGTGAGTGCCTTTCCCATAGACAGTGGGACTTGTTAAATATTCTTGCAAGGGATTTGAATGAAATGAGCTCAGACCCTGAACTATCCCCTTGGTTTGACTCTGAGTCCCTCAATTCGGCACAAATTGATATCTTCCCCAACTTCCCGCTTCCCCTCCTGTTTGACATTGTGAGCTCATTTTTGAAGATGGCGGATGCCAAATTGCTGCACCAGTGGCCTCTGGATGGAAGAGCCCACCCCAGGGATTTCTTAGGCTTGCCCTCACATTGGGTGATAATTACAACAATAAAACACTAGTTAACTTGCTCTGAACAGAACCTAATAATAGTAGCAACAGTGTTGTTGTTGTCAGTTGCCCTCGAGTCAGCTCTGACTCATGGCAACCTTATACACAACAGAACAAAACATTGCCTGATCCTGTGCCACCTTCATAATCGCTGGTACCACTTATTGAACATTTGTGTAAGCTGGATGCTTTATATACAGAATCCCAGCTTATTCCTTATGATAACTCTGTTTTGCAAATGCATAAAATAGGACCCAGAAAGGTGGAAAAACTTGCCTAAAGTTCCCCAGAACTGCCTGACTCAAAAGATCAAACTTTTAACCATGTCAATATGTTGACAGTCACATCCCCTAAAAGCCCCTAAAAATGATCCTGAAGTTATTTTAACCACATCAGTGTATCAACAGTTCCAGTCCCCTACATTAGCCATGAAGTGACCTATCTGCCCGTGGTAGGTACAAAGGGGATGTGGCCCCATCTCTTGGCTCCCAGTCCCCACTGTGTGAGGGACTTTCAGGAAAGGCATCCTTTTAACAACACAAAGCCAAGAGTAAACCAGGGAGAGCAAGGGACCCTTAGGGGTACAGAGAGAGCTGGCTCGGGGACTTTGTCTCTGAGGCAGTCATCTTCTGCTCCGTTTCCTCTTCCCCAATTGTTATTTCCCACACACCCTGAAGTCATCACCAGGTCAGAGCTGTCACGTTTGAGGAGATGGACAGATCAAGAAGACGATGAGGATGGAGGAGGTGTGACAATTTCACACATCCAAAAGGTTTTTCTGCTGTCAAAGAAAATGAAAAGATACTGGTGCTCCAAGCAGAGTTTATAGCCTTGTGTGAATCATGAAAATAAGCGAGGAACAGGAAAGAAGAGAGAGAGGAAGACCAGGAGGAGAAAGAAAAGAGGGGGGGCCTACCTGAGGCCTACTGGAACTGCTAAAAACGTACCTGCCATTTAATCACCCATATTGGTTTTCTCTTCTTCAACTGGTAACTTTTTTTACTGGTTTTCTCTTCAACTCTTAACTAGCTGAACTTGAGCCTACCTCTATAAGAGCATGTTCTTAATGACTGTGCTATTTTGCCAGCTAAATCCCTATGCTTTTGCTGTACAGCAGTAATTCTCAGGCTTTAGAAGACATCAGAATCCCCTGGATGTCTTTTAAAACATAGTATTCTGGGGCCCACCCCCAGAGATTCTGATGCGGTAGACCTGGGTGAAACCTGAGGATTCATAGTTCTAACAAGTTCTCCCTGATGCTGCTGACCCATGGACCACGCTTTGGATAACACATGGGTAGAGAACTCCCAAGCAGGTGTATGACTTCCTGGGACCATCAATTCTTCATGGCAAAGCCTGGGTTTCAATTGCGGTCTCTGACATACCTCCTAGATTCAATCAATCCTTCATATCACATACTGAAATAGGAACTTTAATAAAGAAGTTTGCCTCAAAACTAAAAAATTAAAGTAAATTCTCTTTGAATTATATTGTTCTTCCAGGAACCAAATCTTGGGATAGGAGAACAGCTGTATGTGTTTAATGTAGTGACTCGAGAAGTAACTTGGAGGAGCAGGACCTCAAGTTAAGCTGTAGTGGAATCAATCACCCTCTGTAGCCATCACCATCTGTAGCCACCATTAACCCTCTTCTTGCATCTCTCTCCAGGTTCTTGGCTCATGTGAGCTCCTACACAGAGACGCCAGTGGTGGCCTGCATCGTGTCAGGGTTCCTGGCAGCACTCCTCTCACTGTTGGTCAGCCTGAGGGACTTGATAGAGATGATGTCCATCGGCACACTCCTTGCCTATACCTTGGTCTCTGTGTGCGTCTTGCTCCTTCGATACCAACCAGAGAGTAACATTGATGGTTTTGTAAAGTTCTTGTCTGAGGAACACACGAAGAAGAAGGAGGGCATTCTGGCTGACTGTGAGAAGGAAGTTTGTTCTCCTGTGAGTGAAGGGGAAGAGTTTTCCGGTCCAGCCACCAACACATGCGGGGCCAAGAACTTACCATCCTTGGGAGACAATGAAATGCTCATAGGAAAATCAGACAAGTCAGCTTACAATGTCAACCACCCCAACTATGGCACTGTGGACATAACCACAGGCATAGAAGCTGATGAATCTGAAAACATTTATCTCATCAAGTTGAAGAAACTGATTGGGCCCCGTTACTACACCATGAGGATCCGGCTGGGCCTTCCAGGCAAAATGGACCGGCCTACAGTAGCCACGGGGCACACGGTGACCATCTGTGTGCTTCTGCTCTTCATCCTCATGTTCATCTTCTGCTCCTTCATCATCTTTGGTTCCGACTACATCTCAGAGCAGAGCTGGTGGGCCATCCTTCTGGTTGTTCTGATGGTGCTGCTGATCAGCGCCCTGGTGTTCGTGATCCTGCAGCAGCCAGAGAATCCCAAGAAGCTGCCCTACATGGCCCCTTGCCTCCCCTTTGTGCCTGCCTTTGCCATGCTGGTGAACATCTATCTCATGCTAAAGCTGTCCACCATCACATGGATCCGGTTTGCTGTCTGGTGCTTCGTGGGTAAGCAACTTCTTTTGGAATATTGAGAGTTCCCTTTCAAGGCCTTAAAAAGGCTGATCCCAAAATTACCTCCTGGCTAGACTAGGCACCTCCTTTCTAAGATCAATCTGGCTGGCTCAACGGACCCTCGCTTTCTACATTACAATCAATAAAGTCAGTTGTCCCTTTCCGCCTATTAGGGTCTTGGTCATTGGCTCTGGAAGAATTGTGCTAATCAAACCATCACTTCCATGAGTACTATTACTGGAAGCTCTTCTCATATTAGCATAACTAGTATCAGAAAAAGTCCACTTAAAGTGAATCCACATAAAAGGGAGACCAAAATAGCAAAAGCAGGGGAGAAGGTGAAGGAGATTGATTGGAACTCTAACTTAGAAATTAAAAATTATAAAATATGCATTTGATCTTGCCCTTGACAAAATTAAAATAGCAGCCATGCTCTAATTTGTAAAATGAGCAAAGTATGAATAAAGTGTGGATCTTTCGGAATAATTTTTCTGACAAAATTGCATCATGACACCGTTTAACATCCCTTCCTTCATATTTGACTTATAAAATATTCAAAAGTTTCTCAATTTTCCCCAAGATCCTTTCTTCATTGTTTAGCATTTCGATCATTCTCTTGTGAAGTTCCCATCATGTCATAATCATTATTTTTCTTCCCCACTTCTGTTAATAATTGATGTGACTCTATCAGATCCTCAACTGTCCACAGCTTTGGGTGGGAATTCGAACTGTTCTCCAACATCACTTTCATTGACTTCAGAAAGTCGTGTACCTTTTCCAAGATTTCCAGTTTTACATTGTGGCCAATTTATATTGTATTTGTAATATAACAATCACTGATGTTTATGAGATGGCTGGGGGTTACTGCTAGTGATAACTTGGGAAGAATGTTTAGGGGAAGACTAATTTTAAAATTCCTTAGTCACTATTTTTTCAGTTCCCTATACAACTTGGCTAACCTGATAACAAACACTTAGCTAAGGAGGAACCTAGGTGCTTTGAGGAATAGGAAAGTAATATAATAAACAGTCCTTGCCTTTAGGACAGGCAAGACAAATATACGTGTAAAAACTAGCCTGCGAAGGCATTACAGAGACTTTTATCTACTTCTTGAGGTCAGGGATATGGGTGTTCAACCCTCTGTCATCTGGAACATAGTATATGCTCGATAAATACTTGTTAAATGACTACTAAGTACCCTTCAAAGGAGAAAAAAGAAATTTTCAGGCAGAATAACAGAGGGGACTTCAAGGAGGTAGAATTTAGATAGACATTTAGGTAAGATTTAGATAGAGAGAAGTAGGAAAAGCCATAGTGATCAAAGGAGAGGCCATGTGTCTTCCACTGGGTTTCACACCTCTGAAGGTCATCCTGTGCCTTCCTGCAACTGTGTTGTCCAACTTTTCACTACTCTAAGCCTCATCCCTCGTTATGCTTTAGAAGGATTTCTTAAGAGGACCCCACTGACTCATCAAGGTTTTAAACATTTATATGATTTATTCACAACCTCTCTTCTCTGTTTAAGTACTATTCCACTAGAATATGTAGCTAAGCATTGGAAAGATTTTACCGCGGGTAGAAGTGACCAAAGCAGGTAGAAACATTTTAGTCAAATAAATGTTGTCACATAACATAGCAGCTGTCAAATGAATGAAGGTATAGATACAAATACACATGGATTTAGTCATTCATTCACAGGCTGATAAAGCTGGAAGGGGCCTTCAATATCATCTAAAAACCCATTGTCATCAAGTTAATTCCAACTCATAGTGACTCTATAAGACAATAGAGCTGCCCCATAGGGTTTCCAAGGAACAGCTGGTGGATTCAAGCTGCTGACCTTTTGGTTAGTAGCTGTAGCTCTTAACCGCTGCACCACCAGGGCTCTTCAATATCATCTAGTACAACATTATCCACAGTGTGGTGTCCATCCCATTATTGATACATGGGCTGATTTTAGAGAGTATACGAATGAACTTTCACAACAATTCCCATTTCACAGATGAGGAAACTGAGACACAGAAAGATTAAGTAACCTGCCCAAGATCACATAGCTGGGATATAGCAGAGCTAAGATTAGTATTCGGGGTCCAGAATCCATGATTGTAGCCACTATACTAGAAACTTGACATACAAAAAACTAAAGTTCAGGAGACACTGACGTGGTCTATGACCTCCCCCTCCTCTCTCTAAATTTTACAGAGTAAACTGAAACTTCAAAATGTTAAATACATGCTCAAGGTCAACAGGAGTTTAGTCACAGAGCTATCAGCAGAACCCAGAATCCCCCTGTTCAGACCTGGCACCTCTACCGCTCCACCAGGGTGCCTCTGAGCAGACTTTCTTATCTGATCAAAGTGTTTGATAAGAAGTTTGTGAGGATTAACACATAGCATCAGGCTGGCTTCACGGGTACACAACCTGTGTGGTCACACAGGGCCCCAGGCTTGGAAAGGGCCCCACGCTTGGTTTTATGTTCTGCTATTGGCATCTTGAAATTCTTTTTATAACAAATCAAAAAAAAAAAAAAACTCATTGCCATCAAGTTCATGCCAATTCACAGTAGAGCTGCCCCAGAGGGTTTCCAAAGAGCCCCTGGAAGAGTCAAACTGCTGACTTTTTAGTTAACAGCCAAGCTCTTAACCTCTGTGCCACCAGGGCTCCAATTTTTTTAACAAGGAGCCCCAAATTCTCATTTTCCACTGATCCCTGCAAATTATGTAGCCTCTGTAGTTTCTGCAGCACCAGAGGCATTTTTCAAAAGTGGGGAGGTGGCAGGGACCTTCATTTTTGGAGTCAAGCAGCTCCCAGGTTCAAGTCACAGCTCTGCCACCTGCTTGTCTTACGACCTTAGGAAAGTTGCTTAACTTCTTTGGGCCTCAATTTACTCATCTGTAAAACCAAAAACCAATTGCCATACAGTAGATTTCAACTCATGGCGACCCCTTGTGTGTCAGAGTAGAAGTGTGCTCCATAGAGTTTGCTGTGGCTGACTTTTCGGAAGTAGGGCTCCAGCATTTTCTTCCCAGGTGCTTTGTGGGTAGACTCCAACTTCCAACCTTTTGATCAGTAGCTGAGTGTTTAGCCCTTTGCACTACCCAGGGTCCAAACTTGAACTGGTTGCTATTTGTGGCTTAAATAAGAAAATGTTGGCAGAATTAGTATGAAATATTTACTTGCTGCTGTTCTTTTGAAAATCTAAAATGATTTCTTGTCCCCCACTATGAACAAACTAGCTCTTGCAGGTCAAAGGTTGATGTGAACTTGTTCTCACTCAGGCTGCCTCCCAGTTAACAGCCTATGGGAAACTCCCTGAGACCCTTTTGTAACCTTGCTGATAGCACAAATTCCAAACTCCCTTCCAGAAACTGCCACTCACTGGCACAAGAGGTACCACCCTTGCAGCCCTGGGCTGTCCAAAGTAGAGGACACAGTAGCCTGCAATTCAACAAGCACCCAGGTCAGTTCAATGTGCTGCCCCACCAATGACCGCCCTGACAGGGAACACAACAAAGAGTCCCAGACAGAGCAGGGGAATAGTGTGGAGCAGAACTCAAATTCGTGTAAAAAGACCAGACTTCATGATCTAACAGAGACTGGAGAAACTCCCAAAACTATGGCTCCCTGATGCTCTGTTAACCCAGAACTGAAACCATTCCCAAAGCCCACTCTTCAGACAAAGATTAGACAGGGCTATAAAACAAAAAATAGTACACGTGAGGTGTGTGCTTCTTAGTTCAATCAGATACACGAGACCAAATGGGCAGCTCCAGTCCAGAGGCAGGATGAGAAGGTAGGAAGAGACAGGAATTGGTCAAATGGACACAGGCAACCTGGGGTGGGAAGGAGGAGTGTGCTGTCCCATTGTGGGAATTGCAACTAATGTCACAAAACAGTATGTATATATAAATTTTTATATGAGAAATTAACCTGAGCTGTAAACTTTCACCTAAAGCACAAAAACAAAAATGTGTAGCCCCGAAACCACATTTGGGAAGGATGGCTAGGATATCTGGCAGGTTCTGGCCACTGCTTTGATATCTTGCTCTGTACAGGCTGGCAAAGAGTACGTATCGCCCCAGTGCCCAGATTCTCAACCCTGGCTACACGTTAGAATCCCCTGGGCTACTTCTGAAACATACTATGCCCAGAACCCAGAAAATCAGGGATTTTCTGATTCAATTGGTCTGGTGTGGCAAGGCAATGGATATTTGTGAAAGCCCCTCTGCCTAGGTAATTTTAATGTACAGCCAGGGTTACAATGATTTAGATTAGTAGTTCTCAAAGTGGTTCCCAGACCAGCAGCATCAGCATCATCTAGGAAGTATTAGAAATGCAATTTTTAGATCCCATCCCAGACCTACCAAATCATTCTCTGATGGCAACTTAAGCTTTAACAAGCCCTCGAGGTTATTCTGATGTGCAGCTGCTCCACACTAATTTAGAGAGGAGAATAAGAAGAGATTTTCAAGCAGGGTTGTTCTTGTTAGGGGCCGTTGAGTCAGTTTTGACTCACAGCCACTCTATGTACAATTAGGCGTGGATTAACCAGAGGCACAGCAAGCAAGGTACAAAACCAAAACACCAAACCCACTGCCATCGAGTCGATTCCAACTCATAGCGACCGTATAGGACAGAGTAGAACTGCCCTGTAGAGTTTCCAAGAAGCTCCTGGCAGATTCGAACTGCCAACCTCTTGGTTAATAGCTGTAGCACTTAACCACTATGCCACCAAGGTTTCCAAGCAAGGTATCCAAAAAAAAAAAAATGACGGGCTTAATTGTATTCATCTACTAGTGAACAGTTTCACATGAGTTTCACTACATCTTTGGAACGCCTTTCTTTGGAATAGGCACAAATATGGATCTCTTCCAGTCGGTTGGCCAGGTAGCTGTCTTCCAAATTTTTTGGCATAGACAAGTGAGTGCTTCCAGCGCTGCATCTGTTTGTTGACACATTTCAATTGGTAATTCTATCAGTTCCTGGGGGCTTGTTTTTCAACAGTGCCTTCAGTGCAGCTTGGACTTCTTCCTTCAATACCATCAGTTCTTGATCATGTGCTACCTCCTGAAATGGCTGAATGTCGGCCAAGACTTTTTGGTATAGTGACTGTGTGTTCCTTCCATCTTCTTTTGATGCTTCCTGTATCGTTCAATGTTTTACTCACAGATAGAATCATTCAATATTGCAACTCAAGGCTTCAATTTTTTCTTCAGTTCTTTCAACTTGAGAAGTGCTGAACATGTTCTTCCCTTTTATTTTTCCAACTCCAGGTCTTTACATGTTTCATTGTAATATTTTACTTTGTCTTCTCCAGCTGCCCTTTGAAATCTTCTGTTCAGCTCTTTTACTTTCTCATTTCTTCCATTCACTTTAGCTACTCTACATTCAAAAGGAAGTTTCAGAGTCTCTTCTGACATCCATTTTGGTCTTTTTTTCTGCATTTTTGATGACCTTTTGCTTTCTTCATGTATGATGTCCATGATGTCATCCCACAACTCATCTGGTCTTCAATCATTAGTGTTCACTGCGTCAAATCTGTTCTTGAGAATGCCTCTAAATTCTAAAGGTCATACTTTGGCTTTATGGACTGTTTAATTTTCTTTGGCTGCAACTTGAATATGAACAGTTGAGATAGTCTGTTCTGCAGTTCACCCCTGGCCTTGCTCTAATTGATGATATTGATCTTCTCCATCATCTCTTTCCACAGATGTAGTCGATTTGATTCCTGTTTGTATTCCATCTGGCACAGTCCACATGTATAGTCACTGTTTATGTTGCCGAAAAAAAGTATTTCCAATGAATAGGTCATTGGTCTTGCAAAATTCTACCATGCCATGTCCAGCATCGTTTCTCTCACCAAGGCCATATTTTCCAACTATCAATCTTTCTTTGTTTCTGATTTTCACATTCCAATCACCAGTAATGATCAATGCATCTTGATGGCATGTTTCATCAATTTCAGACTGCAGAAGTTGGTAAAAATCTTCAATTTCCTCATCTTTGGCCTTAGTAGTTGCTAAGTAAATTTGAATAATGGTTGTATTAACTGGTCTTCCTTGTAGGCATATGGATATTATCCTATCACTGACAGCATTTTACTTCAGAATGGATCTTCAAATGTTCTTTTTGACAATAAATGTGATGCCATTCTTCTTCAGTTTGCCCTTCCCAGCATAGTAGAGCATATGATTGTTCAATTCAAAACGGCCAATACCAGCCCATTCAGGTCACTAATGCCTAAATTATCAGTCTGTATACATTCCATTTCATTTTTTGATGACTACAATTTTCCTGGAGTCATACTTCATACATTCCATGTTTCAATTATTAATGGATGTTTGCAGCTGTTTCTTCTCTTTTGTGCCACATCAGCAAATGAGGGTCCCAGGAGCTTGACTCCATCCACATTATTAAGGTCAACTCTACTTTGAGGAGGCAGCTCTTCCTCAGTTGTAATTGGAGCAAGTTCCAGCCTGAGGGGCTCATCTTCTGGCACCATATCAGACAATGTTCTGCTGTATTCATAAGGTTTTCACTGGCCAATATTTTCAGAAGTAGATCACCAGGTCCTTCTTTCTAGTCTGTCTTAGTCTGGAAACTCCACTGAAACCTGTCCACCATGTGTGACCCTGCTGGTATCTGAAATACTGGTGGCATAGCTTCCAGCAATACAGCAACGTGCAAGCCACCACAGTACAACAAACTGACAGATGAGTAATGGGCAAGCGGGGCAGATAGTTTAATTATTAAACTCCCTGTTTTTCAAAAATAAACTTTTGCATAAATTTATCCATCCCACAACTCCAAACTGACTTATAAAATCTTCAAAGGTTTTATAGGATAAATACCTCACCTCTACACTTATGGGGGTTCGAACCCACCAGTGGCTTCTCAAAAGAAAAGACCTGAAAATCTGCTTCTGTAAAGATTATAGCCTAGAAAACCCTATGGAGCAGTTGTACTCTGTAATATGTGGGGTTGCCATCAGTCGGAATCAACTTGACTGCAAAGGGTTTGGTGCTTTGGTTTTCTTAATGTTTGTAAAATCCATTCATGTTGCTACTTGTAGTTTGTTCATACTGATTGCTGTTTACCATTCCACTGAGTTAATATCCCACAATAGGTGTAGCCATTCTATTTTCCATGGACATTTGGGCCATTTCCAGTTTCGGGATATTATGAATAGAGCTGCTATGAACATCACATACATATTTTTTGTGGACACGTAGACACAATTCTGTTGGGTGTCTGTTGAGTTGGAAGTAGAATTGCTGGCTCAGATTACTGAATTTTTAATAAGATTGAATTACATCCCATGACCCCTTACCTCTCAAATAAAATAATGGTTCCCAACTCCATTTTACAGATGAGACACTGAGGCATTAACTAAAGTGACTTCATATTAGATCTCTTGCAGGGCCAGAGAGAGAGCCTCCCCACCTTCCACGCTAAACCTGCTCTTCCTGGCCACACCATATTAAACAAACCTTATTGTTGTTTTAACCAATAAGCTTATGGTGATATTAAAAATAATAATATTCAGCAACAGTCGCAGTTGGCCGTGATTGCAGAGGGTGGGGAGGACACCTTCTCCTTACCATCCAGTCTTCATTTCTGCATTGACAATTGTCTGTTTTGGAAATTTGATCCCAGAGTAATAAAAACAAAAAAGGTCTCTGGGCATAACAGAGTGCTTCAGTTATCTGCAGCAGGCAGGGCTTCCTGCTGGAAAGTGTGCCCCAGGAAGAGGCAGCTCCACCCCACAGAGGTCAAAGGCCACCTCTCCTCAGGCCGAGCTTGGAGCTGTACACAGAGGACAGGAAACTCCGGAGGACCCTAGAGGTTAGGGGCCTGCTCTTTGACCTGGGTTTGTTCCTGCAGATTGGAAATCTGCTCTTGCTTATCCACAGGTTACCCAGTCTCTTTTCAGAGTGGAGTTTTTATTCTAAGTTTACTCCCACAGGATCTAGACACCCACATCTCCCCACCCCTTTCACTTCTGGGTTTGAGGCCATTTGCTTAATTTTCAATAAAAAGTGTAAACGCGTTTCGTCAGCTGATGCTGAGGGCAGAAGCAGGCTCGGCATTTCTGAACCTTCATTGGGGGCCCCTGGGTGGGATGGGAACTGCCCTCGGTTTAGAGTCCAGAGACAGGCATTCTGGTGCCATTCCAGCCACAACTGTACTGCACAGTCCCTCACTTCTCTGGGATGATGGATGAGAGTGCGCCTTTTTGTAAAGGACTTTACAATCACAAGGTGTTTTATGACATAAAGACAGCGCACTCAAGCGCTGAAGGCATGATTCTTCATTCTGTCCAGCCCAAACCACTCTCAGGCACATTCTCCACTGGGGGACTTCTGTCTGGAAGAGAAGCCAACTCTCCCCTGCCCCCCTACTTTGGAACATTTCTCTTACTGAAAACAGCCTCTCACAGAACTCATGGCCATTGCCTTTGACCAGAGCTGGCGTTCAGCCATGTGCCCTGTACAGCTATGTCTTGTTACAACAGTGAAATGCTTCTATGTCTGCTGCTAACAGGCCACTGCCCTGATCTCCTCCTCCCAAGTGTCCCCTGCTGCCCTGGCCACACCAGGCACCCCACACCCTAGTGCCCCCCACCCCTTACCGCTCCAGCATGGCCCAGCAGGGGTCCTCCAATCCCTGCTGTAGCATGAAAGCTGACTCCCTTCTGATTTTTAATATCACTCTGCCCTATAACCAGTCTCTCATAGATAGATATACGATGTATAACTACAAGAGGATTGAACCAAGTGTTTAAGAATCAGCAGAATTAAATATCCAAATAGAATAAATAGTATCATTTATTTATTAGCCATCTTATTCTTGAGGCTTGGTTCCAAATGACTTTCAGCTTATGCCAAAATCAAACTCACTCTTAAAAGATAAAACTTGGCCATGTGTAAGGGTTGACAAAAGAATGTGATGTCAGTCCCAGTGACAATCTTAAATAATGACACCAAGAAAAAAAAAAGATTTCAAGCAACGATAGCCTCATTGAAATAAGGGCATACCCTCTTAAGGTGACTACTTTAAAGGGTTTTTCCACATGTGTATAATAATTCAGGAAAATTTTAATACTGGGTGGACATCAGATGGCATTAAGGAATTATTGCTCATTTTTAGATGTGATAATACTATATTACATTTTTTAAAGGAGTCTTCATTTTAAAGATTTGTTGTTGTTGTTGTTGTTGTCGTCAAGTCAATTCTGATTCATGGCGACCCCATGTGTGCAGAATAGAACTGCTTCATAGGGTTTCCAAAGGCTGATTTTTTGGAAGTAGGTCTCCAGGCCTGTCTTTTGAGGTGCCTCTCGGTGGGTCCAAACAGCCAACCTTTTGGCAAGTAGTGAGCACTTACCATTGGCGCCACCCAGGGACTCTGATTGGGTGGCGCAAATGGTTAAGCTCTGGACTGCTAACTGAAACATTGGTGGTTGAAACCCACCCAGAAATGGACCGGAAGTAAAGCCCAGCCATCTGCTTCCAGACAAAAAGTCACTGCCTTGAAAACCCTATGAAACAGCTCTACTCTGCAATCATGACGTCGCCATGAGTCAGAGTCATTTCAATGGGAACTAAAACAACAACAATTTTAGAGGTACAGACTGAAATATTACAATGAAACAAGACAGAAGAGATTTGTTTCAAGATCATCTAATAGGGCAGAGGAGTGACTGCTGGGGGGAAGCTGAGTGACGAGGATGTGGGGGGTTCATTATACTATTCTCCACTTTTGTGTGTGTTCAAAAGTTAAGCACTGGTGTTTTCAGTCTGTACCTCATAGATGAGAGAAAAACAGATAGGAGCACCCTGGATTAGGGTATGGAGAGACCTGGAAGACAGTCCAACCACTCTCCATGTTGCCATAGACAACCCCTTACATTTTCTGTGCCCACTTTCCTTTCTGTGAAATGTACATAATTATAACCCACGCACACACACACTCCTACCCAAACAGGCTAAGAAGAGCCTAAGTAAGAGAACATTTGTATAACATTTTGAGTTCCTTGGAGGAAAGGTGCAACATAAATGATGCATTATTTTAGGACCTTGCCCCAAGAGGTGTTGTGTGAAGCTTAGTTTAGACGGTTTAGGATTCCCAGGATCCTCACAGATTTTTCAGAAACTACCTCATGCTTAGTTCTCTCAGCCAACTGAAAAAAGGAGCAGAAACAAAACACCCTGCTTCTACACAGGAGGCTTTTAGCAGCTCTGTTTACTCCTCCAACACAAAGCCCTTGTTATGTGTGACAGATGGTAGTACATGTTTCTCCTCTCTCTTTCTTCCTTCATTTGTCCCCCTCTGTTTCTTTGTCCCCCCCAGTTTTCCTTTTTCTCCAATATTCCTCTGCCACACACCACTTTTCCTGAATTGACTCAAGGGCCAGCAAGAAGGATAAATACAAAACTGAATACCAACACCAAAGAGAAGGCTTTTGCCGGAGCTGGCTATGTATTCCATCAGGGTGCCACAATTGCTTCGTGGTTCGCAGTGCTCATATTTAAACTGTATTTTTCAAGACAGAGTGACACACCTTTGAAACTGCAGGGGGCTCAGAGCAAACATGAAAAGGCCCATAAATATTTATGTGGCAGCTTTCCATGGGTTGTTTTCCCAAAGTAAATCATAGTCGATGTGCACACATATGTACACACACACACACACACACACACACACAAGTGTTCATTCCAAACCTAGCCACACCCAAGGAAAGGTTAGGGGTTCAAACCCACCAGCTGCTCAGTGGAAGAAAGACCTAGCATTCTGCTTCAATAAAGATTGACAGCCTTGGAAAACCTACAGGGCACTTCTACGTTGTCCTGTAGGGTCACTATATGTTGGAATCAACTCGATGGAAATGGGTTTGGCTTTGTTTATAAACCAGCCTGCAAGGGAGGGAGGGAGTGGAGGATTTGATCAGCAAGAGATTTTTCTCTACCCATATGGAATGCTGTTTCTGCCGTTCTGACCCAGGCAGTCATAATCTTTCCCAACTTCTGTTACTTCTCCTGTAAAATGAAGGTAGTAGAATAGGTAGATAATCTATAGTGTTTGCCCTCTCTAGACATCTATGATTCTATGAGCAATCACACCAAGGTTTTTGGAGAATTCTCATAACTGTGAATCTGCTTGATTCCCTAATACCTGGTAGGGGCTGGGAAGGTCTATTAGGATGGATGTCATAGCACAGCCTGACAATGACATGTCTGGTGGCAGAAGATGAAAGTTAGGGACAAAAGGAGGGGAAAACATGGCATTGCCTTCAATGGGGAAAATAACTCATCCATAAGTAGGATCAAGAAGAGGATCCAAGAGAAAAGAACTGGCATAATAGATTCCGGGTTAGGAGTCAAGACTTGGCACCTACCTGGATATCTAGGAGAAAAGACCACAAAAGATAAAACTGGGCAAAAGGAAGTATGTACCCGCAGATCCCCTTGTTGTTGTTGCTGCTGTTGTTAGGTGCCATCAAGTCAGTTCCAACTCATAGTGACAAGAGAGTGAAACACTGCCTAGTCCTGCACCATCCTCATAATCATTGCTATGCTTGAGCCCATTGTTGCAGCCACTGTGTCAACCCATCTCATTGAGGGTCTCCCTCTTTTTCACTGACCCTCTACCAAGCATAATGTCCCTACCCAGGGAGTGGTTCCTCCTGATAACATGTCCAAAATATGTGAGACGAAGTGGCATAGTGGTTAAGTGTTTGGCTTCTAACCAAAAGGTTGGCAGTTTGAATCCACCAGCTGCTCCTTGGAAACCCTGTGGGGTAGTTCTGCCCTGTCCTACAGGGTGACTATGAGTCGGAATCGACTTGACAGCAACAGGCAGAGCCCCTTGGTCACCTGAAATTCATCTCAGGTCCCAAACATGCTTCAGACAGCAACATTCTCCCAGAACAGGCATTCTGGCCCCTTTAGACAAGCCCTTGATTTGATATCTCGCTCTACACAAGGATAATAACTACACCCCACGCCCAGGTAAGAAAGAGTATAGGCTCAAAAAGATGAGGTTGCCATTTGAGAAGTAACAGCTACAGCTGCAAATGATTAACTCTAGGATTCACTACCAATTAGGACTATAAATCTCTGCTTACTTTGGCTCCTAGAAAGCTGATTTCACTGGGGCAGGGGCGGGCGGGGGAGGGGGTGGCATTTGAGACAATGAGGGAGAAATCCGAGCTTAAAAAGACACACTTCAAATGCAAAAGCAAGCAGGGTGTCTCAAGCACCAGAGCAGCAAAGCAGGCTGGATTTGTGGTTCTAAGCGGACAACCCAGAAGATGCCTTCAGGTTTAGCAAAGTCAGAGACTGCTGCCACCAGAAGAGAGCGTCAGGGGCCCGGAAGGAGGTTGCCTGATTCACTGGACCCCAGTCAGTGGCCAGGTCATAGCATCCCCCCAGGTGGTGGCCGAGCACGTGAATCAGACACTTGATGTCCCTCATCTCAGGGGTTCTCAGCCTTGGCTGACCATTGGAATCTCCTGTGAAGCTTCGCAAACATACCTACGCCTGGGTCTCACTGCGGACTAATTAAAGCAGAATTATTAGGGCTGAGGCTTGGGTATCAGTGTTCAAAAACTCCCCAGGTGATGCTCAACTGCAGCTAGGGTTAAGAACCACAATTTATTTCATTCTCACAACAACCCCATTAAAGGTACTCTAACTCTCATGACTTTGCAGAGGAGAAAACTGAAACCCAGAGAGGGAAAGTAACTGATCCAGGTTACACAGCTCCTAGTGATGGAGGCAGAATTTGAACCCAAAGCTCGCCCTCTTAATCAAAATGCTTTATCACCTTCCAAAGCCATGCTTCTCAGCTTTCCAGGCACTGAAACTTTGTGGGCTCTTCAGGTTAGAAAATGAGGCTCCAAAACTATATTTATAAATTGTTTCTAAAAAAAACTAATAGAAATGAAACATTAACCTGTAATACTGCTACATAATAACTAGTGTGTCAAGTTTCTTTCCTTTGTTGGAATGACCTCAACACAGAAAAGTTGCATTGGTCTTTTCATGCTTATCAGGAGTTTTCATTCATTCATTCAACAAACATTAATTAAGGGCCAGTTTTCGGCAGAGTTATTTAATGAGTTGCAGAGACAGACAGGTAAAGAGATCACCACAGGAAGATGTGCTCAGAGCTGTAACAGTGGCATGCTCCGTACACTCTGTGAGTCCCCAGAAGAAAGCAGGCAGCTCTGGGTGGCAGTGATATATTATACCTTTGGTCAGTGAAAAATGGCAAGGTAAATTATAAGATAACGTATGCATGTTGCTAAGTGGCGATACAAAAGATGGGGTCCCTAAATAGAGGCAGGGAATAATAAAATCTATGAGAATGTTGGTAACACACTGTCGCTGATCCATAAATATTTAAAAAATGCAGAGTCCCTGGGTGATGCAAACATTTACCGCACTTGGCTGCTAACCGAAAAGTTGGCAGTTTCAAGTCCACCCAGAGGTGCCTTGGAAGAAAGGCCTGGCAATCTACATCTGAAAAATCAGCCATGGAACACCCTCTGGAGCACAATTCTATTCTGACACACATGCGGTGGCCATGAGTCCCAGTCCACTCTACAACAACTGGTTAGAAAAGGCAGGTTCCGGGCTGTCACTGCGCGAATGTAGTGAACTGAACAGCAACCTAGAGAGCGAGTGTCCTGTCTAAAGTCACCTACTCTCACTTCCACCCAATAATTGCCATATAGAAGTGTGGGTGCCATGTTGTCACCTTCTGACCTTTTTAGGGAAAGCTGGAAATATGCATTGTTTAGAACAAGATCTCTGCACTTGCAAATGGCATCGAATTAGAGTCTTTTCAAAACACCGTGTAGACCGAAGAAAGCACACCCACACCAGGTCTGGTTTCGCCATCGACCACGATCTCCCCGCTAGACCCGAGGGTCCCAAAGCACCTGCTCATCCACCTGTGCCCTTCCTCCCCTGCAGGTATGCTCATTTACTTTGGGTACGGCATCTGGAACAGCACCCTGGAAATCAGCGCGCGGGAGGAAGCCCTGCACCAGAGCACGTACCAGCGCTACGACGTTGATGACCCCTTCTCGGCGGAAGAGGGTTTCTCCTACGCCACAGAGGGTGAGAGCCAGGAGGGCTGGGGCGGGCCGGCAGAAGACAAAGGCTTCTATTACCAGCAGATGTCAGATGCGAAGCCAAACAGCCGGACAAGTAGCAAAGCTAAGAGCAAAAGCAAACACAAACAGAACTCAGAAGCCCTGATAGCAAACGATGAGTTAGATTACTCTCCAGAGTAGGAGTAAACACGTAAGAGGGTGGAGATGACCAGGATTTATTTTCAGTCATTTGATCTGTGGGCTAGAATGTGAACTGTTTTGGCTCTCATTTCACAAACCCAGCCTCCCCCAAAGTCAGTCCCCTGTCATAGCCTGTCATTTGCTCCTTTTGCTCTTCAGGATAGTTGGGTTGAAGGGTTGGTTCCCTCATGAAAAGCTAAACGAGAGGCTACAAGAAATTCTATCTTAGGTGCAACCATCAGAGCTGATGGTAGCAAATGTTTCCTAGGTCTTTGCTTTGCTGCTTAGATCTTTCTGCTTCTTACTGAGACCCCAAGAAGCAAGGAGCAGGCTTCCTGGACCACACGGAGGCTGCAGCTCCTCTGGGAGATGAGCCAAGGCAGGTGAGAGTGTGCAGGCAGCACCTCGACCACCTGAGACCGGAGGGGCAAAGCTCTGTTCCCAGCATGTCGGGCTGAGGGTGGCTCCCCTAGGCCAGGGTGGGCAGGCTAGAGTTGGCGCTTCCTGAGCAAGCAACATTTTGTCCTGAAAGCTCACAAAAAACAAACTCACGGAGAAGACACGTGATTCTCTTCATTCATCAATGTGTCACTGTCTCCAAACCATATGTGAAGGTCCAGCAGAGATCAGGGTCTCTGAGACCATTTCCCCAAAGGTTTCTGCTTCACCAAAAATTACTTATGCAAGCCCAATAACATGGTGAAAAGCACCAAGAAAGCTCAACTTCAATGCCCCCAAAAATTAAATGGCCATCTCTTGCAGGGAAGGCCGGCAGGGCATTGGCAGAAATTACCTCTCTGTCATGCCTTCTCTTATACCAGACTCTAAGCTCCTCCTGGCACCATGAAAGAGGGCAAAGGTGGACCATGATTTCATGGCACTAATATGCCTTGAAGAAGTAGGCCGTTGTTTTAGAATCAGATAAAAACCTTTACAAGGAGAAGTGGCCCAGCCACTGAGATCACATTGCAAATTCTATTTCATATTTCTAAAATTATAAATTCTGGAGTTTTTTTAGAATATGTAAGCACTTGATTGGTGGGTGCTACCCTCAAAACAGAAAAAGTTGAAGCCCAGCTGCTTAGGTAATTGCGTTCTGTGGGATTGCATTTCTCTTCTGAATGGTAGTCCTCTGGGGTAGCTCAGAGCAGCTCACTGAAGCCCAGACAAATACCTACTGCTAAGGGCTAAATCTGGAGCATAAGGGGGGATCTTAAAAAAAGAAATTTTCTCAGAAACAAGTAGACAAGAGAAAAAACACATTGTCTGTATGTTCTACCCTTGGCTTACGGGGATTCCCATAGCTGCAGGGAGGTATATACGCACGTGTGTGAAGTCACGATTTGGGTCAAGCTAAAATTTCCTGAAAAGGAGGCAAAACAATGAATTCCTCACTTTATCCCTCCTAGATCCGTTATTATGCCATAAGTTTTCCTAAACACATCGACAAGCATTCAAGTCCATTCTTCCTTAAAGGCTGAGGCTTGTGCCATCTTGGAGAGGAGGCAAAGTCCATTCTTTCATTCAGCGAACACTGAGAATCTATCAAGTGTTGAGTGATGGTAATAGAAAGGTGTATAGCATCTGCCCTCAAGGGCTCCCAGTCCAGGAGACAGCCGCACTGAAGCATGATAAATGAAATTAAACAACCAAGCCTGACAAGTCCTCACAGCTGATACACTGAGGTTTAACATAATCTAAAATCATCCCTTGAGACTAGTTTTTTTAAATAGGCTACGGGTCTATTGCACCCATAGCCCATGTATGCCATTAACTTCAAATAACTACTGTTTTATAGATTTTCTTTTTTTATTCTTCTTATACTAATTGTTTGGAGCCCTGGGTGGCACAGTGGTTAAGAACTTGGCTGCTAACCAAAAGGTTGGTAGTTCGAATCCACTAGCCACTCCTTGGAAACCCCATGGGGCAGCTCTACACTGTCACTATGAGTCGGAATGGACCCGACGGCAACGGGTTTGGGTTTTTTATACTAATTGTTTGGAGTTCCTGGGTGGTACAAACAGTTAACGTGCTCTGCTGCTAACTGAAAGGTTGGGTTTCAAGTCCACCCAGAGGTTCCCTGGGAAGAAAGGCCTGGCAATCTGCTTCTGAAAAATCAGCCATTGAAAACCCTCTGGAGCACATTTCTACTCTGACATACATGGGTTCGCCATGAGTCAGAGTTGATTCTGGGACAACTGGTTGTGGTGGACACTAATTGTTTAGAAATCTGGTTTCCTGAGTTAGCTTTGTCATTTTAATGTAATGATTGGCAATGCTGTGTTTTCTGTCTCCTAAACTTAATCGTAAAGACACAGTGCCGCCTGGCCTGTGAAAAATATCTTTTGGAATTAATTTTAATTAATTATCAGTAATGTTCCTGGAAAAAAAAATTGGAACTGGTATTTGGAATCAACAAATCTGCCTAGTTTAAGTACAATCTGTTAAGCTTGAGATGAGAGTCCTGGTGGCACAATGGATAAGCTCTCAGCTGCTAACTGAAAGGTCAACAGTTCGAACCCACCAACAGCTCCATGGAGAAAAGACCTAGACATCTGCTTCCATAAAGACCACAGTCTAGGAAACTCTATCGGGCAGTTCTACTCTATCCTACAGGGTCACTGTGAGTCAGAATCGACTCAACAGCACACAGCAAGAAGCTTGAGAATACAATGGATAGATGAGGTGGAGCTATGTTCGTTAAAAAAGTTAAAAGAGAAATAGAAGTTCAAAATAACAAAATCTTTTACTAGTGAGGTTTAGGTGTCAAAGTCTTGATAGCCTGTTGGCAGACTGATGCAATCTTATAGCATGAGAAGACAGAACACATGCCTTGTTGGGACTGATTTCCTGCAGATTCTGTGAACCACTCTTGGGAACCATTTCTCCCAGATAGCATCTCTATAATATTTGAAACTCTGTTCTCTTTATTTATCTGAAGTTTATAGTTCATCTCCCAAGCAAACTTGGTTTAAAAAAAAGTCAATACAACAGAAAAAATTTTGTAAGCACATAAGCACGTTTTTTCTCACGTTTCCCAGCTTCGGTGAAACAGTCCCAACTTCACCATGGAGTTTTCAAATATCATCAATCACTAGAATGAATGTCATGGCATTTCCTAGCAGTTGCCTTCAGACCACGCTTGTGGGACTACATTAAGATCATCTTGTAGATTACTACCTTAGAACTTCATTCCCTTGAATGGGGTCCAAGGAGGACCTACAATTTGTTTCATTCTTCTCTGTAACAAGAGCTCTTCCAGCAGTTTGACCGTGTGCATTTGGTTTGGAGATAGTAGCTTGATTTTTTAAAACTGTCTTAGTTCTAGTGCTGCTATAACAGAAATAAACAAATAGGTGGCTTTAACAAACAGAAGTTTATTTTCTTACAGTTTAAAAAAGGAAAAAAAAATCCATTGCTGTTGAGCTGATTCTGACTCATAGTGACCCTATAGGACAGAGTAGAACTGCCCCATAGGGTTTCCAAGGAGCAGGTGGCAGATTCAAACTGCTGACCTTTTGGTTAGCTGTCAAGCTCTTAACCACAGCACCACTAGGGCTCCTCTCACAGTTTAGCAGGCTAGAAGTCTCAATTCAGGGTGCCAGCTGTAGTGGGAGGCTTTCTCTCTCTGTTGGCTCTGGAGGAAGGTCTCTGTCCCCTTGAGCTTTTGCTCTTGGGCCATCTTCATGTGGCTTGGCATCTCTTCTTGCCCCATCTCTGCTTCTCTAGCTTGCTTGTTTTATATCTCAAAAGAGATTGACTCAAGATGCATCCTTTTCCTGCCTTGTTGTTGGTGGTGGTGGTGCCGTTGAGTCGGTTCCAACTCATAGCGACCCTATGCACAACAGAACAAAACACTGCCCTGTCCTGAGCCATCCTTACAATTGTTGTTGTGCTTCAGCTCATTGTTGGGGCCACTGTGTCAATCCACCTCCTTAAGGATCTTCCTCTTTTCCACTGACCCTGTACTCTGCCAAGCGTGATGTCCTTCTCCAGGGACTGATCCCTCCTGACAACATGTCCAAAGTATGTAAGACACAGCCTCGCCATCCTTGCCTCTAAGGAGCATTCTGGCTGTACTTGTTCTAAGACAGATTTGTTCGTTCTTTTGGCAGTCCATGGTATATTCAATATTCTTCGCCAGCACCACAATTCAAAGGTGTCAATTCTTCTTCGGTCTTCCTTATTCATTGTCCAGCTTTCACATGCATATGATGTGATTGAAAACACCATGGCTTGGGTCAGGCCCACCTTAGTTTTCAGGGTGGCATCTTTGCTCTTCAACACTTTAAAGAGGTCCTTTGTGGCAGATTTACCCAATGCAATGCATCTTTTGATTTCTTGACTGCAGCCTCCATGGCTGTTGATGGTGGATCCAAGTAAAATGAAATCCTTGACAACTTCGATCTTTTCTCTATTTATCATGATGTTGCTCATTTGTCCAGTTGTGAGGATTTTTCTTTTCTTTATGTCGAGATGCCATTCATACTGAATGAAGGCTGTGGTCTTTGATCTTCATTAGTAAGTGCTTCAAGTCCTCTTCACTTTCAGCAAGCAAGGTTGTGTCATCTGCATAACACAGGTTGCATAACAATCCTGATGCCCCGTTCTTCTTCATATAGTCTAGCTTCTCAGATTATTTGCTTAGCATACAGATTGAATAAAAAAAAGGTATGGAAAAATAATACAACCCTGAAGCACACCTTTCCTGACTTTAAACCAATCAGTATCACCTTGTTCTGTCCGCACAACTGTCTCTTGATCTATGTAAAGATTTCTCATGAGCACGATTAAGTGTTCTGGGATTCCCATTCTTCACAATGTTATCCATAATTTGTTATGATCCACGCAGTCGAATGCCTTTTCATAGTCAATAAAACACAGGTAAACATCCTTCTGGTATTCTCTGCTTTCAGCCAGGATCCATCTAACATCAGCAATCATATTCCTGGTTCCACGTCCTGTTCTGAAACTGGCCTGAATTTCTAGCAGTTCCCTGTCAATATACTGCTGCAGCCGTTTTTGAATGATCTTCAGCAAAATTTTGCTTGTGTGTGATATTCATGATAAAAAAAAAAAAAAAATTGTTCTATAATTTCCACATTCGGTTGGATCACCTTTCTTTCCCGCCTTATTAACATAATAAACATAACCTAATCCTTATTGACATAACCTAATCCTGCCTCATTAACATAACAAACAACCCTTTCCCAGATGGAATTATAACCACTGGCAGAGGTTAGGATTTACAAATATTTCAGGGGGACACAATCAATCCATAACATCTTTATTTATTTATTGGTAAACTAAAAAAAAAAAAAAACCCTGTTGTTGTCAAGTTGATTCTGACTTATAGCAACCCTATAGGACAGAGTAGAACTCCTCCATAGGGTTTCCAAGGCTATAATCTTCACAGAAGCACACTGCCACATCTTTCTCCCGAGGAGTGGCTGGTGGTTCAAACCAGCAACCTTCTGGTTAGCAGCTTAGCACTTAACCACTGCACTATCAAGGTTCCTTATTTATTGGTACTTTGCTTCAATTCAAACAGACTTGAGGTAGCTATTAATAACACAAAACAAAAATTAAATAAGAAGCATAAGGAAAATAAAAATAGGATAAAGCAAAGCTAAGAGGGTGGTTAGTGCACAAAATGCATAACCTTGATACAAAATGCTAAATGTGCCCATAAGGGGCATCTTGAAAACTAAGGAATTGGCAGTAATGGCAAAGAAGTGCTCCTGATGGTAGATCTCTCCCGGTGAGAGTGGAGGATTGTGATAGCTTGGGTCATTGAAATCCACAGAGATGCATCAAACCTCGTTTTTACCGGCTAGCCCATGCCTTACATACAGTAGGTCTTCAATAAATGCCTGATGATTGGATGAATGAATGGATGAGAGGAAAATGAAATATTATTTATTCAACAATTATGGGGTGTCTATCACGTGCTATGGCATAAAAAAAAACATCGATACAATAATACATAGAAATCAGCTTTTAAAAAGTTGGGAAAATAGAATGTATAAAATATAATAATGAAGGTGACAGGTGAGATAAGGGAGCTGTAATGTGCTGGGGGGATTCAAACATGGGAAAAAACCTCCTCCCATAAGAAAGATTAGAGAGGATGCAGCCCTTGCGTTGAACCTTATAGAATGAGCAGAACTTTGTGCCATAGAAATAGGGGAAGGCATAGGGAGTGGAGGGATCAGCAGGAATAAGTTCTGGACTGGTTCCATGTCTGGCTGGTATCTAATAATCTGTACTGTGCTTCCTTCAAGGCAAAGCAAGAAGCTAGTTTGGCTGGAGCTTATGATTGATACATAATTTATACATAAATAGTAAGAAATCATGTTGGAAAGGTAGGTTGGGGCCACTCACAGCCTTGAATGTGTTTTATTTAGCTTAAGTGCAAAGCCCTCTTAAACACATGAAAGGAAAACTGAAGGATAGAATTATGTTAAGAACCCAATTCTACTTTTTAGTAACAAGCTAATAGCTAATCAAATGCTTAAATAACGGTCATGATGTGCCCGTTTAAATAAGCAAGAGAGAAGTTGTTGACCTTAGTATAACCACCCTTCTCTGGATTCTATAGGTCCATCAAGATACAAACCCAGTAATTATTTGAAAACAAAAAGGAAATTCCTTCGAAGAAATGTCTTGCCTTGTTTTTCCTGAAAAGTGTTGATAACCGTGACATGCTTTAAATCACACTTGTTAGAAATCTACCTTACAAGGGGCTACCACTTCTCTGAATTATAAGTGGAAGTTACATGAATTTGAGGACTACCTAAAGACTATAGGAAATTTCTGTCCTCTTTCTCACCAAGTTTTACCAAGGGCCCAGGATGTCAATGAGAAGGCCACTCAGGGTCAGCCACAGGTATCTCAAATGAGAGTGTCTTGTTGGGTGGAGAAGTCAGAGGTCAAGAAAAGTGTCAGAAGCCACCGCTGGGGTCTGGTTGCGGAGTCCGGACAGCAGTAAAAGGCCCACTCTTGGAATTAAACCTTCCAGTTAGTGAGCAGTCCAGAGGGGGACTTTATGTCCTAGATTGGGAGGGAGAAAGGGAGGCACAAATGAAACAGTTTCCAAAGTCCTCCACTAGGGCTCGGTCACACTAGGGCTCCATGTTCAGGAGGGTGTTTCCATCCAAAATTTTCACCCAGCCTCTGTTTCTCCTAATGGTGAGGACCCATTTGTCTAGAGGCCCTTTGTAGTCCCTTAGCAGAGATGTGCCAGCAGACAGCCAGGGGTGGACTGGTGGCCAAAGAGAGAGACAGTGTTTTCAATTAAACAACGCACAGCTGCAGAACCCACCTCCCAGTCCACAAACCGGGCCCAGGAGCTGTTTTACCAAGGAGTTTACTTCCTATTTCTCTGTGGGAGGTGGTAGTGGGTAGCAAAAGCCCCTTTTGTTTTCATAATTGTTAGTCCTGTGTCATGCTTTTATTTTCCCTAAGACTGTATAGGAGAGGCTGTTTTCATTTGTTTGTCCTCCTCAGGAGCAACTCCCTTTCTAAAAAGTTTTCCCTTTCTAGCTCTGCCTGAGTAACACACTCATCTTCCTGAAATACCTAGGTGGTTGTCTTTTGCCAAAATTGCTTCTCTAAGAAAATTAAGTTTTTTTTCTTGGACTTAAAGCCCAAACGGGATGAGTGAAACTTTTGAAGCCCATCAAAAGTAAATATATATTCTGCAGTATCAACTAAAATAGAGGTAGAAATCATTAAACAGCACCTCCCATGCGTGGAATTACAAAATCCACAAAGACAGCTTTGGGCTTCAAGTTTTCCAAAAGCGGGTGGCTCTAATATTTTATTCTTTGAGAACATTTTATGCATTTTGGCACACGTAAGGAAAGAAAATGGGTTTGTATTAGGACTAGCAAACAGGCAGCTTGGGTGTTTACATTATGGAATACTTCTGTGCCTCCCCCACCTCCTGTTAAGATTTCCTAACATTGACATTGGTGACTTTGGCTAAAGGGAATTTGTGGGCCGTGAGAACTGCCCAGGAAGCACGGTCTTTGAAGGGTTATGTTCATTTTAATATTACAATGAGAAGACTAGTCCACATACAATTCCTACCATTGGGTGTTGGCAGTTACTGATACAGTTGTCTCAATCGCTCATACTCCAGAAAGTATTTACACTGGAAATCATAATCCCCCACTTTCCAAAGCAAAGACACTGTTCATGTTTTGATGGCGCATAAATACCTCAACTGTTTGGGTTGATGGAAGGGGCTGCACGTTTTTAAGAGGGCAGCTATAGTCCTCATCCCATGTAGTAACCCTAATCTGATGACAAGACACCACATTGTAGCTTTTCTCACTGTGGAACAGAAATGTTACTCTGTAATTCCTATCCAAAGTTATCAGTACAGCTTGTAAATTTTACTGACTTGTTTCATTTTTGTTCGGTCCTTGAGAAGTACAACTGGCTTTTTGCAAATGGTAATTTCTGGTGTCGTTCTCTGCTATTTTTTTTTTCTTGGTATGAAATTGCTGTATTTGTTAAAGTTTGTTCGTTTTGTGGTTTTTAATTCCCATTGGTGCACTGTACAGTGGGGTGTTGTAGTGTATCATGAAGAAAGAAATATTATGCAGATATGTTATGAAGTGTGTTTTATTTTCAAATGACTGTAGTGTTGACAATATATTAATTTATCAAGATACTAAGGAAAAATTCTGAATTTACCAAAATGTGTATATTTTAATAAATGCATACAGCTTTATTGTGTGCCTTTAAATTTAAAAGTGGGTTTATAAAAAAAAAAGTCAGAAACAAAAGTGTCTTACTACAAAATATCCATAGTAACGTCAAGCTTTTACAGAGGAGACTACCATTAAAAAGGAAAACAAGAGCTTTCCTGTATACATTTTGTTAACCTGAACTAGTACCTGAATTCTGGTACTTTTGTTCCACTCTAAAATGGAGATGAATAAGCGGATCTTGCCTTAAGTGTATCAATTGTCCTTTGTAGAAAAGCCAGATAAATGAGCTCATTTTGAAACTAATTACATTATCGTGGAAAATTTGTTTTCAGAATAAAAGTATTTTAAAAATTACAGCAAATGGAGTATTAAAATTTAAATTCGAAGAAAGTCAGTGCTAACCTAGCTTTTTAAACTTACTTGGAAACTCTGGTGGCCTAGCAGTTAAGTGCTACAGCTGCTATCCAAAAGGTAAGCAGTTTGAATCCACCAGGCGCTCCTTGGAAACTCTATGGGGCAGTGCTACTGCGTCCTATGGGGTCGCTATGAGTCGGAATTGACTCGATGGCAATGGGTTTGGTTTTTGGCTTTTTTACTTTCATGAGGAGAACATAAAATTTCGTTTTTGTGGCCTCAGGAGGGCCTGAAGCTATTCAATCACCCTCTCACCATTTTCTTCCAACAAGTGTACAGGACTGTATCTGGGCCCTTGTTCACTATACTGTCTCCTTAATTATCCCACTTCCTGTACCAGCTCCCAGCCACACCCTCTCTCTACCCTCAGCACCATCTGATGCTTGACACAAACCAAATCAAACCCAAGAGCATATTCAATTCACCGTCCCCATTTATTTTTAGGACAAATTGGAGGGGAATTACCTGCCTACAGTCCCAAACCCAATTACAATAACATCAGTGCTGGTTTAATTCATCTTCCTTTCTTGATGGCACAGGTAGTAATACCTGGAGAAAAGGTAGAGGGGTGTAGCAGGGTCATGTATTCTCCATACCACAGGAGATGCAAAGACCTGCCACATCTTTATTTTCTACAACTCTGTTCTTCTTGGCAAAGGGCCACCTGTCTGGGCAGCAGGAGAGAGAAAAACAAACTTCAAATGTATTAATTTACAAAACAAGGCTGTCTTCCAGTTTAGTCTCTTTTAGATGATTGAGTGTCTTTTGGATAAATGCTTAGTCTTTTAGGTTGCCTCCTCCTCACCCTTTCTTCCCTCCAAAATGGTACGTGCAAACAGAGCTTTTATGATCTCATATTTTGCGTGGGTGGGGTTGGGGGAGTTGGGGTGCAGGTGAGAACTAGGGCTCTCTGGAGCCCTAACCTATACTACGGCACAATGGCTCATGGGTCTGCTTCCTGGACAAGTGGTCACAGAAAAGGGACTGGCCCATCTAGCCAGTGGGCTTCATGATGAGATGACACTCACTTCCAAAATCTTCAGGTCTGGCATTTAACTCCAGTTATGAGATCCCTGAACCCTGATACCTCTTTATTCTGACTCCACGCCTTTGCTGATCCACCGGCCCCTCCCTGCTTCCACTTTAGAATCCACTGCGTGTCACCAGGAGCCTAGGGAAACCGGGAACACCACCTCAGGCTCAATTATCCTCCCACTTCCTTCACTAATAATATACTATCATTTCTGGGCACTGCTCATTGAGGTTTATAGCCAGTGGTATGCTGCAGCTGCTTGTAAGAGTGACTGCTTATTTTCAGTAGTTTTGTAAGCCAGTTGTTAAACATGTTCTTGTTGTTGTGTGCCATCAAGTAGATTCTGACTCATAGCAACCCTATGTATAACAGAACAAAATGTATAAGACAGAGTAGAGCTGCACCATAGGGTTTCCAAGGCTGTAATCTTTCCAGAAGCCAACGACCACATCTTTTTCCCATGGAGCGGCTGGTGTGTTTGAACAGCCAACCTTTCAGTTAGCAGCTGAGCGCTTAATCATTACATCATTAGGGCTCTTTGTTATTAAACATAGCTAGTACTAGAAATTAACTTCTATAAAACCAAAAAACCCAAACCCATTGCCGCAGAGTCAATTCCAACTTGTGGCAACCCTATAGGACAGAGTAGAACTCCCCCATAGAGTTTCCAAGGAGCGCCTGGTGGATTTGAACTGCTGACCTTTTGGTTATCAGCCATAACTCTTAACCACTATGTCACCAGGGTTTCCTAAAACTTACACTTAAATTAATCACATTAAAACAAGGTTAATAAATACACAAAAGTCCTCACAAATGGGCCAATAAACAACATAATGAAAAGCTGGAGAAAATATTGAAATTGTCAAGGATTTCATTTCACTTGGATCCACCATCAATGCCCATAGAAGCAGCAGTCAAGAAATCAAACAATGTATTGCACTGGGAAAATCTGCGGCAAAAGACCTCTTTAAAATCTAAAAAAGCAACGGTGTCACTTTGATGACTAAGGTGCGCCTGACCCAAGCCATGATCTTCTCAGTTGCCTCATATGCGTGCAAAAGCTGGACAGTGAAAAAGAAAAATCAAAGAATTAATGCATTTGAATTATGGTGTTGTCACAGAATATTGAATACACCATGGACTGCCAAAAGAATGAACCAATCTGCCTTGGAGGAAGTACAGCCAGAATGCTCCTTAGGAGTGAAGATGGTGAGACTTCATCTCACATAGTTTGGACAAGTTATCAGGAGGAACCAGTCCCTGGAGCAGGACATGATGCTTGGTAAAATAGAAGGTCATTGAAAAAGAGGAAGTGCCTCAGGGATGGATTGATACAGTGGCTGCAGCAATGGGCTACCTACTATTGTGAGGATGGCACAGGACCAAACAAGGTTTCATTATGTTATACACAGGGTCACTATGAGTCAGAACCAATCTGAGGGCACCTAACAACAACAATTATTTTTTTACATTTTGTTATTATCTATTCTCTTGAAGTCATTTAGGAGACCCTGGGTGGTGCAAACAGTTAAGCACTTGGCTGCTAACCAAAAGGCTGGAGGTTCAAGTCCACCCAGAGGCACCTCAGAAGAAAGGCCTAGAGATCTAGTTCCAAAAAATCAACGACTGAAAACCCTATGGAGCACAGTTCTACTTTGCCTTATGGGTTGCCAGGAGTCAGAATCGCCTTGACAGTAACTGGTTTGATTTTTGAAGTTATTTATGACTATTATATCTGTATGGGGGACTATTAACATAATGGTGTTTTACTGTACATCTCTTCCCAACTTTGTGTTCAGTGCGTTCACATTGGTAGCTTGAAATCAGCCATCATGGGATTATTTACACCTGGAAGTAGGCAAATGCTACAAATCAGGGCTTCGTTCCCTCCACCCTCCCCAGAGCTGGCTGTTAAACATTTATCAGCACACCACTGCTTATATCCTTTCCGGCTAAGTGCACCTTAACTCGCCAATGTTTTCAGGCTTTCTGACTCCAGTCACACCCCCACCCACAGAACAGGGAAAGCCTGCACAAGCATTTTTGCCCTCTCCATCCTCTTTTCTCACCACCTCTTTTTTCACCACCCCACTATCCAGCAGGACCAGCAGGGCCTGGCTTTCCACCCTTCTTCTTCCTGTGTGACAAGGATTCCTCATACCTATTATCCTCTTCCCTGGAGGCAATAAGCCTCATGATTCAGTCTTACTGGTGGAAAGGTTGCCCTATTTATACCGCGGAAGAAACTCCTATCCTTCAGTAGGAGTTATCAGAGTCAAAAGTAATTGGACTAATACTCCAAAATACAACTTCGTTACTCGAATTTAAAATTGAAAGGTGATTCAGGGTATCAAAGCTACTGTAGAGGCACCTTCTACTTAGGTCAAAACTCAAAACCGTCTTGAAAATTAAATACCCTGTTATGGATTGAATTGTATCCCCCAAAAATGTGTGTCAACTTGGCTAAGCCATGATTCCCAGTATCGTGTGGTTGTCCTCCATTTTGTGATCAGATGTAATTATCCTATATGTTGTAAAACTTAGCCTCTGTGCCTGTGGTTATGAACCTATTTGGGAGTGAGCTGACCATTGTAACCGAACATGGGTTCTTGTCCTGTCCTATTAGCTGATTGAAATAAAACAGACACCACACAACCAGTTGCAAGGGAAACAGAAAGTGGAAATTTATTGTCTGTGCAGACAAGGAACAACGTGGGGTCTAGTGACCATAAGGCCACTCATTCCCTGACTGAGGGGATTGGGGAGCTTTTTATTTCCAATGGCACCTGGGGTTTGGGTTTGGTGCCCAGAACTCTCCGCCCTTAGCCCTCCCATGTCCACATTTGGAGGTCCGGATATTGAGTCATGTCAGTGTGCTCAGGTCCAAGGACAGGCTGAGAACACAGTTCTTCAAGTCCTGTCCATGCACCAAAATCTTGGTTCGCACATGCGCAGGATTCCGGCACCAAAGTCAAACCGTGGTTAGGGCCGCAGCGTGGTCGGGCCAAACTGCAGTTAGAAGTTGTGGCTTGGTGGCTGTGAGAGGGACAGGGAATGCGGCGAAGCCGAGGAAGTCTCCGCAGAGGATTCACCATTACGTTAATGAGGCTGAATTCGAGGCAGTTACCTTAATGAGACAAAACACGATCTACAGGATTAGGTTGTATTTTGAGTCAATCTCTTCTGAGATATAAAAGAGAGAAGCAAGCAGAGAGGAGAAGAACCTCCTACCACCAAGAAAGAAGAGCTGAGAGTGGAGCTGGTCCTGCACTGAGAAACTCCTAGACTCAGGAAAAGATTGATGACAAGGACCTTCCCCCAGAGCCAACAGAGAGAGAAAGCCTTTCCCTGGAGCTGGGGCTCTGAATTCAAACTTCTAGCCTCCTAGACTGTGAGAGAATAAATCTGTTTGTTAGAACCAGTCACTTGTGATATTTCTGTTATAACAGTACCAGATGACTAAGACACACCTTATTAGAAATTTAAAGGAATCCCATATTGCAAACGTCAAATTGACAACTCTTCTGGATTCTATTTTCAGCTATAAACAGGTCACTGACTGACAAAGGTCTTTTCTGTGCCAAAGCTCCCCCTCCTTTCCTTTGTCCCAAGCATCTCTTCCCCCACCTAAAGACAGATTCTTCTATTCTCACATTGGCCTCGATCAAATCCCGGGCAGCAAAACTCTTGGCTATGAAGCTCAGAGAGAAAACCACAAACTCACATTTCCCTGGCCTGGAAATTTGAATTCTCCAAACTTATATTATGTGTGTACATATAAGCCTGATTCCCAGCACCCTGTTAAAGACATTTACCATTTTCAGGGAGGGATGAGCCCCCTGTAAGTCAGTTAACCCAACGAGATAAGTACTATGGTAGGCTTTCCCTCAGAGAAGGAATAGAGAAATGGTTTGCAACTCTAACTTCAAACACAACCACAGGAATGCAATTCCGAACAGAATCCAAGAGGAAATAAAAAAATAGTTCATTCAAATTCAATTTTGGTGGCTGGAAGACTGTGAATGAGTTTCCTTCCATGTGGAGACACCACACCCCCACCCCCAGGGTGCGGGAGGGGAGGAGGAAGGGCTTTCCTGACAATGGAGTTCCCCTGTTCTGTGAAGATCTGTTTCCAAAGCAGTCTCTCTAATGTACTGGAAATAAGTTCAAGGTGTGGATACAGTGTCCTCAACTTCCCCACTCAGCCTTGTCCAACTCATAAGAGAAGGTGGAGTTTGGGTTAACGAACAGTGGTGGCAAGGGCAGGGGAAAGAGAAGTTCATAAACAAGCTGTGAGCCTTAAGGACCAGTGGAGGAAGGGCACCTCTGCCCTATCTGCTCCCTGATGCCTGAAATTCCTCCCCTGGAAACAAAGTCTGGCATTCTTCGATAAGAAGGAGATCTTTAAATGTCTTCACAGTTAACTCCCCCTGGAACAAGGAACAGAGTGCCTTCCTTCATCTATGTTGAGATACAAATGACTGATATCAATTTCTTCTGAAAAAGGAAGTTTTCACAAGTCATGAGGAAGGATTATGAGGTCCCTGAGTTTCTGAGGGAGTCCCTGGATGGTGGAAATAATTAACATTCTCAGTTGCTAACTGAAAGTTTGAAGGTTCAAGTCCACCCAGACGTGTCTCCGAAGAAAATCCTGGTGATCTACTTCTAAAAAATCAGCCGTTGAACACCCTGTGGAGCACAGTTCTGCTCTGGCAGACAGGAGGCGCCATGAGTCGGAGCTAACGAGATGGCAACCGGTGTTCAGAGAACCTGAGGGGGAGCTGCGGGTGCTCCGGAAGGGAAAAATGGGCCCAGAAGGGAGAGGCTGGGGACCAAAGACACATGTGGCCTCATTTCTTCCACAGCCTTGCCCAGAGCTAGCTCTAAAAACATGATAAGCCAGTCCCAAAGTGAAGCCCCCAAGGGTCACTCTGAGGAAAGAGATGGCTGGTGGGGTGCAAAACGCCTCGCACTGCTGGAGACCCGTGTTCCAGTCCTGGCTCTCCACAGCACTTCCTCTGTTTCCTCATCTGTGAACAAGAAGATGACCTGTGATTTCTGACTTCCCAGATCGCTGCCATCAGGGCAGTGAGTATATCTCTCTTGTTTCCTGCTGCACCCAGCACCTAGTGCAGAGCCTAGGAGGCAGGAGGTGTTTAACAAATATTTGTTGAAGGAATGAATGAGGAGCTGAAATTTCCGCTTATCATACAGAGGCCATACTATGTGTTTGCCAAGATGGAGAACAATTTGAATCACTCTTATTTAAATATTCAACAGTTTACTTCCCTGGAAAATTTCAGATCACTTGAATCACTTTTAGAAATTGTTCTTAAGAAAATAAATAATTGGAGATATAGGTAAAGGTTTATGTAAAGTGACACAATTCAGGGAAAAATACCAAAAAATTAAAATTAACTTAATGCCCCAAATTGGAGGTTGGTTAAATAAATTATAATGTAACTATGGAAATCAGTACTGTAAAGCCATTTTAAAAGATGTTTTCAAAGACTGTTTAATGACATGGGAAATCTTCATTAATTAATACTAAATTATCCAATTAAGATACAAAGATTATATATCATGTCCTTAAGTTTTGAAAATATATGTATTTTATATGTGCATAGAAAAAGACTTAGAAATAGGTACATAAAGTGTTAACCATTGTTCCCTTTGAGAAGTCTGATTTGGGGTGGTTTTCCATTTTCTTCTTTATACTTTTCTGTTATTTCCAAATGTTCTTCAAAACGTATTTTACTTTTATAATCAGAAATAAAATATAACTAATCTATTTCCTATAACATAAGTCCCTTTTCCAATGTTTGCCATGTTCTATATGGCAAACCAAGAGGACATCCTGGTAATGACCCCAAGCAGTGACACAAATAACAAAAGCTATCCTCTTCAAAGCCAAGCCATGGTCAGATTGCTCCCTCTACAATGGCACATACAAGTTTAGAATTCTTATATTCCTTCAGGAGAAAGAATCCATACTCAAACAAAGTTTACATACTTGGCTTACATATACATTGTTAAAGATTAAATACTAGTATAAATTTGTTTAAGGATCCCTGGTGGCACAGTGGAAATGGCCAAGTGCTATGGCTGCTAGCCAAAAGGTCAGCAGTTGGAATCCCCCAGGCGCTCCTTGGAAGCTCTATGGGGCAGTTCTACTCTGTCCTGTAGGGTTGCTATGAGTCAGAAACGACTTGGTGACAATGGGTTTAATGGATAGCACAGTAGTTAAGCAACTGGCTGCTAACTGAAAGGTTGGCCGTTCAAACCCAAGAATCCGCTGCTTCTCAGGAGAAAGACGTGGCAGTCTGCTTCTGGAAGATTACAACCTTGGAAAGCTTATGGAGCAGTTCCATTCTATCCTATGGGGTCACTAAGAGTCGGAATCAACTCGATGGCAATGGGATAATGGGGTTAATTTGTTCCAGACGTCAAGGATATTTTAAAAAATCACAATTTTAAAGGACAAATATATGTGTATTTAGTTGTAAACATGCAGCTTAATTCTTCTACCAAGTAAAATATATGTTGCCTTGGGATTACTGCCTGTCACAGTAATTATTTGTTAAATAAGATGGAACAGAATCACATCCACATCTGCCAAAAATGAATTTATTTTCAAAATGTACATATTGTTGACGATTTATAAATGAAATACCTTCTTCACTAAGGGCATTCTTCTATTTGAATCTCCAGTGGGTCCCTACTGCCAGCAGAACAAAGCCCTTCCCAGGCTGCGTCCCACCCAGCTCTTCAGTCTCAAGCCCTGCCCTCTCCCCTGCGTCCTGTATACTGAGCGTGCCAAACTCCCCGACGTTTCCCAAGCAATGCTCTTCTCCGTGTGTCTTCTTCTTCTTTGTTTTTGTTTGTTTCTTTGTTTTCGTCCATGTGTCCTTCACCTCCTTGTCCACTCAGCAAACCCCCATTCATCCTTCAGGGACTTCTCAAATGTGTGTCCTCTGTGGATCTCCTGACTTCACCCTCTGTCTCACCCTCTCCTCTCCCAACCATGTGTGTCCACAGCATTCTTTTTATTAAATATATATAACACTTTACATTGAATCTGGCTATTTGTTTCTATGTCTCTCTCTCCCCCTATAGGTCAGAAGCCTCCCAATGGTACAAATAAATAAATTAATTAAACATGTATGTATTTGAACTTCTATTTTTCTAACATGTCTTTAATCTAAAAAGTAAAACCAAAAGCCTTATATTCAATATATAAGGCTTAACTGATATTGTGGAGTTCCCGGGTGGCACAAACAGGTACGCAGCATGACTACTGACTGAAAGGCCGGCTGTTTCAGACCCAGGGGCACCTCGGAAGAAAGGCCTGATGATCTACTCCTGAAAACGAGCCAGGTGAAAACCCCTTGGAGCACAGTTCGACCCTGACCCGCGTGGGGTCACCGCGCACAGTTCGACCCTGACCCGCATGGGGTCACCGCGCACAGTTCGACCCTGGCCCGCATGGGGTCACCGCGCACAGTTCGACCCTGGCCCGCATGGGGTCACCGCGCACAGTTCGACCCTGGCCCGCATGGGGTCACCATGCTTTGGAGTTCATTCAGCGGCCACAGGTGTAGGATCCCGGGTGGCACAGTCCGTTCAGTGGCCACAGGTGTAGGATCCCGGGTGGCACAAACGGTTTGTGCTTGGCTACTAACCCGAAAAGTTGGCTGCTTGAACCTACCCACCAGGCTACAGAAGAAAGGCCTTCCTACTGATCTGCTTTCAGAATATTAAACAAACAAAAACCCATTGCCACTGAGTCAATTCCAACTCATGGAGGCCCCTTTGTTACAGAGTAGAGCTGAGCTCCTCAGGGTTTTCTTGGCTGCAATCTTTACAGAAGCAGATCACCAGGCTTTTCTTCCACACCACCACTGGGCTAGTTCGAATCACCAACCTTTTGGTTAGTAGCCAAGTGTTTAACTATTTGTGCCACTCGGGACCTGCTCCTTAAGATTTCAGCCGTGAAAACCTTGATCTACTTCTCTAAGATTATAGCCATTGAAATGCCTATTCACAGTTCTACTCTGAAACACGTGTGGTTTCAACAGGTAATTTATGTTATGGTGGAGCTGCGTATTATGGGGTTTGTTACGGATTGTCGCGGGCCACATACTCATCCTACCATGATCTTAAGGTCTCCTCGGGGCAGAGGAGGGACAGACAGCACCACCCTCCTTCTTTCATTCAAGTTGTGATATTTTGTAGTTTACAAATACCCCTTTATGTGGATTTGTAAACTGCACTATCCATTTTTTAATTAAACTAACCCCACAAGAAAGAACAAGTCATTTAAAAAGATTCCTACAAAAGAACCATAAGGTGGCCATTGCTGCAAAACATGAAGCCAAAAGTGCAAAGCACGCTCCTGGATCTGGTCAGTATGATTAATTCTTTTTAAAACTATATGTTTACATTAAAATAGGATTTTATTCCATGTAAATTGAATAAGTCTTAGGAAAGAGATGGGGAATGACCGGAAAAATCTGTAGTACCATCCGGGGGCTTGCTAGCTATCTGATGGCAAAGCCCTTAGCTTAAAGGAGAGTTATACATTTTTATTTTATAAAAGGGAAAGTATTCCAAATTTGCCGAGCTTGTCTGTGATGACAGTTTGTCACCTAGCAAGAATTTTGAAACAGAGTAAACACTGTTAATCTGTGATATTGTGAAGGTTTGTAAGAAATCAATTGCTTTTCAAAGGAAATTCATGCTGTGGAGAGACCAGTTTCAAAAAGAAATTTAGAAATATGTGTGATTTTACTGTTGAAAATAGTGTGTTGAATATAAAAACTGTCCAAATATATAGAAAGGAATCTTGGAATTTTAAAAACTTGATTATGAAATTTTACAAATGACAAGCCTTCGTGGGTTTTCAAACCACGTATTAGAATATTTTAAAACGCAACATATTCTGAAGAGTTGGCAAGAACAACTGAAAGACATCAAGGAAGATGGAGAACTAGTTTTAACACACATGTCAAATTTTAATACAAATATTTGCAAAATTGTTGAAGGAGGCTGACAAAAAAGTGTAATGCTTTAGGAAGAAAGTCAACAATGTACTTCTTGTATGTGGTTCTGTGTATTCACGTGAGGTGTTGTTTTTCAACCAAAGCAACCGTTGAAACCAAGTAGTAAAAAAAAACTGAACTAAGAATCAGACTTTTTAATGTTTTTTATCCCAAATATTAAATAAGAAATTATTTCCCAACTCATTGCTTTCTCTAAAATAGTATAACTAACATAAAGAGAAAAAAATGGATTTGTGTCATTAGTAAATAATGTGAAATGAATTTAAAATGTTAATTCATCTTTTCTCATCCTTTTAATATGTTTTAATGTGTTTGGTATGTTTTATAATGTACCTAATACATCAATACAATAGTCCGTGTATATGAACAATAAACACACATATGGACATTTGAAGTCAGAGGAGAAAGATAATGAATGCTCACAGAATGAAAATCTTATCAGCTTTAGCAGCACAGGTATAAAAAGTGCCCAAGAAACCCGTGCATAGTATAAGAAGGAAGGGGTAAGAATTCTGAGGTCTGTTCATTTTGTAAGAATCAAAGGGAAAGAAATCGCTATAATTTTTGGCGGCCTAGAATTTAAACTCCCCCACTGAGTAAAAGAAAATAGTGTGGAACTGTCTCTCCAGCTAAGAAAGTATATTAGAGAGGAATTATATCTTGAAGTTTAGTTGCTTTTTCTGGCAAACTTTCAAGATCTGACCATTAAATAAATTCACTTGGCCAAACAAAGACCCGTTATAGTATCTTTGCTAAAAGCACACCAATTTGAATTCATGACTATGATAAATTCAGCTGTTTGTAGAAAATGCCCAGCCAGTTAGTGAAACACAGAGAAAAATTAGAGGCATTTTTATCATTATATAGCAATTTAATGCTTTGAAAGTAAGATGTTTTCTTCCCACAAATTCTGTAGAGCTTTCGTTTCCATTTAACAGATTGGAAGATGGATGCATTTGTAGTTAGTTCACCTATTGCTGTGCCCAGGTCTCCATCCCCCTACAAGATAGGTAATCAATCTTTTTAGGCAAAACTTGCATCTCAAAAACTGCTCTTTCTCAGGTCCCAGAATCAGTTTAGTGACCTCATGAGATGAGGTGAGCACACCTGGTGGCAATCAAATGAACTATTGATGGGACAAAGCAACTAACTTGCAGCAGACAATTTGAGGACAAATATAAGGAAAACTACTTTCACTGTGGGTGATAAACATATGGAAATCATTAACTCCAAGTGACAGTGTTAGCTGGAACATAAATAGGTTCAAAGAGGGCTCAGAAATAGCTCTCTAATGGGTTATTAAATGAAAGTTAGCTTTGTTCAGGGACCACCTCCAGGCTTTGGAGATGGACATCAAGGAGGACACTTATCCCACCCTTCTCCCCATCAAAACACTGTAGCTACCCGGGCCAGACACAGTGTGAGATTCTTTTGTTCTTAACATGACATCAGAAATAAATTCCAAAGCCTAACACACAGAGGCAGGCTTTGATAGCCTCCCAGATCTTGGCACTGCCCACTCTCCTTGGTCCAGGAGGGAAAGTACATGACTAGGAAATCAGAATCCTGGCTCTGTTTCTTTTCCATCCTGAAGCCAAATATTTTTCATAAACAAAATTCAGACGCTACCTTACTTCTGAGGGTCCTCGCAAATGGAAAGTAACTCAGAAAGACCTCCTGACCTAGGGTGCTGTCTTCTCCCTTTATTTTCAAGTTTTAAGCCAAAACTGGTTAACTTCAAAAGGACTCTGTGCAAAAATCCTAACATTGTTCTACTAAGGAGGCCTTATTGAATGATTGATATTTTGAGGGTTTTCCAGCCCAATGATTTCTTTCCTAAAAATAGAGTGTACTTCACTCTACTTGGCCTTTTGTTTGCAAACCAAGCCCACAGCATGAACACTGTCCATTGCCCATTTTAACAATATTGGGAATTGCTAACAAGTGGTGACCACAGTGGACCGAATCTGGGCTTTCCCAAGTGACTTTTTTTACATACAGATTACAACCTTTGCCATTAATTAGAACTTCAAAGCCTACAAAGGCATTTATCCCCTTCAGTAGCTGATCACTCTTATTTCCTGACTTGGTGGAGAATATGAGCCTACATTTCCTCTTTCCATAGACACAAATACCCCAATAGCCCTTGTACTAGTACAGAAGCTTGAGTTTCCTTTATTTTCCAATCGACTATAGGCAAAAGATCCCTTTCTAAGATTATTTGTTTCAAAGACAAGTCCAGAATTTAACCCTACCCCTACATCAACATTGTTAATTGAGAGAATATTTATGTTAAAGAATCTTATGCCAATTTTGAAACTGTTCTTTCCTTAAACAGTTTTCCATGGTAATTCATTCCACTTGCATAGGGAATAAATTCCACCTGAAGGATAAAGTGGTGGTTAATATCTCAGGCTGTACAACCTGACTGCAAGAATTATAAACCTAGCCATGGAACCTTGGGCAATTTATTTAACTTCTCTGTGCCTGTTTTCTCAACTCCAAAATGGTTATACTAATAGCCCCACATTGATGGCATTGTTGTGAGAATCAAATGAGTAAACACCTGAGTAGTCCATTCTACATTATTATTATTTCAGGTAAAATTAGTTCTTTTTAATATCCTATGAGAAAGATGTATATTTCCAATATTTTCATTCCACTGTATTTTTTGGACATAATTTTGTTTCATTCCGTAAACTCCAGGTATGCTATAGCAGCATGAGAATGGACCTTAACATTGGGAGACACGGGTTCAAATCTTACCCTTACTACTTATTACCTTTGTGATTTAGGTGCATTACTTTATCTTTGTGAGCTCCAATTTCTTCACCCGGAAAAGGGAAATTATGCCTCTCTTACACGAGGGCAGTGGTGGCTCAGTGGTAGAGTTCCCGCCTTCCACGCAGAATGCCCAAGTTCAATTCCTGGCCAATGCGCCTCAAGTACAGCCACCACTCATCCGTCAGTGGATGATTCAGTGCAGCTATGATGCTGAACAGGGTTTGGTGGACCTTCCAGACTAAGAAAGGCCTGACAACCTACTTCCAAAAATAAGTCAATTAAAACCCCATGGATCGTAACATGAACAGTCCTGTTGTGCATGGAGTCGCCACGAGCTAGGGGCTCACTCTGTGGTAGCTAAAAACAACCACCTTCCTATTGTTTCCCTCCAAATTCAAGTTTCCCTCCAAATTCATTTTCTCATATTCCATACTTGATCAAAACGTTAGCTATGCACAGAGCCAGCAAGAATAAAAGTCAGAGCTGCCATCAGAAGGGCCCCACACTTTGTGTGATGCTCTGTTGTCACCATCTTGAAACATTTAATAGCTTTATCATTGAACTTGTGTTTTGTAAGTGAAGTCTGATGGGACAATGAAACGTGTACACGAGCAGAAGGGATACACTCTGTGTGTACACCACTTCTTGACACTCTATTTGCATACAGCATTCATGACACCCTATGAGCACTGAATTTTGGTGGACCCACAATGCCTAGGAGTTCAGTAAGACTCAAAGCAAGTTCAAAGGTAGGTGTATGTTATGCTGTGACCGAGTATCTAGGTTCACTGACAACTCCAAGAGACCGTGATTTCCATTCCAACCAGATCTTGCTTCAAGTGCAGAAAGGAGGCAACGGAGTTCTAAAAAACATAAATGACCAAAGGACTTGATCATGTTCTTCTTTACTTGTGTTAACTTCCTGCTAGCCAATCATTTTCACTGAAAATGATGACATAGAAGCAAAATGGAAAATACCCAAAAACCAAACCCATTGCCATCGAGTCAACTGCGACTCATAGCAACTCTACAGGACAGAGTAGAACTGCCCCATAGAGTTCCCAAGGCTGTGATCTTTATGGAAGCAGACTGCCACATCTTTCTCCTGAGGAGCAGCTAGTGGGTTCCAACGGCTGACCTTTCGGTTAGCAGCTGAGCTCTTAACTGTTGCACCACCAGGTCTCCTAAAGGAAAGATCAGATACTTTACTATTCCTTCCTTGCTCATCAGTAAGCCAAAGGTAGAGAGTGTTGGCAGAATGTGTGCATATCAAGAAGTAAAATTAATAAAACAGTTGTGTTGGTGTTATACAATGTTTCCACTGTTCTGGTAAGAACAATACATATATGTATGTACGAGCTACCAAATGTGAATTGTTAAATGTCAGTGTTTCTTCATACCAGTTAAATTTGCCTTTAAAACTAACATTGCACAAATAAAAATGAATGGTAAAATTTCTGCTAATCATTTAAATTTTTAATTTTTCTTTGCTTAGACCAGCAGTAAATAGCAAATAAAAAATACCATGACAACAGGTTTGGTGTGGCTTTTGGTAACGGCACTTTTTTCCTAAGTTTTGAAAAAGGGGCTCCACATTTTTATTTTATACTTAAACTAGTTGTCATCAAGTCAATTCTGACTCATGGAGACCCCACGTGTGTCAGAGTAGAACTGTGCTCTATAGAGGTTTCAATGGCTGATTTTGGGGGGATTAGATCTTTTTTTTTTAGATCTTCACGCCTTTCTTCCAAGGAGACTGTGGGTGGACTCGAACTCCCAACTTTCAGTTAGCAGCCAAGCACATTAACCATTTGCACCACCCAGGGACTCATCCTATAAATTATGCAGGCAGGCCTGAAAAAGACTATATATCCCAGCCTTCCTTGCAGCTAGGTGTGGCCACGCACCTTACTTCAAGTGAAGTCCTTTGGTGGCTTCAGAGACCTTTTGCAGGAGATACTGGGCAGGACATTTGCTCCTCTTCTTCAGTCCTTTCTCCACCTGCAATGTAGATGCTGCCATCTTGGACCCTGAGTTTAAGAACCACCTGCTAGTGATGGTAAAGAGGTGAGTTAGAAGGAGCTGGGGTCCCTGAGGACTTTGTGAGGCAGAACCATAATGCTACCCGTATTGAGGATCACCAACTTTTACATTTCATGAAATGGATTTATGAAATGATTCATGTGATAGTGCATAGCCTGTATCATTGTTGTTGTGTGTCATCAAGTCAATTCTAACTCATAGCAATCCTACAGGACAGAGTAGAGCTTCCCCATGGGGTTTCCTAGGCTGAAATCTTTACAGGAGCATATCATCAGGTCTTTCTCTCACAAAGCCACTGCAGGGTTCAAACCATCAACCTATTGGTTAGCAGCCAAGTGCTTGACCATCGAGCCACCAGGGCTCCTTAGCCTATATTAACCACTCAATAAATGTCTAGGTTTTCGGTGTTTGTTTTTAAATCAACTACGAGAAGACACACTATTCTCCATGCTTTTCTTTGGGACAGTTCAGCACCCCCAGACCATGTACAGTCCCCAGCATGGGGTCATTGTTTCCATTCTGCACTTCAGTCTGCTAACTGTACCTGGCCGTACATTCTATGTGCATGTCAGCTCCATCTGATTTGGTTATGTTTTTTTGCACCTGTCACAATAGAAACTGAGCGCTAGCACCTGGGGAGGGAGTTTTTAAATCATTCAGAGAAGCACAAGATTGATGCCTTCAACTAAATCCAGCCCTAAGAAGAAACAGTGAGCCACTCTGCAGAAGGTCTCAGCAGGACATTCGGTAGAAGCCTGGAGAAGGCGCTTCTCGGCGAATTCCTTGCTATTTACTCATAGTTAAATCAATTGGTTTCAAGAAGTTTAGGGACTGGCTGACTTGCAACATCCATAAAAAAGGTACAGGGCTAGAGGAAGACCTAGTTAAAGTCAATATGCCTTTATTACATCAAATATCCTGGAATCTCTTATCTTTAATCTGTAATGATACGCTTCTGCTGATATTTTTTTTTCTCCTTTCAATCAGGGTATAACTTTCCAGAGTAGATTAGAGATGACATTACTGATAAGAAACTAATAGCATCATTATTCATGAGGTACCTGACTGCACCACTAGACTGAGTTATTAAAGAACAAGGACTGTTTTTGTGCTCCTTTTTTATACGGTGGCTAATGCATGCGTGGCAGATAGTAAGTCCTCATTAAATGTTGCTTAATTAACTAATTAACCAATGAATGAATAATGTGATTTTAGCTGATGCTCATAAATCCCATTTTAAAACTACCAAAGTTTAAACAGTCTGTGAATTTTTAAATAAAATGCAAGACTTCAAATCGCAATAAAATATCAATAAGCCTGAAGGAATCCTGGCTCTAAAAGCAGAGTACAGCCATGAACTATGCAGGTGGCATCATACCCTGAAGGCCAGCCTCTTCAAAATTCTGTTCCATTCTGAGCAGGAGACAGAATGAGGGAGACATTCAAATTAATAATAGGTTTTTAGATTAATGAAAATATAAATAACCTTAGGAAAAAAAATAAAAAATTTATAGTAATTCTCCAGGATGTTTTCCCTGTAAAGTGTCTCTTGTTTAGCAGTGGTGGTTGCCTCCAGAAGACTGTGTGAGGTAATGGCGCAAAGGGTGACGGGAGCCAATGTAAAAGAAGTTTTATGATTGCGTTAAACTGTGGGATATTGGTAAGTGTGGACATGGGCTATTTTGGACCCTCTCAGCATCCATTCCCCCTTTTCTTAATAACAGCACCTTACTTCCTTTAGGGAAACCATCCTCTTCCCCACTCACACCCCAGGGGAATAAATATATGGAGCATGTGACCCAGACCTGGTCCAATTTCTCTAGCTACGACAATTGGCTCAGGGGTAGGCTCATGACCCTTTTAGACCAATCAGATGTTCCCTTCCTGGTATTTGAACCTTAAGCTGAGTGACAAAAAGAAGATGGAGTTCCTTGATCCTAGATATGGAGCCCTTGCAGAACTGTCCACTGGGCTTGCCCATCTCTGAACTTGGTTTTCCTGAAAAACCAAGTTTTCCTTCTCAAAATATCCCATTTTCTTTACAAAAAAAAAAAAAAAAAATTTTTGTTTTCCACTTCTACTTCGTCTAGCCAGAGTCTGTTCCTGTTACTCATAACCAGATGCTTCGCTAGGTATTTTTAATGACAGGTAAGTTGGGCACACATTACGAAGGGCCTTGCATGCTAAGCTAAGGCATTTGCACTTTATCTGGTGAGAAAGGGGGCATATCAAAGGATGTCAAGCCAGGAAAAACAAGGTTGAGGTCTGTGCATTGACCAAGCCCAGGTGGACTGTAGGGAAGAGAGGGAGGAGTCACCGAGGAAGGAGTCAACGCAGCTTCCAGGAGATAAGAAGACCGTGAAAACGCAGAGGAGGATGAGCCTAGGTACACGGCCAAGGAACTATCAACAGGAAAGGATTGGATCAGAACTCAGATTCTGGTTTACGTTCCAGGGAGCATGCCTAAACCCGAGCAGGAGAGCTTCAGGATGTCCTGAGTTCTATCAAAAACATAACTGGTTCCAGTGAGGAAGGCTGATTTGGGAATTAGTTTTGAATCCATGTCCTAAACAAGCCCCAAAGCACTCATTTACAAGCTACTTACAGGCAAGTTCTCAGCACCCCGCCCTAACCACAGTGAAGCCTTGACTACTTCCAGATTTTGAGGTTACCTAAGCATTTGGCAGCTAACCAAAACGTCAGTGGTTCAAATCCACCAGCCACTCCTTGGAAATCCTATGTGGCAGTTCTACTCTGTCCTATAGGGTCGCTATGAATTAGAATTGATTCAGTGGCAAAGGGTTTGTTGTTTTTGTTTTTGTTTTTTTTTCCTAATTCTTGGAAAAAGGAGTCCTGGTAGTGCAGTGGTTAAGCACTTGGCTGCTAACCAAAAGGTCAGTGGCTTGAACCTACCGGACACTCCAAGGTAGAAAGATGTGACAGCCTGCTTCCATAAAGATTACAGCCTTGGAAACTCTATGGGGCACTTCTACTCTGTATTATAGAGTTGCTATGAGTTGGAATCGACTCAACAACGGGTTTGGTTTTTGGTTTAATCCTTGGATCTGCTGTGCCACATTCAGATTTTGACTACCTGTGTGCTTTGAGATCCATTCATCATCTGTCCTTCTCTTCCTCTGCTCTCTATCTGCATTTGGCCAGCTTCTTGAACTTTGGCTGGCTTCTGTGTGGTTCAGCCAAAGGAAGGCACTGGAAGAGACCAGAGGGCGTGAGGAGAGGAGAAACCAAGACATCTATTGTTCTTTTGCTCTGCTTTGGGTGGCTTCTTCAGCAGGGCCTGAGTCTTCTCCATGGTCCCAGCTCTCACAGCAGACCTCCTCCTTCTGTGAGTCTCAGCTCTCACCAGGCAGCTCCCATTAGATGGCCCCAGTTTATGGTTATAGTAGCACCACCTCCTCCTGTTTCTTCTCTGTCTCTTGGTAGTGATTTCCTGCTATTGCCAAACTCATCCACTGTTTGGCTTCTCAGTTGTTCTGTCATTTATAACCAATTCCCTATATTAAATTCTGTCTGTTTGAAATCCTCAGGTGGTTTATGTCCTCTTGAACTCTGGCTTACCCAACTAGTATCGGGAGTGAGAAGGAAGAGGAAGAGAAGGAACAGTAGTGAAGGCAAGGAGGTCATCTACGGGTTTCACCTAGGATAAACATTAGTGATGTGCTTCTCTGCATATATCACAAATAGTGGCCCAAATAAGAGATCTCTTCAGGATTGAGGCCTAAGCCAAATGGTTCAGCAGCCCTCTATTAGAGATTGAAAGTGACAGCAATCCACCTCAGGTAAGTGTTGGCCAAAAAAAGACCTGGCTCTAAGGTCACCTGGAACTAGGGACCTGAATGTTGTTGGGTCCCCTGCTCCTCTGTCTCTCATTTCTGCTGTTCGTCTCCGGTACAGCAGAGAGGCCACATGGATAGTGGAAGCTCGCATAATCAGAGAAGACAGGTCTTAGTTTCAGCCCAAAAAATTCCAGGAGAGAATTCTGATTGGCCTGACTTGGGTCACACGTCCACATTCTGGACCTATCATCGTGGCCAAGGAGGAGGGTCATTGAGAGGATGGAAGGTCTCATTCAGACCACACAGTGAAAGAGAAGGTGCAAGGCCCCAAAGAAGGGAGAACAGACATAGACATTGAAGAACTATGTGTATAACTAGAGTCTCTGCCTAGACAGAATTCTTTTGGTTACATTTGAGAGAAACCTAATTTGAGCTTAGATGAGAAAAATCAAAGGCATGGAAGTATTGGTTTATTAACCAGAGGTCATTTGTGAAACTGGCCTCAGAAACGACGGATCTAAGTCCTTGTCACCACAAAGACCCTTGCTCTGTTCTTCTGCCTTCCTGCCTTCCTCATTTTGGTCTTATTTTCTCAGACTTGCTTTTTCCACAAGGCTGGAGCTTCTGGGCTCACATCTTCCCAGTTTTGCTGTTGGAGAGAAATGTGCTCTAATCATAGTTTCATTAACGGGAGTGTGAGAGCAAATTGTTTGTGCCACAGGGACCGTTCCATAAAGATTATAGCCAAGAAAACCCCACGGAACAGTTCTACTCTGTAACATATGGGGTTGCCATAAGTCAGAATCAACCTAATGGCAAAGGGTTTGGTTTTTTCTGTTTGTTTGTCTTGGTTTAGGGAAAAGAGATGACTCCCTAGCAGTGTGGCCTTTGTGAATAACTGTGCCTTTCTGGCTACAAGTTTCTTCATCTGACCAGATATTCTTTCCGTAATGGTCTCCTCTAGCATGCACATTCACTGAAGCTTTTTCAATGGTGCTCAAACTGTAGGGCACTCTCAGAATCACCTGGGAGTCATTTAAAACGCAGGTGGCCAGGCTCCACTCCCAGACACTGTCTCTGCATCTCCGTTTTACTGAGTCTTCTGCTGGTGGTCCTCATGCCATACTTTTGAAGTAGTGAATGGAATGGCTGAGATCTTTGTTTAGACACTCCATGACAAGCAAACCTGCGCTGTGTTTTGATTTGGGAAAAGCCAAGGGGTGGGAGGAGGGTTTGCCACATCCCAGAATTGAAGGGAATGCTGCAGCCCCAGGCCAGCCCTGTTGGTTGGAATGCACAGTGAGGTTTCCTCCCCGGTGCTGGTAAGCGCTGAGCTACTCAGCATCCCTGCTCTCACAGAGGCCTGAACAGAACCAAGAGAAACACCTTAGGCTCTCGGCTGCCCTAAGCATACAAGCATTCTCATCAGTTACAGTCCTGGACCTTCCCACACTTTTAGAAGCTCTCTCCCTTACGCTCATTTTTTCCTAATCCTTTGTCAAAATGGTAATTTAAAAACCCAGGCAGCAAGGGAACCCAGGTAAATTTTCTTTCTAACTTACGTACAGGAATAATGTCTACAAGGCTTGGGGAAATGTCCAGTGATTCAGTTTTACCCTGCTTTGTTTTTGTGTCAGTAGGTAGTGCTGGTATACTATGCTTTAGTAGGTTATGGTGGGAGCAAGTAAAAGAACAATGGCTTAGCTTCCCATTAACCAGCGGCTGTTGAAACCAGGGTGCCCTCCACACAAGGTCTGGAGACAAACACTCCCACTTCCTATGGGCCAGAGTCAACTGCAGTAGAATTGTGACATGAGTCGGGCAGAACTTGAGGCCCCCAGCCTCTCCTTTTTGTACCTTTCTCCCATCACGAATACTTCGGAAATTTTTTCATTAACCATTTATTATGTGTATTTTCTTACATAATTCCATATCAACATAACTAAAAAATTAAATATGTCAAATAATTTTAAAAGAACAACATATTAAATTGATAAAACACATGCTATTATAAGAGCTTTTTTTTTTTTTTTTGGTTTTTATTATAAGAGCTAAGGGAAGCTAAGAATCCCACTCCCAAAAAAAAACCTGTTCTTGAAACATTGTGTAGAATATGTACCAAATCCCATAATCCAGCAATTCCCTTCTAGGAATTTATTCTAAAGAAATTATCACATGTACGTGTAAATTATTTGTAAGGGTGTTCGTTCGGCAAAATAATTTTCTGTAGAAAAAATTAGAAAGGATCCAAAGCGACCTACATATTCTTGGGAATTCATTTGAGTAAATTGTGGTATATCCAAAAAACAATGAAAGGTTATGCAGGTACTAAAAATTTTGTTATAGAAAAATAATGTATAAGAAAATGTTCTCTGTATATTATGTTTTCAAAAGTAGGTTACAAAACTATATGTGGAGTATATTAGAGATTTTGTTTTAGATAAAAATGATTGGCTGAGAATACATATGAAAGAAACTAATAGAGATATTCCAGTGATAAAATTATGGGTAATTTTTTTCTTATTTATATTTTTTACCAGTGTTCATTTCAGTTAAAGAAAGTCCCAGTTGTTACAACTGGGTGCTCTTTACTATTTGAAAGATAACTTTAATATAAGGAGTAAACAACCCTTATCCTTCACAATCTCCCAGAAATGTCTTAACATTTCCACATTTTCCTTTTCAACAATGGAAATGGGGCATGGAGCAGTGACAAGTCCCTCCGTCTCCACTCCCTCCCCCTGCCACATGGCCACAAAGCCTGGGCTCTGAGACTCTGCAGAAGGAAGAGAAATATAGATTTCTCAAGAGCTGCTATTCAAGCCATAAGCAGCATGTGCCAATGTTCCACCCACAATCCTGGTTCAGTCTCCATTAAGCTGCACATCTGGCTGTCACACACTCTTTTGTGGGGCCATCTCAATGGCCACACTGATGCTGCCTTTCCCCAGGGCCAGCCCCACAGTGGCCTCCCTGTCCTCCTAGTATGTGATGTCATGAGCATGGGTGTCCTGCCAAACATTTAAGATGTGGCAGTTCACATTGCGCACATTGTATAGAAAAACACTAGCATGCAGATAAACACACACACTCACACACACACACGGCAAGATACAACCAAACCTTGCTCTATTGTTACACCAATTCAGCACTAATATGTAACTTGTATTCTTTAAGGACACAATCTTCTCTTTTTGTTGCTATCACTTAATAAGCAGCCCTAGATTAAGAGATTCCCTTGAAGCATTCTTTTCTCTAATTTGGTTTCCATCAGATTCTTGGAAGGCGTGGTTCATTTTCAAACCAAAGACCTCTTCAGATATTTGGTCTCTTCAGAACAGACCAAAAAGGCAGGCAGGTGGGGAGCAGGGAATCTTGGGGTACCTCAAAATCATCTCACCTCCAACAACCATCAAAAAGGGAACTAGGAAAGCTGTTAGCGGCACTACAGGAAGGCAGTGAGAAAGAAGTCCTTCTGTTCACTGTTCCTCAGAGTGTGGTGTAAAGATCACCTCATCAAAGTCCCTGGTGCGCTCAGTAGAAATGCAGATTCTTGGGTCCCAACCCAGATCTACTGAGTCAGTCTCTGCGGGTGAAGAAAGAGAACCTGAATTTAAAGTAACTCCCTAGTATTCTTAACATTGGAGAACAAGGGCCTTGGAGTTGGGTTTAAATCCAATTCTAGTTCCATGTAGTGGCTATGTGACCTTGGAAAATAACCTGAACTTTCTACATCTCCTTTTCCTCCTCTATATAATGAGGACTGCAGGAGGACCAAATGTATGAAGTGCCTGGCACAAACAGGTCTCATAAACATGAATTCCTTTTTCCCTGTTATTCAGGTATTGGGGTCTGCCATTTTACAGGCTATAGGTTTAGGAGGTTAATGTCCTCACCTGGGTGAAAAATTTTTTGTCACTGTACTCACTAAATTCTGATGGAGAGCCACAAAGGGCAGATAAAATAATCAAGACTAAACAAAGCCCTCTGAGGCAGAACCTGTTTACAGCTGTGTCATCTAACACAGCCATTAGCCGCATGAGGCTATTGAGCACTTGTAATGGGGCTAGCACAAATTAAGATATGCTGTAAGCGTAAAGAATTCATCAAATTCCAAAGACTTAGTACATTAAAATACCTTAGTAATAATGATTACACGTGGAAATGACAATTTTTATGTATTGGGCTAAGTAAATTACTAAAATTCATTTCACTTATTTATCTTTACCTTTTTTAATGTGGCTACTAGAAAATTTGGAGTCCTTGGGTAGTACAAATGGCTAATGCACTCAGCTCCTAACCTAAAGGTTGGAGGTTCAAGACTACCCAAAGGCACCTCAGATGAAAGGCCTGGGAATCTACTTCCAAGAAAAATCAGCCATTAAAAACCCTAAGGAACACAGCTCTGCTCTGATACATGTGGGGTCGCCGTGAGTCGGAATCAACTTGAAGTCATCTCCAAAACTTAAAATTACAGGTGGCTCATGTTATATTTCTACTGGGCAGTGCCATTCTAGGAAACAGCCACTCTCCCATCCTCGAACTGATAACAGAAACTAACACTGGAGTTATAACCTCCAAAAAGTGATTCCCTAATTAATTAGCCAGGCAACAGTCAGCTGAGAGAGATTTTGAGTCTCTTTTCTCATGCTATAGGGAAACATGAGGCTCAAGTAGCACACCCCTCACGTGAGAAGGCAAGCAGCAGCCTCAGGAAAGGAGGCGGGTGAGGAAAGGTGACCCAGGACAGGAGAGGAGAGCTACCTGGGGCTGCTTCTGACACAAGCTGGCGGTTGTGATACAAGGAAACGAAGACCCAAGGCCTTACTTGCTCCCTCACCCCCGAACACCTTTTGCTCCATCCATGTTCATAATTGTTTTGCCCTGACAAGTTCTTACGAGGTAGGGAGAGCCCTCCAATATAATCACATGACTTGTGTCCTTACAAAAACTGTATCAGAGCCAAGCAAATATTTTGGTCAATATGACGGTTGCTTTTTCTGTAAAAGTAATTGAGAAAAAATTTCCACTTGGGTATAATCCACTAATGTACACAACGTCCACAAAATGGCCAGCCTAAATGGATATTTCCAAAGAGGAAATGTTTTCCAGTTATTGTCCTATCAGCTAATGAAATCAGTATTTTATTTGGAAAAAGTCTGCCAAAATAGATTGTAATCTGTGTTCTTAGAGCAGACCCATAAATTGACAATTTCTGGAATAGAAAACATGTAAAAATCAACTCAATATGTCTTTGTCCAAAATTCCCAAACATCTCTATGCATATGTTTGAACTAAATGCATTTAGATATCAATCCTTAAAGAGCCAACAAAATGGGTTGGTTTTATGCTTTCCTCTATACCTAGCCAGTTCCTTTACTATGTGTTCAGAGTAGATGAAGGAGTTTAGCTGTATCATGCTTGAAACTTGGTTTCTGATGGTTGCTCATTTATACATGACAGAAACATACCTAAAGTCACTCCATCTGGGGAGAAACCCAGAGAGCACCTAGATTACACTTTTATAACAGCAAATTACCACCACAATGTAGTGAATAAAATATAACTTTTTAATTATTCGGGGCAGTGCATAATGACTTGTTCTTGGACAGGTTCCCTATAAATTTCCAATAGAGATGAATGAAATTTTAAAAAATCAATAAATAGATAACACCTCTCAATATAACAGAAGATTGGAGGCCAGTTTTGCAGTGTTATTTTATTGCACAGATTTCGTTTAAAAAACAAAATGCACCATCAGTGTGTGGAGAGTTTGGGGTCTCTGATACTGATATACCATCAGTGTTTACACCCGTAAAGCCAAATTCAACAGTACAACTTATGTTAAACAATATCATCTCAAGATGGCTAGAAGAATGAAAACAGAGAAAGGTGACAAAAAGCTTTAAAAATGTGTTACGTTGAAGCACACGCAAGTGTAAGATTAAAAAACTACATCATACAAACCTGGAGATCAAAAATGTTTTTGTGGAATGGGAGTTAAAGTTATACTCACTTGTACTGTTATTTGTTAAATAATTAAAGTCTTTTTGGTTCATTTCCTTCATACCGATAAATTGAGAATTTCAGGAAATCCATATTATAAAAATGATGAATCTTGGAAAAAAGTATGTACAGATAAATGTAAAATTACAAACTAAAAAATACCCCCACCCCTTTCCCTCCACTTAAAAAAGTGAAAATTTCCCATGGAGAGAAAGTTCCAGGATTCCCCTCCCTCCCCCGCCCCAATGTCCCCAATTCTATCTTTTTCTATCGCTTATAGCTAAATGACCTTGGAGCTGAAGAGGAGGGCAGAAACAGAGAGGCATCTTTATGAGGCTTTCATTGTCATCAGTTTGAAAAGTGTCTTTTATTTCTCTCCACCCCACCCAACTCAGCAATGTCTGAAAGCCATTTAAAATTTAAAGAGAAAGAAACAAAATATGTACTTTTTAAAAATGAAAAACAAAGGAATGCCCAAGAAAAGAGATAATAGCAGGCAAAACCATGAGAAAAATGTGTGGGCATTATCTGAGCTAGAAATTTCTTTTAAGGCAACAAACATGGGAAGGGGTGGGAGGTTAAGACAACAAAATGCCAGGATGCTTTTCCAACCTTTGGCTTGCAGCCTGGCAGGAGTGGGCTTTCACCCCGCTGTGGTGAGCAAACTTAGGGCCACAAGCCCAGGATCTACAGCACCTCCGTGCGCAGCCTGGCAGCACACTTATACGTGGGCACTCTTGGCATGAGTGGGTGAGCTGGAGCCAGAAGAGTAGTAGAAACGGTTTTCACCAAATGACTGGGCATCTCCAGCGCAGCAGAGGATGACACAGCCACCCACGAGGCACAGCAGAGCTCCAATCCAGCCCGCGTACAGGGAGTAGCCAAAGCTCACGATGGTGGTCTCACGGTGGGCACACACAGGGAACCAGATGGTGGCAACCATGGCACAGAGAGCTGGGGAGACATGGAGAGGGCTGTGACTAGCCTGCCCATCACACACCAAGTGCAGCCAGGCAGCTTCCATTCACTCAACAAACACACACCCCTCACTCCCAACCTACTCCAAAACACAGCGCTCTGCTCTCCTGGTCATCTGAACCTAAAGGTTTGCATCAACAGAATAAATTGAGCAAAAACTTGTGTCAAAATTTTGGGTCCTTACTTTTTTTACTTTTTTCAGCAGGTGGCAGAGACAAAAGAACTCCGATGTAGAAAAATCTAGAAATGGATCATTTAAGCCCAAAAAGTATTTATTTTTATTTGTATACCCTGACTTTACCTATCTGTACTTATAATTCTGTCATTACATTTACCTAATTGTATTATAATTATCTCTTTACATGTCTACCTCCCATCCTAAGCTATGAGTTCCTGGAAGGCAGGAGCCATGTCTTACTTTTGTGTGTAAACTCAGTGGTTAGCTCAGGACCAAGCACATAGTATGCGCTCAATGTATACTAGTTGAATGATCAAAGGACCTGAGATATCCAGGGATGAGAAACAAGAGACTGCTCATCTCAATTTTCCACTCTATTTTTTTCAATTTGTTCAATTCATATCACAAAGACCTAAAGAAACTATGGAAATTTTCCTGCTATCCTAGGCGTCAGCAGAGTATCAGCTAAAAGTATGAGTTCTTGTTATGCTGTTCACAATCACAGAATCCCAGCACAGAAATGAACAATCTTGCAGTGAAAGAATTCACCCGTTCAAGGATTTTATGGGGATGATATTTGTTGTCACGGGTCACAATGGTAGAACTTTATGGTTTTGTATTAACCTATCTTTTAGATTTGTTTAGACTTTACAGAATAAGAGAAGAAATGGTCCCTATATCATTTAGTTCTTCCACGTCTTCTAAGCAAAGTAGTATGTAGGACAGGACACAATAAGACATTAAAAAATATTTTTTTAAACCCCTAGACCAGCACTGTCAAACAGGGTAGCCACGAGCTACATGGAGCTATTGAGTATTTAACATGAAGCTAGTGAGACTGAGGAAATGAATTTTGAATTTTAATTAATTTTAAGTTAAATAGCCACCTGTGGCTAATGGCTACTACATTGGATAGCACAGCTCTAGACAAAATAACGCCATTTAGTGTCACCTAATTTTTCACGTCTACAACTACGAGCAGGACAGATTTTTTAAGCAAAGCTTTAACTTGGGTTGGCACATTAAAGTTGGCAGACATTAAAAAAACAAGGGTTGCAATTGTTAGCCATAAAACCTTCTACGAATTCAAAACATGATATTGAAACACCAGTCCGGTGTCTGCCACCTGGGGGTACCTCTGTTGCTTTCAACTCAGCAAGCTTTTTCTGATTTCTACTCATATTCAATGATTTTCTAACTTATACTTTATGCTCACAGAGAAGAAATAACATTTTTCTTTAACACAAGCACTAAAATCTAACAGCTTTGTACATTATTTCTAAACTGAAGGAAAGATTGAAGTCTTACCAGTCTTGAGAGGCTTTTTAACTATCTCATTACATTTGTGTATGCTTGTAACAATGGTTTTTGTTGATAGCAGACTCAGCCCACCCCCACAAGCTGGACACAGACACGCCTATATAGATGTGATTCCTATCCTCAAGGTACCTAAAAAGCATAGATGCCAAGTGGAAGTTAGAGGGAAGAAGGTGAATTATGGGGCCTTGAATTGAATTTGGCTTTCTAACAGTCTAAATTCATTCCATTAATTGTGAACTATTCACAGAATTAAGAAGTTTATGTAGATTATCTAAAACACTAAAATGTGTTCATATGTAAATGAAGTTCCTTTTTCTTAAAAAAAAAAAACCAAACCCATTGCCCTCAATTCTTACTCATAGCAACCCTATAGGACAGAGTAGAACTGCCCCATAGAGTTTCTAAGGAGCACCTGGTGGATTCGAACTGCTGACCTTTGGGTTAGCAGCCGTGGCTCTTAACCACTACATCAGTAGGGTTTCCTTTTTCTTAAAGGGTAAGCACAATCATGCTAGTTTTGTAGTATTTTCATATGTGATGCCTTGGGAAGATGTATTTTCCTTCTGTGAAAAGAATGTTCAAGAAGACCACTGTTTATCTGAACGTCCCCTTTCCAGCCCAGGACTTTCAAAGACCTCAAATACCAGGGAAGGACTTTTTTGTCTCTCCTTCTAGCCACGAATTCCAAGTCAGGCACTCTTGGAGAATTACTTGGCTGTTGTCACAGCCATACTCTCAACAAGGAACAGAGAAGGGACTTTCTCTGACGACGGGGTGGAAATCCTCTTCTGGAGTGTTTCTGCCAGAGAGAACTGCTCTAGATTAACCCAGCAGCACAGTCCACCTTTACATCTCTAGACCCCAAAAGTGGGCCTTCATCCCGCTACGGACAAGAACAGCCACCTAGCTAGGGCTTCTAAACGCCCATGTTTGTTTACAGAAAAAGGTGGGGAAAAAAAAACTAAATTTTGCAGGAAAAAAGGTTTAATTCCCAAACAACTGATTTTGTTCAATCCAACTGATCTTTCCTATAAACAATTAACTGGTTTCAAAACAGCTCATTGTTCAAATCAAGTTTTATATTTTTCACCTGTTTTGTATATACACACAAGAAAGCATTCCCCATATCTCTTTTAAACTTAACCAACCTTCAGATTTGGTTTAGATTTTACAAAATAAGATAAGAAATTGCTTCTACATATCATTTAGTCCTCCTCCTCTTTTTAAGAAAAGTAACAAAACAAGTTCATCTTCACATGGGGAAAGAATCAGGCTCAGTGTTCCAAAAATAATTACCCGACTTGGTTTGGAGTGTTTTAGGGATTTTGTTCAATTTTATTCCAATACAAAAAAAAAACAAAACCCATTGCCATTGAATCAATTCGGACTCATAGTGACCCTATAGGACAGAGTAGAACTGCCCCCATAGAGTTTCCAAGGCGTGCCTGATAGATTTGAACTGCTGCCCTTTTGGTTAGCAGCTGTAGCACTTAACCACAATGCCACCAGGGTTTCCATTCCAACATAATTCATTAGAAAAATCAGGAAAATGTGTAAACATTTATACAATGAACTTCGTAGGATTAGATGAGTGAAGGGGTAGGGAGATGAACAGGTAAACAAATGGATCATAGACAGAAGATAGACGGATGGACAGATGAACGGGCAGATAAGAAGTAGTATCATTTCAACTCTACTTTCCACTCCATGCATGTCAAAATTAACTTCTAAAATCATAAAGCCTTAATGTGATGTTAACACACTTAAAGTTACAAGTTCTTTTATAACCCATGCAAAACAAGGCAAATGACTGCCAGCAAGATCTTTATTTCCTAGTAGATAATTGAACCCTGGGTGGAATTCCTGTGGCTCTCAAAGATGAACCACATCAAAACCACTAAAAAATGACAGACCGCCACACAAGAAGAAGGGAAATGAGAGGCTCCCTGGAAACAGTGACCTTCAGTTGAACTCGGACTGAAGAATGTTCAGAGACTAAAAAAGGAAGAATTTACTCCATTTCAATAATGATTTGAAAGGGAGAAAAGGGATATGTTTCGACCAGTAAAGTTAAAAATGCAAGTCAAATCATACTTAACTAAAAAATATGAAATATTAAAAGAACTGGCAAAGTTTTTTAGCTTTCTTTAAGATATAGGAGAAAGCCTCATAGATTTATTTCTCTGTATTTGTAGACCAAAGGAGAAGGAGGAGTTATAATGGTTCTCTCCATTATTTGGGAAAAATAAATGAAATTATTTTTCTAAAAGGTCACAGTTACCCGTAAGGCGAAGAAAATTGAAAGATAAATGGCAATTTCATTCCTTTTCTTTTTATGTCATCTGAATTCATTTTTAAAATAAGTCTCTAAAAACATCACAGGGGAATTTCAACACTTGGATTTTTCAATCTATTTCTTTTCTTCTATCTCCAGAAGATGAAATAGTTAACTGTATAAGGGGAAAAATCTGTCATTTGTGGTTGAGGAATAAAAGCGAGATGTGGGGGCAGTCTTAGTGGAGACAGAAGAAGAGAAGAGGAGGAAGAGGGGAAGGAGGAAAAGGAAGAGAGGAGAAGAGAAGAAAGCTTCACCCTGTGGCTATAGATTCATCGAGTATTGGTTCCCCCACAAATAGAATTCCTTGCTCTTCATAGAATAAAATAGCTCGCCTCTTTTGAGAGCAAGTTTCAAATAATGTAATATAATGTATTCTTCAGTTGGTAGGCTATAACCTTATGAAAAGTTAATGATAATCCTGATGGAGCCAAACACTGACAAAATTGGATAAGACACTTTTAGAGCAATGAAATATAACTTTAATCTCTTTAGGGATTAGGAGACACATGGTAACATATGGAGCTAAATAAATGTGATCAAGTTAAATAAAATTAATACAGTTGTTTGGCTTTGAGGGTAACTACCTAGAGAGAGAGAGAATCAGAACAAAGAGGCAGAGAAATACAGAAGATGACTAGACCCCTACCTTCCTGCCTTCCTCTAATTAATACCTCTTCTTTCAGGCTTTGTTGCTTTCAATACTAGCAACTGGAAGACTTAACAAGCGTCATTTCTATCTAGCACAAAGCAATACTTTCTTCAAACTAAATTAAAATTACTCTAATGGGTTATACTAATAACACTTAAAAAAATCTTTCCTGATATTATACATGAGATTTGCTTCAAAAAATGTCTGGGCACCGGAGAAAACAGAGAAAAGTATAGATGAGGCAGATTGGCCATGAATTAATTGATTATTGTTGAGAATGTGTTTGGATCATGGGGATTCATTACATTACTCTTTCTACTTTCGTATCTGCTTGAAATTTTCCACAATGAAGCTTTTTAAAATCCTCTTCCATTTAATATTTAACAAACACTGAATACTTCTGCTACAATCACCACTGTTATACAATCTAAGTAGCTATTACCTTTAGCTTTTTTGCAAAGAAGCAGTTAACGCAAGACAACAAGCAATGACATTTCTAACCAGCTATTGGCTGCAGTCATATTTATTGTAGTTCTCTTATAATCTGAAACTAGAAATATTTTCTTTTTTCTCTTTTTCATTTGTAATTCTTTAAAATGTTGACCTAAGAAAGCATAGCTCCCGGAGTAAATGCTCCTTTTACTCAATGACTTGTATGAAAATGTAATATTTACAACAATCATCAAGTCAATGGAATACTGGAGTGCATAATTTTCCTGGCATGCTCTCAACCTTTTTTTTTTCCCCCTTTATTTCTATTTCACACATCATTATCTTTTTTCCTTTAATCTGGTTTCTACGAAGCAAACATAGGAAATACTTCCATTACACCAGAGTGCAAGGTGGTGTTTTCAGGAACAGGTCATTGTCTCTCCTCACTAGTTCAATGGATGGAGATGACCCTGCAGAAATTAGACGTGCCTGGAAGAACATCCAATTGCCCTCTAGGTAGCTATTTTCTCTAACCAACAATAATAGCAACCATTTGCTGAGCACTTACTATGTGCCAGACACCCTGCTAAATAATTTGCATGCATTGTTTTACTATTTCTTACCAACCTAAGAAATAGATATTATTAGTCCTCCCCGCCTTTTTTTTTTTATAGAAGGGCTCAGAAATATTAACTGCCCCAGTTCACACAGCTGGAAAGTGGTAGATCCAACATTCAGTACAATTGGGTCTGATTCCAAAGCTAAGAACAATAAGGTAAAACAATTTAGGACACAAGAACCTTCTGTCTTGGCAAAGACTCTTTAAAAACCACAAACAGATTAGCTCACGAAGCCCCACCCTGTACCCAGATCTGAGCAGTCTGCTGTTGCCGGGGCTGCTCATCTGGCATAAGAAGCCAGAAGCACTAGGCTCCTATTCCTTCCACCACAGCAGGAACCAAATCCTCACACCATTAAACTTCAACTGCTGAGAAGATAAAGAACTCGCTTGTTGTACAACAGACATAACATTTTTTTAAGTTTTCAGAAAAATAATTACAGATTGTCAGGGTCAGGAAGCACCGGTTTTAATTAATAGCACTCATAGTTTCCATACCAGGACTAACGGTGACATTGTTTCCAGTCCCTAGGCCCCCACACCCCTGTGTGGCCCTGTCCCGTTTGCACAGCAACCACACCTCAGCTGAAACACCATCTGTTGACCCTTAGGGCCCAGCACGAGCCGAGCACTGGCTTCTCCTGGGGGAGTGACAGAAGCCAACCCAGAAAGACACAAAGGGAGCCTTCACTCTCTCTTGCTCCTCCCACCCACTGCCAACAGGGGCAAACAGGGCACTTGGGGCTCCGTTGTGAGAGGACCTCGAGGAGACCAGCAGGTGCCATACTTGAGACAATGAGCTTTACATTTCCAGAGCTAGCTCGTTCCAGTCAAAACAACATCCAGCCCAAAGGCAAGTAAATTGGTGACCCGCTGAGAAATAAATCAGGACTGAAGCAAAAAGTGGAGGCAGAGGCAATACTAACAGAAATGCAAGACTGTGAGAGGACAGAGCTGTCCCCACACCCGTCAGAATGGTGAGGGGGCCGGAATGGTGCAGCCTCCCTGGGTGTGATCAGACCCCTCAGTGTTCCTCCTACCCCCTACAAAGTTTCACTACAGACAAGCAAACAGGAACTGAGGGACTCACATCCACTACCCAGCCCCACTTCACTTTCCTCATCTATGATTCTCTCTGCATATACCAACACATTTTAAAAAGATAATGAAAAACTATATTTAATTCAGCTAGGAAGTTTCAAAAAACTAGACGTTGATTTTTTTTTTTTTTTAATAAATCTTCTTGTTCACCTGGACAGTTCAGCTGTTTTTAAGTTTTTTTTTTTTTTAAGCCAGTTTGTCTATATGTGTGTTTGCTCTCGTTCCACTCTTTTCCATGGGTTTTTTTGGGTTTTTTCCTCTAAGTATTCTCATACCTGTGGATACTCTGTGACTCATATGGAGGGCCAAAATTCCTAAAGACGAACACCTCACACATCAGACCCATAATTGGCTTCTAACTCTAACAGTTACTTCTTTGGCTCTGTCATCCATCCTTAGAGCCAAAGAGAGCCTTCTGGGGCTTCTGTGAGAATGTGAGGAAAGTAATAAACAGCAGCAAATGTCTAGAATGAGAAGGATTTCACCTGGATCCTGAAAATTCAGTTTGCTTGTACAGCTTTGATTGGTTTACCAGTTGGAAAGGGAGTCCAGATGCAAACATCTGAACATTAGACAGCACTCTGAGAGGGGCCACCTCTGTGCATTAGATGAAGCATATAATGCTGGTTGTGTGTTCCACGTGGCACTCACAAAGAAATTCTTTGTGGCTGGAATCAAAATTTCCATGCCCAGATTCTTCTCTGGATATCTGAGTGGTGTGTGAATTCCGAATTCTCCATGACTTTGCAAGACCGTGCAAACCTCTATCCTTCTGTAACCTTTGGAAATGCCGTGCCTACTACCCAAGGCCCCTTACCTCACTGGTGGCACTGTGGGTAAGGCCTTGGAGACAACTGAGGAGACTCCAGGTGGGAGTAGACAGTCACTAAGTAACATCCACTCCCACAGAACCCTGACCACTTCCCTCACCTCTCAAGCACATGGACTGATACACCAGTTAGGAGATGCGGAGTCCTTGTCCCAGAAGAACGTTTATGTCTAACCCATACCCGGACCAGTTTCTCCTCAACGATGTGTGTGCTTTGCAACAAGAGCTGCTGTTCTTAATCCTCTATTAGGATTTGGGACACGCTAATTGACTTACCCATTCCCATTGCCGTCAAGTCGACTCCAACTCCTAGTGACCCTATAGGGCAAAGTAGAACTGCCCCATAAGGCTTCCAAGGGGTGACTGGTGGATTCAAACTGCTGACCTTTTGGTTAGCAGCCTGAACTCTTAACCACTGTGCCACCAGGGCTCCAGCTAATGGAATTAGCATTGAAAAAAAAAATGTGAAAAAATGAATCACTGCAGAGAGCAGAGCTGGAAGGACCATAGGTTGTTAAAGTGAGCCCTATACGTGCAGGCATAATAAGCATAAGCCAAAGTGAACAAGTCCATGCCATTTCCCTCTAGTCTATGTCCTGACTACCTTGTGTTCAACCCTCAAGCCTCATCACTAGGGTCCTCTGCTCTAAGAAATCCCTTCAGATGTGCTCACACCACACTCTATCGAGATACACAACTATACTCAGGGAAAGACTGCTTTTTCTTTCCACTATCCCCAATGACTACCGTGGTTTCTGGCACACAGCAGGTGCTCAATGATTGCTTACTGAATGAAGGACTGAATCATCACCTAGTGGTCTACCACTCTCAACTCCTACTTTTCTCTTGCCCTCCTCTTTCTTTATTCCTTCTGTACACTTACTGAGGCTGTCCCTCCCGGCTGCGTACAAGAATCACCTGAGGAGCTTTTTTGAAAAAAAATCTTTTTTAAAAATATCTGCCTGGCCCAATTCCCTGAAATTCTGACTCAGTTGGTCTGGCCTGGGGCCTAGGCATAGGTGTTTTCAAAAAAGGATCCCATTATGCAGCATGGGCAAAGTGCCACTGTGTTAACTCTCTTCTTTCTGGTCCCTCTCTTAGATATTTCCTGCCCTGAAAATCCTCTTTTCCTTTTTGTGCTGTTATTTATTTCCATGTTCAGTGACTCACACAGACATGACCTGTTCCTCTGTGTAAATTGCCCAGGAAACATATCAGCTAGAAAGTGAAAGCCCCAAAGAGCTAAAGGGATACGGCTTGTGGGAGTGTATTTCCCAGAAGATTCACTTGGCTTCCTTTCACATGTCTGTTGAACTTGATAAAGCAGCAAGCACAAGTTTCAAGGTGCATCAGGTTCACTCAGAGTTGGGGTGTGGTATAGAAGGCTGTCTTACCCAGCAGAATGAGCAAGACGCCAGCCAGCTGGGCCCGCCTGTACTTGGCCACGCCAGGCTCGCGGCCCATTCGGATGAAGGGGAGAACCGTCAGTAGCAGGAGAATGGCTGGGAGACCCAGGACGGATGCTGCAATCATCAAGGCTCGGCAAGCCTGCACGTAGCCTGAGAACAAGAGAGCAGACAAGGGTGGGTTAGGCCATGGTCCTCTTGGTTCCTGAACCCTGTCTTACGAGAATTCAGCACCTCTTCCCTTCCACTCTCTAGCTCCAATCCAGGACTTAGAATGTGCTAAATATTGTCTAAGATTACTACAACTTTTTAAGTGTAGTTCAATTTTAAATTGACTCAACAACCAAAAAAAGGGGGTTGAGGGCCAGAGAGACTGAATGTGGATTCCTGGCTTAGACCACCTGGCCAAACTTCCAGGATGAAGAGCCTATTTACATCATTACATCACCTGGAAAAGTTTCAGATTAAAACTCAAATCTTCCAGGAAGCCTACTGTGATGGTTCCAGTCTATTTCTATGCTCTACCTGTGTGACCTTGGGCAAGTTACTGAATGGCTGTGTCTTACTTTCCTCACCTACAGAGTGTCAATTATAATAGCACCTACATCTAATAAAATTCTACTGAATATTAAATTAGTTAATTCATGCAGTGCTTAGAATAGTGCCCTACCACATGCTAAGTACTCAAAATGGGTTAATTATCGTTGTTAGCTGCCGTGGCAGCCCTAAGCACAATGGAACAAACCACTGTGCCAGTTTTATGATCTATTGCAGATTGAACCCTTGTGACCCATAGGGTTTTCACTGACTGATTTTCAGAAGTAGATAATCAGGCCTTTCTTCCTAGTCTGTTTTAGTCTGGAAGCTCTGCTAAAACCTGTTCAGCATGAAAGCCACATGCAAGCCTCCACTGACTGACAGGTAGTGGCTGCGTAGAGGTGCACTGGCTGGAATCAAACCTGGGTCTCCCATGTGGAAGGCAAGAATTCTACCACCAAACCCCCACTGCCCCCCTTAGCTATTACTACTAGTGTGATTACTCTGTGTCAGTGCAGCATTTTCATCTCCAGGTGTACTTGGTGATTTTGGTCCCTAACCATGTGTATGACTAGTTTGTGGCCCTAAACTAGCTTAAGCTAAGATTCAGACTTCCTCTCTTTGATACCCCCCAGAGGCTGCTGTCCTTGTGAATCCTGGCCTGCCACCTATAGAAACTCAGGCTCCATCTCCTGCCGCCCCACAAGGCCCTGCGCATGCTTTCCCAGGGTCCTCCTTGCACTGCACTATGGCTGCTTAGCCAGCATCTCTCCAGGCCCCAGAGGCCTGGGAGGCAGACACCTGCCTCTGTCTTCACAGAGTTAACACAGTCCCCACAACAGAGACTGTAAACAAGCAATTCTAAATGAAGGAATATATAAGTTGAATAATAAAAGAATGAAGCAAAACTACTTTGACATTTATACTGCCATATCAAATGCCAAATATCAACTTTATTAAGAAACAGATTATAATACGTGCAAGGTATACGTAGAATAAATCTGAAAAGATACTTGCAGAATATCACAGCTTTCATGTATTGTGTCACTTTCAAATTTATTGTTTCTCATTAAAACACTCACTCTCAACAACAACAAAAAAATGTTTGCCTCTATTACTCTCCCTTTTTTGCTCAGAGGAAACGAGAGCTAGTGGCCTGGGCGAGGCAGAGTTCATGGCAAAGCCTGGAAAACAGCCCACTTCTGCATCACACAACAGGACCCCTCATTAGACCATCCTGCCTTGTGCACCAAGACCCAACTTCAACACCATCTTTTAATAAGATACATTTCGCCAGAATTCAAATAGACTCCTCAGGGCCCTCCCTCTTCCAAAAACCTTCCATCTTGGCTTCTTCAGAATTAAAGATAATCAAGTACCTACTGACTTGAAGATTCCTAGAGAAGAGCCACAGGAAGCCTGAGGCCTGACCATAGCCCTCTAGCCCAGCAGCTTCTAGAAGAGCAGGGGCAGCACAAAGGAGGCAGTCAACTAGCAACGGTTGCTCGGAAATGCATGGCACAGGCTGTCCATGCGCTATGGTGCCAAGGGCATGTTTGGAAATCAGAAGATAAAGACAGAGATCTGCCCCCATCCCCACCCAAAGTGTGAGGGAGAGGAGAAGCTGGAAGGATTAAAAAAAAAAAAAACAAAACACTGCCGTTGACTCGATTTCGACTCATAGCAACTCTATAGGACAGAGTAGAACTGCCCTGTAGAGCTTCCAAGGAGCGCCTGGTGGATTCGAACTGCCAACCTCTTGGTTAACGGCCGTAGCACTTAACCACTATGCCACCAGGGTTTCCACCGGAAGGATTAGGCCCCTCCTAAAATGTACTCCACTCTGGAGTATATTTTGTGTTCTCTGAAAACAAACCACTTGGTGCTGACTGCTCAGTAAACTTACTTTGGAATGAAAGAAGCAGAGAGTAATTTTATGGGTCCATCAAGGTTCCTACAATACCATTCCTGTACTTTAATAATTATAGCTACCATTTATGGAACATCCAGGGAGTTACAGTTCTTATCTCATTTAATCCCTAAAACAACCCTGTAAGATAGAAGGTTGTTTTGATTCTAATGTTTAAGACAGCTAGGGTTCATAGAAGTTAGGTAACTTGCCCCCAAATCACCCAGATTATGAGAGTCTGACCAAGGTCTATGGGCACCAGCATTAACTAAAGCTGGGTTTGGATCTAGTTCCCCCAACCTCAGTCATTCTGAAAGCTTCAAATGCAGAAAAGGGGAGTGAACACAGGACTGGCATGCCCCGAGCACCTACTGAGCGGTCCAGGAGAGGATGCCAAGAGAACAGGATGCACCCATATCTCCCAGGGGCTTAAAAATGCAGTGGGAGAACTTGACCCAGGAACAATGAACAAAACTCCAGATGAAATGTGCCCTGATGGGGCTAAGGGCCAAGCACTAGGCAGCAAGGAACGGGCATTGATTCCTCCTGGGAACACTAGAAAAAAGGTGCAATAAAAAAAAAAAAAAAAAAGGTGCAATGAAGGGAGGCTTAAAGAGGGAGCAGAGTCTCCAGGCAGCAAAAGTCTCTTCCCGGCAAGGGCACAGGGTGAACAGCACCTTAAGGACACTGGGACATGCTGCTAAATGCGCACGATTCCAAGTCGTGAGGCACAAAGGCTCCCGGGACCGAGGGCAACCGCGCAGGGGCCAGGGTAGATTCGGAGCAGAAAACCTGAGGGGGCGCCCGCTAGCTCGCCCATCACCCAACGGACTCCGGTTTAAAATCTGCAGTGAAACTGTTCCTGAGAATTTCTTCAACAGGTCAGCAAGTGAAGGAGAAGGAACCCCGGACGGCATCGATTCTCCCCTCCCCACCGACCTACTCCGAGACAGAGCTGGAGGTGGCGGGATGGAGCGGGGAGACAGAGGGGCGACTCTTGGCAACGCACTCTCTCTCCCCGTCGCCCACTCGTCCCAATCCAACCCCTGCGGCGGGAGGAGGGGAGGAGGAGGGTCAAGGCAGCCCCCGGGTAGGTGAACACCACAGCCTGGGGTGGAGAGCAGGGGAAAAGGGGTTCGGGGTGAGGGGATGAGACAGGCTCCGGAGCATACCTGAACCAACCTCCGGTTTACAAAACTGGGCATCCTGGAGATTTCCTTGGACGTGAATCGCTTGGCAGCGGTCCCGGCGGGGCTAGGAGGGTCCTAGTCTAGCTTCACCGGCTCTGGAAACTCACCTTCCGTCTGCTCGGATCCCTCAAATGCTTTCATGTCACTCTTTCCTCCTCACCCCTGCGAGTGAAATCTAACTGGCAGCCGCCTGCGGGAGAAGGCCAGGGCCCGGAGACTGAACTCCTTCTAGTCAATCGACGGTATATAAACGGGGTCCCCCCTAAATGGGGTAGGGGCGTTAATTAACTTGTATCGAGGTGCTGCTGCGGAAACCCTGCTGGCGTAGTGGTAATAAGAGCGATGGCTGCTAACCAAAAGGTGTGCAGTTTGAATCCACCAGGCGCTCCTTGGGAACTCTATGGGGCAGTTCTATTCTTTCCTAACAGGGTCCGTATGAGTCGGAATGGACTCGACGGCAGTGGGTTAGTGGGTTTGGAGGTCCTACTATATGTCTGTCTCAGCTCATTACATTCTCAAGGTGATCCTGCCAGTGGCCACTACTATTAGTCCAAATTCCAGATAAGGAAACTGAGGCTGAGAGAAGTTCAGTTCAGGGTTGCCTAATTCCTCTACAACAATTTGGGACTGGTGGTATCAAAAATGTGCCCAGATGTCTTGGAGCGGGTTTTCACGTTTCTGTGAAAGCCGTCCAATGACCCCCACCCCCACCCCGGGTCCACCCAGAGGATGAAGGTTTGGGGGCAGCAGCTTGCCAGCACGGACGGCGCGGCCCGGCCGGGGTCCTTACCCGGCAGGATGAGGATGTCCACCAGGGGCTTGCAGTGGTACAGCCCGGTGGCCATGACACAGTCAGCCCACAGCCCCTTGGAGCCCAGTTCGTCCAGCTTGCGGCAGGTGGGGATGGTGTAGCCGCAGGTCACCACCCAGTCATTGGTGGACGTAGTCACGATGATGCCGATCCAGCCCACGAAGCCCGTGACGAAGCCGACCACCTGCAGGCACGTGGCCACCATGGTGGCCGTCTTGGCGCCTCGTCCCTCACTGGCTGTGCCTGGGCCGCCGGCCGGACGGCGCCTGCCTGGACCTACTCCCGCACACGCGAGCCGCTAGCCGGCGACGGCCCGGGGCGCGGACGTTCCAGGCGGCAGTGGGGCCCGGCGGCTGCGAGCGTAGCTCCCTCTGCGCTGCGGGCGATCCGCCGGGACAGCGGCGAAGCTGGGCTGCGCGCCCCCGCCCCCTCTTTAAACGCGGGAGCCCCGGCGGCGAACGCCAATCAGCGGCGGCCCCGGGCCGAGTGGGCCAATCGCCGGGCGGGGGCCTGGGGTGGGTGGAAGGGGAGCGCGGTACCCAAGCCCGGAACTCAGAGCGCGGGGCCGGGCTTGGCCGAGCGCAGCTAATGCGGAGAAGTCAGGTCTTTCAGCCTACACCCAAGGAGTGAGGAGCGCAAGGAGGGCGCACATCAGAAATGAATTCTGTTTTGCTGCAAAATATTTCTTTTCTTGCTGACCCTTTCTAGCCTCTGTCACGGTTCCGTTCCTGCTCAATTTCTCTCTGCGCTCCTCTTTTTTCCCGACTGAAACCAGGGACCTTGGTTCCTCCAAGTGTGCAGGGTACAGCTCCCCTCACGCTCATCAGAGGATGCTAGAAAGATGCCTCTGAGCCCTAGTGCCAGACAGGTTTGGAGTTACGTGTGTGTGTGTGTCTTAAACTGAGAGAATTGTCTAGAAGGAAGGCCCAGGAATATAACCCAAGAGCTGAGAATTGCCCTGAAGGAACAGACAACAAACATTCCATTGCCTAGTTGCTGGTAGGAAAAAAAAAAAAAAAGATACTTTCCCCTGGTCGAAAATTATCAGAGGCAACCATTTTTTTAACCATGACAACAAAAGGAACTCACATTTATGTACTGGGAGGTTCAAGCAGTTAACAAGTTGGTTGCTAACCGAAAGGTTGGTGGTTCCAGTCCACACAGAGCTGCATGGGAAGAAAGCCTGGCCATCTACCTCTGAAAAATCAACCATTGAAAACCCTCTGGAGCACACTTCTACTCTGACATACATGGGGTCTGGTTTATTGTGTACATACACTTTACATGTGACATCTCATTTAATTCTCGTCACATCCTTTAAGGTAAAAACAATTGCTACCTACAAATGATATGCAGGAAGCAAGAGTGTGAAAAAGGGTTAGTTGCCCAAGTTCACAAAGCTAAGAGGGGGTACACTTCTCTGGCCCATCTCACCCCCTCACTAAACAATGCTGGGAACCTGCCCTGTAAAACACTGTAAAGAAGTTAATGTCTGTTCCCCACTGAGAACAATGCCCAGCTCAGAGTGAGAGTTCTGCAAGTGCAAACTATCACCATCATTAAGTCACCTCCCCTCACATGTATTTAAATAAACCACATTTTTCTTAGCTGCCATCCAGTCAACAATGTCTCATGATGACCTTACGTACAACAGGACAAAACATTGCCCAGTCCTGCACCATCACCATCACCAGCATGTTCGAGTACATTACTGTGGCTATTGTGCCAATCCATCTCTCCAAGGGCCTCTCATACCCTCACGGACCCCTCTATTTCACCAAACATGATGTCCTCCTCTAGCGACTGATCTCTCCTAGTGATGTGTCCAAAGCAAGGAATGGGACAGTATTCTGATGTGATCCATAAAGTCTTCATTGGCTAATTTTCCCAAGTAAATCACCAGGCCTTTCTTCCTAGTCTGTCTTAGGCTAGAAAAGGATCTGCTGAAACCTGTCCACCAGGTGACCCTCTTGTATGTGAAATACCGGTGGCATAGCTTCCAGCATCACGGCAACACACAAACTATCACAATATGACAAACTGACAGACAGGTGGTGGAAACTGCATTATCTACATGGTTTTTATCATGTAAGAAGTCTGCCTTGGGCTGTATTTATATTGAACAGTTTTAACTCTCTTTGGAATGTTTGAGTTATTATACCTGTCTATCCATTCATTTTGAAGGATCCCTGGTGATGCAGTGGTTAAGCGCTTGGCTGCTAACAAGAAGATGGGCAGTTCACACCCATAGCCACTCTGTGGGACAAAGATGTGGCACTCTGCCTCCGTAAAGATTACAGCCTTAGAAACCCCAGGGAACAGTTCTACTCTGTCCTGTAGGGTTGCTAAGAGTTGGAATCGACTCGGTGACAATGAATTTGGATTTTTTGGGATCTTATTCTTTTGAACCACTGTCTACTCAACAATCATGAGATTTAAAAGTGTGAAGGATTCAACAAACAGAAACATTCTACTCAGCATTCTAAAATCTAAGCTTTGGACCATAAATCATAGGTACCGAGCTTTCCCATGAACCATCTGTAATGCTGGGTGTTTGGGCACATCACCATATCTAGGCAAGACCGACCTTGAGGAGATAATTACATATCAATGGAGACCCCAAAGAAGCCAAGTGCACAGACAGAAAGTGTTCTGTAATAGATGACAGGGTGTCAAGTACAAGGGCCACAATAACCACCCCGGAGAGCACAGTGGTTAAGAGCTCAGGCCAGGTTGCCTGGGTTCAAATCCTGGCTTCACCACTTACTAGTTTTGGGACCGGGGGTAAGTTACTTCACCTTTCAGGGCCTCAACTTTCTCATTTTTTAAATGAGAATGAGATTAATGCCTACCTCACAGTTTCTTGGCGATTATGTAAGTTCATATACAACAGAGCTTAAAGCAAAGTCTGGCACAAAGTTAGTGCTCAATACACCATGAGCTCCTGTTATTATAATACAGTGATTCAGAACTCTTGCTTTTGCACCCTTTTGTGTTCTCCCTGAATTCATGCAAGTTTGATTTGTGGGAAGTGTTATAGAAGTATCTTCCTTCTTTTTAGAGTAAGCCATTGTGTTTGGGGGCATTTCATCATCTATTAACCGGAATATTTTCAAATATTTCCTTGTAACACAAAAAATAGCTTTTGTTCAAAGTACAATATAAAATCTAAAACCCAAGCAACATTAATTTACTGCAAAAAAAAAAAAAAAAAACCCCTGCTTTGACTCCATTAGCATTTGACGTTCTAACCAGGAAAATTCAAACAATCAGAATGAACAATGCCCAGATCAGCCACAGGTCAAGCACACAGAGGTGTTTGCAAAGCCAGGCACTAAGTGGTAGAAAGAGCTGTCTAGTGGTTAAGATCGCAGTCTTGGAGTGGGACTCCTTCACTTGGGCTGTCCCTTAACCTATGTGACTTTCAGGTTCTTCACCTACAAAGTGAGAATAATAGTAGCAAGTGTTCCAGAGGGTTGTTGTGGGGATTAAGAGAGATAACACGCAAAGCGCTTGGCACAGTACTTGGCAACGATGGGCACTCATTAATGTTCACCACTGCTAATAGGAGCCCTGGTGGCATGATGGTTAAGTGCTCGACTGCTAACTGAAAAGTTGGCAGATCAAACCCACCCAGTGGCTCTATGGGAGAAAGACCTGGCTCCCATAAAGATTACAGCCAAGAAAACCCTATGGGGACAAAACATCCAGAATGGGATTCATAAGAATGTTGACATATTGTAAAAAATGTAACCAATGTCACTGAACAATTTGTGTAGTAATTGTTAAATAAGAATCTAATTTCCTGTGTAAACTTTCACTAAAAACATGATAAAATACTATTAAAAACAAAACCAAAGAAACCCTATGAGGCAGTTCTATTCTGTCACATGGACTCTCTGTGAGTCAAAAATTGACTGATGGCACATAACACCAACAACACTGCTAGTATGATTTATAGGCAAAGCCGATCAATCAGAAACGTGAGTTGCCTTTGATAGAGACTAAAATTAAAATAATTAGGTTAGCCTACCTTGTGATTAGGATCTGACCTTAAAAGTAGCATAACTTAATAAAGTGACATTCTGGGTCTATCCCTGTCCCAAAACCCATTGCCATCGGTCGATTCCAACTTACAGTGACCCTGTAGGACACAGTAGACCGACCCCACAGGGTTTCCAAGGAGTGGCTGGTGGATTTGAACTGGCAACCTTTTGATTAGCAGCTGAGTTGTTAACCATTGTGCCACCAGGGCCCCATCCCAGTCCCAGGCACCCTTTTAGTTGAGACAGTTAGTCTTTCAGGGCCTGGCCACCCCAGATAAATGTTAATGGTGGGTCCCCAGACCTTCTGGATAAAGGCCTTGCCAGGTGATTTTGTCTTGGAAAACTCTGCCATTTCTTTACATTTCTACAGCATAGAACAGAACTAGTAAGATAGCTGAGACCTGACTCCAGGTCTTCCAGTGCTAAGTCCAATATTCTTTATATTATGAAAAATGTCACAGGCTTTGCTATGGCTTGAGCATAAGTTCCCTGCTCTTACCCTATTTGAAGTTGTTTGAAGGGAAGAGTAGAGAGCCAGTCAATGCCCTAAAACCCAGACGTGTAACTGAACAAAGGAAATGGCCTGGTTAATTGCTCTTCTACCATTTACACCTAAAAATAATCAAACTAACGTGTGATGCAATTGGAGTGATGCTGTCGCACTGGCAAATATGTTTGCAGGCAAGCATCAAAAGCCTACATTGAGAGCAAAGCTTGGACCAAAGGAGTGGGCTCTCAGCGACCACTAGTGGTTGTCTTTTATCATTGCAAGCCTGGCCAAAAGACCATTTTTTCCTGCAGGAGGCTGGCTTGTAAAGAAACGTGATGAACCACAGCTTCCTTCATTTCAAATGTGTGATCTTAGTTCCGACTGGTGTTTACATTTCTCTGTGAAAACTTTCTTCGTATATTAAAAAATATGAATCCCTTTAGGAATGCAAATCTATGAAAAATACTACTTAGGCAAGATTATTCATTTTAAAATAAAGTACTTTCTAAAGAATAAATTCCTCTGACGGATTTTAAACATTTGATAATACAAAAATCCCACATAGACACAAATTTGTAGTACAAATTCATAGTGCAAACAATTATATCAAACCTCGGCTTAAAAAGCCGAAATATCCTGTGAGATCAGGGAGTTTGTCTCTTTTCTTCATCACTGAAACCTCAGAGGATGGCACAGGGCCTGGCACACATGAAGGCACTCCATAAATACCTGTTGAATGGAGCTGAATTGAAGGGTTAAAAGAGAGAGAGAGAGAGACTAAATTTACAAGCCTTCAAGGCTTGCTAGGACAGGAATCTGAAGACACAGTGCAGAGAAATCCAGAGGCGGGGGTTAAAAATGGCCTAGGCAGCGGGCAGGAGTCAATGAGTGGTACAAGCGTTTAACACACTCGGCTGCCAACCAAAACGCCGGCAGTTCGAGTCCACCCAGAGGTGCCCTGGAGGAAAGGCCCGGCGATCTACGTCTGAGAAATCAGTCATCAAAAACCCTGTGGAGAACAGCTCTACTCCCACACACGTGGGGTTGCCATGAGTCACATCAACTTGACAGAAACTGGTTAGGGAAAGAATGTAACCTGTTTGGTCTCACATACGCACCTGGCCATCCCTGGTAAAGTGAAGCCTTCTTGATAGACAAGGTCTCGAGCAGAAAAGTTTCTGACTACCTAGAGATGCTGGCCTCAGTCAGCGTTTCTCCATCAAGAAAAGAGCAGCACCTTCACACATTACTTCCACTTAGAACTTCAATACATCTACCAGAAAAGAAATGCCCTTTCAGGGTCCCATTTCCTGGCCTTCGTGGCGCACTTATAGTATCAGTCCTTCTGAAGCCATTTTGTCCTGAGTTTTTCCTCCTCCAGCTTGCAGATAAAACCATGAAAAGCTTGTGCCTGGAGCTCTAGGTTCAAGTCCTCTCCCGAGTGTTTTCTCTCTTCTATCCTCAAACAGCCAATCTATTCACTCTTCAACCAGAAATTTCAGAACACATGGGATGATGTCATGTCTAACTACCCCTATGAGGTCGTACTTTCTGGGGAGCAGTAAAAGTTCTTATTTTTAGCCGAAACTGGAGGTCACATTTTCTAAAACTATAATAGTGATAAACTATTTAAAGGAAAAATAAGAACCTAACTAGAAAGTCACTCCATTAAATTCTCTAGCTTAGAAATTAAGAGCAGGTGTTTCCGTTTAGCTACCTGGGACACCAAAATGCAGAACAGTTGTCTAACTTTAAGTCTTTTACTTAAGAGAAATGGATTATAAAATGATCGAAACTATCAGAAGTCCTTTTGTTATTCATTCAAAACATAACATGAAATCATAAATTATGTTATTGATACTACACTGTTCCTTATTTTCGAATGGCTAGAAGAGAAGCCTGGGTCTTAATCATGCCAAATAGATTTTGTCTGTCCATTTGTTTCTTATAGAAATAAAGATTTGACTTTATGAAATTATCCTGAATGGCGATATATTTTTGCACCAAGATCCAAGGGAGGACTTAGAGGAGGGTGGTTAAGGGCCAAAAACTACTGCCACCAAGGCAATTCCAATTCATAGCGATCCTGTAGGACAGAGTAGAACTGCCCCACAGCGTTTCTGAGGCTGTAAATCTTTATGAAAGCAGACTCCCACACCTTTCTCCCGTGGAGCAACTAGTGTGTTCTAACCACTGATGTTTCCATTAGGAGCCAAACACTTTAACCACTGTGCCACCAGGGATCTTTGGCTAAGTGAACTGGGTTGGAAATCCTGGCTCCATCCCTTACTAGCAGTGCGATCTTGGACAAGTCTTCTAGCCTTTTTTGTTACACAACTCTGTTTAATAATTAATGTTTAATTTCCTACCAGTAAAATAATATTAATCATTTATAACTGTTTATAAATAAACCGTAACTGCTTCATAGGCTTGTTGTGAAAATTAAATGTTATTACTTGTAAAAGGAGCCCTGGTGGTGCAGTTGTTAAGAGCTACGGCTGCTAACCAAAAGGTTGGCGGTTCTAATCCACCAGCCGCTCCTTGGCAACTCTGTGGGGGAAATAAAATGCTTGGAGCAGCACCTGACAAATAGAAAGTATGCAATAAATAGCTTTTATCCAAAAGTAGTTAGTCAGTTGATTGTAAAACTGAAGTACCTGTTTGAAACTGTCTTAGCTTCCTAGTGTTGCCATCACAGAAATACCACAAATGGGTGGCTTTAAAGAACAGAAATTTGTTTTCTCACAGTTCAGGAGGCTTGCAGGCTGATTTAGGACACCAGCTCTAGGGGCAGGCCCTCTCTCTGGCAGCGCTGGGAAGATCCTTGTTTCCCAGCAATTCTTATTCCTTGTCAGTCTTCACGTGGCATCTACCTTCCCCCTCCCCCCGTCTGTGCTTGCTTGTCTCTGTGTCTGAGCTGTTCCTTTTAACTCAGAAATAACTAGGTTTAGGACAGACCGCCTTCCCCCATATGGCCTCATTAACACAACAAAGAAAGCCCTGTTCCCGAATGGGATTACATCCACAGGTACAGGGGTCAGGAGTCCAACACATATTTTGTGGGAGGACACAATTCAATCTATAACAGAAACCAGCACAACCTAAACTTTCCGCGTTACAGAGCAGTGAAATACAATTTTGTAACGTTTCATAATCTGGTAGAAAATGAAAAAGAGTTCAAGGAGAAAGTGAACAGCAACTCTTCTCCAGCTATAGGATAAGGCCTTTTTAACAGGCATGGTATTTCTAGCCATCTTCCACTCCTTTGCCGTTGAGATTTAACAAATTAGATACGATTCCTTTTTAGTTGCACTGATGATATTTTTGCAGAAATTAGCTTGGCCACTGGAGGGCTCTCACAGTCTCCCGTTTAATGCTAATAAATAAATAAATAAATAAATAAATAAATAAATAAATAAATAAAAGTGATCCAATAAAAAAATTAAAAAGAATGAACTTTATGAAATAGCAATAGCATGACTGATATACTTCTTTTCAAAATTAATTTGGCAAGCTATAGCAAAGGATTTAAAATATGCATATTCTTTGAACCAGCTTCCAAAAATGTATCTAAGAAAATGATTAGGAAAGTATTCAATGCAGTATTTCAGAACTGTTTATCATAGTATTATTTCAAATTCAAAAAAATTTGGAAGAAATTTTTAAGTTTAAGAGTTGGTAATCCATTAAATACATCATGGTAGATCAATAGGACAGAATTTACCATTATGATATAGAAGAATAACATAAGAAGTAGATCTCTTATAAAATATTGATTTTGAAATATGCATTGCTAAATCTCATTTCAAAATATCTGTTCAGTTTGACACCAATCTAAAAATATATATAAATACACTTGGAAAATATACATTGAGATGTTAAGAAATAGTTCCTTTGGGTAGAGTGAGTTGTCGTTAGTGGCTGTGGAGTTAATTCTGACTCATGGCGACCATGTTTGTACAAGGTAGAACTGTTCTACAGGGTTTTCAAGGCTGTGACCTTTTGGAAGCAAATGACTAGGCGTTACTCCTGAGGCATCTCTGGGAGGATTTGAACCACCAGCCTTTCAGCTGGGAGTCCAGTGCCTAACTATTTGCACCACCCAGGGTAGTGAAATTGAGGGTTTTTTCTCTTTTTTATTCTTTAGGTGTTTTCCAACCAACATCAGTTGCTCTTACAGAGAAAAAAAAAAATGCTACTTAAAAATATTAGTTATTATAAGGGTTTATAAAGAGTACTCATGTCCCTACATAGTATGTGGCCAACCTGATGATGTGTCACGGCCACACTGGCAGTGTCTTCACCTTCAGAGCACAGTTCAAACCATTTAGGCCACAGGTTCACACAGGCCCTTCGTGACCCAGCTTCTCCGCGGCCCCTCCTTTGTCCAGCACCGCAAGCAACGTCCACCTCAGTGCTCCTGAACTCCTCAGCAGTTGCTCCTAGGGCAACACCACACTTGCCCATTCCCGCCTGCTTTATACCTGTCCTTCATCCTCCAGGAGACGGCCTCTCCACCCAGCTGCTTTCCACTCATTCACAAGTTTTAGTTAGCCCAAGAACCTCCTATGACAGCCTTTCCCGCCTCTTCCTGTGGAGTTCCTAAGGATTCCCATAGCATCTTAAGTGTGGCTTTATCAAAACATCAATCACCCACATTATAGTATTTAATTTCTAATTTAGCTGTGTGAATCATTTTCTCTGTAAGTGTAACAATGCATCAGCTACTGGCGTCCACACCTGTCCTCATGCAGCTCCTTCTGCCCAGAATGTTTCCCAGCACAGTCACTGCTTCCCATCCCCTCACCCACAGCTTTCAAAGCTTTATTCAGGTGTCCTCTTGACCAGGAACAACCCATCCCTCCAGGACGAACTACCTGTATCTCTCATGTTCCCTTAGCCCTCTATATAGACCCCTCTGTTGAACTGAACCACATTACTTTGAAATTACCTGCTCGAGTATCTGGGAATTCATCAAAGGTGGAAACCACCTGACTCCTTCCTGTGAGCCCAGTGTCTAGCAGAGTGTCAGGCCAAGGTAAGCACCGGTGTTGTTATCTCAGCTAAACAGCTATGCTTAAAGCTTCCCAAGTGAAAGTTCCAACTTTAATGTAGAAAGCCCTGTGGTTTCCACCAAGATCTTCTGTTGGGACAATTCTGTCCATCCTGTGGTCAGCAACCTCTAAGACGATGCTTAGCGATCCCACCTCCTGGAACTCATACCCTTGTGTAGTGCCCTTCCACATTGTTCAGGGTTAGTCTGCATGACCAATAGCACGTGACAGAAGCAATGGTTTGTCACTTACAAGATCAAGTTATAAAAACACTGGGGCTTCAATCTCAGGTGTGCTTTCTCACCCTTTCTCAGATCACTCATGCTGGGGGAAGCCAGCTGCCATGTAATGTGAGCTGCTCTATGGAGAGGTCCATGTAGCAAGGAACTGAAGCCTCCTGCCAAGGGCCGTGGGAATGAGCTGTCATACAGGGTCACCCTGTCATATAAGGTCACTATGAATTGGAATCAACTCAATGGCACACAACTACATGTTGCCACGATATTAACTCTTCAGCCTACCTTACTGATCTGGAGAAAATATGACTCTTAATCCAGCAGAAAATTGATATGTCAGTGTTGTGGGGTTGGCAACCAATGTCGCAAAATGATATGTGTATTAATCGTTTAATGAGAAATCGATTTGCTCTATAAATCTTCATCTAAAGTACAATTAAAAAAAAAAAGAGGACCAGATTTACTGGACTGGCAGAGACTAGTGTAACCCCTGAGACTATCGCCCTGAGATACCCTTTAAACTTTGAACTGAAACTACTCCCAGAGATCACCTTTCGTCTAAATAACATTGGCCCATAAAATAATCAATATCTCCTGTGAGTATTGTGCTTCTTTAAAAAAACATCCATACAAGACCAAATGGTCAACATTTACCCTTTAAAGAAAAGATTAGAAGGTTAGGGGACCAAGGAAACTAAATTAATGAAAACGGAACTACCAAAACAGAAATAATGAGAACGTTGACACACTGTAAAAAAATGTAACCAATGGCATTGCACAAGTTGTATAGAAATTGTTAAATGGGAACTGAATTTGCTGTGTAAACTTTCACCGAAAACACAATAAAAACAAAAAAAATTGGTATGTCAAGCCAGGGCTTCCAGTTCATTCCAGTTCAAACCCCTGCTGAGAATTTTCACTGCCATCCCAGATATACTGAATCAGAATCCACATTTTAACAAGATCCCCAGGAGATTCTTACGTATAATAAAATTTGAGAACCACTGCTGTACTAGTGGTTCTCAGAATTGGTCCCTAACCAGCAGCAGCACCTGGGAACTTGTTAGCAATGCAGATTCTTTGCATGGGCTCAAACCAGAAGGAACCGGTTCAAAGCCTTGTTTCAAGCACACACTAGAGAAGTGCTTCTCCAAATACAGTGTTTGGCAGATCTAGAGTAGGGTCTCAGGTTCTGCCTTTCTAACAAGTTCCCAGGGGATGCCAAGACTGCTGGTCTGCCATATCTCACACCAAACACAAAAACTAACTCTAAATGAATCAAAGACCTAAATATAAAATCTAAAATGGTAGAGATCATGGGATAAAAAATAGGGACAAAGCTAGGGGCCCTAATACATGGCATAAATAGTTCACACACCATAAATAATAATGCACAAACACCAGAAGAGAAACTAGATAACTGGAAGCTCCTAAAAATCAAACATTTATGCTCATCAAAAGACTTCACCAAAAGAGTAAAAAGAGATCTTACAGACAGAGAAAAAATTGGGCTATGACATATCCGATAAGGGCCTAATCACTAAAATCTAGAAGATACTGCAACACCTCAACAACAAAAAGACAAATAATCCAATTTAAAAATGGGCAAAGGATATGAACAGACACTTCACCAAAGAAGACATTCAGGCAGCTAACAGATACATGAGGAAATGCTCATGATCAGTAGCCATTAGAAAAATGCATATCAAACCTACACTGAGATACACTCTCACTCCAACAATGCTGGCACTAATCCAAAAACCACAAAATAACAAATGTTGGAGAGGTTGTGGGGAGATTGGAACTCTTATGCACTGCAGGTGGGAATGTAAAATAGTGCATCCATTTTGGAAAACAATATGGCACTTTCTTAAAAAGCTAGAAATAGAAATGCCATACTATCCAGAAATCCCACTCCTAGAAATATACCCTAAATTTGAGTTGTCACACGAATAGACATATGCACACCCATGTTCATTGTAGCACACCCATGTTCAATAGCAAAAAGTTGGAAACAACCTAAATGCTCGTCAACAGATGAATGGATAAACAAATTATGGGACATACACACAACGGAATACTATGCAATGATAAATTTGCAAAACATCTCATGACATGGATTAATTTGGAGGGTATTATGCTGAGTGAAATAAGTCAGCCACAAAAGGACAAATATTGTATGAGACCACTATTATAAGAACTCAAGAAAAGGTTTACACAGAGAAAAAAGTATTCTTTGCTGGTTATAAGGGTAGAGAGGGTGAGGGAAGTAAAACCACTAACTAAATAGTAGACAAGTGTCAACTTCAGTGAAGGGAAGAACAACACACAATACAGGGGAAATCAGCAGAACTGGACCTAAGCAAAAGCATAGAAGCTTCCTAGATACATCCAAACACTTTGGGGGATCAGCGGGGGCTGGGTCCTGGGGACCAGAGTCTCAGGGGGACATCTAGGTCAACTGGCATAACATAGTTTACAAAGAATACATTCTACTTCCTACTTTGGTGAGTAGTGTCTGGGGTCTTAAAAGCTTGTGAGCAGTCATCTAATATACATCTACTGGTCCCATCCCACCCAGAGCAAAGGAGAATGAAGCAAACCAAAGACACAAGGAAAATACTGACTTGAAGGATTAAAATACCACATGAACCAAAGACTCCACCAGCCTGAGACCAGAAGAACTAGATGTTACCTGGCTACCACCAATGATTGCTCTTACAGGGAACAGAACAGAGAGTCCTGGACAGAGTAGGAGAAAAAAGTAGAACAGAATTCAAAGTCACATAAAAAGACCAGACTTCATGGCCTAGCAGAAACTGGAGGAACCCCGAAACTATGGCCCCCAGACGCTCTGCTAACCCAGAACTGAAGTCTTTCTTGAAGCCCGATTTTCAGGAAAAGATTAGACAGGACTATAAAACAAAAAAATAACACACATGAGGAACGTGCTTCTTAGTTCAATCAAATATGCAAGGCCAAATGGGCAGCTCCTGTTCAAAAGCCGAACAAGAAAGCAAGAAGAGACAGGAACTGGACGAATGGACACAGAGAAACTGGGGTGGGAAGGGGGAGCATGCGATCACATTGTGGGGATTGCAGCCAATGTCACAAAAAAATACATGTATAACTTTTTAAATGAGAAATTAACTTCAGCTGTGAACTTTCACCTAAAGCACAATAAAAAAAAATTAATTAAAAAAAAAGAATTGGACTGGACAATGGGTCGGAGAGGGATGCTGGTGAGGAGTGAGCTTCTTGGATCAGGTGCACACTTGATACTATGTTGGCATCTCCTGCCTGGAGGGGAGATGAGAGGGTGGAGGGGGTTAGAAGCTGGCAAAATGGACCCGAAAAGAGAGAGTGGAGGGAGAGAGCGGGCTGTTTCATTAGGGGGAGAGTGATTGGGAGTGTGTAGCAAGGTATATATGGGTTTTTGTGTGAGAAACTGACTTGATTTGTAAACTTTCACTTAAAGCACAATAAAAATTCTAAAAAAAAAAAAGATACCAGCCAAAAAAAAAGTGTTGTGGTCTAGGGACCACACTTTGAGTCTGAGTCGGCTCTAATCAGATCTTGTCATAAACTGAGTAGAAAAGTGTTAGTCATTGTGTGTCAACTTGGCTGGGCCATGATTCTCAATGTTTGGTAGTCGTATGATGGTGTGATCATTTCCATCATGAAACTTGATATTATATGATCACCTCCATGATGGGATCTGCTGTGAGTAGCCAGTCAGTTGAAAGGGAGTTTTCTTGGGCATGTGGCCTGCACTGAATATAAGTGGATATTCTAGCAAGGCTTGTGGGCTTTTGCTTGTTCTGGATCCTGCAGCTGTCTCCTATTCATCTGACCTCCGGTTCTTGGGACTTGGCTAGCAGCTTACCTGCAGTGTTGCCTGCCAATCTTTGAGATTTGTCGATCTTCGCAGCCTGTGAGCAAGAGCCCTCCTCTCTGATCTGACAATCTTGGGTTCACCAGCCCCTATGGTTATGTGCATCAGAAGAAGCCTTTATCCTGACCCATGGACTTGGGACATTCCAGCATCTACAATCTCCTGAGCCATTTCCTTGGTATAATTCTCTCTGTGTATATATATATTATGTGCTTTACCAGTTTTGGTTCTCTAGAGAACCCAGCCCAAGACAGTCATTCATTCACTCCAACTACTCAAACTTCAACCAACAACCCAGGGAAGAGAACAGTGGAGGAAGATTCAGAGGAGACCTGGGGGGTATACTCCAAGCCTAGATAGATGTCTTTGATGTCCACTATTTTAATCTTCAGGAATTTGTGCTCCACATAGAAAAAGACATTCTAAGCAAACTAAAAGACCAGGAGGAAAACATTTACAAAATACAAGGCTAATATGCATACCGTATAAAGATATTCTTCAAATTTAGAAAAAAAAAAAAAAGGGAGGGCCAGGGGGACTAATAAATACAAGGCCAAGCAAGATAAATCTTGCCATGAAACATATGAAAAGATTCTTAGCTAATTAAAAGCCAAAGAAATTAAAATTAAATCAATATCACAATCTATCAGATTAGCAAAATGAGATTGAAAATGCCCATTGTTGATGAAACATCTGGACTTTTTTGTCCAGACTTCCACTTCCAGCAAAGATAGAGAAACAAAGACTGGATTTACCCTCCCGCGTAAACAACTAGAAAACCAAACAATGAAGTTCAGACATTGGACAACAAGCAGTACAGATCAATGACCCCTGAGAGAAGATAAACAACCAAAGTGACCCCTATGATTACCCCAGCTTAGTGTCTAAACAGAGTTTCTAGGTCACGGTGCAAAAAGAATGGACCTAAACAGAGCTCAGTAGTTGAGGCAACAGAGGTTGGAGTTTGGTGAGGCCAAGGAAGTAGAATTCGTGGGAGGAAAATACCAGAAGGAAGGGAGCTGCACGGATAAAGAACTCCAGAGATATGGAAAGGGGTCCCCTCAGGTCTCTGGCTAAGTGCTCATTGGAGCGCACAAGTGAGGAAACTACCTGAGGCCAGGGAAAACGGTGACTGACAGAAATAAGTGGAGTAATCCCCAGAGCTTACGCAGGGCTAGAACTAGGTCATGTAGTAACAGGTCATGCTTCCATCTGCCAGAATGAAAATACCCCCTACTACACAGGATAGCAGGTAGAGTGCTCAGAAAGGTATTATCTTAGTGAAGTGTAATCAGTTCTAGACGAAAGGCTGTTTTGTACCCACCCTGCTAGCTGCTGTTGTTGTTGATGTTAGTTGCTGTCTAGTTGCTTCCAACTCAGAGTGATCCCATGTGTTAAGAATAGAACTGTTCCATAGGGTTTTCAAGGCTGCGACCTTTTAGAAACAGATTGCCAGGACTGTCTTCCATGGCGCCTCTGGGTGTGTTTGAACCACTAACCTTTTGGCTAGTAGTTGAGGGCTTAATAGTTTGCACTACCCAGGCACTCCAGTGCCCACCCTAACATATTCTAAAAGCAAGCATCAAAAGGATCAAACTGACCCCAAGAAACTAAACTACATCCCACAACAAAGTCCAACAATATTTTAAGAAATACAGCAAAATCCTATACCCAAAAAAAAAAAACCCATTGCCGCCGAGTCGATTCCAACTCATAGTGACCCTATAGGACAGATTAGAACTGCCCCATAGAGTTTCCAAGGAGCACCTGGCAGATTCAAACTGCCAACCTTTTGGTTAACAGCCATAGCACTTAATTGCTAAGCCACCAGGGTTTCCATCCTGTACCCAACAACAAAAAATTCAAATAAAACTGTTATTGGAATCTAACAAAAACTTACCAAGCATACAAAGAAACAGGAAAGCAAGGTTCATAAGAGGGGAGAAAATCAATCCATAGAAACAGACCCAGAAATTGTATAGGTTATAGAATTAGGAGGCAAAGACATTAAAACACCTTTTATAAATACACTTTATATAGTAAAGAAGGTAGTTAAAACATAAATATGATGAAGAAGGAAACTGAACCCAAACTGAATTTCCTGAAATGAAAAATGGGCTGAATTCGATCAATAGCAGATTAGACACTGCAGTGGAAAAGATCAGGGAACTTGAGAATATACCAGTAGAAACTATTCGCGAATAAATAGAAGAGAGAAAAAAGAGTGAACAATAAATGCAGAAAACAATATGTCATTGTGTTGTTGTTAGGTGCCTTCGAGTCAGTTCCGACTCGTAGCAACCCTATGTACAACAGAACAAAACACTGCCCAATCTTGCACCATGCTCGTAAACCTTGTTATGCTTGAGCCCATTATTGCAGCCACTGTGTCAATCCATCTTGTTGAAGGTCTTCCTCTTTTTTGCTGATACTCTACTTTACCAAGCATGACATCCTTCTCCAGGGACTAATCCCTCCCAATAACACGTCCAAAGTATGTGAGACTAAGTCTCATCATCCTTGCTTCTAATTAGCATTCTGACTATACTTCCTTCAAGACAGATTTGTTTGTTCTTCTGGCAGTTCGTGGTATACTCAATATTCTTTGCCAACACCATAGTTCGAAGGCATTAATTCTTCTTCGGTCTTTCTTATTCATTTTCTAGCATTCACATGCGTATGAGGCAATTAAAAATAAACCATGCCTTGGGTCAGGTACACCTTAGTCCTTAAAGTGACATCTTTGCTTTTTAATACTTTAAAGAGCTCTTTTGCAGCAGATTTGCCCAATGCAAAGTGCCGTTTAATTTCTTGACTGCTACTTCCACGGGCATTGATTGTGGATCCAGGCAAAATGAAATCCTTGACAACTGCAACATTTTCTCCGTTTGTCATGATGTTGCTTATTGGTCCAGTTGTGAGGATTTTTGTTTTCTTTATGTCCAGGAGTAATCCATACTGAATACTGTGGTCTTTGATCTTCATCAGTAAGTCCTTCAAGTCCTGTTCATTTTGAGCAAGCAAGGTTGTGTCATCTGCGTAGCACAGGTGTTAATGAGACTTCCTTCAATCCCGCGGCCAGGTTTTTCTTCATATAGTCCAGTTTCTCAGATTATATGCTCAGTTTACAGATTGAATAAGTATGGCGAAAAGATACAGGTTCCTTCTGAGCACAATTGAGTGTGCTGGAATTCCCATTCTTGCAAAGTTATCCATAATTCGTTATGATCCACACAGCCAGATGCTTTTGCATAGTAAATAAAACACAGATAAACTTCTTTCTGGTATTCTCTGCTTTCAGCCATGATCCATCTGACACCAGTAGTGATACCCCTCGTTCCACATCCTCTTCTGAATCCAACTTGAATTTCTGGCAGTTCCCTGTTGATGTACTGCTGCAATCGCGTTTTAATTATCTTCAGCAAAATTTTACTTGTGTGTGATGTTAATGATATTATTTGATAATTTCCACATTCCATTGGATCACCTTTTTTGGAAATAGGCATAAATATGGATCTCTTCCAGTTGGTTGGCCAGGTAGTTCTCCCCCAGATTTCTCGGCATAGACAAGTGAGTGCTTCCAGCACTGCATCCATTTGTTGAAACATCTCAATTGGTATTCCGTCAATTCCTGGAGCCTTGTTTTTCACCAATGCTTTCAATGCAGCTTGGACTTTTTCCTTCAGTACCATGGGTTCCTGATCATATGAAATCTCCTGAAGTGGTTGAACGTCAACCAATTCTTTTTGGTACAGTGACTGTGTATTATACTTCCATCTTCTTTTGATGCTTTCTGCATCATTTAATATTTTCCCCATAGAGTCCTTCGATGTTACAACTCAAGGCTTGAATTTTTTCTTCAGTTCTTTCAGCTTGAGAAATACCAAGCATGTTTCTCCTTTTGGTTTTCTATCTCCACATCTTTGCACATGTCATTATAATACTTTACTTTGTCTTCTCGAGCTGCCCTTTGAAACCTTCTGTTCAACTCTTTTATTTCATTATTTCTTCCTTTCACTTTAGCTACTTTACCTTCAAGAGCAACTTTCAGAGCCTCTTCTGACATCCATTTTGATCTTTTCTTTCTTTCCTATCCTTTTAATTGCCTCTTGCTTTCTTCATGTATGATGCCCTTGATGTCATTCCACAATTATTCTGGTCTTCAGTCATTAGTATTCAATGTGTCTAAGCTATTCTTGAGATGGTCTCTAAATTCAGGTGAGAAATACTGAAGGTCATACTTTGGCTTTCTTGGACTTGTTCTAATTTTCAACTGCAACTTGAACTTGCGTATGAGTAATTGATGGCCTGTCCACAGTTAGCCCCTGGCCTTATTCTGTCTGATGATACTGAGTTTTTACATCATCTCTTTCCACAGATGTAGTCAATTCGATTCCTGTGTATGCCACCTGGCAAGGTCCACGTGTATAGTCACCGTTTATGTTGGTGAAAAAAGGTATTTCCAATGAATAGACAGTTGGTCTTGCAAAATTCTATCGTGTGATCTCTGGCATTATTTCTGTCACCAAGGCTATATTTTCCAACTACCAATCCTTCTTCTTTGTTTCCAACTTTCGCGTTCCAATCACCAGTAATTACCAATGCATCTTGATTTCAAGTTTAATCAATTTCAGGTTGCAGAAGTTGGTAAAAATCTTCAATTTCTTCCTCTTTGGCCTTTTTGGTTGGTGCATATATTTGAATAGTAGTCGTATTAACTGATCTTCCTAGCAGGCATATGGATATTATCCTATCACTGACGGCATTTTACTTCAGGGTAGATCTTGAAACCTGTCCACCAAGGGTGACCTTGCTGATATTTGAAGTATCAGTGGCAAGGCTTCCAGTATCAGAGCAACACGTGGTGGATTGTGTCACTGGAGCTCAGAAAAAAAGGAGAGAAGGGAAGTGTCCAAAAAAAAAAAAGACATTTCAGCTAAAAAATAACCAAAATTTTAATAACTTGATGATCACTACAAACTTATAGATCCAAGGATTTTGGTGAATTCCAAGCATTGGTGGAGTTGTGGGAACTACATTATCCAGTAGGCTCTGCACCCTGCAGTGGCAACAGTGGGATAATGAAGGAGAGGGGCATTTCCCTATGTGGCAGCCAGATAAAGATGAACCAGATCATGGAAGGATTTCTACCATGGCCCTCCTGGCATTCATGTTGGCTGTTCATGGGTCCATCCACCAGATCAGAGGCTCTTGAGTGCCGGGTAGCCCAAGGTAATGGGAGTGGAAAGACAAGACAGAGAGTGTTGTGCCACTGCATAGAGGTGGATCTGAGACTCAGCGATGGCACTGCCCTGAGTGACCCTGCTACTTGGGATACTAGGTTGCAGGCCCCTGCCCTGATTGCCACAGTCTCACAGCCCACTCTGCCGTCAGGTTCTGATGACAGTGCTGATAGAGCCAGTGCAGTTTTTCCTGGTGGCAGAAGCACTTATGGACCCCGTAAGCAAGGCCATGTGACCTTCAAGGATGTGTTCTTGCACTTCTCCCAGAAAAAGTAGGGGCTACTTGATGCAACTCAGAGAATCCTGTTCTGTAATGTGATGCTGGAGAACTTTTCACTTACAGACTCCCTGAGACTTGCATTTTCCAGTTCCCATGTAGATAACCAACTTGAGCCTTGGATGCCTGATGGGATAAACATAACTCCAGCCATGATAAGAGGGGCTCGGAGGGTGTCTGGCCCTGGTTGTTCGTATGGAGCAAGAATGAGGAAGCACCTTCTGAGCAGAGTGTTTCTGAAGAAGGAGTGTCACAGGTCAGAGCTCCCAAGGCAAGCTCCTCCACCCAGAAGGCCCACCTCTGTGAGATATGTGGCTTAGTCATGAAAGATAATTTGCACCTGGCTGAGCACCAAGGAACACACTCCAGGCATAAACTATACACGTGTGATACACATGGGAAATGATTCTGGATCACTGAAAACATTCCCCAGCAACACAGTGGAGAGAAACTCTTTAGAAGGAACAAGTGTAGGACCCCCTTTGTGAAGAGCTGTAGAGTCCATGTGTCAGAGAAGCTATTCACATGCAGGGAGGGTAGGAAGGACTTGCCAGCCAGCTCTGGCCTTCTCCAGTGCTCATGGTGGAAGCCACAAAAGCACCCTGTAGAGAGGATTTTCACACTGGACAAAGGCATTATATATGCACCAAATGTAGGATAACCTTCAGACACAAAGACACACTTATTCAACACCAGGGCATCCACACTGGACCAAGGCCTTTTGAATAAGTGGATGTGGGAAATTCTTTAGCTAAATCTTGAACCTCATTCTACACTAGAAATTTCACATTGGATCAAAGGTTTACGTAAGAATGAAGGCCTTATGAATGCAGTGAATGTGAGAAATTATTTAGCTATGACTGCGACCTTATTGTACACCATTGTTCACAATGAGGCCAGGTCTTATGAGTGCAGCAAATGTGGGAAAGCCTTCATCCAAATGACTTCTCTCATCCAGCACCAGAGAGTTCACACTTGACAAAAGCTTTGCGACTCAGAGAGGTTATGTAACCAGTCCAAGCAAATGGTGGGGATGGGCTTCAAGTTCAAACATCAGAATCTGTACTCTTTTATCACTGTGCTCTACTAATCAGAGAGCGGAAGAGAGATTTTCAATGAGAGAAGAGCAAGAGAGAGATAAGGACATACATATATACATATATTTATATACAGAAATAGCCATCTCCTGGTTCATCCTAAAAAGACCCACGCCAGAGAGAAGCTCTGAGAGTAGCCTTTGTGAGGGAGCCATCAACCAGCACTTAAACCCCACACATCTGAGCACCCACACTGGGGAAGATTCTCAACAATTTGCCAGGTACAGGGACCTTCAGGAACTGCACTGCACTTTCTAGCCTACCCATAGCACTTGCAAGTTGTGTCATTGCCCATACCTGTGGAAGAAGCCATTTCATCTCTACCAGCTGACTTGTCCTCATGAAGTACATCAGCCACCCCAACATGCTCAGAGAAGGCTGACCTCTGTGCCCTCTCTCCAAATCCTACAAGGAGTCATGAATAGCCTGAACCCATTGAGGTGCCTCATTTCCTTTTCTTTGAATGGTTAGGGGATGGACATGAACTCAGTTTTGGCCAGGAGGAGCTGAGATGGATTCTGCTGGCAACTTGCAGTTTACAGTCTTCACGGACATTGTTCTCATGCGATGCCCATAGTGAATTTGTCCAGCCTCCAAGTCACCCAATCTACAAACTGCCTGCCAGATGTTGCTCTGAGTTTGCACAATAATAAAGGCCTTATTGTTGAGCCACCTGTTATCTTAGTGTTTTGTCTATCTGTTTATCTGTCTACTATGTTATCTTAGTGTGTTGTCTGTTTATCTGTCTACTATGTGGGGTAGGTTCAGAACAGAATTGAGTTCTGCCGGGATAAAAAGGTTAATACCCATTGTGTGTCTTGGAGGGGAGAGCAAGATGGCAGATCTCAGTCTTTTTTGGCCTGATTTACTTTGCTACCCAAAGCCTTTAGGGAAGAATGAAGGGGGCCACGGGCCTAATATTGGTGTGGATGGCACGGTTAGGCCCAGGCCCTGGACCCTGAGGAGGGAGCAGTTGTGACAACCTCTACTGCATTTAGGAGAAGCATTAATTAGGTCACTTGTTCCCAGGGAATGACCCATATGCCCCAGCACTGTTAAAGAGAGACTGTTCCCTGGGTCCTGCCAAGAAGCCATGTACTCTGAAGTCCAGAATTTTTACAGGTGTCACTGCCTGTGCGACCTACAAAATCCAAATGGGAACCATAATTGGCACAGAAATACTGTGATTAATAGAGTGAAAGGGGCTGCAGCACACTAGAAGGGGTGTGCTCTTTCTAAAGGTGCATACACAAGTGTTCCTATGGCAGTGAAGGATGAGGCTGTACAGACAACACCAGGACCTACAGATCTGTGTATGTCCTATGTCCAAGGTGACAAATAATTCCAAAAGTTTTTAGATTCCTCTCTGGGCTATTCACCTCAAGGCCATTGTTGCATTTTCATTGTGTTTTTGTAAAAGTGGAAACTATTTTAATAGTGCTCAATAAATATTAGCTATTTGCTAAGCACTTTACATGGATTCTCTCATTTAATATGACTATAAGTCAGATATTATTATTCCCATTTTACAGTAAAAAGAATTGCGACTCGGAGGGGTTATGTAACCAGTCCAAGCAAATGGTGGGGATGGGCTTCAAGTTCAAACATCAGAATCTGTACTCTTTTATCACTGTGCTCTACTAATTAGAGAGAGGAAGAAAGATTTTCAATGAGAGAAGAGCGAGAGAGAGATAAGGACATACATATATACATATATTTATATACAGAAAAAGTTTGGGTTAATTCCCTCCAATTACAATTACAATGGTAATCTCTGAGAAACAGAAATTGTGGCAAGGGTTGAGGGGTGGGGTGAAGAATGGTGAGAGTTTCATTTTACTTAGTTTATATTTTTATTACTTTAAAATTTTACTAGCAAGCTTTACTTGAACACACATACAAACTATATATTTTCAGAGGGCCAAACTTCTGGAAGGTGGAGTAAGGATTTCTAAAAATCCACCTTTCCATAAAAGCAATGAGAACACTCACAAGCATTGTCAAAATTAACTCTGGAAATGACCAAAGACTTGCAACAAGCCAAGGAGCATTTAAGAAAAACTGCTGAATCTTAGTACAAACAGCGAGATTTGTGGTATTTTAACTTGCCCTATTCCCATTCTCCCTGTCCCTGCTCTGTAGTGGCCTTAAAAACTAGCAGCCTTGCAACTACGGTAGCTGTCAAAACTAGCAACCACTGGGGTGGGAGTGGAGAGCAGACCAGGTTTGGAGCTCCTCCAAAAGCCACATCCCCGGAGAATTGTCACTATTTGACCTGTCTGGCAGCTCCTTTGAAAAGTACCGTTCACAGGCCTTGTTATTTGACCTGACTCAGAGCTCAGTGGGAAAACCCTATTTTCGAGGCATTGTCAAATGCAATCAGTGGCAACTGTTTGACACTGCAGCTGCCTGAGGTAGCAATGCCAACTGAAGCAAACAAGAGGCTGATGAAAAAAAACGAAAATCTAGGGAATGAGATATCCATAGGGAGCTTTATAAATCTCTCATATTTTCAAAATAAGTTGGAAGGTGTGGTAGCCAGACTCTATAAAGATGATCCCAGTGATCTCCACCTCCTGGTATTCATACCCTTGTGTAATTTTCTCCCGTTGAATATGGGCTGAATTTAGGGACTTGCTTCTAATAGAAGAAGGCAAAAACGACACTATGCAACTTAGTCTAGGTCATAAAGGAAATTGTTTTTTTTTTTTTTTGGATCACTCGTTTGAGGGAAACCAGCCTCCGTGTCATGATCAGCTCCAAGGAGACGTCCTCGTAATGAGGAAGTGAAGCCCCTGTCTACAGTCACCTATCTGAGCTTGGAAGCTGATCCCCCAGCTCAGTCAAGCTCTGATGACTTCAGGCCTGGGCAACATCTCAACTGCACCCTCATAAAAGCTCCTGAGCCAAAATACCCAGCTCAGTTGCTCCTGGATTTCTGACCCTCGGATACACTGTGAAGTATTTTTTGTTTGAAGCCGCTATATTTTGGGGTAATTTGTTATGCAGCAATTAATATTACCAGAGGCGGTGGGAGGAAAAGTATGTGAGTAAAAGTCCAGGTTATCATGAAAGAGAATAAACACAAAATGTTCCTATTTTCCTCACCTGAAATATTGCATAGAATTTCACATTTTATAGTAAGGTTTTCAAAGTTAATCACTCAGTGTGTAATGAGTAATAGACTTTAAAGGTACAAAAGTAGAAAATGTCAATCTTAAGGTACAAGAAAGTTCCCACAGAAGACCCAGATGACTGGAATCAATTTCATTGGCATTACAAGTTTTTATTTGGAATTTAATCCACAATCTATACAAGTTATTTACAAGGCATGAAAATGGAAAACAGCACGAAATACAATTGAGGTATAAGCTAAGAGCACAGTATGTCATGTTTCAATAAATACAATTCAAAATTTGTAAACTAAGTGACCAGATAGATGAGTCTTGCTCACCTAAACTAAGTGACCAGATAGATGAGTCTGGTTTATAAAACCATATAAAATATTTATTTTACGTGAGGTAGAGGACAGTTTTGTGTGTCATATAATGCAACCAAACACAGCGATTTTAACCATAAAACTGTACATCACTGGCAAAATTTTAAATTGAATTATGGTCAATGTAGTCAACAATTAGTTTCAACAGTTGCAGAACAGATATTTCATGTTACTGCTTTAACAGATTAGAAATTCAGAAATAACAAAAGACTACTGTGTTGGTTTAACATTATCAGGATAAACAAATACTTCTAAAAGGATGGTTAAAAGCAAATCTTTTATTTCTCACAAATTATAAATCCCCAAAAGGTATCCTAGATTAAGCAATTCTTTTAGTAGGATCTTTCTACTAGAACTACTTTAAGTTGCTGTGCTTTCTTTAGTTTCAAGTGAGGTATCTATATCGAAGAAAAAATCTTATAAATTTCTTTTACATTAAACTGACTTAATACACTATTTTGTTTTCTGGGCTTTTTGTAATTTTAGTTTTTACATTTGATCACTTTCTAATTCAAAAACACTACATAAGCACTACGTAAGACATTGAATTCTATTACTGAAGAAATGGGCTCCGAATTGTATTTTGTAGTTTAGAAGCAATTCAATGAAAAGGTATTACAAAAAAAAAAGAAAAGACTGTCCTTTTATACAAGATGCCATATAAAATACTCATACAATTTTCTTCCAATAGTGGAAATGCTATACTAGAAAAAAAAATGTTAAGCTGTTTATTCGCTTCCACAACGTATAATGCAGCAGTTATGTGTCCCTTATTGCTGACAGCTTCAATAAAAACTATTAACAAGTAGTTCCAAGAACAGAAACAGATGTACAGTATGAGCACAACTTTTCAGCATATCAATTTTTAACGTGGAATAAATGCATAAAGAGCAAATAAAAGTGAAGAATTCTTCCCTAAGTAATCAAAACATAAATCTTATTTTTGAGAAGAAAATTTTAGAAGCTGATTGAAAACCTTCAGCACCAGCTCTGCAATTAATTCTAGGGGAATATTTTGAGCACATTTCATATCACTTGAGTTTGCTCATCATTTTACTTTTCTTAAAACTGAAGCCACAGATGTGCAAATAAACTGGCTGTTCTGTCATGACTTCTAAAATACACGGATAACCTACAAATATTTTACTGGCTCTATTTTATCTACTTTAGTAACTGTTTTATAAGTTCAATATGTACAAATGATTTTACATCTAAACTATTAATATATTAAATATGTTATAAAATTAGCTCAAGAAGCATAAAACATCCTAACTCTCATGTACACAGAAATCCAAGCAAAAGAATATGCTTTATAAAAACTCCAGTACAAGCCAAACAGGTTGTTGGTCAAATCCTTTTCTAGTGTTACAAGCTGCATTTGTGAAATTAGGGTGATCTAGAGCTTCTCCAATGACAGCAGGAGGTTTAACATTTCTACTTTTATAAATTTGGTGCTATTTTTTCTCATAAATTTAAGAAACTGTCATCACCAAAATTAAACATGACCTATCACCCAGGAAGGTAATATTTTAATTTTTCATCCTTCTAAAGATGCTCTAGCTTAACTTTTAATAGGCCATTGATTTAACGCAGCTTTTTAAAGTCAACATTTTCAAATTTTTCCTTCAAAGAATAACACTACAAAGTCTGAGGAAAATATTTGTTTCCTAATAAATTTGGCACACAAAAACTACGTCAAAACAAACTTTAAGCTAGCAACCAACACACAAATGAGCATGCAAAGAATATAGTAAATTTATATGGGTAAGATATTTTAGTGGAGGCCACTTTCAAAGTATTACAAAGTTGCTATACTGTTTTCAAGCTATGTGGTGCAGTTTAACATAAAATTACTTTTAACTAGAACAGGTATAATATTTACAATTGACTAGAAAACTACTTTCAAAGAAGTTAAGACAGAAACCTATGGCACATCAATGTATCTTCTGTAAAATGAAGACTATACTATGTCATGTGGCAAGTTTTCATTATGTAAAGGACTAGAAAAAATATCTTTACTCAATTCTAAACTACAATTTTATAATAATTTAATGGTGTGTAAGCACCATTTAGAATTTTAAAATAACATATTTTGAAGATTAAATGGTTTATTTTAGAAGTTTTGGGTTGAGGGTTAAGTAAGCTTGATTTACTAAGTAAACGCAAAAAAAAGGTCGAGTGGATTAGAAAAATAAATGAAAATATATGGGCCTGAGTTTGCCTTCCAAAAAGGTAAGCTGTGACACTTAACTAATTCACAACTAAAATAAAACTGTATCTTAAGTGTCTTTGTGATTTTTCTTTCCCAGATCTAAATAAAAGGTATTGAGGGAGCATGTCATTTTTTGACAATTGTTCCTATATGTCATTTTAACATTTGTTTCTTCTCAAGGAGATTCCAAGAATCAATGAATTAGCTACAGGGTGAATATACTAAAATTTAAATGAGAAATAGAAAACACATACTTAGAGCATACTCTATTTACTGAAGAAACTACACTTTGGAAAGGACAAAAATTATTTTTGTGAGTACCATTACGCAAAATATGAAAATAACTGATTAAATAAATGATAACCTAGTGACTTTGAAGTTCTATACCAGCAGAGCATCTACCTTCTACCCTGGGAACAGTATATAACCTTAACCCTAGCTAATTATTTTAAAAATAAATTTACCTCTCTTAAGTAATTTCACACAGTACCTTACAAGAAAACATGAGAAAACACAAATTCAAGGGGTAATACATGTCAATGAATGGTAGTTTCAGGAAATGTCCTTTTAAAAAAAGTCATATTAAGAATTTTACCTAATACCTTTTAAACTAAGAATCAACCAATATGAAATTTGCCATGAAAGAATAAGACTTTTCTGTGCAAAAAAAAAAAAAAGTGCAGAAGATGTTCCCCCTTCCCCAAACTATGGAATTCCTTTATCTTCTAAATATTATCTAAAAACATTTTAATAGCAGTAACTAAACTTTCCTATATTAACCTATCATACAGTTGACTGTCAATTCCTGATTTTAATAGTAAGTAGTAATTGAAAATGGTCCATTCGTGCAAATTTTGGTTAAGACAACATTTATACATACAAAAGTCCAAAATAACCTTCAAGGTGTTTAATATTTTACAATTTAAAGGCAAACAAATCCATTATGGAAGTTTCAGGAGGACCCAGAGCTACACATAAAACTGTACAGGAGAATCAGGAGTTCCACAGAAATAAACGCACACCAACGACATCGGTTTTTCTCAAGAACATTAATATTTTCACACTATTATTAACAACAAACAAAAGTTCAGAAAGTATTACTTTTTATTCCCTCTTCTGAAGTTGCTGAAAAAAAATTTTTTTTTGAACTATAATCACATTTAAACTGAAAAACAAATTACAGCTGCTTGTTCTTAGCAGCAGCGCATAACAAAGCACGTTATCCTTCCCTGGTATACCTACAGGGTACGCTTTAGCCTCATCAATGAAATTCTTCTTTGCGCAAAATGTCTTAGTAGGAGACATTGAGAGAACTGGTGGAAATTCATCCCACAATCTGTACAAAACGAAAGCAATATTTTGTGTATAATAATGAACATACTATATCAACTTAGAAAGGAGACTGTGTTCCTGAAAAAAAAAAAAGAGATTCAACTTCTTCTTGAGTAGCTCTATACATGTGAAATATGAAGTCATCATTGTATCTAAAATTGAGTCTGAAATATGGATAACAAAATTGACCACAGCCATTTGCCATCACACAACGCAGCTTTAAAAAAGTATTCAACTGTAAAATTTGCATTAGAAATATAGGCAGCTTATCTACTAGTTGAAACCATATAGTATCGTTATTAAGTTGGTTGAAAAAAAAAGGTACAAAGAAACATACATTTTCATTCATTTGGAAAATGTAAAAATTTATATACTAATATATAATCTTTCACTTTCTCTGATCTACAAATGAACAGAATGCCTTGTTATCTTCATACATATAAGTTGTTCACAATTCTATTACCAAAAACAAAAAACCCTGTTAGGAGTACACAGACTAATCTCTTTAAAGTTTTCTATTCTTTAGCAGTCTTTGAGGATTTCAAAATTTGCAGCTTTAGCTCTTTTATCATCATTTCTAACTTCTGCCTTGCCTCCCGTTCCTGTCTGAGTTCGTCTTGGAGTTCTTGTCTGTCAGCCTCCGCGTGGTCCAATCTCTCTCTCAGCTCCGCCAGCTGTGTGATTTAAAAGGCTATGTCAGTTTTCAGTCTTGTTTCTCCATTTAATCCTCATAGTGGCAGAGATCTACTTGCAAATTATTTTTTTACAAGATAAGCTCTTTCATACATAATACAATCTCTTGAGTATCTAATACTTTTGACATCTGACATGACATTAAATTGAAGGAAAAGCAAAGCGTCAAGAGAAATGAACACCTACAGCACTTTCACTATGTCCCACACGTTACTCTCTCTCCTTGCACTGTGCCTGTTCACGTTAGCCATTTGTTCACCCCCCCTAAGTTCACGCTACAATTAACAGAAGGCAGTTAAGTATTCATTTTTGCCCCAGAGCTTGTGGACACAGCGGGCAAGACATGTTGTTAATTTGTTGATTTGAAAGCCCATACACTAGATTAAAATAATATACATATATAATATTTGTTATTCAGAGAGCCAGAGATCCGCAATTTAGGCATTAAACTACAGAAACCCAACACAAGTTTAAAAAAAATAATAAAGATAAAAAATCATCTTGGACAATATAGTATAAGGCTGTGTTTAACAGAATTATCTGTTCTGAAATCTAGCCTAACGAAATGAGTTTGGCCATGAGTATTTCCTTTAACAGAGAAGATGACAGTTTCCATTTCCAAGCTGAAAGGGCAACATCAGATAAACTGAGTAATTCTTACCTGTGCTGCGTATTCAGCCTCTTTATCTTTTTCTAAATTTGAGTCACAGGTACATTTCTGCTTCATTACCTGCTCTAATTTTTTCTCTAAGTCTTTCTGTTCAACATAAAATTCTTCCATTCTTTGAGCATGTTCGTTCTGCAAAGATTCAAGCTCCTTCTGTAAATTCTGCTGTTCTTCAGTGAGCTCCTTCATAGCTTTTGAACTGCTCAACATTTCCACTTCCTGTAATGTAAAGAAGGACAACACAATTTTTTACTTTATTTTCATCATGTCAAAAATTTCTCTTCAGGAAAAAGAGAACAGAAAAATACCTGAAGTTCAGCCATCATATCAGTTCAATATAAAACTGATTTTTATTACCGAACTGAATTTTATTATCTTGAAAAACCATTTAGTCTGAAAAGTTAAAAGTACGTTGAAATTGTTTATCAGTATAAAATTCTGAGTAATTTTAAGCACACTTGCAGCACCTCGATTTTTCTAAGAATATGCAAAAGTATCTTTTTATAATGGACTATCATTTAAATAACGATTTTACCATCTGAAGTTGTTGCTTCTTCTGCAGAATTGAGTTCAGCTTTTCCTGCTGTTTTGCATAAGTTCTCATTACTTCTTCCATGATTTTCCCCTTATCATCCTCACAGACGACATCTCTGGCCAGAAGCGGAGACGAAGCTGCAGCATCACAACGAATCCCCGCCTTGCTTGTGTCTCTGACTAAGTTGCTAGTGGCAGACTCGGGTTTCTTTTCACTTGTCGAATTATTTGAGAGTAACGGCTCTTTGAAAGGCAAAAATCAAGTAACAAAGTATGAATATAATTTTGTTAAAAAGTCACTAAAATAACCCACAAATGGAATTAAAAAAAAAATTCTATTTACAATAGCATCAAAATTTAACAAAAGAAATGCAAAATGTGTACACTGAAAGCTATAAAACATCACTGAAGGAAATTAAAGATAGATAAATGGAAAGATGCCATGTTCACAGATAAGAAGACTTAATATTGGAGTTAATGTCACAAAACACTATGTATATTGTTTCATGAGAAACTAATCTGCTCTGTAAACCTTCATCTAAAGTACAAAAAAAAAAAAAACTTAATATTGTTGAGTCCACTTAACTATTATCCAACATAATCCCTAATAAATCACAACTGGCTTTTTCGCAGAAATCAACAAGTTGTTTCTAAAATTCATATGGAGATATAAGAAATCCAGAACGGCCAAAACAATCTTGAAAAAGAAGAACAAACTTGGAGGACTTACACTTTCCAATTTCAAAACTTACTATAAAGCTACAGAAATCAAGACTGGGTGGTATTAGCGTAAGGACAGACATATAAACAAATGGAAAAGAATTGAGAATCCAGAAATAGATCTGTGTTTTTATGAGCAATGGATTTTCGACAAGAGAGCCAAGACAATTCCATGGGAAAAGAATAATCTTTTCAACAAATGGTGCTGTGACAACTGTATGGACATGCTTAAGTATAAAGGTGAACCTCTACCTCACATCATATATAAAAACTAATTTAAAATGTTAAAAACTTAACATTGAAGACCTAAAACTCATAAATGTAAATCTTCATGTCTTGGATTAGGCAACGGTTTCTTATACATGACACCTAAAGCAAGCAACTAAAGAAAAATTAGGAAAACTGGACCGCATCAAAATTTAAAACTCTGTGCTTCAAAGGACTTGATCAAGAAAGTGAAAAGACAACCCACAAAGTGGTAAAGGCCTAATGTCCAGAATATATAAAGAACTCTTACAACTCAATAATAAAGGGATAAATGACCCAACTTAAAAATGGGCAAAGGATCTGAACAGACATTTCTCCAAAGAAGATATACAAACGGCCAATAAGCACAGGAAAAGAATATCAACATCATTAGTCACTGGGGAACTGCCAATCAAAACCACAATGAGATACTACTTAACCACCACCAGAATGGCTATAACCAGTAAGATGGACAATTAGAAGTGATGGGGAGAATGCAGACAGATTGGAACCCTCATACACTGCTGATGGGAATGTAAAATGGTGCAGCTGCTTCAGAAAAAGAGTTTGGCAATTCCTCAAAAAAGTTACCATACCCACTGCTGTCAAGTCAATCTTGACTCATAGTGGCCCTATAGGACAGGGCAGAACTGCTCCATAGGGTTTCTAAGGCTGTAAATCTTCATGGAGGCAGACTGCCATATCTTTCTCCCGAGGAGCAGGCTGGTGGGTTCAAACCACCAAACTTTCAGTTAGCAGCCAAGCACTTTAACCGCTGTGCCACCAAGGCTCCTTCAAAAAGTTACCATATAACCCAGTAATTCTACTCCTAAGTATATACCCAAGAGAACTAAAAACATATGTCCACGCTAAAACTTGTACACGAAAATATTATTCAGTCATAAAAAGGAATGAAGACTGATACAACATGGACTGTGAAAACATTATGCTCAGTGAAAGAAGCCAGACACAAAAAGTCACATGTTGTATGATTCCTTTTATATGAAATATCCAGAATAGACAAATCCATAAAGACAGCACATTATTGGTTGCTAAGGTTGGGAAAGGGGGAAGATGAGCCGCTGCTAATGAGTTGGAAAGCTGCCCTTTGGGTTGTGATAAAGATGTTCTGCAATTGGGTGTGATGGTTGTACAACTGTGTCATCATACTAAATATCACTGAATTATAAATTTTAAAGAAGGGAATTTTATGGTATGTGAATTCTATCTCAGTAATTTTAAAAAGTCACTAGAATAAATTAGTTTGGGAAATATGATACATGCAAGAATGACAGTGGTAACATTACGTATTACTTATCATATTTAAATCAAAAGAGTTTTTTAAATTTCAAAACGATAGTATAAAAAAAACCCAAGAATCTCAAATCTCTATGAAAACAAATAATCAGAGGGCTCTTCCACTGCTCCGAGGCAGCTGAAGTCACTGTCACACTGCTGCCGTATAAAGGTAAAACAGGTGGCGTGTCTTGTTTTGGTCCACAGTATTTTAAAAGGCACTATAAGTAGGCAGCTCTTTTTTAGATTTCAGCCAGCATTCTACATTTATGCCATCTGCCAGGCCCCTATATCTATGAATTTTCAATCCTTGCTTTCTTCCACAACTAAGTTTCCCTGAGTCCTATACTCAACTACTCTTACGTATACATACTTCTTAGCATTACTAGTTAAATGGTTTCTCAGTTCATAGCCAATTAGAAATAAAAATAAGGACCTACTGAAGAATCTGACAGCAAAGGCAGGAAGAGAAAAAAAATCAGACAAAAACTAATTGCAGTGTGAAAACTATGTAGTCTATATGTGTACATATATATGTATGTACATCTATCTCATTCGCCTCTATAGTCTATAGCAATCATCGTCCTAAGAGTATAGTAGTTCAGGTTCAAAGTAATCGCCCAGCATAGAAATGACAGGTTTCTTTTTTAAAGTTAAAGCTTCAACTATTCTCTTAAATAAAAATGCTCTTTGGTGATATTGAATAAAAGTGTTTATTAGATATTTTGATATTTTATTTTAAAAAGATAATTTGTGAATACTCACCAAAACGGCTACATAATTCTCTATTTGTTTTTAAATCCAGTTTCTCCTGTTCCTCAAGTGAGACATCTGGGTAGGACACTGGCTTTTGATGTCTGCCAGTGCTGTAAGGCTTCTCTGGCTGTCTTGGCATGGACTTGCACACCTCTGTCTTTGTGACCTCTTTACACTGGGACACAGCAGAAGTAAGAGACACATTTGGGGCAACTACTTTATCACACATGTATAAGTAGTAGCTGAAAACACAGAAAGGCAAAATAAGATGCATAATACATATTAAAGTAAAAATCAAAATATATAATGTATACTTCTATGGTTAAACTAAAAAAATTTTTTTTACCAGAACAGACAATATAACAACTCAGAAAATAAATGTCACAGAAAGCAAATCTTGAAAAAATCAGCATTTAAGCATTAAGGGCAAAACTATGAGGCATTTTATTACTTTGCAAGTAATTTTTATGTACTAAAAAGGTACTCATTGGGAAAGAAAAGCAGTCTCTTCTCCTGTCCTGAAAATCACATGAGAACTAAAAGCAGGAAGCACTTTGTAGCCCTGAGTCTGTAAGGTTTATGCCAGAAAGATAAGAGACTGTATGCTGCATTGGGGGTGCTATTTTCTTGCCCCAGCACTCCTCCAAAGCAGGGAATCCTTGCTCTTAGCTACAGTGAGGCTGCTTCAGCCCCACACTGCGTAACTAGGGCCTGAGTTCACAATAAGCCCAAAGAGGAGCTCACAGGGCCCTTCTTATAGAGCTCAAGAAAGAGGTCAGGTGCTGTGAACATATTCTTATATCAAACCCCAAAGGGCTACCTTCTTAAGATACTTTAGTACTTCCTACTTATATGATAAAACAGCAATAGTAAATTGTGTAAAAATGAGAGAGAGGGGATAACTACTTGTGCTCAAAGGCTCACGTAAAATTCCTCAGTAGGTTAATCATCTGAGAAGCTTATGGAATAAATTTGATTTAGAAACTTAAATACCGTATTTTTAACTATAATCTGTGTAACCTTTCGTCAGAAGATACAACCACTTAACTGATACAACAATCTATCCCCTAAACTCCAAATAATCTATCTCCTCTTACATCTCAATTTCTTCGTCCCAAACCAAAAACCAAATCCACTGCCGTTGAGTCGATGCTGCCTCATAATGATCCTATAGGACAGAGTAGAACTGCCCCATAGTTTCCAAGGAGCACCTGGTAGATTCGAACTGCCGACCTTTTGGTTAGCAGCTGACCTTTTGGTTAGCAGCCGGAGCTCTTAATCACCTCACCACCAGGGTGTCCTTCTCAGTACTGGACACCTATATTGTCCCTTTTTATCAATCGCAGTATTCTGCTAAGAAAACTAACAGGTTTCATACTGCCCAAAAGACTTAATTCAAATGCAGTAAGTATGGTAATGACTATGCAAATGTAATAAGACTGAGACTTCATCACCATGCTTGGAAGGAATATGTATTTACAGCAGCGGATAAAAATCTAGGACTCAATAAATATAAAGTTCCTAATCTAGGATGTATTCTTACTAAAAGCATGAAAACTTGATTTTGAGGGACTGTGGTTAATTTGAAAGCTTCTAAGTATCAAAGTAATTTCTTTTTAAAATATCCAAGTTACACACCAAACAGAAACAACAAAAAATGTATTAAAACACAATATACTTGCTTAGAAAACAATTTTTCAAAGATGATCTATGATTAGCTAAATAATGAATTCCAGACCCTAGAACAGTATCTGGAATACAGTAAATGTTAAATGAATGAAGGAATGCCCACTCACCTGGGGTGTAAAAATGAATGTGTCTGAGAAACATGGTCACCTTCCTGTTTTATAACAGGATACCATGACTGCAATTCCACTCCTGATGATGTATCTGTCTGTAGAAAAATTGGAGGGAAAACTACTTAGATGAAGAGTTGCATCATTTAAGAGCCATCTTCTAACGAGGCAGTCTTTCCTAAGAGCATCATGTCTAGTCACTTGAAGACAAACTCAGAGACTGCTACATGAACTGTGTCATCACAATACATTTCAGAATACCTGTTACAGATTAACAGACATACTTTCATCAAATTTCACATTTATGGAATCTATTCTAAAAATCCATTTTAAAGACTAGTACTCTCCAAATGTACAGCATTGAGATGTTCTGGTTCTTATTCTTGCTACAACAATCAGCCAGCATACACACTACCCCTAAAGTATTTGTCAGCATACTAGCTAGATAACATTCTCCAACAATATTTCATAAAACTAATCCTGAAACTACTTTGTTTGCTAATCCTTAGCAGCAAACCATATTTCCTCATAAATGTAAAAAAAGTTTTATTTTATTTTTTTTTAGCCCTGAAGAATGAATTCTACCTGTAAATACGGGGAAAAAAGGAGGAAGGTAACTGGCAACTTACACATCCTGCTTATTTCTAACAAACACCTTATTAAGTATCATTATTTCTATTTTACAGATTAGAAAACTGAGGCTCCAAAACTGAGAAAGAGGATACACCATGGTTACTAACTTCTCCCCTTATTTTGATTCGCTTCTTACCATGACCCCTTCTCTCAACCCTCACCCCCCACATATTTTCATGTTACATTTTTTTGTGGGAAAAGAGTACCTCAAAAAGGGAACAAGACTCAGTGGTGGAGGAGGGAGAGTGGAGATCGAAGAGGCATGGTTAGGATGAGCAACAAAGATAGGAGGTCAACAGACAAACAGTGAATGAGGGAGAACAGAACTGGGAATGAGTTAAAGGGGGGATAAGACAAAAGGGGAGCTGGGTATTCTTCTGAGTCCTGCCTCCGGGAGGCTCTACAACCAGGCAGGGCATGCTGGAAATGACCACCTCACCCAACAATGCGCACACTTGGGGGACAGCCACTAACTAACTACAGAGAAAGCAGGAAAACTGTTTTGCCTGATGTTTTCCCAATATTCCAGTTCAGAACCAAGAAACTAAGTAAAATTGAAAGGAAACAGCCCCAGATGCTAAGCAGCTGTGATCTAAGCTAAATCAAATCATAAGTATAATAACTTGTATTGGTGGGAGAACTACATTTTTGTGACGAATTACTGGACAAAGAATTTGAAAGACTAACAAGACTAGAAAATTACATGGCAAAGAATATTTTTAAAGGATTTAAGATTTGAGGTCCCCAGGCTGTAAGAGAATTATAAATATCTAAACAAACGAACAAACCTATCTTACATCCTGATCAAACATTCTAAAGAAGTTCAGAATCTGGAGCAAATTCAACTACTTATTTACAAAATAAATCAATCGCTAGTTTACATAGTTTCCTTATGCCTACAGTTTAGTTCTAGCAGTAGATTAGAAAGGGAACTGGCTACTGGCACCAGAGACAATGAGAGATGCGAGATGACAGGTGACAACCAGAGGAGAGATGAGAATTACAGGACACAAAAACAAAAACTGATTCAGAAAGCAGGACGATCTGAGGGCGTTAGCAAAGGCCAGGGCACATAATTGAAGTACCTCAATTGCTTCCTGCCCCCAACACAACAGGAACACAGTAACTGACGTTTAAGATCAATATGATATAGTTAAACTATGTTCTGCATACCATTTAGAAAGACAGTTAACTATTTAGAACATTTTAGAATCTCATGAAAAAGATGAAAGCTTAAAAAAAAAAAAAACCGCAGTGCTTAAAAGAGCAAGCTTCATGTTCTACAAAGCTCACTCAGCAGAGCATTTTGTACCCCAACACTGTATGCTAAGAGGTATTAATGAGCACGGATCAGCTCACTCTAACATATCAATGAAATCTAACATAAGCTTGAATTCAGTGAGAACTTTTTTTCTAAAAGTCTTTCTATTTGCTAAAACTCATTATTTAGAAAACAAAGTTCCACTTTAAATCAGTTTTAGACCTGAAACATTTCAGAATATACGTGCGCAAGAAATCAACTGTTTCCAGATTGGGTGTACATGACCCTTCGATAACCAGATTTCCTAATAAAGAACCACTGTATGTTGCTGGTAAAATGCTTATTAAAGTCATAAAAACTGGTTCACTGTTTAACAGTTTTTCCTATTTTAGATATCTGGAATCTCAAATCTTCTAAAGAGCAAACTCTAAGCTTCTTCAGCCAAAGATCTCCTTGAATCCGACTTGTAATCATTAAGTTCATTTCAAAATACTGCAGTTTGATTTGTAAAAGTTTTACTTCTATTCAAGATTCAAACCAATTGTCCCTTTATTTCCATCACCAAATTTCAGATGCCACCATAAAATAAGAACAAACAAATCTGTCTTGGAAGAAGTACCACCAGAATGCTACTTAAAAGCAAGGATGGCGAGACTGCGTCTTACGTACTTGGACATGTTGTCAGGAGGGATCAGTCCCTGGAGAAGGACATCATGCTTGGCAGAGTACAGGGTCAGCGGAAAAGAGGAAAACCCCCAACCAGATGGACTGACACAGTGGCTGCAACAATGGGCTCAAGCATACAAACACATTATGTGCATGGCACAGGACTGGGCAGTGTTTCATTCTGTGGTACACATAGGGTTGCTATGAGTTGGCACTGACTCAACAGCACCTAACAACCACCGCCACCACCACCATAAAATAATTGCCAGTACATTCATTTAGTTTTAAACACTCATTCCTCTCCAGTTTCCGTCCTTTATTTTATTCCCTGTTCTCACACTAATCAACTATAAAAGTCTGTCCCGTACAGGATCACCTAGCGTAGGCCCTTAGCCAATGTTTGAATTCCCTATTCAAAATCGTTGACAAGTAACTATCCAGCCTCTGCCTGAACAGCAGCTGGAGGTCAATTTATCTCATTTACTTTTGTATTCTCAGTGCCTAGCACCACGCCTGGCATGTAGTAGGGTCTCAACAAATATTTGTTGGATGAATTCTGAATGAAAGGGTAGCTCATTAATTCCCAGGGTGGCCTTTTTCAAGGTTACTCTGCTACCAAGAAACTCACTAGATAGTCTTTCACATTCAATATCCTTCCACCCCATGAATCACCAAAGAAGCCTAGCAATCTCCAGGCTGTATCTTTAGAAATCAGAGCTACAAATTAAATAATACAAATGACGGAAAATATACAACAGTAATAATGATAAAATGTAGGGAGTTAATTCTACCCAATATGCTATGGGTAAGGCATAAACACATTTAACAAATGATCCTAACTGCATGTTAAGAACAATTAAGAAAAGCATGTATTACACAACAAAACATTCATAGGCATGCCAGATTTTCTCATCTATTCTGCATTTGTGTCAACATACAAATTAGGTTTTCAAAAAAAGAGCAATATAATTAAATGGCACAGCAGTAATGCTACTGCTCAGGAATAAAAATTAGATGCTAAAATATGAGGATCTAAAGCCTTTTATCTTACTTTTTAACATGAGAATACTTCATTCCCTTTGTGTATTTAAACATTAAAATAAAATTTATTACTTGGCAAAGGGGGGAAGCAGATGATTTAGTAGCTTAAGTTAAGGCCTTAACATTTTTAAAATGCTTTTCTCTCCCACCTTCCCCACCATTATCTATCCCACAATGAACAGATGGCCTCCTCATCTGAAACACATAAGCAAAATCTGAGACACAATATTCCATCTCCAGGCTCTTTCTCTAAGTCATAGAACTCCAAACAATGTCTATGAAAGCCAAATCTAAACAATCTCAAACTACATATAGTAAAGGCACTTATTTAAAATGAGTAAAAATGAAGAAATGTTGTAAAACGTTTCTCTAAATTTCTTTATTTTGTGTGCCTGACTGTTTAATAACCAGATTTCCTAAGGAAAAAACGACTGTATTTTGGTAGCACAATGCTTATTAGTCTCACACTGACAAATAATTTAGAGAGCTCAATTTGATTTACAAAAAAGTAATGAAAAGTTTTGTTACCACTCTCTAGATATAAAAGCAACTCTACCCACTCAGCGCTGTTCATATAAAATACTCCAATTAGTACTCAAAATATCGAAACCTTTTAAAATTCCTAGACTTAACTTCACTAATAAACTTTTGCTTTTAGGTAGCACTCCAGTTTTTAATTATAGCATCAGATTAACATTATGACCTTTAATTAAGTTGCTATGAGTCAAAACTGACTCGACAGTACTGGGTTTGGTTTTTGGTTTTGGTAATGGCAAATACCGATGAATTAAAACAAGACAATGCCTCAAAATGCTGGTGGGATTTCTAAAGTTTTAGCAAAAATCAGAGGTAAGCCTTTTTTAAAATATGAAAAATAGGATTTAAAAAAAATGCTTTATAAAAGACAAGGATTCAGTCTTTAATTTTGGTATTTAAATCATAAGGCAGTAACCATATGAAGAACATTAATACTAGTAGGTTGTTAAATTTAACGGTCTATCTCTTAAAAGCCTCTTTACACAAGAAATAAAATAGAATGCATATTAAATGCACATACTTTGTACTGGCCCAACATAAATCGCCAACAATCCTAAGCACATGACTGGATACACAGGCACTAACTCCTTAGGTATTAAGTGAACATACCCATCAGGGTCTTTGTACTGTGTACAATACTAAGATACTCAAGTGGTCAATACATGATTTCGGAAGGACACAGAAGACACCCTACCAGACAGCTACCAACAACTCTTGCTGAAAGAAACCGAATCCCTCGGTACAGTATTAGGTTTCCCCAATACTTCCAACATGCTGTGAATGAGTGTTTCAATAACTGAAACAGGAATACTGTTACAAGGTAGCAAATAGCTACCTAGGAGATTTTAAGGCTTAGTCTCCTGTCTCATTTCACTGTAATCATTAGAATTAATCTATCTCAGGGGACAGCTATATCAATTGTTGTAACATAGTTCATAAAGATAATGTTCTACAACCTAGGTTGGTGAGTAGCATCTGGAGTCTTAAAAGCTTGCAAGCAACCATCTAACATACAACTATGGGAGTCTTCCCTTCTGAAGCAAAGGAGAGTAAAGGAAACCAAAAACCCAAGGAAAAAGTCCATAGGACTTAATGCCCACTACAACCGCAGCCTCTTCTAGCCTGAGACTAGAAGAACTAGATGTTGTCCGGCTACCACTACCGACTATTCCAACCAGGGACGCAATACTGACCAGGGACACGATAGAAGGTCCAGGTTAGAACGAGAAAAAAATGTAGAACTTGAATTCCTAAAAAAGGCTAGACTTACTGGCCAATAGAAACTAGAGGAACCCCGGAGACTATTACCCTAAGATACCCTTTGAAGGAAACCCTGGTGGCATAGTGGTTAAGTGCCATGGCTGCTAACCAAGAGGTCGGCAGTTTGAATCTGTCAGGCGCTCCTTGGAAATGCTATGGCGCAGTTCTAACTCTATCCTATAGGGTCGCTATGAGTCGGAATTGACTTGACGGCAGTGGGTTATTTACCTTTTGAAACTCAGAACTGAAGCCACTCTCAGTGGCCACCTTTCATCAAAATAAGAGATTGGCTTATAACATAAATAATATCACCCACGAATACTGTGCTCCCTTAAATTATCATCAACCATATGAGACCAAATGGTTAACATTTACCGTAAAACAAAGATGAACCGCTAAGGAGAAGCAGGGAAGCCATATTAATGGAAACAGAACAAAAAGAATGGAAATAACAAGAATGTTGACATATTGTGAAAAAAGTAACCAGTGCCATGGAACGAGTTGTATAAAAACTGTTAAATGGGCACCTAACGTGCTGTGTAAACTTTCACCTAAAATACAACAAAAAATTAAAAAGAACTATCTACGTTGGATCAAACTGGCAACTTGAAAAATTAGATAGGAAACTTAGGGGCCGGACAGTTTATGTTAATAGAGGAGGAACAATTCAGAAAAGGAGGGTGAGAATGGCTGCACAACTCAAAGAATGTAATCAACGTCACTGAATTGTACATGTAGAAATTAACTGGTGTATGTTCTGCTGTGCATATTCTCAACAGAAAATATAACAAATTACAGAAAAAAGAATCAATATAATGCAAAACTAGTGAAGACATGATCACCCGACAGACTCTGAGGAGTTGCAGCAATGCGTGCTGCTCCCAGACGAAAGATCCATACCACCTACCTCACAAAGTTGAGATTCTAAATGCATAAAAATGCTCACAGGAAAAGCAAAGGCTTACATTCTTATATAAATGTACAACCTGAAATCCTTCAGGGAAAGAAAGCCCTGGTAAGTCAGTAGTATGCTGTCACTCACTATACAACTTAAAAGAAAAAGGAACAAACTAGTAAAAATCCTGTTAATTACTAGGACTTTTCAGCACACATGCTGAAATGCAATAGGAAAGCAAGCTTCTGATTTACATTAAGTTAAAACTTTTGCCAATAAGTATTTTAGTGAAAATATGTATATGGTGTTGAGATTTCCAAGCAATTGCAGTATTAAGTGGATTGGACACTAGAGAATTCTAATATAGTCATGCATTGCTTAACGTCCATGACATGTTCGGTGAAAGACGACAATATGTGATTTGGACGTTGTCCAAGCACCGTATTACACACAGACAGGACTTGGGTTATGAACTTCTGACTTATGTAAAACCGGTAGTTACGAACCAATCCCCATAAAGCCTATGTTATTAAAAATTAGAGGCATATACAATGGTTCATATTAATAAACGGGCGCTACTTTTCGACATTCATCAAAGCATTACTATTATTACCGTAGTATTATGTTAAAGATGTTTTAGTGTATCTGGAAGTGCTTCTTTAATTTTTTTATGCATAGAAAGGTACATTATAACCTTATAGGACCACAGACTTGGATGCTGGCCAAATGGATGTTATGTGGCACGTGACTGTTGTAAAAAAAAAAAAGCTATTTTGAAAAGATGAATAAAACATGTAATTTTAAATGCGATGTAAAATCTCAAAACAAATTCAATGTCACAAATGAAAAAAAAAAATGCTGCTTTGTTTTAAAACTAAACCTATTTTCTTCCTAAAGAATCATCGGTGACCTTATAGGGCTACTAAAACTTTTCACTCAGGCATCTAAAGCTTTATTAAGCATCTACACATGCAATGCACAGTTCTAGATTCTGGGACTACAAGATGAATTCCTGTCCTATGCGGCTTCCGCTAGCCCTACACAGATATTTCTCTTCCATTCCTAATTCTAGAAATCAGGAAATCAACATGAGTTTCAAACTAATTTTATATCTTTCTTATTCATTCCTCTTTCTGCCTAGCATGGTGCTATAATTTAGTGATTGAAGCAAACCACACCTAAAAAAAAGATTTATGGTTTAATTATACATCCTTTTGCTTTTATTGGAGCCCTGGTGACAAAGCAGTTAAGAGCTCAGTTGCTAACCGAAAGGTCAGCAGTTCGAATTCACCCGCCAACCCCTGGAAACCCGATAAAAGTTCTGCTCTGCCTTACAGAACTGCTGTGAGTCAGAGTTGACTGGACGGCAACAGGTGCTTTTTGTTTTGTTTTTTGCTAATTTTATTACTAATAAAATCCTTAAATTATCTTATACATATATATGAACCCCAATAGAACAAAATTCTGCATGTGAACAAAATACAGGTTGGAGCTATTACTAAAGCTGTTCCCAAAAGAGTTCTACGCCTGTACTTGAACAAGCTGACTTCTGCCTCCACAATCACCTTCCACTCCCAAACTCTGAAGGACGGAAATTACCCCAATTCCTGATCACTTCCTTGTTCACCCCACAGCATAAATGAGCACAGCTAACAGAACACTTCCTGCTAACTATACACCGATTCAGTCCTATCCTGAAGAAAAGAAGGCGGGGGGAATCTTTTCCTTTTCTTGTTTGGAATTTTTTTTCTTATTTCTCAGTTCAAAAGGATAAATTTCTAAGTTTTCCAATCGTGTCTTTTTAAAAAATGCTAATATTTTTTAATGGTAAAAATGAATCATTACTAGACTCTATTTCCAAAACCATAAGGGGGCACTATTCCCAAAGTCATCCAAAAGATTTCAAAAAAATAATGCCAAGGAACGGGAGTGTCCACAAATCCAGTTATTGATAGAACGAGCTCCAAAAACTTGATTACCCTGAAGAAATCAAAAAGCTACTCTAAACAAACTTGTCCAATCTAAATAGGTCTGTGATGGACTCCCTCATTCTCCTCTTCAATGCGATCTCAACCAAATCATTGGAATGGGTACCATGTCTAACACAACCAATGCATCTTTTTGGGCTGCCAGTCTAAAATAACGAAATGATTCTAGAAATGACAATGATTTCTATTTCTTGTAGCAAACCTGTTTCACATTTCTTTCTAGCATACTTCATTTTAGTATACAAATATTAGTATAATTACTGTATATAAGCAACTAAGAGGGAGATACATTTGAATGCGATACCTACTATTTGTCTTAGAAATATATTCACATAATTCTAGGTAAGTCAAGAAGATGTTTGGTGAATGGAAGAACCCGCAAACATATATTAAAAAAAAAAAAACCGCTGCCGTCGAGTCTATTCCAACTCATAGCCACCCTATAGGACAGAGTAGAACTGCCCCATAGGGATTCCAAGGAGCACCTGGTGGATGGGTATGAACTGTCAACCTTTTGGTTAGCAGCTGTAGCTCTTAACCACTACGCCACCAGGTTTCCAAACATACATTGGTAAATATTTAAATAACATTCTGAAATGCCATTCTACTCTAGCTTCCAAAATGCTTTCATATTCATTTTCTCATTTGATCAGTTAATCTTACTCAACAGTTTATGTGCAAATTATGTAGGTGTTTAAATTTTAAGCCATCATTTTTCAAAAACATATTCTAAAATACAAGTTAGTGCTGTTTATCAAAAACATACTCAATTAAAAAAAGTACAAAATTCACTGAATGCCTTTTGACATACCAGGCACTAAACTGGGGTCTGGGAAAATAGAAAAAAGTCTCTGAACTCATGGAGACAGCTGTAACTTTAAAAAGTTAGGTAAAAATGTTCATACTGGTCCCTCATGTGAGCGCAAACCCTTAATTTGACTCAGGCCTTATTACCACTTGATCAAAATGTATGCTAATCACAAAATGCAAAGTAGACCACTGATATAACTAAAGCTGTCAAATTTGCCACAATTATTACTCGAACACATTTTGTCCCAAACTACTCTTTGTAGTTGCCCGTTCTCACCAGTGTATTTCCTTACCTCATTTAGGTTTATACTCAGAAATAAACTTCCTAAACAAAAAGTACAGTAGTTTGTAAGAGGAAAGAAGTGCTTCATAGTATTAGCATCAAATGAAGATTTGAAATGAAAATGCAAAACTAAAGGTAATGACATGGTTAATATGTTTTAAAGTGAAAATTTTTCAAGTTGATAACTTTAGATCATCTATTTGTATTATAATCTACAGGGTATTTTTTCCTAAACAGTAAAAACCATACTATTTGACTTACCTAAGAATAGTCCAGTCTGAATATTAACAATCTAGATTTTAATTAAAAAAAAAATACATACAAGGACATATAACATCTTTAACTTAGGTGGAGACTGTCAGCCACAGTAAGAATCTCCTATAATCATCTAATTGACTATAATAAGCCTAATGTTCTTGAAAATAATTTGTCTCTTAAGTAAACACCACCCTTGACATTTTATTTACATATGATCACTTTGCTTAACAACCTTTTTTCCATGGACACAAATATAAGATTCAACAAATCAGAATTAGAGCAGTAAATAATACCCACTAGAGATTTGAAAAGGAATCAGGATTATGATATTCTTGCATATATTTGTGCACTGAAAAAGACAATAACCATTTTTCTAATAAAAAGCACAAAAAGCTCAAAGTGATATGAGGAGATAAATAATTCGATAACACTATTTTACAGTGCAAACTAAGCAGATCTAAAATCAAGTATATTTCTTGTGGTGGCCTGAATAAAGAGTTGAAAACACATCTTTAGTTTCTACAAAGCCTAGTTTCAGTTCTTAGAACACTGATCTTTTACCAGTTATTTCTCTCATCTAAGTACAGCTATTAACTATGCAAATTAATACCACTGTTAGATATGCAAATAAGTAGTTTGTTGATCATTACTAATATAACTTCAGTCCTATGAAATAACAGTTGGCACATTTCAAACAATTGCTTATGGGGTTTTAGAGGGTTTTTTGATCCAAAAGCAATATTTTGACTACAAATTACATAAACATATCAAATTACATTAGTAATCACAATAAGCATAAAAATAAAATAAAAAAAAGGTTGCCATCAAATTGATTTCAACTCATACAGACCCTACAGGACAGAGAATAACTGCCCCGTGGGGTTTCCAAGGAGAGGGTGGTAGATTCAAACTGCCAACCTTTTGGTTAGCAGCCAAGCTCTTAACCACTGTGCCACCAGGGCTCCGTCCTTCATGTTAACATACATGAACTTTTTTTTTTTTTAAGCCTATTTTGATATTTTAAAACAAGCTTCCTCTGGGTCAGTTTGGTTTGTTTGGCAACCAACTCACTGACTCACAGAAAATAATGAAAAATATTCCCCAAGGACTATCTTCTTGTCCCCTTTCAAGTTAAGTTCTATATACAGGTTTATACATTTAAGAACCATGAGAAAAGTTAATGTTTCTCAAAACTGTTTATGCTACTAACTAGGTTGGCTTTAAGGAGAATCAGTGAAAATTACCAAAATCAGTAGACAGACAGCACAGGTTTGGTTTTTTGGTGGTGCAGTGGGTAAGAGTTCAGCTGCTAACCAAAAGGTCAGCAGTTCAAATCCACCTGCCTCTCCTTAGAAACCCCATGGGACAGTTCTACTCTGTCCTATGGGGTCACTATGAGTCAGAATCGACTCAACGGCAAAGGGTTTAGTGAAAACTATTAGACTTCAAGTTAGAAGACCCACAATCAACTCCTGATTCTACCACCTACAACCAGGTGTATGTGACCTATCTGGGACTAGTTCCTCATCTGTAAGGGGACTATAACTAATCCTGCTTCTCCACAGACCTTTAAAAAGGAACTACCTCACAATATTTTGAGGGATAAGTTTTTTAAATATTAAATGTTAAGTATAATAAAACAAGCATTCAAGTATGTTTTCAACATAACCCCCCAAAAAATCTTCATTCTTAAAGGTTTGGTCCCTGGAAATTTTCCTAAATTCCCTTAATAGCAAACAATACCAAAAAACACCACAAACACTAGCAAATACTGCAAAAAATAACATAGCAAAAAAAGATGGGGAAAAATATCACAAATTCTTCAAATCAAAAATGTATTCAAATTAAAAACAAGTTCTGAGACAACAGAGTACTACATTGTACATGAAGCATAGTTTTAATTTTACCAATCCCTAGCATATTCCCTGTTCCAGATAAGTAAATTCATCCATTATCTTTTTTTTAACTTTTATTGTAATTCTCAAATTTTTTTCACACAAGCACAGAGCAAGAATATTATGCCAAGTTAACAGCTTACCCCAAAAATGCTTATGTCAGAGTAACGAAGATTAAAATGAATAATGTGACCACCTAGGGACATGTAAGAGTCAAGACCCTAATTAGCTTGGGAATAAGATATCAAAAGGGGCATTCCACATCTTGAGAATATGGATAATCTCTGAGGACACGCTTCCAGCATGGGACAAGTCCAGCTGTAAGCAAGTCCAACAGTTTGAGTACTGGCTTGAAGCCAATTCTACATTAAAATCAGCTAATAACTGCACCTCACGGATAAAAACATACCTAGTAGCCACTGGCAAGGGAATTCCAAAGAAGTGCTGACTGACCTTTGGAATGGCAAGCAGCAAACTACCCTGAATGAGAGTCTAAAATTATTATCTTCATTGGGCTTCAGAAGCAAATCATCGTTAACTGAATTTCTTTCAAAACCTTAATGGTACCCTAATAAAGCACAGAACACCAAATCTGAAGATCTAATGTTGCTGTGAATAACATTCGATCAGTCATTTAATGTGCTACATTCATTCCTTCTGTAGAATAGCAAGGGCAGATATATTTCAAGTAATAAAAATAATGGAAAATTAAATAACTAAACGTTTAGGTTAAACATGGCCAACCTTTTGCTGCAAGAACTAAGTAAAATAATAAATGTAAAACGGCTCCAGGGCATGCTCACCACATTTTAAACATTCAATAAGCTGTTAGCTTTAGTTACTATATACCAACTGTAATCAAGAAGATACAAAACAGCCAGACTAACTGAATATGTAACAAATCAAATCTTCTCATTACCCAGGCATTCAAACTTTTAACTAGCCAAAGATATTAGTTTAGCATAGCAGATAACGCAGTGGGAAGATGGCAAGTTTAAGATCTCTATGGCAACGAAACCAAAATCGTTGCCGTCGAGTTGATTCTGACTCATGGCAACCCTAAAGGACAGAGCAGAACTGCCCCATTCGAACTGCCAAGCTTTTGGTTAGCAGCTGTAGCTCTTAACCCAATAGGTTTCTTTATTATTAATATTTGATTTGCCTACAATAACTTTTTCTTTATTCTAGCTATCATTTTTTTAAATTATCCCGTTGCTTTAAAAAGACCTAAAAAAAAAACCTTAGCTACTAAAATCACAAATTTCTTCAGGTAAATCTGTCTTTTTCATTTGTTTCCAACACTGATCAAGCCTGAATATCCAAGAATGAAAACCATGTCAGAAACCCCTGGGTGAACCTTTGGAGAATGCTCTTGGGAGCCCACCACCAGAATTGTCTTGGTACACTTACAGCATCTGTAAATGGAGATAACACCAAAGTGTAAATACCTCAGGCCCTACGAAAACCACAGATTCAGTCACCGAGAAGTAGGATGTATGAAAAAGGAAGGATGACTTGAGAAAGAAGCCCTGAGTCTTCCACACCCTGGCTATATAATCTTGGGAAAGCCACTTGATCTGAGTCTCATTCTCTTCATTGTAAACTGAGAATAACCCTAACTTCACTCTCAAGGTTGTCTGGAAGGACAAATGGGAACACATCCAGGAAAGCACTTTACAAGTACAATACAAATGTATTATATGTTGATCGATATTTTTTGCTGTTGTTGCATGAGCAATAGCAGTTTCTTAACAATACATAAACAGGGAATTGTAACATCCAAGTAAACCATTACCGATATTCATAATTGCTATTAAAAAATAACAAAAAAACACTTGCCTTGGACTGAGTTCTCTGTCCATTTCTCACACTAAATTTCTCCTTCATTTCTTCTAAAATTATCTTCAGTTTCTTTTCTTCAGGTGTTCCTAAGTATTTTTGGTTCACATGAAGATAGCAATGCCATTTAGCTGATTCAAAGCCCCAGTGGCAAGTCCTTTTGTCAGGTGATCTGTGAGAATGCATCACAAATGTTTGGGGCGCAAACATTCCACAGCATTCCAGACACTGAATACACGGAGCATCAGGCTGAACATAAAACTGGGGTGCAAAGAGGCCCTGACATTTGCCTAAGCATTCATGTTCCACTTCAAAGGCACTGCCAGTTTCCTTTAACTGGGCCAATGAGTTTTTAGCAGGAAGCAGACTACCATTTTGAGGAAAAGTGCGTGGCCGCAATAACGCGTTACATAGTCTCTGTGCATCAGTTAAAGTGATCAAGCCACAGGATGGGGCATTGAATGGAAGTATTCCCAAGACCTTTAAGATATGAAGCTGGTCTGAAGTACACCTTGAACAATATATGTACAATTCATCACACACTGTATTTATTTGCTGGAGTGAAAATTCTCGGAGCACAGAATTTAAGACTTGGGGCAAACAGAGTCTCTTTTCTCCTCCAACTTGAAAACAAGAGATGGACTCCCCCTCCAACACAGTCTGGGTAAGTTCTGTGGAGCTATCGGAAGGGATGAGCAGTGGGCCAGGAAGAACCTGAGGAGACGGAAGAGGCAGAAATACAGTAGGTGACATGCTTTCTTGGGAATACCGAGCAGAAAACGCTGCTGGTCCACCCAGAGAGCTCTGACTACTTAAATGGAATTGTGCCAATGTGTGTTTCAAACTGGGATTTAAATTTAAAGGTTCAGGCACAGAGGCACAGGTTCGCTTGACATGTTCTCCATCAGTCTCCATTGGCGCTTCTCCATAGTCATCCAAGTGTTCCTTCTTTACCGTTGGCACCTTGTTTATCAACATTTTTCCGTTTGCATGAATGTCTGTCATCATTTTTTTCACTGGAGGGCTGCCATCATCTCCCATCCCCTTCAGTTTTTTACTTGAGCACTGAACCATGGTGAAACTTGTCTGCAGGTTTTCCATAGTTCAACTATTGTTTTAAAAAATTAAGTCGGAGATTTGCATGTTTATTTAGTCACTTATTTGAAGAGAGAAAAATAAGGTACACAAATACTTATGGTAACTTACTGTCACAGAAAATTTCAATTTCCAGAGAGAGATCCTTATTCAAGTGATTTGGCAACTTTGTTTTGGTTCTGCTTAAACTCTAATATAATTTCACTGCAAATGTATAAATCTCTGTTTTACCTCTAATAAGGTAATTTTTTTAAGAGACACAACAATGAGAAAGTCTTTTTGCTCAAATTCTTCAGATATATGTACTAAAGTAAGCTATCAATTCTCTCAATTCAAGCCGTCCAGGTTCAATTCAATTTTTTTTCAGTAAAACCTGTGAACAGTTTATGCCATTACTTGTGTCAGAAAAAGAAGAGTCAAAATGATGCAGCCAAATTTAATTTTCGCCACCAAAGACGCCAAAAAAGGAGGAAAAATGTATCCCCTATAAAAAAAAAAGTCTGCTGGTCTGTGCTGACAAATTAAAGGCTTGTATAAATCTTCACAACAGTAAGAGCCTCTGACTCTACTTGAACATCTACAATCAAAAAATGATACTTAAAAACTGGCTGATTAGCTTCAAGGATTACAGCTCATTCTTCTTTCAATTAATCTGGAAGAAGAGAAGGGGGGTGGGGGAGAGTTATATTTGAATTTGCTCCAGATGCCAAAGGGTCAGTTTGAAACCAATTTCTTAATGTTAAACTAAGTTCACTTTACCAAAGGTGACGTTTCAGTGATTCCTTTAAATCTAACATCAGTTAACTTGAAGAACCTTCATTTAAGTAAAGAAAGCAATTTGAAAGGTGGGTAAATGAAGCAATAACATCCCTCAAAAAGGGGAGGGGTACTCTTAAACTCTATAAACAGTACCGTAAGCAGAGTTTACCCAAAGATCAGTACCAGAGGTTTTCTCAGTTATGCCATTTTGACTAAAATAATCCATTACTTCATTTCCTAATTAAAAAAAGTTCTATCCCAAAAAATCAGACGCGTGTTAACATACCTATGGTTTGTAACTCAGTTATAATTTTAAATGCATTAATTCATCTAGTCAGTGTATGCTATTTTTCTGAAATGACTGTGGGCAAAAATTAACTTCCTCTAATAGGAAAGCGAATTGGCTTAATGGAAAGCCAAAAGCTACAGACTCCGTACCGGGGAATCTCCATCCTAGAACAAGACTAATCCGGGACAAAAAGCACAAGGCAGACAGACTTCACAAAGAATGCAAATGGAGGAAGGGGGAAAAGATTCTTCTCCCACTTCCTTCTTGAGAGAAAACCCAGAAGAAATCCAACAAATGGAAATTCTTGTCTCCCTAACTCCTAGCAATTTTTCTTAAAACAGACCCAAAAGATTAAAGACCAAGGCCACTAGCCGTCGTACCGACTTCTGCGCACCACAGGAACACCTCAGCCAACGCAGACCAAGGAAGAGGGCAGGAGGCATGACCTAGAATGGGGGAGCCCCCCAAACCCTAACGTCCTCCGCCTGCGCAGCCACCCACTCATCTCAAACCCGAAAGAAGAGAGAAGACTAGGCACCCGGGACAGCTGGGGGTGTGCAGGGAGGTACTGGGAAAAAAAAGAGAGGAGTCCCCCAACCCCCACCCACGAGCTTGGGACAGCCCCAAATGCCCTCCCAGCCCGGCCTCACTGCGGGGGCCGCGAGAAAGACTGTGGAAATCCCCCGTGCACCCTCTCCCCGGGAAGTTCTCACCCAGCACCCCTCAGGATGCACCTCCCCCCGCCCGGGGCCAAACGGGAGAGGGGTCTGCGGCGGGGCAGGCGCCCAGCCGGGATCCCCGCACCGCTGGGGAACGGCCGACCGGGTCGAGCCCGGGCATCCCCGCGGAGCGCAGACAGGTGGGGGACGCTGACAGGCGCCCCGGTCTCCGGGGTCCCGACGGCTCGGATCAAGTGCAGCGCCCCTCCCTTGCCCGCGCCCACCCGCCCAGGGTCAGCCAGGCGTAACCCGCCTTGGGACACCGGCCCCACGCCTCGGTGGCCCCGACCCCACCGGGACCCGTGCGTCCGGATCCCCGACTCCGGCCTCGGCGCCCGGGTACGCTGGAGAGCTTTGTTGACTCCCCACTACCCCGTCGAGCTCCCCCGAGGCCGCGCGCCCCTCGCCTCCCGCCGCCTCCACCGTGCCACCCCCCGTCCACGAACCGGGCCGCACCTGTGCCCGCCGCCACCGCCGCTCGCCCGCTCCCTTCGGCTGTGCCGGCGCCGCTCCGAACCCCACACACATCGCTACACACAGCCCTCTGACGTCACCGAGCCCTCGGCCCGCCCACGTCACTGCGGAGACACACGGCTTCCCGCAGACGCCGCCGCCGTCTCCGGCCGCCCGGGGGAGAGCGAGGGCGGCGGGGGGGAGGGGAAGGGAAGGAGCCGAGCCAGCGGCGCGCGGCCGCCGCCTCACGGCTACCAGCCCCTCGAGGACGCGCGCCGTCTAGCCTATTGTGGCTCCTCAGGACGCCCCCGCCCGCTCGTCTCACGCGCGCGCCCCGCCCCCCCCGAGCGCGCGCCCGGCGCGCCTGGCGCCGCGCGCCGTCTGGGCGGCTGGCGCGCGACACTGTCTGCGGTGCACCCGGCGCAGACAGGATGTTCCCTCCCGCCCCACCCCCACCGCCGCCCGCCCTCCTTCCTTCCTCGAGTCGCCCAGCCGGCTGTCTGGGGCCGCCACCGCCCTGCCCCGCCCCTCCCTCGGCTCTGTGGTGAAGGGCCAGACCCGGGGGCGCCCAGGCCGCTCAGCCGCCGCGCCGCAGGGAGAGAGGAGCAGGGCGGTCGCGCCGTGCACTGCGCGCGACCCCAGCAGCCGGCAGGGCCCGCCCGGCAGAGCGCCGCCGCCCGAGGTCGGGCACGGGCGCCCCTCCCCCACGGGCCCGCCGGCAGCCGAGCGGCCACCGGCCTGCAGCGCCCCCCCGGGCCGCGTCCCCCGGGCCCGCCGCGCAGACGCCCAGAGCGCCGGCCTGCCCCCGCCCCCGCCCCCGCGGGGCCTCCTGCCCGAGGGCCGCCCCTGCAGCTGCCGGCGCCCCGCCCTGCCGGCCCCCGCCTCGCGCCCGCCTCCGCGCCGCCGCCTTCCCCCGAGCTGACCTCCGTCCGCCATCGGCCAGGCCGTAGTGTGGCCAAAGTTCCGGCAGAACCGAGGGAGAACATTTCTTTCCCTACTTCTCAGCCTCCCGCGTGCCCCTCTCGCCACACTGCTTTCTCGGTTCCTAAAAGAACATACAAATTGCATGTTTTTACAATGTTAGGCTTGGGAGGAGCAAAGGAGGGAGAGATGGGATGGAAAAGACACGATGTAAGGCCTCTGGCTGGTCAGCGTTCCCAGGACAGCTAATTAGCATATTGAACTCTCCCGAGCTGCTCCGTCTTATTTCGAAACACTAAAAATCCCCCTTTCTCCACCTCAAGATCAGGAACTGAAACAGTCCCCCGAATCGCAAAGCACGGAATTCAAGGAGACGAAAGCTTTGCCCGCCCCCCTCTTTTTTTCCCTTCATGCCCATTTTGTCCAATTTTCTTTGGCTTTACAGTTTCAAGGTCGCTCTAAAGGGACTCGACAATTGGAAGCAACCGACTGTTCTACTCTTGTGCTTGTAGATTTTGTTTTTTTCCTTCCATTGGGCCTACCAAAGGCTCACAAGCCTCGCTTTCCTACCACACCCCCGCCCCAAGTTCCCCTTTCTTACGCCCCCATCGCCCTGCTCCGGGTCGTGCCCCCTCTCCCACCTCCCCCCTCCACCTTTCACTCCTTCTTGACTGCCTCTCTTTCTGAACATGAATAATTCCGCAGCACTTCCCATCTGTTATTGCCATAGAGACAGAAGCTCAGCAAAGATAATGATGTTCTGTGCAGAGCCAGTGGGGGGAGAACAGCATCTGCGAGTCTGGGGGGATAGATTTTCTAACCTCGAGAATATTCAGAAGGCCTGGCAGAAGATCTGATGGGGAAGACTGGACGGAACTGAGACTTGGCACCGGGTCAACTCTCAGCACCTGGGTCTTGTGTCTACCGAGAAGAAACAATTTTTAGAAACCAAGATGACATATCTAAAAAGAAAAAAAAAAGTGATTTCAAAACTGCAATTAATGACCAATGTTTAGTAGTCGTTTTATTAGTCATAAGAACAATTCCTTGCCAAAGGCCTAAGGACCAAAATAAACTGGACAGTAAATAGACTTTTGAGAAATCAAACATTATTCTCCTCCCCTTTTTTTTTTGGTTTGCTTTCCCCAGGCATCTGTTTTTGAGGGAAGGCTCTTTTGAGTGTGTGATTTTATGCGCAGTGCCTTGAGAAATAGTGAAGGGCAGATGTGGTTAGAAGTAAGCAATCTTTGGGGGCATTTTTTTTTTCACTGTTTGTCAAAGTACAAAATGTACCAAATTAAAATTCACTTTGCCCTTAAATTTCCAAGGTCTTGGCCCCAAAGGTACAGGTTTGAATGCAACTGAAACTCAGCAGGGTACATTTACATAGTGCTGATGCAGACCTGGAGGATCACACTTAGCCACATTTTTTGCAGGCCTCAAAGATTTTTGAAAATTATCAGTAAAATGGATTGTATAATGTGAAATTAAAAAGCACTGAAATGATAATGGCTCTTTATCCCGGAAAAATACCTTAACCAACAGAGAACACAGGCCTTAGAAAAATAAGCGCTGTGAGGTAATGAATGTTGTAATTCCCACATACTGATCAGTGGTGAAAGTCAACTTAAGTATTGTCAGTAAATACCTATTAGGTGGATTTCAACTGGCCTCCTATCTCACCTTCTTGGCAGCCAGCAGGAGCTAAGCAAGGCCACTGTAAAAATGTGTGCCTGTGGATGTCTAAAAATTTCAAACGATGGGGAGGACGGATTTTTTCATCATGTAGTACAGATAGAAGGTCCAAACTAACTGACACTAGGTGATCTAGAATTTCTTCTTCAGAAGTTATGGCCTTCTGATAATAATATCAAGTAACGATTGTTGTTAGCTGCCCTCTGAGTTGGCCTGACCCATGGTGGCCCCATGTACAAGGGAATAAAATGCTGCCCTAACCTACGCTGATGTCCAGTCCTACCTCATCTTCATGGTCAGTTGCAAATTAGACAATTGTAACCCACAGGGCTTTCATTAGCTGATTTTCTGAAGCAGATTTCCAGGTGTCTCTTCCTAGTCCATCTTAGTCTGGAAGTTCTGCTAAAACCTGTTCAGTATCACATGCATGAGGTGCATTGCCTGGAAACTGAACCTGGATTGTTGTTGTTAGGTGCCGTCGAGTCGGTTCCGAATCATAGCGACCCTATGCACAACGGAACGAAACACTGCCCGGTCCTGCGCCATCCTTACAATCGTTGTTACGCTTGAGCTCATTGTTGCAGCCACTGTGTCAGTCCACCTTGTTGAGGGTCTTCCTCTTTTCCGCTGACCCTGTACTCTGCTAAACATGATGTCCTTCTCCAGGGACTGATCCCTCCTGACAACATGTACGAAGTGTGTAAGAGGCAGCCTCACCATCCTTGCCTCTAAGGAGCATTCTGGCCGCACTTCTTCCAAGACAGATTTGTTCGTTCTTTTGGCAGTCCGTGGTATATTCAATATTCTTCGCCAACCCCACAATTCAAAGTCGTCAACTCTTCTTCAGTCTTCCTTATTCATTGTCCAGCTTTCACATGCATATGATGCGATTGAAAATACCATGGCTTGGGTCAGGCGCACCTTAGTCTTCACGGTGACATCTTTGCTCTTCAACACTTTGAAGAGGTCCTTTGCAGCAGATTTGCCCATTGCAGTGCATCTTTTGATTTCTTGACTGCTGCTTCCATGGCTGTTGATTGTGGATCCAAGTAAAATGAAATCCTTGACAACTTCATTCTTTTCTCCATTTATAATGATGTTGCTCATTAGTCCAGTTGTGAGGATTTTTGTTTTCTTTATGTTGAGGTGCAATCCATACTGAAGGCTGTGGTCTTTGATCTTCATCAGTAAGTGCTTCAAGTCCTCTTCACTTTCAGCAAGCACGGTTGTATCATCTGCATAACGCAGGTTGTTAATGAGTCTTCCTCTAATCCTGATGCCCCGTTCTTCTTCATATAGTCCGGCTTCTCTCCCACATAGAAGGCAAGAATTTTACCACTGAGCCACCATTGCCCCCTCTGGTAATAACGTTGTTGTTGTCAGGTGCCCTGAACTCGATTGCAACTCATAGAGACCCTACATACAAGAGAATGAAACACAGCCCTGTCCCGCACCATCTTCGCAATCAATGTTATACAGCTGTTTCTGCTTGTTTTGAGTTGTTCCACATCAGCAAATGAAGGTCCCGAAAGCTTGACTCCATCCACGTCATTAAGGTCGACTCTACTTTGAAGAGGCAGCTCTTCCCCAGTCGTCTTTTGAGTGCCTTCCAACCTGAGGGGCTCATCTTCGGGCACTATATCAGATAATGTTTTGCTGCTATTCATAAGGTTTTCACTGGCTAATTCTTTTCATTAGTAGACCACCAGTTCCTTCTTCCTAATCTGTCTTAGTCTAGAAGCTCAGCTAAAACCTGTCCACCATGGGTAACTCTGCTGGTATTTGAATACCAGTGGCATAGCTTCCAGCATCACAGCAACACTCAAGCCCCCACGGTATGACAAACTGACAGACGCGTGGGGGCTGATAATAATAGAAATCACGAATTTAGAGGTATAAATTTTAAGGCCAATTCTACCCTGTGACCTGATAAATAATTTGGGGCAAATCCTTTCCTTTTGTCTCCATTTACTGATATACTGATGTTATTGTTGTATGTCGTCGATTCTGACTCATAGTGACCCTAGAGGACAGAGCAGAACTGCCCCATAGGATTTTCTACGGAAGGAGCCCTGTTGGCATAGTGGTTAAGTGCTGAACTGCTAACCAATAGATCAGTGGCCCAAACCCATCAGCTGCTCCATGGCAGTATCTGTAAAGATTTGTTGTTGTTAGATGCCATCAAGTCCGTTAGGACTCATAACAACTCCACGCACAACAAAAGGAAACACTGCCAAGTCCTGTGTCATTCTCACAACCTTTGCTATGTTTGAGCCTGTTATTGCAGCCACTGTCTCAGTCTATCTCATTGAGGATCTTCTTCTTTTTGCTGACTTGTCATGGATTGAGTTATGTCCCCCAAAAACGGTGTGTATCAATTTGGCCTGGCCATGATTTCCAGTATTGTGTGGTTGTCCTCCATTTTGTGATTTTCCTATGTGTTATAAATCATAATCTCTGCCTGTGGTTAAAGAGGATTAGGGTGGGATGTAACACCCTTGCTCAGGCCACATCCCTGTTCCAATGTAAAGGGAGTTTCCCTGGGGTGTGGCCTGTACCACCTTTTATCTTACCAGAGATGAAAGGAAAGGGAAACAAGCAGAGATTGGGGGACCTCATACCACCAAGAAAGCAGCCCCGGGAGAAGAGCGCATCCTTTGGACCTGAGGCTCCTGTGCTGAGATGCCCCCTGACCAGGGAAGACTTCCTGCAGAGCTGACAGAGAGAAAAACCCTTCTCTGGATCTGGCGCCCTGAATTCGGGCTTCTAGCCTACTGGACTGTGAGAGGATAAACTTCTCTTTGTTAAAGCCATCCACTTCTGGCACTTGTGTTATAGCAGCACTAGATAACTAACACACTGACCCGCTACCATGTATGATGTCCTTCTCCAGGGATTGATCCTTCCAGATAACATGTCCAAAGTAAGCAAGATGAAGTCACACTATCCTCACTTCTAAGGAGCATTCCGGCTGTACTTCTTCCAAAACAGGTTTGTTCATTCTTCTGGCAGTCCATGGTATATTCAATATTCTTCACCAATGCTATAATTCAAATTCATCAGTCTTCTTCAGTCTTCCTTATTAATTGTCCAGCTTTCACGTGTATATGAGATGATTGAAAATACTATGGCTTGGGTCAGGTGCACCTTAGTCCTCAAAGTGACATCTTTGCTTTTTAACACTTCAAAGAGGTCTTTTGCAGTACATTTGCTCAATGAGGTACGTTGTTTGATTTCTTGACTTCTGTCTGCTTCCATGGGTTTTGATCATGGATCCAAGTAAAATGATACCCTTGACAACTTCAGTATTTTCTCTGTTTATCATCATGTTGCTTATGGGTCCAGTGGTGAGGATTTTTGTTTTTTTTATATTGAGGTATAATCCATACTGAAGGCTGTAGTCTTCGATCTTCAACAGTAAGTGTTTGAAGCCCACTTCACTTGGAAACCCTATGGAGCAGTTGTACTCTGACCTATAGGGTCGCTATGAGTCAGAATTGACTCAACGGCAACAGGTTTGTTTCTTTACATGAGCAGATCACGAGGTCTTGTCTCCCGTGGAGCTGCTGAAGGATTAGAACTGCTGACCTATCAGTTAACAGCCCAGCACTTAACCACCATACCACCAGGACCCCTTGGTATAGTGCTAATGACCTACTAATATTAATTATGAAGAATATGAAACTGAAAAAGTTAGGATAAAGTACAAAAAATTAATACAAATTATTTTTACTTTTATGAAGGAAAGGGAAGTCAAATGTTAATTGAACATGCAAACACTAGCTAATATTTGTTGACACCTGCTGCTGTTCTAAACAAGAGAAACCAGTTGTAGCTTGACCGTCCTTCTGCCTCCTCTTCCCTCTTCCTTGATCCTCAAAAAAAAAATTTTTTTTTGAAAGATTTTTTTTAGCAGCGAGTCAAAATGCCGCTAGGTCCTTCAATTTTACAAAAGAACCTCAACCATTTCCTTTTCCATCTCGTATTGTTTCTGTAGCTTTTCATTTATTTCTCTTTGTCAGAATTATGTTGATGATGCTCTTTAAAGTCACTGCGAGTTAATCTCTTTCCCACCTGTGCTCTCCCCTGGGCACTTGACTCCCATGTTTGTTTAATGCTACTGTCACTGTGCAAAGTGCCTTCCCCTCACTGATGGGACTTTCTTTTTGGCGCTGCCTTCTCCTCTTCTCTGCCAAATCAGTACTGGATCTACAAGGTCTCAATTCCTACTTTTAATGACTTCAGTAAGGCAAAAATCAGATGGTATTTAAAAACATAAGCATTCTCTCCCTGAATAGTATTTTAAGGCCCTTCTTTCTTCAGTTTTTACCTTAGACTCTGTGAAATTGGAACGGAAAGAGGAAGAAGAAAACAAAAAGGAATAGAGAATGGTCATGTTAGAAATGTTCACATTTTCAGTCCTGAAATTGAGACAAATTCTGAAATCAATGTGACAGCACAGTCAGTGTACTTCAGAACTGTCAATTCTTGGAATCTCAGAAGTGATTAGAAAGCTTGGCAAAGTTTGACTTGTTGCCAGAGACTTCTCACTGGCCTTTTCTTTCCCCAAAAATGGGAGGGGTCATAACTACCCCTGTGATGTTGCTAACTGTGATTTGCAACCTGCAAGTTGAGAAATGTTGTCTAATTAGTAGTGCTGGACTCCAAGTAGCTCAGTGCTTCACATGTTCTACAAGGTATGTATAAGAAATTCCCTCTTTTAACAAAAGGGAAATTGAGGCAGTGTTTAGGTCATGTGCTAAACCATATTGCTCATCAGGGCAGAGCAGGCATTGGGACTGGAAGCACTTGCCCTGCATTAGTGGAGTTTTCATTCTTCATTTCCTCTCTCTTCTTGCTGCTCATTCAAATAGGCTATAAGAACTGATTCAAATAAGCCAAAAAAAAAAAAAAAAGAGCAATTATTGAAACTCACTGTACCCACCATTTGTCACAACCCACAATAATACTTGGTCTTACTGTGTGTAGTGCTCTACAATATTTTTATTATATTCTGTTCTGTTCCTTCATATTTCAATCTACTACTAATGCATTGCAATCTGCAGTTTAGGAAACAATACATTTAAAGAACAGTAACCAGTGCTAACACTTGAGTCTGGTGGCACAATGGTTAAGCACTCGACTGCTAACCAAAAGGTCTGCGGTTCGAAACCACCAGCCACTCTGTGGGATAAAAGACCTGGCAATGTGCCTGCATAAAGATTTTAGCCTAGGAAGCCCTATGGGACAGTTCTATTCTGTCCTATAGGGTCGTTACAAGTCAGAATCAACTCGAAGGCATGCAATGACAGTAACAACACCAGACTCTGTTCTAAGCACTTCACATATAATAACTGACTTAATCCTGACAACGACCCTATGAGGTAGTGGCTGTTATTATTTCATGGATGGGAAAACTGGTATAGAATTGGCCCCAAGACAACATAGCTAGATTAAACCCCCCACAGCTTGTGTAAAAGTTTATCCAAAACAAACTAACCACCGTTGAATTAATTCCAACTTATAGCGACCCTATAGGACAGAGTAAAACTGCCCCATGGAGTTTCTAAGGCTGTGATCCTTATGGAAGCAGACTGCCACACCTTTCTCCCGAGCAGCAGCTGGTGGGTTCGAACCACCTACCTTTCAGTTAGCAGCTGAGTACTTTAACCACTGCGCCACCAGGTCTCCTTGTAAAAGGCTATACTCATTTTTAAATCTGAGTTCTATGTAGGATCAATCTGAATATAAAAACAATAGAATCAAAGTTTGTTTTATGATTTGATGGTCAGTAAAGATTCCATCTCCCCCACTAACTTCTGATATAAACCAAACCAAAACCAAACCCACCGCCGTCGAGTCAATTCCGACTCATAGCGACCCTATAGGACAGAGTAGAACTGCCCCATAGAGTTTTCAAGGAGCGCCTGGAGGGTTCAAACTGCGGACCTCTTGGTTAGCAGCCTTAGCACTTAACCACTACGCCACCAGGGTTTCTCCCTCTGACATAGTGTTTGAAAAATCCAGAAAGTGTTTTATTTCTAGAACACCCAGGTTAAACTGAAAAGGTGTTACTTGGAAGGGAATAAGCATTCTTATTGCTAATAATAATGCCTATTATCATTAAAGCGTTTGACTGTTAACCGAAAGGTCAAGGTTCAAAACCACTAGCCTCTCCTTGAGAGAAAGATGTGTCAGTCTGCTTCCATAGAGATTTATAGCCTTGGAAACCCTATAGGGTCACTATGAGTCAGAATCGACTCACAGCAATGGGCTTGGTGTTTTGCTTTTTTGGTTTAATATCTTATTAATTTATAGAATATTTACTATAGGCCAGATGCTAATTTTGGCCATTTTTATATAAATCTCTAAACCTCACAACAATGCTTCAAGGTAGGCAATACTACCTCCATTTACCAGATGAAAAAATTGATATTCCGGGTTTTGTGAAATCTTTGATACAGTTTACTGCCTAGATCAGATTAATTAGTCATCTAGCAGAATTCTCCTGCAATGAAACACAAGTTAAAGAAACTTTGGTTAGAGAAGGGAGTAGACATGGGGTTCTAAATGGCAGAGTGAGAATTATAGTGGCCTCCCATGAGGTTTGCTGCCCACCCCCAACCCCTGTGTCTTTTCTGGGTACTGCCTTACCTCCCTGAATCACATAGCCACAGCAGCAGGGTTTCCTGCCTCCAATCACAGCTAACTGGACAAGAAATAGACACCTGAGCCAACCTAGGCCAATGAGCACCTTCCCAGAGGTGTCTGGAATGAGCACAAAAAGAATCTAGCCTCAGCTTGGCTGGTATATTGAATGAAGGAAATATAATCTATGAAGCTACTAGCGGTCATACTTGCTGTAACATAGAGTGGAAAAGCAGCGTAAGCTGGTCTGCAAAGAGAAACCAAACGAGGCAGATGCAGAGAGAGGAACAGATACCATTGCTGATGAGACTCAAGTTTAGCTTCTAGTTTATTCCTGGGGCTGAACTGTATTCCTGTCCTTGCATGCTCCTACAATCTTGATCTAAATCTCTTTTTTGCTTGAACTAGTCAGAGTGGATTTCTGTTACTTGCAACCAAAGAGTTCTAACTAATTCAAGGGTGACAGGCTTTGAGGAAGAAGTGGAAGGGAGGGGTGGTGGTAGCAAACACCTGCTCCACTCACTTCAATTTTGCATAGCGCTGGACTTAGTTATAGCTGCCAAGTCTCATTAGTGTTGAATTCCTCAACCAAAAAAAAAGCAAACAATTGAAAAAATCCACCTTTTTTGCCTTTGACATAAAATATAAACTAAGGATCTTCTTGTTTCCTTTAAATATCTGAGTCTCCAGGCCAGTGATGTCCAATAGAACTTTCTGCAATCAGGAATGTGTTCTATATCTGCATTGTCCAGTAGGAAGCTCCAAGCTACATGAGGCTATTGGCCCAGTGCCATCGATATTGAGCACTTGAAATGTGGCTAGTGTGACTGTTGTTGTTGTTAGGTGCCGTCGAGTCGGTTCCGACTCATAGCAACCCTATGCACAACAGAATGAAACACTACCCGGTCCTGCGCCATCCTTACAATCGTTGTTATGCTTGAGCTCATTGTTGCAGCCACTGTGTCAATCCACCTTGTCGAGGGCCTTCCTCTTTTCCGCTGACCCTGTACTCTGCCGAGCATGATGTCCTTCTCCAGGGACTGATCCCTCCCAACAACTTGTCCAAAGTATATAAGACGCAGTCTCACCATCCTTGCTTCCAAGGAGCATTCTGGTTTTACTTCTTCTAAGACAGATTTGTTCGTTCTTTTGGCAGTCCAAGGTATATTCAATATTCTTCGCCAACACCACAATTCAAAGGCGTCAACTCTTCTTCGGATCTTCCTTATTCATTGTCCAGCTTTCACATGCATATGATGCGATTGAAATACCATGGCTTGGGTCAGGTGCACCTTAGTCTTCACGGTGACATCTTTGCTCTTCAACACTTTGAAGAGGTCCTTTGCAGCAGATTTGCCCAATGCAATGCGTCTTTTGATTTCTTGACTGCTGCTTCCATGGCTGTTGATTGTGGATCCAAGTAAAATGAAATCCTTGACAACTTCAATCTTTTCTCCATTTATCATGATGTTGCTCATTGGTCCAGTTGTGAGGATTTTTGTTTTCTTTATGTTGAGGTGTAATCCATACTGAAGGCTGTGGTCTTTGATCTTCATCAGTAAGTGCCTCAAGTCCTCTTCACTTTCAGCAAGGAAGGTTGTGTCATCTGCATATCACAGGTTGTTAATGAGTCTTCCTCCAATCCTGATGCCCCGTTCTTCTTCATATAGTCCAGCTTCTCATATTATTTGTTCAGCATACAGATTAAATAGGTATGGTGAAAGAATACAACCCTGGCGCACACCTTTCCTGACTTTGAACCAATCAGTATCCCCTTGTTCTGTCCGAACAACTGCCCCTTGATCTATGTAAAGGCTCCTCATGAGCACAGTTAAGTGTTCCGGAATTCCCATTCTTTGCAGTGTTATCCATAGTTCGTTATGATCCACACAGTCGAATGCCTTTGCATAATCAATAAAACACAGGTAAACATCTTTCTGGTATTCTCTGCTTTCAGCCAGGATCCATCTGACATCAGCAATGATATCCCTGGTTCCACGTCCTCTTCTGAAACCGGCCTGAATTTCTGGCAGGTCCCTGTCTGTATACTGCTGCAGCCATTTTTGAATGATCTTCAGCAGAATTTTGCTTGCATGTGATATTAATGATATCGTTCTATAATTTCCACATTCAGTTGGATCACCTTTCTTGGGAATAGGCATAAATATGGATCTCTTCCAATCAGTTGGCCAGGAAGCTGTCTCCCGTATTGTAATGACATGCGCAAAGAGCTGGAGATGGAAAATCAAAAGGGAAGAACACGCTCGACGTTTCTCAAGCTGAAAGAACTGAAGGAAAAAGTCAAGCCTCAAGTTGCAACAGTGAGGGATTCCATGGGGAAAATATTAAATGATGCAGGAAGCATCAAAAGAAGATGGAAGGAATACACAGAGTCATTATACCAAAAACAATTAGTCGATATTCAGCCATTTCAAGAGGTGGCATATGATCAGGAACCGATGGTACTGAAGGAAGAAGCCCAAGCTGCTCTGAAAGCATTGGTGAAAAACAAGGCTCCAGGAATTGATGGAATATCGATTGAGCTGTTTCAACAAACAGATGAAGTGCTGGAGGTGCTCACTCGCCTATGCCAAGTGTGACTAAGAAGTTAAATTATTTATTTTACCTAATTTTAATTGATTTAAATTTAAATAGTCACATGTGGCTAGTGCCTACCATACTGAACAGCACAGCTCCCTAACCATTGAAAATAGGGTTTCTTCTGTGGCTAGAAGTAAATAGGAAAGTTGGTTTGTAGCATTGAGATTAAAATCACAAGAAAACTGGAAGTGAGTACTGAACGTACACTAGGGGACAATTGTGAAGTAGCCAGCCCAGCAATTGTAAACTACGTTGCTACTTCTCGTTCCATACAATAACTTGGAAAAAGGATATTAAGTCCATACTTTGAGGATTACCTATAAAACAAACAAAAAGAAAGGAAGGAGGAAAACAGAGAGAGGAAAAAGTCACTTTAAAGAGATAAAAAGGTTCTTTGGTCAGAGTAAAAGTCAACTGATTACATTAACAAATCTACAGAAAAAATGTATCCCTCATCAGGCAGAACTGGCCAGCAAGATTAGATTAGCAAAGCTATCTCAATTGCAGAGATCAGTGTGGTCTTTGATCTTCATCAGTAAGTGCTTCAAGGGCTCTTCACTTTCAGCAAGCAAGGCTGTGTCATCTATATACCACAGGTCATTAATGAGTCATCCTCCAACCCTGATGCCTCATTCTTCTTCATATAGCCCAGTTGCTCAGATTATTTGCTCAGCATACAGATTGAATAGGTATGGTGAAAGGATACAACCCTGATGCACACCTTTCCTGACTTTAAACCGCTCAGTATCCCCTCGTTCTGTTGGAACGACTGCCTCTTGGTCTAAGTACAGGTTCCATCCGCACGAGCACAATTAAGTGTTCTGGGATTCCCATTCTTCACAATGTTATTCATAATTTGTAATGATCTACACAGTTGAATGCTTTTGAATAGTCAGTAAAACACAGGTAAAAATCTTTCTGGTATTCTCTGCTTTCAGCCAAGATCCATCTGACATCAGCAATGATACCCCTCATTCCATGTCCTTTTCTGAATCTGGTTTGAATTTCTAGCAGTTCCCTGTGGATGTACTGGGGCAACCCATTTTGAATTATCTTCAGCATAATTTTACTTGTGTGTAATATTAGTGATGTTATTCATTAATTTCCACATTCTACTGCATCACCTTTCTTTAGAATGGGCACAGATATGGACTCTGACAGTTGACTGGCCAGGTAGCTGTCTTCCAAGTTTCTTGGCATAGATGAGTGAGCTCTTCTAGGCTTGCATCCGTTTTTTGAAACATTTCAACTGGTATTCCGTCAATTCCTGGAGCTTTGTTTTCCCCAATGCCTTCAGTGCAGCTTGGACTTCTTTCTTCAGTACCATCGGTTCTTAATCATATGCTACCTCCTGAAATGATTGAATGTTGACAAATTCTTTATGGTACAGTGACTGTTTATTCCTTTCATCTTCTTTTGATGTTTCCTGCTTCATTCAATTTTTTGCCCATAGAATTCTTCAATATTGTAACTAGAGGCTTGAGTTTTTTCTTCAATTCTTTCAGCTTGAGAAAGGCCTAGTATGTTCTTCCATTTTGGTTTTCCAGCTCTAGGTCTTTACACATTTCATTATAGTACTTTTTCTTCTCGAGCCCTTTGAAATCTTCTGTTCAGCTCTTTTACATGATCATGTCCTCCTTTTGCTTTAGCTACTCTTTGTTCAAGAGCAAGTTTCAGAGTCTCTTCTGATGTCCATCTTGGTCTTTTCTTTCTCTTCTGTCTTTTTACTGACTTTTTTCTTTCTTCACGTATGTTGTCCTTGATGTCACCCCATAACTCATCTGGTCTTCGGTCATGGACACCAACCAAGTCTAAAAGTCGGCAGAACAATTTACATTATCTCTCAAGCCTTGAAAATTATCCTCTGTTCTCTGAGACCATCTAGGTAATGACCCTGCCCTCCAGACTTGGTGTTGGCCATGCTTTCTGGATTCTGGGTAGAGGCCCGTTAGCCCTGGGCTTCAACTCCACCTTCCAAGCCCACTTGGATGGCGACTCTGCTCTCTACTCTTTGAGTGGCCCCATTCTCCTAGTCCATCTGAGAGGTGACCCCACCCCTTTGGCCCTGGCAGACCCCATTCTTCTGCCCCTTGGGTATGGCAACTGCACCCCCTCAGCTTTGGGCAGTGGCCCCATCTCCTTGGCCAAATTGATGAAGTCCTGCCTCTTTGAAACTTAGTAGGCCTTGGCTGTACTCTTTGACACCCCTGAGGCCATGGCCGGGGCCAAGGATGGGTTAACCAATAAGCAAGGTATATTTGTCCTTGCTTACTAATCTGTAGTGCACTAATCTTACTAATCTGTAGTGTAGTCCACAAAGATGTGGTAAAACCCATGTAACATGGTGCACTACATATTAATAAGTAAAGGCAATTTAGCCCAAGCATACCTTGCTTACTGGTTAATCCACCCTTGCGTGGCTCCACGCTTTGAGACCTAGGCAGCTCTGCATCTCCTGCTCCTTCCAACAGTTCTGCTGGTCTCTGAGCTGCTCCAAGGACGGCCCCTTTCTTTTCTTGGAGGACAAAACATGTAGCTTCTTTGGCCTGTTTCCTGTCTGTAGAATTCCAAGAGACAGACAGTGTTCTTTCCTTTCGTTTTTTCTCTTTCTTCTTCAGTCTAAGCTGATGGGTTTTCTGTTGTGGTAGTTGATTAGATCCATCAGTCACAGGCTTAATCTCTTAAACAAAAGGTTGCATAGCCATGTCCTTGGTGAACATTCTAGGACATTTGTCCGTAGTTTGTAGAACAGAATTTTCCAAATCTTTAATTTCTGTTTTCATTTTGCACAGATCATTTTTAAGTCCATGTCTTTCTTCTCACATTTTACTGTAAGCAGCAAGAGGAAACCACACAGCCCCTTTAAGATCTTGCTTAGAAATCTCTTCAGCCAGATATCCAGGTTCATCACGATCAAGTTCTACCTTCCACCAAACATCTGAACATAATCCAGACAAGTTCTTTGCCACGGCATAAAAAAGCATCACCCTTCCTCTGTTGTCCAATCACATGCTCACCATTTTCTTTTAAAGTCTCACCGGAAGCACATTTAATGTCTGCATTTCTAATAACATTCTGTTGCTGGCGCCATATGTATTCTCTAAGATGATAGAGACTTTCTCTATAGCTCTCCTCACTTCCTTCTGACCCCTCACCAGAATTGCCTTTGACGTCCATAATTCTACCAACAGCCTCTTCAAGGCAATCTAGGCTTTTACTATTAAAACCTGTTACCATCAAGTCGATTCTGACTCATAGTGACCGTATAGGACAGAGCAGAACTGCCCCATATAGTTTCTGCCTTAAAACTCTTCCAACCTTTACCCACTACCCAGTTTCAAAACTACTTCCACATTTTAGGTATCTGTTAGAGTAGCACCCCACTCTTCTGGTATCAAATTCTGTGTTAGTTCCCTTGTGCTGCTATAGCAGAAATACCACAAGTGGATGGCTTTAACAAACAGAAATTTATTTTCTCACAGTTTAGGAGGATAGAAGTCTGAATTCAGGGTGCTGGCTCTAGGGAAAGGCTTTCTGTCTCTGTTGGCTCTGGAGTAAGGAAGGTCCATGTCTCCTCTGCTCCTGGGCAAACTCCGCGTGGCTTGGCATCTTTCTTCCCCCATCTCCACCTCTTCTGCTTACTTGTTCAATTTCTTTAATATCTCAAAAGAGATTGAATTAAGACACATCCTACACTCATCCTGTCTCATTAACATAACATATGCAACTCATTCCCAAGTGGGATTATAACCATAGGCATAGAGGTTAAGATTTACAACACATATTTCTAGGGGACACAATTCAATCCATAACACCTCCCTTATCTGATTTCTTACCCAAACAACCTTCTGATTATAACTGGCTTCCTGAGCCATTTGCCTGTGGGAAGATCCATGCCAATACAAACATTCCAGTTACTTTTCTAACTGTAAACAAATGTACTGGCACACTGGTTGTGTGCATCAGGTGCTGTGTGCTTGGTTAATGTGAGCCTGCTCACAAACCAGATCCAATCTTGCGTACAGTATTGACAAAATCAGGTGTCTGAACCTTCAAGGCAAAGAGCCAGGTTCTAATTAGCCCAGATAACACCAGCCTGGTCAGGTCCCTGGCAGACAGCCAAATGACCTCCCCAGCAACTCTCTGACCTCCCTAGCCTGTCCACAGGATTTTTTTTTTTTTTTTTTTTTGGTGCTGAAACCTGGGAACAAATCATCCACTAGAATTTTTAGTAGAAAACTTTTAGTTTTTTATTTCTCCCAACCCAAAAAGTACTCAGCAAGTCCCCAAAGCAATTTTTTCCCATAGTGGGATTTTTACCAAACACTTATGCCAGAATCGTCTGAGGAGCTTGTTAAAAACATGGGTTCTTGGGCCCCAAAACTATCAAATTAGGATCTCAGGGATTGGAGTATAGGAATTTGTACTTTGAACAAGGTCCCAAGTGCTTCTCTGCCCTCTCAAGCCTGAGAAGCTGTAAACCAACAGAACAGTATCAGAAAGAAAAGGTAGAAGGAAGAGTTCTCCTAACCCAACAGTGACCAGAAACAGCTGTGGCACCAGGATCACTCAGTCCCACCTACTGGGGGGAGGTGAGGGAGAACAGAAACAGGAATGCAGACTTTTCAGAGAGAACTTTCTCTGTTCTGTCTGTTTCCCTGCCACTCTGAAAGTGGTTTGTTTTTATAAACTCCTATAAAATTGGCAACATTAAGTGAAAAAAGAACACCTGGAATTTAATCTCCCACTCTCTTGGAGAGTAGCCTTCCCAGCAGCAGTCAAGCCGCCCTAACTCTTTTCTGAAATGAAAAACATTCTAGAGATATGAGTATTTCCCAAAATAACCAAAATTATTTCATAAACTGTTTCACAGAAAAACAAAGAAAAGAACAAGGTTGTAAGGCTCAAATATTTTTGTGAGCTGATTACAGAAGCAGAACTTTTGTTTCTTACGTGCTTACCCATAAGGAAAGAGGGAGTGAGAATATATTCGTGGAGTTCAGTAAGGGAAACATGAAGAGAAATGGTAAAGTTATGGCAGGATTGTTGTTGTTGTTAGGCGCCTTCAAATCGATTTCGACTCATAGCGACCCCATATGACAGAGTAGAACTGCCCCGCAGGGTTTCCTAGGCTGTGACCTTTAACAGGAGCAGATTGCCAGGTCTTTCCCCGTGGAGCAACTGGGTGAGTTTGAACCACCAACTTTTCAGTTAGCAGCCGAGCACTTAACCTTTGTGCCACCAGGCTCTTTTATGGCAGGATAGAAGTTAAAATTAAAATTTTACACCGTTTGACTCAACAGTTATTCTTCTAGAAATTCATCCTAATGAAGTTTAGTGGACTAATGCAAAAAGGTACAGGAAAAGTGGAAGCCTAACACGAAACATTTCCATCATATGCATGAACTCCTCCAGCCTCTTCTAACAGAGATCATCCTGATCACAGTCCTTTGAGCAAAGGGTGGATCAGGAGTTGGCTCCTGAACCCATAGAATGGCCAACATCCTATGACTTAGCCTGGCCCAGAAAGGTTGATATTAATTAACTAGACAAATTAGGCTCTCTCCTTCTAGAATTTAATGAAAAATGCAGAGCTAGCCAGTTGGAATTGAAGGGAAAAGTGGGAGAACATACAAGAAGCAGCAGAGAGCAATAAAGAATGACAGGACACAGCAATGGAGGAGCCCAGACATGAGGATCCAAGAACTGTTGATGACAGCCTCTCAAAGTCACTCAGCCTCTAGAACTTCCTGAGATCTTGAACAATCCATACATCCCGTTTCCCTTTTGTCACATGGACTCTTATTTTAACTTATTTTGAGGTAGCTTGACTCGTTCTTTATTTCTTGCATGCATAAAAGCCAGAGAAAGCTAGTAGTGTGGTACCTCCTTACGATGGAATGCTGTGCCCCAGATACTCGCGGCAATTTTTGTTGTCACTGAAAAATATAAGCTACAAAACAGTTTGGGCGATATATATATATATATATATATATATGAATAGGTTGATGTTACCTATTCTTCTAAATCATTATATAGATACAGATATATACACATAAAAAAAACTTGGAAGGACATATACCAAACTATTAAAGGTACTTATAAAAAAATTGGAAAGTGATATTATGGGTGTTCTTTACACTCTTTGTTTTATTTTCTTTGTCTATTTTTTAATGACTATGTACTATTTTTATAATCAGATGAAACAAGGCTACTACCATTTGAGGAAGAAAGATGCATGCAGAATAGATGAAAATTCATTACTAAACAATTTTTAAAAGACTTCTCAAACTCGCTGTCAAAAGGGTTTCTTAGCAGAAGAAATCCGAGAATCACTGTACAGTACTAACGTGCACATTTTCCTGTTTATCTGACACAGCATTATAGACACAACAGAGTCCTAGCAGAGGGACATTTCTATTCACTTGGGTTTTTCATTACTTGCAAAACCTTCCCCACAAGTAATTTTCCATCTGATTATTGACTCTTCAGTTAACACTGTCCTGGCCATGAGAGAACAGTGAGAACACCATTTAGTCATCAAAGAAGGTGGCTTCCATAGCTCAAGTCCTCAGCATTAGCTTTAAAAACCCTCCATACAGGCCACCAGAGAGTCCAGCTCAAAGGAATCAACTGGCACACAGACAGCATACTGGTACAAATTTAAATGGTACGTCATTTCTAACAAAGTTGTAAAAATAATTTTAGTTGCCTAAAGCATGCAGCCTGCATTATTATGCCTTTTGACTTTTTGTGGCAAAAATCATTTGTTTGTGGGCTCTTTGAAGTGAATCAAGATGTCCCATCCCTAACCCAAAAATAGCCTCAGTGTTCTAGTACTTGTGTTGTTGTTGTATGCCATCGAGTAGATTCCGACTCATAGCGACCCAATAGGACAGAGTAGGATTGCCCCATAGGGTTTCCAAGGAGCGGTTGGGTGGATTCCACCTGCCAACCTTTTGGTTAGCAGCCTGAGCTCTTAACCTCTTCATCATATTGATGTGCCCCTTTTCCTTTACAAACAAACTATATATTAAGTCATCTATTAAAACTTCAGGAAATAAAATGATTATTTGCAAATATGCCTTAGAAAAATATTAACAGCGCTGTTGTTTTATCTATTAATGTCTCAACCACTTATCAGTTAAACTAATTACAGTGTGTGGTCAATATATTCTTTCAGTTGACAGCATGAGAAATAAATGTCGATGATGTCGTTGTTGTTAGGTGCCATCAAGTTGGTTCCGACTCATAGCAACCCTATCTACAACAGAACAAAACACTGCCCAGCTCTGTGCCATCCTCACCATTTCAACCACTGTGTCAATCCATCTCATTAAGGGTCTTCCTCTTTTTCGCTGACCGTCAACTCTGTAAGCGTAATGTCCTTCTCCAGGGACAAGTTCCTCCTGATAACATGTCCGAAGTGCGTGAGACGAAGTCTTGCCATGCTCACTACCAAGGAACACTCTAGGTATACTTTTTGCAACACAGATTTGTTCCTTCTTTTGTCAGTCCGTGGTATATTCAATATTCTTCAGCAACGCTACAATTCAAAGATGTCAATTTTTCTTCAGTCTTTCTTATTCATTGTCCAGCTTTCGCATGCATATGAGGCGATTGAAAATCCCACAGCTTGGGTTAGGTGCACCTCAGCCCTCAAAATGACATACATCTTTGCTTCTTGACAGTTTAAACAGGTCTTTTGCAGCAGATTTGCCTGATACAATACGTTGTAAAGTCTTTTATTCCCAAAGTTAAATATCTTGAACTTTAAAGCTCACTAGAATTGGTCTCTGTAAGGAATTGAATTGTGTCCCCCAAAAGTATGTGTTGTAAATCTTATCCTCTATACCTGTGGTTATAATCCCTTTTGGGCATCCATTGGCTGTATTGTGTTAAGGAGGAAGGATTAGCGTAGGGCGTGACTTGAGTCAATCTCTTTAGAGATATAAAGAGATTAAACAAGCAAGCTAAGAAACAGAAACGGGGGAAGAGAGATGCCAAGCCACATGAAGATGGCTCAGAGGCAGAAGCTCAACGAGACAAGGGCCTTTCTCCAGAGCCGACAGAGACAGAAAGCTTTCCCCTAGAGCTGGCACCCTGAATTTGGACTTCTAGCCTCCTAAACTGTGAGAAAATAAATTTGTTTGTTAAAGCCACCCACTTGTGGTATTTCTGTTATAGCAGCACTAGATAACTAAGATAGCCTCTGTGGGAAATGAATATTGGCTCCGTTACCAAAATCAGAGGCTGGATTTCTAATGAGTAGGTTTTCTTTGCACAGGTAATAAAGATTTTAAAGAAACCACATGGACTCATTAAAGGTTAATATAAATGTGAAATTACTATGCTGAAGTTCCATTAGCCACTATAAATAAATAAATTTTTAAATAAATCTGCTTGTCAAATAAAGCTTTATATAATATTTTCCTCATGTTTCTTTCTAAGCCGGGCCATACTTGTCATGCCAGGCCTTCGGTATATTTTACACATTTAAAAATAGATAAAATAAACACTATATTACCATAATTTTAGGATATTAAAGAACAATTTGCCAATAAATGTTACAAAATCATTTAGTTATAAACAAACACCAACATTGAAGTAGACTCCTAAAAAAAAAAAAAAAATTAAGGTCATGAAATATACACCACAGAGATCATGGTGGGCCAAAATAAATAGGAAATCAGAGTCCAGTCTTTCACAGGCCTCTATGGCCTCCCCTTCACCCCTCCAGCAGTGCCACACCTGTTTGGATATTCATTTGGGACCTCTACCTAAACCGGAAGATCTTCATGACCTCTTCTGGTTTGGCTGCTTGCATCCAGAAAATGATGCCAAACATAACCTCTGCTCCGTTGATTGTCCAAATATCAAAATGTCAAAAATCTGCATCTGCTGTTAATCAATTGTATTGAATTTCTGCCCTTCAGGATATAACCTCCCTGCTCTTTAATTCTCATCATAGCACAGTTGTGAGGAATGCTATTTATCAAAGGCTGCCTGGAGGACTGGACCACCATCCACACTTCTAGGCAGATTGTGTTTTTTTTTCCCCCTTGAAGTTTTTCCTCGGATCAAATCAAACCACCAGAAATGACCATATTTAAAACATCAAGAGTTCCCTTCCTGAGAAGAAGGTTGGCATTATGTTCTCATCTACATAGGAGAACTTTTAGGAAACAGCCACCTTTAATATGCTGGTTGCTTTATGAGGACTTATGAGAGAAATTTCTGTTGTCTTGACTGCTTTGCTTTTTGTCTTATGGATGCTAAAAATATTGTTTTGTTTTTTAATTTTTATTGCCCTTTAAGTGAAAGTTTACAAACCAAGTCAGTCTCTCATACAAAAACTTACATGCATCTTGCTACATTCTCCTAGTTGCTCTCCTCTTGAGACAGCACATGCCTTCTCTCCACCCTGTATTCCCCGTGTCTGTTCAGCCAACTTCTGTCTCCCTCTGCCTTCTCACCTCCCCTCCAGACAGGAGCTGCCCAGATAGTCTCATGTGTCTACTTGAGCCGAGAAGCTCACTCCTCACCAGTATCATTTTCTGTCTTACAGTCCAGTCCAATCCCTGTCTGAAGAGTTGGTTTTGGGAATGGTTCCAGTCTTGGGCTAACAGGTCTGGGGACCATGACCTCTGGGGTCCTTCTAGTCTCAGACAGACCATTAAGTCTGGTCTTTTTATCAGAATTTCAGGTTAAAAATATCGCTATTAATCATGTTTCCCCCAGCACCTCAGAAGCTCAGAATCAAGTTTATAGACTACCTCCAGCTACAGTTGTGTGTTGACTCTACCCCTGATTTGATTTTCTTTCCCACCTTTCATTTCTCAATGCTCTCATTTCATCCATGAGGCAGAGGAGGGAGGAAGAGAGAGAGGGAGGGAAGGAGGGAGAGAAACTGGGGGTAAGAGAAACCGGAAGTTCTGGCTGACTCATACCAAAATGCCTTTTTTTTTTATTCCTCTCACATACAAACATAAGGGCAATGTTCACCCTATAAATTCTAAGATGCCATTCAAGGTATTCAAGGTCTCAGAGCTAAGTGGGGGTCGGGGGGAGGACAGAGATTGTTATTTCCATTCACCCTGCCCATATAATTTAATCAGATAATTTTGGTTAAGAAATAGATATCCATCCTGTTTACTTCAAGTTTCTTAGGGGTGGAGGATTATAAGGAGATCTGTAATTGGAACCAGAAAGTCCTCTGGCTTCTAGGTAGCCTGGTACCACCTTTTCTTCATAACTTTGATTTACACATGGCATCCTTCTTGCAAGCCTTTTTTCCCATCCTAAGTTTAAGTTGGAAACCCTGGTGGTGTAGCAGTTAAGTGCTTCGGCTGCGAACCAAAGGGTCGGCAGTTCAAATCCACCAGGTGCTCCTTGGAAACTCTATGGGGCAGTTCTACTCTGTCCTATAGGGTTACTATAGGGTTGCTATGAGTCGGAATCGACTCAACAGCACTGAGTTTGGTTTTTTGGTTTAAGTTTAAATTGTCATGAAACGGACCCCACTGGCACAGAACATCTCTCAAAGCAGGGCCATACTTGTCACGCCATACCTGAGATTGACAGTTTTGGAGCCAGGTAACCTCTTGCCTAGATTGGCTGTAACAGGGGACTGTGGGCATTAAAAACATGACTACCTAAAAGAGTCTGTGGGCAAAGCCGCTTCCTTGGAAGGAATGCAGGAAAAATCTAGTACATGAAAGACTTAGTTGTGAAGAAGATTCTCTTTCCACTTAAAAAAAACAAAACCCCGATACTCAATACATGGAAGGTCAGCTCAACTGGACTGGACCAAAAGCAAAGAAGTTTCCGGGATAAAATGAATGCTTCAAAGGTCAGCGGAGCAAGGGCGGGGGTTTGGGAACCATGCTCTAAGGGGACTTCTAAGTCAATTGGCAAAATAATTCTATTATGAAAACATTCTGCATCCCACTTTGAAATGTGGCGTCTGGGGTCTTAAATGCTAACAAGCGGCCATCTAAGATTCATCAATTGGTCTCAACCCACCTGGAGCAAAGGAGAATGAAGAACACCAAGGCCACACGACAACTAAGAGCCCAAGAGACAGAAAGGGCCACATGAACCAGAGACCTACATCATCCTGAGACCAGAAGAACTAGTTGGTGCCCGGCCACAATTGATGACTGCCCTGACAGGGAGCACAACAGAGAACCCCTGAGGGAGCAGGAGATCAGTGGGATGCAGACCCCAAATTCTCATAAAAAGACAATACTTAATGGTCTGACTGAGACTAGAGGAATCCCGGCGGTCATGGTCCCCAAACCTTCTGTTGGCACAGGACAGGAACCATTCACGAAGACAACTCATCAGACATGAAAGGGACTGGGCAGTGGATAGGAGAGAGATGCTGATGAAGAGTGAGCTAATTACATCAGGTGGACACTTGAGACTGTGTTGGCATCTCCTGTCTGGAGGGGGGATGGGAGGATAGAGAGAGTTGGAAGCTGGCAAAATTGTCACGAAAGAAGAGACTGGAAGGGCTGACTCATTAGGGAGAGAGCAAGTGGGAGTGTATATAAACTTATATGTGACAGTCTGACTTGATTTGTAAACGTTCACTTGAAGCTCAATAAAAGTTGAAAAAAGAAAAAAAACAAAACCGGTCGCCGTCGAGTTGTTTCGGACTCATAGCGACCCTATAGGACAGAGTAGAACTGCCCCATAGAGTTTCCAAGGAGCACCTGGTGAATTCGAACTGCTAAACTTTTGGTTAACAGCTGTAGCACTTAACCACTACGCCACCAGGGTTTCCCTCTTTCCGCTTACACCTACTGAAATTCTGACTACCCTTCAAAGCCAGGAGGCCCTGGCGGTGTAGTAGTTAAGACCTCAGACTGCCAACCAAACTGTCAGCAGTTCAAATTTGCAAGTGGCTCCTTGGAAACCCCATAGGGCAGTTCTACTCTGTCCTATAGAGTCACTATGGGTCAATCGGTCTTCAAAGCCAGAGTCAACCCCCAGATCTCCCGCGAAGCTTTCTCTTTCCTGATCTTACAATTATTTATACTTACCAATTATTGTAATATCTGGGAGGGCAAGAACCCTGTTTTCTTTCAGTCTGAATCCTCCACAGAACTTGGTATGGTTCTGCATTTTTGACAATGCAGAAGTTGATACAGTAAGTCTTCCTGCTAACCCACCAAATAAATTAATAATTTTATCTAGTGAGCAAGATATTGAAACACACCAAAAATCCTACTTTTCGTAATAGTTTTCTTCTGCATTCTGATATAGCTCTTATATTTTAGGAAGAATCTCAGAATTATTTTTAAATTGAATAAAAGCCAACCAATCACAGGGAGGTAAGGAGAAGTAGGCTTCCTGCCTCTTTCTTGGCCCCTGGCCCTCACCCTTCACTCCCTTTCAGTGCCCAGGGAAACCTCCCATGACTGGGAAGTCTACATGTGGCTTTTGCCTGTGTGTATAAGGGATGCCCTTTGGAGCCAATCGATATGGCCACAGGCTATCAGCCTTGACTGGGGCACTTCTGACTCTCCACCCGGATGGATTTCCTGTGCTGGCTGACACCCTCAGTGTACAGATTCTTATCATTAAATCAACAAGTCAGCCTCCCCAAGGGACTGCCTTTTCCTGGTAGTCCATTTCCTACTCATTCTTGTTTTGTCAGTTTGATAAGCACACTATTTTTTAATCCACCCTGATTAGGCACTGGAGTCCTCTACTGACTATCGAGAGATGAATATGTCCAACAGTTGTACTTCTCAAAAAAATCTGGACTCAGTTCAACTATTGGTTTAGGTCTTCATCAGGGGTCATGGGCAAGACTACAGAATATGGTCAAGAGCTGTGCTCCAGTATGGTTCTCCAGTATTGATTGTTTTTTCTCTTTTCTTTCTCTCTCTCCCTCTCTTCCTTTTTTTTTTTTTAATCTTTCTTCTTTCTTTCTCCCTTAATTTCTTCCTCTCTTTCTTTCAATCAATTTGAGTGCTTTTAAATGGAGTATATGCTCTTCAGTTTACCATGGCCTCATCACTCCCTATCCCTGGTCCAGGGTGACAACTTGTCACTCAGCACTTACTACTATTCATGGTGATCAGCTACTTTGGTTCTTTTTTGGCTCTGAAGACCTTGTCTGGCCCCAAGGCCCACACAGGGCAGGCTCTGTGATGGCCAATGGGGGCTTGGGCATCTACACTAGTTTTCTGACTCTGTTGGGAAGGGAGTCAACCCTGTACAATAACAGTTTGTGAGACAAGAAAGGCAGGCAAAATAAGCCTCTTTTTAGGGTTCTAGCAGAGCCCTGGTGGCACACTGGTTAAACGTTCAGCTGTTAACCAAGAGGTCGGCAGTTCAAACCCACCAGCTGCTCCTTGGAAACCCTATGGGGCCATTCTATTCTGTCCTAGAGGGTCGCTATGAGTTGGAATCAACTTGATAGCAATGGGTTTGGTTTTGGTTTAGGGTAGAGAATCTCAAAGTATGGAGTTTTCCCAATGGGCTGAAAAATTGATTTTTAAGAATACCAAGATTAAAAAATAATAATAATAATAAAAACTTTTTATTGTGGAACATTCCAAACTTATTCAAAAGTAAAAAGAATAGTATAACATACTCCTGTGTACCCAACACCCCGTTTCAGGAGTTATCCACTCATGTCCAGTCTTGTTTCATCTGTACTTCCACCTACTTCTCCCCTCCCACTGTATTATTTAAAAATCTCATCTGTCCATTTGTTAATACTTTGGTATGTGTATCTAAACAATAAGAAGTTCTTTTAAAACATGATCATGATACCATTATCATATCTTAAAAATTATAATTTCTTAATATCATTTAAAATTGACTAAGTGTTCAAATTTCCCTGATTGTCTCACAAAAGTTTGTCTGTTTGCTTGCCTTTATAGCTTGAGTGTTTGCATCAAGGTCCATATATTGCATTTGAGTTCCTCGGGTCTCTTTTAATCTATGTCTTTGTTGTTCTCAGGCCACCCACTCATGGCAACCCCACGCACAATGGAATGAAACATTGCCTGGTCCTGCGTCATCCTCATGATCAGTTTCAGATAGCTTTGTTGTGATCTATAGGGTTTGCATTGGCTGATTTTCAGAAGTAGGTCACCAGGTCTTTCCTTCCATTTTAGTCTGGAAGCTCTGCTGAAACCTCAGAGCAACACACAAGCCTCCACTGACAGGCAGTGGCTGTGCATGGGGTACATTGGGGGGAACTGAACCTGAGTCTCCCACATGGAAAGCAAGAATTCTACCACTGAACCACCATTGCCCCCTTTTAATCTGTAGAAACTCGTTTTTTTCCTTGTAATTTATTTGTGGAAGAAACTGGGTCATTTGTACTGTGGGGTTTCCCATATCCTGAGCTTTGATGATTTGGCCGGATGCACGCTTATGGTACCAGTTCCTCTGCTCCCTCTGCTCCCTCTGTTTTCTGCAGAGTGGTAGTGAAATCTAGAGGCTTGATCAGATTAGGTGTGATTTTTTTTTTTTCCTGCAAGAATATCTTATTGGTAGTGCTGTGTACTTATATGTACCTCACATAAGGAGACATATAGTGTCTACTTGTCTTTGTTGTTTGTGATATTAAAATCGATCGGTAGGCTCAGAGGTTGCCAATCTGACCCATCTATTATAAAGTTCCCCATCAGTTTTCAGCAAATGGGTGCAGTAACCATTGGATCCATTATTCCATTAGAGGTTGCAATGTCATTTATTCCTTCTTCATGTATTACCTGGAAATATTTTAAATAAAGAAGACTCCTCCTTTGTCATCTGTTGGTTACTTGGAGGTATAATTGTTTCAGGGAATGCTTCTGTTTGGTCTTTTCCCTTTTTAAGTCAGTTTTCAGAATAATGAGCATTCTCCAAAGATGACCAAGGTGTTGTTTTGGGTTTTAGTTCATGGATATTTTATATGTTTTAACACATTATCTTTCGTTTGATTTTTTTTTTTAACTCAAAATGTCCCACTTTTGGCTCTTCGGTTCTTAGAGACGAATGACCCACAAGCATGTTAAGTGTTCACGTACCCATAGGACTAGGGGCTACTTTCCAGAATTTACAAAATGAGTTGTTAAGAATTACCTGAACCTGGTGTTTGTGGACTAAAGTCTGTGTGTTACGAGAATTTATAAGGACTCTGTATGACACTCTGTGTCTTACTGCTGCTGTGCAGGTAGTCTGAGTTACCTCAGACTGGAACAAGGAACTTCTTTTAGCATTTGTCATTGGGGTTGTCTTGCATTGGGCATGGGTTGCAGTTGCTGTTTTTCTTGTGATGATGCTATGACTTTTACTCTATAACACTGAGGTTGGGAAATGTCACTTTCCCATTGCTTGACAAGCTCTTCTGAGAAAAAAACTCTCCCCCTTCCTGAAACCTCATTAAAAGGGAAGTAAATTAAGTTTAAATGAATAAAACAAGCATAAACTCACAAGGACAAAAAGAATGCAAAAGATGAGAGCTGACAAAGGGAAAGCTGAGAATGATGATAGTGATCACTATGCCCCAGTCCAGATTATCAAAGAGGGGGGGTGCCCTGACACATTTCCTGATGTTTGAGCCTATTGGAAGAGACTCATTGTTCTGTGAGAAAGTTTGAAGATAAATGAGTAATAAATAGAAACATAGAAAGCTAAAAGCAAAGTTTTTTTAAGGAACTAAAAAGCTATTTAAGAAGGAAAAACATAATACATCACCTGGCTCTGCTGTGAATAAAATTTACATAACCATAGAACTGTAAAACCAGTTGCCATGGAGTTGATTCTAATGTATGGCGACCCCATGTGTTACAATGTAGAACTGCTCCATAGGGTTTTAAATAACTGATTTCCAGATTGCCAGTCCTTTCTTCTGAGGTGCTTCTGGGTGGCCTTGAATCTCAAAGCTTTTGTTTAGCAGCTGAGAGCATTAACCTTTTGCACCATCCAGTGATTTCAGTAAACACTATTAATAACCAAAAATTGTGGTATAACTGTATTGAGAAGAGAAAGCAGATAAATTGTGTGTGGGGTGTGTGTGTGTGTGTGTGTGAGAGAGAGAGAGAGAGAGAGAGAAAGAGAATTAGATTTTAGTCTTCCATAGTAGGAAATCTTTAGACAACACGTAAAATGCAAAAAAGTCAGAAATAGCAATTAGGATGTATTATTTAGCGATTTGGAAGTAAATGTTGGAAGAAACAGTTCTAAAAGTTGAAGGTGGTTGTTCCTGGGAAATGAAAATCTGGACTGTGGGAGTGGGGCAAAGGATTTTTACTTTCATTCCTATTTGACTTTTTAAATTATGTAAACAGTTGGTGCCCAACTGCTAACCTAAAGGTTGGCCACTCAAACCCATCCGGCAATACCGTGGGAGATATACCTGTAAAAAGCTGAACTTGCAAAAGTTGTGTGATAGATATACTTACAACAATGACAAAAAAAAAAAAAAAAAGTAGCTGTTAAGGCTGCTTACGTACAGCCAAAAGCCTCATCAGATTTGGACCCTTGGTTTGGAGGTCCAGGGTCACGGTTTCATGGGACATCCCAGTTAATTGGTCTAATAATGTGTTTAGTGCTTCTGTTCTACTTCTAGTTTGTTGCACGGTTTCTGGGGTCTTAAAACCTTGCAAATGACCATTCAGGTCGCAGTTGGCCTCTATTTGCCTGGAGCAACCGGGGAAGAAGGAGAATCAGGAGTAGGAGGAGGACACGGAATGTGTGTGGCTGATGGCCTTCACAAACAACTGCCTCCTTTGCTGTGAGACTAGGAAAACTCGATGGTGCCTGTCTACCACTTCCGAACATTTCGGTCAAAGATTCTATAGACAAATTCTGATCAAAAGGGGAAAAATGCAGAACAGAATTCCAAATTTTCATGGACTCCAGACTTTCTGGAGCCATGGGGTCTGGATGAACCCCTGAAAATATTGCCCTGAGATAATCTTTTTTTTTTTTTAAGTGGAAGTTTACACATCAAGTCAGTCTCTCATACAAAGCCTTATATACACCTTACTATATACCCTTAGTTGTTCTCCCCCTAATGAGACAGCACATTCCTTCCCTCCACCCTGTGTTTCTGTGTCCATTCAGCCAGCTTCTGTCCCCCTTGGCCTTCACATCCCCCTCCAGACAGAAGCTCCCCAGATAGTCTCATGTGTCTACTTGATCCAGGAAACCCACTCCTCACCAGTAGCATTTTCTGTCTTGTAGTCCAGTCCAATCCTTGTCTAGAGACTTGGCTTTGAGAATGGTTCCTGTCTTGTGCTAACAGAAGGTCTGGGGACCATGACCTACGGGATCCCTCTGGTCTTAGTCAGACCATTAAGTCTGGTCTTTTTACTAGAATTTGAGGTCTGCATCCCACTGCTCTCCTACTCCTTCAGGGATTCTCTGTTGTCCTCCCTGTCATGGCAGTCATCAGTTGTAGCTGGGCACCATCTAGTTCTTCTGGACTCAGGCTGATGTAGTCTCTGATTTATGTGGCCCTTTCTGACTCTTGGGCTCATACTTACCTTGTGTCTTTGGTGTTCTTCATTCTCCTTTGCTCCAGGTAGGTTGAGACCAATTGTTGCATCGTAGATGGCCACTTGCTAGCGTTTAAGACCCCAGACGCCACTCTCCAAAATGAGATGCAGAATGTTTTCTTAATAGTTTTTATTATGCCAATCAGCCTAGGTGTCCCCTGAAACCATGGTCCCCAAATTCCAGCCCCTGCTACTCTGGCATAATTTATTTATCCATTCATCCGTTGATGGGCACCTAGGTTGCCTCCATCTTTTTGCTATTGTAAACAATGCTGCAATAAACATGGGTGTGCATATATCTGTTCACGTGACGGTTCTTACTTCTTTAAAACTTAAACTGATCTTTAAAACTTAAACTAAAAATATCCGTTGAAGTCTTGTAAAAATCAAACAATAGCTTAGCTTTAAAAAATAGTCTGCCTTGAGCATTATGCTGTTGTAAGAACTATCTATATAAGATCAAATTACAACAGCAACTCAAAAGATTAGATAGGAGCCTTAGCGGGCAGTGAGTCTATGTTAACGGAGGAGGAACGACTCAGAAAAGGAGGGTGAGAATGCTTGTACAACTCAGAGAATGTCATCAATGTCAGTGGATTATACACATAGAAACAGTTGAATTGGGGTCTGTTTTTGCTGTATATATTCTGAAAAACAGCAAAATTAAATTAAAAAAAAAACTAGTCACATTTACCTGTATTCAAATAATTCACATAATTCTGCTGCCAGGAAATTAATCTTCATCATGATTTGTGGTTTTCTCCTCTCTCTAAGGTCGTGCAATGGTTCCAGATAGTCTCATGCAATGTATTATATCCAGGGAAGGCCCTCTAGTCTCTGGTACACACAGGTCCCCTCCCAAGTCCAAGCCATAGAGTCTGTTTGGTTCTTGGGCCAAATTTGGGCAGAGGAATCTTTCCTTGCTGCACTCAGATCTTAACATCTTCCACACTTCTCAGAAGAGAGTTTCTGTCGCCTCTTCGGGCCCTATGCGCAGTGAGACTCATGTTCCCTGCTCAGACAACCTAAAAGCATAGGCACTATCTCCTTCCCATGCTCCACTTCCTTTTTTCCCTGAGACCTCCTCCCCCCAGCTTCACCACCTCTGGGAGAATCAGGAAAAATCTCTTAATGAACCTTTAGAAACTCAGAACTGTTGAGAGCAGTAGGTACCAAGGAGCACCTTGAGCGTACCTTAGCCCCAACCCCGTAATCTTTGATTCAAACTATTGACATTTACCCAATCTTTCATAATCTTCTATGCAGACTGGCTTCCAGGCGAAACCTCATTGCCTCCCTCTCGCTTGGCCCCTCTTTAGCCTCCATCAAAATTCTGCAGCAGCAACCGGGCAGAATCTACCAACAGCCTTTTTTCCTTACTCTTCTTGCTACATTTGTAATATTTTACTTTAGTTGTATTTGTATAATCTGGGCATTGTTACGATTTACATTGTCATTTTGTTTCTCTCTAATTGTAATCACCCAATTCTCCCCCCCACCCAACCCACTGGAGAGGAGGGTGATAGGCGGGTCCTTTGCTTCATCAAGAGCCAGTTCTAAAGCAGAGATCTTCAAAGAGACATGCGCACACCCAGAGGTCTAGGTAGGTGACAATCATCAGGGATGGAAAGACTTCTGGTCATGTTTTCTCGTGTTCTTTTTTACTTCCTCTTTTTGTATGTTTTCTACTCTATAAAAAGTGCATTTATAATTCATAAAACATTTACATATTTTGGCAGTATATTCTCAAACTATATAAGCCCTGGTGGAGTAGTGATTAAGCACTTTGCTGCTAACCTGAAGGTCGGTGATTGGAACCCACCAGCGCTCCAGGAGAGTAAAGACCTGGCAATCTGCTTCTGTAAAGATTATAGTCTTGGAAACTGTATGGGGCAGTTCTACTCTGTCCTATAGGGTTACTAGGAGTTGGATTCCACAGTAACAGGTTTGGGTTTTTTTGGGGGGGGTTATTCTCAAATGTAAAAAAATTTTTTTTTATTGATGGAGTGTGTGGTCTAAGACATTTGAGAGTTATGTTCTAGGGCAACACGGTTTAATAGAAATACAATGTGAGCCACACATGCGAACTATGTATGTAGCTTTAAGTTTTCCAGTAGCCGCAACAAAACAAAACAAAAAACCCGAAACCCGTTGCTGTCTAGTCAATTCCAACTTGCAGTGACCCTATATGGCAGAGTAGAACTGCCCCATATGGTTTCCAAGGAGCGGCTGGTGGATTTAAACTTTTGGCTAACAGCCGAGTTCTTAACCACTGTGCCACCAGGTGGCCTAGCGGTTGAGAGCTATGAGTCAAAATCAACTCAACGGCAATGGGTAGTGGTAGTCGTAGTGCCACCAGGGCTCCAGCTACAATAAAGTAAAAATAATTGAAGTTAATTTTAGTAATATATTTTATTTAACCAATATATCCAAAATACTATCATTTCGACATGTAATCAATATAAAAATTATTAATATTTTGGATTTTTTCTTACCATGTCTCCAAAAAGTGGCACACGTTTACACCAACAGCACATCACAAGTCTGACTAACTGCAGTTCAAGTGCTCAATAGTTCACACCCGCCACATTGAAGAAGGCCGTTCCAGGGTTTTAGAGGGCATCTAGGGTACATTCCGACCCTACCACTGCTTCTAACAAGGACAGACCTCCTGGGATTGAGACAGAACTGCACCAGCTGCGTATCTGCAGCACACCCAAGGCAGTAAAGGGAAGAGAACGCCAGCACACTGAGTACCTACTCTGCACCTAAGTACTTTTATAGCCATTTCCTTTTTTAGAACCCCCTCAGAGGTAGATATTATTAATCCATATCAGAGATGAGGAACCAGAGGCGTGGATCCCAGCACTAGTCAGCAACCCAGTCATCTTCATCCAAAGCCCTGGGCTGCAGATTCTTCCAAACAACATTCCGTCACCTCCTCTCAATGCCCCCGAGCTTCTCCACTCACCGCTATGCAAGGTGTCACCAGCTGAGACTAGCTTCATAGAGTCAGTGAGCGAAGTCTGTGCAGTCAGATCACGGGGCTGTGTCTTCACAACGCCCTCCCCTACCCCTGAAAGAACAAAAAAATGCGGATTCTACCACAGGCTGCTCAATTGCCCTCTTAGACGCTCCAACTGCACACTGTCAGGTTGCCCAGCGTGACACTTCCCTGGTCGAGGCGCCTTTCTGTGAAGTCAGTCTGGAATGGATTAATTGAACACTGTTGATTTTATATTCTCTGGAGTCCTTCTAAAAGGGCTATAGCCTTGACACCACTTCTCTGAATCAGTGAACGCATCCCCTTTGCAAGTGTGACACTCAGAACTTTATCATCATAGTCCTCCCACCCACCTCATGCAGGCTTTCCTCCCCAGATGACTTGGTATAAAATCTAACTTTCCCCAAAGACGGTTGGTAGTGGCAGGAAAGGCAGGAGGGAGTCCTGTTGGTTTCCAGGTCATGTTGACTTAACACTTCATGATTTATGCACCCTTGGTGTCTTGCTTGTAGATTTTCATTTTTACATCCCGCTAAATACCTTGCAGGGGTGTTGTTCCTCTTAATTAGTTAATGTTTGTAAGGCATGTTACAGAGGAAAGTGTTGTGTCAGTGCTAAATATGAACATTTGGGTATCCTCAAGCCATCCTTTTGAGACAGCCCCCACAGTGCTGTATGAAAAATCCTATTTTCTTTGCTTGGCTTCCTCCTCCCCAGCTTTGCATCTGAATTCTGCTTTTATGTAAACCCCACTGCACTGCATAATCTGATTAAGGATGTTGCTGAGGTAATTTGTCGAACTCCCTACTTGTAAACCCCTTTAAAAGTAACTGGCCTGCCCACTCTTGGCCAGCAGTCTTGGTGGCAGCAGCTCCGGCTGACACCATTTCCTTGTACAACGAAATCTAGGTGCATTTCCTGTTCTCCCACCTTGGTCTCTCATTTATTGGCCAATACAAGTCATGCCGAGTAAGAAACTGGGGTTTCCACCTGGTAACGTTTCCTCTATCCGCCCCGGGGGTTTTCAGGATACTACAGATTGTGGGAGATTTGCATTTGGAAGAAGGCTTCGGTACGTGGTCCCTGAACTGTAAATTATTAACATGCATACATTTGGGAATTAAGAGCAGCAATAAACATAGGACATTTGCATTAGCACAGTTTTCTGACCTTGCTGTAACAGTGCTATCCCTGCTTGTTCAAAGTACTATCATCTGATGGGGAGTGAGAAAGTCCATTCCCTGAAAACTCTGCTGCTTTTGTGGAGGACCTTTAACCTTCCTGATATGTAGCAAGTAATAAATTTTTTTTTTTTTCGTTCAGCGAGTGGGTGACTGAAACAATTTAGCTGCATTTCCAATGTGTCTGAGCAAGAAAAAAAGATTCATTAAAAATTACAGCATGTTAAAGTAAGTGTTGAGTAACGTTTCACTGAGAAAAATGTTAAATACCAGTTTCATTTGCTTTTGTTAACATACTCACTAAAGCTGAGTTTATCAAATTGTTACATATGTAAAGAATCATGTTAGGCATGATCGTTCGGGTATTTGATTTCAGTAGCCCATTTTTGCATACACACACATAAAAACAATGCTTTCTTGAAGAAGATTGAGTGGCTTTCCTTCTTGTCTTCTAATCCTCTGCATTTTAAGCTAAATTGATATTTTAAAACTGCTCGAAACAGAGCATAGAAAGTCACAGTGTCCTATTTTACTTAAGAGTTATGAAAAACAGGTGACTTTTCTTGTCCCTTTCTTTTTTTAATAAACAAAAAATAAAATATAAATGTGCAGCTTAAAGCACACTTGCTATTTCCTTTCAAATCCCCCAAATGGCTATTACCTGCAAGTAATTTACAGTAATGTTTATAAATGCTATTTTGGCTGCTCCCGATTTCATTTTAAGACTGCAGCAAATTAGCCTTCATCTTTTAATTGCTTTTTCAATGTAAGAAAATCCTAGGCTTATTTTTAATAATCAAAATTCTTAAATGCTCCAACAGGATCTTCAGTCAATGTAAATTTACATAATTCATCTTCTTCCACTCAACTTGTTTTTTCTATAATTAGTGCAGCTGTCACCAGGGAGCCACATTCTTGTGGGCAGGTAGCTATGGGTACAGCAGGCAGGCTTCAGTCAAACATTGCCTTTTAAACCATCTATCAGGGTTTCTGTTTTTTCTCTTTCATTTCAAATGAATCGGGTTATATAGAGAAGAATTTGTTTCCTACGTAGCAGGTCTCCCTTTTCAAATCTTGGCCAGCATTCTTTCTCTTACAGTTTCTTCTCCAGGCCCACTTAGCCAAAAGATATAAATGATGCCCTAAAGAATTTAGGTCTTGGTCAGGCCAACTTTCGGGCTGCATACACACTTCTCTTTATAGCCTCCATATTTTTTCTCATGACACATCCTCATTTCAAATGTAGTTATTATAATACTGTTAAAAACATGCAAAGCCACATTATAAGCATCGTGACAAAGCAAGCTTCAAAATAGTAGAGTGTACAGCTTTATCTCTTTGATCTATATGCAGTCTTTAAACCACCTTTCTCTTTAGTTTTTGATATAGTCTGCTTCTGTAGTGCTATATATTCAGTATTTTCTAGTATCTTTTCTCTCTTGGTTTCATTTGCAGTACTTATTTTAAGAGCTGAGCGGCCAATGTTTTAAATCACCTAAATCTCCACTAAAAAAAAGTATTTCCCTTAAAGTAATAAATGAGTGAGAGAAAAGCTACTATTAGTTTGATTTAATGAGTGCCTAGTATATGCTAGGTGTTGTGGAGTAAACAAAGAAGTAGAAACGGGCACATAATAAGATACTCATTAAGTGTATACCAGGAATTTACAGCCTAAATGGGAAAGGGTCAGCAGATCACCTACCTCAAAAATTCCACCAATACGAGTCTGCTAGCATATGTTAAGTGACAAGTGACAATTCTTACTGAGTGTATTATATGTTTAGACTGTTCTGAACTGAGTGGGGCCACAGATGGTGTCCAACTAGGGAGCTCTTCACAGGAAAGAAAAGGTGAAGACCCAGGCCCCCAAAACAGATGCAATCTGGAGTTTGGGAGATTGAGGGTGATTGTTATTGTTAGCTGGCATGGAGTCAACTCCGACTCATAACAACCTTACCTATAACAGAATGAAATGCTGTCTTAGTCTGGAATCAGCCAACCAGTGGCCAATGAGTTGATTTTGACTCATGGTGGCCCCAAGTGTTTCAGAGTAGAGTTTTGTTCCATAGGGCTTTCGATAGCTGATTTTTTCCCAATTACATTGCAGGCTTTTTTTCCCAAGGTGTCTCTGGGGGGATTTGAACTTTTGGTTAGCATCCGAGAGCATTAACTGTTTGCATCACCCCGGGACTCTCTTAGTCTGGAAGCTCTGCTGAAACCTGTCCACCATGTGTGACACTGCTGGTATTTGAAATACTGGTGGCACAGCTTCCAACATCACAGCAGCATGCAGGCTGCCACATTACAGCTATCTAGATAGATGAGTAGTGAGAATGCGGGGGTGGGGTGCCAAGTGATTAGATGGGTTCAATGTATTGGTGAGGTGGAAAACTGAGTGTCTTTGAATGTGAAGAGGACAACCAGAAGAAGGCCAAGCAGTCAGCCAGGAGGGAGGTCAGATAGAAGTAAGAGAGACAAAAGAGGAAACCAAAGCACCAAAGCCAAGGAGGGCCCACAAAGGACAATGGATGGAGGTGGAATGTGAACCACACAAGGGCTCCGAGCCCTGGGTCCTGTTGTCCACATGAGTAGGAACTGGACAGTACTTGCAGACATGGGAGCCAAAAGCCAAAGAGTCCAGCCAGCAGCTGAATAATGGGCCAGAAAACTTGACTGTTGGACAGAGAACCCCAAATTCTCATAAAAAAACCAGACTTAATGGTCTGCCTGAGACTAGAAGGACCCCGGTGGTCGTGGCCCCCAGACCTTCTGTTGGCCCAGGATAGGAACCATTCCCGAAGCCAACTCTTCAGACACGGATTGGACTGGACAATGGGTTGGAGAGGGATGCTGGTGAGGCATGAGCTTCTTGGATCAGGTGGACACTTGGGACTACGCTGGCATCTCCTGCTTGGAGGGGAGATGGGAGGGTAGAGGGGGTTAAAAGCTGATGAAATAGACATGAAAAAGAGAGAGTGGAGGGAGGGGGTGGGCTGTCTCATTGGGGGGAGAGTAATTGGGAGTATGTAGCAAGGTGTATATGGGTTTTTGTGTGAGAGACTGACTTGATTTGTAAACTTTCACTTAAAGCACAATGAAAATTATTTTAAAAAAAAAACTTGACTGTTGGATTCTGGGAGAGACCGTGGACCTGGAGGCAGGGCCAAGCTGACTCAAGGACAGGGCACAGGAGGAGAGCAAAGGAGGGCACTGGATGTCCGGCTGAGCCAGGGATCCAAAGAGAAATCAAAGTGAAAGGGAGCAACTGCAGCAACCAAGAATCAAGAGAGTGTTGTGCTAGTGACTCTCTGAGGGCCAATCCAGGGCTTCCCAACTCGTTTGAAAGAAACTGCCCCAGCACAGTGGAGACAGCTGGCAGGCCACCAAAATCTATTTGCTGCTATTTCCAGGACACAGGGTGAGCTGATATTCCCAGTCTCCCTTGGATTACAAAAGGCCATGGGACTGAGTTCTACCCAAAGCAATGTGAGTGTAAGTGATACAAGTGACTTCAGATCTGAGCCAGAAGCCATGTGTTGAAGATGGCATAGCTACCATCAGCCTTGTCCCTGAATGTTGATGGGAACCAGAGTCCTCTCCGCCCAGCCCCTGACCCAGAGCATCTGTTCTGGGTTTTTAGAAGAAATAAACTTCCATTACCTTACAGGTCTATCTGTTAGAGCAATGTAGCCTATCCTAAGTAATACCCTAAGTGTGGCCAGAGATTTGCCAAGGCCCCAAAAGGGTCGTCTTAGAGAAAATGCCACAAGATATCACCTTTATGTGTGGTATGTGTATGAACACCCATGGATACACATAGAGACTATTTCCACGGTAACAACAGGTCCACTAGTTAGCTTGTTTGTCCTTTGTTTGGAACACAGAAGATATTTTCCCATATAGATAATGTTAAAAATGGCATTTAGGTCGTCACACCAGAAATCTGCTTACCCTACAATACCAAAAGCAGTCATTCAGTACAGTCCACCATCATTTGTAGACTGTCTTTGCCTGATGTCAGGTGGTGAAGAAAATAGGAAATTGGGAAGGGGAAATTGGACATGGCTTCCATCTAGTCAAAATTCATAGAAGAGGAATTTGTAATGTTACTTGAGATTTAGAAGGAGACAGATGCTCTTTTAAGTCCCAAAGCCCCAAAGGCACAAGAATCATGCTAGCAGGGAGAATAAAAACCAAAAAAACCCAAACCCAGTGCCGTCCAGTCGATTCTGACTCATAGTGACCCTTTAGGACAGAGTAGAACTGGCCCATAGTTTCCAAGGAGTACCTGGCAGATTCAAACTGCTGACCTCTTGGTTAGCAGCCGTAGTACTTAACCACTGCACCACCAGGGTTTCCTGCAGGGAGAATATGAATCTTAAATGTAGACTTGGAGATGACTAGACAAGATATTAATCCTCCCAATGCCAGATGTCTAATTTTTTTTTTATATATAGAATGTTAGGAGTGATCAAATAAAAAAAAAAATGACAAACAGAAAATAAAAGCAAGGTGATCTCATTCCTTTCCTGCCCTGGTTCAATGCTAGAATACACATGCTACCCCTATCCACCTGGGCAGCAGAGGTAGGGTGGGTCAGAAGAGCTGTTAGAATCAATTGTCTTTGAGTTGATTCCAACTCATGGCGATCCCATGTGTGTCAGAGTAGAACTGTGCCCCATGGGGTTTTCAGTGGCTGGTTTTTTGGAAGTAGATCACCAGGCCTTTCTTCTGAGGTACCCCTGGATGGACTCCTACCTCCAAACTTTCAGAAAGTAGCTGAGCACACCAACCATTGCACTACCCGGGGACTTCAGATAGCTGTTACCCATGTAGTAAAGGAGATGGGCAAGAGGGTTGGAGAGAGAGGTCAAAGCACTGAGAAGAAAGGAGATTCTGTATGGGATATTCTCTGTTACCTTAGAGAGCAACCATCGGAGAACACCAAGTGGCCTGGGTATGAGACACAGCAGTTGCGTAAGCTTCTGGGGACTAGGATTTTATCTCCACCACACCAACCTTATGAAATCTCATGAACAAGGATTCTGGAGTACAGAACTATGAATACTCTCCTGGATCCTGTGAATATTGGTTTGGAAGAGCTTTGGGAATAGTCTACACCCCGCCCTTGGCCCACAACTTGACATATCTCCAGGGTGCTCAATAAGGAGACAAAGGGTACAGCCCTTGGGAATCACTGTGCTGTATAAAAAGCATGTCTTCCTGGTCATTGTTTCTTCTCCCCAGAGAAAAAGTAAAAATTTTCCCCTGTGGGCCCAGGAGAAGTTCCCGTTTACCTCCAGAAGCCATCTCGATAGCATCAGCGGCTCCTCTTAACGGCAGGGAATGGAGAAGATATGGAGGGAGGGGGAATTAAGGTTTAAATTCCCAGAGCAGTATTTCCCAGCTTTGCTACGCACATTGACTAAACTTGACTCCAGATGGCTTTTGGCTATTTCTGTGAACCAAATCTCCTTTCACAGTATGAAAATTTGCTGCCCTTGAGGATTTTTAATAGGATTAACCTTACTCAGGTGATAGAAGCAATTCACACATTGAAATTCTTCTCTTCTAAATTCTTCTTAAACAAAACAGAAAACTAACAACCAACTAAAATCAGTCACACTCTACAATATTTCAGGAGTCCACTTTCCTGTGATTTCCATGTATTTCCTGAGTAATTCGGAGCCTTCTCTAAAAGCTTCCATTTACATCAGTACTGGGGAATCCCACAAAACCCCAGAATGCTTCACCTTCCCAGCTGCAGCAAAATATTTCTTTATCCTAGGTCAGCATTTACCATAAAGTATGCAGGTGAAGGCCTTTCCCTAGTCCTGTTTTCCAAACCTTACCAAAGCAGAAAAAATCATCTGGGTGGTCTATTTTTAAAAATACTGTTTCCTTAGCCCCAACCCAATTGGAGCAATGAAAGTTTTCCTGCCAATCTCTACTCATGGTGGAGCCATGAGCCAGTGGGATTTCTTTTTTTTTTTTTTTTTTATTAACTTTTATTAAGCTTCAAGTGAACGTTTACAAATCCAATCAGTCTGTCACATATAAGTTTACATACATCTTACTCCATACTCCCACTTGCTCTTCCCCTATTGAGTCAGCACTTTCAGTCTCTCCTTTCGTGACAATTTTGCCAGCTTCCCTCTCTCTCTATCCTCCCATCACCCCTCCAGACAAGAGTTGCCAACACACTCTCAAGTGTCCACCTGATATAATTAGCTCACTCTTCATCATCATCTCTCTCCCACCCACTGACCAGTCCCTTTCATGTCTGATGAGTTGTCTTCGGGGATGGTTCCTGTCCTGTGCCAACAGAAGGTCTGGGGAGCATGGCCGCCGGGATTCCTCTAGTCTCAGTCAGACCATTAAGTATGGTCTTTTTATGAGAATTTGGGGTCTGCATCCCACTGATCTCCTGTTCCCTCAGGAGTTCTCTGTTGTGCTCCCTGTCAGGGCAGTCATCGATTGTGGCCGGGTACCAACTAGTTCTTCTGTTTCTTTTCAACATACAGAGCTAATGTTTGTTCATTCACTCACTTATTCATTCATCTAAGTAAATGTTTCTGGAGTGTCTACTATGCACTGAGCCTTATTCTAGGTGCTGAGACTGCAACAGTAAATAAAATTGACACAGCCCTTGTCCTTGTGGAACTTACAAATTGATAGAGGTGACAGATGACAACCAAATAAACCAGCAAATGCATAATTACACATTGTGAGAGGTGCTATGAATAAAACAGAGAATGTGCAGAGATAGAGTATAATGGAGGAACCCACTAGACAAGGTGGCCTTGGATAGACCTCTCTGTGAAAACAACGCATACACCTGAAGGATATGAAGTGCCCACTCTGGGAAATGGGGGAGAGAGTATTACAGGCATAGGAACGGCATATGTTAAGGTCTTTAGGTGGGAACAAGTGTGGCAGACAAAAGACTGATAAGAAGGAAGTGACAATGTTTGCCTTGAGCACTGTGCTCTTATAAAGAAGTATCTGTATAAGTTCAAATGGACGACGGTTCATCTAAAGTATAGATGAGAACTTTAAGGGACAGAGTCTAAATTAATGGTGATGAAACAATATAGGTAGAGATAATGAGGATGGTGGGATATACTCTAGGTTGTTCCTCAGCTCTTGTGGACTTTTTCAAATTTTCTTCAGCTTCAACTTGAACTTGCACATGAGCAATTGATGGTCTCTTCCACTCTGCCCCTGGCTTTGTTCTAACTGATGATATTGAGCTTCTCCCTCATCTCTTTCCACAGATGTAGTCGATTTGATTCCTGTGTATTCCATCCGGAGAGGTCAACATATATAGTCTCTGTTTATGTTGCTAAAAAAGGTATTTGAAATGAAGAAGTCATTGGTCTTGCAAAATTCTATCACATGATCTCCAGCATCATTTCTGTAACCAATGCCATATTTTCCAACTATTGATCTTTTTTCATTTCTGACTTTTGCATTCCCATCATCAGTAATTATCAATGCATCTTGACTGCTTGTTTGATCGATTTCAGACTTCAGAAGTTGGTAAAAAAAATCCTCGATTTCTTCATCTCTGCCATTAGTGTTCAGTGTATAAATTTGAATAATAGTCATTGTCTTAGTCATCTAAAAAGTGCTGCCATAAAAGAAATACCACAAGTGGATGGCTTTAACAAAGAGAAATTTATTTCCTCACAGTAACGCAGGCTAAAAGTCCAAATTCAGGGCATTAGCTCCAGGGGAAGACATTCTGTCTCTGTCGGCCTTCTCATCAATGTTCTCCAGACTAGGAGCTTCTTCATGCAGGGATCTCGAGTCCAAAGGACCCACTCTGCTCCTAGCGCTTCTTTCTTGGTGGTATGAGGTCCCCAACTCTCTGCTTGCTTCCCTTTCCTTTTTTCTCTGATAAAAGGTGGTGCAGGCCACAAGCCAGGGAAACTCCCTTTACCCTGGACCAGGGAGGTGACCTGAGTAAGGGTGGTGTTACAATCCCACCCTAATCCTCTCAACATATAATTACAATCACAAAATGGAGGACAACCACACAATACGGGGAATCATGGCCTAATGAAGTTGATCCACATATTTTTTGGGGAGACATATTCAACCCATGACAGTCATATTAACTTGTCTTCCTTACTTGTAAACCAAAAAAAAAAAAAAAAAAAAAAACAACCAAACCCATTGCCATTGAGTCAATTCGGACTCATAGGGACCCTGTAGGACAGAGTAGAACTGCACCATTGAGTTTCTAAGGAGCGGCTGGTGAATTTGAACTGCCAACCTTTGGTTAGCAGCAGAGCTCTTAACCACTGTGCCACTAGGGCTCAGGGCTTCCTTGTAGATGTATATCGTCCTGTCACTGATAGCATTGTAGTTCAGGATGGATATTGAAATGTTCTTTTTGATTATGAATGAGACACCATTCCCCTTTAATTTGCCATTCCTAGTAGACCATATGATTGGCCAATTCAAAATGGCCAATACCAGTCCTTTTCAGCTCACTAATACTTAGAATATTGAGCCAAAGTACAACTTTGAGTATTTCCCACTTGAATTTAGAGACTATCTCAAGAATTGATCTGATGCACTGCACACTAATGACAGAAGACCACATGGGCTGTAGGATGACATCATACATGAAGAAAGCAAAAGGTCATTAAAAAGACAGGAAGGAAAGAAAAGATCAAAATGGATGTCAGAAGAGACCCTGAAACTTGCTTTTGAACATAGAGTAGCTAAAGCAAATGGAAGAAATGATGCAAAAGAGCTGAACAGAAGACTTCAAAGGGCAGCTTGAGAAGATAAAGTCAAGTATCATAATGAAATGTACAAAGACCTGGAGTTAGAAAACCAAGAGGGAAGAACACATTCAGCATTTCCCAAGATGAAAGAACTGAAGAAACATTTAAGACTCGAGTTGCAATACTGAAGGATTCTATGAGCAAAATATTGAATGATGTAGGAAGCAACAAAAGAGGATGGGAGGAACACACAGAGTCACCGTACCAAAAAGAATCGGTTGACATTCAACCATTTCAGGAGGTAGCATATGATTAAGAAACAATGGTACTGAAGGAAGAAGTCCAAGCTGCACTGAAAGTATCGGTGAAAAACAAGGCTCCGAGAAATGACTGAATACCAATTGAGATGTTTCAACAAATGGGTGCAGCACTGGAGATGCTCACTCATCTATGTCAATAAATTTGGAAGACAGCTTCCAGGCCAACTGACTGGAAGAGATCCATATTTGTGCCCATTCCAAAGCAATGTGATCCAATGGAACGTGGAAATTATTGAACAGCATCGTTAATATCACACAAAAGTAAAACTATGCTGAAGATAATTCAAAATCAGTTGCAGCAGTACATCAACAGAAAACTGCCAGAAGTTCAAGCCAGATTCAGAAGAGGATGTGGAATGAGGGATATTATTGGTGATGTCAGATGAATCTTGGCTGAAAGCAGAGACTATCAGGAAGATGTTTGTCTGCGTTTTACTGTCTATGCAAAGGCATTTGACTGTGTGGATCATATCAAATTATGGATAACATTGCTAAGAATGAGAATTCCAGAACACTTAGTTGTGTTCATGCGGAACCTGTACATAGACCAAGAAGCACGGTATGAACAGAACAAGGGGATACTGTGTGATTTAAAATCAGAAAAGGTGTGTGTCAGGGTTGTATCCTTTCACCATATTTATTCAATCTGTATGCTGAGCAAGTAGTTTGAGAAACTGGACTATGTGAGGAAACCCTGGTGGCGTAATGGTTAAGTGCTACAGCTGCTAACCAAAGGGTTGGCAGTTCAAATCCACCAGACACTCCTTGGAAACTCTATGGGGCAGTTCTACTCTGTCCTATAGGGTCGCTATGAGTCGGAATCGACTCGATGGCACTGGGTTTGGTTTTGGTTTGGGCTATGTGAAGAAAACACAGCATCAGGATTGGAGGACAACTCATTAGCAACCTGCAATATGCAGATGACCCAACCTTGCTTGGTGAAAGTGAAGAAGACTTGAAGAATTTATTGATGAAGATCTAAGACTACAACCTTCAGTATGGATCATACTTCAACATAAAGAAAACAAAAATCCTCACGGCTGGGCCAATAAGCATCATCACGATAAACGGAAAATATTGAAGCTATCAAGGATTTCATTTTACTTGGATCCACAGTCAACATCCGTGGAAGCAGAAGAAATCCAATGATGTATTGCACTGGGCAAGTCTGCTGCAAAAGATCTCTTTAAAGTGTTAAAAAGCAAAGAGATTATGATGAGGACTAAGGTGCACCTGACCAAAGCCATGGTATTTTCAATCACCTCATGTGCATTTGAAAGCTGGATAATGAATAAGAAAGACCAAAGAAGAATTTTAATACACATATTGTTTTGTGACATTGGTTGTCAACACTCTCCCCTTCATGACCTTGGGCTCCCCATTTCCATTCGTCCAGCTTTCCTGTTCCCCCTCCTACCTTCTCATCCTTGCCCCTGGGCTGGTGTGCCCCGTTGGTCTTATATATATGGTTAAGCTACATGTAATATTGTTTGTTTTATGGGCTAATTTATGCTGAAGGGTGAACCTCAGGAGTGACTTCAGTACTGAGTTAAAAGGGTGTCCGGGGGCCATGCTGTTGGGGTTTCTCCAGTCTCTGTCAGACCAGCAAGTCTGTTCTTTTTTTTGGAAAGAAGAAGGGAAGGAGAAAAAGAAGAGTGGAAAAAAAGATGAAGAAGAATAAAGAAGGGACAAGATTTGGTCTTTGGTTGAGATGTCGGACGCCTGGCTGGTTTAGACATTAAAGTCAAGAATGGCAGGCCTTAGGGTAGAGAAATCAGACCCAAGTGCCAAATCTTCTTCAGATGAAATGGAATATACCAAAAACCAAACCTGTTGCCATCGAATTGATTCCAACTCATAGCGACCCTAAAGGACAGAACAGAACTGCCCCATAGGATTTCCAAGGAGCAGCTGTTGGGGATTCAAACTGCTGACCTTTTGGTTAGCAGCTGTAGCTTTTAACAACTGTGCCACCATACGCCAAAATGGCAGATCCACATAGCTTGAGCCCCAAAGAAGGGTTTTTATACATAGGAGGAGTAATAGTATGGAAGTGGCCTTAATAACCAGGAGAATGCTGAACAGTGGGAAACATCAGAATGAGCAGCCTCCAGTTGAAGGTGTGGCAGGAAAAGCAATGTTTTCAGGGGACAGAGTCATAAAGACGGAAGGAAGCTGCAATGAAGAGGCTGAGAAAACAGATGCTCATTTACCCAGAAGAAGGGTACCAGTGAGCATAGGAGAAATATTAGGAGGGAAGGAAAGAGGCAAAAGTTGAGTTTGGGAAGGGCAAGAACAGAGCAGGATGGGAATGAGAGTAGTGGAAAAGGTAGGTTACCGGAGGTACATCTTGGATGGATACCCCAGACAACCAGCATGTGGGTATAACCAACCACAAGATGACTAAAAGAACCCCAGCAGTTGCCTGGGGAGTTTTTTTTTGGGGGGGGGGGGGCGCTGGTTTTCCAGAAATCAGCAATATTTCTCACCTGAGGAAGACACAGGTGACAAGGCCAGCAACAGGATTATTTGGTTCAGCAGGCTCTCAGTATTATTTTGGACATGGGAACAGCTGCTGATGGGCTACCACACAGTTCTGGGTACTTAAAAGAGAGGGGGCCTGGGCTGTCCAAGAGTATTTCATGGTTATATGAAAGGGGGGGCTCAAATCATTGAATGACAGAGTACAGAGGTAGCAGGGCTGGGACCAGCACCTATGGACCAGTGGGAAAAATGGGTATTTCCAAAGTTGTCAAGGTACAGTGTGATGTGGGGAGGGTTGGGAGGTAGTTGTGGGTCTAGCGAAATGGGAAAGGCTGGCAGGAATGCAAAGAATCACAAACATTGCTGAGAAAGGACTAAGGGCTTCAACAGACCGTCAGAGATAACCATCAAGGGCTGCGCAAAACGGAATTAAAAAAAAAAAGTGCATTAGTTGTGTGTGTGTGATTTCTCAAAGGGAGACTGAAATTTTAAAGCAATTTTGAAACAATCTCTTGAATGGAAATTATTATTATTGTATGTATAATACAGGGCGACGTTTCTTAACATTCTCCTTGGGACTAGTTTGAGGTACTAAAAGCAGGTCTCACTCACAAAGATTTCAGTTCAGAAGGTCTGGGTGGGACTCAGGAACCCGCATTTTAAATTCTGACGTAGATGGCCTGTGGACAAACTTGAAGAAAACACTGTCATAGGTGTATCAGGATTAAATGAAACAAGGTGTGCAAAATTCTTAGCACATGCTGGGCACGTGTCAGCTGTTGTAATCCATAGATAATATTTGTATTTGGATGGACATAACACTGAGGAGCAGCTTTCTTTGGGAAGCTTAAATTTCACTGGCGTCATTGAAAATCAAACAGAAGTAAAAAACATGAGGCCTCATTACAAATATAAGGTACACATTTTTCCCTCTATTTCAAAATAAAAAATTCTAATACTTTGAAGAATAAAGTGGGCAGACTTCATACTTCTTAGTTGCTCTTACTACCAAGTAACAAAGCAAATTATAAAGTGGTGTCAACAACACAACAAATCTAAAAAAGTTGTTGATGAAAAACCTGTGAAGGAGAAGGTGTGAGGTTGTTTAATGCAACTTACAGCACATTGTACAATCAGTTATTTTCGGCAATGAAGTAAATAACTGCCTGGAAATGGGGAAGACATTTTCAGCGAGATTAGCAGGAAAATGCCTCTCCTTGACAAACTGATGATTTCATCTATTACCCTCCAGTATGTTTAGTGTTTCAGAAATACCAACACAGACAAAAGTCTTCTGAGATCATGTTTTTAATGGACAACCTGAGTGTCTGCAAACACTCACGGGTTAAATCTGAGAATGACGTTATTTTTTTTTTTAAGGTAAATTCACACAACCTTTTTTTTTTAAGTTAACCACTTTCAGATGAACGATTCAGTGCCATTTAATACATGCATGATGATGTACAACTACGATCTTTATCTAGTTCTAAAACAGTTTCAGTACCTCAAAATAAAATCCATACCCATTAAGCAGTTATTCCTGAATGACAGTTTTAATATCACCCAGTATTTGATACAGGAAGTCCCACAACTAAAGAATGTGGACAATCCCTTGGATTTTATTTTAATTGGATTCCTTTGTAAGTGATTTAAATGACCAAAATCGATGCTGGTTTTAATTTCAACTAAAGGCGTTCTTTGCAGATGTAGATGTGCCCCAGGGCGTGAAACAGGGCAGGACTAGACTCCTGCTTGATGTATCCCCAGTGCTCTGTGGGGGCACACAGTAGGCCCTCATTTGTGTTGAATGAAGCAAGTTCTAACACCCAAAATGGTTAAAGGAGGAAAAGCAGTTCTATGCAAATTTGCCAGATTCCCAGATAACATATCTGAGATTTCCTTCCGAAGAGCGGTTTAAATGGCGTATTTTTATTAATTTTGTAAAATCAAAATACACATGGTCAGGGCTGATGAAAGATCATGGAACCTCTTGGCAACGGGTCTGTAATGAATATACTGCTTTGTACGGAGGGCTAAAGTACATGGCGACGCTGACCTTATGACAGCGAGAGACTGGCCCCTGGTGGTGGTGAGGAAGAATCAGGACTCTGAGAGAACTGGACCTACCACTCTCTCTACCACTGCTCTCTCACCCCATCTCCATATTTTTCCGACCTCACCTCACTGCTGAGGAAGAACTTTTTTTTTTTAACCCTAGGAAAATATTTCCTATTTAAAGGGATAACATACACATCGTCTTTTTTTTATTAACTCAAGCCAGATTTTCTGGAATGCGTTTATTCGTTACATCACGAAGATTCTTTAAGACATAACTTTTCCAAATCCTGCAGAATTAGCATCGTGCTAATTACACTGTAAAGCCTCCAGTACGTGAATTAAAGTTTAAAACTTAGAAGAAAGTAAGAATAATTTAGCAAAATATCAAGCCTTTGGCACAGAGATTCAGATTTCCTCGTTAGGAAATTTCAAACTGGGTAAACCTGAAAACAAAACCAAAAACAAATCAGCTGCCACAGAGTCAATTCTGACTCCTGGCGACTCCATGTGTTTCAGAGTAGAACTGTGCTCCACAGGGTTTTCAATGGTTGTGATCTTTTGGTAGTAGATTTCCAGGCCTTTCTTCCAAGGCACCTTTGGATGGATTTGAACCACCATTCGGTTAGCAGTCAAATTTAACCCATTCGTGCCACCCAGGGACTCCTTAAACCTGAAGAAAATAGTTTACAAATTCATATCCTTGCATAAAAATCCCAAGGTGGTTTTAAATAAAAATCTTGAGTGCCTAGAAAAAGAATTTTAAAAATTCTATAAAATTTGAGTTAGAATTATGTTTCTGGACTTAGCTACCTTCACATGATTTTACTCCTACATATGTTATGAATAATGTAAAAAGTCACCAAGTGTAGTCACCCACATATCCACATTACAGGTAAGTTTACGTCATGTGAGTTTAAAGTCTGGTTAAGTGGCACTACTTCTAGAGATTCAGCACTTCTCTTTTTTTGGAAAAAACAAAGGATCGAATATTTTAAGGGTTTTACTATACAGTCTTTCAACAGGCTATTTCTTACACAGTTAGAATTTGCTTCAGACCAGCTAACCTGTCAATACAAACTTCAACAAACACTTACTCAAGTCTAGTGACTCCATCTGGCTTGGGCTTTACTGTTCAGGTATCCTGTAAAAGATCACACTCAAAAGCCACTTAATTCTTAAATACTTATAATTTCAGTTAAACAAAAAAAAAATTAAGAATGGTAATTGGAATAAAAACCACAATCTCCCTGCCAGTAAGACAGACACAAGTTGCCAGATGAGAGTCAATTGCACTGCTGCATTTCACATTCAAAGCCTGAAATTCTGAGCTGGACTCATTTTAACGATGAATTTCAGAACTGGACTGCACAATATCCAAGCGGAAGCATCTGACAGTTTTCTCTCCCATTTCCATGTAAAATCCAACTCATATTTCTCAGCACAAAAGCCAAAAATAATGTTTCACATAATGTGAACATGTATATGTGTGTGTACACCCCAATTTTTACACAAATAACGCATGCCTTCTACGTTTGTTTGCCAACCACTTCCCTGCTTCCCACCCCACAAGGTATTCTCAAATTACCACTATGCCAATTTTTTTTTACATGTTGCTGTAAAAAAAAAAAAAAAAAAAAAATTAGCATAGTGTATTAACAAAAATACCTTGAAGGGAGCGGTTGGGAAACATAGAAGGCATGTGTTGTGTAAAAATACAGAGTGTGTGCGTGTGTGTATAAAACCAAAAAAACCCACTGCCGTCGAGTTGATTCTAACTCATAGAGACCCTATAGGACAAAGTAGAACTGCCCCATAGAGTTTCCAAGGAGCGCCTGGCAGATTCAAACTGCCGACCTCTTGGTTAGCAGCCGTAGCACTTAACCACTACGCCACCAGGGTTTCCTCTGTGTGTGTGTGTGTGTACATACACACACATAGTTACACACTCGGTTGCTAACCAAAAGGTCAATGGTTTGAACCTACCAGCTGCTCCATGGAAGAAAGATGTGGCAGTCCACTTTCGTAAAAATTTACAGCCTTGAAAACCCTCTGCAGGGTTGCTATGAATCAGAATAGACTCAATGGTAAGGGGTTTTGTTTTGTTTGTTTGTTTTATTTATACATATAGAAGCCCTGGTGGCATAGTGGTTAAAACAACCAACTGCTGACTGAAAGGTCGGAGATTCAAACCACCAGTGGCTCCATAGGAGAAAGGCGTGGCAGTCTGCTTCCACAGATTTATAGCCTTGGAAACCCTATGGGGTCCCTGTGAGTCAGAATTGACTTGAAGGCAGTGGATTTTTTGGGGGGGGGGGGGAGGGTATATATACATATATACACAGGCATCAAATATTTCACAGGGTACATGTGAATTCAGAAAGCTTTGGGGAATCTACCATAAATGTAAAAAATGTCTATTTAGCATGGATCAATTACATATGAACATCAAATAAAACCCAGACAAGTTTCATTAGTGAAGCTGATAACAATCATGACCACACAGCATTTATTTGGCATTCATCACTGGACTGCTGTGAAGATAAGCATCCAGTATGTCTATTCTCCATTCTAAATGTCAAGGGCAGTCTTTTTATTCACTTTATTTAGCACCTTGAATAGGAAAATATGGAGGCAGATATTAAGTTAGGATTTCATGATAGTGAGATGAGGATGTTGGAAATATCTATTAAATAGAAACATTTTCCCCAATTCCAGAAAATTCTGGAACTAACTTAACTATGGATACAAACCTGCCTAGACTACCTGGGTCTTAACTAATCCCTTAAGTCCCAAAGCAGAGGAGGGTAAACTTATGGAACAGCCATTAAATATACCAAATGACTCACTGTTGGGTGTTGTCCAGAAGCCAAGCTACTGAATTTCAGGGAGAAACTGGTTGCCCCAGTGGCTAACTGCCTTAATGTAAACCTTCCCTAAAGCTTCAAGCTCCTCTTTGGGCTTTTACTAAGAGAAAACAACCAAATTTATGATTTGGTACAGGAAGCCTGGACAATAGTTCATTAATGCTGCCTTGTAACTGCATTTTAAGCAGGAGTTGAGATTAGGATAAAATAATGGAGAAGGCACAGGAGATCAGTCCTCAGGTGGTTTAATACAGGCCCTTGCTCTCTGACGAGTCAATTCCGAAAAAAGTAAAGGTGCTTTAGAGTCCCTCTCCTTGTGAAGGGAAGAAAACAATGATTTAGTACGGTAAAGAGGGCTGTAACCTGTAGCACCACGCTCTCACTTGCTTATCCAGGGACACTAGCTACAACTGAAAAAGTAAGAGTTCTGGAACTCCAGGGTAGAACCAACAGCTGTATAATCTAATCCTTAAAATCATCTGTTCTAAACCTGTTTAAATTTGCTTCAGTTTTAAAACCACTTAAGATGCTGTGTTTCGCTGATTTTTTACTAATTTGTTTTCCACTAGAAGAGATGCATGAAAAGGTGGGATTAAAAATACACTGGGGATTATTTTAATTTATGGGTGAATGTCTAAAGTATAGACAGCATCATCACCACCAGAATGCTGCTTGAAGAACAGCAAAATTCCAAACTCGAAAGTTTTCATTTTCCTTCTTAAATAAATTTTGATGTAACTTTGTACTTATATAAATTTCTGATCTGCTACATATTAAAAACATTCCATTCTAGCGGGGTATTAAACATTTTATTTGAAGATTTTAAAGTAAAAAAAAAAAATGGTATGCAAATACAGATTACATTATGACGACCAAGGCAGTATTCTACATGACAAAACAAAAACAAAAAAGTTAAAAATACAAACGTACCGGTACCAAACAAGCATAATACCTGGTATCTAAATCCAGGCTGCGTACACATAAAATGATCTGACCACAAATATCACGCTTACGCAAAATACAACTTTTCTTAGAACACTGAAATTCTAACCATTCAGACCATCATTCTGCCTTATTCCCCTGGTGAGTATTCTGAGAACTGTTATTTCACAAAGGACCGGCATGGCACTTAAAGATGGCAAAAACAGAACACAATTAAAAACATATTGGTAATGTAATTCTGTATAAAATATACACATGAAATATTATTAGTTAAAAAAAAGATTTAAAAACAAAAAAAAAACCTGAATAATGGTTAAAACCTCATCATAGAAAAATGTCCATCATTTGTAACATTAGAAAATCAGTAGAAAACTGATTTTGTTTTGAGAAGATGATCTAACTTCAAGTCATTCACTCAAAATTTGTTTAAAATTGTGGATAAGGTAGTAACTCACTGCTCATCCCTCCTCAAAATGTTTTATCATGAATATGCTTTCTAATATTTAACCACAGGGCAAAGGAAGAATAACTCCACCGAAGTGTTTCTCAAAGTGAGGTCTAGAGGCGCACTGAATTCTACAGTGGGCCCAGCAACGCGCACCTGAAACAAACTCCCTAGGTGATTGCTCCACATTCTAAAATTTAAGAAGTAATGCCCTAGGAGAAAAAGCATCACTTAAAAGCAAGATCATAAACACATTTCTGACATAAGATGTCACCGTTCTCTATAAATTCATGACTTGAAGTGAATACTGCTTTTTGTTTTAAACAAGTTTCAGGTGTTCGGAGGAACATGTATACCTGTCAAATGAACATGTGATTACATACAAACGTTTTCCTTTGGGATTTTCACTGCTTTCAGACCTAGTTATTTGAAGAAAAGAGAATATATGGCCTGAAACTTCAGAAAAATTATATTTCTAACAAAATATAGCTTCTAAAAAAGAAAGTATTATTTATTAAATGCCCATAATTTTTCTCATTCTAAATTTAAGACTAGTGTTCCCTAAAATTTAATTTCACTAAGATTCAACAATTGTAAGTAATTTAGATAATCATAGTTACTTCTTAAGAAGTCCCTTTTCATTAAAAAAACGATTTAAAATAAAGAAGAGAAGGGTGCTATATCTGGCACCCTTTTAAATAAGAAATTGCTAAACACTAATATTAATAAAAAATGGCCTGAAGAACTCTGCCCCTGAAATGTATTCTACTCCATGTTCCATGTGTTACCTACTTCATACGAATGCACTTGAGGAGCTGGGACCATGGTGTGAGTGGATGTGTGCCCTGAACGTGCTGATTATTTTTCTTGAATTTCACTGAAAACACTATAAATGGGTCCAAAAGTATGGACAATGTCTTTTTTGGGGGAAGAAATGAGTATAGTTAAGACAGTCTACTTGGAAGATAAATTCCTTTCCTGTATAATAAATTATTAAGCAAAAAATATTATATGTTCTGCCTCCCCTGAATAAATGGAATGCTTTCACAAGTGAGTTGCTCCTCATTATTTAAATCAAATTACGTAAAGCAACTGTGGAATTTACTCTCCAATAAGAAATAAATAGTACTATTATACTTTTCTGTATCTACTTTAAATTTCTATATTTTCCTTTGCATATACTGAGAAATTTTCTTTCAGTCGCATCCTGAGTTCTTTGAGCTACAGTGATTAACGTTCCAGTTAAGGTTCTGGCTAAAGGAGTAAGTGCAGAAGTTACTCCGTTATCATCCTAAAAAATCACTTGTGCCACCTTCTTAAAAAGAGCTGATTCTTAATGTGTCGTATCTTTTTACTCAAGAAGAATCTGTGTTCTCCAACTGTATGCAAGCAACACCTTTTATTATCAGTTAATAACCGTTACCTTAAAATCAACAGCTTAATTATCCAGGGCAATAAGATTTCCAGCTGAATTTTGAAACATAAAGAACTTGGAAACTAATAGGTAACATTAAAAGGTGTATTTTGAATTAATCTTTTATTTCAAAATTAAACAACAGAAATTGTAGGTGGCTTATTTTTTTTATGCTATAATCCCACTACGTGCCTCAATCCAACAGATATTCTTCTTTCAAAGCAGTAGAAAGTATTTCCTTTAAATAAAAGAGATAATAACTTTGTAACTCTGAAGTAGGCCACTGAATAACCAGTACAACTAAATTTTGGTATGACTGATTGTCTGGAAACTAGTTTCTTTTTTTTTTTTACGTTAAGCTTAGACGTAATAATTAACTCTTATAGTCAACAACAGGAGATACTGAGTGCTTTTCCATAGGTGGCAAATGTCAAATGGTTAGTTTTTAAACCTGCATCATTGTACCCAGGCTGGTAACATGTTTATCCATGCATTAAATGGCAATACAAGCAAAACGCATAGCTGGCAGATGGGGATCAGACACATTCTTCTGCAGACATCAGAAGAGGATTGATATACTCGAAACCTTCAAATTCAGACTGGTCAATCTTCTTCACAATGTCACTGTTGAAAGAGATAATACATTTGTTTTCATAATCAAGATTTCTTCAACTTTTTATTTAAATGATAAACTAAGGTTAAACAACAAAAAATAAGGCTAATAAAATATAAATTATGGGGGAAGATACTGCAAGTTCTTAGGTCAATCCCAAAATATTTTTGTAAAAGAATCAAGGATAAAAAGTACTAAAAGTAAAAAAAAGACTATCACACAAGCAAGCTTAGAACCAAAAGGCAGTTCAAAGATTGGAAATAAAAAAGGCACAGGTAGTCACAATCCAGTTAATCTTAACTTTTCACCTGAACGACAGTCTTAATTATAAGTGAGCATAGAGGTCTGAATTAGCGTTCCATCTAGTAGTCACCTCAACAGCCAGACGGAACGTGGCAAAGGGCCAAAAGTGAGCCAAAAGAAAAGGCAATAGGACACTGAGAGACCCGGAATGAGGAGAGACGCCACATGGAGATATGGGTCACAAGGAGTGGAGAAGTTGGCATTCTGTTACACTGGGCTTCTAGTTGAAAATAAGTGCGAGTGGTGTCCAATATTTTAATACTTCAATGTATATGCCATACTGCAGAGCACAAAGTTACACAGGATACAGTCCCTTCAAAAAGAGGAAGGGTAACTCATAAACTATTAAGCTACAAGGGAAGCAGTACCTGCTAAATTCCATAAAGATCAAATAAGTCCTGCTCTAACCATAGCTCTAAAGAAAGGAGTCACGTTTAGTTTGAGAAATCAAAGAAGACAGCGTTCATTCCACAAACATTTACTGAATAGAATTATGAAAGATCATGGCAGGTCTGGGGAACTGCAAGTAATTCATTAGGAATAGAAGGCTGTTATGGCAAATGATGCTGGAAAGGAAGGTGATGCTGGATCAAAGAAGCCAGTCAGGTTTACAAAGGAGTTTCAACTTGATCCATTAGGCTGCATTTCAGGTGGCTCTGAAGCATGGGAAGATCCCAGCAGGTAAAAATGATAAAGGAATACAGAGGAAACAGCATGAGAAAAGGTAACAGCAAACTCTCAGGCAATAGTGAGTAAATGAGACTGAGGAGGACACGGTGCTTGTGTTGGAATACAGTGACAGATACACCTAGAACCCTAATACCAGCCCAGATGATGGACTTTATCTAATTGGCAATGTAGGAGTTACTGAAGCGCTCCAGTTAAAGGAGCTGAAGAATTTAAGTATTACTTTACGAGATGTGCAGAATGGGCTACAAAGTAAAGAGGACTGAAGGTGACCAAGCAGGAGGCTGGTGCAATATTCTAGGTATAATTTGAAAGAGGATTGAGATGCTGTTAAAGCAATGAGAGTGAAAAGGAAGTATATGACGCAAGTGTTGAAGTAAAGAAAAAAGAGGCAAGCACTTGACAACTGAAGGTAGTATAGTGTGTTAAAGAAAAAGAGGAGTCAACAATGACTTAAACGTAGAGCCTGAAATGACAGGGAAACATGGTGGCAGAATGAACAGAAATAGGTAAATAAAAACAAGGAATTGATTGAGAATAACAGAAAAAGAGACCATAAAGGATCATTACTTTGATTTTAGACATATTCTGTTTGAGGTGCTTGTTTGACAAACTGGGGAACATGTTAAGCAAGGAGATGGAAATGCAGCTCAGGAGAGGGGCCAGGGCTGGGGCTATGTGTTTTAGAAACCACCTCTCATTTATTCTTCACAGCCACCTTATGAGGTATGGAATATAAAAAGAAATAGGCATATAGAAGCAACGTGATTCACACCAGAGGTTACCCAGCTGATAAGAGTTAAAGTTGGGATTCAATGTCCTACCTTTTGAATAAATCAAGTGCTCTTTTTTAATACACCATGCAGTCAGAAATATCTAGAACATATCTCTCTCCTCTAATAAACAGTAAGTTTTTTGTGATATTCGAATGTCCAGTACCTAGCATAGTGTCTTTTGCTCAGTAACCGTTTGCTAGTTTAGCTGGGAATCATTTAAATAGCTGGTATCTATGCTATGGGGTTGGCTGAAATCTCCAAGGTACAAAATGCACATTGCCAAGAGAAGGCTGTCATGAACAGAACCATGGAGCATCCCGGTCTCAAGGGGATGGGGTGAAAAAGATGACAGCAGTCACAGAGATGAAACAGAACCAGGACGTCAAGGCCCTAAGTATATCAGGGGAGATGACGAATGACAAAAAATGCTTTTAAATCTAGAAATTAAGGAGTCAATTCAACATTCAAAAGCTGAAGGAGCAGATTAAATTTTAAGGAGTTAAAAGTGTTGGCAGTAAGAAAGTACAAGACAATGCTGACTATTCTGCAGGAGTTGGACAGAGATACTGCTTATTTTTCTTTTGCCACTGGCATTCTATTAACTCCTTAAAAATAAAAAAAAAAGCTGAAAATGAAAGAAAAATGAGAAAAAATGTGGTGGTCTAAGAGGTACTAAAATAAAAGGGGAAAAAATTTAGATAAGAGATATCTGAGCATGTTTGTAGGCAGAAGGAAAGAAAGTGGAAAAGAGAGATTAAAGAAGGCAGAGCAGTGAGGTAACTGACACAATGGATCCTGCAGACAATGAAGGAAACAGAACTGGGAAAACAGGAGGGGCGCCCCTTGCCTAAGAGAGATAGTCTTCCAAGAAAAGGGAAGGTGACGAAGGCTGAGAAGAGTCAGACAACAATTCTGAGAAGCATGGTGGTCTGGTGAGAGCTGGAAAGGGAGCAGACAGGTCTTAATCCTTGCAGTCCGTCAAGGCAAGGCTAATCCATTAAGAATGACGGAGGCAGACGCAGGACTGCAGGTTTCTAAGACACTGAGACAGTGAGGACCAGCTGCTGTGAGGAATGTGAAAAGAATGAACAAGATATAAGTAAAATGACTGCCTAAGGGATCCCCTTGAGATGTGAGCATGAATCTGTAATGACAGGCAAATGATCACAATACCTCCAAATTATTCTAACCTATATTTTTAAACAGCTGCAATATAAACACAAAAAATATTTTAGATCACTGCTTGTGGGACTTGATAAATTGATGTAATCTTTTGAAAAAGCAAGTTGGCAATACATATTGAGAGCTTTAAAAATGTCAAACCCTCTGACCCAATTCCCTTTCTAGGAATCTATCTTAACGTAATACTCAGAAACTCAAAGATGGTCATTGTCAAAATGGGAAACCATGCAGCACAGGGAAAGAGTACAGCCTGGGTCACACTTGGACTTGAATCCAGACTCTGCCACCTAATAGCTGTGAAACCTTCTTTATCCTCTGGTGCCTCGGTTTCCTCTAGAAAATGAAGGTGACAGTGCCTACTTTGTAAGGCTGTTGTGACAATTAGAGATAATGCATGTAAAATACATTAAGAAGTAAATGGCAGTTATCATTACAGTTTATAATAGCATAACAGATTCAAATATCCAGTAACCTAAAGGCAAGAAAAAGTATATTATAATCTGATAATGAAACACTGTGCATGACCACTAAAAACGGGGCTTTCAAAAAACTTGAAAAATATTTCAGTATATAGAATTACTTACTCATCATCTGGAGTGAGCTGGACAGGTTCATTAGTAAACTGAGAATCAAAGTTGTCCAAACCAAATTCCCCAGAAATATTTGGTTTAAAGGGAGGTACCACCTGCTTTTGCTCCATCTAAAAAGACATATTGGACGACAACTCAAGCCTGCATTCTTAGAAAAATTCTGCCTTTACATTTCTCCTCTGCCTTCAGATGTTTCCCAGTCTTATCAAATCAAAAGTGAGACCATAGGCAAGGTTCTACAATATTAACAATGCTGGACATGATTTACAAATCCAAACACTGGCATAGGCCTCATTAATATTACAACCTACCCCATTATATTAATATTCTAAGTTTTTGTTTTAAAAGTTCTTTAAAAATCACTTTAGAGACTGGTTTTAAGTTACTTAAGTAAGCTCTAATACATTAGTTTTTTAACATTCATTCAAGATAATAAACATTGGCCCAACACGATAACATTTGGCCAAGATAATAATATAACCTAATAAAGCAAGCAATCAAAATTTATATACCATATCCCAATCAAAATTTACATACCATATCCCAAGCCACATTTACATACCATATCCCAAGCCACATTTACATACCATATCCCAATCCACACTTACATACCATATCCCAATCCACATTTACATACCATATCCCAATCCACATTTCGGAAGAATGGGTGCCCCTGAATATCAGCAAATCCCGTTTGAGGATGACAACCCAATCGTTCTTTTGGATCCTGTGGTGGAAAGAAGGGTTTCAAGAATTGGGTAATTATCATGCTTATAAATAATCTTTGTGACCTTTGTTTTATGCCTACTATATATGATACCTTTATTCCTGAAGTCAGAATAGCCTACCCTTTATTTCTAGAAAGTATAAGACTAGACCCAAATGATTTATCTGAATATTTTGATGGGTCAGATTTCCTCAGGGCTCTTTTCCACATATCATGTAATCAAAGTGGAAAACTGTCACCATTTCCTGCTAAAGAATAATGCGAGGAAAAAGAATAAGAGAATCATTTAAGCAGCATTCAGCTACTTCCTCGGCATGGGTTAGAGTGACAGTCAAAATATGCAAACCCCCAAACTTCAACACATTTTGTTCTCAGCTCAGTTTGAAAGTCCTATGCCCAATTAGAGCAACAAATCATAATCCGTGTAAGACACATTATTATGCAACTGTATCTGGATCATTAAGCTCACAAGGAGACTGCAATTTCAAAAAAGTCCTGGCTTATTCGTTACTGTGAATAAGAACATGTTCCCATTATTTCTTTCTTATAAAAGGCATTTTATTTTGCATATTAACACCTTTAATCTTCACTTTTCAATGTGCTACAGATTAGGTTTCAAGTTTAAATCTTTCCTCATATAAACTATTCATTTAAAACAAAGTTTCATCTCTTATTTTATTATTATCCTACCTGTTTACATTAGGAGATAAATATGCATCAATTTACCTTCTACTCAGCCATGTATTTAAAGATTTATGATTACCAAAAGAGCCTAAAACTCTTCTAACCTTCCAGCTGCAACAAACAATTGAATAATGTATACAATTTTTTAATAGCCAAAGAGCATTTCATTTCTTCTGATTTTTATCTGATTATGGAGTATGATATGAGAACTTGTAGAGAACACCATTGTCCCAAGTGCTCAATAAATACACGGTAATGAAGAGATTCTATTGATAATGATCCAAACAATTATGAATAAGAGAGCTAGAAGTACAATGAGGTTATTTGCAAAGATTCAGTTTTTCCATAATTGAGCATATTGTAGATATCATTTACATTAAAAACACCCTATGTAATACATAGTTGCAGACAACCTATATGGGCAAAGCAGAAAAGACAGCTCATCCCAGCATCTAATGCTATCGATTACTCTTTGATTAAGAGCCAAATTCCAGATCTAATTGAAAAAGTTAAATAATCTGCTGTTTTAGAATTTTACGTTGCCTCGACCTCTATACCTAACAGTTCTATGCATAGAGATATACCACAACAGGTTTATGTACATGATTTCTACCTTGTTGAGAAAACTCTTCAGGACACTTGCAGCTTTTACAGACAGAGAACGTGGTATTCGAATTTGTTTTTCCAAAATAACTAAAAGATAAAATTATGGCATTATATTTAACTTTAACATAGCTTTGATCTTGTATCTTTATTACAAAATATTTAACGCATTCAGCAAAGGCATCATATAACACAACCAAGTGCCTTACGTACCTTTCCAATCCCATTCCTTTCCCTCTTTCTTGGAGATAATCTCTAATCTGAAATTGTTTACCATTTCCGTGCATATGTTTTATTCTTTGACTACCTTTGTCTTGGTTTCCCCATCTGTAAAAATTGGGATAAAAATAATGCCTACTGCCTGGGGTCTTAGATGCCAGCAAGCGCCCATCTAAGATGCATCAATTGGTCTCAACCCACCTAGATCAAAGGAGAATGAAGAACACCAAAAACATATGGTAAAGATGAGCCCAAGAGACAGAAAGAGCCACATAAACCAGAGATTCCATCAGCCTGAGACCTGAAGAACTAGCTGGTACCTGGCTACCAGTGATCACCACCCTGACAGGGAACACAGCAGAGAATCTCTGATGGAGCAGGAGAACAGTGGGATGCAGATCTCAGATTTTTGTAAAAAGACCAGGCTTAATGGTCTAACTGAGACTAAAGAGGCCCCGGAGGTCATCGTCCCCAGACCCTTTGTTAGCCCAAGGTTGGAACCATTCCCAAAGCCAACTCTCCAGACAAGGATTGGACTGGACTGCAAGATATACAATGATACTTGTGAGGAGTGAGCTTCTTGGCTCAAGTAGACACATGAGACTGTATGGGCAACTCCTGTCTGGAGGCGAGATGAGAAGGAAGAGGGGGACAGGAGCTGGTTGAATAGACACGGGGAATACAGGGTGCAGAGGAGGAATGTGCTGTCTCATTAGGACGAGAGCAGCTAGGAGTACACAGCAAGGTGTGTAAAAGGTGTTTATAACTTTTTGCATGAGAAACTGACTTGATTTGTAAACTTTCACTTAAAGCAAAATAAATAAATAAATTCAAAAATAATAACAATGCCTACTTTACAGGGCTGCTGTGAAGTTTAAATGAGTAAAATGGTAAAATAGACCTTGGCATTAATTATCACACAAAAGATCATAACCAATTTTACTGGACATCACCAAATTATTCTCCAAAGGTGCTGTGTCAATTTTCATTCTCACAGAATGTAAAATGGTACAACCACTTTAGAAATCGACTTGGCACTTTTTAAAAAGCTAGAAATAGAAGTACCATACAATCCAGCAATCCCACTCCTAGGAATATATCCTAGAGAAATAAGAACTGTCATGTGAATAAATTTATGCACATCCTTTTTCATTGCAGCACTGTTCACGATAGCAAAAAGATGGAAACAAACTAGGTGCCCATCAATGGACAAATGGATAAACAAATTATGGTATAGTCACACAATGGAATACTACACAACGATAAAGAACAACGATGAATCCATGAAACATCTCATCTGGAAGGCATTATGCTGAGTGAAATCAGTCAGTTGCAAAAGGACAAATATTGTATGAGACCACTATTTTAAGAACTCAAGAAAAGGTTTAAACACAGAAGAAAATATTCTTTGATGGTTATGAGGGTAGGGGGGGAGGGAGAGGGGTATTCACTAACTAGATAGTAGACAAGAATTATCTTAGGTGAAGGGAAGGACAAAACACAATACAGGGGAAGTCAGCACAACTGGACTAAACCAAAAGCTAACAATTTCCTGGATACAACCAAACACTTCGAGGGACAGAATAGCAGGGGCAGGGGTCTGGGACCATGGTTTCAGGGGACATCTAGGTCAAATGGCATAATAAAGTTTATTAAGAAAATGTTCCACATCCCACTTTGGTGAGTGGCATCTGGGGTCTTAAAAGCTAACGAGCAGCCATCTGATGCATCAATTGGTCCCAACCCAACTGGAGCAAAGGAGAATGAAGAACACCAAAGACACAAGGAAAATATGAGCCCGAGAGACAGAAAGGGCCACATAAACCAGAGACTCCATCAGCCTGAGTGAGACCAGGAAGAATTAGACAGTGCCTGACTACCACCAATGACCACCCTGACAGGGAACACAAAAGTGAGTCCCTGGTGGAGCAGGAGAAAAGTGGGGTGCAGAACTCAAATTCTAGTAAAAAGACCAGACTTAATGGTCTGAGACTGGAGGGACCCCAGAACACATGGCCCCTGAACTTTCTGTAAGCCCAAAACTAAAACCATTCTCGAAGCCAACTTTTCAGGCAAAGATTAGACTGGACTATAAGACATAAAATGATGCTTGTGAAGAATGCTTCTCAGCTCAAGTAGATACATGAGACTAAATAGGCAGCTCCTGCCCAGAGGCAAGACGAGAAGGCAGAGAGGGACAGGAGCTGGGTAAATGGGCACGGGAAATACAGGGTGGAAAGGAGGAGTGTGCTGTCACATTATAGGGAGAGCAACTAGGGTCACATAACAATGTGTGTATAAATTTCTGTATGAGAAACTGACTTGAACTGTAAACTTTCACTTAAAGTGCAATTAAAAAAAAATTTTTTTTTTCACTCCCACGAACAGTCTATGGCAGTTCCAGTTGCTCCATATCGTCACCAGCACTTGGCATTATCATACTTTAAAAATTTTTGCCAAATGTATGAGTATGAAATAGAAGCTAATTAAATTTTTTTTTTTAATTACTTGCACAGAAGAAAGGTCTGGTGATCTACTTCTGAAAAATCAACCATTGAAAACCCTTTGGAGCACAGTTCTACTCGGACACACATGGGTTGCCATGAGTCAGAATCGACTCTATGGCAACTAGTCACTGGTTAATTACTAGGAGGTTGAATGTCTTTACACATATTCCCCGGCCACCTGGGTTATCTATTACATTCAATGTATACGCATATCCTTTGATAGCTGTACTTACTCAACGTAGACTTTTATGGCAAAGACTCTTAGTACTTCTTCAGATTGTATGGTAGGAAGTCCTTGTGCTTGTCTGCTTGTTTCTATTCTGTTCAATTCTTTTGTATTTCCAGTTATGGAGTCTTTTTCACCTTCTGATCCCTTTTATCTTCTTGGTACTCTACTTTTCCCCTATACCATTCTTGGACTTATGTACTCAGCCTCCGTGTCCACATGTAAAATTGTCCTCTCTAGCCACAGGATTCACTCCCCCAACCTTTCTTTGCGATATACAATCTGAAGAAGTCTTTTTTTTTTTTTTTTTTTTGAGTATAAGAAGGTAACTGATGAATGGGACTGAAGATTACAGAAGTAGAAAGGATATAACAAAAAAGACTCAAAATCTCACACATGAAGCCAGAAATATATTGTCCAGATTATTCTCTTTTTGCCTACTCCAAGTACTAACTTGTACCGTCCACGTGTGTGCTCTAGAATATTCACAAAGAGCACTTATAAAATACTGCAAATTACCTTGGAAGAGATAATCCTCGGTGTTTTGATCAGGGTTATCAGAGCTCCCAACGATATCAAATGGAGACCTTCCTGCCATCATCTCAAACATTAGCACTCCAAGAGCCCACCAGTCGACACTAAAACCTTCAGAAAAGAAATTTTGAAGCAATGAAATTATCCACTCTGCATTCTTAAAAGTCACTAATTTGAGATTCAATCTATTGCATGAAAAAATGAACAAGCAAACTCCAAAAGCGTTGTAACTATCATGGGAGGCATGCAGAAGTACAGGAGTACTTCACTTATCAACAAGGGTAGGAACCTAAAATATAACTTTAAATATAAAATTATGGGCAATGAAACATTAGTTTCTTTTTCCAAACATGCCTGTAATATCAGACTCATGCCCATAGCTAGCATTTTGTTTACGGATGTAATTGAATTGTATTTGAGAATAACCTCCTATCGTCTGAAACTTGATTTTTTGCTAGATGATTAAAGATCCTTAAAGGGCCCTGGAATCAGACTGTGAGCAGCTGTCAGAAGTACCACATCTTCCTCTTCATCTGCTGAAATCCAAGGGCCAGAACCCAAGGAGTCAAATGTTTTCTTAAGGTAAATACACTCTCTGGTTCCTGACAAGGAGTCAATCTTTCCACCATCCTTCAGATTTCTGGGGAAACATCCCAGGAAATCTCAACAATCTTCCAGAGGTTCGTAACTCTGCAGTCTCACTGCTGAGGTGTGAATCTCTGCTCTGCCACCTTCTAGCTACATGACCTTGGGCAAGGTATTTAAATTTCTATACCTCAGTTTCCTCATCTGTAAGATGAGGATTAACTGTGTTTACCTCATAGGGTTATTAATATATGTAAAGTGCTTAGGATAGTGCCTGGCACTGTTTATTATTTGCCACTAATAAAATATTATTCAAATTTATACCTCCAAATAGTGCCAAGGACCCACTGTCTCTAATTTCAGAGTTCAGGGGTCTTCACCTATGTTTTAAAGGGATCAAGAAGGTTTATACTAAGAAGATCAATATTAAAACACTATAGTGTACTATGATACAATTGGTATCCCATTCAACCAGCCATTCAGCATACAGCTAAGATACCACCTATTCATTTATTACCATAATCTTCTCCTCTTAGAATTTCCGGAGCAATGTAATTAGGAGTACCACAGAAAGTGCTAGTTGTATCTCCTGGCCGTAATCCTTCCTTTAATAAAAAAGAAAAAGAAAGAAAACTTAAGATCCAAAATTCTGTTTTAAATTCATTACTTTTGTATCAGCTATCACATAAGCTCAGACTTTATAGGTAATATATGCCAGAAGAATGAAGACGTCTGTCTTGGAAGAAATACAGCCAGAGTGCTCCTTGGAAGCAAGGATGGTGAGACTTTGTCTCACGTACTTTGGAAATGTTGACCAGTCCCTGGCAAAGGACACCATGCTTGGTAAAGTAGAAGGTCAGTGAAAAAGAGGAAAACCCTTGACAAGATGGACTGACACAGTGGTTGCAACAATGGGCTCAAACATAACGATTGTGAGAATGGTGCAGGACTGGGCAGTGTTTTGTTCTGTTGTACACAGGGCCGCAATGAGTTGGAGCTGACCCGGTGGCACGCAACAACAACATCAAGCTTAATACTATATCACTAGTAAAACTGCCTTTTTGATTAAAATCATAGACTACCACTAAATAACTTAAAGAAAACCTATCCTCAATAGATGTTCACAAAGACCAGTTCAATTAAGATAAAAATTACATTTAAAATAATTTATATTCTTCAAATTAAACTTTAATGTAAAATTCTAAATTATATAAGTAAAATGAATTATATTTCATACAGATAAGAATCATTTTAAATCCTACTTCCTAAAACAACCACTGCTGGCATTATGGTGTGTTCCTTCTGGCCTTTCTTCCTAATGCACAGGTTTTTTGGTTTCTATTTTAACAGCTACAGGACAAAGAAAATTAAGGCAAAATGCACTAATAAGTATAAACAGAGAAACTACATAATAAATGCAACAATCACCAAGACAGTATAACAAATATAAACTTGTATGCACGTATATACGCAGCATCAAAATATAGATTTAGAAGTGGATAAAATTATTAGAAGAATTTCACAATCCCCAATCACGGTAAGAGATTTTAACACATCTATGTCTGTCCTATAGGGTCGCTATATGAGTCGGAATCGACTCAACGGCACTGGCTCTGGGTTGGTGTATATCAGAAAATGACAGATCAAACAGACCAAATATTAGTAAGCAGAGAAAGATTTGGCCAAAAGCTAGAGCAGGTATAGGTATGTATCATATAGAATATATACACATACAGAACATGTACATAAGTGCAGAGAGAGAGACACAGAGATTGCCTGCTTACAAAAACAGATACTATATACCCTTTCGAGGAACATGTAAGATATTTACAAAAATTGACCAAATACTAAATCATAAAGAAAATCTCAATGTATTTCAAAAAACAGATTATCATTTAGATCATTCTCTGGTCAAAAGGCAATTAAATAAAAAATCAACAGTAAAAAGCCTTTTAAAAAGCAGAATATTATTATATATATAACTAAGCATCTGCTTTTTTTTACTTTGTAAGCATTGCCTATATAATCAGACTTCTTTTATTAATGGCTCCACAAAAATTCAGCTGAACATATGTACCTACAATTTAATTATTTCCCTATTGTTAGATTATTAGATATAAAATTGCAAACAGGAAAAAATAAATAAAAGGGTATACACTGAAAATCAAGCCTTCCGCCCATTCCTGTCCCTGACTCATGTGGTAATTGTTCCCCAGAGGCAACTACTATTATGAGGCTCTTATGTGTTCCTCCAGAGATGCTGGGCATAGTATATGTAAGTATTTTTCTGCAAATTCTACTCTTTTATATATAATATTGGAGCCCTGATGATCCAGTGGTTAAGACCTCGGCTGCTAACCAGTAAGATCAGCAGTTCAAATCCATCAGTTGTTCTAGGAAACCTTGTGAGGCAGTTCCACTCTGTCCTATAGGGTCACTATGAGTTGAGATCAACTTGATGGCAGTGGGTTTGGTGTTTTAGCTTTACATAAACACTAGAAGCCCTGGTGGTGCAGCGGTTAAGTGCTCGGCTGCTAATTGAAAAAATCGGCAGTTCCAACCCACCAGCCACTCCGTGGGAGAAAGATGTGACAGTCTGCTTCCCTAAAGATTTACAGCCTCAGAAACCCTCTGAGACTCAAGTCAATGGAAACAGGTATATGATATATAACTGTTATAAACAACACTGCTATAAACATCTAGAAAAAATATTTAGTAATACGTTGAGACTCCCAAGGATTTTTTATGATTCCTAATAGGAATATATATATCTATAATTTTTATATACTAAGAAATATTAATGCAATTTTAAGCTGCTTTATACTGTTGGCAATGGCTTGTCATACATTCTTACGATAAATGGCATGCATTTTCAAGACAATTACAGCAAGGGATTCAGTCTGTTGATCGTAACAGAGCTATGCTAAATCATTCACTCACTCAATATAGGAGCCTATGCCCATCAGCTAAATTATCTACCATAACATAGATGTTACTATTAAAATTCTCCTACTGATGAAAAAATAAAGTCACATCAATTCATAAAATGGCTAAAGGTTTTCATTCAATAAAAGCAATGTTCATAAAATATTGTAAACATTAAGTCTGAAGATATTAATTCAAGTTTTCAAATGCCTCCGGTCATCACTATCTTTCTGCACTCTTTATATAAAAACATCTTGTGAGAACCTGAAGAAATTAGTTAAACCTGAAGGAAGTATTTCTGGGGAAACAAAAAAAAAATTTAGTGTTTCAGGTTTCACAAGCAATTGTTATAAGCAAAAGAAATTCATTCAATACTTCCATGAAATTAAAAATCTGCAGACTTTAATAAGTTTAAATATTGACTTTAAGTCAAGATGGGAGCATTCAAACTTTGAGGGGGTTCATTTCTCATAAATCTCAACACCACAAGGGTGTAGAGGTGGTGGTGAGAGAAGACACAAAGTACTGTCAGTCAAGTCTTTGGGAAGAGGTTCTAACCCCTGTGTCTTTTCCCACTAATAAAACGAAGCAGCTCCTGGAGAAGGGGGAATGGTAGAGAGGGAGGTAGGCAGGAAAACCAGTTTAAAGACCTACTAAATAATATCACTGAGATTTATCAAAGAGCCTGACAAACTTGGTTGAGAATTTCTGTAAGGAATGAGAATCTATAACAAACCAATGCTATTTTTACATGAGAGAACAAAATATTAAGTAATTTTTCTCTAATAATATCTGCCAAGCAAAACAGGATTCCCACATCTTCTTGGATAAAGAAAAAAAGAAAAGGAACTTTTCATTCCTTTTTGTGATTATTATACATGCATTATTTAAGTAATGCATGCTCACTGCTCATTACAGTAACTTAGAAAATACAGAAAAGAAAGCAGAATAAATATGTCAGGCTACCTAACTACACAATTCTACTCTTTAAATTTTTACTTCATGTTACATTATAAGTGTTTTAAATTATATGAATTCTCTGTAAACATCTTAAATGGCTTCATAATGCCATGTTTTGTGGTCACTCCATAGTTTCCCTTATCAATCTACGTATCAGTGGTCATTTAGGTTATTTATAATATTTATCATAAACTACTATAAAAATCTTGATCATAAAGATGCATCAATTGGTCTCAACCTAAGCAAAGGAGAATGAGGAACACCAAAGATACAAGGTAATCATGAGCCCGAGAGACAGAACGGGCCACATAAACCAGAGACTGTATCAGCCTGAGACCAGAAGAACTAGATGGTGCCCAGTTACAACCGATGACTGCCCTGACAGGGAACACAACAGAGAATCCCCTGAGGGAGCAGGAGAGCAGTGAGAGGCAGACCTCAAATTCTGGTAAAAAGACCAGACTTAATGGTATGACTGAGACTAGAAGGACCCCAGAAGTCATGGTCCCCAGACCTTCTGTTAGCCCAAGACAGGAACCATTCCCAAAGCCAACTCTTCAGACATGGAGTGGACTGGACTATGGGATAGAAAATGATACTGGTGAGGATTGAGCTTCTTGGATCAAGTAGACACATGAGACTATTTTGGTATCTCCCGTCTGGAGGGGAGATGGGAGGGCAGAGGGGGTCAGAAGCTGGCTGAATGGACACGAAAACAGAGAGTGGAGGGAAGGAGTATGCTGTCTCATTAGGGGAGAGCAGCTAGGAGTATATAGCAAGGTATATATAAATTTTTGTATGAGAGACTGACTTGGTTTGTAAACTTTCACTTAAAGCACAATAAAAAATTTTTTTGAAAAAAGGACCAACCCAGTAAAACAAAAAAAACAATTACTCTAAAGCAAAGATGAGAAGGTAAGGGGGCAGGGAAGCTAGAATATTGGAAATGGTACAACCAAACCAGAATGGAATCAATGAGAATGACGACACAACGCAAAAAACGCAACCAATATCACTGAATAATCTGTGTAGAAACTGTTAAATGAGAACTTAATGTACTGCGTAAATTTTCACATTAAACACAATAGAATATTATTATATATATAAAAAAAAAAGACACTTGAGGGTAGGAAACAGCTTCTGGAAGGGCCAGGGCACAAACAAAGCAGGAAGGAGCCCTTCACCTGCCCCCAGATGTACGCTTCGATTTTTAATCTTCAATAACTTTTTATTTTACATGATTGTCATAGATTGAATTATGTACCCCACCCCCCAAAAATTTGTGTATATAAATTGGTTAGGCCATGATTCCCAGTACTGTGTGGTTGCCCTCCATTTTATGATTGTAATTTTATGTTGAGAGGATTAGGGTGGGGGGTCACCTCCCTGATCCAAGATAAAGTGAGTTTCCCTGGGGTATGGCCTGCACCACCTTCTATCTCTCAAGAGATAAAAGGAAAGGGAAGCAAGCAGAGAGCTGGGGACCTCATACCACCAAGAAAGCAGCACCAGGACCAGAGCACGTCTTTGGACCAGGGGTCCCCGCGCTTGAGAAGTTCCTTGACCAGGGGAAGATTGAAGACAAGGACCTTCCTCCAGAGCGAACAGAGAGAGAGAGGGCCTTCCCCTGGAGCTGACACCCTGAATTTGGACTTTTAGCCTACTTTACTGTGAGGAAATAAATTTCTCTTTGTTATAGCCAAAAAAAAAAAAAAAATTTTTTTTGATCATAAACTCTACTCATAATCCAAAATATTTACTCAGAATATCCCTAATACATTCCATCAAACTGCTTTTGAAAAGGTTGTAACAATTTTTACACCCACCAATGACATATGAGAACACCCATTTCATTAAATTCTTATAAATACAGACTATTATAATTTTAAAACCAGTATCTGACATGCAAAAAAAAGTCTCATTATTGTTTTAATTTGTATACTTTATAACAAGGTGAACATTCTTTATAGTTTTTAGTTTTATTTTTTCTTGAGTTCCTGGGTGGCACAAACAGTCAAATGCTTGACCACTAGCTGAAAGGTTGGCAATTTGAACCCTCCCAGTATGAGTTGGAATCGACTCGACAGCACTGGGCTGGGTTAGTGGTGCCTCAGAAGAGAGGCCTGGCAATCTGCTTCTGAAAGGTCACAGCCTTGAAGATTCTGTGGAGTAGTTTTACCCTATACACATGTGGGGTTGCCATGAGTCGGAATCAATCTGAGGGCAACTAACAACAACAAATTTTCTCTCGAGAACTGTAAGAATGCTTTATTATTGTCATTTTTCTTTTGCAAAGGAAGGGAAAAAAAATATCTACTGGGTTAAAATGACAGAAAGATCAAAAAGGAGACACAAATCTGTGTGATGGATACTCGGGTTAATTTACTAGTCTATTTATTATTAAATATTTACATAACAAAAATTAAAAGAATATCATAAGAAAAATGGCTTTACGTTTTGTACATAAAAGCAAAAGTAGTTGAAGGTTTTATTTTCTAACATATGCTGAACAGTTATGTCATTGAAGGTTAAACCTTATATAAGCATTGTTACAAAAGAATAAAGCATCAATTAATAAAAACACCTTATCTTTCTGAAAGTAACTAAAATTCTTATTTTATTCTATTATTAAAAAAAATTATACTCTAGATCATATGTTTACATTTTAAATATATAAAATGATAGATATCATAGGAAAATCCTCAAACCATTATTTAATTAAAGAGTCACTAAATGGCAAAGCTGGAAGGTGATACGGAAGTAGTTGTGTTCAGGGAGTGGGATCATAGGCAATTTTTATTTCCAACTTTTCTTTGATTGTGTCACAACTTTCAAAACAAAAAATTAACTTGAGTTGGCAAATGCTGTTACATATCTTTTTACAATTTAAAAAAAGTTACAGACAAGAAGAAATTAACTCTGATTTAATAAGATAATTATAGCCCATGTAACACAGAATATATGGAATTTGGCAAATGTTTAAGAAAAAAGTACATTTGTTTTTAAGTTATAATTCCAAAAAGTGTAACAAACCAATTAGCAATCATTTCCCCATCTCTAAACATGAAGCTTTTTTATTAAGGCCGCACTATTTTTTTTTTTTATCAGTTGCTGAGGAAACCCTGGTGGCGTAGTGGTTAAGTGCTATGGCTGCTAACCAAAGGGTCGGCAGTTCGAATCCGCCACGCGCTCCTTGGAAACTCTATGGGGCAGCTCCACTCTGCCCTGTAGGGTCGCTATGAGTCGGAATCTACTCGACGGCACTGGGTTTGGGGTTTATGAGTTGCTGAAGGCCTTCTTGGTAATTAGAAATATTTTTCCTCACCTTACACATCCCATAGTCAGTGAGTTTAATGTGTCCTTCAGAGTCCAGTAATACATTGTCCAATTTCAAATCTCTATATATTATCCCTCGCTCATGAAGATAATTTAATGCTAGACTGATTTCTGCAGAGTAAAATCTAAAGAAAAAAAAAAAGGCATATTTGATTCCCATATTTACATTGTGGCAAGCTGTTAGAAGAAGGAATATAAGGTCTACCCCCACCTGCAAACAGAAATATAAAAATCATGTTTAAAGATTTTTTTCCTTCCGATGATTTTAGGATCTAACACTAAAAACCAAATTGCACCCACCTGGAACAAGGAAGAATGAAGAACACCAAAGACACAAAATAATTATGAGCCTAAGAGACAAAAAGGACCACATAAACCAGAGACTACATCAGCCTGTGACCAGAAGAGCTAGATGGTGTCAGGCAATAACCGATGACTGCCCTGACAGGGAACTCAACAGAGAAACCCTGAGAGAGCAGGAGTGCAGTGGGACGCAGACCCCAAATTCTCGTAAAAAGACCAGACATAATGGTCAGACTGGGACGGGAGGGACCCTGGAGGGCATGGACCCCAGACCTTCTGTTACCCCAGGGCAGGAACCATTCCCAAAGCCAACTCTTCAGACAGGGATTGGACTAGAATAGGGGATGGAAAATGAGAATGGTGAAGAACAAGCTTCTTGGATCAAGTGGTCACATGAGACTATGTTGGCATCTCCTGTCTGAAGGGGAGATGAGAGGGCAGAGGAGGCCGGAAGCTACCCAAATGGACATGAGGAGAGAGAGTGGAGGGAAGTGCTGTGCTATCTCATCAGAGGGAGATCAATTAGGAGTACACAGAAAGATGTATGTAAATTTTTGTATGAGAGACTGACCTGATCTGTAAACTTTCACTTAAAGCACAATAAAAATTAATTAAAAAAAAAAAAAAATTGAAGCACCACTTTAAAACATCTGGGCCCAAAACACAATTATAAAAGTTTCAATCTAGCTTAGACTTACTATTTTTCATGAAGTTGGTAACCTGAAAGTCTGAAACAGGGGTTTTTAATCTGTGTCCTTGGATGGACTTCGGCCAGTCCATACTCCTCCTTGAAGTGAAGGCAAAGTCATATGTACATTTTCTAGAAAGTTTCCACAACTTTCAACACTTCTATATGGGACTGACGACCCCAGAAAGGCTAAGAACCCACTATAAATTCATACTAAGATTTCAGAACAGGAACTAAAAGAAGCTACTCATAAAATTTAACATTAAAGTAAGAACTTTTTAAAATTACTACTAGCTTACTGATGATAACCAGAAATGTTGGCATAAATAACAAAAATGAAACTAAACAAAATTATAAAGAATGTTATCCATGTTATAAAGCATAAAATTAAAACAATGATGAGACTTCTTTTGTAGTTTATAGCCACTTTGGTGGCACGTTATCATGATCCCGCTTAGCGGTGTGTATGCACACCTTCTAGCTACTTAATTCTATGATCAAGGAGCTTGACCTCTTCTTTGGTTCTTAAAAAAAGCAAAAAAAAAAAAGGTATAAAACCAGAATCAGCACTTTAATACAGTAAAAACCACACCACCTCCCCCAAGCCCAACTAAACAAAGTAGGAACAAATACTAGCTATGTTCACAGCTTTGCTGTGAAGGGCGACCATTTGATAAAGTCTAAATATAAACGAACAGAAAAAGAAAAAAAAAAAAGTTTGGGCTTAACATTAGATTAGTATGGCTTATACATTCTTATAAAATTCAAGGGCAATTTCTCTTTTTGACAAGAAATAATTGGTGAGAGAGGTTTCTATTAAATTAATTTTTAAAATGAAATCTCTAACCTATGTTCTCCATTTAATAATTACATGCATATAGAAACTCATGTTTCATTTTGGCATTACTCTTATGAAGCAGGAAATACTGCTAACTATGAGTTAAAAAAAAAAAAAAAATCCCACACAAACATGGCACCGATGGATTAAACTGTTTATCTAAGGTCACAGTCAATCGGTATAAGGTCAAATATTTCATGATTCCTCCCCACCTAACTCCTCCCACATATGATTTATAATCTTTTATAATAATATCAAATTAAAGGCACAAAATTAATATTTAACACTCTTCTCTCTTATTCATGAACAGAGAAAAAGTCAAAGGCAGAACAATTCAAATTTATAATTAGAGGAAAAACAGAATCATATAATAGTTTAAGAGGAACTGTTATTACTCTCAAATATCTATTGAACAACTTTCTAATAAAAAATTGTCAAACAGAAATCACTGCAAACTGATTAAGATTAATAAGTATTTGTAAATTCATCATTTATTTAAGTGACTTGATGCTCAACATAAAAAATATTTGAAAATAACTGGTTGTAGTACTAAATGAAAACTAAAGGTTTTCCTTTCACTACTGTTTAAACTTTTAATTGCTTAGAAAGCACTAAATACATTCTAGAATACATATTATGATTACAGTGTAATGTGAACTAACTTTTAGCTCAGCCCCAACATACTTATAAAAAATTAACTAGTATCAAAATAAATGAATTATTTACTGTTTTCGACTACTGGCACATAAAAAGTCACTTCCCCACAAAAAATTCGACACAAACGATAAACAAAAAACTTACCTGGCATGTTCTTCGGGAAGTTTTCTTTGTCTCTGCATATGAAACATTAGATCTCCTCCATTTACATACTCTATAACAAAGAACAACCTAAAAACACAAGAAAGGATCCATGAAACCATGATCCAAAATAGGGTAGTGTAACTTGGCATTTTAAACACTACAGAAATCAGTCACAACAGAGGCAGCATTCTATATGATTTACCCTTAATAGAGATGGCAGGAATTTGGTGCAAACAAAGGGCAGCAGGAATAGAAAGCTGTTTAAACCAACATGATGATAATTCTGTAACTTTTACTTCTCTTCTAAAGTTGTACCACTTGCGATCCACAACCACTTACTCCCAACCCAAATTTTAGCACTTACTAGGTAAGGAATTTTCAACTGCCACTTAAGATAAATAAGTCATGTTCTCCTTCCTCCCCACACCAGCGAAACTCTAGAGAAACCATAAATCCTAAAACTAGGATCCTGGGATTATTTAAAAGGTTGGATTTCTACTGTCACAATCATGGCTCAGCTTTTTTTTTTTTTTTTTTTTTGCCTAAAGCAGGTAATTTCCTAATGCTGACCCATGTCAAATTGCTCTCACCGATTGGAATATAAATTGCAAGAAATTATAAGCATAGTACTGTTGTGTCCTTCTCCATGACTTCTACTCCATGAATTATAGTAGAAAGGGTTAGTGTAGTATACAAATGGGTAAAGCCCAGTAATCATGCCATTATCTTTCAATCTTACCTGCTTTCGGTCTGAAAGCAAGAATGCAGCCCAACAAGAAAAGGATGATTGGATGCCTGCTCAAAAACATGCTTCTCTGTCTGCACCCAATCAATATCCTATTTTAAAAAACAAAAGAAATATATGATGTCAAACTGAAATGGCATCATCAAATCTAATGATAAATTTGTTCTTAGCAACTGAATTATCACAAAAGTAATTATTAGCAGCTAGTTTATAAGTTTAATACCAAAACCATTGATACCATGACACAACGACTTACATACAAAAAAAAAACCACTAGTAAATCTTTCAATATAATGAACATGTCTAGAAAATTTGTATGAACCTCATGTACTTTCCCGTGATGATGTGATTTGATTTCTATTTTTAAAAAATCTAATAATAGGTAAAATATCTCTTATATAATCTGTTTTGAAGCATATATTTAGAAAAGTAGACTGAAATAATAAAGCATGAACATTGTACTGTGCTTACCTCATCATCATTGACAAGCTCCTTTTTCACAACTTTCATTGCATAAATACGATCTGTTTTTTTTAATCGAACCAGAAGTACTTTGGCATAACTTCCTCTTCCTATAACCCGGAGCAAATCAAAATCCTGAAGTCCTAAACTGGATGAAGCTTTGCCACTTTCTCTGGTGTTCATTGCCTGTTGAGAACATTTATCTCCAAGAGTTATACCTGGAAGTATTCTGCATAATACATCGTATTTCTAAGACCTAGTAATAATACCTGTAACGATTTAAAATATTTTCTGATTTAAGCTCTTAATAATTCCTTTCTTACATCATTCTAGAGCATATAATCTAACTACGTAAGAGCTAGGATGAGTTTGTGAGTTGAAGTCAGTGCAGTGGTGGTGAGAATGGAGTTGAAATCAGAGAAACATTAAGGATGTCTTAAAAAGGAGCTAGCTGGTAACTTTTTGTCACGAGGGTAATGGAGATGCAAGAATTAAAAAATGACACAAACTTTGGTGAGTGGGAGATTGGAGGTACCACTGATAGGGAAGATAAAGTGTAGAGAGAGGATAAGATGGACAGGGTTGTTGGAGATAATGAGCTTGGTGTTTCATATCTAAATTAGAAGTGACAATGGGACATCAAGATGAAAGAGTCTGCTGGAAGCATATGAAATCTGAGCTAGTGAGAGGACATATTCAGAGACATTTTTAGAAACTACAGGCAGAAAATAAGCATGAAGCAGTTCAGCTAATGGAAGACATTCTTTTCCACTGCATACCAAGGCCCTACAGGATGACAAAGTCAGCTTTCTAATCCACTGACAACGAGAAACTTAAGCTTCTAGCTATTTATAGAAAAGACTAAAAAGAATTCAGTCATAAAGAGAAATGAGGTTCTGACAAATGCTATGACATGGATGAACTTTGAAACCACTATGCTAATCCTCATCCACTGCTGGTAGGATTGTAAAATAATACAGTCATTGTAGAAAGCAGTTTGGTGGTTCCTCAAAATGCTGAACATAGAATTACTATATGACCCAGCAATTCCACTCCCAGGTATGTACCCAAAGAACTGAAAGCAAAAATGCAAACAGGTATCTGTATACCAGTGTTCACGGCAGTACTACTCACAATAGCCAAAAGGTGGAAATAGCCTAAATATGGCTATTTCCATCAGATGGATAAATGAAATGTGGTATATACATACATAAAGAGAAATGAAGTCCTGATAAATGCTACATGGATGAACCTTGAAAACATTATGCTGAGTAAAGTAAGTGAGTCACAAAAGGACACTTACTTTATGATCCCATTTACGTGAAATCTAGAATAGGCAAGTGTATAGAGATCTAAGTTTATTAGTGGTCACTAAGGGGAAAGCAGAGGGTAGGGGAAAAGGAAGACTCAACGTTTAGAGGACAATGAACTTCTGTTAAGAGTGATGGAAGATTCTGAGAAAGGATAAGGGTGATGGTTGAATACCATGAACATAATTTCACTAAACCTAAATGTGAAAATTGTTGAGATGGCAAATTCTTTGTGACATGTATATTTCCCACAATTAAAAAAAAAAGTGAAATAAGTCAGACACAAAAGAACAAATATTGTATGACCCCACTTATATGAAATATCTAGAATAAGCAAATGCATACAGCCAAAAGTTTATTAGTGGCTACCAGGTTAGATGGGAGGGGGAAATGAGAGTTACTGCTTAAGGGGTACTGAGCTTCTGTTTGGGGTGATGGAAAACTTTTCAAAAGATAGTGGTTGTGCTTATACAACATGGTGAATGTAATTAATGTCACTGAATTATATACTAAAAAATGGTTACAATGGCAAATTTTGTGTTAAATATATTGTATTACAATAATTTTCTTTTAAGTTGGTTCTTTGAGAAGACTGATACCTGATAACCTTCTGGCAAGATTAATGAAAAAGAGAACGCACAATAATCTGTATCAGGAGTGAAAAACAGTATCACTTCATAGTCTCAGAAATTCACTTTATGTCCATAAATTTGAAAATATATGGTAAAATGAAGAAATTTCAAGAAATAAAACAGACAAAGAAGAAATGAAGAATCTGAATTTCCCTAAATCTATTTAGACATAAGATCAACAACTAAAATTCTTTCTGCAAAGAAAACTCCAGAATCAGACGGCTTTCCTGGTAAATGTTTTCAAAAATTTCAGGAATAATGGCAATCTTACATGAAAGATTTGGTTGTAGTTGCAGGATGGAATATAAATGTTAAAATCTTTGCAATGTAAAAATAAATACATAACTAAAAGAGAAAAGCTGGAAGAAAGAGTATGGATGGTTGAAGGGGAGACAACATAATGTCTAAAATTGATAGAGCAAGAAACTAAGATATGAGATTTAATAGGTAACAACAGATTTGCTTCAAAATATTATAGGAGTAAGAGAAGCAGATAGAAGCAGCAAAATTGGCCAGGTATTAATAATGTGTTTTAACTAGGTAATGCATACAGGGTTTTTCTTGTATACACCTTTTCCTCACTTACTATTTTGTTATCTGTCATTTCACATTTAGGACCATAGTAAAAAATCTACTAGCCAACTATTTTTACTATTTTGCACACTAATGACCCCTCCAATCCGCACACCCTTGCCATGTGCAGCTCCTCCAGGGTGCACAGAGGGAGGAGTGGTGCCACCCCTGGGGTATTTAACCCCAGTTTGGAAACTGCCGGGCACGTGACACTCCAGTTTCTCCCAGCTTATGCCTCTCCTCCCTCCTCCTGCATCACTGGCCAGCGGGCACTGGGAGAAGGGCATAGGCAGCACTCGCCTCTACGGAGTTGCCCTGGCCAAGGCCACCATGCACCGCCCAGCCCATGCCATCCTGCTTCCCACATCCAGTTCACCGCAGAGCCCAAGCTAGGAGCCTGCAGCATGGATCTGGATTCCAGCTAGCTGAGCGAGGGTAAGTCCAAAAACATCAAAGGTAGAGAGGGGCCTCAGCGCCCAGCTGGGAGGGCTGGGGCTGGGGAGGAGTGGAAGCCAGCACAGGAAATGGCGAGTATTTTATACAATGCTACTGTTTGCATAATGACTTGATCTTTGGAACCTAACCATGTTGGTAAGTGAGAAGGTGTACTACTCCTCTACTTTTACTTATGCTTGAAATTTTCCAACAAAAAGTTTTCTTTTTTCCTTTTAAGAAAGCAATCAAGAGAAGAGCAAAACAATACACCTGCCAAAACACTGGAAAGAAAAAGGAAAGGGAGAAGTAATTCAATCTTTCATAGGCAGGAATAAATAAAGTTGAAAAATTGAGAAACAAAGTTATAAACATTATTCAGAGTTATGAAGACAACCAGAAAGAGCTACAAAGTGCTGCCTCTGAGAAGCAGGAAGAGATGTGAGGGATGGTAATCTTTTTTACTACAAGCTTTCTTCAAAACATCGTTTATGTTAATTAAATGTTGTTAATTAAAAACGATTTTGTTCTAAAGACTGATAAAATGCTTAATAGAAAAAAACAGTGGCAGTTAAGATGTTTAATCACTTATAGTTTAAATAAACAATTCACCCACAAAATACAAGGGTCTACAATGTATTTAAAGAATACTACCAAATATTCTAAACACTATTCTTAAATACACTGTAACTTTTAGATTATGCTATCTTAAAATGTTCTGCTGCTATTCAGAAAATGAACATTGCAAAGAATGGGAATTTCAGAGCACTTAATTGTGCTCGTGAGGAACCTTTACATAGATCAAGAGGCAGTTGTTCGGACAGAACAAGGGGATACTCATTGGTTTAAAGTCAGGAAAGGTGCACGTCAGGGTTGTATTCTTTCACCATACCTATTCAATCTGTATGCTGAACAAATAATACAAGAAGCTGGACTATACGAAGAAGAACGAGGCATCAGGATTGGAGGAAGACTCATTAACAACCTGCGATACGCATATGACACAACATTGCTTGCTGAAAGTGAAGAGGATTTGAAGCACTTACTAATGAAGATCGAAGACCACAGCCTTCATTCAGTACGGACTGCACCTCAACATAAAGAAAACAAAAATCCTCACAACTGGACTAATGAGCAACATCATGATAAACAGAGAAAAGACTGAAGTTGTCAAGGATTTCATTTTACTTGGCTCCACAATCAACAGCCATGGAAGCAGCAGTCAAGAAATCAAAAGATGCACCGCATTGGGTAAATCTGCTGCAAAGGACCTCTTCAAAGCGTTGAAGAGCACAGATGTCACCTTGAAGACTAAGGTGGGCCAGACCCAAGCCATGGTATTTTCAATCACATCACATGCATGTGAAAGCTGGACAATGAATAAGGGAGACCGAAGAAGAACCGAAGCCTTCAAAGTGTGGTGTTGGCGAAGAATATTGAATACACCACGGACTGCCAGAAGAACGAACAAATCTGTCTTGGAAGAAGTACAACCAGAACGCTCCTTAGAGGCAAGGATGGTGAGACTGCGTCTTACATACTTTGTACATGTTGTCAGGAGGGATCAGTGCCTGGAGAAAGACATCATGCTTGGCAGAGTACAAGGTCAGCGGAAAAGGGGAAGACCCTCAACGAGGTGGACTGACACAGTGGCTCCAACAATAAACTCAAGCATAACAACGATTGTAAGGATGGCTCAGGACCGGGCAGTTTCATTCTGTTGTGTGTAGGGTCGCTATGAGTCAGAATTGACACAACAGCACCTGACAACAACAACAACATCTTAAAATAAGTTATGTTCTAACTCAAGCTGAAGTAATAATTCAATTAATAATTAAATCAGAATTAAAACTCTGTAATCATTAAAAAATATTCCTGTATTGTACTATGACAATCCCAAACCTAAGGAAGTCAATTTATCATATTTTTAAGCTGTCAGATTTTACTAAAAAGCTGATGACATAATGCACAATAAAACAAATTATCTTACCTCCTTTTCTTCACCAACTTGGTCCAAGCTCTCATGACTTGAAGGATTATATGGAATTACTGAAAACCCAATCCCAAACATTAAAAAAAAATAAAAGAGGAAGAACAACATAGCATCCATTAACTGAGTTTAACATAAAATTTTTCTCAATTTGACTTTGTTGTATTTCTAAATAAGTCTTCATCATTTAAAATTAAACACCTGTCCTAATAATAACAAATTGCACGTAAGTGGAAGAGTCAAATTATAACCTTCAGCGGGGGTAAAGAGAAGAGGACCAACCTGGTAGCCAAGTACTGGTTTTAGAAGATATTTTTCCTATTTTTTAAACATTTTTCCTCTTTACAAATTAATTCAACAATCCCTTCTATAAGGGTGATGCTATAAATGCTATTTAATTATTTTAGTATGACTTTTCATTCCCTTCATACTCAAACTACTACTACATATAACAAGTAAAGAACTGGCAAAGATGGGACTCTAGGCTACTCCTTGAAGCTCATCAGGGCAGAAAAGCCTATGCTTCATATAATCAGCTTTTTCCAAGACCAAGAGACTGTATTCTGTCCTTCCAGAAAAACGCCCTTGCCTTCGCTTTCCTGATTCAGGCCAGCATAGGGTGTTCTGCCTCTTTTAACTGATCTCAAAGTTTCCAGAGAAGTATTTAAGGTTTTGTACATATCTGATGTTTTAACTCACATGATCTATTTTACACTTTCTAGACTGCATTTTTATATCTTTTACATAATTTCTACTTCTAATAATAAAGCTTTTAATAAAAACAGGTCATTTGAACATTGTCATAATATTAGTATACTTAGTCCTTCTATTTTCTCCTTATTGCATAAAAAAAAAGGTTTGCTGAATTAAAGGGATTTCAAAAGAAAATTATCTAAACTAGAGAAAACACATTTGTTTTAGTTTACACTGTTACATTTTAAAATGCCAACTGTGTATGATTAGTATTGTGACTGATCTTACCACTGCAAAGTGGTACTTTTATTTGGAAGAACAGAGTCACCACAAGCAGTAGTGTCAATGAACAACAGTTCATGCCAGCATCATTCCTACCTGTCTGTGCATGGTCCGAATGCATGGATGACTGATCCATGGGCATCATTGGTTCCTACAAAAATTTCCAGAGATAAAATAACTCAGTGAATTCTTTTAAAATTTCAATAGCTTTATAAATCCAGAGGCAACATTATTTCAGGGAGACACCAAAACCAAAACCCACTGCCACAGAGTCAATTCCGATTCAGAGTGACCCTACAGGATAGAGCAGAACTGCCCCTAGGGTTTCCAAGGAGCAGGTGGTAGATTCCGACTGCTGACTTTTTGGTTAGCAGCCATAGCTCTTAACCACTGCACCACCAGGGCTCCCAACGAGACACAACATATTAAAATTTAAATTTGGAAAAATATAACTTGTTAATATATTTAATTTACTGTAATTTTATTGTATGAAACCATATAATATTTTTGTGAATGAAGAAACGCCAAGGTGATGCAATGGTTAAACATTCAGCTGCTAACCAAGGGGTCAGAGGTTCGAGCCTACCAGCTGCTCTGTGGCACTCTGCTTCTGTAAAGACAACAGCAGCCTAGGAGACTCTATGAGGTAGTTCTACTATGTCCTATAGGGTCGCTGTGAGTCAGAATCCACTCAATGGCATACAACAACAACAAAAATATACAATATTTTTGTGAATGAGGTAATGTTAGTCATATTTTACAGATAGCAGAAAAAACACAAAACTAATTTTAGTTCATTAAAGCGACATCAAATTATACCTCAAATGAAACTCCTGAATACTCTGACTTATTTCTCTTCTACACTACCTATTCTTCCTTCAAGCCCATATGCTTTTTCAAGTCCCTGGCAAAAGGAGTCTCTAGAATATGAGTCATTTAGCTGAGGTCCAGAGATAGGCTTCAGCTTGTCTAAAAACCTCTTAAAATTATATATAAATTTCTGTGGGTTTTCCATTTTTCTGAAGATGCTCAATGTGTCTGTGGCCCAAAAAATTAAAAGAAATACCTCCTAGAAACTAACTTAACCAAGTAACTGCCAATAACCTCAGGAACAATGCTAATTCAAATTAAAATTTTTATTAATTCATTAATTTGGATTCAAGTTTAATGAACAACCAGCAGGAAAGAGTTAAACTCAAGAAGCACACAGTCACAGCCATAATTTTAAGGCTGTCTTAGAGAGAGGCTTGTAAGTAACCTTATGGATGTTTAAATATTTTCAGTCCTCATCCTAAAGTATCAATATAATCTCTAACCCTGCCCATCTTTCCTTCTATATTTATGAACTTATACAAGGTATTACAGCACCTAAGAACTCTCAACAATATCAACAGTAACTTGGATAAATTACGTTCAGAAATTTTGGCCTTCTGTTTTTCCTTAGGACTGAACTTTTCCGCCTTTACTACAAACCCATTCCTAAATGTATATGAACTAGCTAAATAATTCTACTACCAAAGAGCCATCAATATTAACCTACTTTCACTATGTCCAAAGAAGACCTTATGAATAAATATGTTATAATCATTCTAGAGGACAATTTAGAAAGATGCATCCAAATCTTTATAAAAATGCGTATCCTTTAATCCAGTAATTCTACTTCTGGATTCTTACGGAAATAGTAATATAAATTTACCAGGAAGTTCATAATGATTTTCTTTATTAGAAAATTTGGAAAACAACTCAAATGTTCAATCACAGAGAACAGGTTAAATTAATCATGGTACAGACATATACACGGGATCACCACGAGTAGGAATCAACTCAACAGCAACTGGTTTTCCTCAACGTATAATAAACTTATGCTAAAAAATAAAGAGAATACATTCTATCATCTATATTGATATAGAAAGACGACCGAAATACATTGTTCAGAATGAAAAATGTGTTAGAAAACCGTATACATAGTATGATCTCACTTTCATTTAAAAAGTAAGTAAAAGAACCAAACAACCAGGTATTATGTGCCTTCTGATGGAAAAACACCCCATCTTCTACGAAGAAGTCTCAAAAAAAAAAAAGAAAAAAATCCCACAAACAAAAGCAAAACTGTAATCTAATTAAGTCTCTAGATCCAACTACTACATGTAGGGAATAAAAAAGCCAAAAGAACATGTTAAACATCACCATGGAGAAGCAATAAGCAAAACTATGCACCACTCTAAATGACAAAGCAGTTTCTTCGACAATTAAATTGTAAAGGAAAAAAAATACAGAAAGAGATGAAGGGGGAACCAATAAATTAAAAAATATCTAACAGACGTATCAGTTAATTGGAAGATGTGACATTTACTTGGATCCTGATTCATAATAAAAACTGCAAAACAAAATTATGATATTTATAACAAAATTAAAGCATTTCCTGGATGAATATTTGATTTTTAGTTAGTTTTTAAAAAGAGTCTATACTAAAATATGTAGAGGACCTACAGAGGTGCGTACTAAAATAAATACAAAATAATATGAAGGGGGTATGGGGTAAGTGGGTGGAAGTATAGATGAAACGAGATTGCCCATGAGTTGGTAACTGCTGGAGCTAGGTGAGTGGAATATGGCAGTTTCATTATACTGTTCTATCTACCTTTATATATGTTAAAATTTTTTCCATACAGAAAAATTTTTTAAATTTTTGCATATAAATTTGCACAGAAAAAGTTATGGAAGGCTATACACCAAACGGCAATGATTTTTAGATAGTTTAAGGTGATTTTTATTTAGTCTTTTTCTTTATTTGTATTCCTTTTTTTCTATGAACAAATTTTAGTTACATATTTAAAATAAAAGTAAAAAAATGAAATTTTAAAATGCCAACACCCCCTCCTTGGAATATCATACTCTAAATAGCAAACTCAATAATTCTGACTCTTTCTAATTGATCTCTGCAGAGTATAGATGTTAGAATAATGGGAGCTATAAATTAATAATTTTAGCTTAAAGAGAAAAAAAAAGTCTTTAGTAGTTTACCCCACATCTTTCTAAATTTAGACCAGAGGATTTTGTAGCAGGCTAAACAAAGAAGTTAATTATAGCCTAGAAACCAGTATTACCCTAGTTATTTGGATAACAAGTCCAAAGCTGTTACCAGCACTGTGAAGTATTCCTACCCCAGTTCTGTAATAAATGTATTGCACTGTGATTCCCTGGCACCTCCCCTTTGTTCTAGGAGTGCTGTCAACTATGCTGTACTAAAAAAGATAGCTGTGTCTTACCGGTGGCAAAGAATGTCGCCCACATTCAACTGTGACGAGTTTGTGGCACTTCTTATGAACTAGTAGTTTGCAGTTGATGCACTTATATCCCTGGCGTCCAAGTCCCCATATTCGGTCAGTGCAGATGGCACAGTGGGCACGCTGGAAAGAGTAGTTCAACAATAGTTTATTAACAGAAAAGGTCGTTTCCTCACGTTTACTTATAAAATAATGAAAATCAGTGGCTTTCTTCTCCAACTCAATTACCCTCATCATGGTGACCAAAAAAAAAAAAAGAAAAGAAAAAAAAAACCTTCCCCATACATAATTTTTCAAAACCTATGAAGGTCAGGGAAAAATAAACAGGTAAGAGAGCTTGTTCTAAAGACACAGTGAGACTTGCAACCATGTTGCCTTCTATGTTTAAGTCCAAGACTTTTTGGTCTTCAGATAATTAAGAACAATAAAAGTGGGAAAAGTGACTTAAACTTGAAAAGCACATAGCAGAGAAAGCCATGCACGGACAACTCCCAAACAAACATAAAACCTCCCAGGCTGATCAGTGGTCAAACCAAAGCCCTGATCTTTTGAAGAACAATACTTAAGGTGCCTTTTCATTTCACAGCCTTTTTAATGTCAGTCTACTGGGAAGAAAAGAGTTTAGCATGAAAATGGAATAAACTATATAAACTCACGGTTATCAAGAATAGTTAAAAACATGGGCTTCTGGAGACAGATCGCCTACAATCAAACTCTGGCTCTGTCACTGACTAGCTGTGTCATCTTGGGCAAGTTACTTAACTCCCTGCACCACAGTTTCCTCATCTATGAAATGGAAATATACAGTACCTATTTCACAAGGTTGATGTGAAGATCAAATGTGCCAATACATACAAAGCATTTGGATAACTGGTATATAGTAAAAGCTAGGAAAGTGCTCACTATTATTTTCTAAATAATGAAAATTAAAATTATAACATCAGGTGATTTGCAAAACAAACTTTATTTTTCTGGCTGCTTGAAATTTTTCATATATATTTTTAAAAATTTCTTATAGCTAGAGTGACCATGTAATTAGTGAAACCTGTAAGAACTGGAACTTGACAGGACTGTCTTGTTTTTCCGGGTCTTGCAAGTTTTCCGCCTTTGACAGGGTACAGTCTTACCACTTTTCTATCATTTTAGTGGAAAATGTTTGGGTTTTCCTTCTCTGACAGGTTTCTGCCTTACATAGATTCCACCTTTTGCAGGTTTTACTGTAATCCAATCTGAAACACTTTCTCAGAGTGAAAAAAAAGACTATCAAAAGTTGTCTCTGGATAATAGTAGGGAACACATGGCCACCCTACTTATTTCATTAAAAGGGAATAACGAGACTACCTTTCTTTCATATTAGAATTAAAAGAATAGATGTCTCAAATTATTAACATTTAACAAAACAAACCTACCCTGTTGAAACGCTTGGCTTGGAAAGTATGGCCATTTGCACAATAAAGCTTTCTCCAGCGGCGTGCACCTCGGCGATAGATAGATTCTGAAGAGAAACATAAAATTTTAAGTAAAAAAAAAAGGAGAATGTGAATAAAATTTGTTTTATAATTAAGCCTGTGACTCTTTTCATTATATTCATTGGAAGAAAAAAAAATTACAAAAACCTGAAACAGTAAAATATATACAAGGAACTAGATGAAAATTAAGCCTAGGGAGTATAAATGTTTGAATAACTATTACTGCTTCCCTCCTCCAACTTGTCTTCCTTTTTTTTTTAAATGCACTTTATTTTTTAGAGTTTTAGGTTTACAGAAAAATTGCAGTAGAGTTCCTGTCTACCTTCTCTCTCTCCTGCAGAGTTTCTCCTATTATTAATAACTAGCATTGGTGTGGAACATTTGTTAAAACTGATGAACCAGTACTGATACATTAGAAGTCCACAGTTTGCATTAGGGTTCATTCTGTGCTGTACGGTTCTGAGCTCTAACAAATGAATAATGCCAGGTATCAATGACTGCACTATTATGCAGAACAGTTCCACTTCCCTTAAAATGCCCTGTGCTTTACCGCATCATCCTCCCCCTACCCCACCACTGATTTTTTACTGTCTCTTCAGTTTTGGAATCATATACTGTACATATGCACCTGAGGCTCCTCTGTGTCTTTTCACATCTGGATAGTTCATTTCTTTTTCTCGCTAAATAATGCTCCATTGTATGGACATACCACAGTTTCTTTATCCATTTACCTACTTAAGGACATTTTGGTTTCTTCCAATTTTTGACAATTATAAATAAAGCTACAACAAACACCACCCTTCCAACTTTTTATTTTGAAATTTGTTTAAGCCCACAGAAAAGCTGAAAGACTAGAATAAACAACTGTATATCCTTCACCTAGATTAACGATTATCAGCATTTTGCCGCATTGGCTTTCTTCTCTGTGCACACTATTTTTTTTCCTCCTGAATTATCTGAAAACTAAAGACATCATGATGTCTGTACCCTTAAATATCTTAGTATCCACTGCCTCAGATTAAGGACATTCACTTTAATTCTACAGAACCATAACACCATTACCATGTCTTAGAAAATTAACATTAATTCAGTTGTCGTGGTGGTTGTCAGGTGCAGTCAAGTCAGTTCCAACTCACAGCAACCCCACACACAACAGAACAAAACACTGCCCGGTCCTACACCATCCTTACAATCGTTGTTATGCTTGAGCTCATTGTTGCACCCACTGTATCAATTCACCTCGTTGAGGGTCTTCCTCTTTTCCGCTGACCCTGTACTCTGCCAAGCATGATGTCCTTCTCCAGGGACTGATCCCTCCTGACAACATGTCCAAAGTATGTAAGACGCAGTCTTGCCATCTTTGCTTCTAAGGAGCATTCTGGTTGTACTTCTTCCAAGACAGATTTGTTCGTTCTTCTAGCAGTCCATGGTATATTCAATATTCTTTGCCAATGCCACAATTCAAAGGCATCAATTCTTCTTCAGTCTTCCTTATTCACTGTCCAGCTTTCACATGCATATGATGCGACTAAAAATACCATGACTTGGGTCAGGCATACCTTTGTCTTCAAGGTGACATCTTTGCTTTTCAACGCTTTAAAGAGGTCCTTTGCAGAGTTGCCCAATGCAATGAGTCTTTTGATTTCTTGACTGCTGCTTCCATGGCTGTTGATTGTGGATCCAACTAAAATGAAATCCTTGAAGACTTCAATATTTTCTCCATTTATCATGATGTTGTTTATTGGCCCAGTTGTGAGGGTTTTTGTTTTATGTGGAGGTGTAAACCATACTGAAGGCTGTGGTCTTTGATCTTCATTAGTAAGTGCTTCAAGTCCTTTTCACTTTCAGCAAGCAAGGTTGTGTCATCTGCATAACACAGGTTGTTAATGAGTCTTCCTCCAATCCTAATGCCCCATTTTTCTTCACATAGTCCAGCTTCTCAGATTATCTGCTCAGCATACAGATTGAATGGGTATGGTGAAAGGACAGAACCCTGGTGCACGCCTTTCCTGACTTTAAACCATTCAGTATCCTCTTGTTCTGTCCAAACAACTACCTCTTGATCTATGTACGGGTTACTCAAAACCAAAACCAAACCCACTGCCGTCGAGTCGATTCTGACTCATAGCGACCCTACAAGACAGAGTAGAACTGCTCCCACAGAGTTTCCAAGGAGCGCCTGGGGGATTTGAACTGCCGATCTCTTGGGTAGCAGCCATAGCACTTAACCACTACACCGCCAGGGTTTCCACAGGTTACTCGTGACCAAAATTAATTGTTCTGGAACTCCCATTCTTTACAATGTTATCCATAACTTGTTATGATCCATATAGTCAAATGCCTTTGCATAGTCAATAAAACACAGGTAAACACCCTTCTGGTATTCTCTGCTTTCAGCCAGGATCCATCTGACATCAGCAATGATATCCGTGGGTTCACATCCTCTTCTGAATCCGGCCTGAATTTCTGGAAGTTCCGTGTCAATATACCTCTGCAAAAGCAGTAAAGCTGCTTCTAAATGATCTTCAGCAAAATTTTGCTTATATGTGATTATTAATGATATTTTCGATAATTTCTGCATTCGGTTGGATCACCTTTCTTGGGAATAGGCATAAATATGGATCTCTTCCAGTCGGTTGCCCAGATAGCTGTCTTCTATACTTCTTGGCATAGACAAGTGAGCACTTCCAGCGCTGCATCCATTTGTTGAAACATCTCCGTTGATATTCCGTCAATTCCTGGAGCCTTGTTTTTCACCAATGCCTTCAGTGGAGCTTGGACTTCTTCCTTCAGTACCATAGGTTCCTGACCATATGCTACCTCTTGAAATTGTTGAACGTCAACTAACTCTTTTTGGTATAATTACTCTGTGTATTCCTTCCATCTTCTTTTGATGCTTCCTGTGTTGTTTAATATTTTCCCCATAGAATCCTTCACTATTGCAACTCGAGGCTTGAATTTTTTCTTCAGTTCTTTCAGCTTGAGAAACACCAAGCGTGTTCTTCCCTTCTGGTTTTTTATCTCTAGCTCTTTGCACATGTCATTATAATACTTTATTTTGTCTTCTAGAGCCATCCTTTGAAATCTTCTGTTCAGTTCTTTTACTTCATCATTTCTTACTTTTGCTTTAGCTGCTCGACATTCAAGAGCAAGTTTCAGAGTCTCCTCTCACATCAATCTTGGTCTTTTCCTTCTTCCCTGTCTTTTCAATGACCTCTTGCTTTCTTCATGTATGATGTCCTTCCACAATTCGTCTGGTCTTTGGTCATTAGTGTTCAACGCATCAAATCTATTCTTGAGATGGTCTCTAAATTCAGATACACTCAAGGTCATATTTTGGCTCTCATGGACTTGCTCTGATTTTCTTCAGTTTCAGCTTGAACTTGCATACGAACAACTGATGGTCTGTTCCAGTTGGCCCATGGCCTTGTTGTGACTGATGGTATTGAGATTTTCCATTGTCTCTTCCCACAGATGTAGTCGATTTAATTCCTGTTTGTCCCATCTGGTGAGGTCCATGCATATAGTCGCGTTTACGTTGGTGAAAAAAGGTATTTGCAATGAAGAAGTCATTGGTCTTGCAAAATTCTATCATTCTATCTCCAGCATTGTTTCTACCGCCAAAGCCGTATTTTCCAGCTACCAATCCTTCTTTGTTTCCAACTTCCGCATTCCAATCACCAGTAACTATCAATGCATCCTGATTGCATGTTTGATCAATTTTAGACTGCAAAAGCTGATAAAAATCTTCAATTTCTTCATCTTTGGCCTTAGTGGTTGTCGAGTAAATTTGAATAACAGTCTTGTTAACTGGTTTTCCTTATAGGCGTATGGATATTATTCTATCAGTGACAGGTTTGTACTTCAAGACAGATCTGGTTCTTTTTGTCAATGAATGCAACACCATTCCTCTTCAAGCTGTCATTCCCAGCATAGTAGACTATATGATTGTCTGATTCAAAATGTCCGATACCAGTGCATTTCAGCTCACTAATGCTTAGGGTATCAATGTTCATGTGTTCCATTTCATTTTTGACGATTTCCAATTTTCCTAGATTCATACTTTGTACACTCCAGGTTCCCATTATTAATGGGTATTTGCAGCTGTTTCTTCTCATTTTGAGTAATGCCACAGCAGCAAGTGGAGGTCCCCAAAGCTTTACTCCATCCACATCATTAAGGTCAACTCTACTTTGAGGAGGCAGCTCTTCCCCAGTCGTCTTCTGAGTGCCTTCCAACCAACCTCCAAAGCACGTGTCTGTCAGTTTGTCGTACTGTGGGGGCTTACGTGTTGCTGTGATGCTGGAAGCTATGCCATCGGCATTCAGATACCAGCAGGGTCACCTACAGCAGACGGGTTTCAGCTGAGCTTTCAGACTAAGACAGACTAGGAAGAAGGACCCAGCAGTCTACTTCTGAAAATAATTAGCCAGTGGAAACCTTATGGATAGCAGCAGAACATTGTCTGATGAATTCAGTATCAGCTACTATCTAGTCCATAAGCAAATTTCCCCTAAGTGTCCTCAAAATGTCTCTCATAGCATTTTTTTTTTTCAATCCAGTATCTAGTCAAGATGCAGGCTTGCATTTGGTTCTGTCTCTTTTGTCTTTTTAACGTATTCTGAAACATTTATTCTGCCTTTTTGTTACTGTTTGTTTTTCATGATGTAGGCTTTTTTCTTTTTTTTAAGTCTAGGCAGTTGTCTTGTAGAATGGCCCATGTTTGGATATGTCTGTTCTAAAGGTAAGCGCTTTTTGCAAAAACACTACATAGGTGATGTGTATTTCTTATTATGTCACATCACAAGGAATGTAGCTGTCAGACTACTGACTTCCACTACTGGTGTTTGATCACTTAAAGGTAGTGATTGCTAGCTCTCTTCACTGTAAAGGTGCACTTTGTTTTTTTCTAAGTAATCTGTAAGTGATATTTTGTGATGACAAAAATATTCTTTTCCCCAACAATCTTTCATCCAGTGGCTTTAATACTAACACTTTTCCTAAACACGCTTATAAAAAGAGGTTCCAAAAGATCAAATCTAGTAAATCTCCATAATTTTGGTAAAGATAATCACTATAATATATATTGCCTGTTATTCATTAAATGTTAATACTGTGGAAAGATTCCATTTGAGTTCTAAAATTCTATTTTACAGCAAATATAGCATAATGTTTACTAAGTAAAATTAAGATAAAAGAGACCACTCCCAATGCTCTGAATTAGAAATACTGAGATAGTATAACACAGAACTACAGAACCTCAAATACAGGTGCTTTTATTTTTAATAATTTATTTTGTTAGCAGCAGCCAAAGCAGAAAGTTTGTGTTAATAGTACTTTAACTAAAAGAATATCCTATTTCTGGAGGTTTTATGAACTACAACTTGACATACCTCAAAGAACTACAACTTGACATACCTCAAATGTAAACATTTTACTGTTGCCTAGGAATTTAGAGGTCCAAGAGACCACATTAATGGTTATCATTTTTCCTCCATGTTCTAGTTCAATAATATATATACTGTGGAGACAGGGTGGTGTTAAAATCCCCACCAATAAAACTGACAGAGGGAAAACGCTCATGAGGTAGAATGAAAACACAGGAAATTATATTATCTGGAAAGTGTGTTATATCCATAATCGATTTGGAAATGGGACTCTGGAATCAAGAAGATCTGCTAAAATGACAAGTCTTTTAAAACTCTGGCTCCAGACAAAAGGAAGATAGCTGCTTCTCCATCAGCTCTCTGAAGGCAGCATACATACATGGCTTTAACCAATCTGCCACTGAACTCCAGTAAAACGTTGTTGTTGTTGTTGGTTGGTTGGTTGCAGTAGAGACCACTCCAACTCATGGCAACCCCATCTACGCAAAGCAGAACTGCTCCTTAGGGTTTTAAAGGCTGGGACCTTTCAGAAGTAGATCTTCAAGCCTATCTTCTGAGGCACCTCTAGGTGGGCTCGAACTGAAAAAACTTACAGCTAGTCGTTGAGCACTTAACCATTTACACCAACCAGAGACTTTATTATGTATATGGATGCATATATATGTGTATATGCAGACACACAGATAAAGCAAACAGAAAATGTTAACCATCGGTCAGTCTGGACAAAGGATATATCTTTGTTTTCAGTGCTGTTTTAATTTCTCTGTAGGTGTGAAAATTTTTGAAATTAAAAAGTGGGAAGAAATTATTTTAAATTAATTTTATTTTCCCTTCATATGCACAACAATTATGTAAGTTGTAACTAGAAGCTTTCTGAATTTGATCTGGCAAAATGTAGAGTTTAAGAAAAAGACAACAATTGCTAGTATATTCTTAAAGTTTAAGAAAAAGAGAAAGCAGTTGCTGATATATTATAAGATAGATTGAAAACTGGAAAAGAAGTCAAATGAATTAAAAGTTCTCTTTCTATGTAAGTAGCCACCAGAGCTGGAAGAGGCAAAGAATGGACCCTCCCCTAGCACCTCTACAGGGAGCATGGACCTGCTGATACCTTGATTTTGATTTTGGACTTCGGTGTAGTGGTTAAGTGCCACGGCTGCTAACCAAAGGGTTGACAGTTCAAATCCGCCAGGCACTCCTTGGAAACTCTATGGGGCAGTCCTACTCTGTCCTGTAGGGTGGCTATGAGTCGGAATTGACTCGAAGTCACTGGGTTCGGTTTTTTGGTTTGGTCTTGGAACTAACTGTGAGATAATAAATTTCTAGTGTTTATAAGCAAAAAAAAAAAAAGTTCCATTTTTTACTTCATTTCACTTGTTCCATCATGTCATAAATAACTTTTTCCAGTTATCTTTCTGTATGAAGTATATAAACACTCACTATCTTCTCCTGGACAGGGCATTCCAGGGCGTTCTGGTACACAGGGGAATACTGAAAGAAAATAAGCTAAAATTAATACAGCATATTTTAGACATTCAAATTTGATAATTAAACACATATTATATGGAATTTAAATTAAATTCAAATATAAAAAATACTGAACCAAATTTTAACCTGATCCTTAAAATACACACTGTGTATTAAGTGGGATCTACATGTCGTAAAAATTTGAGAAGTAGCATGGAAAAATGAAAAGAACATAATATTTTGAAACAGAATGGTACCTAGTTTCCAACGTCTACAATGTTTCAGTTATGTGATTGTTGAGCTTAGGTCTCTTTTTCTGTATCACTACCCATCTCTCAGCATTGCTGACATTTAAATACATTATTGTCTATGAAATACTGTGTAAATGGCTTCGTTATTAACTCCTAAACTAAAAGATACCTTACCTTTAGAGATCATTATGTGCATATTTTACAAAACTGAAATGAGACTGCTTAGGTTCACTAGGCTCTCAATCCTTAAACTTCATCCTAAACTTTGATGTGAAACACTGACAGATCGCATTTTAATATACAGGAAGGCGTTTTCCAAGACTAAAAAAGGCACATTAATTCTACCTTCTCTGAAATTTGAGAAAAGTCTTAAAAAGCAAATGTATCACCTTAAGGACTAAGGTGCACCTGACCCAAGCCATGGTATCTTCAATTGCCACATACGCATGCGAAAGCCGGCCAATAAATAAGGAAGACTGAAAAAGAATTGATAAATTTGAATTATGGTGCTGGCGAAGAATATTGAATATACCATGGAATGCCAGAAGAACAAACAATTCTGTCTTGAAAGAAGTACTACCAGAATGTTCCTTAGAAGTGAGGATGGCGAAACTTTATCTCATGTACTTTGGACATATTATCAGGAGGGATCCATCCCTGGAGAAGGACATAGTGGTTGGTAGAGGGTTGGTGAAAAAGAGCAAGACCCTCAACAAGACAGATTAACACAGTGGCTGCAACAATGGGGCTCAAACATTGCATCCAGGGGCCTAACTACGAAAATAGTACCTCGGGCAATTAGTGTTAAATTGCTGAATAATCTCTCACAGCTGGCGATGAAAACAGTGATGGCCAATAGAAACTGCTAATTGGTGCCCCACCTCAAGCAGCACCCAGGGCACGCATTTCCAAACCCCCAAACAAGTTAGGCCTCTGACAGCAACGGTTGTGAGGATGGCGCAGGACCGGGTAGTGTTTCATTCTGTTGTACAAAAGGTCCCTATGAGTTGGAACCAACTCAATGGCACCTAACAACAACAATGAGCATCCGCGAAACTACTGAATAAGAACAATTAATTAGCAATGAAGACCAAAGATTAAGAAAATTACATCATGATTATTTTCTAAATGGTCAAGGAATATATAATTCTAGAAGAGTGAGAAATGACTACTCCTTTACCGTGAATTAAGAGTTCAGAATCCTTGTTTAGCTCATAAAGCCTAAAGGCTTCTTCTAACTCCAACTGAGATGATACTGTACACGGGTCTCCTAAAAAATACAAAAAATGAAGCTTTTTAAAACCGCTAACTAAATGCGATGATTAATACACAATTTCCTAAAGTAAAATCTTGAGGAAAAACAACTTTATATATACATAGAAAAATATTTGATAAAAACAAATCCTTACTTAGAAAATTCTGTTTTCTGAAGTGGATGGCATAGCTTTCGTTTCTATGTCTATAAAATATTACTCGAAGTTCATATACACCAAATTTTATACATTTAAAACCATTTTATTCTTTTTTTCTATTTTATTGAGTGTTTGGTAAAAGCTTACATAGCAAGTTAGGTACTCTGACAATTTCACAAATTGTTCAGTGACTTTAGTTACATTTACCACAATGTGTATTTACACATACCTATAGATACTTCGGGATAGATACTTCTGGAAACCCTGGTGGTGTAGTAAAGAGCTACGACCGCTAACCAAAAGGTCAGCAGTTCGAATCCACCAGGCGCTCCTTGGAAACCCTGTATGGGGCAGTTCTACTCTGTCCTATAGGGTCGCTATGAGTTGAAATCGACTTGAGGGCAACGAGTTTGGTTTTTTTCTTTTTGGTAAATATCTATCTATCCTCAGCTTACCTATGCTAATGTGCCTATATCCATCCGTATGTGCTCAAACACTCGTTTTTACTTTGGCTGGGCTGTGCTGTGCTTACTACATCCACATTTGGTACCACTTTTCCCATCAAGAAAAATAAAAAGTCTCTATGATCTAAAGTGTACTTGCCCCCCCTCCCCACAACTCTCCCTGGTAACCACCAATGAACACTGGTCTCACTGGTCTCTCTCTCTATTCTTGTCTTCTAACAAAAGAAGGATCATACACTATTGGCCCTTATATTCTTGACTTATTTCATTTAGTATTATGTCTTCTAGGTCCATTATGTCTTCCAGGTTCATTCATTTTATCTGATTTTATATGTTTCATAGACTCACTGTTCTTTATGGGTGCATAGTATTCCATTGTATGTATGTACCACAATTTGCTTATCCATGCATCCACTGATGGGCACTGTGGTTGTTTCCATTTGCGATTGTGACTAAAGCAGCCATGAACATAGGTGTGTATATGTTCTGCTCTGCAGAAGACAGATGTGGCAGTCTGCTTCCGTAAAGATCATAGCCTTGGAAGCCCTATGGGGCAGTTCTACTCTATTCTACAGGATCACTATGAGTTGGAATCGATTCCACAGCAACAAGTTTGATTATGGTTAGGGTATACACCTAGGAATGGGATTGTCGGATCATAGGGTAGTAAAACCATTTTATCTTTAATACCGTACATATTCAAAATGCAGCAAACAGAAAATACCATGAATACATTTTAAATTACCACTGAAATATGACTAGTAAGTATGGCCAGGAACAAACTTTCTGTTACCAGTTTCTTTAAAAGAATACATGAAAGTAATCCTATTGCCACTGTATAGCTGGTTAGGAGTTTCCATGTAATCATTATTACATTTCTTGCTGTTGTTGTTGGGTGCCATAGAGTTGGATCCGACTCATAGTGACCATACGTACAACAGAACAAAACACTGCTCAGTCCTGTGCCACCTTCACAATCTTTGGTATGCTTGAGCCCACTGTTGCAGCCACTGTGTCAATCCACCTGGTTGGGAGTCTTCCACTTTTATACTCACTCTTTACTAAGAATGATGTCCTTCTCCAGGGACTGACCCCTCCTGATAACATGTCCAAAGTATGTGAGATGAAGTCTCGCCATTCTTCCTTCTAAGGAGCAGTCTAGCTGTACTTCCTCCAAGACAGATTTGTTCGTTCTTCTGGTAGTCCATGGTATATTCAACATTCTTCGCCAACACCATACAAATGCGTCAATTCTTTCTTGGTCTTCCTTATTCATTGTCCAGCTTTTGCATGCATTATGAGGCGATTAAAGATACCATGGCCTGGATCAGGCCCACCTTAGTCTTCAAGGTGACATCTTTGCTTTTTAACACGTAAAGAGGTCTTCTGCAGCAGATTTGTACAATGCAATGCGTCATTTGACTTCCTGACTGCTGCCTCCATGAGTGTTGACTGTGGATCCAAGTAAAATGAAATCCTTGACAACTTCAATATTTTCTGTTTATCATGATGTTACTGGTCCAGTTGTAAGGATTTCTGTTTTATGTTGAGGTGTAATTTATACTGAAGGCTGTAGTCTCTGATCTTCATCAGTAAGTGCTTCAAGTTCTCGTCACTTTCGGCAAGCAAAGTTGTAAGATGTGCATAATGCAGGTTGTTAATGAGTCTTCCTCCAATCCTGATGCCCCGTTCTTCTTCATACAGCCCAGCTTCTTGGATTATTTGCTCAGTGTATAGACTGAATAGGTATGATAAAGGGATACAACCCACGATCACACACACCTTTCCTGACTTTAAATGATGCAGTATCCCCTTGTTCTATTCGAACAACTGCCTCTTAATCTACGTACAGGTTCCTCAGGAGCACAAATTAAGTGTTCCAGAATTCCCATTCTTCACAATGTTATCCATAATTTGTTATGATCCACAAAGTTGAATGCCTTTGCATAGTCAATACACTCAAACGCTCAGGTAAACATATTTCTGGTATTCTCTGCTTTCAGCCGAGATCCATCTGACATCATGTATATATACAGTAGCTATGAATTGGAATCAACAGCAACAGGTATTTATTAGATTTAGCCACAGATTTCGCCAAAGTTTTCCCTTCACATAACAGCCTGCTCAAAGGGGTCACAAAAAGGAAGTACAGCCACTGAAGTGCTCTTGACTGAAGAACGGTCGTAATGGAGCTGCTTTTAAAATATATGCATAGTTTCAGTAAACATTCATAGTTTGGCCAAGTAGCCAAAGAACTGAGTCATCCCTGGCAATCAGTGAGGTGGTGTATCTTCCTGGAAGAAGGCATTCTTCAATGAAACAGTCACCTAGAACATGGCTGGGGCCTGAGCTGGTTCATCCACACTGCCATCCTTCTGTTCATTTCTGTGGTTACACCAAACTTTATCACATACTAAATACTACACATTACCCAAAACTTAATCACTCTTGACAGAGAACTCACTCTCATTTGAGAGAGAAAAATGAAGTCATTTCATCTCCTTTCTTGCTGTCTCAAAGAAATGAGTGCTTTTATTCTTTTATCTGACCTTGGACACTGAATCCCTATTTACATTTATCTTCTCTGAGAGTAATTCCATTACTCCTTCTCTGTTCCATTTCCATTTTTTCCTTCTTCCCACTAGGTCTTCTCAGGCAAAGGCACGTTTGCATCTCCCCCTCAAAAATCTCTTTCCCACACAGGTTGCTATTCCATTCATTCAGTAGCCACACCTCTCAAGAGTAAATTGTACACTGAAAAATACAGGAAAGAAAAGGGACAGAGTCTTCAATTTTTCATTTTATACCTTTATTTAGTATCTTTTAAATTTAGATTTATATTTCATAATAAAATGTTTTTTATTATCAAGTATTATCTCACCCTGCTATCTCCATGTTCTTATCTTCTATTCATCTCTCAAAATGCTACTATCAGGTTTTAGTTCATACGCTCCACTAAAACTACTATAGCAAAGGTCCCAAAATAACTGCCAAAAATCAACGGCATCTGTTCAAGTCTTTATTCTAGTTGACCTCTCTATAGCATCCTGACAAAGTTGTCCATTGATTATCTATAAAAACTGTGTCCAGGTTTCTAAAGCACCATTCTCCTGGTTCACCGACACTTCTTTTTAACTTTTTATTTTGGAAGTTCTCAAACATTACAAAATCTTATTTCACTTGTAGACCCACTCACTCTTTCCCTTCCAATGTATTATTTTGAACAAACCCTTGTATCTCTAAACAATAAAAATCCCTTAATCACAATGTCATTATTAACCTATAAAAAGTAACAGCTCACTATAAAATATCCAGACAATATTCACACTTCCACAATTGTCTTATCTTACTTTTTTATACCTGGAATTGCTTGAGTTAAGGTCCAAACAATGTCCACATAATACTCTTTTTACTCTACAGGTCTCTCCTTCCTTTTCTTCCCCATGCATTTTAGTTTGTTGAAGAAACTGGATCGTCTGTTCCACAGAGTTTCGTCCATCTGGATTTCTATATTTGCATACCTATGATATCATTGAACATATTCCTCTGTCCTCTGAATTTCTTGTATACTGGTAGTTAAAATCAGAGACTTTATTAGATTTGGGTGTAGCTAACTTAGCCAGGATACTTCCTAGATGATGTTGTATGATCCCTATTGTATCACACCAGGATGTCTTCTAATAGCTCTGCTCTGACTCTTGATGGCTGTGTCTCAGATGCTGCCTTGGCCCTCTCATTCACTTGACCCTCTATGTCTTTCTGAGAAAATCAATCTCAGCTACTCCCACTAGAGTCAACTATCATACACATTCTTATGGTTCTCAAACCTATATGTCTATACTGGCCTTGAGATCCACACCCAAATTTTTAATTCCCTCTCTCTCCTCACTTACATACTGTACAGGTACTTCCCAAACTCAAGATGTACCAAAATATTATTTTTCACCATAACTGTGACATGTCCTTCTCGTTTTCCATCATGGGTAATGGTATCAAAATGCATTTAGTTGCCAAAATACAAAAGCTCCAAGTCCCATTCAGCAACCAAACCACACCAAAGTCTAACTCATTCTAGATGATTCTTCCCTCCTTTCTTCTAACAACCAAATCAGTCACCATGTTCCATCACTTCTACTACTGATATGTCTCTGGTATCAGTTCCATTCTTCTCATCCCACTGTAACTGTCTAAATCTGAAGGTCGTCTGTTTCAAGAGAACTATTACACTAGTTTCATAACTAGTTTCTCTACCTCTAATCCTCTCACATTAATCTTCTTTCTAAATTGCAAAGGTCTTCTCTCTAAATATTAATCTCCTACTTTAAAACATTTACTAGCTCCCCAATTCCTGGTGGGCTAATTCCTTTATAATATAGTTGGAAATCTTGAGTTTAGCATTAAAGTTGCTTCAAAATTTGGCCTTTCTCTCATACTTTTTTATAGGAATAAAAATTGGGACAGACTCTATAGAGGGCAACTTCACAATATCTCTTCATTTTAAAAATGTATTATCCTTGGGACACAGAGTGTCCCAGACAGAGTAGGATAAAACATAGAAAAGATCAAATTCACAGAAAAGACCAGATGTACTGGTCTGACAGAGACTGGAAGAACCCCTCAGACTATGGCCTCCATACACCCTTCTAACTCAGAACTGAAGCCACTCCTGAAGTTCACCTTTCAGCCATTTTAGGTAGACCTATAAAACAAAAAATAACTCATGGGGGGAATGTTCTTCTTAGCTCAATCAAATATACCAGACCAAACAGGCAACACCTGCACAAAAACAAAGACGAGAAGGCAGGAAGGGACAGGAAAACTAGACAAATGGCACCAGGGAAACCTGGGCGGAAAGGGAAAGAGGGAGAGTGCTGACATAATGTGGGGATGGAACCAATGTCATGAAACAAGTTATGTATAAATTTCTGAATGAGAAACTAATTTGCTTTGTAAACTTTCACCTAAAAAAAAAAAATAAAGCACAATAAAAAGAAAACATACTTCAAAAAAAAATAAAATAAAAATGTATTATCTTTTAAGAGTCAGCAATCTTTCTTATGTTTTTTACCATCAAAGATATTACATATATGGAAAATGACACTTGTAAAGAAAACTCATGACAGAGGTGGTGCCAACATGTGCTACAGACGGAAGCACTGCACTGTCCCTCCGTAGCAAAACACCTGAAAAACTAAGTAAAATGGAGACAAACGTCAGTCCTGGAACCCAAAAGCATCAAACGAAAAGATAAAGAACTCAGCCAAGCACCAAATGCAATAAGAAGCTGACACAGAACAGAGAGCGAGGAGAGATACGTGTGGAGGTCCCCTATCAGCTAACGGTGCATGGATTTGCCATCCTGGACTCCTGTCGGAGGTCAGCAGACAGGGAGTACAAGAAGGCAGCTTCATGGAGCTCCCAGCAGGAGACAGGGCACCCGATAACCAGCAATATATGCTTTCCCACCCTCCACCCTTCTTTCCCCTCTCCTCTGCTTTCCACTGGACACAGTCTCTCAGCCCCATGCCACCTGGATTCGCCCCGCTCACATTGGCCAGTTTCCTGAGTGCTATTTGTTTGTTGCTGCTGTCCACTTCTTTTAGTTTCTTCTGTGACTCTCACCACCTCCACCTCATTCCTCTTTAACACCTAGCTCTGTATGCCATCTTTACTTCTTCTTAAAAAGCTGTGAAGGGCTGCTCAGCTAGGGAACCGCTTCCCTGACCTATGCTACAATGCCGGTGGGATCCCAGGGGCTTTTTTTGTTGTTTTTGTTTTGATTGTTTTCTTTTTCTTTTCGTGGCTTGGGAACCCCTTCCAGCCAGGCTATACTGCATGGCTTGGTAGCCACTTCCCACGTCTATGCAATCGCACCAGTAAGATCCCTAGCGGCATTTCTTTTTTTCCTTTTTGTCTTTCTTCATTTCTCAGTTTCACATCACTATATACGTACCTTCTTTTCCTGTCTGCTGAATACGTGGTGCTATGTGACATCTCTATCCTTTCTAGCCAGGCTGTACTGTGTGGCCTAGGAGCCACTTCCCTGGTCATCACAGCTGCACTGGTAGAATCCCTGGGGGCTTCGCTTTTCTTTCTTTTCCTCTAATATTTATTTATTTATTATTTTCCTCCCCCCATTTATTTTTTCTCTATTTCTCAGTTTCTCGTCTCTCCATTCCAATGGCAAGCTCCCTTAGCACTTTTTTTTTATTGTCTCCTGTTTCTCTCTCCTCTCTCTACTCTTTCCCATACCCACCTTAGCTCCACACATCACAAACTCCCCCATCCTTCCAGCCTACCTGCACCATGTGCTGAACATCATATTCCCGAGCAGCACAAGCGCAGTCTACCAGAACCTGCCCTGCACTGACACCCAGCCCACCCTGCCAGCCCTAGTATGTGCCACAAACAACCCATCCCAGCCCCTCCCCCTCAACTGGAACTGCCCTGCTGCACCTTAGCTGAGTGACTGGCTCTGCCCATTGGACAAGTAGTGAAAAGTATTGTGCCCAAGGATGAACAAACAAAAAAGAACACACAGCTCACCTGCTCAGACATAACGAAATAAAACGAAAAAGAAGGATGAAGCAAACAAATTTACAATCACTAAACAAAGGAAAACTACTGAATGTCCAGAAGACAACAGACAATATTAAGACATACTAAAAAAAACTGGACAAGGCGGAGCCAGTAGGCATCCAAAATAAAACACCAGATGACTTTCCAGTAGAAGAAGAGGCAGTAGAACTACCTGATAGGGAATTCAATTCTCTAATATTCAGAGCTATTCAAGAACTGAAATAAAAAGCAGACAAAAAATGAGGAAAAAATAGAAAACTTCACAGAAAACGCAAACCAAAAAAGATGGAAAAATCCAGGAAAATAATACAGGAGTAAAATGCCAAAATAAATTCACAACTAGAAATCATACAAAAACAACAACTGTTGCTGTTATTAGGTACCGTCGAGTTGGTTCCAATTCATAGCGACCCTATGCACAACACAACGAAACACTGGCCTGTCCTGAGCCATCCTTACAATCATTGTTATGCTTGAGCTCACTGTTGCACCCACTGTTTCAACCCACCTCATTGAAGGTCTTCCTCTTTTCCTCTGACCCTGTACTTTGCCAAGCATGCTGTCCTTCTCCAGGGACTGATCCCTCCCAAGAAGGTGTCCAAAGTATGTAAGACGCAGTCTTGCCATCCTTGCTTCTAAGGAGCATTCTGGTTGTACTTCTTCCAAGACAGATTTGTTCATTCCTTTGGCAGTCCACGGTATATTCGATATTCTTCACCAACATCATAATTCGAAGGCATCAATTCTTCCTCAATCTTCCTTATTCACTGTCCAGGTTTCACATGCATATGATGCGATTGAAAATACCATGGCTTGGGTCAGGCACACCTTAGTCTTCAAGGTGACATCTTTGCTCTTCAAAACTTTGAAGAGGTCCTTTGCAGCACATTTACCCAATGCAATGAGTCTTTTGATTTCTTGACTGCTGCTTCCATGGCTGTTGATTGTGAATCCAAGTAAAATGAAATCCTTGACAATTTCAATCTTTTCTCCGTTTATCATGATGTTGCTCATTGGTCCAGTTGTGAGGATTTTTGTTTTCTTTATGTTGAGGTGCAACCCATACTGAAGGCTGTGGTCTTTTGATCCTCATTAGTAAGTGCTTCAAGTCCTCTTCACTTTCAGCAAGCAAGGTTGTGTCATCTGCATAATGAAGGTTGTTAATGAGTCTTCCTCCAATCCTGATGCCCCGTTCTTCTTCATATAGTCCAGCTTCTCGGATTATTTGCTCAGCATACAGATTGAATAGGTATGGCGAAAGAATACAATCTTGATGCACAACTTTCCTGACTTTAAACCAATGAATGTCGCCTTGTTCTGTCCAAACAACTGCCTCTTGATCTTTGTAAAGGTTCCTCATGAGCACAATTAAGTGTTCTGGAATTCTCATTCTTCGCAATGTTATCCATAATTTGTTATGATCCACATAGTCAAATTTCTTTGCATAGTCAATAACACACAGGTAAACATCCTTCTGGTATTCTCTGCTTTCAGAAGTCCAAAATATAAACAAGATTTCAGAAACGGACAGTGTCATAGATGGCCTGAGGAGCAGGTCTGAAACAATGAAGACAAGATCAGCAAAATTGAAGACAAACACTTGGATACTACTCTGTTTGAGGAAAAATCAGAAAAAAGAACAAAGAAAACTGAAGAAACCCTGAGCATCACGTGGGATGCAATGAAGAGCAAAAAGATGCGAGTGACTGGAGTTCCAAAATGGACTGAGAAAACGGAATACACAGACAGGAACACTGAATTATTGCTGACAGAAAACTTCCCTAATATCATGAAAGATGAAAAACTGGCCATTCAAGAAGCTCAACAAACCCCATAGACAATAGACCCCAAAAGAAAATCACCACCAAAAAACCAAACCAAACCCAGTGCCATCAAGTCGATTCCGACTTATAGCGACCCTATAGGACAGAGTAGAACTGCACCATAGAGTTTCCAAGGAGCGCCTAACGGATTCGAACTGCCAATCCTTTAGGTTAGCAGCCGTAGCACTTAACCACTATGCCACCAGGGTTAGCTGAGAGCAGCTGGAGAAAAAAAAAAAAAGTCACATACAGAGGAGAAACAATAAGACTAAACTCTGATTATTCAGCAGAAACAAACCATGCAGGGAAAAAGGCAATGGGATGACATATATTAAACCTTGAAAGAAAAAGACTGCCAACGAAGGATAACATATCCCACAAAATTCTTGTTCAAATATGATGGTGAAATTAGGACATTTCCAGAGAAACAAAAATTGAAGGAATATGTAAAAACCAAGCCAAATGTACAAGAATTATTAGATGGAGCTCTTCAGTCTGAGAACAAACAACATCAGATCACAGCTTGAATCTAGGAGGCAAGATTCTACCAGCCAGATGCCAAGCTAGGATAGGAACCCTCAAGGACCAAAACCAAAAGAATTGCAACAGGGAACCAGAAAGGTTAATCTGTAAATAGGAACAACACCAGAACAAAAAAAGAGGGAATAAACAGTGCAGGTATTAAACTTTCTAATGGAGAGGAAGGCAATATGAAAACAAGTAATAATAGACTGGTTCAAACCTAGGAACGTAAGAGTAAATTTGAAGGTAATCACAAAGAAAGTTGACAGACATACTCATCAAAATAAAGACAAAAAAACATAAAGTCTCAGTAAAAACAAAATCTACAAAAACAAAAACGAAAAAAAAAAATCACGAACAAAAGGAATTCAGCCAGGAGAGTAAGAGGAACAACGAAAATGTCAGCATCACAAAAAAAGCACTACAAAATTTCTCAACATAATAAAGGGCATCTATGCAAAGCCAACAGCCAATATCACTCTAAATGGAGAGAACCTGACAGCATTTCCCTTGAGAACGGAAACCAGACAAGGATGCCCTTTATCACCGCTCTTATTCAACATCGTACTTGAAGTCCTAGCCAGGGCAATTAGGCTAGACAAAGAAATAAAGGGTATCCAGATTGGCAAGGAGGAAGTAAAGCTATCACTATTTGCAGATGACATGATCGTATACACGGAAAACCCTAAGGAATCCTCCAGAAAACTACTGAAACTAATAGAAGAGCTTGGAAGAGTCTCAGGTTATAAAATAAACATACAAAAATCACTTGGATTCCTCTACATCAACAAAAAGAACACCGAAGAGGAAATAACCAAATCAATACCATTCACAGTAGCCCCCAAGAAGATAAAATACTTAGGAATAAATCTTACCAAGGATGTAAAAGACCTATACAAAGAAAACTATAAAACTCTGCTACAAGAAATTCAAAAGGACATACTTAAGTGGAAAAACATACCCTGCTCATGGATAGGAAGACTTAACATAGTAAAAATGTCTATTCTACCAAAAGCCATCTATACATATAACGCACTTCCAATCCAAATACCAATGTCATATTTTAAGGGGATAGAGAAACAAATCACTAATTTCATATGGAAGGGAAAGAACCCCCAGATAAGCAAAGCATTACTGAAAAAGAAGAAGAAAGTGGGAGGCCTCACTCTACCTGATTTCAGAACCTATTATACAGCTACAGTAGTCAAAACAGCCTGGTACTGGTACAACAACAGGCACATAGACCAATGGAACAGAATTGAGAACCCAGATATAAATCCATCCATGTATGAGCAGCTGATATTTGACAAAGGACCAGTGTCAGTCAACTGGGGAAATGATAGCCTTTTTAACAAATGGTGCTGGCATAACTGGATATCCATTTGCAAAAGAATGAAACAGGACCCATACCTCACATCATGCACAAAAACTAATTCCAAGTGGATCAAAGACCTAAACATAAAGACTAAAACGATAAAGATCATGGAAGAAAAAATAGGGACAACCCTAGGAGCCCTAATACAGGGCATAAACAGAATACAAAACATTACCAAAAATGATGACGAGAAACCAGATAACTGGGAGCTCCTAAAAATCAAACACCTATGCTCATCTAAAGACTTCACCAAAAGAGTAAAAAGACCACCTACAGACTGGGAAAGAATATTCAGCTATGACATCTCAGACCAGCGCCTGATCTCTAAAATCTACATGATTCTGTCAAAACTCAACCACAAAAAGACAAACAACCCAATCAAGAAGTGGGCAAAGGAGATGAACACACATTTCACTAAAGAAGATATTCAGGCAGCCAACAAACACATGAGAAAATGCTCCCGATCATTAGCCATTAGAGAAATGCAAATTAAAACTACGATGAGATTCCATCTCACACCAACTAGACTGGCATTAATCCAAAAAACACAAAATAATAAATGTTGGAGAGGCTGCGGAGAGATTGGAACTCTCATACACTGCTGGTGGGATTGTAAAATGGTACAACCACTTTGGAAATCCATCTGGCGTTATCTGAAACAGTTAGAAATAGAACTACCATACAACCCAGAAATCCCACTCCTCGGAATATACCCTAGAGATACAAGAGCCTTCACACAAACAGATATATGCACACCCATGTTTATTGCAGCTCTGTTTACAATAGCAAAAAGCTGGAAGCAACCAAGGTGTCCATCAACGGATGAATGGGTAAATAAATTGTGGTATATTCACACAATGGAATACTACGCATCGATAAAGAACAGTGACGAATCTGTGAAACATTTCATAACATGGAGGAACCTGGAAGGCATTATGCTGAGAGAAATCAGTCAGAGGCAAAAGGACAAACATTGTATAAGACCACTATTATAAGATCTTGAGAAATAGAAAAAACGGAGAAGAACACATACTTTTGTGGTTACGAAGGGGGGAGGGAGGGAGGGAGGGAGAGGGTTTTTTATTGATCAATTAGTAGATAAGAACTGCTTTGGGTGAAGGGAAAGACAACACTCAATACAAGGAAGGTCAGTCTAATTGGACTGGACTAAAAGCAAAGAGGTTTCCGGAATAAAATGAAAGCTTCAAAGGTCAGCGGAGCAGGGGCTGGGGTCTGGGGAACATGGTTTGAGAGGACTTCTAAGTCAATGGGCAAAACAATTCTATTATGAAAACATTCTGCATCCCACTTTGAAATGTGGCGTCTGGGGTCCTAAATGTCAACAAGCTGCCATCTAAGATACATCAATTGGTCTCAACCCACCTGGAGCAAAGGCAAAGGAAGAACACCAAGGTCACAGGACAACTAAGAACCCAAGAGACAGAAAGGGTCACATGAACCAGAGACCTACATTATCCTGAGACCAGAAGAACTAGTTGGTGCCCGGCCACAATCGATGTCTGCCCTGTCAGGGAGCACAACAGACAACTCCTGAGGGAGCAGGAGACCAATGGGATACAGACCCCAAATTCTCATAAAAAGACCATACTTAATGGTATGACTGCGACTAGAGGAAGCCCGGAGGCAATGCTCCCCAGACCTTCTGATGGTACAGGACAGGAACCATCCCCAAAGACAACCCATCAGGCATGAAAAGGACTGGTCAGCAGTGGGGAGAGAGATGCTGATGAAGAGTGAGCTAATTAAATCAGGTGAACACTGGAGAGTGTGTTGGCAACTCTTGACTGGAAGGGGGATGGGAAGATAGAGAGAGAGGGAAGATGGCAAAATTGGCACGAAACGAGAGACTGAAAGGGCTGACTCAATAGGGGGAGAGCAAGTGGGAGAAGGGAGTAAGATGTATGTAAACTTACATGTGACAGACTGATTGGAATGGTAAATGTTCACTTGAAGCTTAATAAAAATTAATTAAAAAAAAATCTGACAGCATTTGAAGCCTAAAAAAAAAAAAAAGCACTACAAAATGATGGCAATAAACTCACACCTATCAATAATTACATTGATTGTACATGGCCTAAATGCACCCATAAAAAGACAGAGAGTCATAGAATGGATTAAAAACAGGATCCATCAATGTGCTGTCTACAAGAGACACACCTTAGAAACAAAGATGAAAATTTATTAAAAATCAAAGGATGGAAAAAAATATATCAAACAAACACCTATCAAAAAAGAGCAGGAGTGACAACACTAATCTCAGATAAAAAAAAAAAAAAAAGACTTTAAAACAAAATCCACCATAAAAGACAGAGAAGGGCACTATGTAATGATTAAACGGACAACCCCTCATAAAGACCAAACCATAATAAACATCTACACACTCAATGACAGGGATCCAAAATACATAAAAAAACTAACAGCACTGAAAAGAGAAACTGACAGTTCCACAATAATAGCAGGAAACTTCAACACACCACTCTCAGTAAAGGACAGAACATCTAGAAAAAAACTCTACAAAGATACAGAAGAGCTAAAGGGCACAATCAGCCAACTTGACCTCACAGACATATATACAAAACACGCCATCCAACAGCTCCAAAGTACACATTCTTTTCCAGTGCACATGGAACATTCTCCAGAACAGACCACATCTTAGGCCACAAAGCAACCCTCAACAAAATACAAAACACTGAGATAACACTAAGTATCTTCTCTGATCACAATACCATCAAAGTAGACATAAACAACAGGAAGAGCAAGGAAAAAAAATCAATTACATGGAAAATGAATAACACCCTGCTTAAAAAAAAAAAAAATTAAAAACCACTGGGTAATAGAAGAAATCAGAGATGGAATCAAAACATTCCTAGAATCAAACGAGAATGAAAACACATCATACCAAAACCTTTGGGACACAGCAAAGAAAGCCTTCAGAGGTCAATTTATAGCAATACATGTACATCAAAAAAGAAAGGACAAAATCAAAGCAGTAGCTTCACAACTTGAGCTAATAGAAAGAGAAAAACAGCTCACAGCCACCAGAAGAAAGGAAATAATAAAGGCCAGAGCAGAAATAAATGAAATAGAGAACAAGAAAACAACAGAAAGAATCAACAAACCACAAGTTGTTTCTTTGAAAGGATCAACAAAATCAACAAACCACTGGCCAAATTGACAAAAGAAAAACAGGAGAGGATGCAAATAACTCAAATAAATGAAATGGGGAACATTACAATGGACCCAACTGAAACAAAAAGGATCGTAACAGAGCATTATGAAAAACTATATTCCAATGAATTTGAAAACCTAGAAGAAACGGACAAATTTCTAGAAACACACAACCTACACAAACTAATACAACAATGTTGTTGAAAATCTAAACAGACCCGTAACAAGAGAAGAGATTGAAAAGGTAATTAAAAAAAAAAAACTCCCAAGAAAAAAAAGCCCTGGCTCAGGTGGCTTCACTGGAGAAATATACCAAACATTCATACAAGAGCTGACACCAGTACTACTCAAACTATCTCAGAACATATAAAGGAAGCAACACTTCCAAATTCATTCTATGAAGCCAGCATAACCCTGATACCAAAACCAGGCAAAGATGCCACAAAAAAAGAAAATTACAGACCAATATCTTTTATGAATATAGACGCAAAAATTCTCAACAAAATTCTAGCCAATAGAATTCAGCCTCATATCAAAAAAATAATATACCACAATCAAGTAAGGAGTCATACCAGGTATGTAAGGACAGTTCGACATTAGAAAATTAATCAACATAATCCACCACATAAATAAAAGGAGAGAAAAGAATCACGATCATCTTGATGGAAACAGAAAAGGCATTCAACAAAGTCCAAGAACCATTCCTTAAAAAAAACCTCAATAAAACAGGTATAGAAGGGAAAATTTCTCAACATAATAAACAGCATCTATGCAAAACCAATGGCCAACATCATTCTTAATGGAGAGAGGCTGAAAATATTCCCCTTGAGAACAGGAACAAGACAAGGATGCCCTTTATCACCACTATTTAACATTGTGCTGGAAGTCCTAGCTAGAGCAATAAGGCAAGAAAAAGAAATAAAGGGCACCCAAATTGGTAATAAAGAAGTTAAACTGTCCCTAAACAGGAAACCCAAGAGACTCCACAAGAAAACTGCTGGAACTAATAGAAAGATTCAACAGAGTAGGATACAAGATAAACATACAAAAATCGGTTGAATTCATATACACTAATATAAAGAACGATGAAAAGGAAATCAGGAAAACAATACCATTTACAATAGCCCCTAAAAAAAAAAATAGTAAAATACTTAGGAATAAATCTAACCAGGGATGTAAAAGACCTATACAAAGAAAACTACAAAATATTACTGCAAGAAACCAAGAGAGATCTACATAAATGGAAAAATATACCATGCTCATGGACAGGTAGACCCAACACCATTAAAATGACAATTCTACTTAAAGTGATTTACAAATACAATGGAATCCCAATCCAAATACCAACAACATTCTTTAAAGAGATGGAAAAACTAATCACTAACCTTATATGGAAAGGGAAGAAGCCCAAGATAAGTAAAGCACTACTGAAGAAGAAGAATAAAGTAGGACTCACACTGCCTGACTTCAGAACCTGCCATACAGCTACAGTAGTCAAAACAGCCTGATACTGGTATGACAGATACACTGACCAATGGAATAGAATTGGCAACCAGATGTAAATCCATCCACCTACGGTCACCTATCTTCAACAAGGGCCCAAAATCCATCAAATGAGGAAAAGACAGTCTTTTTAACAAATGGTGCTGGCAAAACTGGATGTCCATCTGCAAAAAAAAACAGGACCCATACCTCACACCATATACAAAAACTGAATCAAAATAGATCAAACACCTAAATATAAAGCAAAAAACTATAAGGTTCACAGGAGAAAAAATAGGGTCATTGCTTGATGACCTAATACACAGCATTAACAGGATACAAACCATAACCAACAACACACAAACTCTAGAATATAAGCTACTGTCTTAGTTATCTAGTGCTGCTATAACAGAAATACCACAAGTGGATGGCTTTAACAAAGAGAAGTTTACTTCCTCACAGTAGAGTAGGCTAAAAATCCAAATTCAGGGCATCGGCTCCAGCGGAAGGCTTTCTCGCTCTGCAGGCTGTGGAGGAAGGTTCTTGTCCTCAATCTTCCCCTGGTCGAGGAGCTTCTCAGGTGCAAGGACACCGGGTCCAAAGGACATGCTCTGCTCCCAGTGCTGCTTTCTTGGTGGTATGAGGGCCCCCAACTCTCTGCTTGCTTCCCTTTCCTTTTTATCTTTTGAGAGATAAAAAGTGGTACAGGCCACACCCCAGGGAAACTCCCTTTACACTGGATCAAGAACATGACCTGGTAAGGGTGTTACAATCCCACCCTAATCCTCTTTAAAATAAAATTACAATCACAAAATGGACAATAACCACACAATACTAGAAATCATGCCCCAGCCAAATTGATACATGCATTTTTGGGGGGACATAGTTCAATACATGACAGCTATATAACTGAGATCTTCTTTAAAAATTAAACGCTTACGCTCATCGCAAGACTTCACCAGAAGAGTAAAAAGAGAACCTGCAGACCAGGAAAAAAATCATGGCTATTACAAATCAGACAAAGGTCTAATCTCTAAAATCTAGAAGAAAATACAACACCTCTACAACAAAAAGATAAATAATCCAATTAAAAAATGGGGCAAAGGAAATGAACAGGCACTTCACCAAAGAAGACATTCACGCAGCAGCCAATGGACACATGAAGAAATGATCAGGATTGATAGCCATTAGAGAAATGCAAATCAAAACCACAATGAGCTACCATCTCAACCCCAGCAATTCTGGCAAGAATCAAAAAAACAGGAGATAACAAATGTTGGAGAGGCTGCTGGGGAGATCAGAACTCTTAAGCACTGCTGGTGGGAATACAAAATAATACAACCATTTTAGAAAACAATACAGCGCTTCCTTAGAAAGGTGGAAACAGAAATACCTTATGATCCATCAGTCCTACTCCTAGGACTATATCCTAGAGAATAAGAGTCTTCACACGAAGAGACATATGCACACCCATGTTCAGTGCAGCATTGTTCACAAAAGCAAAAACATGGAAACAACCTAGAGGCCCATCAACAGGTGAATGAATAAACAAACTATGGTACATACACACAATGATAAAGAACAATGATGAATCTGCAAAGCATCTCATAACATGGATGAATCTGGAGGGCATTATGCTGTGTGAAGTTAAGTTAATTACAAAAGGACAAATACTGTATGAGACCACCACTATAAAAACTCATGAAAAGGTTTACACACAGAAAGGAATAATCTTTGATGGTTATGAGGGTGGAATTGGAAAAACACTAAACACATAAGTGGTAACTCTGCTGAAGGATAAGACAGTATACAATACTGGGGAAGCCAGCACAACCTATACAAGGAAAGGTCATGGAAGTTCCACAGACACGCCCAAACTCCCTGAGGGACTGAATTACTGGGCTGAGGGCTGTGGGGACCACGGTCTCAGGAAGCATCTAGCTCAACTGGCCTAACAGTTTATAAAGAAAATGTTCTACATTCTACTTTCGTGAGTAGCATCTGAGGTCTTAAAAGCCTGTGAGCATCCATCTAAGATACTCCACTGCTCTTACCCCTTCAGGAGCAAGGGAGAATGAAGAAAACTAAAGATACGAGGGAAAGATTAGACAAAAGAACTAACGGACCACAACTACCACAGCCTCCACCAGACTGAGTCCAGTACAACTAGATGGTGCCCGGCTACCACCACTGGCTGCTCTGACAGGATCACAATACAGGGTCCCAGACAGAGCTAAAGAAAAATGTAGTACAAAATTCCAACACAAAAAAAACACCAGACTTACTGGTCTGACATATAGACACCAGAGAAATCCGGAAAGTATGGCCCCCAGACACCCTTTTAACTCAGTAATATAGTCACTCCTAAGGTTCACCCTTCATCCAAACATTAGACAGGCCCATAAAACAAAATAAGACTAAAGGGGCACACCAGCCCAGGGGCAAGGACTAGAAGGCAGGAGGGAACAGGAAAGCTTGTAATACGGAACTCAAGGTTAAGAAGGGAGAGTGTTGACATGTCATGGGGTCGTTACTCAATGTCATAAAACAATATGTGTACTGTTCAATGAGAAACTAGTTTGTTCTGCAAACCTTCATCTAAAGTACAATAAAAAGATTTAAAAAAGTCATGATAACACTATAATTGCAAAAGCTTGGAAATAAATGTATAGTAATAGTTTATGCAGGCTTTAAAGAAAAAGTGGCAGCTCTATATGTACTGATACGGAAACATCTCCAAGCTATATTGTTCAGTTAAAAAAAAAATCCAAGTACAGAACAGTGCCTGTTGTCTGCCATATGGGGGTGGATAGAATAAAATACACATGTGTAATATGGGGCATCAGGATTGGAAGAAGACTCATTAACAACCTCAGTTATGGAGATGACACAACCTTGCTTGCTGAAAGTGAAGAGGACTTGAAGCACTTACTAATGAAGATCAAAAGACCACAGCCTTCAGTATGGGTTGCACCTCAATATAAAGAAAACAAAAATCCTCACAACTGGACAAATGAGCAACATCATGATAAACAGAGAAAAGACTGAAGTTGTCAAGGGTTTCATTTTACTTGGATCCACAATCAACAGCCATGGAAGCAGCAGTCAAGAAATCAAGATGCACTGCATTGGGTAAATCTGGTGCAAAGGACCTCTTTAAAGTGTTGAAAAGCAAAGATGTCACCTTGAAGACTAAGGTGGGACAGACCCAAGCCATGGTATTTTCAATTGCATCATATACATGTGAAAGCTAGACAATGAATAAGGAAGACCAAAGAAGAATTGACACCTTTGAACTGTGGTGTTGGCGAAGAATATTGAATATACCATGGACCGCCAAAAGAACGAACAAATCTGTCTCAGAAGTACAACCGGAATGCTCCTTAGAAGCAAGGATGGTGAGACTGCGTCTTACACACTTTGGACATGTCAGGAGGGATCAGTCCCTGGAGAAGGACATCATGCTTGGCAAAGTACAGGGTCAGTGGAAAAGAGGAAGACCCTCAACGAGGTGGATTGACACGGTAGCTGCAACAAAGAGCTCAAGCATAACAACGACTATAAAGGCGGCACAGGACTGGGTAGTGTTTCATTCTGTCGTGCATAGGGTCGCTATGCATTGGAACCGACTCGACGGCACCTAATGACAACAATATGCTTACCTGTTTGTCGTACTGTGGGGGCTTGTGTGTTGCTGTGATGCTGGAAGCTATGCCACCAGTATTCAGATATCAGCAGGGTCACCCATGAAGGACAGGTTTCAGCTGAGCTTCCAGGCTAAGACAGACTAGGAAGAAGGACCCGGCAGTCTACTTCTGAAAAGTATTAGCCAGTGAAAACCTTATGAATGCTTACATACACATAGAATATATGTTAAATGTTACAAAATAAACTGTTAATAGTGATTGCTTTTGGGATGAGGAACTGGACAGATAGAGGACGAGGAAGAAAGGGAGGAAGATTTAGACTTTTTCCTGTATACCCTCTTTCCACTATCTGACTTTTATTACATACCCATACTCATTCTATTCAAAAGTAAACAAAAAAATATGACCCCTAACTAACTTTTCAGGCTCTTTTTCAGGTACTCTCAAAATTTACTGTAAACTCTGACCACACTGGACAACCCAGCTATCACCTAAACTTCTGTGCCTCCCTAACTTTGATGATAGTACTAGAAAGACCATCTGTGATGGATAAAAAAAAAAAAAAAAAAAAAAGTGGCCACAAATTCTTTTGTCTATCCCACACTGAGGCATGGAGATTATTTCCCCTCTCCTTGAATACTGGCTGGCTTCTGACTGTTTTAGCCAAGAAAATGCTGCATAAGTAGCAGTATATCATTTCTGGACCCAAGCCTTAAGAAAACTTGGTGGCTTCCACTTATGCACTTGTGGGAGCCTTAAGCCATCATGAAAGAAGTCCAGCTGTCCTGCTGGGGAAACACACAGAGGCTACAGGAGAGGAGAGGCTCTGAGTGTACATGAAGAGAGAAAGAATTCCAACTATCCCAGCATTCCTGTCAAGCCCTGAGATGACAACAGCCCCGGCTACCACCTAACTACAACCACATGAGACTTAAGTAAAACAAACACAACTGCTCAGTTAAGCAGAGCCATAAAAAATAAAATAATAATGAAATGAGGTTATTTTTTAAACCACTGAATTGTGGGGTGGTTTTATATACAACAGTAGACAATCAAAACAGAAATTGGCACAACTTGGCCAGGGCAAAGTCACAGAAGCTTCACAGACACATCCAAATGCCCTGAGAGACCAAGCTACTGGGCTGAGGGTGATCGCAGGGGACATCTAGCTCAATTGGCACGACATAGTCTATAAAGAAAATGTTCTACATCCAACTGTAATAAATAGTGACTGGAGTTTTAAAAGCCTGCCAGCAATCATCTAAGACACATTTACCGGTGCCATCCTGGCAGGAACAAGGGAGAATGAAGGAGGCCAAAAAGATAAGGGAAAGATTAGTCCAAAGGACTAATGGACCATAACTACCACAACCTCCACACGCTGAACCCAGAACAACTAGATGGTACCCAGTTACTACCACCAACTGTTCTGTCAGGGATCACAATACAGGGTCCACGACAGAGAGGGCGAAAAATGTAGACCAAAATTCAAATTAAAAAAAAAAAAAAAGACCAGGCTTGCTGGTCTGATACTGGAGAAACCCCAAGAGTATGCCCCCAGATACGCTTTTAACTCAGTCCTGAATTCAATCCTGAGGTTCAACCTTCAGCCAAAGATTAGACAGGTCTATGGAGCCCTGGTGGCACAGTAATTAAGAGTTTGGCTGCTATCTAAAAAAAAGGTCAGCAGTTCAAATCTACCAGCCACTCCTTGAAAACCTTATGGGGCAGTTCTACCCTGTCAAATAGGGTATAAGTCAGAATCGACTCGACACCAATTAGTTTATACTGCCAACAATAACACACATGAGGGACATACTTTATACTTCAAACATGTATACGAGATTCAGGAGCACACCAACCCAAAAGCAAAGATAAGAAGACAGGAAGGGACAGGAAAACTGGAAGAATGGAAACAGGGAACCTGGGGTGGAGAAGGGGAGAGTGCTGACACATTGCGGGGTTAGCAATGGATGGCACAAAACAATGTGTATATTCACTGCTTAATGAGAAACTAATTTGCTCTGTAAACTTTCACCTAAATCACACACAAACACACATACAAAAAAAAATTTGCACCAAAGGAGGCTGGTACAGCAAGAAAAGCCTAAAACATGTGGCACTGGCTTTGGCATCAAATGAAAGGCAGAAGTTGAAAGGCCCTAGAAAAAAACTGTTGGTGAAAGCTGAAAAGGAAAAAATTCTTACCATAAACGGGAAAAAGGGGTTCTTGGCAATGGGTTTTGGTTTTTTTGGGCTATGTAGCAAAGGAAAGTCCACCAACACTGCTGTCTGTAACGAACCGGAAAATAGAAAAGTACACCTAATGAACCTGTAGATTTGGCTAAATAGATTATGATTGCTAAGTGGAATGTTCAAAGTCCTAAATGGTTTCTTTCAGCTACATATATTTATTTAATGGCACTTAGTATAGTTTTTTTTTTTTTAGTTTTCCTTATATAGTTTCTGCACATTTCCTTACATCTTATTCCTAGATTAAAAAAAAAAAAGTATGTTGCTCCTATGTATGAAATATTTTCTTCCAATATACTTTCTGACTGAGTATTGTTTATATGAAGGAAAACTATCGGTTTTCATATATGCATTTTTATAACTGCCTTAAGGCTTATACCTCAACAGCCTAGATGAAAAAGTAACATCAGTATGATTCAACCAGACTGAACAGACATACATTTTTAGATTGCTAATGATGTGATGGAGCCCTGATGGTGCAGTGATTAGGCGTTTTGCTGCTAACCAAAAGGTCAGCAGTTCGAACCCGCCAGAGGTTCCGCAGGAGAAAAATGAGACAGTCTGCTTCCATAAAGATTACAGCCTTGGAAACACTATGGGACAATTCTACTCTGTCCTATAGGGTCACTATAAATCGGAATTTACTGGATGGCAATGGGTTAATAACGTGATAGTTAACTTTATGCGTCAGTTTGGCTATGCTATAAACCAAACTCATTGTCACTAAGTCGATTCTGATTCATTGCAACCCTATACGACAAAGTAGAACTGCCCCACAGGGTTTCTGAGGACCAGATGGTGGATTTGAACTGATAACCTTTTGATTAGCAGCTAAATGCTTAACCACTGTACCACCACGGCCCCTGGTTTGGTTAAGCACTATTCTAGGTACTGCTATGAAGGTATTTTGTAGATGCGTTTAACAAGTACAATCAGTTAACTTTAAATAAGGGAGATTGCCCCTGATAATGTGGGTAGGTCTCAGCCAATCAATAAAAAAACTGTGGTTTCCTGGAGAAGAAATTTTGCCTCAAGAATACAGCATCAACTCCTGCTGAGTTTCTAGCTTGCTGTTCTGTCCAACAAATTTCAGACTTCTCAGCTCCCACAACTGTGTGAGCCAATTCCTTAAAATAAATCTCTTCAGACAGACAGACAGACAGACAGACAGACAGACACACACCCCTCCTATTGGCTGTTTCTCTGGAGAACCTGCTGGTACAAATGGGTACAGGTTTCTTTTTGGGGTAATGAAAATGTTCTAAAATTGACTGAGATGGTTGCACAACTCTCTGAACATACTAAAAACTGTTGAATTGTACACTTTAAATGTGTGAATTGTATGGTATGTGAATTATGTCTCAATATTTAAGTTTTTTTCAACTACACAAACAATGACTATATAAGTGGGCCTCACCAGATGGATTACACAGGAATCAAACTACATATGTGAAAAAGACAATGGAGAAGCTCATTATTATCAGTTAAGACAAAGTCGGGGGCCAACTGTGGAAGAGACCATCAACTGGTCATATGCAAGTTCAAGACGAAGCCGAAGAAATTCAAAGCAAGTCCAAAAGAGTCAAAGTACAACCTTGAATAAATCCTGCCTGAATTTAGAGACCATTTCAAGAATAGGCTTGACGCACTGAACATTGATGACCAAAACCAGAAGAGTTTCAGGGTGACATCAAAGACATCATACATGCAGCAAGTAAGAAGTTATTAAAAATTCACGAAAGAAAGAAGAGACCAAAATGAGTATCAGAAAAGACTCTGATACTTGCTCTTCAACACGGAGTAGCTAAAGCAAACAGAAAAAATGAAGAAGTAAAAAAGATGAACAGAACATTTCAATGGGCAACTGAAGATAAAGTATTACAATGAAACGTGCAAAGGCCTGGAGTTATAAAACCAAAAGGGAAGTATGGCTTCAGCATTTCTCAAGCTGAAAGAGCCGAAGAGAAAATTCAAGCCTTAGTTTGCAATACTGAACGATTCCGTAGGCAAAAAAAATTGAATGATGCAGGAAGCATCAAAATAAAACGGAAGGTATACACAGAGTCACTGTATCAAAAAGGACTGGTCAATGTTCAAACATTTGAGGAGGTAGCATATGATCTGATGGTATTGAAGGAAGAAGTCAAGCTCCAATAAAGGCACTGGGAAAAAACAAGACTCCAGGAATTGATAAAATACCACTGAGATGTTTCAACCGACAGATGCAACACTGGAAGTGCTTACTCATCTATGTCAAGAAATTTGGAAGACAGCTACCTGGCCAACCAACTGGAAAAGATCCATATGCATGCCTATTCCAAAGAAAGGTGATCAAATGGAATGCAGAAATTACTGCACAATGTCATTAATATCACATGCTAACAAAATTCTGCAGAAGATCATTTAAAAATAACTGTCGCCACAGACTGACAGGGAACTACCAGAAATTCAAGCCTAATTTGGAAGAGGATGTGGAACAAGGGATATCATGGCTGATGTCAGATTGATCTTTGCTGCAGAGAATACCAAAAAGATATTTCCCTGTGTTTTATCAACTACACGAAAGCATTCGATTGTGTAGATCATTACAAATTATGTATAACATTACAAAGAATGGGAATTCCAGAACATTAATTGTGCTCATGTAAAATCTGTACATGGATCAAGAGGGAGTCATTCAAACAGAACAAGGAGGTACTGAGTGGTTTAAAATCTGAAAAGGTGTACGGCAGGTTTGTATACTTTCACCTTACTTATTCAATCCATATGCTGAATAAATAATCTGAGAAGCTGAACTATATGAAGAACAGAGCATCGGGACTGGAGGAAGACTCATTAACAGCCTGCAGTACGCAGACAACACAACACTGCTTGCCCAATGAGAAGATGACCTGAAGCACTTACTTTCAAGGGTAAAAGACTATAGCCTTCAATTTGGATTACATATGAACATAAAGAGAATGAAAATCCTCACAACTGGACCAATAAACAACATAATCATAAATGGTGAAGAAACTGAAGTTGTCAAGGATTTCACTCTACTTGGATAAACAATCAGAGCCCTGGTGGCTGTGGATAAGACCTATGGCTGCTGACCAAAATGTTGGCAGTTTGAATCCACCAGCCGCTCCTTGGAAAGCTATGGGGCAGTTCTACTCTGACCTATAGGGTCGCTATGAGTCAGAATTGACTTTGACAAGACAGCAGGTTTGGCTTTTAGTTTTAGAATCAAAAATCAATGCCCACAGAAGCAGTAATCAAGAAATTAAACGACTACCTGCTGCAAAAGACCTCTTAAAAGTGTTAAAAAGCAAAGCTGTCACTTTGATGACTAAGTTGCACCTCACCCAGATCATGGTCTTTTAATCACCTCATATGCATATGAAAGCTGGACATTGAAAAAGGAAGACTGAAAAAGAATTGACACATTTGCATTGTGATGTTGGCAAGGAATACTGAATATACCAGGCAATGCCAATGAACAAATCTATCTTGGAAGAAGTACAGCCCGAATGCTCCTTAGAAGCAAGGATTATGAGATTTCATCTTGCTTATTTTGGACACATCAGGAAAGACCAATCACTAAAAAGGGACATCATGTTTGGTAAAGGAGATGGTCAGCAAAATAAGGGAAACCCTCCATGAGATGGGATTAACATGGTGGCTACCAACGATGAGCTCAAACGTAACAAAGATTGTGAAGATGCTGTAGGACTAGGCAACGTTTCGTTCTGTTATGTTATGTCATACATAAGGTCAACATGAGCAGAAGCCAACTTGACAGCAACTAACAAGAGAAACAACAAAATATTAAAGGGTTTAGGAAAACCTTTAAAGAGTTGTGTGCCTTGGAGAAAGATGTTGTCTTAAATCATATCAACCTTCATTAGTTGGTTCTGTGCTTCTGAAACACAAGAAAAAAATCTCCTGGAGAATACAAGGTTGTACCCAAATGCAATTTAAATAATATTATGTAAATAAAATATGTTCTTAGGAATCACCTGGGTCAGACCTTTCAAAAGAAGCATCAAAAACCTTTCAAAGGATGCATCAATTGGTCTCAACCCACCTGGGGCAAAGGAGAATGAAGAACAACAAAGACACAAGGTATTTATGAGCCCAAGAGACAGAAAGGGCCACATAAACCAGAGACTACACTAGCCTGAGACCCAAAGAACTAGATGGTACCCAGTTACAACCAACGACTGACCTGACAGGGAACACAACAGAGAACCCCTGAGGGCGCAGGAGAGCAGTGGGATGCAGACCCCAAATTCTAGGAAAAAGATCAGACTTAATGGTCTGACTGAGACTAGAAGGACCCCGGAGGTCATGGTCCCCAGACCCTCTGTTAGCCCAAGATAGGAACCATTCCCAAAGCCAACTCTTCAGACAGGGATTGGACTGGACTATGGGATAGAAAATGATACTGGTGAAGAATGAGCTTCTTGGATCAAGTAGACACATGAGACTATGTTGGCATCTCCTGTCTGAAGAGGAGATGAGAGGGTAAAGGGGGTCAGGAGCTGGCCAAATAGACAGGAAAAGACAGAGTGGAGGGAAGGAGTGTGCTGTCTCATTAGGGGGAGAGCAATTAGGACTGTATAGCAAGGTGTTTATAGATTTTTGTATGAGAGTCTGACTTGATTTGTAAACTTTCACTTAAAGCACAATAAAAAAAATTTTTTTTTAACAGATTCAAGTTGAAACCTGGGGGGGGGGAACCTCTCAAAGGATGTTTTGATCAAGGATCCAATAAATACATCCTGATCAAAAAGAGGAAAAACATGGAACAGAATTTCAAATTCTTATGGAAATCAGATTTATTGTACCCATTGAGACTGGGGGAACCCCTGAATCAACTGCCCTGAGATAATCTTAGAGCCTGGAACCAAAGTTATCCCATGAAGTCATCTTTAAACTAAACAATTTAGTCAAGTAGTAAAAGATGTTCACCTTGAGTAATTCATTCTTTCAAAGAATTATCGAGATGAGATCAAACTGACAACAGTAACTCTAAAACACAGAGGAGAAGTTTAGGGACAGAAGAGTCTAAGTTAGTGGAGGTGAAACAATATGGGTAGAGACAGAGAATGGTGTCACAATGTGAAAAATGTAACCAATATCACTGAACTGTACATGTAGAAAACACTGAATGGGTGTATGCTTTGTTATGCATATTTTCACACACACGAAAAAATACAGCTCTCAATGGGCTGTTCTGTAGTACATCAAACCTAGGTTTTGGAGTCAGTCAATCTGAATCCAAATACCAGGTTTCTTGTATGATTTTAGCAAAATTACTTCTTTGATCTTTAGTTTTCTACTACGTAAAAAAAAATAAAAAAGCTATTAGATCATAGATTTAAAATGACTCACAGTGTGCTTGGTGCATTACACATGTGTCTTTTATTATTATACTTTGATTAAAAATCATGAATTGAATTAACTACCAATAGTACCATATTTACAAAAATCCCTTTTGTTGGAGATTATCTTTTTATCAGGCCAGTATCTGCTTGCTTTTGGTTTCCAGGTCAAATACTATTTAATAACTACAAGGAAGTGTGAAAATAAGAGTTAATCAGTAACATTACGTATGTTCCCATCTATTTTGTTTTTATTGGACTGAGTGTCTTTAGCTCAAGTATAACCTATTTTGGCCAACTGTTTAAAGCCTGATAAAGTTGGATGCATATCTCAGAAGTAAAACATTCCATGGAGAGTCATCATGAAAGAAACATGAGGGGAAAAGCTATTTATCAAAGCCCCCTCTGTTACTAAAACCTGAATTCATATCCTAAAACAGGAATATACCCAGAGTAACTGCCCAATGTAAAGAACTTCAAGGTAATAAAATCTGTTATATTCACCAATAGGCTTGTTCTTTTCCTAATACCGCTACATTTTTTTTTCACCTACAAAAATAAAGAAGCAAATTAAGAATACTGGACCTCAAAAAGTTTGATAAATATTAAAGATCCAATTATTTATAAGGTAATCCAACAAGATGTGTAGCATGAAACACATATATAACACTAGTTATATTTAGTTATTTCAGCATCTGGCTGAATTCCGTGCTCCACATTTGAAAGAACAAACAAGGCTTAAAACCAAAGCTGGCAACCTGTAACACTTGCCTGAAACAGCACCACCACATTCCTCTGTCTGACATTCGAGTCTGCCACAGATTTACAGACACTCACCCTCTGTTCCCCCTGCTACCGTGCTTCTGGATAAACTAGTGCAACTCTTGGTGAAAGTCACTGCACTCCTCTTCTAAAGGGTTATAATGCTTAAAATCTAGATTTGCTGAAATTTTCCAAGAACTCCATGATGTTTTAAGTTGTCAACCTTTCAAATATTAGGCTCAATCACAACAGTAGTGAATTTCTGGTCTGAAGTGGAAGTCAGTGGTTATAGAAGTATATGGTATCCTATCAAACTGCCCGTCCTCAATTTTCACTTCTAGAGAAGATGGAGTAAAAAGAACTGCACTTATGCTCTCACTGGAAGCAATCAAGAAACTGGACAAAATAAAGTAACAGTTTAAGATACAGGGAATCAAGCAATAAAGGACCAAACTATTTCTAGGTAACTTAAGTGCATCCCAGAACAAGGCTAAAAAATATTTTTAAGAATACAAAAATACCCAACACCCAATAAGGTACAATTCACAATGTTCAGAATCCAATTTAAAAAATTAGCATGTGAAGAAGCAGGAAAATATGACCCACAAGAGGAGAAAAATTAATCGGTTGAAACTTACCCAGAATTGATACAAATGAAAGAATTTGCAGACAGTATTATAATTATAGTTGGTATGTTCAAGAAGATAGAGGAAAGACTGACCATGTTAGGTAGACATGAAAGGTATTTTAAGAGATCAAAATTGAATTTCTACAAATAAAAACTAAAATGCCTGAAATGAAAAATATACTGGATAGGATTAATGGCACGTTAGCCATTGCAAGAGAATTTGAAGACAGAGAAATAAAACTATCTAAAGTGAAATGCAGAGAAAAAAATGACTGAAACACACAAACAGAACATCAGTGAGCTGCAGGACAACTTCAAATGGTCTAATAAACATGTAATTGGAGTCCTTGAAGAAAGGCGCCAGTGACGGAAAAAATATTTGAAGAAATAATGGCCAAAAATTTCCCAAATTTGGTGACAACTAAACCCACAGGCCCAAGAAGCTCGTCAAACCATAGCACAAGAAACATGAAGAAAACTACACTGTGGCCCATCTTAATCACTGATAAAGACAAAGCAACCAGAGAAGAGGCATGTTAAGTATAGGGGAACAAAGATAAAAGACGACTGCAGATTTTGCATCAGAAACAACGCAAGCTAGGAGACAGTGTATTGAAAAGAAAAAAAACTGCCAACCTAGGATTCTTTACCCAGCAAAATTATCTTTTAAAAACAAAGGTGAAGTAAAGATATGAAAACGCTGAAAGAACTTATCACCAACAGACCTCTACTGCAAGAAATGTTAATGGAAGTTCTTCAAGCAGAAGGAAAAATTATATTAGATGCAAATCTAGATCTGCTCAGGAGTACTTAAGATTTTCTTCACTGCTGTAGATTTTTATTTTTAATTTTCAGGTTTGGAGCCATAATACTGCTTATGTGAAGAACTGAAGTAACACTTCAGTATACTTAAAGACACTCAATGAAAGTTTCCCCCCACTGTTCTTTCTGGCATGATTACCACTGTCAATACACCGTGTGGAATGATAAGGAAAAATATGAAAAGCATTCGTCCCCCATTTTAGTTCTTAACACACAGGACCAAAGATGTTAGAAAATATGTTACCATAAGTATTGTTTTGTTATATCTTGGCACTCAATTTTCCCTGCTATGGACACGTGAGGTTTTATAATCTGATCCAAGTCAGAAAGAGGTTTACCTGCATAGAATTCTGAAAATTCCATAACTTTATGTCAAAGAATTATTATACTCATTTAAAATTTTCATGAATCTCACCTATTCAAGCCAACAGGATGTAAATAAAAGAACTACATCAGAATAATACACTCTTCCCCCTGAAAATCATCTGTTTTCAACTTCTTCCCTCACATGGTCTTTTATTACAGTGTGAAAAAACACATTCAGATGCTATCGGTGGAAGTGTAACAAAATGGTACAGTATTTTTGAAGGGCAATTGGGTATTACCTATCATCAAAAATGGGAGTCCCTGGGTGGTGCAAACAATTGAAGTGCTCAGCTGCTAACCAAAAGGTTGGAGGTTCAAGTCTACCCAGAGGCACCTTGGAAGAAAGGCCTGGTGATCTACTTCCAAAAAATCAGCCACTGAAAACCCTATGGAGCATGGTTCTGCTCTGACACACATGAGGTTATTATGAGTCAGAACTGACTCAATGGCAACTGGTTTTTTAATCCAGGACTCATTCCATTTCAGAGAATTTACCCTACCAATAATCCAGTACAGGTGCCCAAAGAACATATGCAAAAGCTATTTACTGTCCTAATATTATACTGGTCAAACTGTAAACAATCCATCAAAAGGGAACTGGTTAAATAACATAACCATGTTATTTAATACTACATACATCATTTACTAGGAATAAGATAAATCTACATGCACTGATAGGGAAAGATAACCACAAGTGAAGTGAAAAAAGAAGATTAAATAACAGCCTGTATAGTATTAGTCTATTTGTAAGAAGGAAAAAATTGTTACCCTATCCCTTCTACTTTTATATTCATAGAAAAAGAGTTCTCAATTTCTTTATAGCAGCTATCTCTAATGATCTGATCATTCCTAGAGATACTCTTTTCCTTCAAACAAATCAGTATGTTTGTTAAAAGCATGCATTATTCTTTTTTTTAATTTTTTTTATTTTGTTATTGTTGATGATATATACAGCAAAACATACACCAACTCAACAGTTTCTACATGTACAGTTTGGTGACACTGACAACATTCTTCGAGTTGTGTAATCATTCTCACCCTCCTTTTCTGAGTTGTTCCTCCCCATTAACATAAACTCTCTGCTCCCTAAGGTTCCTGTCTAATCTTGTGAGATGCTGTTGTCAAGTTGATCCCATATAAATAGTTCTTAAAAGAGCATAATGCTCAAGGCAGACTTTTTTCACTAATTAAGCTAAACCATTGTTCAGTTTTAAGAAGACTTTCTCAGAGCAATAGTTTCAAGGGTTCATCTAGTCTCCATGTTTCCACAAAGTCTGGAGCCCATGATAACTTGAAATTCTGTTCTGCATTTTCCTCCTCCCCCCCACCCCCCCTTTTTTTTAAAGACAAGTTGAAGTGGATTTTCTGTTACTTGCAACTGGAAAACTCCCAACATACACTACCTGGATTCAAATAACAGCTCTGCTATGCAGAATCTGTGTCGCTCTGGGAAGTTATTTAACACCTCTGATTCTTAGTTGCCTTCTCTGTGGAGTGGAGGCACCTCCCTTGCACAGCTTCCCGGATAATAATTAACACTACAGCTGGTTAATATTTGGCACAGTCCTGGGAACACCACATGTGCTTAATACATGTAAGTTTTACTGGCATTATTACAGGAGGAAAAGCACAAAGCAAGTGGGATGCAAACCGAATTTGCCTATAGGGTCAAGCAGATATTTAATATAGTCGGGGAAAGCAGACTAGACCCAGATAATGAGGAGTGTTGACATAAGGGGAGGGCAAATGCCTGATTCAAAAGCATTAACACGGGGCGGAGCCAAGATGGCGGAATAAATACATGCTTCCCTTGAGCCCTCTTTACAAAAAAGACCCAAAAAAACAAGTGAAACGAGTGTATTTGTGACAAGCTGGGAGCCCTGAGCATCAAAGGCAAGCTTAGACAACGAACTGAGGGGCAGGGGAATGAAGAGACAGTTCAGAAGTGGAGAGGAGTTACCGCGCCGGAATCGCGGGGAGCCCTCAGGCACCATTTCTGGAGCTGTGGCGGCCGCGGCAAACTAGTTCTAGCCTTCCGCCGCAGTTTCCTCAGGGAGAAGCAGCCAGCCACACAGCCCACTCACACCTCCGGAACCTGAGGAGAAGGGCGCTCTCGGCAAAAGCTAACTACTTGCATATATTTTACCGGCCCCCCCCCCCAAAGCCAGCTCCAGCGGCTGAATCCCTGGGCCTGAGATAGACACTGGTGAGCACCTAGGGCCGTCCTCCCGGCCTGGGGAAGGAAAATATTACCAAGTTCAGGGAAAAGATAATTTGCTAACTCCATTAACCAGGGAAGCTCAGGCCGGAAGCGGCTACTGTCCAGGCATAAACTGTCCGTGGACCTTGAGCACTTTTCCCTTCTGCATGGGCCTGTGTGGGCCTATTTCGGGAGAATAGGCCCTTGTTGGCAAACTCCAACCACTTCAGTTCTGCAGTGGAGAGGTGGGTGTTTGACGTCTGATATTGCTTTGCCTATTAAACAAGGTCCTCACCTACAGACAACAGGGACCTAAGGACTGGTGGATCCACTTAGGTGGCCCAGCCACCCATGACAGGGGTCCAGGGACAACTGGCACCTCCCACTCCTTACGAGAAAACTTTGGGTGCCCACGGTCCCTCTGCAGAGCCCACCCACCAGCATGCTCTAGAGAACAGAGACGCGTTTTCCTCAGAGACACTTGGGGGTCAGTTCTTAGCCCCCTGCCTTGTTCAGAGTGTGACCCACTGCTGCAATCAGATACGGGTATATACGCCAATCACCCCTGCCCCTCTAAGACTGTAGGACAGAGCCAGTACCACACACTGGATATCAGCTACCTGGAAACCTGAGCTGAATTCATACAAGAAAACTGGAATCCTAGACTGATATACTTGATAACAGCTGTAGCCAGCTGGGGACAGGACACCAGAGCTCCAAAGGTGAAAATAATCAAGCTAGCTCCCTCAAGCAAACCACAGGAGTATACCAAAACAAAACAAAGCAAGCAGCTAAGACACAGTAAGCAAGCATAAACTAATACAATAACTTATAGCTGGCTTGGAGACAATAGTCAGTATCAAGTCACATAAAGAAACAGGCCATGATCACCTCAACAGGCTCTCAAAACAAAGAATCCAGGGATCTTTTACATGAAAGTGCATTCCTGGAATTACCAGATGCAGAATACAAAAGTTTAATATACAGAACCCTTCAAGACATCTGGAAGGAAATGAGGCAATACGCAGAACACGCCAAGGAACACACAGATAAAGCAACTGAAGAAATCAGAAATATTATTCAGGAACATAATGAAAAGTTTAATAACCTCGAAAAATCCATAGAGAGCAATCAGAAATTCAGAAGATTAACAATAAAATTACTGAATTAGATAAGTCAATAGAAACTCAGAGGAGCAGAATTGAGCAAGTAGAAGCTAGAATTTCTGAATTCAAAGATAAATCACTTGAAACTAATATATTTTATGAAAAATCAGATAAAAGAATTTTAAAAAATGAAGAAAACTTAAGAATCATGTGGGACTCTATCAAGAGAAATAACCTACGAGTGATTGGAGTACCAGAACAGGGAGGGACGACAGAAAATACAGAGAAAATTGTTCAGGATTTGTTGGCAGAAAACTTCCCTGATATTGTGAAAGATGAGAAGATATCTATCCAAGAGGCTCATCGAACTCCACATAAGGTAGATCTTAAAAGAAAGTCACCAAGACATATTATGATCAAGCTTGCCAAAACCAAAGATCCCACCAAAAGACCCACTGCTGTCGAGTCGATATAAAGAGACAATTATAAGAGCAACGAGGGATAAAAGAAAAGTCACCTACAAGGGAGAGCCAATAAGAATAAACTCGGACTACTCAGCAGAAACCATGCAGGCAAGAAGATAATGGGATGACATATACAAAAAATTGAAGGAAAAAAATTCCCGCCAAGAATCATATATCCATCAAAACTGTCTCTTAAATGTGAAGGTGAAATTAAGACATTTCCAGATAAACACGATTTGAAGGAATTCGTAAAAGCCAATCCAAAACTACACAAAATACTAAAGGGAGTTCTTTGTTAGAAAATCAATAATATCAGGTATCGACCCGAGACTAGAACACTGGGCAGAGCAACCAGAAGTCAACCCAGAAAGGGAAATCCAAAAAATTTAAAAAAAAAAGCAAGATTTCAAAAAAAAAAAAAAAAGGCCCAACACAGGGTAACGGCAATGTTATTATATAAAAGAAGACAACATTAAAATAATAAAGAGTGACTAAGAAATGTAATCATACACCGTCCATATGGAGAGGAAGATATGGCGAAACAAAGAAATAAAAGTTAGTTATAAATTTAGAAAAATAGGGGTAAATAATCAGGTAACCACAAGGAGACAAACTATCCCACTCATCAAAATAAAATACAAGTGAAAAATAGAGAATCAGCAGAAACAAAATCGACAACAACAAATACGAGGAAAGGACAACATACAAATAAAATCTACTCAGCACATAAAATCAAGTGGGAAAAAGAAGCTGTCAACACACCAAAAAAGACAGCAAAATGATAGCACTAAATTCATACCTATCCATAACTACCCTGAATGTAAGTGGATTAAATGCACCAATAAAGAGACAGGGAGAGGCAGAATGGATTAAAAAACAAGATCCGTCTATATGCTGCCTACAAGAGACACACCTTAGACTTAGAGACACAAACTAAAACTCAAAGGATGGACAAACATGTATCAAGCAAACAATCAAAAAAGAGCAGGAGTGGCAATATTAATTTCTGACAAAATAGACTTTAAAGTTAAATCCATCAGAAAGGATAAGGAAGGGCACTATATAATGATTAAGGGGACAATACACCAAGAAGATATAACCATGTTAAATATTTATGCACCCAATGACAGGGCTGCAAGATACATAAAACAAACTCTATCAGCATTGAAAAGTGAGAGAGCTTCACAATGATAGTAGGAGACTTCAACACACCACTTTCGGTGAAGGACAGGACATCTAGAAAGAAGCTCAATAAAGGCACGGAAGATCTAAACGCCACAATCAACCAACTTGACCTCGTAGACATACACAGAACACTCCACCCAATAGCAACCAACTATACTTTCTTTTCTAGTGCACATGGAACATTCTCTAAAATAGACCACATATTAGGTCATAAAGCAAGCCTCAGCAGAATCCAAAACATTGAAATATTACAAAGCATCCTCTCTGACTGTAAGGCCATAAAAGTAGAAATCACTACCAGGAAATGCAGGGGAAAGAAATCAAACACTTGGAAACTGAACAATACCCTGCTCAAAAAAAGACTGGATTATATAAGACATTAAGGATGGAATAAAGAAATTCAGAGAATCCAATGAGAATAAAAACACTTCCTAACAGATCCTTTGAGACACAGCAAAAGTGGTGCTCAGAGGCCAATTTAGATCAATAAATGCACACATCCAAAAAGAAAAAAGGGCCAAAATCAAAGAACTATCCCTACAACTTCAACAAATGGAAAGAGAGCAACAAGAGAAACCCACAGGCACCAGAAGAAAACAAATAATAAAAATTAGAGCTGAACTAAAGGAAATAGAAAACAGAAAAACAATTCAAAGAATTAACAAGACCAGAAGCTGGTTTTTTAAAAAACTCAACAATATTGATAGATCATTGGACAAATTGACAAAAGAAAAACAGGAAAGGAAGCAAATAACCTGAATAAGAAATGAGATGGGCGATATTGCAACAGACCCAACTGAAATTAAAAGAATCATATCCGATTACTATGAAAAACTATACTGAAACAAATTTGAAAACCTAGAAGAAATGGATGAACTCTTAGAAACACACTACCTACCTAAATGAACACAAACAGAGGTAGAACAACTAAATAGACCCATAACAAAAGAAGAGATTGAAAAGGTAATCAAAAAACTCCCAACAAAAAAAGCCCTGGTCTGGACAGCTTCACCGCAGAGTTCTACCAAACTTTCAGAGAAGAGTTAACACCACTACTACTAAAGGTATTTCAGAGCATAGAAAAGGATGGAATACTACCAAACTCATTCTATGAAGCCACCATATCCCTGATACCAAAACCAGGTAAAGACACCACAAGAAAAGAAAATTGTAGACCTATATCCCTCATGAATGTAGATGCGAAAATCCTCAACAAAATTCTAGCCAATAGAATTCAACAACATACCAAAAAAATAATTCACCATGACCAAGTGGGATTCATACCAGGTATGCAGGGATGCTTCAACACTAGAAAAACAATTAATATAATCCACCACATAAATAAAACAAAAGATAAGAATCACATGATTTTATCAATTGATGCAGAAAAGGCATTTGACAAAGTTCAACACTCATTCATGATAAAACCTCTTAGCAAAATAGGAATAGAAGGAAAACTTCTCAACATAATAAACGGCATTTATACAAAGCCAACAGCCAACATCACCCTAAAAGGAGAGAGCCTGAAAACATTCCCATTGAGATCGGAAACCAGACAAGGACGCCCTTTATCACCACTCTCATTCAGCATTGTGCGGGAAGTCCTAGCCAGAGCAATTAGGCTAGATAAAGAAATAAAGGGCATCCAGATTGGCAAGGAAGAAGCATCTCTATTTGCAGATGACATGATCTTATACACAGAAAACCCTAAAGAATCCTCCAAAAAACTACTGAAACTAAGAGAAGAGTTCAGCAGAGTATCGGGATACAAGATAAACATACAAAAATCACTTGGATTCCTCTACACCAACAAAAAGAACTTTGAAGCAGAAATCACCAAATCAATGCCATTCACAGTAGCCCCAAGAAGATAAAATACTTAGGAATCAATCTTACCAGAGACGTAAAAGACTACAGTACACTTTTGCAAGAAACCAAAAGAGACTTAGTAAGTGGGAGAACATACCTTGCTCATGGATAGGAAGACTTAACATTATAAAAATGTCTATTCTTCCAAAAGCCATCTATACATTTAATGCAATTCCAATCCAAATCCCAAGGACAATCTTTTATGAGATGGAGAAACAAATCACCAATTTCATATGGAAGGGAAGGAGGCCCCAGATAAATAAGGCATTACTGAAAAAGAAGAAGAAAGTGGGAGGCCCTACTTTACCTGATTTTAGAACCTATTATACCACCACAGTAGTCAAAACAACCTGGTACTGGTACAACAACAGATACATGGACCAATGGAACAGAATGGAGAATCCAGACATAAATCCATCCACATATGAGCAGTTCATATTTGACAAAGGCCCCAAATCACTTAAATGGGGAAAAGACAGTCTTTTTAACAAATGGTGCTGGCAGAACTGGATATCCACCTGCAAAAAAATGAAGCAAGACCCATACCTCATTCCATGCACAAAAACTAACTCAAAATGAATCAAAGACCTAAATATAAAATCTAAAACGATAAAGATCATGGAAGAAAAAACAGGGACAATGTTAGGAGCCCTAATACATGGCATAAACAGTACATAAAACATTATAAAGAACGTAGAAGAAAAACTAGATAGCTGGGAAAAAAAAAAAAAAAAGATAACTGGGAGCTCCTAAAAATCAAACACTTATGCTCATCCAAACACTTCACCAAAAGAGTAAAAAGACTACCTACAGACTGGGAAAACGTTTTTAGCTAGGCATTTCTGATCAGCGCCTGATCTCTAAAATCTACATGATACTGCAAAACCTCAACTGCAAAAAGACAAATAACCCAATTAAAAAATGGGCAGAAGATATGAATAGACACTTCACTAAAGAAGACATTCAGATAGCTAACAGATGTATGAGGAAATGCTCACGATCATTAGCCATTAGAGAAATGCAGATCAAAACTACAATGAGATTTCATCTCACTCCAGCATGGCTGGCATTAATCCAAAAAACACAAAATAATAAGTGTTGGAGAGGTTGTGGAAAGACTGGAACACTTCTACACTGCTGGTGGGAATGTCAAATGGTACAACCACTTTGGAAATTGATTTGGCGCCTCCTTAAAAAGTTAGAAATAGAACTACCATAGGTTCCACCAATCCCACTCCTTGGAATATATCCTAGAGAAATAAGAGCCTTTACATGAACAGATATATGCACACCCATGTTTATTGCAGCACTGTTTACAATAGCAAAAACATGGAACCAACCAAGGTGCCCATCAATGGATGAATGGATAAATAAATTATGGTATATTCACACAATGGAATACTACACATCGATAAAGAACAGTGAGGAATCTGTGAAACATTTCATAACATGGAGGAACCTGGAAGGCATTATGCTGAGTGAAATTAGTCAGTTGTAGAAGACAACTATTATAAGAACTTGAGAAACCATTTAAACTGAGAAGAAAACATTCTTTTGTGGTTACGAGAGCAGAGAGGGAGGGACGGTGGGAGAGGGAGATTCTCAGATAGTAGATAAGAACTACTTTAGGTGAAGGGAAAGACAGCACACAATACAGGGGAGGTCAGCACAATTGGACTAAACCAAAAGCAAGGAAGTTTCCTGAATAAACTGAATGCTTTGAAGGCCAGTGTAGCAGAGCAGGGGTCTGGGGACCATGGTTTCTGGGGACATCTAAGTCAATTGGTATAATAAAATCTATTAAGAAAACATTCTGCATCCCACTTTGAAGGGTGGCGTCTGGGGTCTTAAACACTAGCAAACAGCCATCTAAGATGTATCAATTGTTCCCAACCCACCTGGATCAAAGGAGAATGAAGAACACCAAGGATACAAGGCATTTACGAGCCCAAGAGACAGAAAGGGCCACATGAACCAGCAACTACATCATCCTGAGACCAGAAGAACTAGATGGTGCCCAGCTACAACCGATGACTGCCCTGACAGGGAACACAACAGAGAACCTGTGGGGGAGCAGGAGAGCAGTGGGATGCAGACCCCAAATTCTCATAAGACCAGACTTAATGGTCTGACTGAGACTGGAAGGACCCTGGAGGTCATGGCCCCCAGACCTTCTATGGGCCCAGGACAGGAACCATTCCCAAAGCCAACTCTCCAGACATGGATTGGACTGGACAATTGGTTGGAGAGGGATGCTGGTGAGGAGTGAGCTTCTTGGATCATGTGGACACTTGAGACTAGGTTGGCATCTCCTGCCTGGAGGCGAGATGAGAGGGTGGAGGGGGTTAGAAGCTGGCGAAAAGGACACGAAAAGAGAGAGTGGAGGGAGAAAGCAGGCTGTCTCATTAGGGTGAGAAATTGGGAGTATGCAGCAAGGTGTATATGGGTTTTTGTGTGAGAGATTGACTTAATTTGTAAACTTTCACTTAAAACACAATAAAAATTATTTAAAAAAAAAAAGCATTAATACTTTCAAATTTACAAACTCAGTGAGGTTCAAACCAAGTTAAGTATGAGGGCTGCTAGTTTGCAACAGGGCTTCAAACTGGTTAGAACCCCTGCTAAGAATTTGCATTTCTAACAATTTCCCTGCTGAGAATTTGTGTTTCCAACAAGCCCTACATAAGGATCACCTGGGGATCTTGTTAAAATGTAAATTTTGATTCAGTACATCTGGGGTGGAAATGCAACCTCTCAGCAGGGGTTTGAACTGAAAAATGACTGGATTTGAAGCCCTGGTTTGGAAATCCTGCAGAGCAATTAAAGCATGAATGTTTCAGTCAAGGGCACAGCTGTGGCCATGAGGTGCAGCTGCCCAGTTCTGGGTGTTCCCATGTCTTAGGGCTCTAGGGCAAGGAGACCTCATGATGATTCCTCAGCCTTTTTCCCCACCTATACACCCTACTCCCAAAGCAAGAGAATCAAAGGGCCTTTGAAACCAAGGCTCTCCTTTTATTTGAAAACCAAGCATGACCACTCTCTAGTTTTAATCTTCCCTTTCCCTAGTCTGTGCCTTCAAGCACCTTTTCTGGGGAAAGCATGTTTGCACCTACGCTGGCAGATCTGAGTCCCTGGCCACATGCCAGCTGAGATGGGGCTCTTTCCATGCCCGCCCACCCCAGCAGCCTGCAATCCAGACTTTGGAGGGGCTCACTGAGAGCTGTACGAGCTGGAGGAGACTGGCCGTCAAGACCGCAGGCGATCCAGGTTAGATCTGAGAGCTGTAGGAGCTGGAGGAGATTGGCCGTCAAGTTCGCAGGCGACCCAAGTTAGATCAAGGTGCCCTCCACACTTGCTCATCTCTTTGAAATGAGCGTGCCTCATGCTGGTTGGAGCATCTGTAATAGCAAAGGACTTGGGGCAGAATTGGGGCTTACAATAAACCAAAGAACCCAAACCCATTGCTGTTGAGTCAATTTCAACTCATGGCGACCTCGTGCTACAGAGTAGAACTGAGCTCTGTAGGATTTTCTTGGCTGTTATCTTTACTGAAGCAGAAGCAGATCACCAGGCCTTTCTTCCTCAGTGCTACCGGGTGGACGCAAACCGCCAAACCTTTAGGTCAGTAGCTGATCCCAAACTGCTTGCGCCACTCAGGGACCTTGGGTTTACAATAATCATTATCATACATGGAATGCTCCGCATATGCCGACACTCTTCAGGTATTACGTTTTTATCACATCCATTTTACACAGAAGAAAGCATCAGTGATGTTAAGGAACTTGCCTAGAGTCACAATGCTAATAGGTGGCAGAGCCAGACTATGAACCCAGATAAGCATAAACCTAAAGCTCTTGTTTAGCCACCATACTATAATGCCTACCAGGGAGAGTATGCACTGACGAGTTGGTATGATTGTTCTGGGCCATTTGACAATTGTATACATTATTGCTTATTATGAAAGAATAAGTCTGATCCATACATCAATCTTCTCTCAATCTGATTAGTATGGTGGTCCTTAAACATGTCCACAAATTCTTTGGTACCACTCCAATCAAGAGGGAGGGATTAATTCCTCCTTCCTTGAATATGGGCTGGCTTCTAACAAATAGAATATGGCAGAAGTAATGCCTTATGATTTCTGAGGCTATGTTATAAAAAGCAATAATGTTTCCACCTGGCTCCACCTCTTGGGATGTGAAAGCAGGCATTATTCTCCATAAAAACTTTAACATTAGGGAAACAAAATATCCCAAAGGCTTGTTCCTAGTAAAAGAAAAGTGACCGAATAGAAACAGATTTTAAATCAGGCAATCAGACTCTCGATAAATGCACATATTTTCAGGAAATATTTAATAGTAGGTTTTAAATATAAAAAGTACATCCTTAAGAAACAACAAGTCACAATTAAAATATGGTGAACTAAAAAGTCACAACTGTCAGTCTCTGCCCCATATCCTCCGAGTATATGGGGGCAGGAGTGTGATGATTACAAAATTGCTATTCATTCCCTAATGTTTAGTGAGATTAAGCAAACCAGTTTTTCCACATGTACATCAAAACAGATCAGTAAAACTGGTTTTGAGCACAAGGAAGAAGTGCAGTTGTCTTAAATCTGTTTAAAAATGTAAGCTTATGATCTTTATTTGATCTAATATAAAATTCCACAAGTAAATGTTTAGCTTCTAGAATGGTGTTTCTAATATGCCAGGGAAACCAAATTATAGTCCTATCTTCCAATCCTCCTAGACTAAAAATTTTTCTCTAGATCAGAGTGCCCCAAAGCCTACATGATTAAAACTAAAGGTGACATAACTACAACAGCTGAAAAACAATCCCAGGTAACTTAAAAAATAATTATTCTGTGTACCTAAAATTAAGAAAACCAGACTGGTACCAGAATTAACCAGGGTACGAAGGATCACACAGGAATCAAGAGACCTTAATGGGAAGTTTAATCTTTTACTTGAATGAGGCAAAGGCTACAATTTCGTAGTTTTCCCAAGAAAATAAGAACACTTAATCGCTGCATTATAAAACGATAAAGCCGTTTCATCAAAGAGTTAATTTAATTTACCTACATGAAATTGTTAATTAAAATATGCTATTCCTTTAAGAAGAAATTAAAAAAAAACAAAAGCCCATTGCTGTCAAGTTGATTCCGACTCATAGCGACCCTAAAGGACAGAGCAGAACTGCCCCATAGAGTTCCCAAGGTGCGCCTGGTGGATTTGAACTGCTAACCTTCTGCAGCAGCTGCAGCACTTAACCACTATGCCACCAGGGTTTCCTAAGAAGAAACAGAATAAACAATTCCAATGCTTAAGTCTGCAATAACTGAAGTAAAACTAAACCATGGCAGGTTGCTATACTAGTCTTCTGTGTAAGTCACAAATATTTTTTGAACATACTATGTAGAGTACTGCTCTAGACATTGAAGCTCAATGGCAAACAAAATAGACAAGATCTCTGCTTTCACAGCGCTTACATTCTACCTTACAATAAAATAACAAGAGAAAACGGGGTAACAAGACAAAGTGAGTGGGGTAAGAAGGTTTCTTGGAGGACATGGTATTTGAGTTAAGACCTGAATGGCAAGAAAGATACAGCTATGTGGGAGCAGAACTCTCCAGGCAAAGACAATACAAAGTATAAAAGTACTAATAAAAAATCTTAATAGAATGTGTTTATATCAAGTTCTTTTAATAAAAAGCATTATTCAGTTACTCCTATGAAAATCAGTTTGAGCATCACTGACTGAAAAACTCTAAATGACAAACAAATGGCATGAAATGATCAGGACAGGATTAAAATGAGAATGACATCAGTTCATAAGAACCACTTCATTGAGTACTTGCTGTATGTGCTAATTTATATTGTCTCATTTGCAGGCTGAAGAACTGTAAGATATCCATACTACTTACAATTAATCATATTTAAAGCAACCTTGTGATAGAGTAGGTCAGAAGTGGTTGAACAGATGAAGATAATCTTATTCTTAAATAATGCAAAATTTCACAAACCAAGCTAGCACTTCACTTATTAGATTTACAAAAATGTTGAAAATTCTAAAATCTGAGGTTGATGAGGACAAGAGTGAAAGGACCCTCTTATTCACTGTAGTTGTACTATGAATTGGTTTAACTTCTTTTGATAACAAATTGTCACTAGCTACCAAAATTGACAATGTGCATATTCCTTAGCCCACTTCTGTGAATTTGCTATATGGAGTTCCATATGATCGTACAAAACTATGTGAAAATATTCTTTATATACTGCTACAGTAGTGAAAAACTAGAAACAGTTCAAATGCTCATCAGTAAGGGATCAAACAAATGAATCATTGAACATCTACCATATGGAATAGTGTGCAGAGCATTAAAAAGGTTATGAACTGATATACACAAATTTAAAAGCATACAATACACAGGAAAATACTGTATAATGATTCGTATAATTCCTTTTGTGTAAATGAAAAGTGTGGCTTATAGATAATTTATACAAACATACTTGTTTGTATATGCATAAAAAATACCTAGAAGAGCGTATTCTAAGATGTTACCAGTGGTTTTCTCCATTAAGAATGGGATTGGTGAGGGAAGAGAGAAGAGAAAGGGCAAACAGAAGGCTCCTTTTTTAATTTTATAAACACCTGTACTACTTTTTTTTTTCCTAAACAGTGAACATGGATTAGAGAAACTTCTAAAAACTTTTTTAAAAAACAAAAATGTGAGCTTACCTACCGCTTTGGGCAGGGATGATATTTTTCCAGGGCTCTTCATATCAGGGAACACAGAAATAGTCCCAAATATTGAGCCAAATATTAAAATGAAATTCCATTTGTATTGCAATGAAAATGATTTCACAGAAGCAGTGTATTTAGGGTATCTTTTAACTACATTTCAATGACTGACATTCTATCATGTAAAATAAAATCTATCGTGGTTTGCAAGGTCTTTCAGAATCTAGTCCTGGAGCTCTCAAACTTAACATTCATGGAATTCAGCTGTGGACCATGTTAAATGTAGACTTGGATTCAGTAGTCTGGGATGGGCCTAAGAGTACCCATTTCTAACAAGTTCTGCAGACCATACTTTGAGCAGCAAGGATCTAGCCCAAGTTCATACCTTACCACTCCCCACACTTGAGATGTAGTGAATTGACCCCTCCCTCCCACACACACACCATGTTCTCTACCCCTCTGTGCCTTTTTACAGCTTATTCTTCTGCCTAAGTGTTTTTCCCCTCACCTCCTCCACCTCAAAAACCTTTACTCTTTGTTAGAGGTTTAGTTCAAACATCGCAGATATTTCAGGCAGAAGCAGATGCTGCTTCTTTTGTACTCCCTGAGGCTCCTATGCGTTTATGTTCCAGCATTTATTGTATTTGTTATGTACATGTCCGTCTCCTCTAGAAGACTGAGTTTAAGAATATGAAATATCTTGCATCCTCAGTACACTGATATTCAATAAATGTTTTCTGTGAGGAAAAGTCACTAAGATATTGGGTTTCTGCCACCACCTTTTAAAATAACAATTGTCACAATCACTTTCATTCCATAACATTTTCTTTAATATTCAATAAAAATAGGTAATCTCTTAAATCAAAATAAGACAACACTTAGATTAAAAGTTAAAATGTCACACTATTTGATGAGATGTTTACCTTATTGTTGGAAAAAAAAGGTCAAGTAAATTCACTCAATTTGAGGGTAAAGAGGGAAGAGCAAAGATTGGTACTCTTTTAGCTTAAATACTTAGAGAAAAAATAAGAAGAGCATCGAATTTCTAATATACCTTTCCCTCCTTTAATTTTTAGAACTCTGTTATTGTATTTTAAAAACAACAGCAAAATAACACCTTAAATCAAATGCATTCCCACTCACCTTCCTCGTCTATCCATTTCATGGTGAAGAGCTGTTCATTGTCAAAAGAACACATATCTCGAACCTCACTGCAAAGGCCCTCAAAGGAGATTGAAGGTTCAAAATGTGTTATCATGATATCCCTGAAAAAGAAAAGCAGTTTTAAGTTTGACAATTATTAAAACAAATAATGCTCTACCTATTACTGAGCATCTGACAACTTGATCGACTTCTCAATTCTGTGTGTGCATCAAAATACATGACTTCCAATAAACTACTATCTCTGTAAAGTAAAAATAAAATAATGATTGAAAAATACTGGATTTGTGAGAAACTTTAATACAAACTTCCCTCCTAACTCAGGAAGCCCACCCTAATTGCCCCGAGAGATGGCAGTTCTACTTCTGCTTTATTGCTAGTTATCAGAAACTCACTCCTTGCTGAGGCAGTCTACTCCACAGAGGAACAGCTCTGGCACTGATACGTTTCTGCCTTAGATTTAACTGAAATCTGTTCCAATTTCTTTTTTAATATTTATTTTATTTTTCGTGAGAATATACAGAGCAGATCATACACTCATTCAACAATTTCTACAAGTACAGTTCAATGACACTGTTGAATTCTTCACGCTGTCAGTATTCTCACTATCTCTTCCCACTGCCCTCAACTATGTGTTGAGTTACTGCTGCCAATTTAATCTGACATAGATTATTCTTTAAAGGAGCGCAATGCTCAAGGCAAACATTCCTTACTAATTCAGCTGAACTGTTGTTTGGTTGGAAACCCTGGTGGCATAGTGATTTAAGGACTACGGCTGCTAACCAAGTGGTTGGCAGTTTGAATCCACCAGGCACTCCTTGGAAACTCTATGGGCCAGTTCTACTTTGACCTATAGGGTTGCTAGGAGTCAGAATCGACTCGATGGCAGTGGTTTTGGTTTCTGGTTTGGTTGTTTGGTTTAAAGATGACTTCAGGGGATAGTTTCAGTTCAAAGTCAAAAAGCTTTCTTAGGGCAACAGATTCGGGAGTTTCTCAACCCTCAATGGGCCCAGTAAGTGTGGGTTCTATAAGAAACCTGAAATTCCACATTTTCTCTCCTTTAGGTCAACACTCATCTATTGAATCCTTGATCAAAATGTTCAGTAACAGCAACCAGGTACCATCCAATCCTTCTGGTCTCACTGCAAAGGAAGCAGCAGTTGCTGGAGTCAATTAGACCTACAGTCCAGTCCTTCTTCAATTGCTGGGTCTCCTCCTTCCTCTGCTGCTCCAGGTAAATGGAGACCAATTGTTGTATCTGATTCCAATTTATGTTCTCACCCTGGTCCCACAACTTCCAACAGAAATACTCTATTACAGACACCTGGTTTACTCACAACCCTGACACATACAAGATCTTGATCATCCAAATCCTTAATCCCGACATTCCCTCAGGTTATGGCTCAGTTTGTGGGAGGAAAAACTACTCTTTAATGGGCACTTCAACATCAACTTCCATTAAACATTAACTTCCATTAAAACTTTTTCAGCCACATAAGACAAATGGTCTTTACTTCTAAATCCGTCCAACTTGTAGCTTACGTTCCACCTTTTGTTATTTAACTTACCATACACTTGATGGCACGTCCTCAACTGAATTGTAAACAACTAGAAGGCAAGAATTCTTGGAACTTCCTAATATATTCCCATAACTATTTAGGCACTCAAATAGTTCTTGACTCAACGTGGAAGAAATATTTCCTATGAGAAATCCACCTTCCAGAAAATGTACTTTTAACAAGGAAATATTAGTTTGTTTTCTTTTCCTATAAACATTTATAGAATACTTATCATTTTCCAGGTGTCTAAACCTTCTTTGATTTAATCTTCCCAATAACTGTCAAATTAGACATACATATTACACAGATTTAAAAAGCAAGGTACAAGGCATACTTGCTAAAAATCTCATAGGAAATGGAATATGAATCCAAATCCAACTCTCCTAAAGATATTTTTGGTAGATGCTGTGATCTGACCTTTTTTCCCCTCTACCCTCCAAACCCCTATCCCCATCCACCTAGGTCCCCCAACAGCAATAGAGGATTTATTATACCAGCTGCTAGGAGTGCTGCCAGAAGGCAATCCTCAGTTGTCAGACCCCTTCAGAGGTTGATTCCTAACCTATGGTCACATCTCCTTCCTGGAGAAGCCCACACCAATGACTGAACCTAAAGGTATTAAGGGCACTAAATGCAACTTGCAAGAGCTCTGAAATGTCAACCCATGTTCAGAACTCCTTGGAAAGTCAACTGAGGTTTCTGCCGAGACTTTAGTGCAGCTTGACTGCTGCCTAAACTTGCTTCCTTCCTAGCCCTTTTATTCCACAGGTGTTGATCCCAAGAGTACTCCTTAATAAACCTCCTGCAAGCTAATCTCCTGAGACATCACTTTCCACAGTAGCATCCACCCAATGCATAACTATTAACAAATGGTATTTTTTTACAAAAACATAATGGGTACAATCAATTAATCCCACTTTAAGAGATCGGCTGATGAAAAACATAATCATTGTTTTGGAGATTAAATTAGTCTACCTTGGTACATGAAGGTAATTTTCCTTATTCTTCAGAGAACAAACACTGCCAGCACATATGACTTATTTATTTTTTATAATCTATCTTCTCTGACTAAATGTAAAATCCATGAAAGCAGGCATTTTGTTTTGCTTATTACTGTATCACCAATACCTGAAGCAGAGCCTGGGTGTTCTATTAATATATCCTGAGTGAATGGAAGTGTCATATGTTGTACTCTAAAAAAAGCATGGGGAAATGTAGAAATAAAAAGCGTATCAGAAAGGAGAAATGCCATATAAAAGGCAGCCATACTATAATGGTTAAAAGCAGAAAACTAAAGCCAGGATGCTTGGGTTTAAATCCTGGCTCTAGGACTTACCAGCTGTGTGACCTTGAGGAGTTAGGTAAATTCTCTGTGGCACAATTTCCTAGCATATAGCATAAGATATATGTGTTTAATCAATTAAAAAAAAAATTGTATTCATATATACTTTAAATAGAAATGAAACCTCATTACAGGATAAAAGTAATCCAATCTTCTAAAAGCAATACACAGATGCTTCTGGTTTAATATGGTAGAGGGAACACACAAGTACATTTCTTCCTTCCTAAGGATCCACTAAAACAACAAATTATCAAAGCCTTAGAAAACAAAAAAGGTGCCAACAGCACACCAGGAAGTATAAGAAAATCCTGGATGACTGAAAACAGATGGGATAAAATTGATTGAGAAAACATATTAGCCCAAAACAGCAAAAGTAAGGGGAACCTTTAAAAAAAGTTTTACTGACACTGTTTAACTGATACAAGATTACCTCTCCTTCTCTAAGCATTTAATCACACTACTTGGCTCTTCAAGTGTATAATATTTACATAATCATTCATTGTAAATTCTTCTTTTAAAATTGCTTTAAAGAAAAACTTAGGAGTTAAATAGAATAACAATGTTATAAACCTCTGCAATATAAAAATTACTAAGAAAAATCAGGATGTGGAGAAGTGTAAATTCAAAAATGTCTATCTTTCCTACTGTAGAGTCAATATTATGTCTAAAGTTAATAATTTAAAAATAAAAGTGGGGGAAGGTTTAAGTATATTATATAAGGTTCTAAACGTAACCACAACAAGAACTAAACACAGTCAGGCCAGGAAATAACATCGAAATGTTAAATTCCTCATCTCTCACATTGATCAAGTGATACAATAAAATAAAATAAAATTTTAAACATGGTTAATTCTAAATGGTGGAACTAGGGGGTGGGGAGAGACTGGAGGTGGAAGGAAGGTGTACTTTTTACTTAGGCCCTTCTGAATGGTATGTTGTTTGTTCCATCAAGTTGATTTTGACTCGCAGTGACCCCATATGTGCAGAGTAGAACTGCTCTGCAGAGTTTTCAAGGCTGTGACTTTGCAGAGCAGGTTGCTGGGTCCGTCTTTTAAGGCACCTCTGGGTAGGTTCAAACTGGTAACCCTCCAGCTAGTAGTTGAGTGCGGAACAGTTTGTGCCACCCAGGGATTCATTTCTGAATGGCACAGATTATTATTAATTTTTATACCATGGGAGTACATGATTTTTATAAAATTATATTTAGATTTTTTTAATTTTAAAGGAAATAAAAATTAAAAACAGTTCCATCTTCTAACGACATCAAAAGAGAACATGCTTGCCTTAAAGCAACATTTCTTTCAAAAGTACTCTCAAGGCTACTAGTACAAGGAGATAAAGAGTTGGTAGGCTGTATTTTGGAATTATATCAGAGGAGAAAGAAAGGCTTCTACAGAGCTGTATAACAAAAAAAAAACCAAACCTACTGCCGTCGAGTCGATTTCGACTCATAGCGACCCTATAGGGCAGAGTAGAACTGCCCGATATAGAGTTTCCAAGGAGCACCTGGCAGATTCAAACCGCTGACCTTTTGGTTAGCAGCCGTAGCACTTAACCACTAAGCTGCTAGGTTTTCCTATAGAGCTCTATAGAGCCTCCTTTTTGAATGCAAGGGAAAAAATTAATATATCAGATACCATCAAAATACAAATTTCTTATTAAGGTCCATATTGAGTTAAACTAAACACATTCATAAGTATATCTGTAAGAAACAGGGATCTCTCAGAAATCTTATTTTTCAAAAACAAAATATATTTCTAGAACATACAAATTGCATGAGTACTGCATTCGGGAAATCTGCTGCAAAAGGCCTCTTTAAAGTGTTAAAAAGCAAAGATGTCACCTTGAGAACTAAGGTGTGCCTGACCCAAGCCATGGTATTTTCCATCACCTCATATGCACGCAAAAGTTGGACAATGAATACGGAAGACCAAAGAAGAACTGATGCCTTTGAACTGTGGTGTTAGTGAAGAACGCTGAATATATCTAACGAACAAATCTGTCTTGGAAGAGGTATAGCTAGAGCACTGCTTAGAAGGGAGGATGTTGAGACTTCATCTTAAATACTTTGGACATATTATCAGGAGGCACTGATCCCTGGCGAAGGATATCATGCTTGGTAAAGTAGAGGGTCCACAAAGAAGAGGAAGACCCTCAGTGAGATGGACTGACACTGTAGCTGCAACCAATAGGCTCAAACATAGCAATAATTGTGAGGATGGTGCAGGACCAGGCAGTGTTTCATTCTGCTGTACCATAGGGTCGGTATGAGTTGGAACTGACTTGATGGCACCTAACAACAACATGGAAACCCTGGTAGCATAGTGGTTAAGTGCTACGGCTGCTAACCAAAAGGTCAGCAATTCAAATCGACCAGGTGCTCCTTGGAAACTACATGGGGGCAGTTGTACTCTGTCCTATAGGGTCACTCTGAGTTGGAATAGACAGCAATGGGTACGGGAAACAACAACACAAATATTTTCAAACCATCTGTATAATCCTTAAAAAATTTAGGTACATAAGCCCTAAAGAGATTCAAATAAGGTGCTTTTCTTTATGAACTGCCACTCTTTATAAGTTCCAGGAACTAAAACATATGAGAGTTTTATACAAACACTTCCTAAATACTGTATTTTATGCAAATAATGTCCGCCTTCTACGTTTGTTTGCCAAGAACACCCTCCTCTTACAAGGTATTTTTGTAAGCATGCTATGCTAATTTTTGCAAGGGGAGGGTACACTTGGCAGGCAAACGTAGGAGGTGTGCGTTATTTGCGTAAAAATATGGTAAGAGGAAAAGCACCATGTTCATACACTTCATAATAACCATATTCTTATTATAGTACCAAAGCTAAAAGTAAACTACAAAGCAAAGATATTACATTCTGAAGGAATAAAACAAATTATGCATAGACGATTTTTTTCCTCTGGTTTTGAGTGTTAGCATAAATTGTCTTACCACTAGTCTTCAACAGAATATTGCCTGCTTTACCACAAAAAGATTCCGAAAATAACAAATTTAGATATAATTTTAGTTGAATTTTAAAAAGAGAGGCTGGAAAAAAACATTTTTCAACTTTGCTATTGGGCTTCAGAAGACAAACTGCCTTAAATATTTATTATACTCCTTTTTTTTTATGTTCTTATATACAGAATCTAACGGTTTTCCTTAGGACTAACTGCTTTTATAAAAGACCTGAAAAAGAGCCATATTCAGACCTTCTCCTATCTCAACATAACCTTTCCTCCTAAATTAAAAAAAAAGTTTATTCGGGGGAAAAAAGACAAAGTTTTGTTTGCAGTCACTCATGTACTGATTTAGGCAAGGATTGTCCACGGATGGTAAGACCATGGGGTGGAAGGTTTGGGGGGACATCCATTGCTGTGGAGTCAATTCCAACTCATAGTAACCCCATGGGACACAGGAGAACTGCCCCATAGGTTCTCCAAGGCTGTACTCTTTATGGAAGCAGACTGTCACATCTTTCTCCCACTGAGCAGCTGGTAGTAGGTTCAAACTGCCAGCCCGCTGGTTAGCAGCTGAGCTGCCAATATCTAGATATCTAGAAACCCAACTTCTGCTTCCTGCTTACCCTGCTTGCCCCTGGACCATCAGAGATATTCCATAACATCAATAATGTTAACAAACTATTGATGGCTATTTTTTAATATGCTTAGAAATTAATAGTAAAATATTAAATACATTTCATTATAGTTCAGTATTCTATATGTCAAAACTATTTCCATTTCTCCACAGATGTTCCACAGAATAAAGCTTTGTTATCTGGTTACAAGCTGTCTATGTAAGTATAGCACTCTATATGCTATTTGTTCACTTTGTGATCACTGTTCGCATTAAACCTGATTACATGCTTCTTATACAGATATCTCAGGTAGGCACAATTACTTCATTTTGCTAACAAATGCTATTACCTTTTAGTCCTCTAAGCCTTTCCAACTCAAACATCTCCATTACCACCACCATATGGAAATCCCTGTCAGCTTCCAAATTATCCATATTACTCAACTAAAAAACATAAAATCCAGGAGGAGTAAATTACAATGAACAATGAACTAACTTACTCAGAGATAACATAGTGCCTGGCACTTGGCACAATAAATACACACTGGATGAGAGCTACACTTTGCATGGTGTCTCCTCCTTCCTACTGGGTTCAAAAACACTTCCTTCTGACTTGCTGACCAGGAAAGACTGGTTCTAGGCATCAAATCTGATGCACCTCTACACCCAGAACTAAAGCATACTTCTGAAAACTATTGTCCCCCTCACTTTGCCATATAATTATTATGCTAATTTGTTGCCAGTAATTGAAAAGTAGAAGCAACTTCCATTTTTTAAATAATCAAGGAAGTAAAAGCTGGACTAAAAAATAACCACTGTGAAAACTTAATGTGACAAAAAAGCAATGTTAAAGAGTCCCATCAATACAGTAAACGGGAAAAGAGAAACTTCTCTGAAGGGCAAAGATCCATCTTTTTACTTTTACTAAGCCTCTGTAAAATGGAAATAATGTTATCTACTTCTGAGGATTACTGTGAAGATTAAGTAAAAATAATGAGTGCAAAACACTTAGCACAGTTCTTAGAATATGTAGGTAACTTATAAAAACTTGCTTCTGTGCTCTTCAATGTAATTCAAACAGAGAAAAGGAGGCTGGGTATCTTTGAAGATTATTTATAAAGATTTTTTTCACTACTGATGCTAGTTCATTAAGATAAAAGATCATTGTTATCATTCAACCCTGTCTGGAAAATCCTAGCCAAACGTTAAGAAAAATAAATAAGATATATATTGAAGAGGCAAAACTGATATTATTTACAAAAGACATACTTATCTACCTATACAATTTAAGACAGTTACCCAAGAAATTATTAGAACGAATAAGGTGGCCAGTTCGAGTTAAACATACAAAAATAGATGGTATATAATAAGCCTGTAAGAACTAAAGATCCCATTCACAAAATTATAAACATGGGACTAGCTTAACAGGAAATTTGCAAGACCTATGGGACAAGAACTATAAAACCTTACTGGAAAGTACCAAAGAACTGAGTAAGCAGGCATATACCATATACTTGGAGGGCAAGGCTCAGCATTATAAAGCTATCAGTTCTCAAATTAATCTATAAATTCAATACAATTCCAAAGCAAGATGCCAATAGGATTCCTTTTTCAATAAAAACTTTCTAAAATTCATCGAGAAGAGAAAAGGTGCAAAAATAGCCAAGAAAATTTGGAAATCAGGAGTTAATGGATGGGCCTTTATAACTAGAATATTAAACCAATTGGTATGTGCAAAAATAGATTCCCCTCACCAAATCAATGAAACAAAGTACCTTTGCACTTGTGAGAAATTTACTACATAGCAGAATTGTCATTTCAAATCACTAATGAAAGGACACTGTACTAATGGTATTAGGATAAATTTTGAAATAAAATTAAGTTGTATCAGTACATCACAAATGGCTAGACTCAAAAATATGAGATTTATTAAAAAGATAATCACTCAAACAGCTGTATAAGTAATATTTCTTAATTTCCTAATGCTGCTGTAACATAAATACCACAATTAGTTTAAAGGACAGAAATTTATTTTCTCAGTTCTAAAGGCTAAAAGTCCAAATTAGGTTCTTGGCTGTGTTTATCCCTTCCTTGTCAGTAGTCCTGGTTCTTTGACTTGTAGGTGCTCTTCACATGGCAGCTGTCTTCCCCAACTGTGTGTGAGTCTGTGTCTATGCTGCTCTTTGTATAACTCAGAAGTCACTAGGTTTAGGATTTGCCCTACACGGGTATGACCTCAACAGATTGCTGATTGATTACATCACATCCACAGGTGTAGGGTTCAGGAGTCCAACAGATATTTTGGGGATATACAATTTAATCTATAACAAAAAGAAAAAAAAAAAGTATTTTTAGAAGGGAAAAGCATCTACCTAAGACAGCAAAGCCAGAAGCCACAAAGGCAAAAAAAAAAAGGGGGGGGGAGGGTAGATTTGGTAGCTATAAAAATGAAAAACTCCAGACAAGCAACAGATTGGAGAAATGCTGCCAACTTTTTTGACAGATAAAATATCAATGTTCCTTCAACAAATGAATAAGTAAAAGAAAAATAATCCAATAGAACACTGCGCTGAAATATGAATAGGTAATTCACAGAGAAGAATACAATCAATAATATATAAAAAGATACTTGTTAAAAAAGTTACCACTTTTTGCTAATTTGGCAAAAGTTTAAAAGACGGATATCATGCAATGAGAGCATAAAGAAAAAGCTTTACTCATACATCACTGTTGGGAATACAAAGTTGATACATTTTTTTGAGAAAAATATCAAATTTTAAAATGGACAGATATGACGTGTTTACAAGAATATATATTATATATAAGGATGTTCCTTCAACATTATTTGTAATAGTGATTTAATGAAGAAAGCTTTACATGTTTATCAAATAAGAAAAAAAGATTAAATAATGTTATACCAACACTGTGAACACTACACATCAACTACGAAGAGGTGGGTCACTCTGTATCTACCTATTTCTCTACTTGTCTGTCTGTCTGTCTACGCTGACATGGGAAGACAGTCATGAAAGAAAAAACTCAAACTGCAGAAACATGTGTAGAAACATGAACCCATTATTGGAAAAATAAAAGTCAGGGTGTGTCTATGTAAGAACGTTTGTGTACACATACGTATAAACATACATTGTTGTTGTTATGTTCCCTTGAATGATTCCGACTCATAGAGACCCTACGTACGACATAAGGACACGCTGCCCGATCCTGCCCACTGCTGCAGCTGTATATTGATATGATATAGAATATCCAAAGCTGTTAACAATGGCTACCCCTAGGAAGTGGGAGTGAGAAGCTATATGGGGAATTTTCCACTTTATGTATTTCCATATTTTTTTAATTTAGGTTTAGTGCCTTGCCTTTATGATCTGTATTTGGTGACTGGTATCATTTGTTTCTATCATCACTCTCAGACATTTCTGCATAGGTTAGCTGTCATGCACCGTGCCCGTACACATAGCAGGCACAATAAATGACTGTTCAGTGAATTCTAGGCATCTCCACCTGGATGCCTCATTAAAAAAAAATTTTTTTTTTATGCCATCTGGTCAACTCTGACTCACAGTGACCCTACAGGACTGAGTAGAACTGCCCCACAGGGTTTCTAAGGAGTGGCTGGTAGATTCAAACCGCTTATCTTTTGGTTAGCAGTCAAGCTCTTAACCTCTGCCCCACCAGGGCTCTGGATGCCTCATAAAAAAAACCTCAAATTCAAAATTTAGTTAATTGTTTCAAGTAATGAATCCTTCTCCCACAAATATCTTCCTTCCATGTTCCCCTCTACCTGCCCTGGATCCTGCTACACCACCCCCCCAAACCCTCCTCCCCATAGTCTCTCTCAAGCAGGAAATCTATGAGTTGTAGGGCCTCTCTCTCCCCTACATGCAACCAATCCCTAATACATGTTAATTCTACCCCTTAAAATCGCTACTGAATTCACACCCTCTTTTCAATCTCAGGACCTGGTGGCGCTGTGCTTAAGTGTTCATTCAGCCGCAAACCAAAAGGTCGGAAGTCCAAATGCACCAGCCGATCCTTGGAAACCCTATGGGGCAGCTCTACTATGTCCTCTGGGTCACTATGAGTCAGAATCGACTTCATGGCAACAGGTATGGTTTTTTTACATCTCATGGAGCCCCTGTGGCATACTGGTTAAGAGCTCGGCTGCTAACCAAAAGGTGAGCAGTTCAAATCCACCAGCCACTCCTTGGAAACCCTATGGGGCAGTTCTACACTGTCCTAAAGAGTCGCTATGCATCAGAATCAGCTTCATAGCAATGGATTTGTTTTGGTTTTTTTTTTTTTTTTTTTTGGTTTTCCATCTCATTAGCATCTCTCACCTGGACACCTTAAAAAGCCTTCAAATTAGGCTCATTCATTCCCAGTCTATCTCCCATGATGGTTCCAAAAGTGATCTTTCTAAAATGCAAAGCTGATCACATATCTCTCTTGCTTAAAACTTTCACTAATGAGAAAAAGTCTGAACCCTGCAGTATGATATTCAAGGGTCTTCAAAATGTAGCCTCTCATCCTTTCTAGGCTCACTTTTCATCAGTATCCATTCATACTTTATGTCCCAGTAACAGACTAATAATAAGAAACAAATATGGGACTGGTGAGTTTCTGGGCTGTACAAGTTGTGTGTGATCCAGTTTGAACCCATCCAGTGGCACCATGGAAGAAAAAGGCCTGGCAATCTGTTTCTGTAAAGATTACAGGCAAGAAATCCCACGAAGCAGTTCTACTCTGTAACACATGGGGTTGCCATGAGTTGGAAGTGACACCACAGCAGTGGGATTGGTTGTTTTTGTTTTTATGGGGCTAACAGCCAAGCTGCTCTTAGTTCCTCAAACATACCATGCATGTGTTCCATGCCTGGAACGATCCCCCTCCCAACATCATCACCTACCAGGCAAGCGTCTACTTATCGTTTAAAAACCTCAGGCGCTTCATCTTCTAGGAAAGCTTCCTCCACTTCACATTCCTCCCCAATATTCATCCCTGTTTTTATGTGCTGTCAATCAATTCTGACTCACAGCAACCCTATATAAAAGAAACTGCCCCATAGAGGTTTCTAAGCTGTAATCTTTACAGATGCAGATCATCAGGTCTTTTCTCCCATAGGGTCACTGGCGGGTTCAAGCCACTGGTTGACATTTTGCTTAACAGACAAGCGCTTAACCATTGCAACACCAGGGCTCCTGTAGTCATTCCTGCAGGTACTTTTTACTTGGTGCACACGCACACACATGCACACAGACACACTGTTACGGGCTGAACTGTGTCTCCAAAAAATGTGTGTCAACTTGGCTAGTCCGTGATTCCCATTATTGTGTGACTGTCCACCACATTGTCATCTGATGTGATTTTCCCATTAGTTGTAAATTCTACCTCTACGATGTTAATGAGGTGGGATTAGCGGCAGATATGTTAATGAGGCAGGACTCAATCTACAAGATTAGGTTGTGTTTTAGGTTAATTTCTTTCATAAAAAGCAGAAGCAAGCAGAGAGACATGGGGACCTCATACCACCAATAAAGCAATGCCGGGAGCAGAGCATGTCCTTTGGACGCAAGGTTCCCAGGCAGCGAGGCTCCTAGACCAAGGGAAGATTAATGACAAGGACCTTCCTTCAAGGGCCGACAGAGAAAAGAAAGCCTTCCCCTGGAGCTAGCACCCTGAATTCAGACTTCTAGCCTACCAGATTGTAAGAGAATAAACTTCTGTTTGTTGAAGCCATCCATTTGTGGTATTTCTGTTATAGCAGCACTAAATGACTAAGACACACCCACCCACCCACCCACCCACACACGTACATCCATTTTAACTGTTTTGTAACTGCTTCTATCTTTTCCCTCAAGGAGCCCTGATAGTGTAGTCATTTAAGTGCTCAGTTGCTAACAGAAAGGTCGGGGGTTCTAACCCACTGGAAACTATGGGACAATTCTACTCTGCCCTACAGGTCGCTATGAATCAGAATAGACTTGACGGCAACGGGCACGTCTTCTCTCCCACGAATCCCTTAGTTGCTCAGGGGCAGTCTTCTATTACCCACCTATACATCCTCTGTGCCCACTTAGTATAAGCACTGTGTGCCTTCCTTATGGCAAGTGTTGCTGAAGCAAATTTAAACACTCTTTGGTAATATTTGAAATTCTAAGCAAGACATAGGACAAGAACTAGACTCTTGTCCAATTCTTAGGATAGGAATTTTTAAAAATGCATGGTTTAATTAAGCTCATGTCAACCATATTAAAAAAAGGGAGAGAGAGACTCAAGTTTTACCTTAAAAAGGTAAGTAGGAGTTGTATTAGAAAGCTACCATGAACTGAAAACCTCTTGGAAGAATCTGCCCTATACAGAACTGCTTCTTTACCCTCTACTTCCTCAGACCTTCATTTTGCATATGGTCCATCCTGGCCTCTCCAGCCACTCTCTCAACTCTTTGGTCCCACTGCTAACAAGCAATTTATCTCCATATTTTCTAATTCAAATTTCTGAGGGGATTTTTTGGTCTTTTTTTTTTTGGCACCAGGTCACTGTGGTCTCTTAAAACTGTGGCACAGTTGCCCCAGGGTTAAGTTGCATGCCAGGAACTCCAAGACCAAACAACTAACCTTCCCCCAACCCTCAACTCAGTATAGTATTTTTATTTCCTTAGAACCGTCAATAAAGTACATCGCTAAAATAATTTTGCAACACTTTTATAAAAAAGTCTTGCCAAGACTTGTTCACAGTGACAGAAATCTTACATACTTCTTCACAGAACCAGCTATACATCCCGAATACGTAAGGAATTAACAACACCTTATTTCCAGATGTTCATGGAAGGAATCCTCTGGCTTGTTACAACTGATCAACACCAATGGTTTAAAAAGCATTTTTCCAAGCTTTCTGCAAATTTTCCCATACATTTATAATGTAAAGAAATCAGTAGTCCAGACGTTTCCTTGTTAAATTCTATCCCACAATATCAAGCTAACTTTTTTTTTATAAGGGTAAGTACATACAATGGCAATCTATCACTAAGTAACAAAACCTGTTTCTCTTCCTCCACACTAACACCACTTGGTAATGACTGAAGACGGCGACTCACTGAGAAGATCCTCTGGGAGGGAAAGAGAAGTACATGTCATGAGACAGCTACTCTTAGGTGGCTTCCACTCAAATCAGATTCTCACTGCTATCAGTGTCCTGCTTAAAACTAGAAAAAATTCCAGTTAGCTCTTGTATCTAGGAAGACATCACATTTTCGCTGAAGTCAAACTTAACAGAATGAGAATAGCATACACATGTTTGAAAGGAGAGGGCAATTAATTCACTAAATAATTCTGGCTATTCCAAGATTCAGCAACTACTGGGAGGCAATATTGCTAGAAGGGGATAAGGGGAAGGCCATTCAGAAAATCTGAGAAAAAATAAAACTTTTTCAAATGCAGATTGTCCTTACGTTTCTTGGTATAAAGCTGGGATCTTCTATTCTAAAATCATGTAGAAGGTGTTCTAGTTAGCCAACCTGTTCATAACCTATACTCGCTGGTGACTCATTGTCACTTCATCAGTAGTAATAAGCAGCTGACCATGTAACATCACAACCGCCAGTTTAGACTACTGTTAATAAACTATCATCTTAACAGATCTAATTTCATAGGACAAAAATTGATACAATTTAGAAACTGTTGATGTCGTCTTTAAATGCAGCTTGAAATGAAGGCACTACTAGAAAGCTTTCATTGAATAAAAAGCACTAAAGGGAGAGGGTTAATTCTTGTCTTTGCTTAGCAAAAATTCATAAGTTTAAAAAAAAAAACAAAACGTTAACTTGAATGTCTTGGAGAACAGTCCCTGATGCTGCTGCTGCTGCCTGCAACCAGGTAGCACGTGGTTCTGCTGTCCCACTGGGCCAGAATTTCCTCCCTCCTCGCCTCAAAGGTTAAAGCACTAAAGAGATTATTATGTCCTCATACTCTCCTTTAAATTATTGGAGCAACAAGCCAAGACAACATAAGATACCTGTGTTCCTAGAGTACAGCAAGACTTTGGCTTCTTTCTAAAAGAGAAGCTTACAATCACTTTGATTTACTAACTAGGCCTATTTATGTTTGTCAAACTAATAAAACAACAAAAAAAGAAAAAGCACTAATTCCATTTTTCATAGTTGGAGTCACCGGAGACTATGTAAGGTTAGTAAGTCAAGAATTTGTATAATTTGAAGTCATAAAGGTAACCAGCAGAACGAGTATGATAATTAACAACCAAAAATTGAGAGGCACTGGGAAGAAAGGAGAAACCCTGGTGGCGTAGTGGTTAAGAGTCAGGCTGCTAACCAAAGGTTGGCAGTTCGAATCTGCCAGGCGCTGCCTGGAAACCCTATGGGGCAGTTCTACTCTGTCCTATAGGGTCACAATGAATCGGAATCGACTCAAGGGCAATGGGTTTGTTTTTTTTGGGGGGGGGGAGTAGGGAAACAGAAAGTAGTGTGCACCCTATTTCTCATCTTTCAGGGGAAGGAATCAATAGATGCTTTCTAAAGTTGATATACCACGAAACAGAATTTAACTTTTAAAAGTAATAAAGGCAGTCTAAGATGCATCAATTGGTCTCAACCCACCTGGAGCAAAGGAAAATGAAGAACACCAAGGCCACACGACAACTAAGAGCCCAAGAGACAGAAAGGGCCACATGAACCAGAGACCTACATCATCCTGAGACTAGAAGAACTAGTTGGTGCCCGGCCACAATCGATGACTGCCCTGACAGGGAGCACATCAGAGGACCCCTGAGGGAGCAGGAGATCAGTGGGATACAGACCCCAAATTCTCATAAAAAGACCATACTTAATGGTCTGACTGAGACTAGAGGAATCCCGGCGGCCATGGTCCCCAGACCTTCTGTTGGCACAGGACAGGAACCATCCCCGAAGACAACTCATCAGACATGAAAGGGAGTGGTCAGCGGGTGGGAGAGAGATGCTGATGAAGAGTGAGCTAATTATATCAGGTGGACACTTGAGAGTGTGTTGGCAACTCTTGTCTGGAGGGGGGATGGGAGGATAGAGAGAGAGGGAAGCCGGCAAAATTGTCAAGAAAGGAGAGACTGAAAGGGCTGACTCAAGAGGGGGAGAGCAAGTGGGAGTAGGGAGTGAGATGTATGTAAACTTATATGTGACAGACTGATTGGATTTGTAAACGTTCACTTGAAGCTTAATAAAAGTTATAAAAAAAAAAGTAATAAAGGCAACCTCCAAAAGAACCAGGAATAAACTGTCAACAGTGGTTAGTTACCTTGGATGCTGGGTTGGGGGGTGGGGAGTACTTTTTATTTTATACTTCTGTACAATTTGCATGTTTTTGTTTTTTTTACCTAGTTTTTCAAAATTGTCAATTATCAACATCTTTTTTATTCATTTTTTTTAAAAAACATGTACTATTATCTCATTCCTTGCACTTAACAATTCATGGACTGTCCACTTCATAAAATGGAACATACTCTACGGTGAATTATCTATCAAATTAAAGATAAGGTAAAGGAAGCAAAACTTTTCCCACAATGCAAAATACATGGCTGACCACCCTCAAGTTAAAACAGCTCTTATGACAACCACAAACTTTTTACACTTCTTGGTATTATTTTAAAATCAATACCCCCTTGATCAATTAAAGTAAAAACAGATATATTGTCCAACATAACACCTTATACAGTCCTGAATACAGTCAAGCTAATAAATAGAGGTCACAGGCTTCATTGCAGCAAACTAGTAAGTTCTGACATCAAATCAACAAAATATTTAGGAGCTTCTTTTTCTTCGAAATTAAAACAAAAGAGGCAATTTGAGATTTTTCTATCTTCACTGATCCTCTCAGGAATGTGAAAGTATGCAATGCAGTTTCAATCTTGTAGTACTTGAGGGTTTTTCTCTTTTTTTTTTTTTTTTTTCTTTCAGTGCTTGAGTTTTTGAAGCAATTTACTTCTGCCTGGACAAGCAGCTGGGTTTTCTGTTAACCCTTAGTCTGAATTCTTTACGCTCACACTAACATTTCAACTTTCTAATGCTTCTAAACATAGTTATCTCAAAGAAATTTCAAAACCACAACTGAGTTCAAAGGAAGGGTGGCACTTCGGGTCACTGATAATGGAACATGATTTAACACAATGGTTTTAGGGATGGGTTCTTCCTGGTAACCACAGGAGTTATAATTTAGGTAATGATATGAGTAAAGATCACAGAATTTAAGACTTGTGCCTAGGCTCGTCCTCTTCTCACCTTGCAATAGCTCGCCCTATAGGATGGTCCTTGAATCAACAATGTCAAGAAGGGGTTCACAAAATTTTACTTAACACATATGCGAACTAATCTTGGCAAGACCTAAGTACCTAATTCACATCCTTGAACACCCATCAACTTTACTCTTAAATAATAACTCCTGTGTCTGATACACTGGCAGCCCGACCACAGTCCAGGCACACTTCACGAAGATAAACCTGGCTTAGAGACCAAGGTGCTTTAGGCCTGCCGATAATCATTGAAAGAGCCAGCTGAACTGATGCAGTCCTGTCTTCTAAGGCCGTAGCAAACTGATTTAACTGAGGCATTACTCAGAATCCTCAACTCTCAACCAAAACACATCCAGATTTGACGTAAGGCCTTACGTACGAATCTCTCAGTGGGTGAGTCTCCAACACCCACCAAGTCCACTTTATCTCAGAGAAGGCTCCCCCTCAGATCCTACTCTGCCCCCCACCCCAGGACCCCGGCACCACATCTGGGGGTGCCTCCAATCCCGCACCCCCATCTCCCGCTCCCGACCACTCTGTCACCCACCCAGAGTCCCAGAAGCCGTCCGTTCAGCCCAAACCGCCCAGCACACCTTCAGCCCCTCACCCTCCCCACCTCCAAGCCAAATCGAGCTGGCCTGTCCCCTCCCCTCCTGCCCTCACCGCACGTCACTCACCCGCGGTAGTAGGCTTTCACCCGGACCTGGTGAGAATGGTCCCCGCTGCCGCCGCCGCCTGCGACCCGGTGGGACATGGTGCTGCTGTCCCTCTGGGTCGGCATCTCCTCCCTCTCCAGCCTCAACGCCCGGGGCCGAGGGGGCGGGAGGAGGCGCCGACGCCGTACGGGTCTCAGCCGCCCGAGCCTCTCGAGAGTCGCGGCCCCTCGCCTGCCTACCTGCTCTCCCCGCCCGCAGCGCCGACCCGAGGGTTGCCTCGCCTAGCGTCGGCAGCCAGAAGCGCGCGGCTCCTCCCACCCCGGCAGCCGCCGCCGCAGCCCCTACGGCAGGCGCGGCCCAGGGAGCCTCCCCGCCTCCGCCCCTCCCACCTCGCTCGTTCCGAAGGCCCGCATTCCGGGATAGGGCGGGCGCAACCGTCGATCCAACTCCGGAGCCCCAGTGCCGGGCTGAACCATTCTTACGGAGGCCAGAGAAAGGGGGGAGAGGAAAAAGTGAGGGCTTGTCATCACGCCAAATTCGCCGGGAGGGGGCCTATCTTCGGAGCTGTAATTAAGAAGACAAGAAAAATAGGGTAACTATAGCTCTGTAAAAAGCCTTTTCCCTGCAAGAAAAATGGTAAAGAACAAAAGCTGCAGTGTATCCTCCCAGCTTCCAACTTGGTCGCGTCGGCAGTCGGCCGCTGGGGATTCGGGGTAGATTTGGGTGCAGGATTCTGGGATTTGGAGTTCCCGTGGGATTCTGGGACTTGAGGTTCTTTCTGTGCGGAACGCGGGTCTTTCCCTGGCCCTGTCTGTCTCCAGGGTGCGACGTGGGAGCCGTCGGCGTGGAAATTCTGAATTCAGCATGGGCATCTGAGGGCCCTGGAAACGATTGCGCTTCGTCACGAATAAGACTTTGTTCTCTGACGAATTCTCCCTTCCAATTGCATACCCAACCCAGTGCCGTCGAGTCCGTTCCGACTCATAGCGAGATGATCTAAATTTTGCAGTATCTTCCTTGGGAACAAGAATATGGGCGCTTACTCAGTATAGCCTCTCTTGTGGAAAGAATTTAATATTTGTAACAAATAGGATCATGAATGTAATAAAGGAGGAAAAGCAATTAAAAGATACAATGGAAGGCAGACGTTTCTTCCTTCGCGGCCCCTATGGCTAGTCCCTCGTTGTGCTGCCATTGCACGGGACAGGTGCACAATGAATACTTATCCAATCAATCAACCCGTTAATGACTCTGATTAGCATTTGTTCTGTTAGCACCGGTTAACCAAGGATTAGGAAGGATTCATTCTTGCAGCCTAATCTTTGACTTTCCTCTGGTCTTGCTCTGTCACATAACTCCTACTAAAATCACAGGTAGCATGGATCTAGCTCCTTCACCAGTCACGATACCAATCCAGGTTAGAAGAGTTGGAATAATCAAATAAACTGGATTTTTACTAAAATAGGTTTGGGAAATTGCCTCATCAGAGTGATGTGTGACACTTATACTAGTGTGACATCCTTCAACTGCTGCAGACTTGGATTATGTGCTCTAATAAAATTTCCCCTTAAAGGACATGATACCAGGTTTGGGGCAGTTGGAGACCTGCATCAACATGTTAAATGCGGATCAATTAGTTATGGAATGTAAGTTATTTCTCAAACGAGATGACAAAATTTCAATTGGACCCACGGAAAATTTAGTATGCTTGTGGCAAGTTTGAAAGATTATCTAATGCTCTAGAAATGGAAATTTATGTAATTTGAGGAGGAAGAATTTATAGAGAAGTGAAAGGTAAGGAATTGGGAACTTTCATTTAGATCCTTATTCCTTGCAGCTTGAAAATTCATCATTGGCCTGTAGCTTGCTTTGAAGGTGACCCTTGTTTACTGAGGCTTATTGCTTACTTTGTTGCTATACCCAAGAAAAAAACCCATTGCCGCTGAGTCGATTCCGACTCATAGTGACCCTATAGGACATAGTAGAACAGCCCCGTAGAGTTTCCAAGGAACGCCTGGTGGATTTGAACTGTCGTCCTTTTGGTTGGCAGCGGTAGCTCTTAACCACTAGGTCACCAGGGATAAGGACCTGTAAATACTGACGAGTTGCATCAATCCCACTATATAAATTTTTTTTTCTGAAGGATGAAAGCTATGAGTTGTGATTATCAGGGAAAGCATGAAATTAATTTTAACAGGATTACTTTTACAACTCACCATACATACAATTCACCCATTTAAAGTATACAATTTAATAGTTTTTAGTACGTTCACAAAGTTGTGGTATCATCACAGATTCTCATTCCAGAACATTTTCATCGCTCCAAAAAGAACCGCCACACTCATTAGCAGTCACTCTTCATTCTTCCCCACCTTCTTCCTGGTAACCACTAATCTACTTTCTGTCTTTATGGATGTGCCTTTTCTCTACATTTTATATAAATGGAACCATATAGTATACGATCTTTTGTATCTAGCTTCTTTTACAGACCATTATGTTTTCAAAGTTCATCCATGTTGTAGCACATATCAGTTCTTCATTCCCTTTTTTTTTTTAACCCCCATTTTAATTTCTTTATTGTGGTGGAATATGTGTAACAAGATACTTGTCGTTTTAACCATTTAAGTATGTACAACCCAGGAATATTAATTACATTCACCGTGTTGTGCAACCACCACCACTACGCATTTCCATGTCCAAATTAATTTTGATACAGTCCAATTTTTCTAACACCACCTTTAACAGAAACTCAGAACCTTTTAAGCAATAACTCCGTTTCCTCCTTTGCCCAGCCCCTGGTAAACAGACTTCTGCCTTTATGCATTTGCCTATATTTCATAAAAGTGGGGTCATACAGTGTTTGTCCTTTTGGGCCTGAATTATTTCACTCAGCATATTTTCAAGGTTCATCCATGTTGTAACATGTCTCAGAACTGAACTTCATTTCTCTTTATAGGGGAATAATATTCCATCGCATAGAAATACCACATTTTGTTTATTCATTCATCTTTTGAACATTTAGGTCATTTCCACCTTTTGCGTATTGTGAATAATGCTGCAATGAACATTGGTGTACATGTATCTGTTTGAATCCCTTTCAAGTCTTTCAGGTAAATACCTAGGAATGCAATTGCTGGATCATATGGTAAGTCTATGTTTAGCTTTTTGAGGCACCGCCAGACTGTTTTCCAGAGAGGCTTCTCCATTGTACATTAGCACCAACAATGGATGAGATTCCAATTTTCCCACTTCCTTGCCAATGCTTGTCATTTTCTGATAATAGCCATCCTAGCATCTGAAGTGATATTTCTTTGTGGTTTTGATTTCCTAATGACTAATGGTTGTCAGGAGGGATCAGTCCCTGGAGAAGGACATCATGCTTAGCAGAGTACAGGGTCAGCAGAAAAGAGGAAGACCCTCAACGAGGTGGATTGACACAGTGGCTGCAACAATGAGCTCAAGCATAGCAACGATTGTAAGGATGGCTCAGGACAGGGCAGTGTTTCCGTCTGTTGTGCACAGGGTCTCTATGAGTTGGAACTGACTCAACGGCACCTAACAAAAACAATGACTAATGACATTGCACATTTTTTAATGTGCTTATTGGTCATTTGTATACCTTTCCAGGTGAAATGTCTGTTCCAGTCCTTTGCCCATTTTTTAATTGAGTTGTTTGTCTTTTGGTTTTTGAGTGGTAGTAGTTCATTAAATATTCAGGATATTAAACATTTATAGGATACATATTTACCAAATATTTTCTCCCATTATATAACTCTTTCTACTTGGTTGATAAAGTCCTTTGATGCACAATTTTTTTTAATTTTTTGAAGTCCAATTCATTTTTTTGTCTTTTGTGCTTTTGGTATCATATCTAAGAATCCATTGTCAAAAACTAGTCCTGTAGTTTTACCCTTATGTTTTCTTCTAAGAGTTTTACGGTTTTAGTTCTTACATTTAGATCACTGAGCCATTTTGAGTCACTTCATTCCTTTTCATGGTGAAAGAATATTCCATTGTGTGGCTATGCCAGATTTTGTTTATCCATTCATCAATTGATGGACATTTTTGTTTTTTTCTATTTTTTAGCTATTTTGAATAATGCTGTATGAACATTTGTGTACAAATTTATGTATGTCATATATTTTTATGTTTTGGGTATATACCTAAGAGTGGAATTTTTGTTTCATATGTAACTCATAATGGTTAAATGTTTGGCTGCTAAATGAAATGTCACAGATTTGAACCCACCAGCCGTTCCATGGGAGAAGAGACCTGGTGATCTACTCCCATAAAGATTACAGCCTAGGAAGCTCTTGAGCCAGATCCACTATGTCATATATGATCTCTATGACTTGGAATCGACTGCCCACAACAACAATATGGTAACTCTACGTTTAACTTTTTGAGGGTGAATGAATAATTTCTTTTATAAGGGTCAGCATATAGCTGGTTCCTGGTTCCTATGAGGCAGAGGTTAAAGATGTCCCAAATGTTCAACTTTTCCAAACTGCTATACCACTCCATCATTTCTAAGATCAACTACTCCTCCTCCCCTCAGTGCTCTCCCTCCCATCTTTGGGCTCCAAAATTCACTGCAACGTCTCACAGAACTCACAAACTGTATCAACGAAATGACTCATGCAGTTGTGGAGGCTGGTGAGCTCCAAATCCACGGGCCAGTTGTAGTCTTCTCTTGACCCACGTGGCTACAGGGGCTGATGAATCCAAACTGGCAGTTCATACCACAGGCTGCTGGTTCACGAGGCTGCAGAAGCTGGTGAATCAGGTCAGAAGACAGGCCGTCAGCCCACAGGGCTGTGGAGGCCAGTGAATCCCAGAATCGGCAGGTCAGACAGCAGGCCTCTGGCTCAAGTCCCAAGAACTAGAGGTTAGATGATCACAAACCAGACACGGATCCAGATGCAAAGAAACAGAGCCCAGTTAGGGCATCCACATATATACCTTAGATGCAAGCCACACCCCAGGGAAGGGCATAACTTGAGTACGGGTGGGACTTGAGTCATGCCCTCCTGTGAGGCTGGGACCCAAGACACACCCACATCAATCCTGCCTCATCAGCATGTAGAGGTCACAGTCCACAATACATAAGATGGAGGACAATCACACAATACTGGAAATCATAGCCTAGCTAAGTTGACACGTGCCTCCAATGCTCATAGGTTCCATACACATTGTTTGCATAGTTCCACCCAATCATTGTGTGTGAGTCGCAAAGACCATGGGTAGAAGGGCCATATTATGTAATTCATTGCACCATGGAGAAACTGCCAGACGGTTTTCCAAAGTGACTGCACCATTTTACATTCCCACTAACAGAATATGAGAACTCCAATTTCTCCACACCCTCCCCAACAGTTCTTCTTGTTCATCTTTTTTTAGTATAGCCATCCTAGTGGTTGTGAAATGGTAGCTCATTGTGGTTTTATTTGCATTACTCTGATGACTAATGAAAGGAGCTCTGGTGGCACAATGGTGAAGTTGGTGACTTGAACCCACTCAGCCACTCCATAGGAGAAAGATCTGGCAGCCTGCTTCCATTAAGATTACAACCAAGAAAACCATATGGGGCAGTTCTATTCACACATAGTTGCTGTGAGTTGGAATTGATACAACAGCACCCAACAACAACAATGACTAATGATGTTGAACATTTTTTCATGTGCTCATTGGCCATTTGTGTATCTTCTTTGGAGAAATATCTATTCAGAACCTTTGCTCATTTTTTAATTCGTTATTTTTTCTTTATTATTGAATTGTAAGGGTTCTTTATATATTCTAGTTACAAGTCCTTTATGAGATAATTTCCAAATAGCTTTGCCTATTCTGTACATTATCTTTTCATTTTGTTAATGGCTTCATTGGTAGCATAAAGGTATTTAATTTTCATAAAGTAAATTTATCTCTTTTGTTATTGTCTTTGTTGTTTCTCCTTTTGGTGTCATGTCTAAGAATGCTTTGCTTAACTCAAAGTCAGGAGCATTTACTCCTAAGCTTTCTTCTAAGAATTTTCTAGTTATGCTATGATCCATTTTAACTTGTGTGTGTGATGTAAGGAAATGATCCCAGTGCATTTCTTTGCATGTGGATATCCAGTTGTCACAGTAGCATTGTTAAAAAGACTGTTCTTTTTCCGTTTCATTGTCTTGCACCCTTGTTGGAAAACAGTTGGCCACAAATGTAAAGGTTTATTTCTGGACTCTCAATTCTCTTCATGTGTCTGACCTTATGCCGGACCCCTGGTGGCATAGTAGTTAAGAGCTCGGCTGCTAACCAAAATGTCGGCAGTTTGAATCCACCGGCCACTCCTTGGAAAACCTATGGGGTGGTTCTACTCTGTCCTATAGGGTCACTATAAGTCGGAATTGACTCGATGGCAATTTTTTTTTTTTTAATCTTCATGCCACAATCACATTGTCTTGATTACTGTAGCTTTGTAGTAACTGTTAAAGCCAAGAAATGTGAGTCTTACAACTTTGTTCTTTTTTAAGACCACCTACTTTGTGTCCCTTGCATTTTCATATGAATTTTAAGATCCACTCATCAATTTCTGAGATTTTTATTAGAGATTGTTTTGAATCTGTAGATTGGTTCATAGAGTATTGACATGTTAACAATATTAAGTCTTCTGACCCAAGAACATGGGGTGTTTTTCTTTCCTTTTTAACATGCCACAAATATTAGTTTCCTTTCCCTATTTCTACAGCTGTACAGCATTCAAAGTTGCTTCTACTTTTGGGATTCAGAGCAAATGAGATTGCCAAAGTGCGGACTGAAAGACATGTCAGTGCAGTCAGATAAGTGAGGTCTGTGAGCTCCTCTAACCCCCTACTTGCCCGTAGCGGTTAAAGAGTAGGGCCAGTTTCAGGTATAGAGAAGTGGATGTTGGTAAGACAGGTCGAGCCTTGACCCAGCAAGGGTGGGAGAGGGCCAGTCCCTGTCACTGCAGTCCCGCTTGCAGCTCTGTGCAGCAGGCATACTCTTAGTCACCAGTAGGTGTGGAGATTGTCTCAACCAACTTGATAGAATCAATCATGGCATGAATGGGTTCCAAGAGGCGGTAGATATTTCTGAGCATCTTTTTTTTTTTTGGTAGGGGGGAGGTTAGCACCAAGGTTTTTCGGGTCCTACAGTAAATCAGCATTCTGTTAAGTACTAGAGATTTGGGGCAGGAACAAAATACAAAGTGACACTCCTCTTTTCCCCTTCTGCCTCACTCTGACTGTGCCTATGTAGAGCATTTACACTGCATACCCCCAGCAATGGAGTTAGGTATTATGAAGATAAATTCTCTTTCCTGAAGCCACCACCTAGGACAATGCAGACAACTGGTCTTCAGGAAGGTCTTCTCTTTTTGTCCCTGTGCCTTCTTCCATATTTTACCTGGTCAGTACCCACCAAACTCTCATCCTTCTCCCCCAGAACATGGAATGTTTTTCTATTTATTTTGTGGTGAAATGAGTTATTTTATGTGGCCTTTTGCCTTTTTTTTTTTTTGCCTTGGCTCTTTGGAAAAACAGCTTGAGAGGTTTTTCCCCTAAGCCCTGAGGAGTTACCTTTGCCATCATTTTCTACCCCCAGAGAGTTTGTTACTTTTGTCCACATTGATTGACATTTCCCGTGTAAGCTGTAAACACTTTGTGGCTTGACACTTTTTGTCTGGTCATAGGCTGCAGCCTACCCTGTAATTGGTATGCACCTTGCAGGGATTGGTCAAAGACTATGCAAATGAAGTGCCTGTGGCTTATTGAGAGGGGATTGGTCATTTCGTGGCACTGGTGCAAAGGCTATACCTTAAAATTGATGAAGAGTTTGTGTGCAAATGCAGCCAACTCCACAGAGGTTTTTCAGACAGAAAGAAGCAGGAAGAGCAGCAGAAGAAAGAACAGAGAAGGAGCAGATAGAGAGGAGGCAAGGAACCTTCTAAAAGAGCTTTAACACAGGTCAAGGTCTGTAACACTGAAGATGGCCACGTGCCTGGGAGGGGTCCTGCAGCAGAGTTGGTGGTTGACAACAGAAAGGCTGAAGAAAGAAAGGCCTGTCCTGAGGGAGCTGAGAGGAGCCTGTCCTCAGGGGCACGAGAGTAGGCTTGTTCTGAGGGGGCCAAGAAGAGTCCTGCATGGCTGAAAGGAGTAGAGAGAGCTGTCCTGTACTGAAAAAGGGAGGTTTTTTGCCTGCGTGCTTTCTGATCCTGATTCCTGAGTTGTAGCTATTGATGCTGACCCCGAGTTGTAACCTGTTGGTTCCTTAGTAAACTACTTAACTTTAAGTATGGTCTGTGAGTTCTACGTGGCCATTGCAATGGATTACCAAACCCAGAAGAGAAGTAGAGAGTGCTGGGGCAGGGGGAAGGGTGGTGTCAGAATTGGTAAAAAGTTTGGAGAGTGGAGGTATGCCTGACTTCTATCTCAGAGGGATCAGTCTTCGGTTGATCTTGATTAGCATTATCTCCCTGAAGTTAGACAGGTTCTGATGCTACTACTACTATTTCCACCTTTTCACAGTCTTTTATTTCTTTCAACAATGTTTTATAGTTTTTAGAGTATAAGTATACACACTTGATACAAGTATTGTATTTTTTCAATTCTAGAATGTCCATAGACTCCCAAAGCATTAACCCTGGGTTTTCTTCCAAGAGTTCTAGTCCTCACATTCAGGTCCTTGATTAATGGTTGTTGTGGTGGTGGTGGTTGTTAGCTACCACTGAGTTGTTGTTAGTTACCATTGAGTCGATTCTGACTCATGGCAACCATCAATGGTGTCAACCCAAAACTTGTTGCTGTTGAGTTGATTCTGACTCATAGCAACCCTACAGGACAGAGTAGAACTGCCCCATAGGGTTTCCAAGGAGTACCTGGTAGATTGAAACTGCTGACCTTTTAATTAGCAGCCAAGCTGTTAACCACTGTGCCATCAGGGCTCCATCAATGGTGGACACTGTAAACTAGCTTCCCAGGGTACCCCCCCCCCTTATTTTTTGTGTTTTACTTAAAATGGAACTTACTGATACCCTCAAATTTGCATAACCCTGCCACCCTTCATCTAGCATTCTTCAGTGGTTACACTGAGCATGTGATAATCTCATTATACCAAAGGAGAGAAAAGTGTTTAAACTGCAATTCCTGGTCGTTTGGAAGGGCTTTACGACCTGTGGAGATAAGCACTGGGCACTGTACTAAATTATACTTACCCTGGACTCATCTCGATACTTATAAAAGGAGAAAATTAATTAGTGCTCAAATCCACAGGCTTAAAGATTTTAAAAGATTTTTGGTCAACATTCTCTCATTTTGTGATCATCAGAGAGGTTGTCCCAACATGGAGCAAAGAAATCAGCTGCTTGGAGAACAGAGAATATGAGAATAAATAATAAAACTCACAAGTCCTGTGTGTGATCATTTCCTAACACCACATTAAATTGTTTTACTAACTTTCAAGAGCTCCAGCAGTGACCAAAATTCCTGATTGAAGACCTGACTACCCCAGGTTAGTGAGAGAGTTTAGTTTTTATTTTAATTACATAATACTCTTGCAAACTTAGCATAGATAGCAAACAGTGTCCCCACAGTTTGTCCATTCCCTGTCCCCTGCCCCCTCCCCATCCTCCTTTGACATTGCCAACTTTTCCTCTCATTTGTCTTTAGGTCCTCCCTTCATTCGAGCCACACAGACTTGTTTGCTTAAATTGAGTTCCCCAATCTCACTCCCACGCTACACATAATGGCACTTGATGATTTCAGCCTTAATCTATTTTACTTCATTTTGAATTTAAAATAATTTTTAAATTAATGCCATGTGTTCCCTGACAATCACAGAAAAGGAAAAAAGGAAACTCATTTAGCGATGCTATTCCTTGAGACATATCTCTGCCTGTGTGTATGTACATCTCTTCTGCTCAGTCTAAAATGGCTCTCTAACTCAAACCCCACGCTCCTTAGCTGACTTCCACTCTCCTTCACTAGGTTACAAGCCCACCTATGTTCCCCAGGCTCTTAGGTACCCTTCTCTGCACACTTCTTCTTCCTCTTGTTCTGTACTCCCTCTCTGCCCTGTTCATATTTTCAATTATGGTACTTATTGCACAGTATCACAGTAATTTATTTTATTGGTGTCATGTTTATAAGGCTGAAATTGTGATTGGTTCATCTCTGCGTCCCTTCACATGGTAAAACCAAGAAAACCAAACCTGTTGCAGTTGAGTCGATTCCGACTCATAGTGACCCTATTAGGACAGAGTAGAGCTGCCCCATAGGGTTTCCAAGGAGTGGATGGTGGATTCAAACTGCTAATCCAAACCTTTGGGTTAGCAGTCAAGCTAGCACATAGTTGTTGTTGTTAGGTCCTGTGGAGTCGGTTCCAACTCAGCGACCCTACGTACAACAGAACAAAACATTGCCTGGTCCTGCGCCATCCTCACAATCGTTGTTATGCTTGAGCCCATCATTGCAGCCACTGTGTCAATCCATCTTGTTGAGGGTCTTCCTCTTTTTCGCTAACCCCGCACTTTACCAAGCTTGATGTCCTTCTCCAGGGACTGATCTCTCCTGATAACATGTCCAAAGTATGTGAAACGTAGTCTCCCCATGCTTGCTTCTAAGGAGCATTCTGATTATACTTTTTCCAAGACAGATTTGTTCATTCTTTTGGCAGTCCATGGTTATTTAATATTTTTTGCCAACATCATAATTCAAAGGCATCAATTCTTCTTCGTTCTTCTTTATTCATTGTCCAGCTTTCACATGCATGTGAGGCGATTGAAAATGCCATGGCTTGGGTCAGGTACATAGTAGGTACTCAATAATGTCTGTTGACACTGAACAATAGCACTTAAATATTTTGCTTCATCTTCCTTATCTGCATAACAAAGATAATAAAAATTATTTACTTGAAAAGGAGTTTCAGACTTTGTACTAAGTATTTAATTCTTAAAATGTGAAGTGGCACACTGTTAATACAAAAGACCTAAGCAAACCAAAATAACTGAAAGCCTTTTTAAATTATTACTATTATTATTATTATGATAAAAATGGTGTATTTGTAATGAACTGTAAATGGACCGTTCCATTAACCAGAGGAATCAGCATTAAGAAAAAATTAGAAAACACTTATTTAATGAAAGTCATTGCCTAGTCTAAGAGGTCTAAGAAATCTCAATGTAATTACCTTCTTTGGGGTTAATTGATGCCAGGCACCATGACTATGATCTCTCCTTACTTTCAAGAAAGTTACAGCCCAGATGAGACGTCAGGATATATACCTCTAAGAAGAAAACATGTGATGTGCTAGTAAATGACAAAGAATAGCATATGAATACTACCTCATCTTCTTTGGAAACCAGAAGAATTCACTTGTGTCTCTGTAGACTGAAAGGCACAAATGTTGATTAGTAAAACAACATGTTGAAAGACCTGCCATCAAAACACAGACCCTTCATTAAAAGTATTGTTGTTTAATGATGTTTGCACACCAAGTACTCTGCCACTAATACTAATCTGCCATTAAGTGTAAGCTGCCCTACAATTTGAAAATACAAACCTGATCTTGAAGATGACGCATTCAAGTGAAAAATGTAAACCTTATCTAACAAAGTTTCCCTGCTCCAGCAGTTCACCCACACCAGCGCTGACCCCCTTCAGTGATAATTTTCTCCCCCACAGCCCAGTTAATCCTGTTTTGAGCACACTCCTCTCTCCCTGACAAGGTTGCTAACTCCTCTTCCCTCCCACAGAGCCTAGCTCATTTTCTCCACCACCTCTACCTACTTCCTATTGGACTCAAAATGTTTTCAGATTGAATTTCTGCTGACCTTGAATTAAACTGTATCCTATTTTGGGCTGCAGAGAAATCAGAGAAAAAAGCACAGCTCCATAAAAAAAGGCTATGGTAATTTCTGCTTGTTTAATCACACGTACAATGTCACTGGAGTATGCCTATCACCCCACTACTTAAGCACATGATATTTTACTGAATTGGTATGGCTTCCTATTCTGGATAATAATAACAAATTATAAAGCAGCCCTTAATTAAATCAACACAGGACTGCAGACACTGATCCCTTTTAAAGCAAAACTACCCTTTGTGAGGGGCCTCAAGAGCAGAAATCTTACCTTTTAGGTTCTTTTTGGCACTGTAGGTGTTCAATAAATACTAAATTAGCCCATGGTTTACTAAAATTATTATTAGTGTGTTAGGAAGGAAGCTGGCAGCATCACAAAGCAGAGCGAGTCTTTATTTTCTACTTTCCTTATTAAAGCTGTGACCTGAAAAGTTAGTTCAGCTTGCTCAGCAGTCTGTTTACTCAAGCCGAATGTAACTCCCAAGGAAGTGACTAGTCATTTTACCTAACTTGAAATCTTTCCACTAGACTTGTGGGATGGTAGAATTTACAAGCTGTAAGTTATTTTAGTTATCGTCTAAATCAGTCTTCTCAAAACTTAATGTGAATACAAATTAGGTAGGGATTTTGTTGAAATGCAGATTCTGATTTCAGAGGTCTAGAATGGGGCTCCAGATTCTGCATTCTGACAAGTTCCAATGTACCGCTCCTGCTGCTGGCCCACAGATTACAGTTTGAGGAGCAAAAAAACCTAGGCCAACTCCTTCGTTTTACAAATGAGTAAAGTGAGGTCCAAATAAAACAGTCAAACCCATTGCTGACATCAAGTAGATTCCTACTCATAGTGACCCTATAGGACAGAGTAGAAATGCCCCAGAGGGTTTCCAAAGAATGGCTGGTGGATTTGAAGTGCCAACCTTTCGGCTAGCAGCCAAACTCTTACCACTGCACCAAGTGAGGTCAAGAGAAGGGAAATAACTTAGAAATTTTTATAATTCTTCCATTTTTTTTCATTCTTTAGCATAATTTTAAAATGGTATGAATGAATTTGAAACAGGGACTGAGTGATTTCTGATAGATGAGGAAAAAATTCTGTAACTCCACAAAATCCTTAGATTTGTTTTTTGTTTTCCATGATCTACCACATGCCAACATACTATCTAGACTCATAGTTATTAAAAGACCCCCTCTTTTTATTTATTTATTTTTTTAGGAATCCTCCCTTTTAAAATAATATTTTATTGTGTTTTTACACCGCAAATTAGGTTCCCCTTTAACAATTTTTATGCAAATCGTCCCATGTCTCATTGGTTACAATTTTTACGATGTGTCAGCATTCTTATTATTCCTGTTCTATTTGTTCTGTTTCCCTTGATCTAGCTTCCCTTCCTCTCTTTCTCATCTTTGCTTTTGAGTAAATGTTGACCGATTGGTCTCATATAGTTAATTGTTTAATGGAGCACATTACTTATGGCTGATGTTGTTTATTTTATAAGCCAATCTATTATTTGGCTGAAAGTTGACCTGTAGAAATATCTTCAATTCCAAGTTCAAACGGTATCTTAGGGCAATAGTCTTGGGGGTTCCTCTAGTCTCTATTAGCCTAGTAGGTCTGGCCTTTTTTAGGAATTTGAGTTTTGTTCTACTTTTTTCTCCCATTATCTTTTGTGTCCTTGCTCACAATGGTTGATAGTGGTAGCAGGCACCATTTAGTTCTTCTGGTCTCAGGCTAGAAGAGGCTATGGTTCATGTGGGCTGTTAGTTCTGTGTACTAGTTTATTCATTGAGCCTTTGACTTCCTTCATTCTCTTTTGCTCCATACTAGGAAAAAAAAAACAACCCCGTTGCCATCAAATTGATTCTGATTCATACATAGCAACCCTATAGGACAGGGTAAAACTGCCCCCATAGAGTTTCCAAGGAGCAGCTGGTGGATTCAAACTGCCAACCTTTTGGTTAGTAGACAGGCTATTTACCACTGTGCCATTAAGGCTCTCTGTGAGTATAGACCAATAGCTGTATCTTAGACGGCCACTCACAAGCTTTTAAGACCCCAGAAGCTGCTCACCCAACTAGAATGTAGAACATTATATTTGTGAACTATGTTATGCCAGTTGACTAAGTTGTACCTTGAGACTGTGGTCCCAAGTCTTTTAACCCAGGAAACCAGTCCTGTGATTTGTTTGGCTATGTCTAGAAAGCCTCTGTTACCGTGCCCCCTTAAAACCGAAAACCAAACCCATTGCTGTGGAGTCAATTCTGACTCATAGTGACCCTATAGGACACAGCAGAATTCCCCCACAGAGTTTCCAAGGAGCACCTGGTGTATTTGAGCTGCTGACCTTTTGGTTAGCAGCCATAGCACTTAACCACTACCACCAGGGTTTCCGTGCCCCCTTAAAGGATCCCTTTAACCCACAAATTGTTTTTATCAAATCAATGGTAGAGTCACTGTGGTCCCGTAGATGCATGGCAGTATTAAAAACAAACAAACAAACAAAAAACCAATGCTGTCTTACTTAGTATCATGTTGTGATACACTCATTCTTTCTCATTCAGCAACCTTTTATTTAGTCTTACTTTTATATTTTAACTCAGTTTCTGGTTATGTTCAGCAAGGCACTGTTCAATGTGAGGCTAGATTATTCCATCTCCTTCCTCTACCTCATACCTGGAAAGCAAGCTTGGGGTAGAAGAGAAGCATAGGCCATCTCTCCATACTTTCTGAATCAGTGGAGGCTTTTGCATTGCTATGGTGCTGAACAGACTTTGGCAGAGCTTCTAGACTAAGACAGACTAGGAAGAAAGGCCTGATGACCTACTTTCAAAAAATCAGCCAGTGAAAATCCTATGGATCACAACAGTCCAATCCCATTGTGTTGGAATTGCCATGAGTCAGGGGCCAGCTTGATGGCAGTTAACAACAACAGGAAAAATTTAAAAGTAGAGAGGCACAGCCAAGATGGCGGAATAGACAGACGCTTCCCTCAAGCCCTCTTTACAAAAAAGACCCAAAAAAACAAGTGAAACAATTATATTTGTGACAAGCTGGGAGCCCTGAGCATCAAAGGCAAGCTTAGACAATGAAATGAAGGGCAGGGGAAGGAAGAGACCGTTCAGAAGTGGAGAGGAGTTACCGGCCCTGAATCGCGGGGAGCCCTCAGGCACCATTCCCGGAGCTGTGGCGGTGGTGGCGGCGTCGGCGGAGGCAGTGGTGGCTGCGTTGGCAGCGGGCTGCTCCTAGTGTTCGGCTGCAGTTTCCTCAGGGAGAAGCAGCCAGCCACACAGCCCACTCACACCTCGGAACCTGAGGAGAAGGGCGCTCTCGGCAAAAGCTAAGTACTTGCATATATTTTACCGGGCCCCCCTCCCCTCAAGCCAGCTTCATCAGCTGAATCCCTAGGCCTGAGATAGACCCTGGTGAACACGTGGAGCCATCCTCCCGGCCTTGGGGAAGGAAAAAATTTGCAACTGGGGGGAAAAAATAATTTGCTAACTCCATTAACTGGGGAAGCACAGGACAGAAGGGGCTCCTGGCCAGGCATAAACTGTCCGTGGACCTTGAGCACCTTTCCCTTCTGCATGGACCTGTGTGGGCCTATTTCGGGAGAATAGGCCTTTGTTGGCAAACTCCAACCATTTCGGCTGTGCGCTGGAGAGGTGGGTGTTTGACGTCTGATGTTGCTTTGCCTATTAAACAAGGTTCTCACCTACCCACAACAGGGACCTAAGGACTATTGGCTCCACTTAGACAATGAACTGAGGGGCAGGGGAAGGAAGAGACATGGGTAAAGGCACAACTGGCACCTGCCAGTCCTTACTCAAAAACGCTGGATGCCCATGGTCCCCCTGCAGAGCCCGCCCACCAGCACGCTCTAGAGAACAGAGACGCATTTTCCTCAGAGACACTTGGGGGTCAGTTCTCAGCCCCCTGCCTTGTTCAGAGTGTGACCCACTGCTGCAATCAGATACGGGTATATACGCCAATCACCCCTACCCCTCTAAGACTGTAGGACAGAGCCTGTACCACACACTGGATATCAGCTACCTGGAAACCTGAGCTGAATTCATACAAGAAAACTGAATGGACTCCTAGACTGATATACCTGATAACAGCTGTAGCCAGCTGGGAACAGGACACCAGAGCTCCAAAGGCAAAAATAATCAAGCTAGCTCGCTCAAGCAAACCATAGGGGTATACAAAAACAAAACAAAGCAAGCAGCTACGACACACTAAGCAAGCATAAACTAATACAATAACTTATAGCTAGCTCGGAGACAATAGTCAATATCAAGTCACATAAAGAAATAGGCCATGATCACCTCAACAGGCTCTCAAAACAAAGAATCCAGGGATCTTTTACATGAAAGTGCATTCCTGGAATTACCAGATGCAGAATACAAAAGTTATTTATAAAAAACCGTTCAAGACATCTGGAAGGAAATGAGGCAATACGCAGAACATGCCAAGGAACACACAGATAAAGCAACTGAAGAAATCAGAAAGATTATTTAGGAACATAATGAAAAAGTTTAATAAGCTGGAAAAATCCATAGACAGACAGCAATCAGAAATTCAGAAGATTATCAAAATTACAAAATTAGATAAGTTAATAGAAATTCAGAGGAGCAGAATTGAGCAAGTAGAAGCTAGAATTTCTGAACTCAAAGATAAATCACTTGGCACTAATATATTTGAAGAAAAATCAGATAAAAGAATTAAAAACAATGAAGAAACCTTAAGAATCATGTGGGACTCTATCAAGAGAAATAACCTACGAGTGACTGGAGTACCAGAACAGGGAGGCGTGACAGAAAATACAGAGAAAATTGTTGAGGATTTGTTGGCAGAAAACTTCCCTGATATTGTGAAAGATGAGAAGATATCTATCCAAGAGGCTCATCGAACTCCACATAAGGTAGATCTTAAAAGAAAGTCACCAAGACGTGTTATGATCAAGCTTGCCAAAACCAAAGATAAAGAGACAATTATAAGAGCAGCGACAGATAAAAGAAAAGTCACCTACAAGGGAGAGCCAATAAGAATAAACTCGGACTACTCAGCAGAAACCATGCAGGCAAGAAGATAATGGGATGACATATTTAAAAAATTGAAGGAAAAAAATTGCCTGCCAAGAATCATATATCCATCAAAACTGTCTCTTAAATGTGAAGGTGAAATTAAGACATTTCCAGATAAACACGATTTGAAGGAATTCATAAAAGCCAATCCAAAACTACACAAAATACTAAAGGGAGTTCTTTGGTTAGAAAATCAATAATATCAGGTATCGACCCGAGACTAGAACACTGGGCAGAGCAACCAGAAGTCAACCCAGAAAGGGAAATCCAAAAAAAAAAAAAGCCCAACACAGGGTAACGGCAATGTTATTATATAAAAGAAGACAACATTAAAATAATAAAGAGGGACTAGGAAATGTAATCATACACCTTCCATATGGAGAGGAAGATATGGCGATACAAAGAAATAAAAGTTAGTTATAAATTTAGAAAAATAGGGGTAAATAATAAGGTAACGACAAAGGAGACAAACTATCCTACTCATCAAAATAAAATACAAGAAAAAAAATAGAGACTCAGCAGAAACAAAATCAACAACAACAAATATGAGGAAAGAACAATATATAAAGAAAATCTACTCAGCACTTAAAATCAAGTGGGAAAAAGAAGCTGTCAACACACCAAAAAAGACCTCAAAATGATAGCACTAAATTCATACCTATCCATAATTACCCTGAATGTAAGTGGATTAAATGCACCAATAAAGAGACAGGGAGAGGCAGAATGGATTAAAAAACAAGATCTGCCTATATGCTGCCTACAAGAGACCCACCTTAGACTTAGAGACACAAACAAACTAAAACTCAAAGGATGAAAAAAATATATCAAGCAAACAACAGTCAAAAAAGAGCAGGAGTGGCAATATTAATTTCTGATAAAATAGACTTTAAAGTTAAATCCATCAGAAAGGATAAGGAAGGGCACTATATAATGATTAAAGGGACAATACACCAAGAAGATATAACCATGTTAAATATTTATGTACCCAATGACAGGGCTGCAAGATACATAAAACAAACTCTATCAGCATTGAAAAGTGAGATAGACAGCTCCACAATAATAGTAGGAGACTTCAACACACCACTTTCGGTGAAGGACAGGACATCTAGAAAGAAGCTCAATAAAGGCACGGAAGATCTAAACGCCACAATCAACCAACTTGACCTCGTAGACATACACAGAACACTCCACCCAACAGCAACCAACTATACTTTCTCTTCTAGTGCACATGGAACATTCTCTAGAATAGACCACATATTAGGTCATAAAGCAAGCCTTAGCAGAATCCAAAACATTGAAATATTACAAAGCATCTTCTCTGACCATAAGGCCATAAAAGTGGAAATCAGTAACAGGAAGAGTAGGGAAAAGAAATCAAACACTTGGGAACTGAACAATACCCTGCTCAAAAAAGACTGGATTATACAAGACATTAAGGATGGAATAAAGAAATTCATAGAATCCAATGAGAACGAAAACACTTGCTATCAGAACCTTTGAGACACAGCAAAAGTAGTGCTCAGAGGCCAATTTAGATCAATAAATGCACACATCCAAAAAAAAAAAAAGGGCCAAAATCAAAGAACTATCCCTACAACTTGAACAAATGGAAAGAGAGCAACAAGAGAAACCCACAGGCACCAGAAGAAAACAAATAATAAAAATTAGAGCTGAACTAAAGGAAATAGAAAACAGAAAAACAATTCAAAGAATTAACAAGACCAAAAGCTGGTTTTTTGAAAAACTCAACAATATTGATAAACCACTGGACAAACTGACAAAAGAAAAACAGGAAAGGAAGCAAATAACCTGAATAAGAAATGAGATGGGCGATATTGCAACAGACCCAACTGAAATTAAAAGAATCATATCCGATTACTATGAAAAACTATACTGAAACAAATTTGAAAACCTAGAAGAAATGGATGAACTCTTAGAAACACACTACCTACCTAAATGAACACAAACAGAGGTAGAACAACTAAATAGACCCATAACAAAAGAAGAGATTGAAAAGGTAATCAAAAAACTCCCAACAAAAAAAGCCCTGGTCTGGACAGCTTCACCGCAGAGTTCTACCAAACTTTCAGAGAAGAGTTAACACCACTACTACTAAAGGTATTTCAGAGCATAGAAAAGGATGGAATACTACCAAACTCATTCTATGAAGCCACCATATCCCTGATACCAAAACCAGGTAAAGACACCACAAGAAAAGAAAATTGTAGACCTATATCCCTCATGAATGTAGATGCGAAAATCCTCAACAAAATTCTAGCCAATAGCATTCAACAACATACCAAAAAAATAATTCACCATGACCAAGTGGGATTCATACCAGGTATGCAGGGATGCTTCAACATTAGAAAAACAATTAATATAACCCACCACATAAATAAAATAAAAGACAAGAATCACATGATTTTATCAATTGATACAGAAAAGGCATTTGACAAAGTTCAACACTCATTCTTGATAAAAACTCTTAGCAAAATAGAAATAGAAGGAAAATTTCTCAACATAATAAACGGCATTTATACAAAGCCAACAGCCAACATCACCCTAAAAGGAGAGAGCCTGAAAACATTCCCACTGAGATCGGAAACCAGACAAGGACGCCCTTTATCACCACTCTCATTCAGCATTGTGCGGGAAGTCCTAGCCAGAGCAATTAGGCTAGATAAAGAAATAAAGGGCATCCAGATTGGCAAGGAAGAAGCATCTCTATTTGCAGATGACATGATCTTATACACAGAAAACCCTAAAGAATCCTCCAAAAAACTACTGAAACTAAGAGAAGAGTTCAGCAGAGTATCGGGATACAAGATAAACATACAAAAATCACTTGGATTCCTCTACACCAACAAAAAGAACTTCGAAGCAGAAATCACCAAATCAATGCCATTCACAGTAGCCCCAAGAAGATAAAATACTTAGGAATCAATCTTACCAGAGATGTAAAAGACTACAGTACACTTTTGCAAGAAACCAAAAGAGACTTAGTAAGTGGGAGAACATACCTTGCTCATGGATAGGAAGACTTAACATTATAAAAATGTCTATTCTTCCAAAAGCCATCTATACATTTAATGCAATTCCAATCCAAATCCCAAGGACATTCTTTTATGAGATGGAGAAACAAATCACCAATTTCGTATGGAAGGGAAGGAGGCCCCAGATAAATAAGGCATTACTGAAAAAGAAGAAGAAAGTGGGAGGCCCTACTTTACCTGATTTTAGAACCTATTATACCACCACAGTAGTCAAAACAACCTGGTACTGGTACAACAACAGATACATGGACCAATGGAACAGAATTGAGAATCCAGACATAAATCCAACCACATATGAGCAGTTCATATTTGACAAAGGCCCCAAATCACTTAAATGGGGAAAAGACAGTCTTTTTAACAAATGGTGCTGGCAGAACTGGATATCCATCTGCAAAAAAATGAAACAAGACCCATACCTCACTCCATGCACAAAAACTAACTCAAAATGAATCAAAGACCTAAATATAAAATCTAAAATGATAAAGATCATGGAAGAAAAAATAGGACAATGTTAGGAGCCCTAATACATGGCATAAACAGTACACAAAACATTATAAAGAACGTAGAAGAAAAACTAGATAGCTGGAAAAAAAAAAAAAAGATAACTGGGAGCTCCTAAAAATCAAACACTTATGCTCATCCAAACACTTCACCAAAAGAGTAAAAAGACTACCTACAGACTGGGAAAACGTTTTTAGCTAGGCATTTCTGATCAGCGCCTGATCTCTAAAATCTACATGATACTGCAAAACCTCAACTGCAAAAAGACAAATAACCCAATTAAAAAATGGACAGAAGATATGAATAGACACTTCACTAAAGAAGACATTCAGATAGCTAACAGATGTATGAGGAAATGTTCACAATCATTAGCCATTAGAGAAATGCAGATCAAAACTACAATGAGATTTCATCTCACTCCAGCATGGCTGGCATTAATCCAAAAAACACAAAATAATAAGTGTTGGAGAAGTTGTGGAAAGACTGGAACACTTCTACACTGCTGGTGGGAATGTCAAATAGTACAACCACTTTGGAAATTGATTTGGTGCCTCCTTAAAAAGTTAGAAATAGAACTACCATAGGTTCCACCAATCCCACTCCTTGGAATATATCCTAGAGAAATAAGAGCCTTTACATGAACAGATATACGCACACCCATGTTTATTGCAGCACTGTTTACAATAGCAAAAACATGGAACCAACCAAGGTGCCCATCAATGGATGAATGGATAAATAAATTATGGTATATTCACACAATAGAATACTACACATCGATAAAGAACAGTGAGGAATCTGTGAAACATTTCATAACCTGGAGGAACCTGGAAGGCATCATGCTAAGTGAAATTAGTCAGTTGCAAAAGGACAAATATTGTAGAAGACCACTATTATAAGAACTTGAGAAATAGTTTAAACTGAGAAGAAAACTTTCTTTTGTGGTTACAAGAGGGGGGAGGGAGGGAGGGTGGGAGAGGGGATTCACTAATTAGATAGTAGATAAGAACTACTTTAGGTGAAGGGAAAGACAGCACATAATACAAGGGAGGTCAGCACAATTGGACTAAACCAAAAGCAAAGAAGTTTCCTGAATAAACTGAATGTTTCGAAGGCCAGTGTAGCGGGGCAGGGGTCTGGGGACCATGGTTTCAGGGGACATCTAAGTCAATTGGTATAACAAAATCTATTAACAAAACATTCTGCATGCCACTTTGAAGAGTGGCATCTGGGATCTTAAACACTAGCAAGCAGCCATCTTAAGATGCATCAATTGGCCTCAACCCACCTGGATCAAAGGAGAATGAAGAACACCAAGGATACAAGGCAATTACGAGCACAAAGGACAGAAAGGGCCTCGTGAACCAGCAACTATATCATCCTGAGACCAGAAGAACTAGATGGTGCCCGACTACCACCGATGACTGCCCTGACAGGGAACACAACAGAGAACCCTTGAGGGAGCAGGAAAGCAGTGGAATGCAGACCCCACATTCTCATGAGACCAGACTTAATGGTCAGACTGAGACTGGAAGGACCCCGGTGGTCATGGCCCCCAGACCTTCTGTGGGCCCAGAACAGGAACCATTCCCGAAACCAACTCTTCAGACATGGATTGGACTGGACAATGGGTTGGAGAGGGATGCTGGTGAGGAGTGAGCTTCTTGGATCAGGTGGACACTTGAGGTTAGGTTGGCATCTCCTGCCTGGAGGGGAGATGAGAGGGTGGAGGGGGTTAGAAGCTGGCAAAAAGGACGTGAAAAGAGAGAGTGGAGGGAGGGAGCAGACTGTCTCATTAGGGGGAGAGTAATTGGGAGTGTGTAGCAAGGTGTATATAAGTTTTTGTGTGAGAGACTGACTTGATTTGTAAACTTTCACTTAAAGCACAATAAAAATTATTAAAAAAAAAATTTTAACTACAGTTCAGAGTTCCTTTGAGATTTAGTTTAATTTACTGAACTCATGGAATTCTGCCAATCCTTTTTTTCCTTTTTATAGAATTCAAAAAATGTTACTAGGAATATTAAGAAATATTTTAAACATGTATACTAATTATTTGTTGTTGTTATGTGCTCTCAAGTTGATTTTCGACTCATAGCAACCCCATGTGACAGAGTAGAATTGCCCCATAGAGTTTTCTAGCTGTTGTCTTTATGGGAGCAGATCTCCAGGCCTTTTTTCTGTGGAGCTACTGAGTGGGTTCAAACTGCCAACATTTCAGATAGCTGCAGAGCACTTAAGCATTGTGCTATCAGGGCTCCTACTATCAGACTCTGGTTTCTCCATTCCTCTAGGAAAACAGATGGTTGTCACTAGACAATTTTCAAAAGAGAGAAGGTGCTTCTCTCCTAGAGACTTTCATCCTGAGCAATCTAAGGGTAAGCTAGCTGCCTCATCTCATCTCTGCCTCATCTCTACTCTGTTTTTCCAGGAGGGGGAAAAACAGAGTGGAACTTAGGGCTAGTGGCTTCTTATTTTAAAAATGAATTAACTGAATTCACAAATAATATCAAGAATGTCTACTCTATATATACTTAGTGCAAGGCTTTATATTTCATATAACAAAGTGTAAAATCCTATTTCTGCCCGAGTCTAGTTGGGGTAGTCTACTTAGGGAGGTCACGCAAACCTGTGATAAGTCAAATAACAATTCAAGATTGCATAAGAAACCAAAGCCATAGAGCAGTACAAAACAAATAGTTGTTTTCCAGAAGAGCAAGTAAGAGCTGTAGAACTTCAGAGAAAGGAGTAATTATGTACAGCTAGGGTAGGAGGAAATTAAAAAAGAAACTCTGATAGCAGTTATCTCAGAAGATAAGTGTGGTATGAAACAGAAGCAATTGTCTTTCATCTGGAAAGGACTTTATCTAGGACTAACCGAAAAAATGCTTTATCAAGGACTAAGTGAAAAAATCCTTTGTTAACTTGTAATAGAATGTAATTTCAGACAGACCTGGGGCCCTCTGGCAGCTTTACATGAGATAGGTCATTGATGCTATTTAGCTTTTTGAGGTCTGCTTTTCCTCACTGGAAAATGAGGGGGTTGATGATCTCTAAGACTCATGCCAGTCTGGCACTGTAAAATTCTGGGACCCCAGGAAACCTTAGGTTTGAAAAATTCCCTAGATGTGAGCTTCATGTATACAACTTCCCCAGCATCTAGCAAAATCTGTGTCACTTGGTCTTTGTTGATTGATGTTTGGAAACTACAATCAGCTTTTCATGCATTAAACATGAGACTACTATGTCATAGTATCATGGTAAATGGAGGTAGGAAGACCAGAACCTTGTCCTTAAGCAGCAGACAAATGTCAACATTTATTTAAAAACACATGGTAAGGGCCAAGACAATTCAGTGGGGGAAATGTTTAGGTTGTTGCCACTTTTTGGCTATTACAAATAATGCTGTTCTGAACATCCCTATGCAAGTTAACATATGGTGCTGGGACAACTGGATAGTCTCATACAAAGGAGTGAAATTGGACGCCTACCTCAAATTATATACAAAGATTAACTCACAATGGATCAAAGAACTAAATGTAAGGGCTAACATTATAAAACATTTAGAAGAAAATAAGTAGTAAATTCTTGTGACCTTGGGTTAGGCAATGGTTTCTTAAGATATTACACAAAAAGCACAAATAGCAAAAGAAAAAATAGATAAATCAGATTTCATCAAAATTAAAAATGCTGATACTTCAAAGGATACTACCAAAAAAGTGAAAGGACAACGCACAGAATGGGAGAAAGCATTTACAAATCATGTATCTGATAAGGAACTAGCATCTGGAATAAACAAATAACTCTTACAACCCAACAATAAAGACAACTCAATTTGTCCTCCTGGGCAAAAGATTTGAGTAGACATTCCTCCAAAAAAGATATATAAATGGTTGATGAGCACATGAAAAGATACTTATTATTAGGGAAATGCAAATCAAAACCGCAACGGAATTACCTCTTCACATGCACTAGGTTGGCTGTAGTAAAAAGACAGACAATAACAAGTGTTGACAAGGATTTGCAGAAGTTGGAACCCTCATACTTTGCTGGTGAGATGTAAGATGATGCAGCTGCTCTGGAAGACAGTTTGGCAGTTCCTCAAGATGTTCAATATAGAGTTACCATATGACTCAGCAATTCTACTCCTAGGTATACACCCGAGAGAAATGACAATGTATGTCCACACAAAAGCTTGTATAGGGATGTTCAGAGCAGCATTGTCCAAAATAGCTAAAAAGTGGTAACATCCTAAACGTTCATCAACTGATGAATGGATAAACAAATGTGGTATATCTATACAATGGAATATTATTCAGTCATAGAAAGAATTAAAGTACTGATAGATGCTACAACATGGATCAACCTTGAAAACATTATGCTAAGTGAAAGTATGTAATATCCATTAGTGGTGGTCAGGGACTGAGGGGAGGAGGGAATGGGGAGTGACTCCTTAGATGGTACAGGGTTTCTTTTTGGGTGATCAAGATGATCTAGAATTAGAAGTGGTGATGATTACACAACTTTGTCTATACACTGAAAACCACTGAATTGTATACGTCAGGTGAATTTTCCAGTATGGTAACTAGATTTCAATTTTAAAAAGCACATGGTAAACACTACTAAACCCTTTGCCGTTGAGTCAATTCTGACTCATAGTGACCCTATAGGACAGAGTAGAACCATCCCATACGGTTTCCAAGGAGCGCCTGGTGGATTCAAACTGTCCATCTTTTGTTTAGCAGCCGCAACTCTTAACCGCTACACCATCAGGGCTTCCTAAGTACTTTTAAAGGAGTATAAACAGAGTATTCTGGGAGCAGCTAACTTCATCTTGGAAAGGCTGTGAAGGCCAAAGAAAGAAAACTTTGAACAAAATCTGAATAATGCCAGATGAAGAGAATGGGTGAAGAGAGTCAGCATGTGGAAGAGGCCAGGACATATATTTTGGAGTTGGACTTCGGTTCCCATGCTAGATCTGCCACTTACTACCTGTGTGACCTTGGAAATGTTACTTAATGTCACTAACATCAGTATCTTCATAAACAAAATGAAGAATAACACCTACATCATGAGTTTACTGTGCAAATTAGGTGGGATAATATACATAGAATAGTCAATAAGTAATAACCTTCTCTTTTTCCCCTGAACTTCTTCTTACTGCTATTTTAGGCAGAATTTATGGTGAGAACAAAGGCAGAGCACTGAAAAGGCCTAGCTTTGCTTGATGGCGAAAAGATCGATGAGACTGAAGTATAAAGGCAGTTGGGAGCAGATGAAAGCTGGAAAGTGTTTTAGAGTCAGAAATGAAGGCTTTGTAACCCAAGGTAGGAGTTTTGGATTTAGTCCTAAGAGCTGCTGGAAGCAGACGAAGTTTTAGGGAGGAGAGGCATGTGAAGATACTGGTTCTTTAGATAAAAACCAAAAAAACCAAATCCAGTGCCGTCGAGTCGCAACCGTAAGGGACAGAGTAGAACTGTCCCCATAGAGTTTCCAAGGAGTGCCTGGTGGATTCAAACTGCCAACCCTTTGGTTAGCAGCCATAGCACTTAACCACTACGCCACCAGGGTTTCTTTGGATAAGAACAGAGGAAAGGGTGGCCCAGGCTGGACAAGAATGTATGCCCTGGAGCCGCAGGAAAGGATGTAGATTCTTAGCTTTCTTAATTGTAAACCAACGCCTGCATCTTCAGGGCATTTGATGTGACTTATTTCCTGATAATAAATTGCTAAGGATTATTTGATGACAGATTTTATATATTTTAATTGCTTGCTTCAGTAAGTATTTTGATAAAAAACCGAGCCTCAGATGATTCTAGCAAAAGAAGATGCTTACTGAGAGGTGCAGTGGACTCTGTAGTCTGAACATCATGCAGTAAAATAGAAAGCCTTGGTTCTAATTTTGACTTTTCCACTGACTGTAGCAGGTTATGTAACTTGCTGCGTATTTATTTTCCTTTCAGAAAGTAGACGATAACAACTTGAACCTAACTAACTTCAAAATATTATGACAATAAATAAACGTTTCAAAATTCTTTGAAGTTCATTGATGGAAAGTACCCTTTAAATCCAAAATTTCACTGTATAAACAGACAGTGATTTATTATTTTTTTCCTGAATCAATTTTAATGTTCCTCCTCCAGTTTTGCCTTTGAACATGTCTCCAATTACAAGAACAATTTTTTAAAAAGCCTCAGTTCTCATCCTGAAAAATGTCCCTGGAGTATATTGCAGGAAGAGCAAACTTTTAACACATATGCATACCATATTATAGTTATAAAACATTTTAGCATACACAATCACATTTTGATTAATTTATGTCTCCCAATGAGCACATCTGGTAGAGATTAATATTATCCTTACTTTAGTGATGAAGTACCTAGTGTTCAGAGTGTTTAAAGTAATCGCCTAAGAGCACGCAGCTGGAAAAGGGCAGGACCAGGACTTGAATTCAGATTTTCCTAACTCTAAATTTCAGGTTCTTCCTATCATCCCACTTTGAACTAGACAGAGATTCACATACGCACACACACACACACGCACCCACCCCACAAGTATTCAACTACCTACACAACATCCCATACATGTTACAAATCATAGATTGCTTCTGGGCTCTTAAGTATACTATATTGAGACAAAAAAAATTGTTGTAGATTTAATAGAATAGCATTGGTCAACAGAAAAACATCAGCTTTCTGATGTTTTAATATATTTTCATAAAACTACTTCAAATAAGTAACACAAGCATTTCCCAACATGAGTATGCTGCTATTACTACACAGATTGCTTCAGTAAAGCTATGTGTACTAAATTATCATAGCAGGACCTTTCCCGAAATCAAGGTATAGCATACTATGCGCTATGTAAGTGTGTAGTGTATTTAAAATAGCAAAGCATAGTCGTTTATATCTTTTATCTAGTAAATTTAATCAGTGAGTGAATCTTTGTAATACCTAAATGAGGTTCAAGCAAGTATAGTATTATTTCTTCACTAAAGAACTGAAACAAAAAGAAGGTAATGTTTTATCTGTCTTGCACAGGAAGTGAAAGATGAAATATACTTTTCCAGTATTTTATTTTCAATACTTAATTTACTGAGAGCTTACTACATGTCCAGCACTGTGCTAAGCACTGCATGTACAGTAATGAACAAACCAGATTTAGTTCCCCTCCATGTGAAATTTATAGTTTAGAGAGGGAAACAGGCAATAAAACAAATTACGAACAGTGGCACCTGCTCCAGGGGAAATAGATTTGGTGCAGTGAGAAAAGGGGTGGGGGATCTCATTTAATTGGTTGGTCAGGGAGAGCCTGTCCATGAAAGTGATATTTATGCAAAGAACTGAAAGAAAACAAAGTATAGGGTATTTCAGGGGTGTGTGAAGAGGTCCTGAGGTAAGCATGTTTGGCATGTTTGAGGAACTGAAAGGAAGCTGTGCACATTGACGTGGAAAGATATACTCGAGTGAAAAAAGCTGTGGAAGAGAATGCATAGTCTAACACCATTTTTGATTTAAAACATGAATGCATGAAAATGTATATCAGTGCATAGAAAATCTGGAAGAATATATAATACATGGTCATTTCTGGGCATGAGGACTAGAAGAATGGACTATAGTGGACTTTCATTTTCTACATATACGAAGCCGTCAACTAATAGGTTCTTGTCAAGCATACTAGAAATTGCAGTCAGCTACACACAGGGTTGGAAGAACAGAAAGGTTTATTCATAGTTTGCAAACTGGGAGACAGGCAGGGTCTGTGACCTAAGGCTGCCAGCTCCCTGAAACAGGAAAGGTTTGCTCCTCTTAGTGGGAGTGATATACATATGCATGAACAGCAAGGGAGGATCTTCAGTCTTGTGATGCATCCGCAGTCCGCATAATTCTAGTGAATGGGTTTTTGGGCACGGCTCTAAAGGTACTGTGCACAGCCCTGAAAAAATGGGAATGGCTCGCTAATGCCACCCCAGGAAGTCCATATAGAGCGTAGATTTGGGGTCAGTGCGCCTGCACTTTGGCCTCCTGCCAGGAGAAGACAAGAAACCTGGGGATTCAACCAATCATGGTGAAGTGCTGTAAACATTGTAACAAGAATGTAGCAAGAGTAGACTTCTGAAAAACAACTACTATGGGATGGTTAATAACTCTTAATAACCCTTTCATGACTGCCTGCTTCATATGTATTTCTGCAATAGTTATTTTTTTTCACAATTCTATACTCAAAAAATGCTAAAGATAAATATTAAGAACAAATTCTGTGCCTTTGTATGCTTCTGTCACATAACTTTTTACCCAACTTTTCAGCCCTGTTCCTTAGCTTTGATTTTCACTGTCGTGTATTTTATTGTTTCCTGTTTTTTCTGACATTTTATATAATTATTCTATGAAAGACTTATCTATCATAAACAGCATATAGCAATTAAGATTTGATAAGAAACTGACATGAAACTTTATTTTAATATGTTAGGAACATTACAAGCAAAAATTTCTTAGGTATTGAAGCCAAAATTTTTAAATATTTACAAGTTAAAAACGTATAGCGTTAAATAACTCTCAAAAGTAGGGACTGTCCCATAATTTTTAAAAAAGTATGACCTTTGGAGATAGAATAAGATCGGAGGGATATTTTCCTTTGCCTCAAGCATGATAATACTTGGCAAAACAACAAAAAGTAAACAATAATGAAAGCTACACTTATTGAGCATTTATTATACTCTACTATTTATATGCATTAGCTCATTATTTATCTAATTTCTTTAATTTAATTATTTAAAAAATAACTATCTCTATTTTTCAGATTAGAAAACTGAGGATTAGAAAGTTTAAGTAACTTCATTCTTTCAATGTATATTGGTTGAGCAGTTAATGTTTTAAGAACTAGGAATATAGCAATGAACAAAGTGTGGCGCTTACACACTGGAGGTTGATAGGCATAGTAAATAAACAAACAAATACGTATGTAACATAATGTCAGGTGCATTGAAATGCTATAAAGAAAAATAAAGTGGGCTAAGGGACAGAAAGTGATAACCCAAAAAAACCAAAACGATTGCCGTTGAGTCAGTTCCAACTCATGGCAACCCATGTGTGTAAAGTTACTCAACAGGGTTTTCAATGCCGTGATTTTCGGAAGCAGATCACCAGGCCTGTCTTCCAAGGCACCCTGGTTGGGTTTGAACCACCAACCTTTTAGTCAGTAGTCGAGCACATAACCATTTGTGTCACTCAGGGACTCCTGGAATATGATGAGAGGGGCATATTAGGTTATGTGGTCAGGAAGAGCACTCTGAGGAGGAGATGTTTGAGCAGAGGCCTAGATGAAGTGAGGAAGTGAGCCGTGAGATCTGTGTGAAGGGCATTCCAGGCTGAAGGAGCAGCAAGTACAAAGAAGAAAAAGTAAGGAGGCTAGTGTGGCTGGAGCCGAGTGAGCAAAAGGGAAATCCCATAGGGCCTTGCAGGTTGTAATGAAAATCTGGGGCTTTATGCTAAGTGTCAGGGGAAGCCACTAGAGGATTTGAGCAAGACAGGGACCCAATTTTCATTTTTAAAGACTTATTAAGGCTGCTGGGTGCAGAACAGACCTTAGAGAAGTAAGACTAGAAGTAGGGTGACCTGTTAGGAGCCCACTGCAGTGCTCCAGGGCAGAGATCCGTGGTAGCTTGGTCTATGGTGCTAACAGTGGAGATGGCAAGAAATGTCATAATTGGTGTGTATTTCATGTAAGTTCATGGTAGTGTGGCCAGACATGAGTTTATATTTTGAAGATGCATCCGAAGGAATCAAAAGAGGTCATATAACTAGTAAGTAGCAGAGCCAGGGTCCAAGTCTCAGTTTGTCTGATTCTAAAGCCCCACTTATAACAACTATTCTAGGCAACGACGGATTACCCAATAAGCGAGGTACAGATGGGCTTACTTGTGCTTACTTACTAACCTGTAGTGGAGAGTTTCACCTGGGTTTTACCACGTGCTTTCCCATGGATTCCTTTCTGGGACTCTATTTCCTCAGTATGAGTCACATGAAGTCTAAAGTTCCCTTCCACCTTTCATGATCCACTATTTAGCACCTGGGGAAATGGAGGTGACTGTGTAGGGTGCCACCCACCAATCTACAAGGAAATATAAGGCTGGTAAACTATATGTTTAACATACTGATTATTACAAGAGTAGGTGAGAGGGCAGGGCTAGAGATTGTTTTCAGTTTTGATTCTATTCCGTTTTAGTAAAAGTAAGCCTTAGCATGTGACTTCCAAGCAAAAGAGAAAGCAAGTCTATGGATTGTGTCATTCCAGTCTATAGGATGGACTGCAATTTTATGCCTCATGCATCCAAATATTCATCTTTCCAACAAGTGTTTAAAATCTATTGAGTATTAAGCGTACTTAATAACATTTATTGAGCAAATCTGGATAATGGAAGACCCTGGCTAAAAAGTGGAAAAAAAAAAAAAGGAATTTCACATACGCTTGTCTTTTTAGGACTTTACCACAATCTTGCAATGTATTGTTGTCTCTTTTTTCTATGTTATAAAACTAAGAGTCGAAGCCAGTTGAATCATTTGCCCAAGGTGGCTCATTTGGTAAAGTCGTGAGCCCAAGATTCTATGAGAGACATCAAGGTCTAGTAGGGGCCTAAGACAGTGTGCTGGATTAACTATTCTGACAGGGCCCAGTGCTGGATGATCTAGACTAGGGGTTGGCAAACTTTTTTGTGAAGGGCCGATAGTAAATATTTTAGGCTTTGCAGACCATTATGGTCTGTATCACAACTACTCAACTGTGCCATTGTAGCAAAAAGCAGCCATAGACAATACATAAGCGAGTTAGTGCAGCTGTTCCAATAAAACTTACAGACACTGAAATTTGAATTTCACCTCGTCTTAGTACTGCTGTAGCAAAAATAACACAAGTGAGTGTCTTTAATGAACAGAAATTAATTTTCTCACCGTTTAGGGGACTGGAAGTCTAAATTCAGGAAGCTGGCTGTAGGGGAAGGCGTTCCCTCTCTATGCGCACTGGGGAAAGGTCCTTGTCTCTTGAGCTTCTGCTTGTCGGTTCCTTGGTGATCTTCCTGTGGCCTGGCATCTATCTTCCCCATATCTGCTTACTTGCTTGCCTCATTGCTTACTCAATCTGCTCTTTTTATACTCAGAAGAGATTGACTTAAAACACACTCTCCATTAATACTGCTTTATTAACAAAACAAAGAAATCCCATGCCCAAATGGGGTTATAGCCAGAGGTATAGGGTTAGGAGTTACAATATATATTTTGGGGGGACACAATTCAATCCATAACACAGATAATTTTCACATGTCATGAAATATTAGTCTTCTTTTGGTTCTTTTCAACCACTAGAAAATGTAAAGACCATTCTTAACTTGTGGGCCCTACAAAAACAAGTGATAGGCTGGATTTGGCCTATGGGCTGTAGTTTGCCTACTCCTGACCTACAGTCCACACTGGTGCTGTCCAGTAGAACTTTTTGTGAAAATAGGTATGTTCTATACCTGCACTGTACACTTTGGTAGCCACTAGCCCCATGAGGCTATTGAGCACTTGAAATACGACTAATGCAACTAAGGAACTAAATTTTTAATCTAGACTCTCCCTTCCATTCCTGTGTTGTTGTTCGTTGCCCTCGAGTCAGTTCCAAATCATAGTGACCCCATGTTCAACAGCAGAAATGCTGCCCAGTCCTGCGCCATCCTCACAATCGTTGTTATGTTTGCACTCCTTTCCTGTAGTCCTTGGATTAATGTACAGCTTCCCAAATAGGTTCCCTGTCTCCAGCTTTACTTTCCTCTAATTCATCTCTCATAAAGCTAGAGAGGTTTTTCTAAAATCAAATAGTATCCCAGCACTTTTCCAAGGTAACTGTTCCTGCAAACTTTAGAAAGAAGTGCAAACTGCTAGCATGATTACCTCCCTTAGGAAACAGCAAAGAAGTAAAATACTTTCCTCTGTTTGACCAGATAAATAATTACAATTTCTTAAGAACAGTCCCTCATACTTTGCCTCCTCTAAGGTTTCACATAGTGGCCTGTTGGATGATGCGGTGAAGAAAACTTGGCTTTGGAGATGGAAAATTTAAATTAGAACTCCACTTCTGGTTAATTCCGGCAGAGTCAACATAGGTTTTTAATAACCTTGAGCTTTACTATACTTCTGTGCTAAATGGTAATGATAACTATATTACAGGACTATTGTGAAGATCAAACGAGATTGTGGAAATCCTTTAGCATTTAGCAAAAGGCTACATACATGTTAGCTGTTTTTATGACAAATACTGAGCTTCGACATGTTTCTAAAAGGTAATACTGATCTGATTTTGCATAACATCTTGTGTGGATTTGGCCTATGGGCTGTAGTTTGCCTACTCTTGGCCTATGGGCTGTAGTTTGCCTAATCCTGACCTAGAGTCCAGACTGCATAAGGTGACAATATAGATATAGGCCTTGGGTGTTGAAAGGAAAGGGGGATTGCAAAGGAACAATTGGGGCTTATTTATTCCTAACACTCTGTTGAATTACGCATTTTCCATCTTTAGGTCTAAAACCCTGCTTTTTTCACTTATGTTTTTCTAAACAAAATAATTTCAACAATACCAATGGAGAGTCAATTCTTGAGAGTTGATGACAATGATATCATATGAGGAAGTCAGAAAAGGGAAGTAGTAATATTGTATTTTTTAAGAGTCTACAGGGACTTTTTGAAGGGGACTTTATCAGTGAGTTCCAGGAGTAGTAGCAAGGGCAGGGCTATTAGATAGGAAGAGAAGGTGAGGACACAATATTATCAGATGGAGAAAGGAAGTAAAGGGATAATTTAAGCTTACATAAAAGTGTTCTTTTCCCTCTAGGCAGATCATGGAACACAGGTTTTCTAAGATTACATAAGTACACTTTGCATTAGCCCACACTATACTTTAAGATGGATTTATATCAATACTTTGTTTCTTGGATCTTGAAATTCGTGTGACTTCACCTTCTTAAGAAATTAAAAAAGAAAGACATTGTTTATGATTGGTATGCCTTTTTTTTTTTTTTAAAGGGCAATAAAGATTTATTATTCCCTGAACTTAGGGTTTCCAAAACACTTAGTGGGTCTGTTTCAGAACACTTTGTATATCGTGTCTGTTCCCCCCATGTCTGTCAGTTTATCGTACTATGGTGGCTTGCATGTTGCTATGATGCTAGAAGTTATGCCACCAGTATTAAAATAATACTACAGTCACCCATGATGGACAGGCTTCAGCTGAGCTTCCAGACTAAGACAGACTAGGAGGAAGGACATACTTTGGACATGTTTTTATCAGGAGGGACCAGTCCCTGGAGAAGGACATCATGTTTGATAAAGTAGGAGTGTTGCAGGCTAAGGTTTCCCAGCTAGGGACTAAGCCTTGCATAGGTTCTTGCCGTCTGACCACGAATGACCAGGAGAGGCTCAGAGGTTCCATACAAAGGTTTATTAGCGACAGAAAGACAGGAAAGCCTCACGAGCAGGAATAGAGAGTGATCAAGCAACGCTAGCTTCTGTTCCCCTGAAAGAAGGTTTTTCTGGGGCTTGTATGGGTTTGGCGAAGATAATAGAGTAATGAATATTCAGTAGGTTTCTTTCAGGGGGCGGGTACTTCTCAAAATACCGGTGCATACTAAATTAGGCTGCACCGAACATCTGGAATCCAAGATGGTGCCGGTAGCAAAGGCTCTTGGGACTGGGTGGCAGTACTTATTATGGGGTGTCGCACCTGCGCAGTCCCCCTGCAGCGCAAGTTTGATTCCTGTCGCAGGTACTTGCATCGGGCGACGTCATCTGTCAGTGACCTTGCAGATGTCTGCGCATGCTCCTGGGACCAGATCGGGCTGGTCCTTCAGGAAAACATCTTACAAAGAAGTAGGTTGCACTTTTCGCACATTCCAGGATGGTTTTTTTTTTTTTGTCATTAGCCAAGCTTGCAGGTGTTGCGGCGTTCCTTGCCTAGGGGCTCAGTCCCCTTTTCTTCCGTACCTCAGAAGGTCACCGAAAAAGAAGACCCTCAAGGAGATGGATTGACACAATGGCTGCAACAATGGGCTCAAGCATAACAACCATTGTGAAGATGGCACAAGACTGAGCAGTGTTTTATTCTGTTGCACATAATGAGTCAGAACCAACTCAACCACACCTAACAACAACAACTATATTCTGTACAAATTTCTATAAAATACACTCCCCTCCAGATTACACTTGGAAGACAGGGGCTCCTTTTACTCATCTTTTTTTTATATGTTGCCTCATCCAGCCTCAGTGTAATTAGTTTTTTTAAGCCACATCAGGTAGCAGACTGGTGGCTTTTCCTGATGGGTCCCTAAAGTACTCAAGTTGCCATCTTGACTTAATCGTTCAGTTAATTGATGTTGAAAGCATAAGTAATATCCCTAGGTTAATCAGGATGATTCCTTAACCATCCACGTTACCGGCATTTGAACCACTACCTTTCAAAGCCCAGAGAGGCCCCCCCCATTCCAATATATCCCAACCAGCCCTGCAGCCACTAAGGCGCTGCCTATCTCTCTGTGGCCTCGCTTCCAATCCTCGTAGCATCTTCTCTGCAGTTTGCAAAGAATTTGGTATATTTTCGATATTCTTCAAATTTTTAATTGAAAAAAATTTTTTTAATTTAACAGTTTAAGCAGAACTTTTCATATCTTGTTTACAGATCCTCCCCCCAACCAAGAAGAAGCCCGTGGACACCGGAAAGCAAGGAGTTGAAATGGAGAAACGTAGCTAAATTGGGGAAACCCGGTCGCATCCCTGAGCCAGCAAGCCGTGAGTTGGGAAAGAGATTGGAAACTGAGGACCCCATGTGACCTCCGAGGCCCTTCGCTGAGCCGACCCCGCCCCTCCGCCGTTGAGGGGGCGCATGCGCAGCCCGTGTCAGTGATGGAGGAGAGAAGATGGCGGAAGCGGAGTGAGTGACTTGCTGGTGACTGATGTCGTAGCCGTGGGGCGAGAGGGGGCAGCGACACGTCCCTCACGGGGAGGTCTCAGGGCTCTTTCGCGGGCAGTGCGGGCTAAAGGGAGACCCGAGAGCCTCCTTATCGTGGAGGAGCCTGCTTGGCCCGTGTTGGGGGGCGGAGGCGTCCTGTAAGGGTTCAGTTATCCTCCAGGCGGGAGCGCCCTTTCCGCTGACTGATCCCGGATCGGTGCGGCCCTGCGTGCAGGGTCATCCCTGGGACCCGGGAGATGATCCCAGGTAGGCGCCTCAGGCGCTGTCATCCCTGCAAGGGGCCCGGCGGGCAACCTTATCGCGGCTGCCCCGGCCGGGGGCCGCAGGGCAGGGCGGGCACTGCCAGGCCTCTTTCGCGCTCCTGGTCTTCCCGCCCCGGCGCCACCCTGCTCTCCTCGGCAGGAGAACCGGAGACGTAGGGCTGCCCACCGCCCTCCCCCGGGAGGCGTGGAGGAGATGTCCCAGCGCGGGCCTTCGAGCGGCGGGGGTTGCTGGGGTATGGTGAGGCGGAAAAATCCTGGAAGGAAAGATCTTTCCCTTAGGTCTGTGGCTGCAGTGTTGGTGTCTCCCTAGAGGGCCACATTCTTATGTGGCGGTGTGATGGTATGCTTAGTTAGAGACTCGAAAACTTACTGTTTCCTGGGTAGGCCTCTTTTGCACCAGAGCTGCTGGCTGTGTTTTGCAGGCATTACTATGCATAGAAGGTGCAGTTAACCAAAATTTCTCTTTTGTGCCAGGCCTCCAAATGCAATGTGATGATTTGGTCAGTTCGACTCACCGATGTTTCGTTTTGTGCCTAAAATTTGGATTCTCTGACCATTTTTGGTTAGTAGTGAGAACTGCTTACCGTAGGCTTTGGGTTTGAGGGCATGGTTGAACAGATCAGCACTCCAGAAGGACCAGAATTTTAAGCTGGAGTTTTCTGGGTTCGTTGAATATAACTAGTATTATGGTTCAGAAGTGTTACGACAGGCAGTAGCTTGGTAAAAAGTTTGCCTTATCTACCACTAATTCTGTATGATGTTGAACAATTACCGTATGATACTGTGATTTGATGATTGGGAGGCAGTTTGAAAAACTATGGGAAAATATACTAGACAAAGATATATAAGTAATTTATCAATTAAAAAAGTTAAATGAAGAATCAGCCCCCAGCCTCCCCCTCCACATTCCTCCATTTTTCCATTCACTTTTCCCCTTATTAAATAGAGAATTTTTACATTGATTTCTTTAAGAGCATATGAATACTTTTTACATACATGATATAAACCACAAAAAATTTGTGCATAAAAGGAAACAATATGGGCGTAGTGTGCATACAGAATTAGTGCCAAATTCCTTTGTCTTTTTAGAAATAGAAAGCGTTATTGTTACATTCTTGTCAGTGCTGCTAATGTGAGGTGGGTCAGATTTTGTTTCTCAGAAGACTGATAAGAAGAGGCAGATAAAAGCAGTATTATCTCAAGTTGGCTTTTTACCATTGTGGTGCATTTCAAACCCTACGAAAACTGTTGTAGTTCTAATATCTAACAATATTGGGGCCTTCAGAATTGACTTAAAGTGTTTGGGTTTACTAAATTCTGTATTTACCAGAAGTTTTTACCACAACACAAGTGAAGTGAGATAGTAACATTGGAGGGGAAAAAAAAAAATCAGAAAGACTAATAGAAAAATACACTTTACTCTCTATACATGAGGAAGGTGACATAATGCTGTTTCAGAATTTGGAGCAATTTTTTTTTTTAATTGTGCTTTAGGTGTAAGTTTACAGCTCAAGTTAATTTCTCATACATAAATTTATAAACTTATTGTTATGTGACCCTAGTTACAATCCCTATAATGTGACAGCACACTCCCCCTTCCCACCCCGCCATTTCCCTTTTCCATTCAGCCAGCTCTTATCCCTTTCTGCCTTCTCATTCCACCTTTGGACAGGAGCTGCCCATTTAGTCTTGTGTATCTATTTGAACTAAAAAGTGCACTCTCCATAAGTGTATTTTACAGTCCAGTCTAATCTTTCTCTGGAGAGTTGGCTTCGGAAATGGTTTTAGTTCTGAGTTAACAGAGAGTCCGGGGGCCGCGTCTTCTGGGGTTCCTCTAGTCTTGGTCGGACCATTAAGTCTGGTCTTTTTACGTGGATTTGAGTTCTGAACCACGCTTTTCTCCTGCTGTCAGGGACTCTCTGTTGTGTTTCCTGCCAGACAGGTCATTGGTGGTAGCATCTAGTTCTTCTGGTCTCAAGCTGTTGGAATCCCTGGTTTACGTGGCCCTTATTGTCTCTTGAGCTAACGTTTTCCTTGTGTCTTTGGTGTTCTTCGTTCTCGTTTGCTCTAGGTGAGCTGGGACCAATTGATGCATCTTAGATGGCTGCTTGCAAGCTTTTAAGACCCCCAATGCCATTCACCAGAATGGGATGCAGAACATTTTCTTCATAAACTTTGTTATGCCAGTTGACCTAGATGTCCCCTGAAACTATGGTCTCCAGACCCCCACCCCTGCTACTCTGTCCCTAGAAGTGTTTGGTTGTGTTTAGGAAACTTCTTAGCTTTTGGTTTAGTCTAGTTATGGAGGAATTCTTTATAAAGAGATTTTGGAAGGATGTGAGAAGTTGCTGTCATCTGCTTCTCTATTTCCCCTAGAGTAATGTGCTTATAAGTATAACTCAGAATTATTAGGCATAATAAGGACAGTGTTATAGACTAGTTAGCGGAAAAGCCAGTGGGAATTAATAAAAATATAGAACTTATTTTCAAGCAAAATATATGTGGTAACCAAAACTAAGCTAGTTAATACAAATCCATAGGCATTCTACATTAATATAGCTAAGAATTATTTTAATTTGTAATTAAGGTAAGGTAATCATTGCTGTTGAGTCAATTCTGACCCTTAGTGACCCTATAGGACAAAGTAGAACTGCTCCATAGGGTTTTCAAGGAGTGGCTGGTGGATTCTAACTGCCGACCTTTTGGCTAACAGCTGTATTACCTAATCACTATGCCAGCAGGGCTTCAGTTCATAATTAGTATGGTCAAAAAATGTAAAGAAATGTTTATCGTACCCTAATGTAAATTTTAATTTTCCTAGGTATTTTAATATTCTTTTATCATCTATTTTGGCTTTAAAATCTTCATCTTCTTTCAATAATGCCAAGATAAACTTTATTGTTGTTGTTAGGTGCCATTGAATTGGTTCTGACTCATAGCGGCCCTCAGTACAACAGAAGGGAACACTACCTGGTCCTGTGCCGTCCTCACAGCCTTTGCTATGCTTGAGCCCATCGTTGCAGCCAGTTTGTCAGTCCCTCTCGTTGAGGGTTTTCCTCTCTTTCGCCAACCCTCTACTTTACCAAGCATGATACCCTTCTCCAGGGACTGGTCCCTCCTGATAACATGTCCAAAGTAAGTGAGACAGAGTCTCACTACCTTCGCTTCTAAGGAGCGTTCTGGCTGTACTTCTTCTGAGACACATTTGTTGGTTCTTCTGGCAGTCCGTTCAGTATTCTTTGCCAACGCCATGATGCAGATGATTCATTTCTCCTTGATCTTCCCTATGCATTGTCCAGGTTTTGCATGTATATGAGGCGATTGAAAATACCATGGCTTGGGTCAGGTGCACCTTAGTCCTCAAGGCTACATCTTTGCTTTTGAACACTTTCGAGAGGCCTTTTGCAGCAGTTTTGTCCAATGCAGTATGTCATTTGATTTCTCGACTGCTCCTTCCACAGGCATTGATTGTGGATGCAAGTAAAATGAAATCCTTGACAGCTTTAATATTTTCTTTGTCATGATGTTGCTTATTGGTCCAGCTGTGAGGTTTTTGGTTTTCTTTATGTTGAGGTGTAATCCATACTGATGAATGCTGTAGTTTTTGATCTTCATCAGTAAGTGCTTCAGGATCAACTTTAGGCCAGGCTTTCTCTGAGTTATATGCTCTGAATCATTTGAATTCATATTTTTTAGGTATTAACTATTATATGTGCTATATATATGTGAAGTGCTTTTTCCTTCTAAGTGTTTGTGTTGGCTGTGGGCCATCTGTGTTTTATGAGGGCCTTATTAGAAATTTAGAGTATTGCTGATTTTTCTTTGAGATAGTTAAATATTCCGTAAAGCTCATAAGGTAATGCATTTACCAATACGAGTCCTTTGTGTTATCTGTCAGATTTAAGGACCACAGTACAACTATGGATAGTGAACCAAACCCTGGAACATCTTCTGTGTCAACAACAACCAGTAGCACTACCACCACGACCATCACTACTTCCTCTTCTCGAATGCAGCAACCACAGATATCTGTCTACAGTGGCTCAGACCGACATGCTGTGCAGGTATTTAAGCTATAATGACGGGTAGGCTAAGACTTCCCACTGACTCCCTGCTGCCACTGAGTCAATTCCAAGTCATAGTGACCCTGTAGGACAGGGTAGAACTGCCCTATAGGGTTTCCAGGGCTATAATCTTTATGGAAGCTGTCTGCCACATCTTTCTCCTACAGAGTGGCTGGTAGATTTGAGCTGCTGACCTTTTGACTAGCAGCCAGGTGCTTAATCTCTGCATCACCAGGGCTCCTAAGGCTAAGATTTAGGATGTCATATTACTTTATGCTTAAGCCAGATGCATGTATTGTTTCATATCACATGCACAGCATTGTTAATGTTTGAAACAAGCAACAAATTACTTAATAATCTTACTGTTTGTTGTTGTTGTTGGGTGCCATTTACTTGATTCTGACTTGTAGCAACTCTATGCAACAGAGTAGAACTGCCCCATAGGGTTTTCTTGGTTGTAATCTTTATAGGAGCAGATCGCCAGGTCTTTCTCCCATGGAGCCACTGGGTAGGTTTGAACCTTTTGGTTAGTAGCCGAGCACTTAATCGTTGTGCCACCAGGGCTTCCTAATTATACTCTTTGGAAAGCTTCTGTTAATCAGCCTGTAGTTTATAGACTGTGTGTCAGGAAACTTATAAATAGAAGGTGTCAGGGTGCTGCTAAGATCTGGGAACATTCACCCTAGAGCCCCAACATGCTTGATGGCTCTAGGTTTTTCTGGACTGTTTTAGGAACACATATTTGAACCCTAAATAATAGGCTTAGAGAGATCTACTTAGGCCTGTGGATGCATTAAGAGGTTCATTTTAATCCCTGGGGGCCGAGAACCCTTAAGCAGGAGAAGCCATTCTAAAGCTCTTAGGCGCAGAAGGGGAAGGGAATATTTGACTTGAAAAAGTCTTAGGCTTTTCATTTAGTTGAGAAAGTAAAATTTACTAAGTTAACCTTTATAATAATGGAGGTTGAGGCAATATGGTATTGTATAAAGAGTCTGGGTATTACAGTCTGCTGTGCCTTTTGTTGGGATTGGAGTAGCTATGGAACTTTAGGTGAGAGGCATAAAATTCCCTTGAGTCATGGGCAACTGTAAAATGAGGATGAGACCACCTATTTCATTAGTTCTTACGAGGATTAAGTGAGAAGTATCTAGAATTGTACAGGGTACATTATACATACCTAATATATAATAGTAATATTTATTGAATAATTGCTATGTGCCAAGCATTTGATAAGTGCTTTACGTGGACTAATCCTCACCACACTTCTAGGAAGTAGATACTATTATTTCCTTTTCATAGATGGGAAAATTGATTTTTAAATAGACTGAATAACTTTCCAAACTCACATAGCTAGTACATGCTCTGATTCCGGAGTTTGTACCCTTAGCTGTTCTTACTTTTTCCTTTATACTTGCTTTCTCTAGAATCGGGGCCCTGGTAGCACAGTGGTTAAGCGTTGGCTGCTAACCAAAAGGCTGGCAGTTTGAATCCACCAGCCACTCCTTGGAAACTCTATGAGGCAGTTCTACTGTGCCCTGTTGGGTTGCTGTGAGTCGGAATTGACTTGACAGCAATGGGTTTTTGCGTTGGGTTTCTCTGGAATCCTCAAAATTGCACTGTACCCCCCGAAAACAACTTCCCTGTCTGCTCTGTAACCCCACCCCTTGCTTTCAAGAGTGCCTGTCAGTATTCTATTTAACTGTTCTATGGTTTGGGATCTAATTTTCTGAAGTCACTGTAGGGTGGAGTCAGAACTGTTGGAGACCCAGCCAGTTCAGCAGAAATTCAAGCTGAACTGCAGAGTGTGCCTCTAACGACCTTCACTTTTCTCTGAGATAAGAGCTATAGGGGAAATTGTCCAGATCCTTGAGCACATAGATGATGCGGTATTTTAATATGCCATTTTGTTTTCTAGGTTTTTTTTTTTCCCCTTAAGCTGGATGTGTTTGTAAAAAATAAAGTGTTGCTGGAGATATATAGGTATAGATATAGATGTAGCTCACAAATAGAGCTAACACTAGTTCCTCTGAAATCATAGAATTGCTTCCCTAAAATGCATTCAAATTAGTATTTATTGAATTACCTAAATTGTTTTTTAATCTTCCAACCTTCTTTTTCAATCCTGTGAATTCCCTAGTTTCCCTGCCCTCCTTGTTCCTTTAGAGGAGCAAAATAAGAACAACATACTGTACCTCTTACTTGTACTTAAAAAGAGTAGCAATTCCTGTGAATAGAGCGTTGAATGCTAATGAAAACTGTGCTGACAACAGAAAAAATTACTACACTCAGACAAAAATTTGTGTCAAGTAGATTGTTATTTCAGTTTGATTTTAGAATTTTGTTACGGAATTAGAAGAACGTACATTGATTTATCTGACCAAAAAGACCTATTATTGTAATTCTCAATCGCTTAATGCTGGCCTATAGTCCTCTGCAACGAGGAGTCAAAAGCCTACATTGATTTTTGTGACAGGAGTTTATAGCAGGTTTAGCAGTTTGTAGTTGGATAGAGAAATGAGCTATGGACGCGTGAAAATAAACAATAACACAAGGAAGTAGACTTTTCTTGGAATTTGGATGAAGGGATTCGTGGTTTTGTGGTTCAAGATGCCCTGACTTAGACTCTCACACAGTAGGGTTAGTATGCTGTATTACTCCTTTAGATCTTTGAAAACTTACTGGGGTTCTCTGGTTTGATACTAAGGTTAGGGTTTTGTGGTGTGTTTCAGAGTCTTAGTTGGGCATGATAGGACTTTGAGATGTGGTTGCAGAGGACTAGAGTAGTGTGACTTCCTTTCGGACAGATAGAGAATTTTCCTCTCTTATTAGAATACCTGACTTTTTAGGCTCATTTTACATTTTACTAATAAATATTCACAGTGATTAGCACTTTTTCAGGAATATTTCTTTAGTAACAATAGTTTCCATGTTGAAACAATTGAAACAAGGAATCTGAGAATCTATAAAAACATTTAAAAAAAGTAATTAGTAATTAAGAAGTAGTTTTATGATTTTATATGATTGCTAATATAATACCTACTCATTTTAAGATTTTCAGACATTTATAGAAAAGTACAAACCAGAAGGTAAAAACCACCTCTAATCCAGCCACCTATCAGTAGACTGTTAATGTTTTCCTGAATAGACTTTCAAATATTTTCATATAAAAATGGATCTTATTCTATATACTTGCTTTTTTCACCTGATGATTTATTTGGAAACATTTTTCTGTTAATTAAATACAGATCTGTATCTGCATTGTTCAGTATAGCAGCTACTGGTTACATGTTTATGTGAAAATTAAAACTCAATAAAATTCAAAATTCAGTTCCTTAATTGTTCTAGCCACATTTTAAGTGCTCAGTGCTCAGTAGACGCATGTGGATAGTGGCTGCCACATTGGACAGTCCTGATCTACATTAGTATTTGTAATTACTATTTATAATTGCTATTAATGCATCCTGGAGATATATAACTAGGAGAGAAATATGTTAATAAACTTGATGACATGGAATATTACCAATGTAGTGAAATTTTAAACTGCTGCCTTTTTTTATACTTTATTTTATGGTTAAGATTAAGACTATGGTTTGACATTGGTTCAACTGGCTCGTCACAGGTAATTCAACAGGCATTGCATCGCCCCCCCAGCTCAGCTGCTCAGTACCTTCAGCAGATGTATGCAGCTCAGCAGCAGCACTTGATGCTGCACACTGCAGCTCTTCAGCAGCAGCATTTGAGCAGCTCCCAGCTTCAGAGCCTTGCAGCTGTTCAGGTGAGACTAATATTAATTAAGAACTTAGAAGTTCAAAGCTTAGATTATATGTAGATGATTACTGAAAATAAATATATCTTCTCCTCATTATCTCATTATCTGACATTTTGCGTTATGACAATAGTAAAAATTCTATCCAGCTATTTTTTGTGTTAACCATGTATTTTGGCAGTAACAAACACTGAGGTGTGAGTTGAGAGTAATGCTGGCTTTGATGGATAAGCATATGTGTTAACTTTGCTAGGCCATGATTCTCAGTGATTTGGCAGTATATAATGATGTAATTTGTCAGTTAGATAATGATGTTGTCATCCTCCATTTTGTGATCTGATGTGGTCATCCTCCATTTTTGCGTAATGCCGATTTTGCATAACGGCCTGGTCTTTGGAACCTAATTACGTTGATAAGTGCGGAGAGAGTGGATATTGGATATGATTTCAGGGTTCTCAGATATCCTGTGATTATTTGTCCTTAAGGAAATGTATTAGTAGGCTGTCAGATAGAAGTTAATTTGGAAAAAAATTGTTTTGTAAATTACCCTATTGCTAGCTTCTGTCCCACTACACTGCAGAAATGTTATTCTGGTGGCATAGCTTTGCGTATAAGATTCTAGGAACCATAGTGAATAGTCAGGGTTACATGAGATATTTACATTTCAACAAACAAGTAGGTTTTTTATTATATAAATAGTTTACGTTCATTGAAAATATCAGACAGTATAAAATCGTTTATAAGAGGCAAATAAAGTAAAGGTATTCCTTTTCCACACCCACTGCTGTTTCCCCCTTTTGTAAGGTGGTCATTGTAACAGTTTAATATGTGTTCTTAGTTGCCATTGAGTGGATTCTGACTTACGGCAGCCCCACGTATGCACAGTAGAACTGCTCTGTAGGGTTTTCAAGTCTGTGATCTTTCAGAAGCAGATCGCCAGGCCTTTCTTCTGAAGTGCCTCTGGTGGGTTTGAACTGCCAACCTTTTGGCTAGTAGTCATGCACTTAATGGTTTGTACCACCCAGGGACTCCATTTAATATGTATTCCTCCAGAAAAAAAATTTTTTCTAAGAATAACATTGAGTTTAAGGTGAAAGTTTACACAGCAAATTAGGTTCCCATTTAGCAGTTTCTACACAAATTATTCAGTGGTCTTGGTTACATTTTTTACAATGTGTTAATCATTCCTACTCATTCAGTTCTGGTTGTATCATTTCCAGTACTCTAGTTTCCCTGCCCCCTTACCTTCTCATCTTTGCTTTGGAGTAATTTTTGACCATATAGTCTCATATAGATGATTTTTTAAAGCAGCTCATTACTGGTGGGTGACAGTCTTTATTTTATGAGCCAATCTGTTAATTTCGCTAAAAGGTAACCTCAAGGGGTAATTTCGGTTTCAAGTTTAAAGAGTATCTCAGGGCAGTAGTCTTCGGAGAGTTCTTTAGTCTCAACCAGTTTGATTAAGTATGGACTTTTTAAGAATTTGAGTTCTGTTCCGCATTTTTCTTGCCTTCTATCAGGATCCATCTAATTGTGGCCCTGATCAGAACAGCCAGTAGTAGTAGCTGGGCACCATCTAGTTCTTCTGGTCTCAGGATAGAGGAGGCTGTGATTTGTGCAGACTGTTAGTCCTGTAGACTACTTTCTTCTTTGAGTCTTTGGTTTCCTTTTTTCTCTTTTGTTCTGGATGAGTAGAGATCAATAGCCGTCCTCCAGAAGTTTTTTACTTGTAAATGTGTATGTGTACCTTTCTAAAATCCAGTGATACTATTCCTACTGATAACAAGATGATTTTATGATTAAATATTTAAAAAATTATTTTCTTCATTATTATACTGTCAGTTAAATAAAACTGTGAAACTCAGTTTTAAGTCTTTTCAGTAGATTCATCTAGAATCTCTAGTGACAGACCCTGAAAAAAGGCTTATTTCTGTTATTAGCAGATCCTCAGCTGTTGCTTCTTCTTGGTAGTGTAATTTTAAATAACATTGTGTTCATGGTCTGAGTTAGGAAACTGAAACCTACTGGCTCTTGATGTAGCTCCAATTTCTTTTTCATAATGTTGGGATGGTGATTCCACGTCAGAGATCACAGAAACCTGAAGAATGAGGTGCAGCTAATAAGATTAGCCTTTTGGTCCTCTGTTTTCACCATCCAGTTTTTTCTTTTCTTAAAACCTGTCTGAATAAAGCTTAAGTCATGTTGACCATAAAATTAATTGGTTCATATGTGGACCTTTTGAGTTGTGATTTTGTGTTATCCTAGTTACAGAAAGGTTTTAACTTCAGGTTTTTATAGACATATTATTATGAAGGTCTTTTTATTTTAGGCAAGTTTGTCCAGTGGAAGACCATCTACTTCCCCGACCGGAAGTGTCACACAACAGTCAAGTATGTCCCAGACATCTGTAAGTGCCCTAAATTTTTTCTTGGATTTAAATTTTTTAATTATTGTTTTCGAAAAGTAAACTACTGTTGATACTTGTGAAGCTGTTACTGTATATTTGTTGAATTCTAGTTGAATAATGAGTGCCAAGAAACAGGAGTGATAAGGTTCATGAATTTGGAACTAATGTTAAACTTCTAAAAATCTAACTCTTAAAAATGCATTTGTATTGTTTCTTATTCAGGCAGTCCGAGAGTTATAAACGTTCAACTTACAAACAACCTGTGATTACAAACCAATTCCGACAAAGCCTATGGTTTTAAAAAATTCAAGGTGCATACAGTGGTTTGTAATAACAAACGGGTGCTACTTTTCGACACACATCCAAACATTATTATTATTACTGTATTATTATGTTAAAGATGTTTCAGTGTGTCTGGAAGTGTTTCTTTAATTTTTTTTAATGCATAGAAAGGTACACCGTAGGATGTGTACTAAGATGAACATTTAATTGACATTAGATATGAAGTGCACCTAATATTCCAACTTACATAATACAAACTTGACTTAAAGACAGACTTAGGAACAGAACTCATTCGTGATCCGGAGACTGCCTCTACATTCTTTTCTACTGATTGTGTTCAGATCTTATGTGATTCTTTCTAAATGATTGTAGTTCTCAGTGTGTATTGAAAGCCTGAAATATATAATGCTTACTGTGCTGTTCTAAAATATGTCATGTTCTTGGGAGACATCTCTATATATATTTCTAGCTTTGTCTATGCCATTCACATGTTAGAAATTATACCTTTTAGCTTACTTGCGTTATCTTAGTCAAATTTGCAACTATCAGTGGGTTTTTTGTTTGATTCAAGATAGTGTAATTTATTTTGGGAAAGGAGTTAAAGTTGATTTCCTATAGTATACATATGTGCTGGGAGAGTTGCCCAGTTAATAGACAGCTACAGAAGTGGTAGTACTTTTTATTTTGATGTGACTTCAATTACAAGAATAATAAAGAGAATTTCTGTATGTCCTTTACCCAAATTCACCAATTGTTAGCATTTTGCCCGTTCTATCATTTATTCTTTCTCTATGCATATGTACATATTATTTTTTTCTGAATCATTTACAGGTAAGTTGAGACATGCCGTATATCCTAAATACTTTGATATGTATTTCCTGGCAACAAAGTCATTGTTTTCTGGAATCACAGAAAAATTATCAAATTCAGGAAATTTAACATTGATATAATGCTGTTCATATTAAAATTTCATCATTGTCAAGGTTTCTCAACATCATCACTTTGACATTTTGCACTGATAATTCTTTGTTGTAGGGGCTGTCCTGTGCATTACAGAATGTTTAGCTACATTCTTGCCTTCTACCCTTTTGATAACAGTAGACTCTGACCCTTCCCCTTCCCCTAGTGTGACAACTAAAAATGTCTTCACATGTTGCCAAATATCTCCACACATTGTCAAATGTCTCCTGGGGGGCATAACTGCCTGCATTTGAGAACCACTGAATTATCCAAATACTATCCTTTCCAGCAATTTTTCTTGTCCAGGATGATAATACCTTGGATACTTCGTAAAACCGGCTCTGATACAGGCATACCTTGGAGGTATTGCAGGTTCGGTTCCAGACCGCTGCAATAAAGCGAATATCGCAATAAAGCTAGTCACACAAGTATGTTGGTTTCCTAAACACACACACACACACACACAAAACCAAACCAGTTGCTGTCAAGTCGAGTCCAACTCATAGTGACCCTATACGATAGAGTAGAACTGCTCCATAGGGTTTCCAAGGAGCAGCTGGTGGATTTCAACTGCTGACCTTTTGGTTGGCAGCTAAAGTCTTAACCACTGCACCACCAAGGCGTCTTTTGGTCTCCCAGTGCATATAAAAGTTATGTTTACACTCTGCTAAGTGTGCAGTAGTATTATTGTCCAAAAAAACAATGTTGTTGTTGTTAGGTGCCGTCAATTCGGTTCCGACTTGTCGCAACGCTGTACACAACAGAACGAAACACTGCCCGGTCCTGGCCATCCTTACAATTGTTGTTATGCTTGAGCTCATTGTCGCAGCCACTGTATCAGTCCACCTTGCTGAGGGCCTTCCTCTTTTCCGCTGACCCTGTACTCTGCCGAGCATGATGTACTTCTCCAGGGACTAATCCCTCCTGACAACATGTCCAAAGTATGTAAGATGCAGTCTTGCCATCCTTGCTTTTAAGGAGCGTTCTGGTTGTACTTCTTCCAAGACAGATTTGGTCATTCTTTTGCCAGCCCATGGTATATTCAGTATTCTTCGCCACCACCAGAATTCAAAGGCTTCAGTTCTTCTTCGGTCTTCTTTATTCATTGTCCAGCTTTCACATGCATATGATGCGATTGAAAATACCATGGCTTGGATCTGGCCCACCTTAGTGCTTTTCAACACTTTAAAGAGGTCCTTTGCAGCACATTTACCCAATGCAATGCATTGTTTGATTTCTTGACTGCTGCTTCCATGGGTATTGGTTGTGGGTCCAAGTACGATGAAATCCTTGACAACTTCAGTCTTTTCTCCTTTTATCATGATGTTGCTCATTGGTCCAGTTGTGAGGATTTTTGTTTTCTTTATGTTGAGGTGCAATCCATACTGAAGGCTGTGGTCTTTGATCTTCATTAGTAAGTGCTTCAAGTCCTCTTCACTTTCAGCAAGCAAGGTTGTATATCTGCATAACTGAGGTTGTTAATGAGTCTTCCTCCAATCCTGATGTCCCGTTCTTCATAGAGTCCAGCTTCTTGGATTATTTGCTCAGCATACAGATGGAATACGTATGGTGAAAGGATACAACCCTGCCGTACACCTTTCCTGACTTTAAACCAATCGGTATCCCCTTGTTCTGTCTGAACTACTGCCTCTTTATCTGTGTAAAGGTTCCTCGTGAGCACAGTTAAGTGTTCCGGAATTCCTATTCTTTGCAATGTTATCCATAATTTGTTATGATCCACACAGTAGAATGCCTTTGCATAGTCAATAAAACACAGGTAAACATCCTTGTGGTATTCTCTGCTTTCAGCCAGGATCCATCTGACATCAGCCATGATATCCCTGGTTCCACGTCCTCTTCTGAAACCAACCTGCATTTTTGGCTGTTACCCGTTGGTATACTGCTGCAGCTGTTTTTGAGTGATCTTCAGCAAAATTTTGCTTACGTGTGATATTAGTGATATTGTTCTATAATTGGATCACCTTTCTTGGGAATAGGCATAAATATGGATCTCTTCCAGTCAGTTGGCCAGGAAGCTGTCTTCCATATTTTTTGGCATAGATGAATGAGCACCTCCAGCGCTTCATCCATTTGTTGAAACATCTCAATGGATATTCCGTCAGTTCCTGGAGCCTTGTTTTTTGCCAGTGCCTTCAGAGCAGCTTGGACTTCTTCCTTCAGTATCATCGGTTCCTGATCATATGCCACCTTTTGAAATGGTTGAACATTAACTTATTCTTTTTGGTATAATGACTCTGTGTATTCTTTCCATCTTCTTTTGATGCTTCCTGTGTCGTTTAATATTTTCCCCTTAGAATCCTTCACTATTTCAACTTGAGGCTTGAATTTTTCCTTAGTTCTTTCAGCTTGAGAAAAGCTGAGCATGCTCTTCCGTTTCGGTTTTCTATCTCCAGCTCTTTGCACATGTCATCATTAAAAACAATGTACATACCTTAATTAAAAAACACTTTATTGCTAAAAAATATTAACCATTGTCTGAGTCTTCTGTGAGTTGTAATCTTTTTGCTGGTGGAGGGTCTTGGCTTGAGCTGATGGTTGCTGACTGCTCAGGGTAGTGGTGGCTATAGGTTGGGATGCTGGGATGCCTGTGGCAATTTCTTAAAATAAGACAATGAAGTTTGTTGCATCGACTGACTCTTCTTTCACATAAGATTTCTTTGTACTATGCAGTGCTGTTTCATAGCATTTTATCCACAGTAGAGCTTCTTTCAAAATTGGAGTCAGTCCTCTAAAATCCTGCTGCTGCTTTAGCAACTAAGTTTATGTAATATTCTAAATCCTTTGTCGTCATTTCAACAATTTTCACAGCATCTTCACCAGGAGTAGATGCTAGCTCAGGAAACCACTTTCTTTGCTCATCCACACGAGGCAGCTCCTCCTTGGTTTTATTATGGGATTGTAGCACTTCAGTCCCATCATCAGACTCCACTTCTCATTCTAGTTCTCTTGCTATTTACAGCACATCTGCTGTTACTTCCTCCACCGAAGCCTTGAACCCCTCAAAGTCATCTATGAGTGTTGCAGTCAGCTTCTTCCAAACTCCTTCTAATGTTGATATTTTGACCTTCTCCCGTGGGTCTTGAATGTTCTTAATGGAAGGTTTTCAATTTACTTTGCACAGGTCCATCAGAGGAATCACTGTCTATGGCAACAGCGATAGCCTTATGAAATGTATTTCTTAAATAATGAGACTTGAAAGTTGAAATTACCCCTTGATCCGTGGACTGCAGAGTGGATGTTGTGTTAGCTGGCATGAAAAGAACATTTATCCCCTTGTATATCTCCATCAGAGTCCTTGGGTGAACAGGTACATTGTCAATGAGCAGTAATATTTTGAAAGGAATCTTTTTTTTCTGAGTAGTAAGCCTTAAGAGTGGGCTTAAAATATACGGTAAACCATGTTATAGAAAGATGTGTTGTTTTCCAGGCCTTATAGAGCACAGGCAGAGTAGATTTAGCGTAATTCCCAAGGGCCGTAGGATTTTTGGAATGGTAAGTGAGCATTGGCTTCGGCTTAAAGTCACCAGCTGTGTTAGCCCCTACAAGAGCGTAAGCCTGTCTTTTGAAGCTTTGAAGCCAGGCATCGACTTCTCTCTAACTGTGAAAGTCGTAGATGACATCTTGTTCCAATATAAGGCTGTTTAGTCAACACTGAAGATCTCTTGTTTCGTGTATCCACCTTCATCTTATCTTAGTTAGATCTTCTGGATAACTTGCTGCACTTTCTACATCAGCAGTTGCCTCACCTGATGTTACGGAGATGGCTTTTTTCCTTAAACTTCATGAACCAACTGCTGTTGGCTTCAGACTTTTCTTCTGCAGCTTCCTCACCTCTTTCAGCCTTCACAGAATTGAAGAGAGTTAGGGCCTTGCTCTGGATTAGGCTTTGGCTTAGGGGAATGTTGAGGCCTTTGGATCTTCTATCCAGACCACTAAAACTTTTTCTATATCAGCAATAACGCTATTTTGCTTTCTTGTCATTCGTGTGTTCACTGGAGTAGCACTTTTAATTTCCTTCAAGAACTTTTCCTTTGCATTCACAACTTGGCTAACTCTTTGGCACGAGAGGCCTAGCTTTCGGCCTGTCTTGGCTTTAGACGTTTCATCCTCACTAAGCTTAATCATTTTTAGCTTTTGATTTAAATTGAGAGACGTGCAACTCTTCCTTTCACTTGAACACTTAGAGGCCATCATAGGGTTATTAGCTGAGCTGATTTCAATATTCTCATGTCTCAGGGAATGGTGAGGCTTAAGGAGAGGGAGAAAGACGGGAGAATTCCGTCGTTGGAGCAATCAGAATACACAGAACAGTTATTAAGTTCGTCGTCTTATATGGGTACAGTTTGTGGTGCCCCAGAACAGTTACAATAGTAACATCAAAGATCACTGATCACAGATCATCATCACATACAATAATAATGAAAAAGTGTGAAATATTGTGAGAATTACCAAAATGTGACACAGAGACACGAAGTGAGCACATGCTGTTGGAAAAATGGTGCCAATAGACTTGTTGATGCAGGGTTGCCACAAATCTTCAGTTTGTAAAAAAAACTCGGCATCAGCAAAGCACAATAAAGCGAAGTACAATAAAACAAGGTATGCCTGTAGGTTAAGGAATTGAAGATAAACTTGTATTATGTTTCTTTAAGAGTATAATCTTTGCTGACTGAGTACATGCTATGATCAGAGTATAGCTATTTTTCTGGCTATTGGCCTGACATTTTTAATTAAAAAAATTCTTTTTTTAACATTGAAGTATCCTGGAGCACGAGCAAAATGAGTTAAAAAAGAAAATGTTTATGACTTAAAGATGTTAGACTGAAGAAAATGAAAAACTTAAGTAATGCATTCTAGCCCTAAGCATTAATACTGGTTATTGATGTCAGATATGCCTTTAACATTGGTAGTTAAGGGAAGGACTGGTAAACATTTTGTGGGCTGGTTAAAAAGATTATAGACAAATTCTTTATGAAATACTAAAATAAGAATAACATTTTATAAGTGTACGTCATGATATTTTTCCCTTCACATTAGTAAAAGGAATCATTTTGAACTCTTTTCCTCTCATCATTTTATGTATGTAGTATTCACAGAAATGACAATTCCGATAATTGCGCTTGTTTTTTATGACATTATTAGTGGCACTGGTCATAAGCCCAGATACTGTTGTTACATGAAGTATGCCAGAGCCTGTGACTGGCTGGTGGGGAAAAAGAAGTAAGTAGGGAGAACAGTTGCCTAGAAAAAAAAGGAATAATACATGGTTTTATTTTCTTTCCCTAGTGAGCTGCTGTTCAAGTAGGTTGACAAATTATGATGGCCACCGTAAATTCAGATCAACATCCAAAAGAGGGCAGAGTGTGGTAGCAGAAATCTCTGCCTAGTGATAATGATGAGCCTTCAGGTGGCAGGCAAGTAGGTTTCAGAGTTTTCGTTATTTTGAGGTAGTTTTCCTAGTAACAATGAAACCTACAAAGGAGGGTTCAGCCTCCAGGAGAAAAAAGAGCTGCAAAGTAGGTTGTCAGGTCACCAGCCTAATAGGTTGCAGTTTAGGGTAGGCGTGGTATACCAGCTGGGAAAAGGAATATTACAAAGATATGAAATCAATCGTACAACCTCGGGCAACTGTGTATGCAATTTGAGGAGAAGACTTGCTAGTTGAACATACAGGTAGCTAGAGGGTGTCACCATTCTCTCCTTTCTCCTCATTAGAAGAGCAAGACTAATTCTAGGCTTGTATTCAGTGGTGAAGGTTGTAACTGTGATTGTCGGGACTGAGCCTTTAGGTTGGTATTTTCATTACTTCAACTGAGTAGGGCTAAGATTTAATTAACTTTGATTGACTATAACAAAATCTAAACAAATTTTAAACTCCACTAAAAAACAAACCCAACAAACAAAACATAAGCAAAGTTAGAAAACAAATTACAAAATGGCAGAAAATATATTTGCCCCATATCTGTCAGGTGGCTTGTATCTCTGAAATACCTAGGACTCTTCTCCACTAGTAAGAAAAAACAGGGAGAATTCACAAAAGACCTGTATTGGTAATTTTCAAATGAAAGACTATGGCTTTTAAACACATAAAATATATAAAAATATATTTACCATATTAGTAATATGTATGTAAAAACAATGATGACATACCATTCTCACCTGTCAAATTAGAAAACAAAGAAAAACATTGTTGGCAAGGGTGTGAAGAAGTAGGTATACGTACAGTATTAGTGGGAATGTGAATTGTTACAACTTTTCTGGAGGATTATTTGGCAGTGTGTGTGAAAATTTCAAATGTGTATGCCCTTTCACAAAGCACTTTCATTTTAGCAAAGTCATTATAAAATGACATTATTGTGAAAATGTGTATGATTTATAATAGTAAAAAAATTATAAACAAAATAAAAGTCCATTAATTGAGGATTAGTTAAATAAATGATGGTTAACTCATACAATGAAATACTGTACCTACTAAAAAATGCCGTATGTGTATATACAGAGAGTTTTAGGTTTTCTTATTAAGTGAAAAAAGCAAGAATGTACAGTATATTATTTAACATTTCATTTTGGTTACATATTCTATTTTTCAATTCTAAAATTTCCATGTAGTTCTTTTTTTATATCTTTTATTTCTTTACTGAGGCTTTTTTCTGTTTGTTTCAAACATGTTTGTAATTGCTTGTGAAAGCATTTTTATGATGTTCTGCTTTAAAATCTGTCAGATAATTCTTTTTCTTCTGTCATCAGTGGTTGGCGTCTATTGATTGTCGTTTTCATTCAATTTGAGATCTTCCTGGTTCTTGGTATGATGAGCGATTTTCATTTGAAGCCTGGGCATTTTGAATATTATGTTATGAGATTGTGGATCTTATTTAAACCTGTTTTCACTGAGCTCTGACACTGCTTCAGTAGAGAAAGGGGAGGTGTGCCGCCTCCTTACTGCCAGGTGGGTGTAGAAGTCCGGGTTCCCCGTTTGGCCTCTGTTGATATCCAGGAGGGGTGCTCTTCATTACTGCTGTGTGAGGGTGGCAGTTCTGGCTCCTCACTAAACCTCCACTAGTCCCTCCCTGGCCGAGAGGGGTAGGGGTGCCTCATTATTGCTACCCTTGTAGCAATATTGATAAGGTCATATTGTTGTCCAAGAGACAGACGATACGAATATGTAGAGTAAAAGTGACACTTCAGCAGTCCTGTTTGCCCTAACAAAGTGTTGTGTAAAGCTGTCTTATTTCTTTTTAAACTATGCATTTCTATACATAAATATAAATAGATAGGCCTATGTTATTTTTGTTTATTTTAAGTGCCATCATATCGTGTGTATACTTTCTCTTTGGGCATTTTCAGCTGGGGAGAATTACGTGACTAAAGACTGCAACTGTTAATTAATTACATAAACTGTAAATAACTCAAGGGCTGCTTGTACCTCATTTTCTTCCCTTGTTACATTTTGGCCCTGGATCTGTACTATCCCAGATGTTTTGACTGTGATTCGCTTTACTATTCTGCCAAAAATGGAAAAACCTTGTTTTTGATAGTTTTCTAGTTATGTTACTACACAGGATGAGCTTTTGAAGTCCACTTTCTTCATTCTTTCAACAGATATTTATTGAGCATTTAATATGTGTCAATATATATGGTGGTGCAGTGGTTAAAAGCTCGGCTACTAACTGCCTTATGGGTCAGTTCTGCTCTGTGCTGTAGGGTCGCTATGAATTGGAATCGACTTGATGGCAACAGATTTTTTTAGTAAATATGTGCCAAACACTTTTCTAGATGCTGGGAGTACAGCAACACAGCAGACAAACATCTGTCTTCGTGGAGCTAGGGATGGCTAGACAGATAGTAAACAAGTATGTATGTCAGATGGTCATAAGTGCAATGGACAAAAATAAAATGGAAGCGAGGTGGGGTGGGGAGTATTTAAACTAGCATGGTCAGGGAGGACCTTGCTAATAAAGGTGGCATTTGAAAGAGGGCGAGGGAGGCAGCTATGTTCAAGGAACAGAGAGGAGGGCAGTGTGGCTGGAGTGGAGTGAGAGTGGGAGTGTGCTTTAGAGATGACCTTAGAAAGGTCATTGGAATCCTAATCATGGTTTAGAATCTTACAGGCGATTATAAACCAAAAACCTGTTGCTGTTGTGTCAGTTCTGACTCATGTTGACCTCATGTGTCAGAGTAGGATTGTACTCCATAGGGTTTTCAATGGCAGTAATCTTAAGGAAGTAGATCATCAAGCATTTCTTCCCTAATGCCACAGGGTGGATTCCAACCGCCAACCTTTTGGGTAACAGCCAAGAGCAAACCATTTGCACCACCCAGGAACCTACAGGAGATTATATAACCCTTAGATTTTAATTGGTTTGAGTTGGGAAGCAAGAATGTACAGTATGATATGTACCGTATGGTGAGCTGTTTGAGTCAAAAAATTACGTGATCTGACATAGGTTTTAAAAGGGTCAGCTTAACTGCAGTGTTGAGAATAGGCTATAAGGGGCAAAAGCAGAAGCGGGGAGACCAGTAATACAGGTAGTCCTCGATTTAGGACATAGTAAGAGTTACGACGAACTACCCTTATGACTGTCTCTTTTTTTTACATTTTGTTATTAGGATTGTGTATTACATACAGTGTTAGAGCATGTAATTTGCTGGTATTATTCTTAGATGTTCACTTGCAGATGTACAGTATTATGATTTACTGTTGAAAACACTGCCCTATAGCAGGCTATGAAAACTTTAAAAAAAGAGGTGTTTGACTTATGTCAGAAACGACTTATGACAGAGTCGTCAGAATGGAACCCTGTCATAAATTGGGACTACCTGTAATCCAAGTGAGATGTATTGGCAGCTTGGACCATAATAGTGATAGTAGAAGTGGTGAAGAATGGTTAGACAGATTCTGGATATATTTTTTCCTCCAAAATTTTATTATGGAAATTTGGATGTTTTGAAAGTAGAGCTAACAGGACATGCTGATGGATTGAATATAAGATGTGGATTTTGGCCCAAACATCTGGAAGGGTACTAAGATTGGAAAGAGTTGGAAAAATAAGTATTGGGGATGAAAACCAGGAGTTTGGTTTTGGAGATGTTATGTTTGTAATGTGTTTTAGATATCTACCTGTAGATGTTTAGTAGACATTGAATATGTGAGTCTGGAGTTCATGTGGGGGAGGTCTGTGATTAATGATATCTTACTCAGCTCATTAAAAATTCAAGCCATGAGAGTACATAATGACTTCACTACCAGTTGTGGTGCATCATGAGAAAAAGCTTGGCAGAATGGAGGAGGTGATGGACCTGGGTTCTAGTCTTAATTCTGTGACTGACTGGTGTTGTGACTTAGGCAAATCATTTAACCTCCCTGTACCCCAGTTTTCTCTTCTGTACAACTGAGTTGTCTAATTAGATGGTTTAGTCTTTTCTCGAAAGCTCAACAAAGAGTAAGGAAGACTGAAGAATTGATGCATTTGAATTATGGTATTGGCGAAAAATGTTGAATATACCATGGACAAGACTGAACAAATCTGTCTTGTAGGAAGTACAGGCAGAATGCTCCTTACAAGTGAGCATGGCAAGACTTTGTCTCATGTACTTTGGACATACTATCAGGAGGGATCAGTCCCTGGAGAAGGACATCATGCTCGGTGAAGCAGAGGGTCAGTGAAAAAGAGGAAGACCCTCAACAAAATGGACTGACACAGTGGCTGCAACAATGAGCTCAAACATAGCAATGATCATGAGGATGGTGCAGGACAGGGCAGTGTTTTGTTCTGTTGTGCACAGGATTGCTATGAGTTGGAACTGACTCGACGGCACCTAACAACAACAACAACAGGCTTTTCATCTCAGGGCTTCCCAGGTCTAGATCAAGGGGGAGGTTAAGTAGTTGGAGATCTGGGCCTTAGCCTAAGCTTTCCCCAGAATGTTCTGTGATCTGTTTGAATTTGAGAATCCTGAATGAGATTGTGTTTGAAGAAAGTGTTATTTCTGTTAAAGCCCTGTGGTTTTAAAACCGTCTGTGTGAGACCAAAAGGACAATAATTACTCTAAAAGTAAGACATGAAGATAGGGGGCAGGGAAACTGGAGTACTGGAAACAGAACATCCAGAATGCAGTTTAAAGAAAATGTTGATATATTATGAAAAATGTAACTAATTTTGCTGAACAATTTGTGTAGAAATTGTCAAATGGGAACCTAATCTGCTGTGTAGATTTTCACCAAAAGTACAATAAAATATTATCAAACAAAACAAAACCCTGTGGTTTTTCTGGAGAACCGGTGGTTTAGATGTTACTCTAAGATTCTGTGGTTTCTTAAGCAGTTTATATATATTGTAAAAATAGCCTGTCATATAGTAGGCATGTGTCTTAGTCGTCTAATGCTGCTGTAACAGAAATACCGTAAGTGGATGGCTTTAACAAACAGAAGTTTATTCTCTCACAGTCTAGTAGGCTAGAAGTCTAAATTCAGGGCATTGGCTCCAGGGGAAGGCTTTCTCTGCTGGCTCTGGAGGAAGGTACTTGTCATTAGTCTTCCCCAAACTAGGAGCTTTTCCGTGCAGGAACTTCAGGTCCAAAGGACACACCCTGCTCCTGGCGCTGCTTTCTTGGTGGTATGAGGTCCCCCTGTCTCTCTGCTTGCTTCTCTCTTTTATATCTCAAAAGAGATTGGCGCAAGACACAATCCAATCTTGTAGATTGAGTCCTGACTCATTAACATAACTGCCACGTATTCTACCTCATTAACATCATAGAGGTAGGATTTACAACACATAGGAAGATCACATCAGATGACAAAATGGTGGACAGTCACATAATACTGGGAATCATGGCCTAGCCGAATTGATAAGCATATTTGGGGGGACACAGTCTAATCCATGACAGCATGTGACAAATATTTATTAAATGATGAATGATAGGAATTATAATCATCAACTAGAAAATATAATGCATAATATTAATTCTCAGTTACTGGAAGTGGATTATCTGCAGTGTAGATAATCATTTTAGAATGTATTCTGATTGTCTGAAATTAGGTTGTAGAAAAAGGGTTTAATCCTGCCCTCAACGGTGAGACTCTTTGGTTACCAGTTATAGGCAGCCAGCCAGTTACCAGATATACCCATGCTAGTTGCTGTGGAGGTACACATGAGTCAGAGTCCCTTCCATCAGTGACATTGCTATCCATTTGAAGAACCATCCTAGACAAACAGGTAATAAACAATATAACATTATGTAATCAAGTGATAAATGCCATAAGAGTTAACAGAAAAGGGATCTTTGGGGATTGGAGTAGTTGCATAGGGCTTCTTGTATGGGAATTAAGCTGAGCTTTTAAAAATGGGTAGAGTTTGGAGAGAAGATTCATCATGAGCTCGTGATCCTGAAACAGCAGAGTTTGGTCTCAGGAATTCATGACTGAGTGGGATTCTGTGTTAGTCTCCCACACTTGTGAGGATAATTTGTGCCAGTACTTCCTTGCTGAGTGCCTGCTTGCTGTCAGGTGCTGTTAGATGCTGCAGATTCCACAGTGAACAAGAATAAGTATAGTGGAGAATACCAACAAGTCTCAGAGGACAGCGTGATAGGAGTTTCGTTTTGCTAGAGTATCTTCAAGTAACTTCCTTGTAAAGCATACATGGAAGATAAACTTTGAATGCTTGTAGGCCCGAAAATTCCCTCCCTATACCTTAGTTGGGAAACTCTGGTGGCATAGTGGATACGTGCTACAGCTGCTAACCAAAAGCTTGGCAGTTCAAATCCACCAGGCACTCCTTGGAAACTCTGTGGGGCAGCTCTGGTCTGTCCTGTAGGGTCACTATGAGTCAGAATCTACTCAGTGGCAATGGGCTTGGTTTGGCTTTTCTGGTATACCTTATTTGAGAAGCCCTGGTGGCACAGTGGTTAAGCACTCTGCTGCCAACTGAAAGGTTAGTGGTTCAAACCCACCGGCTGCTCTACAGGAGAAAGATGTGGCAGTCTGCTTCAGTAAAGATTTACAGCCCTGTGGGGCAGTTCTCTGCCCTACAGGGTGGCTATGTGTTGGAATTGATTTGACAGCAGTAGGTTTGGTTTTGACTTTTATACCTTATTTAGTATTGCTATATAAACTCAATGTTGAAGATACTTTTTCTTGGGAAATTTGAAAGCAAAGACCATTGTTTTCAAAATGTCAGTATTGCTACCAAAAGGCCAATGTCAGCCTCATCTCGTTATCATTCCTCTATGGTAACATGTTCTTTCTCTGAAATCTTTTACGTTTGGCAGCTCTCTTTAATTTTTTTGAGTTTCATAAGCAAGTTTCTAGATGTCATTGTGCAGGGCACTTGTTGGGCCCTCTCAGTGTGAAAACTCAGTGTCTAGTGTTCATGTATGTGAAATTTAAAAAAATTCCTTTCATTTCCTCTGCCTTCTCTTCCTGGCGCTCCTTAGCTGGATGTTGGTCCTTCCAGATTGATTCTTTATTATTTTATCATTTCACTGGTTTTCTGCCTTTACCTTTTTTATCTGGGTTGTGGGATATTTCCTTGACTTCTCCCTTCTAACCCTTTCATTGGGCTTTTTTTTTTTTTAGTTTACTCATTTTGTTTCTAATTGCTTTTTATTGTTTTCTGGGTATTCTTTTTTTGTAGCATCCTGTTTTTTCTGTTATCGGTAAAATATGTTAGATCTCTGTTACGATACAGAAGATTTTTTAAAAAGTTTTCTTGTTTCCTGAATAATTTATTTTCCCTGGATGATATCTTGGTCATTTTCTTTTATGCTGATGGTTCTCCTCTTATAAGAGTTAGGAAATCCTAGGTTTTCTGCTTATTTTTAAGAGTGTTTGATTATGCCGTGAAGATAGGCCTGTCCCCCAGTAGACTTCTCTCCTTAGTGGAAAGGCTGATTGAATTTTGTGTGTTGTATGCAGGAATATTGGAGCCCTGGTGGTGCAGTGGTTAAGAGCTCAGCTGCTAACCAAAAGGTCCACCAGCTGGCAGTTCTCTGTCCCATAGTGTTGCTATGAGTCAGGGTCGACTCGATGGCAACCGGTTTTTTATGCAGGAACAGCAGTGGTGGTGAAGTATGTAGGTAGGGAGGAGGTTATTAGGCTGGGGTGGGGGCAATCTCAGAATAAGGAGGGCTTTACTTGAAGGAACCAGTACCTATTCTAAGAAGCCTGGCTTTCCCATGCCAGGTCTCTGACATTGCTTAGAGAAGAGTCCTTTCTTACTTGGAAGTAAAGGCCTAGATGCCTCTTGTGCTAGGTGGAGAAAGGTGGGTTATGACTGGTGAGTCTGTCTCAAAGAAGACCTTTAGATAGCCCTACAATTTCCAGCCTCACTTCTCACATCTTCCTCCACACCCATAAACTCTGGGTCTAAACTCTGATCTGTTTCCTCATGTGTTCTGGACTGCAGCTTCCTTCGTTGTTTCCTCCGTCAGTATGATCCCATCTTCTTTGGGTCTTACAGAAATGCGATGAAATATCTTCATGCAGGTGGTGCACTTCTCTCTTTTTGCAGTTTGTATGTATGCTTTATGTTCAGTGTTCTTTTATCCTCCATATTTTTGGTTTGAAAATATTTGAACCCACAGAAAAGCACAAGACTAATAACCCTCATGCACCCTTCTTGTAGCTATACCCATTAAGTTTGCCATATTTACTGCCTCCTTTGTATGTACACTGTTTCCTGAACCATTTGAAATAAGTTGCAGACCTCATGATGCTTTAGCCCTAAATACTTTAGCATGTTTTGTTTGAGAAGGAGATTGTCCTGTGCAGCCACAGTACCATTACCATACCCAGAAAATTTAACGCCAAGGCAATATTATCTAATACATAATCCATACTCATATTCCCTTAGTAGCCTCAAATATCTTTTATAGCTCCCCCATTCCAATCCAGGAATCACATATCGCATATAGCTGTCCTGTCTCTTTTTCTTTAATATAAGAAAGTCTCCCTGGGTTTTTTTTTTTTCTTTCACGACATTTGAAGAGCCCAGGTTGCTTTACTTATGGAATGTCCTAGTCTGTATTTATCTGTTTGTTTCCTTAATGCTGTTTGGTATTGTATTGACTATTTTGGTAGGAAGGCAAAACAAATGGGTGTGTTCAGACTACCATCTTTTATGCTTAAAAAAAAAATTTGTGTGATAAACATGATTTTTAATGGCCGCATAATGTTCCAGCATTTTGTACTGTTTTATTTTGCTGGTTGTTTGAACCTCCCCCCCGACCCCTCTGCTGTTATAAACAGTACAGCATTGACTATTCCTGTCCTAATCTCTGTACACGTGTCTGGGTATTTTCTTTCTAAGCATTTTCTAAGCATACACTTACTGGGTCATTGGGATTGTTCAGTTTTCTCTTCAGACTTGTAAATTAGATCAACTGGAGATCGAATGAATCCGTTGTGAATTTATCTGAGATAAAATTATTTATTTGTAACCAATCATTCCCAGTGTTCTATAGCTAATGCCCTCATTTATTATGTATCTTAGTTGCTTTTAAGTTTAAAAACTCGTCATTTTCAGATAGTTTTAAAAATATAATCTCAAGTGGTTGCATTTAGTTCATTTTGCCAAATTTAATACTGGTCTAAAATAAAACTGTAGCCCGAGTATTTGTATGGATATGAGCAACTTTACTGCATTTTAAGAAATATTCTAATAGTAGAGAAAAAGTTAAAAAAAAAAAAAAAGTGTTAAGTCTCCTTCAGCCTTCTTTTCTCTTAGGTCCCTCTGTCTCTTCAGTTTGCTGTATAATCCCCCAGAGCTTTTCCTAAGCATCATGGACGGATCTGTCGTAAAGAAATGTGTGTACATGTGTTTTAACACGTTGATTGTAAACACAGGGAGGCATTTTGCATTTTGTCTTTTTACTTCACTGTGTATTTTGAGATCTTTCCTTGTCAGCACACATAGGTCATTCTCACTCAAGCTGCTGTATAGCGTTACCCAGTATGGATGCACTGTATATAACTGTTTCCTGCTGATGAACATTGAAAATTATTTTCAAAATTTTAATTGTTTCAACATTTAAAGTTTATTTTTTAGGGAGTCAGAATCTGAAAGCACTGTGAGTTTTTCCCCTCCTTTCTACCAGCTTGTATTGCAAAAAGTACAAAAAATGGCTTTCTATAATAGAATAAGCATTTTTCTTTGGTTTATTAAAAATGTACAGTCTCTTAAAAAATCCTTTGTAGGTATAGATATTATTACTTAAAATCTCTGTGTAGCACTTTATATTCCTAGATGTCTGAATTACGTACAAACTCCCCCTATATAATAAGGCAAGAAAATTTATAAGCTGCTTTACTGTGATAAAAACAAACCACATACTCTAACCTAAACCTTAAAAAAAAAAAAAAAGGAAAAAAGAAAACAGCATTCCCCCCGATTCTAAAGCTGATACCTAAGTAGAAAAGACAGAAATGTAAAAAATATATATATCATCCCAGATTTCCCACTAGCAGGCATTATTGACCTTTAACATTTTGATGACTGTCTTCTAGGTATGTGTGCATATCTACATCGAATCTCATCGTATACAGTTTTATGAGTATGCATCGTATGTATGCACAGTTTAGTCATCTCTCTCAACGTTATTATTCACATGTGACATACACACACATACATACATACATACATACCCCGTAGGTACACTCTGTCCTATGGGGTCACTATGAGTCTGAATAGGCTGGATGGCAGTTTTTTTTTGAGGAAATCCTAGTGTTATACTGGTTAAGAGCTATGGCTGCTAACCAAAAGGTCAGCAGTTCAGATCCACCAAGTGCTCCTTGGAAACCCTATGTGGCAGTTCTACTGTGTCCCAAAGGGTCGCTATGAGTCAGAATCACCTTGATGGCAACAGGTTTTTGGTTTTTTGTATATGCACATGTATAAACGTACATATGTATACATTTGTATGTGCACTAAACAAGCGGCATGCTGGGCAAATCCCACGTTCATGGCTAACTTCGTGGTAAGTATCAACATGGATCCAACTCCCAAAGTGTAGAAATGGATCCAGTCCTCACCTACCCACTCCTCCGTCTTTGTCACCAACTGCTTACAGGCACACTCACTCTCCAACCATAGCCACCCAGAGCTGGGTCATAGCTCACAAAGTTAGACACTGTCTTTCAGACCAGCCGCCCATGCAGCTTTTCTCAGACCCTAGCCACCCAGAGCTAGATTAGAGCTCACGTATTAGAAGGACATCTTCTTTCAGACTGCCAGATAGGCAGACGCCAGCCACTCCTGGCTCTCGCCGCCCCAGTGAGCTTGTAAAAAAAAAAAACAACAAAAACCGTAGTATAGGTACAACTTTATTACAGCCAAAAAGGATACAGATGAAGAGATACAAGGGTTTGGGAGAGGTCACATGTGGAGCTTCTGTGTCCCGGAGAGGGTCACGCTATTTTCTTCTGTGCATGGTCACCACCTAGGCAGCTCCCCTGAGCCTCGGTGTTCAGGGCTCTTATTGGCCTCACTACGTGGCCATGATAGATTACATCATGCCTCGTGAAGCTTAGTAAGCATCAAGCCCCCAGGTAGCCCCCATTCTTTAGCCTCAGGCACTGGTATGACACAAAAGAAACGAGAACAAAGGGCAAGTTACTTTCTGCAAGGTGACTCCACATCTCAGGGTATGTACTTATATACACAAATGGAATTACACTGTACTGTTACTCTGCAGCCTGTTTTTACAGAACAGTGAGTCATAAAGATATTTTCATGCCATTGAATATGGATTACATTCTCCTTTTAATACCTGTGTAGTATTTCTTTGTGTGAATATACCTGATTGATTCAGATTAGCCAAATGGCAGAGGCAGCTCTCAAATGGGCTTTGGGTATAGGGAGTGCTCTGGGCCAGAAACCCTGTGGAGCCTTCATTTGGAGGGGGTATCAGGAGGGGGTTGGGAGTTCAGTGGCTTTTCCTGGCAGACCTGCTTTTCTCTAGTGAATCCTGAATTAATGACAGTGGGGAGAGAGCTTCCTGATAAGGTCAGGGAATAAGTTCCTTTGTGGAGTGTGGGACTTGAAGTAGGAGATGACAGAATTGGCTTTTAAGGCTTCAAGTGAAAGGGAATTAGGGATGTTTGGGTTAAAGTAAATACTGGAAAACTTTAAGGGCATCTGGGTCAGGTAAGCAGAGTGAAGCAGAAAATAAAGGAAAGCCTTAGCAATTATAGAAAGGAAGGGCATTGTTTTAGTCAGGCCAGCAGGGGAGATGAATTTCTTACAGAGATGGCTGCTGATTGATTGATCCATATGGGTTGGGCATTTAATAGTAGACACTGCCTGAAGTGTTACTTGCTGTATGGAGCTAAAAGTAGACACAATACTTGTTCTTGATTTCATAACTTAGACAAGTGGAATGCAGGTGGTCCGGAAGTTACTGTGTAGTTTTCTTACTTCCTTTTTTCTTGGTTTTAAATATATAACTTGTATAAAAATACATTATGCACAAACTTGTTTGTACTGTATTGTACTTCCTTAAAGAGACTCTGTTAGACATTTTAGTGATTAGCCAATCATTTTTTATAAAAAGATTCTTTATTATGGTTTTGTTTAAAGAATGCATAGATTATCCTTACTAGAGTTCCTTCCCTGCACTCTTCCTTCCTTCTACCCTTCCTTCCTTCCCTCTACCCTTCCTTCCTTCCTTCCCTCTACCCTTCCTTCCTTCCTTCCTTCCTTCCTTCCTTCCTTCCTTCCTTCCTTCCTTCCTTCCTTCCTTCCTTCCTTCCTTCCTTCCTTCCTTCCTTCCTTCCTTCCTTCCTTCCTTCCTTCCTCCCTCCCTCCCTCCCTCCCTCCCTCCCTCCCTCCCTCCCTCCCTCCCTCCCTCCCTCCCTCCCTCCCACCCACCCACCCTTTCTTCTGCCTTTCCACCCTTCCTTCCTAGAATCATTGACTAAAAAACATGCTGAGACATTCTTACTGCAGTGTGACCTGAATTAGTAAATTATCAGGGAACAGTAAGAAAGATCCCTGAACACCAAAGTACACCAGGAGTTAGAATACCATGGTCCGGTTATATTCTGCTGAGTGGTTTAATATTTGGAATAAGGCTTTATCCAAAATGTCCATATGTAGTGAGGTGTAGAAAAAGAATAATAGTTTTTTGGGGGGACATGTTAATAATTATGTAGTATATCAAAAATTGAGTTGAACCTAGTATTACCCACACCATCTTTGCATTTTTATTCTGCTTTGTTATTGACTATACTAGAGCTGTTTTTCTCTTTCTCCTTCTGTCTTTTTCATACTCATTCTCCCTGTGGTCAGCTTAACTATTAAAACTATGAAATATGCCTTTAAACGACGTGGCATTCTTTAATAAACTTTTATTGAATGAAGGCACTTTTACAGACAGTGGATATATGAAGATGATCTATGAAGATGATTCTTATCCTTAAAGAACTTAAGAGTTTAGCATTTAGAAGAAATAGAAATGTATGGAAGATAGAGTTAGGCAAAAAAGGAGTCAGTTCTCCTTTGGGATATGGGGATGCCTTGAAGTGCTTATTAGAGTAAATGACTTTTGAAGAGTTGTTCACAATATAGGTGAGTATAGGGTGGGCTATGGGAAGTGCGGAGGACTGTTCAGTCCAGTCAGGACCATTGTTACCCACGCTATTGAGGCCTGAGACATCGTGAGGTTGCGGATAACTTCACATGGCTAATGTGAAGGGTGTGTATGGAGTGGGAGGAGGGGATGCTAGAGAGGTAGTTAGGGAGGTTGAACTTTATCCTTTATGGGAGGTGTGGAAGAATTTTAAATGGAAAATTAGTAAAATCAGGGAAAGATTCTTTGAAAAGTAGGAAGACACAAGATTCCAGGCAGGGAGATCAATTTGCAGCTGTTAAAGTAATCTAGCTAGAAGTGCCATGGTGACATTGTAACCAGACGCCGCTCAGGTTCTTGTCCAGTCTTATTAGCCGATTGAAATAAGACGGACACTGATTGCAACGGAAACAGAAAGTGGCAAGTTTATAGTCTGTGCGTACAAGGAGCGCGTGGGGTCTAGTAACCATAAGGCCACATGCTCCCTGACTAAGGGGGCTGGGGAACTTTTTGTTTCCAGTGGCTTCTGTGGTTCAGTTTGGTACGCGGAACTTTCCACCCTTAGCCCTCCCATGTCCATATTTGGGGGTCTGGATATTAAATCATCTTCTGTCGGATGTGTGTGTAGTGGGACCCCTCACTTCTGAAATGGAGCCGGGTGAAATTATGGACTGGGAAATACCGTTCCTTCCAGCGACAGTCGGGTCCAGGAGGGTCGGTTGAAGGATATGATTTCTTCAATCTGTGCATGCTTCAAGGTATAACTCGGGGTAGTTTAGTGGATGGAGCCACTGCCTGCTGCGACTTCTTGAAAAATGTTGCTCAAAAGAAGCTTGTGGTTAGCAAGACAAAGAAAGGGGGGAAGGGGTGTTGATTGGGGTTTTCAACATGGCTAAGCAGCCTGTTTCAGCGTGGGCCCAGACTCTCATCCTATGTGATTAGAAATCAAAACGGAAATGACGAGAATAAAGGATGTAGATACAGTAAGGCACATGACTGATTTTGAGTGTGTGGCAAAGGAGAGGGAAGAATCAAGGATGAGTCCCAGATAATTCTAAAATGGGATTTTAGAAGATGCCAGGATGATTTGTGAAATACGTAATAGGAGGAGGGCTGGTTTAGGAAGAATAATAATGATTTTGTTGTTTGAACACGAACATGTTGAGTTTGAGTTGGTAACAGACATCCAGAAAGATGTGTTCTATAGGTAGTTGGATCTGGAGTTCCAAATAAGGGTTTGTAGTCCAGGATTGAGAGTCATCAGGATTCAGTTGTTTGAAACCAGGGGAGTAGATGTGATAACCTAGGAATTTAAGAAAAAGGAAGGTGCTAGGACAGGGCTTGAGCATTTGGGGGTAGGCAGACAGACAGAGGAGCTGGTACAGAAAACTGAGAAGAGAATCCACTGCGTTCGTCAGTTAGCTCCTTGGAGACTGGTGACAGTGAGGTTTCCGTGGTGTAGTAGGAGTCAAAGGCAGATTGCAGAAGAATTCTTTATTAATTACGCTTATGCACTTGATTATTGATTTAAATATATCATTAAATTAGGAAATATTTAAAAGATACAGATAAAGTTTAGAGAATTATATAACTCTGTATCCATTATTCAGTTTTTAAAAAAACTGTTCAGTTTTAAATAATTATAGACTCATAGGAAGTTGTAAAAATAGTACAGAGAGGTCTTGTGTAGCCTTCACTCAACCTCCTCCAATCACTCTTCAGTTTTAACTAATGTCTTGAGCTGGTTCTAATGTTAATGTCTTGGGAGGGATTATGGAATTTTGCAGGTAGCGTAAATTTGGATTTTGTGCCCTCACATGGCTCAAGCCTGGGGTTTTGATTTCTCATAGGGACCTCCCTTTCCCCCTCAACTGGGGAGGGGTGGACTGCTCTTCATTGTTGCTTCCCTGGGCTTAAGAGTGGAGCTTTCCAGCTACCCTTTAATGTATTGAACAGCCCTTTTGCATTATCAGGAAACCCTGGTGGCATAGTGGTTAAGTGCTACAGCTGCTAACCAAAGGGTCAGCAGTTTGAATCTGCCAGGCGCTCCTTGGAAACTCTATGGGGCAGTTCTACTCCGTCCTATAGGGTCGCTATGAGTCGGAATCGATTCGAGGGCACTGGGGTTTTTTTTTGTTGTTGTTGTTTGCATTATGTTGGCTCTAAATGGGGATTTCACTTCTGACTCTCCTCTGAAGTAGGCTCAGTAGCTCCCCAGGGGCCTTGGTGTTTGGGCTCTGAGTTTCTTCTTCCTTTCTGGCACCTAGGAATTTCTCTTTCCCTCCACCTTTTTGAGTTCAGGTGTATACCCTAATTTTTTATAACAATCTAGCATTTGAGTGGGTTTGTGTACATGGATAGATTAGTCCTCCTCGTCTTTATCAGAAGTCTAATAACCTATTTCTTAGTTTTAGTCCTTTTTTTTCCACAAAAAGGATTTGAGATCAAATTACATTATTATCTCTTTAAAAATATTATTTATTTTTAAAGTGGGTAGTACGTGCATGTTCTAAGCAGTTGAAATGAAAAAGGGTATAGGTGTCTCCCTTTGCGCTGTCCCCACCCACCCGTTTCCCTCCCCACACAGCCAGTTACCAGTTTCTTGTGTCTCCTTCTAGAGAGAGACTGTGCTTATAGAGAGGGACTATGTTTATTCTCTTAAGAGCAGAACTTTAGTATTCGTAATTTAATTTTATAACCAATATTCAGGATTTTTCCATCTGTTCGATAAGTCGCAGTTGTGTGTTTTTCTACTCTGAGAACTTTTGAGTTAGAACTTTAATTATATGTTACATGTATGTTTTTATATACGTCAGTAGATTATTTGTACTTTAATTTTTGTTCACTTCTCAGAAACTCCTCAAAATGTAAATGATTGATTAGAATGTTTTATTTATGTGGATTATTAAAAAAAATTGACTCTACTCTTTGGAAGGTAGTGGAAATGACATTTTAAGAAAGACACTAGGAATTTTATTTAAACACATGTGGATATTCTTAACAAATGTCCTGATCACTAACCAGTGCATGCTATTGTTTGCATATGTGCAAATAATTGACCAAAGAAGTAAGAGGTCCATCAGAGATGAAGGTCTCTCTTTTGGTTCCTTAGCCATAGTTTATATTCATTGATTGCCTAACTATAGCTTGGTGAAGTTCAGTGACATGGAAGCAAGAAATAGAAGCCTGTGACCTAATATTTTTTCTTCCTTAGATCAACCTGTCCACTTCTCCTACACCTGCTCAGTTAATAAGCCGTTCCCAGGCTTCCAGTTCTACCAGCGGCAGTATTACCCAACAGACTATGTTACTAGGGAGTACCTCCCCTACCCTAACGGCAAGCCAAGCTCAAATGTACCTCCGAGCTCAAATGGTAAGATATGAGCTACCAAATTTTTTCAGTGTTTAAGGACTTGAGAGAAATTAAAAAAATGTTTCTTGATTTGATGCAATAAGAGGCATTTAAAATATTTAATTAATGTTTAACAATTTTTTTTTTTTTTGTGCTCAACTCTTGTACATTTATGTCCTGAAAAATTCTACCTTTAATTGGTAGGCCTTCTTGGCGTATCAAATATAGTTTGCAACATTGGGAGGCTATCAAAGATTCTTTAATATAGGAGTGATTTTTTAAAATATCAAATTTCCTCAATTTCAAAACGCTTTTTTCCTACATTTTAACATCTCTGAAATTAGGATGCATTTTATAATTGATGGCATCTTACGGTTGTAATTGGTGCTTATAAAAATAGTGGTGCATAAAATTATTGTATATCTTTTATATCTTATGTAAAATTTGTAAGATTTGATGAAATATAGTTAGAAATATTAAAAATTTGGTTGTTAATTATACATTAGAATTTATACCCTGAGATCTTCTGAAATCAGAATTGAATATCCTGATAATTCACCAGATAATTCTTAGCTTTTATTTTCACCCACCTCAAATCTTCAAGCTTATTTATGTTCTCACTTTGAACTTTTATTAATCTAAAAATGTTAATTTGATTATTTGTATTTGAGTACCTATTACATTTTCTAATTTAACTTATTAGCTTTTTTAAAGAATGTAGAAATTGGTTGGCATTTATGCGATGTGTTTACAAAGTTGGACAAAGTGCTGGCCCCGTTATGTGTTTATATTCTTTTTTGACCAGTGAACTGGATATACATCTGGACCCCAGCTGTCCGTCTAAAATTGCAAAGAAAGTTTCCAGTCATATTTCTAGCAAGAAACAGTGACATAACCCACGTTTTACTCACAGATTCCTGAATAGCTATTACCACATTTCTAGTCCTGCCCCATCCCCCGGAGATCTTATTTAACTAATAATGTGCTTTTGAGTTAGGTCAAACCATTTGAAATGGTTGCTATTTGACTGTTTTTTCGGCTCTAAAACTGGCAGTTTCATTTCAAGCTAGATAGAATACCTTCCTTGTAAACTTTCAGGCTTAGTGCTTTTTGTGCTGAAAATTACCTCTTTGTGATAGTTATACTTTGTTGTTGAATTTTCTTAAATTTGGTAACTGAAAAACTGAAGTTTAAAAAGATCTCTTAATTGGTATTTTAATTTGAATAGCAGTCAGTTTTTTTGAGGAGCTGAATAAGCCTTGATACAATTTTGAGATAGAATATTTACAGATTCTTTGAAACAACTGCCATAATTAAGTTAAATAGATACTCTCTGTATTGTATTGCCTTAAACATTAATGGCATTCTGTTTCAATATTAAAAAAAAATTAAGAGATGGTGATGAGTAAATGAGTTGGCTTTGCTTTTTTTGACTTGAAGGTTGTTTTGTTGTTGAATTTGGATGTGCGGTGTTTATATTTAAAGTGAATATTTCTTTACAAGTAGTTTTAAAATCAAGAGTAACGTAGGTTTATCTTAAAGATCCTATGTAGTTGAGTGAAATACTGTCATGTAGTATGTGGCATAGTTATCCTTTGTGGTAAAGAGGGTTGAAAAGACTTTTTTGGTGTTTCTTTTCATGTTTCTCACTGAAACTTAATTGTGTCCAAGAATAGTGACTGTAGTTGTCTATTTTAACTTTCCAACGAAGGAGCCCTGCCACAGTAGTTTTGAGCTGGGAAAAGTTTACGTATAATAGCTTATTTGGGGCAAAATTTGGTCTGAAGATACTATATCACCAAAACGTATTTTCTCTTTTGGGTGCTGATTTATTTCTCTACTCCTTAGAATCACAAGCTGTTTCAGAAATGTTTATGGTTTTTTTTTTTTGAGTTCTCTATATTATCAGAAACTTCTCTTTGTCCTGTATAAAATCTTTGCTTAGGAGACGATCCTAAACTGCATTGTCTTTCTGTCACAAATTTCAGTCTCTCTTGCCTGCTATACATTGTGTGTGGGACATGTTCTTTTGTCTTAGGGTATTTTTTTGGTTTTCTGTCTGTACAGCTGATTTTCACACCCGCTACCACTGTGGCTGCTGTACAGTCTGACATTCCTGTTGTCTCGTCGTCATCGTCATCTTCCTGTCAGTCTGCAGCTACTCAGGTGAGATTGTCTAGCTTTATAATATGGAACTGGAGGTCTGGATCTTCAGGTTAAAGATAAACATGTACTTGGTTTCAGTGCTCTTTATCATGCATTCCAGATTGAAATTTAATAAAACATTAGAACTTCAAGAAAGTGCTTTTTGTTTTATAGAAATGATAACGCCATTAGGCATAGGTAACCTAGGTTATTCGACATTACTAAAGGTTAATGTGAAGATTTGCTAATGATATTTATTGTTTAGTTTTATGGTAAAGCAGAATTATTTCTCTTATTATGTGAGATGTATTCTTTTGTGCAGATTTCTTTGTAAGTAGTTATACAATAACTATGTCAAGATGGATTTAAGTTCAAAAAATGAATTGGATAAATTTAAAGTTTTAAAAATTGAGTAGGATATTACTTTTTTGGTTCTATTGGAAAATGAACCTTAACTCCGTCCTCACACCGTTCACAAAAATAAACTAGAAGTAGAATGTAGACGTAAAGGTAAAAGCCAAAACTATAAAACTTCTAGAAGGAAACATAGAATATCTTGGTGACTTTACAGAAAGTAAAGATTTCTTACTTTTAGGGTAAATTGAAGGGTGTATTCTTAGTGTTTAGAATATTATAGATACTCAGAATTTTTTTTTTTTTTGCAAAGGGCACTAAGAAGGCAGTATACGGTGCTGAAGAACATAGCATTAGGATGAATCAGAACTGGGTTCATATTCTGAATTCAGCAACAGTAATTGCCACCTGGTTGGTTTTGGACATGGCTGTAGTATAGCATAGTGTTTAAGAATATGGACTCTGGATCCAGACTTCCTGTGTTTAGATACTTGCTCTGCCACTTACTATATATCCTTAACCTCTTGCCTCAGTTAACGATATAACTGGCATGTGGACAGGCCTCTATAAATGTTTTAACACTTATAAAATAGGAATAATTAATGCTTACTTCATAGGGTTGTTAGGAGCATTGAATGAATATATTAATAAATATAAAACAGAACAGAGTCTGATACATCCAAAAACCCATTGCTGTCGAGTTGATTCTGGCTTATAGCAGCCCTATAGGGCAGAGTAGATGCCTCATAGAGCTTCCAAGGCTGTGAGCTTTACAGCATCTTTCTTCTGCGGTGCTGCTGGTGGGTTCGAACCACGAGCCTTTCTGTTGGCAGCCGAGTGCTTTATCTACTGTGCCACTGTGACTTCTGTCTGATACATACCCGTTGTCGTTGAGTCAATTCCAACTCATAGCGATCCTGTAGGCCAGAGTAGAATTGCCGCAAAGGGTTTCCAAGGAGCAGCTGGTGGATTTGAATTGCTGACCTTTTGGTTAGCAGCTGTAGTGCTTAACCACTATACCAGCAGGGTGCCATCTGATACATAAAAAAAAAAAAATGTTAGCTGTTACTGTTATTACCCCTGTTAAGCCTCAGTTTCTTCACTGTAAATTGGAAGTAAAAGCTCCAAATTGTTATAAGGAATTATAAAATGCTTAGTACAGTGCCTGGCACATAATAAGATATCACATGTTACTAATTACTGTTTTTGTTACACATTAGGTGAAGATGGATCACATATTCGGTTCTTAGTTTTCAAGTAGCTAATAGTGAAGAGAGAAACACAACCACTTAAAGGATTTATAGTTTCCAAGGTAAAACAAACCAGTTGCTTAGGAAAACACAACTATTTCTAGCACGTGCTCTCTAAAGCACAGTTTATCTTGTGGATTCTCATGGAGAAAGCATCTTACCCAGCCTTTAACAGCATCTTTACTGTGAGCATAATCAATTTATAAAAGTATCTCTTCAGGGTCCAGTTGGTGTGATCCAGGAATGTGGCTCCATGATGAGCTGCCTGCCTTCATTCAAGGGTGGACTTTTGAGGAACTAGGGGAATAGATTGCTCTTTAGGAACTTCTCTGTGATGGTGGTTTTTCTTTGCCGTGCTTTGGAAATGTCAGTGAATGAGGCTTGTGGTGGTACGTGATGCTGACACCTTGTGAACTCCAGTGGGAACTTTTCTCAAGTTCAAGACTGTTAGTTTTGAAAAATTTCTGCTCCACTTTGTTGGTCAGTTTAAAAAAAAATTTAATTTGTTTATGATCAGAAATACCAAATTTGAAGTTTTATTTTAGTAATCTTTAAGTTACTGACATCATCATCTTATAAGTTGCTTTTTCTTCAGTATTGAAAATTTTTTATAGCATCCTGTCAAAAAACAAGAAATATGGAATATCCTACCCTTATTTACTATTTTAAATTCCATCTCTTTGCCCACCCTGCAAAAAAAACCTGATTTTCAGAAAGATACAGGAAAAAAAGTGTACGTTCATAGAAGAGTAAGAAATCTTAACAAAGCTAGCTAACAGGTGATGTTAGAATTGAGGAAAAAGCAGTTCTCTGGAGTTGGAAGCTGGAAACTGAGCTCTGCTGCCGTCAGTGTCACAGTAGCCCCCCTGCAGAGGAGGGTGCCCCCCCCACAGAGGAGGGTGCCCCCCTGCAGAGGAGGGTGTCCCCCCCCGCAGAGGAGGGTGTCCCCCCCGCAGAGGAGGGTGCCGTGACAGTGCACACTGTCTTAGTTAGTTTGAAGTGAAATAATCGATGTGAGAGTGTTTTGGTGGAGGAACCACTAGAAAAATGTAAGGTGCAAAATTAGCAAAAATACCTCATGCAGTCGGAAAGTTCTCATAATGTCATTATAGGGAAGATTCAGATGTACCAGCAGATGAAAGTTGGGCATTAAAAACCCAAAAACCAAACCCGTTTCCTTTGAGTCGATTCCGACTCATAAAAAAAATAATTCCTCATAGTGACCCTGTAAGTCAGAGTAGAATTGCCCATTGCCCCATAGGGTTTCCAAAGAGTGGCTGGTAAATTCGAACTGCCGACATTTTGATTAGCAGCCGATCGCTTAATCCACTGTATCTCCAAAGGCAGGATGAGTTCTCTCTCCTCAAAAGTAAAATTCTGTCAAGGAAATCTGAATACTGGTATGTAGTCCTTCTAGTAATGGCTAAATTAACTTTGTTAATTTTGTTGACATGTTTGAAATTTATTGTAAATATTTAAGCCAAAATAACCGCAGATATTATAGTCATATTTTAAATTTTATATATAAGTAATATGTAATGTATTTTATTATACAACATATAGTATATACACGTGTAAGTGTACACACACAAACACGTTTTCTTTAGAATTCCAGAAAATAATAGAAAAACTATTGTGTTAAATCCTCATTTACTATGAATATACTTTTCATTTGAAGAAAATTGTTCAGGATTTCAAGTTTTTCAAACATTATTCAATCTCTGATTATCATTATTATGTGGTCCAGTTTATAGATCATTTGTGTCCAATGTTAAATTTTATGCTGTCTTTCCTTTGCTTCCTGGGAGATTTTTATGTGCCTCTACCAGATACGTTAAGATTTGTTTGGTAGATGTGGTAAACAGAGGTAAATGTTGAATGGGGTATTTTAATGTTAGCTTAAGAAAATCATAAATAGAATTAAATATCTACAAAAAAAAAAAAAAAAAGCCATGTAATACATAATCCAGAATCAGATATAGGAGAATTTCACAGACTTGTGTGGCTTCTGTTATGTCTGCAGCACTTGAGTGCGGGGAGTACAGAAATGAATGTCAGAAATGAGAGCCTGCCAGCTGGAGACTCAGTGTTAACAGACATATATTAGCAATTCTAAAGGAAGCTAGACATTTGTCAATGCTCTAGGCCAATGTGATCCAAATTCTGTGGGAAAAGCCATTTAGAGGGGAGGGAGAAATTATTTTTAGCCAGGGACTTTGGGAAAGTTTCTTAGGGGATGAGTGAGATTTTGACTAGGAATGGGTTAAGGGCTTCAGCAGAGAGCTTTGAGGAAGAATGGCATTTTAGGTAGGCGGGGCTTGAGCAAGGGCACCAGTGAGGGAGGTGCAAGGTTATGTGAGTAATACGGTTTGGCTAGAATATAAGAATTGTCGACTAGAGTAGTAGAAAATGGGGCTGAGAGTGGTTTGGACCTAGGTCATGGAGGGCTTCGAGTGGCAGTATGGCAATTCTGCATTTCGTTATATTTTATTTTTGTGTTAATTTGCCTTGAAACATTGTTTGAGTAGTCCATTATGTTTACATTGCCGTGAAGTACTTGAGAAAAATCAGAGCAGACAGTCCCTGTGGTTTCACTTAGAAAATTCTTTTCAGTAGTTTAAGAAAAAAAAAAAATTAAAGGTATTAATACCTTGACTGACCTGAAGTGGACGTTTATTTAATAGTACCTGCTATTGGCTGAGAGAATACTGGGAAAGAGGAGGTGTAGTCTTTGAGCATCAGAGTAATGATGTAGAGACAGAACACACATGAAACTGAAGAACATTTACAAAGCAGCTGTATGATTTGCTTTATTACCTTAGAATCTTGTTTACCTCAGTTTCCTGCCAGGGGTCAGTGCTAGCAAAAATGTATTTGATGCATTCATACCAAAAAACCCAAACCCATTGCCATTGAGTCGATTCCAACTCATAATGACACTACAGGACTGATTAGAACTGCCTCATAGGGTTTCCAAGGCTGTGAATCTGTATGGAAGCAGACTGTCACATCTTTCTCCAGCTGAGCAGCTGGTGGGTTTGAACCACCAGCCTTTCAGTTAGCAACCAAGTGCTTTAACTACTGCACCATCAGGGCTCCTTTGCATTCATTCCAGACAGACAAAAAGTTAAGCAGTTATTGGAGAAACATTTTTGCTGCTTAGAAATGTTATAAATCTCAGGTGAGGGTAACTGGGGTGGTCCTTGCCATGATCCAGACTGCCAGTATTATAGCTCCAGGTACGGACAGAAGGGACCATCACAAATACCCATTTCAGGACCATGCATAATCTTTGCAGTTCATGAGATTTAGTCCTCAAAAGGCAAGTGAGTGTTTAATACAAAATCAACAAAATTTAATGAAAAAAAAAAAAAGTTTATCAAAAGTACTTTTCATAATTCTAATCACAATGGAGTAGGTGATTTGATTAATTGGTTAAGTTTCTTTACTTGCAAGATTAGCATCCCTTTATAATTTCTACAGTTAGAGCTGTTAACATTAAAATGTAGTATGCTCAGAGTAATTGCCTCATGTTTGTAGTTCATTTGCAACACATGCACACACACCTGTTTTCCTTTAGCTCTTTGGATTCTTTCTCTTAATGTCTTTGTAAAAAATTTCCACTTTTTATTTAAGATGTGGCAACTTATAATAACAATTCCCCTTTTCTTCAGGGTTAATCATTTGTTTCAAGTGCTTGGAGCTTTATGTATGAAAAGTGGGATATAAATGTGTTGCCATAGTTATAATGGCAATGATTACCACATTGTTTAAAACCACCTGTTTTCATCCTGATTTTCTGTTATGTGGTTCTTAGGTTCAGAATTTAACATTACGCAGCCAGAAGTTGGGTGTATTATCTAGCTCACAGAATGGTCCACCGAAAAGCCTTGGTCAAACTCAGTCACTGACAATTTGCCATAACAAAACAACTGTGACCAGTTCTAAAATCAGCCAACGAGATCCTTCTCCAGAAAGTAATAAGAAAGGAGAGAGTTCAAGTCTGGAGTCACGAAGCACAGCTGTCACCCGAACATCAAGTATTCACCAATTAATAGCACCAGGTGGGATAAAACTTTTATTGAAAATGGTTACATTATTAATTTTCTTAGCAGGCAGAGAAAAACAAAGGATGTGTATTACTTGAATAAAAATAATACTTTTCAAAGTTTAAAATGTGAATTTTATGAATTCAAAAAGGACATTTCAGTATTGTCACTTAAAAAAATTAGAAAAGCCCAATAACTAAAACAAATTATAACAGTAAAATAGACATTTTTGGAAATTGGCATTTGATTAACATCTTCGTTATGTAGTGGTCTCACTTTTTTAAGAGCTAACAGTGTACCTTATCATATCACTAAATCGTTTTAGCTTTAAACGAAAGATTTGCCTGTAGTTTTAGTGGAATGAAATTAAAAGCTTATAAAAAAAGCAAGCGTATATTTCAAATCAGTGGGGAGGAATTTGTCTCTTTTCAAAAATAAGGGTTATGCATAATTATTTTCCTTACCGTGTTTTTTTCCCCTTTCTCTGATTTCATCTCTGAGAGGAAGAAGTCGGGGAATTAACCTAAGTTTTTTTTCATTCATTCTCAGTAAGCTTTGAATTCCACCTGTGTTCCCTTTCACAGTCTACCGAGAACCTTCACTCATGGTTCTCATGCCGAAAATGTTAGAGCCATCCAGAGTGAGCTTCCTTACCATCTCAACTCTTCATCTCAGAATTTCCCAGTGTTGAGCTTTCTTCACTTCTCGTAAAATAAAGGATTATCTGTTTTCTTCTGTAACGTCAGCACCATTTGCTTGTATCATTGGTCACATCTTCATTTATCTGCTCCTGACCTTCTCCAGTAGTCACAGGGTTTGTCTCTCTCATGCTAGATGCTTTCCTTTACTTCTCAAGCATACTTAGGTCTCCCCTATTCTTAATATATCTGCATAGCTTTTTATACTCAATCTTTACTGAGAGTGTGTATATGTGTGAGATGCACTTGGCTAGACATCTCACTTACATTTAAAAAATCCTCCTTTGAGACAACAGCAACATCATCAGGTAAGCATCTTCCTTATGTCCTTTTGTAACTCTGCTTTACTTTTTAAAAAGATTTATTTTACGTTACGGAAGTCTGCCTTCCTCCACGTAAACTGATTTCTCTTTTCATGCTTCCTCTATGTGCTAATATTGCCTGTACACTCTGCATTGTCCAATCTCAAAATCTTGGAGTTGTCTGATTCCCCTAGTTAAATTCTCCTATCATTCTGAATTTCTTTAACATTTTGATGCTCCCTTGTGGTACTTTTTCTTTTATCGATCCTAGCTCTAGGGAATAAAGCTCCTTGAGGGTAGGATAATAATATTGAGCACTTATGTGTCAGGCACTATTTTAGCACTTTATATTTCTTAACTCATTGAATGCTTTTTCAGAGTCACCTTTTCATCTTCGCATTCTGATAGCACTTAGTTGTGCCTTATATCTACTTACATAAAATTTGTTGTTGTTGTTAGGTGCCATTGAGTCGATTCCAACTCATAGGAACCCTGTGTACAACAGAACGAAACACAGCCCAGTCCTGCACCATCCTCAAAATTGTTGCTGTGTTTGAGCCCATTGTTGCAGCCACCGTGTCTGTCCATCTCGTTGAGGGTCATCCTCTTTTTTGCTGACCCTCTACTTTACGTGAGAGTAAATATTTGTTGGATTAATAGTTCAGGATCCATTTTTCCATTTGGTTTTAGAAATTACAGCACGATTTTTCCTGTTCACGCTCAGTATTACTCTGCTGATTGTTAAATCTGAATCCTAGGTAAGTGTAGGCTTTGTTATGATGCATACATTAGCAAATCCGCTCGTGAATCGATAGGCTTGAATTCTTTTGTATAAACCTCTGTGTGTCAGACTCTGCTTTCTATGGCTTGGTAACTGGGTTTTTGCACTGCACTGTCCAGAGTATTCTCAGCCTCAGACCAGCTTCTAGCCAGTGTTGACAGAAAGAGTCACTGTGGAGCAGCACGAACCACTGTACTTGGAATGACTGCTCAGGGGACAATTTCTAGTGATTCCTATAGTTTTGATAGATGATAATGAAGGGCAGGTTAATTTCCTTCCTAAGACAATGGTACCTTCAGAGAAAGCTGGAAACTGTTTCAGGGTTAGTTCAGACAAGGAGATCTGCTTTCAGATTCGCAGTATCCCTGAACTCTCAATACCTGCTTCCAAGTTGCAATGTATTCTTCCCCCTTTCACTGATAGTGTGATAATAGCCTTATAGTTTGCCTTGTTCTGATGGCCAATATTTTTTGTAGGTGTGGAGGAGACCAGTGAGCCAAAAACCATCAAAGAATCTCCTGCATTGAGGGACAATTGCAATTCCAAAATTAGATTTTAGACATATTAACCAACCTCAGTATTACACGGTGTCAGAAATAAAACCAGGGAACATTTATTCCTGAACTTCGTAAACCGTTGCAGCTACCAAACTTAAACATTCTGTTTAAGCAGCACGCTGCAGTTATTCAGAGCAATTTGTATCTTCTGGTGAGGCAACAGCTGTATTTTTCGCCCTTTTACTTTTTCTGCTGTCATTGAGTGGAAGTTAATGGGAAGCTGTTTTTGAGAGATTCTAGAATTGGTAATTTGTCCTTTTCTCTGATTAAAAACATGCCTGTTCCTAAAGATCATTTTCAAACATAAAAAAATCTACTTGTATTCCAAGGCAGTATAGCCTGATGATTATAATGAAAACGGTTATTGTTTCCTTATATGTTATTTCTAGGGGGCTAAAAGCATTTAGTTTTTCTTCATCATTTCTCTCTGAAGGTGGAGTTCGCACTTGATAGTTAATAATTCTATTTTTAATACATCAATTAAAGGGAAACTTTAGCCAAAAGTCTGGAAATTATGATGAACTCTACTAGTACTGAAGTTCTTTTTTTTATAGCAGTTTTTAGAGCTTTTTATGCTGTCAGTTTACTTGGAAAATACATATACCAGTACTGTTTTTTGTAGACATTATTTCAGTGTGTAGTGAAAAGGGCCCTAGACTCAGTTAGGATTGTGGGTTCTTTGAGACCCAGCTCTGCCCTTTTATAACCAGGTGATTTCAGGCAAGCCACTTAGCTACTTAGAATTTTTTCACCTGTAATATATATTTTTTTAATATGTTGGATTAGTGTAGTATCCTGTGTACCTGATAGATTGTTGTAATGATTGAACAAAATAATATATATTGTTGTAAACAATAACAAGTTATACATATGTGAGAGATGGTGCTAATCATTAATTCTCCTAATATAAGGCCACTCTTAAGTATTTATTAAAATTAGAAAAATTAGCAACCATGCTATGATTCTCCAGAGTACTATGGCTTTTCTTGTACAGAAGTATTTTTCAAATATCCTCGTAATTATTCTGTAATGTATGTGTTAGTTGATTTCTGATGCGAGAAACATTTAATTTAGGTGAAAGGATGGACTTAATCTATCAATTACATAAAAAGATTCCTTATTTGCTAGAGCACAAAAAGAATTGTTATTCTAGTGGATATAATTCCATTGTACTTCAAGAATATGGTGAATTTTAATTATAACTTTACTTTAAAAATTGAATTAATGTATGCCTTTCCTGTTATGCTCATAAAAAATCCATTTCCTTATCTTTAAAAGGGGAATAATTATACTGACCCACTTGACAGGCATTTTGTGCGGACAAATGGAAGAGATGTGAAAGCACCTTGAGCCCCCTGGAGAAAAAGCGCTTTATAAAGATCCAAGATTTTATTAATTCACCTTTTTTGGAGTGCCATATAATATAGAGTATTTATCAACACATTTGTGAAGTACTGACATAAAATTATCAGTCTTAGTTAGAAGTGCCAGTCTAGTTAATATATGAAAATGGTTTTGTTAGATTTCAGACCTAATTTCTATTTTTTGACAATTAAGTGTGCCTCTGTCAGACCTTCGAAATGCCTTTTTCCTGAGATGTTAATCAGATGTTAATTTCTTCCTTTAAGGAAGACCCCAGATTTTAAATAATACCAACCAAATGCAAAAATGTTAAAAAAAAAAAAAAAAAAAGTTGGAAGTTTTTATTTACTAGGCTATTGGCAGAAATGTGGTTGAATGTAGAAATAGATGCAAAGTGTTATAGCCTTTATCTTAACAATGAGTTTAAGAAAAAATTCTGCGCTGTCTTTAGAGCCATTTTAAATGTGTATGATTTTTACAGCTATTTAAATGTACATATTTTAGTATTAAGATGTCATTTCAGCTTTTCTTCTAGTGACCCCAGTTTCCATTCTTATTTAGATAGGGAGGATTTCAGCAGCATTTCCCTCAGTGTAAACAGACGCACCAGTGCACAGAAGAGGCATATTGATGGGGAGCTGCTTACAACTTGATTATGCTAATTCTGACATGTGTTAGTCCTGTTGGGAGTGGCTTCTTTGTGGAGAAAAGAATACCGTCACTTAGATTACTGGAGTTTGTGTGTGTGTGTGTTGGTGGTGGTTGGGGGGGCGGGGGGCGGGGGGGAGAGGAGTAAACGAGATCGTTTACTAGAAAGCAGGCGCTTCTGATTGTTGCATTCTCTCTGCCGGCAAGACTAGCCCTCTCCTAAGGTTGGAGTGGCCCCCGAGGTTTCAGTTCTTAGTTACAGTCACTGTTTAACTGTACTACAGCATTTATACATGGGTTTTTTGCTTAATTTGTGGAGTTAAACTATTATACAAAACATTGTCTCTTTTCTGGTTCAAATAATACAAACTCTTCATCTTAGCTAAAATTTGAGAGCTTATTTGGAACATTTTATAAGTAATTACCTTGGTTATTGCATGTTACACAGATGTGAGTGTGAGACCTTTAGTTCCTGATTTTAGTGTAGCAATTTTGTGATTTTGAAGTTATGTGTGCTTTGTTCGTTCAGTATGTCTCTTCCCCTTCCCACCCAAAGAAAAAATTCAAGTAGATAAGCTTTGCCAAAGGTTAATGCTGATGTCCTGGAGACTTTAACAGTTTAATAAAAAAATAAATTATGTGTAGATTCAGATTTATGAATCAATTGTTTCATGCAGTTTTCTTTTGGAACTTAACCGCAGTACAGCTTAATTTACAAAATCTTTGTAGTTTTCCAAGGAAAAGGTGTTTGTCACTAAATTTTCAAAACCGTCTTGTCTGAAAGACTTATAATAGATTTCTGATGATTATAACCTTTTGATGTGAAAACGTTCCTCTAGATTTATTTAAAAATATGTGCTATTTTGAAATAAATACTAATTTTCATTTTTTTCCCTCACAGCTTCATATTCTCCAATTCAGCCTCATTCTCTAATAAAACATCAACAAATTCCTCTTCATTCACCACCTCCCAAGGTTTCCCACCATCAGCTGATACTACAACAGCAGCAGCAGCAGCAGATTCAGCCAGTCACACTTCAGAATCCAACTCAAGACCCACCCCCATCCCAACACTGTATACCACTCCAAAACCACGGCCTTCCTCAGGCTCCCAGTAATGCCCAGTCTCAACATTGTTCGCCAATTCAGAGCCATCCTCCTCCTCTAGCAATGTCTCCCGGCCAGTCGCAGTCAGCGCAGCAGTCTGTAGTCGTGTCTCCTCCACCACCTCACTCACCAAGTCAGTCTCCTACTATAATTATTCATCCACAAGCACTGATTCAGCCACACCCTCTCGTTTCATCAGCCCTCCAGCCAGGCTCAAACTTGCAGCAGTCCACTGCAAATCAGGTGCAGCCTACAGCCCAGCTGAATCTTCCATCCCATCTTCCGCTTCCAGCTTCCCCTGTCGTACATATTGGCCCTGTTCAGCAGTCTGCCTTGGTGTCCCCAGGTCAGCAGATTGTATCTCCGACATCACACCAGCAATATTCAACCCTGCAGTCCTCTCCAATCCCAATTGCAACCCCTCCACAGATGTCGACATCTCCTCCAGCTCAGATTCCACCACTGCCCCTGCAGTCTATGCAGTCTTTACAAGTGCAGCCTGAAATTCTGTCCCAGGGCCAGGTTTTGGTGCAGAATGCCTTGGTGTCAGAAGAGGAGCTTCCAGCTGCAGAAGCTTTGGTCCAGTTGCCATTTCAGACTCTTCCCCCTCCACAGACTGTTGCGGTAAACCTACAAGTACAACCGCCAGCACCTGTTGATCCACCAGTGGTAAGCCCTTGGAAGCTCTTTGACTTTCTTGCTGAACTGAAAGTAAAAACTGTTGTTTCCCACATTGTGTTACATAGCTAGATCTAAATGCCTGTGAATTTAAAAAGCTTGAAATCTCCAGATGTCAGTGTCTGACAAACATGCTATATAGGCCAAAAAAAAAAAAAGCCATTGTTTGTTGTAGTATGGTTGCATGCTTGATAATTGTGGTTTGATGGTTATGAAAGTCCCTCGTTAATTTTATTACTATTTAAACAAATCCATCTGCTATCTTTACAGAGTTGATTTTTTTTCCCCAAGGGAATGCATTTGAACCAGTGTCATCTGCACAAAGTTTTTTCTCTTAAGGTGATTATCCTTCATAGATCCCTTCTGTTGGCTTGTATGTTCTTAAACTTATGATTTCTCTAGCTAATCTTTTGGTTATATGCATTCTGGAATTCTGGGCCTTAAGGGGCTTTTGTTTCAAGGCGGAGGTATACTTATAGGATGTGATTTTTTGGTAAATATGTGTTTTGTAATTAAAATTTTATAAAAAGCATTGATTCTAGGAAAGAGTCCAACTTTACAAAAAAATTAACTGTAGACCATTTTGTAGAATTATTAAACTTAAATTTTTATTTCTAAGGAAATATATACTTAAAATGTTTCTCATTTAAAAAGCTCAAAATTTCAATGGCTGAATTTAATATTGAGGATAAAAAATCCATTGGGAGGAGTACAGATTTTGAATAATTGAGATGTAGTAAGGTTTGTCAGAATAAACCTCTAAAACAGCGCATCTTGCCTAGAAAGGAAAATTATCTTGAGCAATTTTTACTTTAAACGTTTTCCGAAGGGTTTTTTTTATTTACAAAATAATTTACAATAAAAACTGCAGTCACTAAAGGTTTACTCAGAATGATCAAATTCATAATTAATTTCTAACTGAGGAAAAGAATCTTCTCAAAGGGAGGTATTATATCAAATCTCATTGAAGAGCTTTACCCCTTAAAGGTTAAAAACTTGTAGCTCAGAAAGGAGAGGAGTTTAGAAGTCTGGTCATTAATGGGAGACATTCTGGTTCTCAGGATGAAAATGTATAGATTTTTAATTACCATTCTGACTGACCTCAGTAGACATAAGGAGATTGAATGCCCACTTCCCATTCAGTTTTATTAAAAAGAGAACTTGACAAAACATCAGTGGAAATCTAGAAATGTTTGTCATTTCATTACCATGTTTTCTTTTAATGGGTTTTTGGAGACTTTGCAATGGGCATTGTAACATAAAGACATGGATTTAAGAAGTGTGTGTAGTACCTTCAAAGAAATCAAATATAATTTTTCTCACTTTCTAGTTCAGTGATTTTTTCAAGTTAAAAATAAAATGTCTTTATATTCCTTATATTTTTTTAATTGTTTTTATTAGAGTAACTTCGGTGGAAGATATTTGGAATAAAAATATCACAGATATACTTTGAAACTAATTAAATTAAAGCTGACAACATTTGAGGTCCACTTTTGTCACTTCTCACCCTCTTCCTTTTTAATTAAGAAAAAATTTATCTCATTTTGGAAGTTTTTTGTTTTTTTTTTAATGAAAACCATAATGTTCTCTGCTCTCACTGGTATGATCATTATATTTGCTGTAGCTGTTCCCATACTATATTTTAACTTTATTTGAGTACTGTAGCTCTGTTAATTAAATTGCTCTATTTTTCTTTTATTATCTTTGGCAACTTTTTTTTTTTTTTAAGTTTAATCAAAATAGTTCTTCACAAATTACCCCTTTCTGGTTATTTTGAAACATTTAAATGTTGTTCTTATGTGCCATTGAGTCGATTCCAATTCAAAGCAACCCTATGGGACAGAGTAGAACTGCCCCATAGGATTTCCAAGGAGCAGCTCGTGGATTTGAACTGCTGACCTTTTGGTTAGCAGCCAAGCTCTTAACCGCTGCACCACAGGATACATTTATTTTGTAAGAGGTGTGAAATTTTGAAAAGGGTGAATTTTCATTGACATTAGCGTATGATAAATAAGATATGATGAGGTAGATAATTTAGAACTACTAAACAAATGTTCCTCAGTTTGTTTAGGAAGAGAGACAGATGGGAACGGGGCAAGTCTGGCAGTCTTGCTATCTTTAAAATGGTTCTAGCTAAACAGAAACTGATCTTGTGAGCAAAACCTTCGTTTTTTCTCTTTATTCAATATTTTAGTTGTTGCATCTAGATTTTTTTTCTTTTAATGCTGATGGTGCCAGATGTCTGCGACAGATTTGCCTTTGCCTGCTTCTTTTGTTCATTAACTAATTTTTCCTTTACTGGAGAAATTTGGAAGAAAGTATGTATGAGAAATTTGGAAGAAAGTATGTATAGTGAGGCTTAACTTTAAAGAATGAGAAGTATTTTAGCATATTTGTTAATGATTATTTTAAAATATACTGTTTGTGTTGTGGCTTTTCATTTTTTAATAATCCTTCATTTAAAAAAAAAATCAGGATTCTATGCATGATGAAACTTTGATTCCTTAAAAGATTCTGTAGCTTATGTTTGCATAAATGTGACAGCAATGAGATTACAGAGTTTCAGCTTTTTAAGAAAAGATAATGATTTTGGAAAGAAAAATAATATCTAATAAAGGAGTGCTACATAGATATAATTGACTTGGTTGATAAAACCATACTTGTTTAATTACATCTGAATCAACATCCCTGTCGCCTTGTAGTAGTGAATTAATGGATCACTACTACAGCAGATAGCCCTCACTAGAAAGTCTTTTTGTTCTTTAACCTCAAGGATGCTTTTTGGGGAATGACTTTCCCCCGTATTGGATATTATCAAAATTTTTTTATTGTCATGAACAGATACTAGCAGCTATCATTGTTGCATTGTTCCATAATGACTGCCTTCACATCTAAGGATCCAGGCAGACATGAGACAAGGGATCTCTTTTGGTAAATAAAACAGGTTTTGAGAAGTAGAATTGTGAACAAATAACTTAAAAAAATTTTGTCTACTTAGTAGCTGTTTTGGATCGCAGTTCTAGATATTTGGTAAAAATAACAATCAGTAACAGTAGTATTTTTAAGTTTCAAAAAAGGCAAAAAAAAGTTGTTTTAACTAGAGAATTGAAAACTTAGTGTTTTTTTTTTTAAACTCCATCACTTGTTAAGCTATTCCTTTGTAAGTGAAATTTCATCGTTCCTTTTATAGCACGTTGTTTATGCTGGTTTCTGAAATCTTGATCATTTTTATATTTAATTTTATATACTTCAAATCATCAAACCTTTTCAATAGCTTAATTAAAAATACATACAATATTAGAAAAAAATTATTTTTCTTTAATGTTGCTTAGAGGTTTTTTATTTCATTAACGTGTATTGGAAATATTAATCAGTTTAGTTAAATAATCTTCAAAAAATCATCGTAAATTTAAATAATAATCTTTGCATATAAAAGAAGGGAGGTGAACCGTTTTGTGGTTTTGTTTTTAGTGACCTGTCTTTCATAAGTAAAGGCTAAATAAATTAAAAATGATGACAAATTAAATACCTATATCAGTCTCTAGAAGTGCACTTTGAAAATTAAGCTTTAAGTTTAATGAAACATTAGTAATAAGTTCACTTATTTTTAGTTCTTTGCCTCCTCAGAGTGTTTTTTGATTCTGTCTTCTATAATCTTGACAATTGTATAAGAAGGTAGTTAAAGACTTTAAAACTTTTCCACAAAAGTGTAGAGCAATAGTAAAGAACTAAAACTAATATGTCAGATGGCTTGGGGGTGTGTGTGTGTGTGTGTGTGTGTGTGTGTGTGTGTGTGTGTGTGTTTGTGTAGATACTATTTCAAGAACATATTTTCTTTTTACCTGATGGTAGCTTATAAAAATTCTTCATTAGATTCTTGAGTAGAACAACAAAAAAAGGAAAAGATATAATTACATACCTTTTTTGTAGGCACGCAGATGTTATTTTCCATGATTTAATCTTTAATTCACATACTAATAATGAAGAAAAGCCTGAGGTGCAATATGTTTCTTGATATATTATGTGTCATTTTGGATATTTACTTAGCATCCCTCTGAAAAATATAAGTATCTGTTTTGATTTGCGAACAGTAGAAGTTAACAGAAGCAATAGCGTAATTCCCAAAATAGTTATTTGAGTGTGAAAATAAAAATTCTCAAAATTAAAAATATGTCCCAATATGACTATATTTTCAGAAACCTTTGTGATTTTTACCCTAGATACAGATCCATAGCTTGCTTTTAGTAAAATATTGTCAAGTATTATGAAAAACTTTGTTACAGCGATTTCAGAGTTTTCCTTTCAAACTGTCAGAATAGTCATTTTAACTTTTTTTTTTTTCATTTAAAACACTTAGAATTTGATTTTTTTTAATTAAGAACACTTCATGAAACGTGTTTTGGAGAACGTCGGAAGGCAGCGTGGTTTGTCTTTACAGGTTTATCAAGTAGAAGATGTATGTGAAGAAGAAATGCCAGAAGAGGCAGATGAATGTGTCCGGATGGACAGAACCCCACCACCACCCACTTTGTCTCCAGCAGCTATCACTGTGGGGAGAGAAGACCTGACTTCTGAACATCCTTTGTTAGGTGAGCAAATTCCTAGATTTAGGGCAGTATTCTGTTTGATAAATGTTAGTAATGGGATAATTTGTGTAAGTGTGTTCCACAGGATTTTTTGTTCTTTTTGAGAATATGCACAGCAAAACATACACAAATTCAACAGTTTCTACATGTATAGTTTAGTGATTTTGATTACACTTTTGGTGTTGTGAAACCATTTTCAGCGTCCTTTTCTGAGTTGTTCCTCCCTCATTAACATAAACTCACCATCCCCAACGGTTCCTGTCTAATGTTTTGAGTTGCTGTTGTCACTTTGATCCCATATAGATAGTTCTTAAAAAAGCGCAATGCTCAAGGAAGACCTTTTTTTACTAGTTAAGCTAAATATTGTTCAGTTTTAAGGTGACTTCATGGGATATTTTTGGTTTAAGGTTTAAAGATTATCTCGGGAATACTTGTAGGGGTTCATCCAGTCCCCTTGAGTGAATTCTAGATATTTTACTAAAACATTAATATAGTCTGTAGCTCAGTGTGTAGGTCCCAAAATACATGTTTTTTTGTTGTTGTTGTTATTTAAAAAAATTTATCAATATCTTTTATCTAGATCAGGGGCTGGTAAACTACAGCACACAGGCCACATCCTTCTGTCTGCCAGGTTTTTTAATGACCCATGAGGTAAAGGTGATTTTTAGATATTTAAAATAGTTGAAAAGAATAATATTTCATGACACATAAATAAGGCGCCCTGGTGGCACAGCGGTTAAGAGCTATGGTGAGCTATGGCTGCTAACCAAAAGGTTGGCAGCTTGAATCCACCAGCTGCTCCTTAGAAACCCTATGGGGCAGTTCTTCTCTGTCCTATAGGGCCGCTGTGAGTTGGAATCGACTTGGCAGCAGTGTTTTTTTTTTTTTTTTTAATAAAGCACAGTACTTACAGGTGATATTATTTATTTCATGAGCCAATCTGTTATTTAGCTGAAAGGTGACCTCCGGAAGTGGTTTCAGTTCAAAGTTTAAAGGGTATCTCAGGGTGATAGTCTTGGAAATACGGCAGAGTGTTTTTTGAGTCTATCTAGTTCTCCTGTTCTCAGGGTAGATGAGGCCCTGGTTTGTGTGATATCTCTGTTTTTAAAAACATTTAGGACTACCCAAGATTGGCAAATTTGTATGTATGATCTAAAAATTAATTAGAACATATACCAAGCATTATTTTCTGAACAAACCAAATTCTACCTAATGCAGTTTTGTATTTCCAACATAACAAAGTATGTGTAAACTTGTAAGGGATGATGTCTCAGTTCCCCATAGATTTATTTTTTATCCCTCCAACAAGAAAATGTTTATCTCAGCAGATTATTTTATGGAACTAGATTGATTTATGGCTGTAATAGTGCTGTTATAAGCTGTATATTAATTACATCAGTTATTAAATGTGAACTTTTAGCTTTTTTTTCTGTTTCTGAGACTACACAGATGATCTGTCGTACTTTGATTAGCTGACTTTTTTTTTTTTTTTTATCTTCAAGGCATTCCTGTTCTTTTCTTCTACCTAACTGGGTATATTTTGAGCATCTTTGATAGGGGCTATCAATCCATTTCATACTAATGGAGAGAATTTATCATATCAATTAAGAGTATGGTCTCTAGAGCCAGACTGCCTGAATTAGTATCCCAGCTCCAAGAGTTACTAGCGGTGTACCCTTAGACAAGTTATTTAATCTCTATGTGACTTGGTTTCTTCATCTGTAAAGTGGAGATAAGAGTATCTACCCATAGGCTACTTATGAGGATTGAATGAGTTACAGCATGTAAGGCACTTAATACAGTATCATGCATATAATAAGTACTCTGTGAGTACTGTTATTATCTTTACACACGAGTTCCCTCCCTTCGCCATCAGATATCTATACTCACTGATATTCCTAAATATCAGCTGGTTCCATATTTCCACTTTAGTATGGGTAGTAAAAAGTCAGTGTCACTGACTGGGTAGGTAAAGTCTCCATCATGGGCTGTTAATTCTGCCTTATTATGTCTTCATAAGTCTGAAGGGGAGGAATCACAGTGATCCAGCCCAGCGTTTTGAACTTGCTTAGTGCTACAGTATTCTCCCAAATTGATGTTTGTGTGTCTTCTTGACATTAAGGGTGATGACCTATGTAAACCCATTAAAATCCCTACTTATTCTGTGCATTTCATGATCCCTTTTTTATTTAAGCATACTTTCAAAGTACTTTTCTCCCTGCCATTTGAAATATATAAACAGAAACATAGGGCATTTAATATCTGTCAGATTAAAAGAAAACAACATTTTAGTAATTATTACTGACATTCTAAAACTTTTTCATGTCTTCTGGGACCGTTATTTTTAACTAAGGCCTGAATGATAACTTTGAGCATTTACCCCCTTTTTGGTAAAGTGGGGATAACAGTAGTATATACCTTATAAGGTTATTGTGCAGATTAAATGAGACAATAAATATGAAGTTCTTAGAATAGCGTTTTAAACTACCGGATGTTACCTATTATCGCTGTTAGCGTTTATTCTTTTACGCTCTTCATATTTACCTGGACAAAATGCTAAAGATTTTTTTTTTTTTTAATCCCTTTTTTCCCTCCAGAACAAGTGGACTTGCCTGCTGTGGCATCAGTCAGTGCTTCGGTAATTAAATCTCCATCAGATCCTTCACATGCTTCTGTTCCTCCACCTCCGCTTCTGCTTCCGGCTGCGGCTACAAGGAAGAGTGGTGCATCTGTGCCCAGCAGCACTCACAGCATAGAAAACAAACCTCCACAGGCTATTGTTAAACCTCAGATCTTGACCCATGTTATTGAAGGCTTTGTGATTCAGGAGGGATTGGAGCCATTTCCTGTAAGTAGCAAGCAAATTTGTATTTTTTAAACTTACCATTCATGTAATTTTCATTTTTTAGATTTAGTCTGTTCTTTTTTTATATATATATTAAAAAGCTTAAAATTTTGTTTTTTTAAAAAGTTGTCAAATTTGTACCTGAACTATCTTTTCCTTTCTATACTATTCTTTGTATATTTCCAGATATTTTTCTAGAATTTTATACTAGCTGTTTAGTTGTATAAACTAAGGAAAAAAATGAAAGAATTTTCAGGATATGGGGATATCAATTTTATAATTTCTAGAAAAAGGTAGTTGGACATTCACCCCAACTGAATAAACCTTTCCCTCTCTCTTTTTTTTTTTTCCCTAAGGGGATTGAAGTGACACCTAACGCGTACTATTTTAAAAATGGTGTTGCTTATATAACATGATGCTTTGTGAGCTTTAACTTGAGTGCAAACAATAGTAACTTCCCAGTGACTTGGGAAGGGAATATATCTGAAGTCACCCAGTTGATGGTTTATAATCAGCAAATAGATTTTCTCATTGTTCCTAAATCTCAGCCTTCAATCAGGTTTTAAAAAATACTTTAAAATGTTCAGTGCAAAATGTAAATGCTACGTCTACTACTGAAAGTGTTATACCCTGGTAGTGTAGTGGTTAAGAGCTATGGCTGCTAACCAGAAGGGCAGCAGTTCGAATCCGCCAGCTGCTTCTTGGAAACCCTCTGGGGCAGTTCTACTCTGTCCTATAGGGTTGCTATGAGTTGGAATTGACTCCAGTGGCAACCGGTTTGGGTTTGGGTTTTTTAAAAATAATTTGGAGCCCTTGTGGCTTAGTGGTTAAACAGCCCAGCTGCTAACCAGAAGGTCAGCAGTTTGAATCCACCAGCCGCTTCTTTGGAAACCCTGTGGGGCAGTTCTGCTCTGACTTATAGGATCACCATGAGTCGGAATCTACTCGATGGCAACAAGTTTGGGTTTTTTTTGTTCTAATGTGTAATTTATATGCTGATACTTGGAGGCGAACATTTATCATGAGAAAACACATCAAAAAGAAGTAGACAAAAACCTGAAATATTTATTTTGAAGGCCTTTGATTCCCTTGACTTTCAGATTCATGGGTAGTGAAAATCCTCCATTGTAACAGTTGGTTACCCAATAAATTGCCTTTGTGTTGTTTACTCTGTGTGTGTTAAACTTGGATCTCCTGTAAGAATTGTGATAGTCAGTAGAGGAACAGTCTCTTCTCCCCACGATTCAGTGTTTGAGTCCTGGCTGTACCGCATACTGACTAACTTTTGTGAAGTCCCTTAACCTTTCTGATCTTCATTTTACTCACCTGGCAGACAGACATGATTCTTTGCTGTTATGGTTGTAGTGAGAGTTTAATGTGTATGAATTGCTCTGTGTAGTGCTTGGCATTTACTAGCAATAGCTATTATTAGCAGTATCACTAGTGGCAATTTTAACTTTTTCTCTGATCACAAAAGTAATATATGTTCTAAATGGAAAATTCGAAAAATGTATGGAACAAATAATCCCACATATACATAATAGGATCAAGATTAGTACTGTATGTATTAGTACTGTGTGTCTATACACGCACACACACACACACTACTGCTTCTTAGTATATCTTGAGCATTTATTTTCCCATATCGTTAATAAAATAATAAAAATATATTTTTATTATGGAAACATTTTGAAAGGTTACATAATATTCTACTTTGTGGACAACCATTTTTTATGTAATCCATTATTTTTGGACATTCAGGTTTCCTTTTTTTCACTGTTCAAACTGCTAAAATAAATTTTTTGTATATAATTGTCCACATTTTTAATAATTCATTAGCATAAATTCCTAGAAGTAGAATTATTAGATCACATTCCAATATATATTCAGAAAACTCTTGATATATATTGCTAAATTATTTTCTAGAAAGATTGTTTAAATTTATTTACTCAAAGTATATGCCGTTAACAGCATTATTGGTTTATTTTTGAGCAATAACTTCTATTCCAGATACATTAAGTATATTAACAAAAGTGAACAAAATTTAAAAGTTTGTGGTGATTTATTTGCAAGGCTAAATGTAGAAATTTCCAATTAGCTGTTTTGTCTTGTATGTAGCAGATACTGGAGACTTTTAGCCAGCATTCTTGAGGACTAAGATGTTGTTCTAGTCATCCTGTTTTTCTGATTAGCTGAGGGCTCACTAGCGAATCAGTAAATATTTCTGTTTTGCTGAAAATATTTCTAAAATAAGTAGCATTCATGACTTAACCAAGAATATTAGACACAGTGAAAATTTTTTGTTGTTTATTTTAATATTAATCTTTGAAGGTTTTTCCATTTCTTTGTGTGATTATAGTAGACTAGGTTGCTGCATTAGGAGTCTGGAGACTTGATCTCTACTCCTGATTCCTCTTTTATAAAGAAGTCTGCCAACACTTTGAACATCAATTCCTTTATCTGTAAAATACACAGTCATTCCTCTGTTGGAGAAAGCAAAACTTTCTAGTTAATTTAGAAGTCTTTTACATGATCTGACAATGTGCACTGTGAGTCATCTGAGAGTTCAAAACCTTTAAACTAGTAATTGCTTTTTAGAGGCTCTATCTTGAGGAAATTACCTTATAAATAAAAACCTTTGTGCATGAAAGATAAATCTTAGAGGTTGTTTGCAGAAAACAAATCAATTAATTGACAATACTGGCTAATTCAAGCTTTATTGGTCATCTTGTATTTGTGTTGCAGTCATGGAAAAAAACTAAAGTTTTTGAAGGCAAATAATTAGTCAAGCAGTGCCTTGAGAGAGGAACTGCTTAATTAGGTAGTATTTTTTAAAAGTTAAAAAAAAAAAAACTAAATATGCTGATAATTGTTGCCTTTGTCTTTCAGTGTTAGCCTTAGCCACTGAAGTATTCATAATGCAGGATAACTTGATGATTAGTATTTATTTTGACCATTGCTAAGTTTTTTTTTTTTTTTTTAATTTTATTGAGCTTTAAGTGAAAGTTTACAAATCTGGTCAGTCTCTCACATATGAACTTATATACACCTTACTACATACTCCCACTTACTCTTCCCCTAATGAGTCAGCCCGCTCCCTCCTTCCAGTCTTTCCTTTCTGGACCGTTTTGCCAGTTTCTAACCCCCTCTACCCTCCCATCTCCCCTCTAGACAGGAGATGCCACCACAGTCTCAAGTGTCCACCTGATACAAGTCCATTGCTAAGTTTTTAAGACTGTTTTTTAACTACATACTTAAACTGGAATCCTAGGTTCCATTTGACTGAGACTTTGAAGCAGCCAAACTACTGGTGACCTGAAAGAAGGCATTTATGTCCAGGTTGACTAACCTTTCCTTAAGGAATAAAGCACTTAGTGAATGGATCTAACTGACTGAACAAGTAAATTATCACGGGTACTATTCATTGCAAGAGGTTTTTAAAACAAGTTATTTCTGAATATCTTTTTAAACTTTATTCTCTTTCCCTTTTAAAGGTGAGTCGTTCATCTCTGCTAGTAGAACAGCCCATGAAAAAAAGGCCTGTTTTGGATAATCAGGTGATCAATTCTGTGTGTGTTCAGCCGGAACTACAGAACAATACAAAGCACGCAGATAATTCATCCGACACGGAGATGGAGGACATGATTGCTGAAGGTGTGTGGGCTTCACTTCAGAGACCCTTTAAATTAACTTCGACTTTTACTGCTTGAGAAAGGACTTGGATTTTTTATCCTACATAGATTTTCACTTGAAAGTGTTTACTATTTTAGTCTCATATATTGCATTATTTGACCAAAATAATGAGAAAGCTAAACAGGCTCTTAACGGCCAAATACCCAAAATAGCAAGATCGCTGTTAATTTGCATGATGTCAGTTTGAGTTTTGAAAGAGTGTGGGTGGGAAAAGTTCCATTACATATGAGAGAAAGGAATTCAGAATTTTAGGATCAAAACAACCAACTTTCTATGTTTTTCAAAGCAGACTTAAGTAAAAAATGAATATTTCACTAAGTTTGCTTAGAAATTCAGAGTTTCTGGATTGTTTGGTTTTTCAACTTCCACATTCTGATGTTTGACATCAGGTGAATATTCCAATTGTATTAGGGGTGCACTCTTCAATCAAGAGATGGTTAAATTTGCTCACAGAGAAAAACATGACCCAACCTCCTTAATATTATATATTATAGAGAAGAATCCTTTTTTATAGACTTTATTCTAATAGTGAATATTCCATTGCAGTCAAAATGGTATATGCAATTACTGCAGAAAAACAAGCAAACATTAAACGATATACTTTATACCTTGAGTTTGCTAGTAAAATCAGGAAATCCTTTTAGCATTTTTTTGAATGAAATTCTGAATTTCTGATTAAAAAAAAAAAAAAACTAGCTCTGTTCTCTAGGAGCATCTTGTGAGACTGTCCCTGACTGAGTCCGTTCATGATCTTGTAATTGGTATAGTTCAATGTAAGTAATTTAATAGCATTTAGAGGGACCCCTGGTGGTGAAGTGGTTAAGTGCTTGGCTACTAACTGAAAGGTGGGCGCTTCTACCCCACAAGTCACTCGGTGGGAAAAAGATGTGACAGTCTACTTCCATAAAGATTACAGCCTTGGAAACCCTATAGGACAGTTCTGCTCTTTCCTGTAGGGTCTCTGTGAGTTGGAATCAACTTGATGGCAATGTTTTTTTTTTTTTAAATAGCATTTCGTATAGTCATGGTTCTACAGGAGTGCATTAACACCTGTATCTAAGTAATTATCTTCAGCATATTAGTATGTTTTATTTAAAATGAATTTATTTTGCAAATATTTATTGAGCATATATAATGTACCCGTATTTTGCTAAATTAAGCAAAATAGCCTTTTGGTTAAGGAAAGTGATATTTATTGTCTTTGGTCACAGTTTTCCTAACTCTTAAAAGGAAAGCACCTCTGTCATTGTTGGTACTTTATAAACTTGGAATGTTTTCATTACTATTTTATTCCCTATTTGAATAGCAAAAACCCATTGTTGTCAAGTCCATTCTGACCCACAGCGACTCTAGAGGACAGAATAGAACTGCCCCATAGGGTTGCCAGAAGTGGCTGGCGGATTTGAACCACTGGTCTTTTGGTTAGCAGCTGTTATCACTTAATCACTGCGCCACCTGGGCCCCAGATAGCAAAGAGTATAGTAAAAACGCCAAAACCAAACCTGTTGCGGTCAATTGATTCTGACTCAGTGTGACTGTATAGGACAGAGTTGAACTGCCCCATAGGGCTTCTAAGGAGTGGCTGGTGAATTCAAACTGCTGACCTTTTGGTTAGCAGCCATAGCTCTTAACCACTGAGCCACTAGGGCTCTAAAGAGTATAACTCAGTTGCCGTTGAGTTGATTCTGACTGAGTAGAACTGTCCCATAGGGTTTCTTTCCAAGGAGCTACTGGTGGATTCGAACTGCCAACCTTGTGGTTAGCAGCCATACTCTTAACCACCGAGCCACTAGGGCTCCAAAGAATGTAATACTCTTACTGCTAACTTATACTGAGTTCAATTTTATGTTTTACTTTTTATTTAAAAGAATGTTAACCATGAGAATTTTCAAACATAGATACAATTAGAGAGAATTATATAATGAATCTGCAATCACCCAGACTCTAACATTATCACCGAATTTCAACATTATTTTGCCATACTTGTTTTATCCATCCCTTTTGCGCACCTGCCTGCCTACCTTCTTTCTCTCAATCTCCCTCTCTAGTGTTTTTTTTTTTTTTTCTTTTTTTTACTGAACTTTAGATGAAGATTTACAGAACAAACTAGTTTCTCATCAAACAGTACACACATTGTTGTATGATATTGGTTAACAACCCCATGATATGTCAGCACTCTGCCTTCTCAACCATGGGTTGCCTGTTACCAGCTTTCCTGTTCCTTCCTGCTTTCCAGTCCCTGCCCCAGGGATGGTGCGCCCCTTTAGTCTTGTTTTGTTCCACGGGCCTGTTCAATCTTTGTCTGAAGGGTGACCCTCAGGAGTGGCCTCATTACTGAGCTGAAAGGGTGTTTGGGGGCCATACTCTCAGGGTTTCTCCAGTCTGTCAGGCCAGCAAGTCTGGTCTTTGTTTTTGAGTTAGAGGTTTGTTTTACATTTTTCTCCAGCTCTGTCCTGGACTTTGTACTGTGATCCCTGTCAGAGCAGTCAGTGGTGGTAGCCTTGCACTAACTCTTTGTGCTGGACTCAGTCTGGTAGAGGCCATGGTAGACATGGTCCATTAGTCATTTGGACTAATGTTTCCCTTGTGTCTTTAGTTTTCTTCATTCTTCCTTGCTCCTGAAAGGTTGAGACTAGTGGAGTATCCTAGGTGGCCTCTCACAGGCTTTTAAGACCCCAGACACTGCTCACCAGAGTAGAATGTAGAACATTTTCTTTATAAACTCTGTTATGCCAATTGAGCTAGATGTTCCTTGAGACCATGGTCCCCACCGCCCTCAGCCCAGCAATTTGGTCCCTCAGGGAGTTTGGATGTGTCTATGGAGCTACTGTGGCCTTGCCTTGTACAGGTTGTGCTGGCTTCCCCAGTATTGTGTACTGTATTACCCTTCACCAAAGTTACTGCTCGTCTTTTGTGTATTAAATGTTTTTCCATCTCCGCCCTCCCCTCCCTCGTAACCATCAAATATTGTTTATTTTTGTATGTAAACCTTTTCATGAGTTTTTACAGTAGTGGTCTCATATAATATTTGTCCTTTTGTGATTGACTTATTTCCCTCAGCATAATGTCCTCTGCTGAGTTCCTTTTGTTTGTGGATTTCTTTTGTTTTTATAGATTTTGTTTTTATTGAGCCTGTATGTTTTTTGTCTTCATATTGCTGAGTAGGTTTAACTTCCTTTGTGGTTAGCTTGAAATTTAACCTTACCTTCCTAGGCTTGAACCAGTCTATTATTATGTGGTATCGCCTTGCCTTTCTCTCCATTAGAGAGTTCTATACCTATACCGTTTATTCCCTCTTTTATTGTTCTGACATTGTTGTCATTTACCAATTAACCTCTCTGGTCCCCTGTTGGAATTCTTTTGGTTTTGGAGAGTCCTTGAGAGTTCATTTCCTAGGTTGGTGTCTGGCTGGTACAATCTTGCGTCCTAGATTCAGGATGTGGTCTGATGTTGTTTGCTCTCAGACTGAACGACCCTTTAATAATTCTGGTAAATTTGGTTTTATATATTCCCTTAATTACTGTTTATCTGGAAATGTCGTAATTTCACCATCATATTTGAACTAAAGTTTTGCAGGATATATTGTTCTTGGTCGGCAGTTTTTTTTAAGGTTTTATATATGTCGTCCCATTGCCTTCTTGCCTGCATGGTTTCTGCGAGATAATCAGAGCTTAGTCTTATTGTTTCTTCTCAGTATGTGACTTTTTATTTTTCTCAGGCTGCTTGCAGGATTTTTCCTTTCTCTTTGGTTTAGCGAGTGTGATTATGCTACGCCTTGGTGTTTTTCTTTTGGGGTCTATCCTGTACAGGGCTTGTTGAGCTTCTTGGGTGGTCACCTTTTCATCACTCATGATATCAGGGAAGTTTTCCATCAGCAATTCTTCAATGATCCTCTCTGTGTTTTCTGTTTTCTCTCCCTGCTCTGGAACTCAAATCACTTGCAGATTTTTGCTTTTGACTGTATCCCACATTATTCTCAGGGTTTCTTCATTTTTCTTCATTCTTTTTCTCTGATCTTTCCTCAGAATTTTATCCAAGTGTTTGTCATCAATTTCGTTGATTCTGTCTTCCATCATTTCAAACCTGCTTCTCAGCCCTTCTTGGACACTGCCCATTTCTGAAATCTTGTTGTTTATCTTTTGGATTTCTAATTGTATCTGTAAGATTTCTAGTTGTGAATTTACTTTGGCATTTTGCTCCTGTATTACTTTCCTGAATTGTTCTGCTTTTTTGTCTGTATTTTCCATGAATTTGTCTGCCTTTTCCAAAAATTTGTCTGTGTTTTTCCTCATTTTTGTCTGCTTTTTCCTTCAACTCTTGGATTGCTCTGAATATTAGATTTGAATTCCCTGTCAGGTAGTTCTCGTGCCTTTTCTTCTACTGGAAAGTCATCTGGTGTTTATTTTGGATGCATACTGGACCCATCCTGTCCTTTTTTTTTATGTTTTGATATTGTCTGCTGTCTTTGGGACATTCAGTAGTAATTTTCTTTTCTTGATTGTAGATTTGTTTGTTTTGTCCTGCTTTTTTGTTTTATTTGGTTATGTCTGAGCAGGTGGGCTATGTGCTCTTTGTTGTTTGCTCGTCTGTCGTCACGATACTCTTCATCTCCTTGTCCAATGGGCAGAGCGAGTCATTCAGCTGTGGTGCAGCAGGGCAGGTCCAGCTGAAGGGGTGGGGCTGGGATGGATTATTTGTGGCAGGTACTAGGGCTGACAGGGTGGGCCAGGAATCAGTGCTGGGCAGGTTCCAGTAGGCCGTTCCTGTGCTGCTTGGGGGTGTGATGTTCAGTGCACGGAGCAGGTAGGCAGGAAAGAGGAGAGGTGGTGATGTGTGGAGCATTATAGGGGTGTGGGAAAGAGGAGAGAAAAACAGGAGCCAAAAACAAGCAAGCAAAGGGGGAAAAAAAAAAGTGCCAAGGGAGCTTGCCGTTGGAGTGGAGAGGTGAGAAACAGAGAAATGTCGAAAAGTGAAAAGAAAAAGAGAAAAAGAAAGAAAAAAATAACTAGATAAAAATTTGGAAAAGAGAGAAAAAGAAAAGCCCCCAGGAGTCCTGGAGTCCCACCAGTAGGGCTGCTAAGATGGGTGAAGTGGCTCCCAGGCTGTACAGTATAGCCTGCCTAGAGAGGGGTATAGATATCACACAGCACCAGGTATTCAGGAGACAGGAAAAGAAGGTAAGTGTAGAGAGAGGAGAACTGAGAAATGAAGATAGACTGAAACGGAAAAAGAGAAAAGAAAAAATAAAATGCCCCCAGGGATCCCACCTATGCGGCTGCACAGATTGGTGGAGTGGCTCCTAAGCTGTGCAGTGCAGCCCGGCTAGAAGGGGCTCCCAAGCTGCAAAAAGAAAAAAACAAACAGAACAGATCAAAGCAAAACAAGGGGGAAAAAAGGCCCCAGGGATCCCACAAGCGTGGTGTCACGGGCCAGGGGAGTGGTTCCCCAGTTGAGCGTGGCTTCAGAGCCTTTCAGGAAGAAGGAAAGATGGCACACGGAGCCAGGTGTTCCAGAGAAAGGAGGGGGAGGTGGTAGGAGGCACAGAAGAAACCAAAAGATGCAGAAAGAAGCGATATGAGCTCAGGGGCCCGGCCAGTGTGGGCAGGGCGAATCCAAGCAGCCTGAGGCCAAAGCAGTTGCCTCTCAGCCAAGATACTGCAGCTGGCGGGAAGCAGAGGAGGCCGAAGGGGGGAGGGGGGGGACTAGGAAAGCCCATATCGCTTGTTCCCGGGTGCTCTGTCGCCCGCTGGGAACTTGGTGAAGCCGATTTCCCCTACTCCTTGTCCGCTGATCTCTGACGTGGGTGGGGCGAATCCAAGCGGCGCAGACACTGCACTTTCCAGCCGGCCAAGCCACCATAGCCAGCCAGTAAGCTCAGAGGTAGAGCAGCGGGAGTGAAGGGGGGGTGGGAGAGCATGTATTGCTGGTTACCAGGTGCTCTGTCTCCTGCTGGGAGTTCCTCAAAGCTGCTTTCCCGTGCTCCCTGTTTGCTGACCCCCAACTGGAGTCAAGATGGCGAATTTGTGCTGCCTTAGCTGATGGGGCCCTCCGCACATATCTCTCCTCAATCTCAGTCCTCTGTCAGTTTCTTATTCCATTGGGTGTTTGGCTGAGATCTTTCTCTCTCTCCATTTGGCACTTCAGGTTCCAGGAATGACGTCTGTCTCTGTTTTACGGGTCTTTGCTGTGGAGGGACGGCGTGGTGCTTCTGTCTGTGGCACCATGTTGGCCAGAAGTCCTCTCTCTCTAGTATTTTAAGGAAAGTTATAGCCCTTATTTTATTTCATCACTATATACTTCGGTGTGCATCTCTGAAAAATATGTAAATTTTCTTATGCAACTACAATGCCGTATCACACATAACAATAATAATTCCATAGTCAGATTTCTCCAGTTATTTAAAAAATAATGTCTTTTTTAGGTTATTTTGTTCTTATTAGGATCCAAACATGGTCTACATCTTGCTTTCTGTTATTATGAATTTAATTGCATTTAATTCCTAGCTTTTAGTTATAAATACTACTTTATCTGAGAAAAAAATTTTATTTGAAATAACCATAGCAAAGATAAATATGCAGGGATTCTTTTTTTCCTTACTTATGTCTATGAGTATAAATGAAAGTCTAGGTTAAAAAGTGTTTGTAATATGCCCCCTTGTGTTCACATATTGGAAGAACAGGGAAAACTGTTGAGGAAACTTGACAGCATGTATAGCATATGCTGTACTCTGCTACAACCTGTAAACTGTGTGTAGAAGTAATATACAACCTCTCTTCCTCAAGGAGCTTTTAATTTGGTTTGGAACTAGAGAATCTCCATCATAAAAAAATAAGGAGTAGAAAATGATGTTTTAAATGAATTATATAGACAGTAGTAATTTAGGACTTTAAGATTGGCTGAGACTGTTCTCAGTTTGGTGAGTTTCCTATAGAGATAGGATTTGACCTGGGTCTTGGATAATAAAGCATAGATTGAAGATTACAAACAGGAACAACATTTCAGGATAGAACACCATGAATAGGTGCAGAAAGAACGTCTAAGCATCAGGCAACTTCAGGAGTCAGTGAAGAGAAGAGAGTTGGGTCAGAGAAGTAGTGGAAGTAAGACTGGCAGAGTCAGATTATAGAGTACGCTGGATACCAAGACTAAGGAGTTAAGAGTTATCTTGTCAAACGGATGGTTACTGGTTTATAGGCAGGTGACATGAGCAAAAGCATGTTTTTGAAAAATCTGGTCATCCGCAGGATGAATATAGAAGGTTTAGACATGTAATTAGCACCGTCATGGTGGCATGAGGAAGGAAAGAATAAATGGGAAATAAAACAAAGGGAGTTCAACAGGACGAGGTATCAGAATAAGAAAATATTAAAGATAATTTATTTCATAGTGGAGACATAGTTACATAAAGTGAGCTAAAATTTTAAATACTTCATAATTTAATTTCTCAAGGTAATTTTATAATTCCTTTGTCTATTACGACATACTTAAGCATCTGTGGGAAGTGGTGTGAAATAGTGATGTCACTTATTTAGTGGCTTTGGTTTTAGTAGTATATACAATTTAATTCACTATAAAAAACTTCAGGGTTAGGATTAAAGCACTTTGTCATCTGCTTCTCCAGTAAAACTGGCAAATGTGAGTGCCCAAACTTAAAGAGTACATGTCGTCCATGCCCGTATTTCAGAGTCCCAGGCTTCATCTTAACAAGCCTTTGTTAAATGGGTAATACAGAAGAAGCATAAGTGCTCACAGCTAAGCTTTTGTTAGTGGAGTGCTTTTGTTGCATATTTTATATGACTTGGCATAGGAATTATGATGCTAGAAAGTGACAAGATAGATTAAAAAATTAAACAGTTTTCATTGAAGTATTTCTTGAGTACTTATTGCAGGTATTAGTACTCTGTTAGTTCTTACGTGGAAAATAGACAACAGAACTGTCACTTTTTTATGCCTACTACCTGTTGCCACTCAGCCTTCACTGCATTTCTTGGGAAGGTATTATAAACCTTTCTACGGATGAGAAAGCTGGTCAAGAAGATTAAGTTGCTTGCTTATAGGTGACTGCTGTTTAGTACTTGAGGATTTAGGTAGGAATTTTCTTTGGGTTCTATGCTGTATAACCTGAAGAAAGAAATGGATGTAGGTCTGGAGGAAGGAGATTCTAACTTAATAGGGAGCACCCTGAAAAAAGCACCCCTCTTTGAAGTCATCCTTGTTCTCTCCATTTAAAGTTCAGTGTTCAGTGCCATATATTCCCATACCACACTGTGTCTAAATTCAGATCCCACATGCTGCTATTTGAAAGTGTTCCTTCTGGAGGGTGGTGACTATGTCTTATTCATCTTCATTCCTCTCATGATGCTTAATAAAGCTATTTGCATATTTTAGACATGGTGGAATCTTCGTGAGATGAACTGTTAAAACTGTAATCCTTATTTATATAGAGAAAACACTGTATAATTTATATGCAGAAGCAAGAGGGAATTGATGGAGGTGGTTGTTTAATGGAGGCTTTAGCCGTGCCAAAGTGGCTATGAATTGAAAAGTTAAAGAGCCATTGGTCTGAACCATCAGCATCTAACCAAAGTAGCCGTTAAGAGAAGATGAGCTGCTGCAAATAAAATTTTTGGAAATTTTCCTTTTGTTTCCTTTTTTTAGAGACATTAGAAGAAATGGACAGTGAGTTGCTCAAGTGTGAATTCTGTGGGAAGATGGGATATGCAAATGAATTTCTGCGGTCAAAACGATTCTGCACTATGTCATGTGCCAAAAGGTATCTCTGTTGTCTTGAATTTCATAAAGCACAAACCAAAAACCACTGCTGTGAGACCAAAAAACCTTCATATAGTCTACCAATAGCAAAACATAGGTATTATCATAAAATGCAGGAATAATATAAAATAGACATCATCTGGAGCTACCTTGGTATATAGCTTTTAAATTTTGGTCTGTGAAAATTATGTACTCATAACACTTACAATGAGTTTTACAGTGTAATATTGAATTAGAAATCTTCTGGTGGTTGCAGTATGTTTAGGAGTATCACTCCTGTGAAGTGATCAGGATATTATAGAGTATTAGTCCTTAACATATCTAAACGATATTTGTTTTATCAACATTGAAATACTTGGGTATCTTAGTTACCTAGTGCTGCTGTAACAAATAGGGAGCCCTGGTGGCATAGCAGTTAAAGCGCTCAGCTGCCAACCAGAAGGTCGGTGGTTCAAACCCACCAGCCACTCCGTGGGAGAAAGGTTGGCAGCCTACTTCCATAAGAATTTACAGCCTTGGAAACCCTATGGGGCAGTTCTACTCTGACCTATAGGGTTGCTATGAGTTATAATCGATGATAGTCTTTTTTTTTTTTTCCTTTTTTTGCTGTAACAAATACTACCATGAGTGGGTGGCTTTAAAGAACAAGAATTTTGTGTCTTACAGTAGTTTTGCAAGGTAGGAGTCCAGTTCCAAGGTATTGTCACAGGTAGGCACCTTTTCTTTCCTTAGGGTCTAGGAGAAGATCCTTGTCCCTTTCTGCTTTTGTAGCCCTGGGCATTTCTCAGTATTCCTTGGCTGCTTGTAGATGTGTCTTCCCATGATACCTGTCTTCTTCTGTGTCTGTGTGTATTCTGCTCTTTTTTATAAGATGTCACTCAGAAGGGATTAGGTTTAGGACCCACTTTACTCTGTTATGACTTCATTAACGTGACCCTATTTCTATGCAGTGTCATATTTATAGGTACAGGAGTTAGAACTTCAACATAACTTTTTTGAGGGGCATAATTTACTTTGTTTAAAATTGTTTTGATTGTATCTTATTTGTTTGAACTATATCCTATCTTAGGTTTTTAAGTGGGACAGCTATAGCAATAAATTCCCCTACATTGCCACATTATCAGACAGCAAAATGTCTGTCTTTTTTAAACCAGTAGTTTTAATAGTAATTATTGTAGATAAATAGGAGCCTCTGGGTGCTGCAAATGGTTAACATACCTGGCTGCTAACTGAATCTACCCAGTGGTGCCTTGGAAGAGAAGGGCCTGGTGATCTACTTCTGAAAAAACAGCCATTGGAAACCTTATGGAACACAGTTCTACTCTGACACACGTGGAGTTGCCATGAGTCAGAATCTGCTCAACAGCAACTGGTAAAATTATAGATTAATAGGATGAATAACAAAAGAAACGTTTGGTCTTTTAATTAATTTTATAATTCCCAAATTTAGTTTACATTAAAAAAAAAAACCTTTGATTATAAATCATAATTGCATAAGTACTACTTAAGTTGAAGTGTACACACAGATCGATTATTTTAAAATTTGTTCTGTGTTCAGAAAAGTGATTGTTCCCTCAAAGAATTAAGATCTTGATTGTACATACTTAGGGAATTTTTTGCTTGAACATTTCATTTGGATGAATGTACTAAAATATACTTAGAAAAACTTAAATTATAAAAGTCATAGAAGTATTTTCCTCCAAAAATAGGTTTATTGGTTTCTCACTTGTTAAACTGTTTTACTCAAATAGTCTTTCATGTTATTGATAGCCCTATAATCAAATTATGTAACGCTTGGTTTAACTTGATATTTTTTTAGTTTGCATATACCACAAGAAAAAAGTGGCACTCTGATTCTAAGTGATTAAAAACTCTGAAAACTTGGGAAAAGGACTATGTTTGCGAATATTTTAGGTATTTAACTCTTTAGAAATATTTCAGGGTATTTAACATTTAATTCTGTTCTATAGTCGTCCACTTATGGCATTTTTTGTTACAGCAGTACTAGCTAACCAAGACAGAATTTGGTACCAGGAATGGGGTGCCGTTCTAACAAATACCTAAAGTGTAGAAGTGAGTTTGGAGTCTAGATGGCCTTGAAGAAACTGTTGGAAGAATTAAGGACAGTGGGGTGATTCTGATGAGAGTTCAGTAAGAAATGAGGGATCCTCATTTAACTCTAAAGAAGGTGAGCTTCTCCAGAAGGTTTGGGGCCCCGTGATAGCGAAATATGGACGAGAGAGCAAAGAAGAGAGGATAAATTAGGACAGAGAGGAACTGCTGCTGATTACATGTCTGCCTAAATATGTGGAGATCTAAATGTTTAGGAACTAGATATCGAGTATATAATTATTTTCTTTTCTCTGTCCTTTTTCTATGGGGAAAGAAGCTTTGTTAATTGAGCTAAATAGAAATCAGAAACCTACAGAGTTGAGCCCACAGGTGAACATAGCAGGAGCTTATTGTTTTGGGGTAAAATAAAGTGTCCATTTTTATCAGGGTGCTATTTTTTTTTTCCCATAGAAAAATAGCCTGTTCATTCTCATAGTACTTTTTACTTCTCCCTCCTGATATTTTCATAAATCATAGGTGAGGAAAACTTATTTTAGTATCTGCGTACTAGTCCTAGTTATCAGTAGCAAAATTAACTGGGATTCATTTTTGTCATTTTCCTGAAAAATCTTCTTAGAGCAAAAGAGTTTTAAAAGTATGAAATCACAGTGATAGTAGGAACTGCATGTATTTTTCTCAGTCTTTTCATAGCTTTCTATTCTTCTTTCCAGGGAAGGTGTTGGCCAGATCCTTGCCACCATCTGTTTTTGTATGGTCCACAAGCTAAGGATGGTTTTTAAATTGTAAAATATCAAAAGAAGGATAATATTTCATGACGTGAAAATTATGTCCAAATTTCAGTGTCTGTAAATAAAGTTTTATTGGAACACAGCCATGCTCATTTGCTTACATATTGTCTATGCCTGCTCTTGCACTACAATAATGCAGTTGAATATTTGGGGACAGAGACCGTGTGATCCACAAAGCCGGAAATATTGACTAATCTGGCCCCTTTACAGAAAAAGTTTTCCAGCCCCCATTCTAGGGCTTTGGAGCCCAATAAGTGGCATAGAACTGTTTTAAGTTTTCATCACGTCTTATAAAATTCTATGTTCAAAACCACTAGGCAATCTGTTTTTATAAAAGGAAAGTAATCTTTCAGCCAATTTTAAAGAATTACGTACTTCTGAATTTTCTGAATAGCGGGGGCACTGAATTCCTTGTGTAACTTTGAAATCTCTAACTTTGTGTTGATTTCAGCAATACTTGAAAAATATTTTACTAGCTGTTTAAGGTTTTCCCCCTCCTTACTTCATACCTATTTTTATTAATCTTATAATGATTACTTAGGAAAGTATCAGTTTAAATAAACATAAATAGTTAATATATTAACTTCTGTTTCTCCTGGAACCTTGAATTATTTTGCTGCTGTGAAAAATGATATCATCTGTATTTTGCATAAAAATCCCACTATCGTGCTGTTATCAGGAGAAAATATCAATACCTTGTTATAGGTGGTCAGTATTAGGTTGGGATATATAATATACACAGGGGCCATGATTTGACCTTTAGCATAAGTAAATCCATTGAACGTTATGGTTTACTTTATGAGGTACTGTAGTCTGCAATGAAGTATATGGCACTTACTGATTCATAGTTGCACTTCGAAGTCATAATTGAATACTAAATGGCATGTCCCATGTATCATTTAATAGTTTTTCTTTCTTGAATTTCTTAGGTACAATGTTAGCTGTTCCAAAAAATTTGCACTTAGTCGTTGGAATCGTAAGCCTGATAATCAAAGTCTTGGGCATCGTGGCCGTCGTCCAAGTGGCCCTGATGGGGCAGCAAGAGAACATATCCTTAGGCAGGTCTGTAGAAACCTTGCTTCACTGTACAATACCCTTTTCAGAAATGCAAGGAAAGTACAATGCTGTATTTTACTTGTACTACATTTTCCAGCTTCCAATTACTTATCCATCTGCAGAAGAAGACTTGGCCTCTCATGAAGATTCTGTGCCATCTGCTATGACAACTCGTTTGCGCAGGCAGAGTGAGCGGGAAAGAGAACGTGAGCTTCGAGATGTGAGAATTAGGAAAATGCCGGAGAACAGTGACTTGCTGCCAGTTGCACAAACGGAGCCATCAATATGGACTGTTGACGATGTCTGGGCTTTCATCCATTCTCTGCCTGGTAGGTGATTCACGACCTTGGCCTCAGTATTTTTCTCATGCACTCACACACAGCAGTGATGTTAGATCCATCCACACCTGTTGCACAAAAGGGCTAGAGAAGCGAGAAGTACTGTGTATATATATTAATTAAATGGCATTTGCTATTGAAATGTGATCTGTTTCCTCTTGCTTATTCCCTCAGCACAACTGGGTATTTTCTCATACCCCCCAAGTCGATAAAAACTGACTAGTCCTGCTTCTGCTGTGACACCTCAGCCGTGAAGATATTAAAGGTGCTCTCTTCTCTTCAGTCTGATTTCTCTCGAGAGGTCAGTAGAGAGATTGAATCAGACACTTCTTTCCTTCTGCTCTTCTATTTTTCTATTCTGTTTCCTCCTTAATTCCTAATTTAACCCTTTTTACATGAAATAAGAGAGACTTTTTTATTTTTTGCATTTGGAAAGCTAATCAAGACCTTTTAGAATATGATAAAATTTTGGTTTCTTTTTTAAAAATCAAGCTGAGTCTTTTAAAGGAACTGCGTTCTTTGATTCCTTGCAATAAATAAACATCAAGAGCACTTCTGGAATTTTATTTTTTAAGTAGGTAGCTGAAATTCAGTTATGATGTTCTGTTCCAATATTGAGAGTAACTTTCTTATTTATGTTTTCCTGCTCTTAATTCTCATTTTGGTACTCTTTCCATCAGCTTAGGTCTTTATGTTCTTTATTTTTTTCTTTAATGCAACAATAGTCTTTCATATTCACTTTTTTCAAGGTGCTGGCTACCAGAGACAGCTGTACATTTGTTCATGATGAGGCCCACATCGGTTCTTTTTATTAATATGTATTTTTAAATCACCAACTCTTATCAGTCATTTTGACCTTATGAATATGGGAAACAGGGAGTTTTTGTTCTTGTTTTTTTAAACATTTGTCCCCTTTTGGTTTTATTGTGAATCATACCATTTCTCTTGAGACAAGTTTTTCAGAAGAATTCATCTCATTTGAACTTGTTTACTGGACTTACTAAGATTAATTCAGCTATTTTTGCTAACTAATCTTTCTGTGAAGATGACCAGGGTCTCAGAAGCAAACATGTAGCTGATGCACTGTGCTAGTGAAGAAAATATATTAAAAAAATCACTGTTTTAAAAAAGTCAGCCATTTTACCTTATATACAGAATTTTTGTTTATCAATAGCTTGTTTTAAAAATGCTAAATAGGTATTTTTACAAGATATGGTCACTTTTAAAGAAAGATGGACTTGTTTAAAAGGGATGCATGCTTCATGGGAAAACTTTTCTAGGCACGTGCCTTAGGGTCTAAATAGTTGTCAGCCATGTAGGTTTAGAATCCGCTTTAGAACCGCCGCGTTAGGGGATGGCGTCTTCTCTGGCTGTGGCTTTAATATTTACTGAAAACCAACTTTGGTTTCTCGACCAGTACACGTTATCTTGAGAATTAACAATGGTGTCTCCACCACTAACCACCTGTGGCTGGGATTTGATGGTGGCATTTTCAGAAGCAGTCTCAGGCTTCCAAATGGGGCATGTTACCTTTTTGTGAACCTGATTTCTCATTTGGGGGAAAATATTTCTCATCTTTTTGGGGGGACAGGGGCATTGGTTTATATCCTGAAAAAGGTAGTTGCCAAGATAATTAAAAAATAATAGATATTTCTGATTCTTCTGTGACTTACACTTTTTTAGGGCTAGTTTTCTAATTTTCCCCAGCATCCATTTGCTATGAGGCTACTCTTGATTGCTTTATTAGAACAAAGACAAACTCCTTTAATTCATCCTGTCTTCATTTGAGTTAAAAAAAAATATTTTTATTATTGTTTATAACTTGAGTTACTTGTTTTAGTGAGTTCCTCTAGACACTTAATTTTGTTGCCAGTTATTTAGAAATGATTGGATTCATTAAAAGGAGTCCGCTTTATAATTTAGAATTCATTTGTACAGTTTAGCAGTTTGCTTAACATAATTCTGCTTGTCTTTTACTAACTAAATGAGAGTATTTATAAACTGCTTTGACAGACAAAATAACAGGCTTACTTGTGCGATCAGTTGTATCTTCTTTCTCAGAGATTTGCTCTGACTAATTCCTGTAGCTTTAGGTAAATCTTATACCAGAAAATAACATTTATCTTCACTTCTTTATGCTCTCTGGCCTTTGTAACTTTCTTTTTAGGCCTCTTTCAGCCCATTCGGGCTGTTTATAAATTTTATAATCTCTTTTGTGTTTTGTTTCTTTCCAGCTGGAGATAGGCTTCCCTCTTTGAGCAGGGCACTTTTATTTACTCCTACCGTTTTCTTTTCTCTTTGTATAACACCATCTTGTGAACCATCCTATTGGGACCATGGTAGAACGTATGTGTAGCATGCCCACATCTCAGAGCTATTGTCAGAAGAATTATTTTCTTCTAATTTTATATGAATTAAAAGGATCTATTTAGGCACAATTCTCTTTATTTGCAGTTAACTACACGTTATCTTCTTTGACTTTCTTAATACAGTGAACTACCATTTGCAGAGAGCAGTTTATTCCGTGTTTATTGATCTGTGAATCTACAGATTTGATTTCTTTGTAGGCATATAAAATAAGAATTGCCTAAAAATATGACTATGTACTGGTTTCTGTAATATTAACATTGGCATTTCCTTTATCCTGTAGTATTGAGGGGCAGGTGATATCTTTTCACCAATTTTCAGTTTTTGTGTGGGAGGTCAGTTTTTATTCGGGGTTTTTTTTGTTTAGCTGGACACTTGTGAGGTTCACTTGGGACCCATGTCTGTGTCACGTTGAAAGCTGCACTGCACTTGCTGCTGTTGGCGCAAAGCTAGCTGAGCCAAATGGCTGCTTCAGTTGGTGTATGCTTTGTATGGGTCCCTAGGGCTACCACCATTTTGCAGAACTAGATGCTCGTGTCAGAAACTCACAGAACATTAGCTCAGTATACCATGAGCACTTAAAGTTTTTCTTAATTTGTCTTTTTCTAATGAGTTTCTGGAAACTTTTTTTTTTTTTTTTTTTAAAGTTACTTTCTCATTTTTATACTAATGTAACTACGCTTTTCTGTGGTTGGCTTAAGAGTTGTCTAAAATTCCAACAATAAGGTATTCCTATTTGATGGTGCTGTTTTCTAAAAAGCTTTTTGTTCTTTATTATTTTGCTAATACATTTACTGTTCACCTACAAAAGCACAATTCGAAAAGGGATCTCAAAATACAATGGAACAAGAACATGCTATATATTTTCCTCATGGAGAATTCCTTGTTTCTATTCCCAAATGTAGCTCTTACGATCCTTGTTCTCATTGCTCCTGTTTTCTGAATCTAAGTAAGTCCTACTCTATCTTTCTCTCTCTTCTTTTCTTTCCTGTGTTCTTATAAGTAAGACTGAAGAGAGAAGAATATTAGTTCTTTCATAAAAAGAAGGATGAAGTCACAACTAGATGCAAGATTAGTCAGTTTTGTCTGCCCAGTTTTGTTGAGAGCTACCTCTGGGAAAAGAAAGGGGCTTTTCTGTGGTGAGTAACCCCATTTTAACTATATAGTTTTCTATGGTAAATGGGCAAAACCATAAAAATTTTGTAGAGAGAACTGAGATACCAATTTTTAAAAGCCTGAGAAATTATTAAAATAGAGAAATTGAAAAGCTGGCTGCTGTATGGGAAAGAGGAAAGATACAGGCAACAGAGGAGATGGGAAAACAGATAACCAAGAGACAGGATGGCTGCTCAGTTGGACACAGGAAAAAATGTTTGTGTTATTCTCACAGATAGCTCTTCTGTAGCAGATTCTGTTTTCGTTCGTTGTTATTTGTTGATTCAGTCAATCCTTCAGTGCTAGTTGCAGTAGAAAGAATAATCAGTCTCACAAAATTGTAGTGTCCAAAGGTGTGCTGTAACCATTTCCATTATCTTTTTGTGTTTTCCCTTAGAATGACTTGAATAAAACAGATTTTAAGCTTTTGCTTTTTGTAATAATTTTGCTGTCTCTTAGAAACAAACTTCCTCTTTTTTGCATTCTCTCCTCTCTTGGCTCCTTAATTCATTGCCTTCCCAGCTGGTTTCTATAACCTTAATGGGGAAGTTTACTGAGTAACCTAGACATGCAAAATTTGGCCAACAGTAAAAACATAACGAGGTTCTGGTGCGTGCTAGAGCAGTGTTAGCTGCTAAAGCACCTGGTTTAGAGTTAGGGCTGAAATACTGGTTGTTTGGCACCTACAAAAATTACTAGCCAGCAGGCTCATAATTTCAAAGATAATTTGTGTTTTCTTATAAAAAATTAAGACGAGTTCATTTTCAGCCAGTGGCCCTGAGTAATATTAAGATTATAAGTTAAAATTGCAAGTCGAACAGTGTTACACATTTCTGCAGCATGGCAGTAGATAGAGATTACAATCTTGATGGATTTGTTCTGTCCTGAGTGAACGGTAAAAATGTTGTAGATGTGTTTGACACTTGAAGGTTGTAAATTAGAGGATGGTACAGATTGGTAATGAAAGTGGTACTTTGGTACTTGAGAAAATATTTCTAAATTGTTATTTAATTGCAGAACATTATACAGTAAAACCTGCGAGAGCCGGAACTTGCTGGGACTGCCTTGTTTTTCTGGGTCTAACATCTTTCCATCTTTGACAGGGTGCAGTCTCACTACTTTTCTATTGCTGATTTTAGTGGAAAATGTCTGAGTTTTCCTTCTTTGACAGGTTTCCACCTTACACAGGCTCTGGCTTTTTGCAGGTTTTACTGTATTTTATTCCTCTGTACCATATGTAAAGGGTATATTATGCAAAGATAAGTTAGGCGTTGTTGTTGTTAGGTGCCGTCGGATCGGTTCCAACTCAGCGATCCTGTTTACAACAGAACAAGATACTGCCCAGTCCTGTGCTATCCTCACAATCATTGTTAGGCTTGAGCCCACTGTTGGAGACACTGTGTCAATCCATCTCCTTAAGGGTCTTCCTCTTTTTTGCTGACCCTCTACTTTACCAAGTATGGTGTCCATCTCCAGGGACTGATCCCTCCTGATAACATATCCAAAGTATGTGAGACATAGTCTCACCATCCTTGCTTCTAAGTTAAGCATTGTAACTAGTTAATCCATACCTGCTATATGTTGTAGCATGCTTTGGGGTGACAACATAGTCCTTTTCATGAAAGAAACATATCTCTAGACTGATCACTCTGTACATTGTATCTATCTATTACTAATTAGTTCTAGAATGTTTTTAGAACAAGGATTCCAAGTTAATTGCTTTACCTGGATTTTGAATTCTTATTTTCAGAATTCCAACAAATATTCTCTTCTTCAGGAGTGAACCTGAGGCTACCACACATCAACTTCATTTGTCTCTCAGCCTGTATTTCAGATACTCAGACCCAGTGAGAGCATGACTGTGAACTGTTAGGAGTAACGTCTGATTGTAGTGAATTACTTCTTACTCTTTCCCTTGGTCATGTTCCAGGCTGCCAGGATATCGCAGACGAGTTCAGAGCACAGGAGATTGATGGACAGGCCCTTCTTCTGCTAAAAGAAGACCACCTCATGAGTGCCATGAACATCAAGCTAGGCCCAGCCCTAAAGATCTGTGCACGCATCAACTCTCTGAAGGAATCTTAACAGGAACGTGAGGCTTTGTGGTAACAGTAGTTTTACTCTTCTCAAACAGATCTGTAAGGTAAAGGCTCCAGCCGGCCTGGCTATTACACTTATTATGATGGATAGCCAAGCACACTGGGATCTCTGCATCAAATAAATGTTGGCATTTCTTCTACAAATAAAATCATTCATCATATGTTTTAATAATTAGCCAACATTGGTGAAATTAATTTTACAGGTTACATGCATCAGTGAAAGACTTGTTATAGAAGGTCATAATATTTTTCAAACAGACGTGTTGTACTAGACAATTTTTTTAAAGGTAATGTTTGCATTAATATAAAGAATCATTTTAAAAGTAATTTAATGATTTTACATTTCTCCTTCTTTGATTCGTTTTTCTTATACATTTTTATACCCTATTTACTTAGTTTTTTAAAGGTTGTCAGAAGAGCTATGTCATGGAATAATTTAGGAGTCCAGTGACTGGAATCGTATGCAATGAAATGTCGATGTACATTTTAACAAAACATGTCCTTTAGACAGATGCTTTGCCTATAAAAAGGATTGCATTCTAGCATGAACAATGGTGATCTGGAAGTCAGATGAGTTGGTTCCTATTCTGAACTTGACCAAGAGTTTGGCCTTGACTGAGAAAGTTAGTGTTCTCTCATCTTTTGCGCATGTAGAGCAGTAGTTCTCAACGGGAGGGAAATTTTGCTTCCCAGGGGACATTTGGCAATGTCTAGAAACATTTTGGTTGTCACACCTGGGGGTGGGGGGAAGGGGAGGAGTTGCTACTGACATCTAGTGGGTAGAAGCCAGGGATGTTGTTGCTAAACATCCTACAATACACAGGACAGCCCTCCATAACAAGGAGCATCTGGCCCAAAATGTCAGTAGTTCCAGGGTTGAAACCCTGAAGTAGAATGAGGAGTGTTAAGTATTGCTCTTTTTCACCCAAAGGATATTTTGTAATGATGGAGTATAATAAGGAATACATATACAATGAGAGAATTATTCAGATAATGTCAGTGGTGTGCTAAAGGTGTTTTTTTTTTTTTCTCTTTCAGTTTTAGGCATACTCGGAAAAGAGGAGACAATCTCCATTATGAACTGACCTATAAAATAAGGACTAGCTTCCTAATAAGTTGACTCTCAGAAAGTACTGATTGATATTAACTATTTTTCATATCTCTGTGCTCCTCTGCACTGATGAAGGCATAAATATAATTATACCTTATGAACCAGTGAGGAAATAGTCTGTAGGGGATACGTGGTGGTTCTTTGGATTCTTTCTTATGTTGAATATGCTGGGTCTAGCTAGAATGCACATTCCTTTTTCCTTTACATGCTTTTTCCCTTGCATGCTTCCTGCAAAGCACTTACCAAGTGATATCTCTTGGGAGGTCAGATCTAATTTTGTATGTACATTTTTAAGGAAGAAATTTTAAAGTGGAATCTTTCACTGAGCACAGTTAGTATTCTATAGAATTAGGACACACTTAAAATCATTTGTGGTAGCCTGGAGAGCTTCGTTGTCCTGGACCTTGAAGATTTTATTTGAGAAGATTACGCAGGTTTTGTTTTAATCTTTTCGTGTATCTTTACCACATAATTGAGATATTTTAATAATTGAGGGAACACACAGTGTCTACTTGGCAGAAATGCAGTAAGTGGAGAAAGAGTCCGTGAGTTTCAGTCATCTCCACTGCTCTTCTCAGAAAGATTGTGTCGAACTAGAAAAAGACTAAGATGTCAATACAGACATCGCAGATTTTATCTTTTGGCTTTGTGTACATTAGAGAATGTTGATTATTTTTATACAGAAATACAGCGGGTAATTTTTTTAATCTTTTAGATGCCTCTTGTTTGAATGTATGCTTTGTGAGATTCTTTTGTGTAGTAATGTTTAAAAAAAAAAAAGTTTACTGATAGTGTAGGGTTAGAAAGTGTAACATAGTATAAGGCTCATGTTCCAGACCTACAATAGCTTCTGTCTGTGTTACATATTTCTTTATGTCACATTTCAAGGAAAAGTAAGGTACTCTGTAGTCAGTTTTCATATATTAGTTGTCATATACTTGACTTTTGAATACAATTGCCCCTTGTCTTTTTTCAGAGTTTCAGAACACAATTACAGGCTAAGCATTAGTAGATGGCCCACTATATAGGTGGTGCGCAGAGGAAATGCTCCCTTGGAATTAAAATTTTATCACAGATAATCCATACACAATTAGTACAAAATCGATTATTTGACATTAGACTCCCCTAGCAATGAAGAGGAGTCTAACGCCACTTCACTCCCCTAGTGAAGAAGGAGGGGACTAATAGGAGGAAAGGCATTTCAGACCCCAGAAGCTGGTACAGTTAACTGAGTGAGGTCATATGGTATAGATATGGCCTTTGTCAGAAATTCAAAATAATAAATTGTATTTGTCCGATCCCAGTTACAGCAATAAACAGGTTATATAGTTTTTATGATGTCAAGCTCCACCTGTAATCAGACTCATTATTTCACTCTGTTTATCATGTGATCTTGCCCTTTGGAGCATATATAGTTCTGAAGATAACTCTTATTATCAATAGCCTTTAAAGTATTAACTTTGAACTGTGTTGTAGGTTTGCCTTTTATTTACTCTCCCTCTTCTCATATCAGTCATTAGGTACTTGTTGAGAGTCCCTGTGCCTGCCACTGTGTTAAGTATCCTAGAGGGGCTTACAGGAGAGGTTTCTGCTTGAGAATGTCCTATCTATTGTCATAAGAGCAGTCCAGACCTTCTGTTGTCCCCACTCAAAACATACCCAAAAAATACACTTGCTTTTTTCAAGTGAATTGTGTTATCTAGAAGTGGCTCACGTGCTTTCTTTATCTTAATTCCAAAGCTTCCATTATATTTAATGAACATATAGATGGTAACACTGGTGTCCACCCCTTTCCTGAGCCTCAAACATGGTTGAAACAATTTAGTTGGTGATGTATAGGTGGGGAGGGTGCATTTCTTTTCATTTCCTTTCGTATTACTAGTTGTTTTAGGATTTTGATTGGGGAGAGAGAATGACAAGCAGAGATGGGACATGGGAGAATCTTCCTATTTTTGCCAACTAAATTTGCATTTTCTGACTTCTTTTAACTGATGCATTCTTTTCCCATGGGGTGGGGGTGGGGGTGGGGAACACAAGTTTGAAATTTTATTCCCTTTAAGCTTTCTTCTCCTCGGAAAGTCAACAAACTTGAGTGAGCTGGTGTAATGTTTACCTTTTCCATGACGTTAATTTTTATTAAGCGAGCCTTGTGTCCCAATACCCAGTACGTAAAACACAGCTGTGCAACTCTGATGTAATGAGTATAGGGTGGGATAGAGTGTTGTCCCAACGCCTGTCACCTTCTTAGTGGCATGTAACTATTTCCATGATACTTTTAATTTTCCATGGTATCTTCTAAATAGAAGCTCGTTTGTTCATTTCCCTTAGTTCTATCACCCAGGGGTAGAGAAGGTGGAATGGGTGGGAAGAAATGTTAGGAAGAACCTTGAGAATGGGAAAGAGGCAGACAAGAAACCTGCCATTTTACTTGGTCTAGCCCACTTCAACACTGAACAAATTTTTGCACTTTTGAAGTGATTATTTATGTTTTACCTAGTTTTAAAGAGACATGATTTTCTTCTTTTAGGTTGTCTTACTGTTTATCTTTGTTCCTGGGTCTGCTAAAACACTAGAACTGTATGGGAACAGTGTCGTGACCATGCCTTTGAATAATTCTTGACGCAGCAAATCTTCACATAACAAGTATGAAATCATTATAGTCAGATATGAATAAAAACAGTTTGGGAAAGAATAAACTGTTATGATGTATGTGAATGATGCTATCCTAACAGCTGTATATCCAGCAGATGAAATCCCTGGCTGGACACACGGTTAAAACTTTTTAAGAGAGACATTTTCAACAGAATAGGCTGGTTAAACACTTTGTGGTTTGAATGTTCACACCCTTGGGGAATAGCAGGGACGCATGCTGTCTGTGTACAACTGGCAGTGAGTATTACCTGATGGCGTGAAAGGCCTCGCTTACTCCTTACCCCCACTAAAGTCTCTCCCAGCCCCGAGAAAACTCTACATGAAAACTTTCTTCAGAGAGAGAGACCTTTGCCTGACAATGCTTAGAGAGGATTTTGCAGTGGGGATCTAGGGAGCAGCAGGGGCCACAGGACCTGACAGTCCTGTACCAGCAGAGCCTTTATCTATGCCAGAGGTGTGCTTGGCCTGTTCCTTGTGCACCATGTATAACTAGCTGGGCCCAGAGTGGACTTTTCTGGTGGGAACAATAAAGGAGAGAAGTGAAGAAGGAGGGGACTGATACGAGGAAACGCATTCCAGACCCCAGAAGCTGGTGCAGTTAACTGAGTGAGGTCATACAGTATAGATATGGCCTTTGTCAGTAATTCAAAATAATAAATTGTATCTGTCAGATCCCAGTTACAACAATAAACTGGTTATAGTTTTTATGATGTCAAGATCCACCTGTAATCAAACTCATTTCACTCTATCATGTGATCTTGCCCTTTGGAGCATATATAGTTCCGATGATAAGTTACTCATTTTGTGTAATCGGAATTACAGAGGAGTACCATTTTCAGATGTCACAGTTGAATCAACCTTGTGGATTGTTATAAAGAAGGGCATTTTAAAAATAGTATTTCATTTATTAGGTTGTGTCTCAGTTGAGAACTGGGTGACTAAGAGCTATAGGTTTCTCTTCAGTAGTCTGGATTTCAGTAAACACAAGCCTACCTCTATTTATTTGGCGCACAGCAGTGTGGATCAGGAAGTGAACTGTTTGACTGACATTCATCAATAATGGTCTTTTGTAAAATTAGAGCATTTGTTTCATCTCCAAGACTGTGATTCAATTTAGGTAAGCACAAATACAGTATTAAGAAAAGTAAATATGGCAGTCTTATTAAAATTTAATTTCAACCTGTCAAAGCTGTACATCTTTTTAAAAAATTCTTTGGGAAGATATTCCTCTTTTGTTAGAGGTTCATGAAACATATCAGTATACAGTTTCCTTCATGGCAGCAATACAAGCCATTTCTTTAGTAAAAAATGTTTAAAATTATACTATCTTTGGAAAAATAGTTTCCTAAATTTCTAAAAAGTTTCAGAGTTTTACATATTATTTTTTAGAGCTTATTTAACCTATTTAAAATTAGACTATGAAAAAGCTTTTTTAAAAAGTTGTAGAGCACTAAAACAAGTATAATTATTACCATCATCTTCCAGAGAAAAAGTTTGTCTTTTTCTGAACTTCGAAGTTCCACTTTAGTAAAAGTAGATTGGGAGGAGTTCATCCCTTCCTCTTTCAATCTGAAGGTGGCTTCTGTAATGAAAATTCTTCCGTTCTGCTGTACTTTGGGAGCTAGATTTAAATGCACACGCACGCACACGTACATGTACTTCTTAAGTTCCGTGTTTATGGAACCTTTGGGGAAGTTTTTCCATGAATGTATTATTTGCTCCCTTTTTAGAGCTTCTGAACTTTTTTGGGAAATAAGATGGCAAGTTTAATCTCAGAGGGTTGGAGAAGTGGTACAAAATGAGGTTCTGGCTAATGCTTTATACTTTAGAAAAATATTTTTTCTACTACCTTTCAAAAGTACAACTGTTGGTCTCGTTGAGTGCCACTGGCAGCATTCGGTATGAATCCAGAGAAGGAAAACCTGTGCAAAAAATTTAAAAGGCGTTGTTTAAAAGAAGTATAGTAATGAAAACCTTAATTGGAAGAAATCGGCATAAATGTAAAACTTTACAGCAATGTGGTATAGCTTTAAATATAAGAGCAGTCTAGTAAGTCCTTTTAGACCACCCATTAAACTAAGTCCCGTAATCTTCTGGATTGATAGTAGCCATCATTTATTGGCTTAAAAGTTATACTTCACAGACTGTTATCAGTGTTAAGTCCATATTTTGTGGCGCTTTAATAGAGGTAAATAAAGTTGGCATGTACAGTAGAGCAGTAGGGCTTATTGTCATCTGTGAAATAAACACCAACCTGTTTTAGAAAGAAGGAATTTTAAGTTTTGCCTCAAGTAACCAGAATTGTCCAGCTTTTAAAGTCTTTGTTTAGATTGCTTTCTTAAAAGTAATTTATCACTTTGTTTTAGGTAGTATTAAATAATGAGTAAATAATCTACTTCCATAGTGATTAATAGATGAACATGGTCAGTGAATTAACTTGAGAGTAAAGATAAACCATTCTGGCCTGTGTGGGACACTTGGGCAGTTTACTGTCCTTGGCTTTTTTTTTTACCTCAGTTTCCTCTTCCATATTTACAGCATGATGTCTCTGCTACTCAAAATTTTGTTTCAGTTTAAATAATCTTTAAGGTGCCTTGCAGTTCAAAACTATGGATTCTGGGCCACATAGTGGGGTATTTTTAAAGTTGCTCCTACTTAGTTCTCTTTTCTGCTTTTACTGGTTCATGTTTCTATTAAAGAGTTTTTGCTCAAAGATATTTATTAATCATTCGTTTCCTGGGACAGACAGTATTTGTTCTCCTAAGAATTAAGGTAAAAGATTCATACAGGCAAACAAATGAGGGCATTTTTCTAAATGCTACTTGCTATATTAAGCACTAAACATCTGAACACTGCCATTCCTGCATTTATTCACTCATTCGACAAACCATCTGAGCATTTGCTATGTGCAGTGTGTGCCTGTACATGACTTAAGGAACTAATGTAAGTAAAGAAAATTCTCCCAGACAAAATTTTGATTAATAAGTGTAGCTTAAATATACATGGACATAATTGTTACCTCTTAATATGCTTATGCAATGGGGAAAGGTTTAGATTAGGTGACATCTAAGGGGTCTGAGAGAGTCCCATCACAATTCCTGAGACACATTTCACAAACTAAATAGCTGTCAACCATACACCCAGTTAGGTTACAAAATTAAGGGTACCGACCATTAAGGACTGAGTATTTTAAGACTGGTGGGACAGATCATATTTCACAGAATTATTTTGACACTGTAATCTGTTCCTGAGCATTGCTGTACAGGGCGACTGACGAAGCTGGTACTGACTTACACAGTTTTAACTGCAAAGGCTTTATGTTTAGAACTGATGGTGTAATGACTTTTTTTTTTTTTTTTTGGTAGATGAAGGTTTACAGAACTGGCTTCTCATTAAACTGTTAATACACATATTATTTTATGACATTGGTTACCACCCCCACAACATGTCAACAGACAATGTAGCAACTTTTCAAAACTGAAAAAAATCTCAAAGATTGCTGGGACAGGTTTTTAAAGGAAGAAAAAGTACACAAATTTTATTTTTAAGGTTATTACAAATATCCACTTTTTAAAGATGTGTAAGAATCAGTAATAGCACATGTTATTACGTGGTAAATGAGTGTTCTTTAAAGTACAGAACTGGTAAACATAAACCAGTTCCATGCTTGAATTGACAAGTATTTGAGGAGTAAGCACTGAGCAGGAGAATGGGTAAATGAAATGGGTAAAGGTCCCTCAGGGCCCTGGGATTCTGGGAATCACATTGCAGTTCCTGTTGGCACAGCTTTACATGGGGACATCAGTTGATACTTAGTCTCCATGAAGATATGAAACAAAAGTATCTAACATTAAAAACTCTTTCATGCATCATAGCTGTAGCTTTTTAAAGCAAGAAAATGTCCAAATAAGTGTTGGATTAGAATTTATACCAAACTGATTGAAAATAGGAACAACTAATATCCAAGTAGCCAGAGTCTGGGTTTTAAAAAACTGTTGCATGGTGTTTGTTAAAAATTACTTTTAAAATGTTTTACCTAATTTTTCAATTATGCTGTTAAAATAGTTATTGCATAAATACCTTTTATATATGTCTTTTTACGTTTAAAAAGTCAACCAGTTGTGCAAAGATGGTATTTTGGATGATGTCCAGTTTCCAGGGTGTTTAACTAGGTTCCTAATCAGTTTGCATTCAAAACCTTAGTTGCATTTTATTTTTTCCTATAGGAAAAAACAAGTCAAAATTAAGCTGCAGACTGTCCTGGGAGTCAGGATTATGCTGGTAGCTAAGGCTGCATGTTGTGGACAGCAGTGGGCAGGGCTGGGTGCTGACAGGGGTGGCAGGCATTTCAAACTGCTCTGTTGAATTAGGACTTCTTTCCTTCTTGCTGTTAAATTTGTTTAAAATTGTTTAAATTGTTGTGGTTAACTTTTTTTGTTTGTTTTTAGTGCTTCAAGCGCGTGTTAACTGATTTTTTTATTCCTCCTCTTGGTTTCTCCCATTGTTTTAAGATAGGACTTTGATATTAATAAGAGCTCAAAAGGTGATCCACCCAGGATGAGCAAAGCATCACCAAGGGGAAAGAAAACATGTTTTTATCTTTACAGGAAACATGTCAAGATTATATATAGATGTGTTCTTTACATTCGATATTGTATTAGAGTCCTCCTCACAAGAAATGAAATAGTTTTAGCACTCTTAGCATTAGAGTTCCTAGATTGGTGTCTATAGCTACAGTTATAAAATGTATAACCTAAAACTGAAGTTAATTTTGCATTGTAAGAGCACACCATGATCTATGTAAAAAGATTGTCCATTTGGTGTATTTTTTTAAGAAAGAAAGCACTTTCATATTAACAAGTAGCATGTGTATGAATTTTAGATTTCATATTTGTGTCTGTATTAAGTGAAGTAAAATTGAACATTCAAATGTTTGTTGATGGCAACATTAACTATGAAATTAAAGCACCTTACACTCTGCTGCTTAAACTTGCTTGTAATTGCACCTTTGTTACCTGCACATTTTCACATAGAATATTGTTGTAACATTGCTTCATGTGGGTCTGGATGGAAGATTGGTGGGCCTACAGGATCATTTATTTATATTGTTTATATTACAATAATATATTGTAGATCCAATGTAAGTTCACTTCTTTACAAATAAAACCCTCTTCCATTTGGCTGGTCTATTGAATAATTTTTTCTGTAAGTTTATGAGGCATTGGGAACATCCTCTCTAAGTGAACAAGCAAATAATACTCTTAACGAGGGGTTTGAAATACTGGTAATTCTCCTAGTTCAAATTTGTGAAGAGAGTGTAAACATTTACTAATTAAGCACGGTATATTTTGAAATATTCCCGTGTTACAGCCAATTGGAAAGAGATAAGATTCAGGGGAAACAGTAACACGGAAGTAGGACGGGGGTGGGTTAGACATTCTAAAGACCTTCTAACCCTGTTGTTCCCTGTAGCTGTAGGATTCAGTTGACCTTTAGATGCAGTTGGCTCTCTATATGTACTTGGTTTTTATAGAACAATCTGATTTTCATCCCTCACTATTTTCTCTAAGCAGGTTTTAATATAATGCTAGTCAACATAGTGGTTATTTCTCTGCCCTGTAATGTCTGTTAACAGACCCTGACCATACAGATGGGCATGATTCAGGCGAGTCCACTCTCCCATCCCTAGGAGTTTTTATTTGAAGCTAGGAGAGAGATGCTTTAAATAGGCATAATAAAAGCCTTGAGCTGTAAGCATGCAGAATGCCTACCACGGGGAAAAGTAAAACCGAAATCGACCCACAGATTTCTCTGGGTAGGTTACTTGTTGTCTTTCTTAATATCCAGCTTTTTCTTAGAATGGCTCAGGTTGGGCTTGTATTGCTTGCAACTCAAAGAATTCCTGAGTAATTATCCAGCAACATTTCCCAAATTGCTGGCGGGTACAGTGGTTTAAGAGCTTGGCTGCTAACCAAAAGGTAGGCAGTTCGAATCCACCAGCCGCTCCTTGGAAATTCTGTGGGGCAGTTCTTCTCTGTCCTATAGGGTCGCTGCGAGTAGGAATTGACTCGAAGGCAACAGGTTTGTTTGTTTTTTAGTATTAACTAGAAAGACTTGTATGTCCAAATAAGCAGGTTTCTTTACAGTTGAACTTCAGAGTCTTTATGATGTTCATGGGCATTGTGCATTTTCAGGTGAAAAATACAGGAAACAGCATTCTCCACATTTGACCCTGAAACCATACTTTTGAGAAACAATGAATGGGATCAATGAAAGGTGGTGAAACAGGAACTCTGCAGCCAGCAGGCCTGGGTTGGAATCCCAGCTCCCTCAGCTGTGCTGTATTACTGGAATGAGTGACTTGATTTCTATGTGTTAATTTCCTCATAGAGCTGTGATTAAATCAGTTGCTGAATGCAAAACATTTAAATTGTGCCTGGCACACAGGAAGGACTTCCTAAATCTTTGTTACTATTTGTGCTCCTTGTTCTTATAACTTGTTTTAGGACATTTTTAAAACATTGGAAAGCAATCCACTTGTGGATCATAAACTCAATTTAGTGGGTCACAACCAGCATTAAGGAAAAAAAAAAATCCACTACAGAAGGTATTTATATAACATGTAAAGGTAAGTATTGTGACGTATACACTTATGTGTATCTATAAGTGAATATGTGTGTGGGTCATCAAGTAAAAATATATTTTACTATAAAAAAATATATATTTTACTATTAAAAAAAAATAGGTGCCCCAAAAAACTAAGAGCTACCAATTTAGAGAAAATGCTCGGTTTAGGTTAATTTTAAAAAATCTTGCAGCATATATTAGTATTTGTAAAATCATGATCAAAGTATATACTCAATTTCATTCATAAAGTACCTTCAGATTGTTCTGCCATTCAAAGTGCTTTATTCCAGTGTTCTCAACTGGGGCAGTTTTGCCTCACAGGAAATATTTGGTGATGTCTGAAACTTTTTTTCCTAAATTTTATTTTGTTGTTAAGAATATACATAGCAAAACATAACACTATTTTCACAGTTTCTACATGTACAATTTGGTGACACTGATTACATGCCTTGAGTTGTGTAACCATTCTCACCTTCCTTTTCTGAGTTTTCCTCCCTCATTACATAAACTCACTGCCTCCTAAGTTCTTATTTAATCTTTTGAGTTGCTGTTGTCAGTTTGATCCCACATAGACAATTATTGAAAGAGCATAATGTGCAAGGTAGACTTTTTTTTTTTTTTTTACTAGTTAAACTATTTGGTTTTAAGATGACTTCAGGGGATATTTTTGGTTTAAGGTTTAAAGATTATCTCAGGGAAACAGTTTCAGGGGTTCAGCCAGTCCCCTTGGCTCCAGAAAGTCTAGAGTTGTCCATGAGAATTTGGAATTCTGTTCACATCTTCCCCCGTTTGATCAGGATTCTTCTATGGAATCTTTGATCAAGATGCTTTAGTAATGGTAGCCAAGCACAATCCAGTTCTCCTGGTCTCATGGTAAAGGAGGCAGTTGTTCATGAAAGCAATTAGCCATGCATTCCATACCCTCCTCCTTTTTCCTGAGTGTCCTCCTTCCTCTGTTGCTCCAGGTGAATACAGACCAATTATTGTGCCTTGGACGGCCACTTTTGCAAGCTTTTTAAGACTCCAGGCACTAGCAACGAACTACAAAGTAGAACAGAAGCACTAAACATATTAGGCTAATTAACTGGGATGTCCCATGAAACCATGACCCTAAACTTCCAAACCAAGGAACCAAGTCCCATGAGGTGTTTGGTTGTACACAGACAGCCTCAGCAGCTTTTTTTTTTTTTTTTTGTCATTGCTGTAAATATATCTTATTACACAACTTTTGCCAGTTCGACTTTATACAGGTGTACAACTTACTGACAGCAATTACAATGATCAGCTGTGGAGCCCTGCCTTTAATACAGTGTGATTTTTCCATCACCACTAACTTCCCTTTTACCCCCTTTCTCCCCTGGTAACCACTAATAAACTCTGGTCTCTATACATTTGCATTTTCTTGTCTTTTTATATAAATGAGGTCATACAATATTTGTCCCTCTGTCATTGGCTTATTTTCAGCAAAATGTCTTCAAGCTCCATTCATACTGTAGCATGTATCAAGACTTCATTTCTCCTACTGGCTAAGTAATCCACTGTATCTACCATATTTATGCAAATAACACATGCTTTCTACATTTGTTTGCTAATCGAACTCTCCCCCCAGCAAGGTATTTTTGTAAGCACTGCCATTTTTTTTACATGTTGCTGTAAAAAAAAATTAGCATACCACACTCAAGAAAATACCTTGTATGTAGAAGGCATGCGTTACTTGCATAAAAATACGATATGTACCACATTTTGTTTATCCGTCCAGCTGCCAATGGGCATTTAGGCTGTTTCCACCCTTTGGCTGCTGTGAATGGTGGTGCAGTGAACATGGGTGTACAAGTCTGTTTTTGAGTCTGCTTTCAAATCTTTTAGGTACACATTGTATTTTAATGCAAACAACGCACACCTTCTATGTTTGTGTGCCAACTGCTCCCTCCCCCCATGACGTATTTTTGTGAGCACTCTATGCTAATTTTTTTTCTTTTTTTACAGCAACATGTAAAAAAAATTTGTATAGCGTGGCTTATGAAAATACCTCAGCGGGGGAGGGAGTGTTTGGCAAGCAAACGTAGAAGGCTCACATTATTTGTGTAAAAATATCGTACCTAGGAGTGGAATTGCTGGGTCATAAGACAGTTCTATTTTTAGGTTTTTGGGGTACCGCCAGTTTTCCACAACAGCTGTACCATTTTGCGATCCCACCACAGCAATGGGTAAGTGTTCCAATTTCCCCACATCTTTGCCAGCATTTGTTGTTTTTTAAATCTCAGCCATTGTCGTCTTGATTTGCATCTCTCTGATGGCTAATGATGCTAACTAAGCATCTTTTCATGTGTTTGGTGGCCATGTGAATGTCCTCTTTGGTGAAATGTCCATTCAAGTCCTTGGTCAATTTTGGGTTTTTTTTGTTGAGCTGTTGAAGTTTTATATATATTTTGGTTATGAGATTCTTGTCAGATAGATACATGGTTTCTGAAGGTATTCTTCCAGTCGGTAGCTTGTCTTTTCACTTTTTTGGTAGTCTTTTGATGAAAAAGTTTTTAGTTTTTATGAAGTCCTATTTGTTTTGTCTTTTGCTGTTTGTGCTTTTGTTATTAGATAACCCACTGTTGAAGACTAGGCTTGACAGCATTGTCCCTGCTTGTTTTAAGAATTTCGTGGTTTTAGTTTACATATTTAGGTCCTTAATTCATTTTGAATTTGATTTTTTGTATGGTGTGATGCATGGATCATGTTTCATTTTTTTGCATGTGGAAATCCAATTTTCCCAGCACCATTTACTTTTTAAAAATTTTATTGTGCTTTAGGAGAAAGTTCACAGAGGAAATTAGTTCCTCATTCAAAAGTTTATAAATAGATCATTTTGCGACATTGGTTTGAATCCCTGCAATGTGTCAGCACTATCCCCCTTTCGCTTTACATCCTGGGTTCCCCATGTTCATTCATCCAGTTTTTCAGTCCCTTCCTGCCTTCTTATCTTTGCTTTTGGGCAAGGGTTTCCCATTTGTTTTTTTACTTTAGATGAAGGTTTACAGAGCAAACTAGCTTCTCATTAAACAATTAATACACATACTGTTTTGAGACATTGGTTGCCAACCCTACGAATTGTCAACACTCCCTGCTTCTCGACCTTGGGTTCCCCGTTACCAGCTTTCCTGTCCCCTCCTGCCTTCTCGTCCTGGCCCCTGGGCTGGTGTACCCATTTAGTCTCGTTTTATGTGGCTGTCTAATCTTTGGCTGAACGATGAACCTCAGGCGTGACTTCACTACTGAGCTAAAAGGGTGTCTGGGGCCATATTCTTGGGGTTTCTCCAGCCTTTGTCAGACCAGTAAGTCTGGTCTTTGTGTGTGTGTGTGTGTGTGTGAGTTAGGATTTTGTTCTACATTTTTCTCCAGTCCTGTCCGGGACCCTCTCTTGTGCTCCTTGTTAGAGCAGTCGGTGGTGGAAGCTGGGCACCATCTAGTTGTGCTGGACTCAGTCTGGTGGAGCCTATGGTAGTTGTGGTCCATTCATCCTTTGGACTAATCTTTGCCTTGTGTCTTTGGTTTTCTTCATTGTCCCTTGCTCCGGATGGGGTGGGACCAGTGGAATATCTTAGATGGCCACTCACAAGCTTTTAAGACTCCAGAAGCTATTCACCAAAGTAGAATGTAGAACATTTTTATAAACCACGTTATGCCAGTTGAACTAGGTGTTCCTTGAAACCATAGTCCCCACAGCCCTCAGCCCAGTAATTCAGTCCCTTAGGGAGTTTGGATGTGTCTATGAAACTTCCATAACCTTGCCTTGGACAAGCTGTGCTGGCTTCCCCAGTATTGTGTACTGTCTCACCCACCACCAAAATCAGCACTTACCTATTACCTAGTTAGTGTTTTCCCCTCCCCACCGTCCCTTCCCTCCTAACCATCAAAGATGCTTTTGATGTGTAAACCTTTTCATGAGTTTTTATAATAGTGACCTCATACAATATTTGTCCTTTTGTGATTATTTCACTCAGCATAATGCCCTCCAGAGTCATCCATGTTGTGAGATGCTTTGCAGATTCATCATTGTTCTCTATTGTTCCCAGCACTATTTACTGAAGAGACTCTTCTTTCTCCATCGAATGGACTTAGCACCCTTGTAAAAAATCAGTTGACCATAGATGTGTGGGTTTTCTGAAGACTTTTAATTGTCACAACTGGTGCTACTGGCATCCAGTGGTTAGAAGGCAGGGATGCTGCTACACGTCCTACAACGGACAAGGTTAATGTTTTTGTGGGCCATCTGGTCGATTCCATCTCATAGCGACTCTATATGACAGAGTAGAACCACCCATAGGTTATCCTAGGCTGTAATCTTTATGGAAGCAGATTGCCAGGTCTTTTCTCCCGTGGAGCAGCTGGTAGGTTCAAACACCCACCTTTCAGTTAGTAGCCGAGTGTTTACCATTGTGCCACCAGGGTTCTGTAATACACAGGTGGCCCCCCACAACACAACGATGAATTGTGACCCAAAATGTCAATAGTGCTGAGGTTGAGGAACCCTGCTTTACTTTTACAATGTGATGCATTGATAATGTGATGACACGACGTGCAAGTAGGTGACATGTAAGTTACAAATGAAAATGAATCTGGTTTGTCAGCAAAGAGATGTAGTCACCACTCCCAGTGTTATGTAAGGTGAGCAACCCAAATGCCTCTCTCCCAAGAATATCTGTATTAAGAGCAGGGATATATTATAAAAATTAGCTAAATTTAAATTGAGCTATCTTTCACTTACATTAAAGAATATTTTTACCAAGTCATTGTAAGAAAATGATCTTAATTTTATTGCTTTGAATTTGATAAAAATATTTATTTAAGTTCATATCTTACAGCTGGCCGTGATTCTCAGATTTACATAATAGTTTGCGTCCTGTACTTTTTTTGCGTAACACAGACATCAATATGGCCAAATGTCAACTCATTCCACATTTGTATTAATAACGAATTAGTATTTGTAATAAACACTCCTGAACAGGTATAAAAACTTTTCTTAGAATTCTTTTGTGTTTAAAAGAAAACACTGTTTAACAAATAACATCATAGCCTCAAAAGACACATTCTAAAAAGGTACAAAAGTTGGGACAGGAGGAGTTGCAGTTCAGTTCACGTTCAGCTCTCCAAATCGTTAAGGATTAAACCCTTAGTCACTAACATACCTGATGTAACTTAAGCATCTGCTACATCCTGAGTCCTCATTCTCTGCTGCTGATAAAATGATGATCCTTCTTGTGGTTGTAGCTTTTCATCAGCTTTAACATGGCAGTAGGTATTAACAGATTATTACAGATACAGGCGTCTCAGTTTTCTCAAGGTTATGAACTGTAAGTGGAATGAAGCAGCACTTCCAGCTCACAAATGGATCCACAGGTAATGTGATAGCTCTTAAACTAAGCTTGTGACAATTAAACCAATAAAATGTAGCAATGAGAAAACTATTGACAAAGTACAACCAGGGAATGTTCATCTCCATGTAGGCTGGAATCTGTACCTGAAGTAAAAGGATGACTATCTGAAGTAGTACAAATGGCAACCAGGTACTGAGAAAACAGACAATGAGCTTGGGCAAGAGGATCTTTTTAGAGCTTGTGGTACAACTAGAGTGGGATGAAAAGGGAAAATAGAGGATAGCCTCATTCATATAGGAAGTTATCCTAACAGCCTGTACCAAGGTGACGACTTCTGACCAAGAGGTTATTAAAACCACTAGCAAGATCATCACCAAGGCCAACGAGAGCCAGTAGCTCTGAATGCTGACATAGAAAGGGCACTGATAAGGGTAAGGATAAGCGTCCTGCACGCTCAGGCTTTGGGAGATAGCTGGATCTCCCAAAACATAAGCAAGGACTGAAATCCAAATTAAAATTACCGTAAAGACATAAAATAATGTTTGACATTTGCATGGAAGTTTGGGGGTTTTTGAGAAATTCAGGTAATAATCTATACAAGCTATCAGGAAAACTGGATAATGCAAAAAGCCGTACGTAAAGGAAATAATCTGAGTTAATAGGCAGATGTGGTATTTAGTAAACCTGATGCCTAAAAGTACAAAATCCCTGAAATAGGATATAATGGAAATGTTTACCAAAAGGAAAAGATCGATGAATGCCAGTGAAATGCAAAAATAACCCATAAAATTTTGATAGGTGTTTTTTCTTCTCATTGCTAGGGTGAGGATATTTAATAATGTTTTCCCAAATGTAATCAAGAACAGCAGACTGCTGACATTCAGGGGCTGGTGTGTCTGATGTACCCAGTACTGAAAAGAGCAGTTCTCAGAGGAGCGAACAGTCATTTTTAGTTAAATTTCAGAAGGCCTGCTGCAATACACACAAGAAAACACCGCTTCACTTTATTTTCCATCCCTGCCAAAAAAGGAGAAAGAAAACCTTGATGTTATCTTGCCATCTCTATTTCAAAACTACAACAGCAAGCATCTCTAATTTCAAATATCTAACCCAATCATTTTTCCAAATAACTAAACAGGAATTTATATTATTCATAACACTTTAAGAACATAAGATATGGTCAAGAAGAATTAATGTGTATACTTTGGTTATTTTTTTGGACCCAGATGGTCCAGAACCTCCAGATCATTAACCCAAAATACCACAGACTAACATCAACCCAAGTACAGGTTTTAATAACTTCTTAAAAAGAGGGAGAGAAAAAGCTTTTATCTACTCATTGCTGTCAAGTTGATTTCGACTCAGCTACCCTGTAGGACAGAGGAGAACTGCCCCATAGGGTTTCCAAGGCTGTAAATCTTTTTTTTTTAATTTTTTTTAATTTTTATTGTGCTTTAAGTGAAAGTTTACAAATCAAGTCAGTCTTTCACACAAAAACTTATATACACCTTGCTAAACACTCCCAGTTGCTCTCCCCCTAATGAGACAGCCCGCTCCCTCCCTCCACTCCCTCTTTTCGTGTCCATTTTGCCACCTTCTAATCCCCTCCACCCTCTCATTTCCCCTCCAGGCAGGAGAAGCCAACATAGTCTCATGTGTCCACCTGATCCAAGAAGCTCACTCCTCACCAGCATCCCTCTCCAACCCATTGTCCAGTCCAATCCATGTCTGAAGAGTTGGCTTCGGGAATGGTTCCTGTCTTGGGCCAACAGAAGGTCAGGGGGCCATGACCACCGGGGTCCTTCTAGTCTCAGACCATAAAGTCTGGTCTTTTTATGAGAATTTGGGGTCTGCATCCCACTGCTCTCCTGCTCCCTCAGGGGTTCTCTGTTGTGTACCCTGTCAGGGCAGTCATCAGTTGTAGCCGGGCACCATCTAGTTCTTCTAGTCTCAGGCTGATATATTCTCTGGTTTATGGGGAGCTTTCTGTCTCTTGGGTTCATAGTTACCTTGTGTCCATTTGTTCTTCATTCTCCTTTGGTCCAGGTGGGTTGAGACCAATTGATGCATCTTAGATGGCTGCTTGCTAGCATTTAAGACCCCAGATGCCTCTCTCTCCAAGGTGGGATGCAGAATGTTTTATTAATAGATTTTATTACGCCAACTAACTTAGATGTCCCCTGAATCCATGGTCCCCAAACCCCTGCCCCTGGTACGCTGGCCTTTGAAGCATTCAGTTTTTTCCAGACTTCTTTGCTTTTGGTTTAGTCCAGTTGTGCTGACCTCACCTGTATTGTGCCAAGGCTATAAATCTTCATGGAAGCAAACTGCCATATCTTTCTCCCGTGGAGCTGCTGGTGGGTTCAAACCAATGACCTTTTGGTTAGCAGCCAAGTGCTTAACCGGTGCACCACCAGGGCTCCTTTTTTACTTTTATTTACTGGAGCTAAAATACATTCCTAAAATAGCGGCCTGATAGTTAACAATCACTGAAAGCTTTTAATCCCGTCCCCGAGCTTTTAATCCAGTCCCTGTCTCACCCCAGATGACTTCACCTATCCTTTTTTGTTTTAATAGTACTTCCTCAAGGGAAGGGCAGCAATTTCAGCCATGAAATTTAGAGGCAATGGTTATAGCGGTTTTCAAATTTTTTTTTGCTGCAGGATTATCTTTCAGGTGAAATCTTTCTCTGAAACCTGAAGATATAAAACAAATGGTTCAAAGGAAAATAATGGGACCACTGGTAAAGGGAAGAAAGGTAAGGATTTATACTATGGATATTTGTGGATATGATTTTTCAGCTGTGGCACCTGGAGAGACAGAGACAAGAGAATGTGGAGAAGGGATACCAAAAAAAAAAAAAAAAAAAACCCATTGCCATCAAGTCGATTCTGACTCATAGCAACCCCGTAGGACAGAGTAGAACAGTTCCGTAGGGTTTCCAGGAAGTGCCTGGTGGATTCGAACTGCTAACTTTTTGGTTAGCGGTCATAGCTCTTAACCACTATGCCACCAGGGTTTCTGGGCCTTTAATATGGAGACCTGAAAACATTAAGAAGTGGTAGGCAAAGGCAAAAGAACAGGGATTGAAGTTTCAGTGATGAATGCAGGAAAAACAGACGATGAAAGAGAAAGGTCAGAGAGAAAGAAATCAGGAGAGCAAAAAAAAAAAAAAAGGGGGGTTTCAAGGAATTCTATCTAAAATACAAACCATGGTTTACTCAAAGTTGTCTCTGCAAGACTGTTTGACCACAGTGTTTATAAAGAGCAAAAAGATAAACCAAATAACAAAAACAACTAAATCCTCACCATATGCCACTAGAAATGAATTAAAAATGATATCCTTAGAATGTACTATTATGCAGTCATTAAAAATGTTTTTCAGGATAGAAGAATCAGTTTTCACTCTATCTTTTCTGAATTTAACATTTTGAACTTTGTTACAGGTTTAAAAAATGATGTCACACATTATAGGGATAGCAACTAGGGTCACATAACAACATGTGTATAAATTTTTGTATGAGAAACTAACTTAGCTGTAAACTTTCACCTAAAGCACAATAAAAAAAAAAAAGTGCTCATGAAAAAAAAATGATAAATATCCACTATATGTTTAGTTAAGTGAAATGTAGGTTGTACAGTTATGCAGCAACATGTCATCTAGTTTTTATAAGAAAAAAAATTATATGTGCTTAGAAAACAACTAAAAAGGTATACAAGTGATCAATACGGCAGCCGTATACTTCTGGGTTTTTTGGCTCTTTCCTAAACTTCAAGGAAAAAAGTAAGTAAAGGAACATCAAGCCAGAAAAGTGAAAAGGAAAAAAATAAAAACAATTGGACTTGCCTAAAAGCAAATCACTGACGATTAAGTCATTCCCATGGAGTAGGCTATTTTAGACCTGTGTGTTCGCTGTAGCAGTCTGAGGGTGAAGAACAGAAAGCAGGGTGAGAGAAGGCTCAGTTCTGTTGACAGATTGAACTCTTACTCTCATGGTCATAAATGTGCCATGGCATAAGCTCACTTATTAAGGTATACAAATACACACTGACACATATATGTAAAGACAATTATTAAAAAACATACAATATCTTTTCATACCTATTGGTATAAAAGAACCAAACAAGTATTTTTCTACACTCAAACACACTAGTTTAAGTTTGTTTTGTGCCATCAAGTCAATTCCAATTCATGGGGAACTGGTGTGACAGGACAGAATTGCCTCATAGGGTTTTCTTGCTTGTAATCTTTATGGAAGCAAATTGCCAGGTCTCTCTCCTGCATAGCCTCTGGGTGGGTTCGAACCACCAAACTTTTGGTTAGCAACCAAGTGCTTAACTTGTGCCACCAGGGCTCCCCTCTCCCAGAAGAGTTCTATTCCAGGTTTGATATACAAGGGCATAGAAACATAGCTGTCACTTTGACAAACACACTGGCTTTATTAGTGGTGATGTTTGAATGAGGAAGACTGTATGAAGTCCTCCTGGTGCCAAGAAAAAAAAAAGGAAAAAAGGCTTAATTAAAAAATGTTTTTCAGTGTAGAAGACTTAGTTTTTACTCTATCTTTGCTAAACTTGTAAAATAATGATAAATTTCCACAGTATGGCTTAGAATGCAGGTAAGATGGGGGTGTGAGTTCATATTTATAAAGACCCACTTTTTTAAAAACATATCTTCAGGATAGAATAAATAAAAAAGAAGTGTCTATATCATATAATACCGTCTTTATAACTGCTATCTAAAAAAAGTAAAGCTAACGAATCTGGTTTAAGTCAACAACATCCATTGGATATTTCCCAAGTTTCTACTTTGTCTCTCAGGGGTGGAGCCAACTGGAAGGCCACAAAAGCAGGCTAGTCCCTGGAGCAGGGAAGCAACCCTGAGTGCCTCCTAAGGGCTAAGGAAGGTCCCCACAGGAGGAGGAAGAAGAGGAAGAAGAGGATCAACTATAGCTCTCCGTGCACTGAGAAGCTCCTAGTCTAGGGGAAGGTTGACAACAAGGACCTTCCTCCAGAGCTGAGAGAGAAAGACTTCCCCTGGGGCTGACACCCTGAATTTGGACTTCTAGCTTACTAGACTGTGAGAGAATAAACTTCTGTTTGTTGAAGCCATCCACCTGTGGTACTTCTATCATAGCAGCACTAGATGACTGACAGAATTTGGTACCAGGAGTGGGGTGCTGCTCTAACAGATACCTAAAATGTGGAAGCAGTTTTGAAACTGTGAATGGCTAGAGGAGTGGCAGCGGCAGAGGACCAGTAGCAGCAGAGAACCTGAAGCAGCAAAGAAGTGGCTGCAGCAGAGAACCAGCACCAGCAAAACCAGGAGAGCAACACGAGATGGCACTGGAGCTGACCCATGGAGCAAGGGAGCTGAGTGCCTGTGCATGCAGGAGGCTTCCCGGTGGAGTGGGTGCCTCCAGGCACTTATCGGTGGAGCTACAGAGCTTTAGAACACTTGCCCCAGCAGGGCAGATGTGGGCATGAGGCCCAAGGAGCCAAGAGGCCAAGAAAACAGGAGCAGAAGCTGAAGAGACAAGGAACACAAGAAGCCAAGCTACCTCAGTCTCAAAAGATACGGTCAGAACCTCTGAGCTTTCAAAGGGTGGAGCCGTGGCCTCTGGTGTTTCTAAGGGTGGAGTCACCACTCATGTGGACTAGGAGAATTGTGTGCCTAAAGCCGAGGGAGCAGAGTTGCTGTCCCAGTGGGCCTGGAAGGCGGAGCTGAAGCCCAGAGCCGAGGGGCCTCCACTCAGAATCTGGAGAGTGTGGCTAATACCTAGAGTCTGGAGGGCGGGGCCATTGTGTAAATTATCTCAGAGAACAGAGGATTATTTTCAAAGCCTTGAGGGCTAATGTAATGTGTTCTGCTGACTTGCTTGGTGTCTGTTATCCCTTCTTTTCCTCCAGTTTCTCTCATCTGTAATGGAAATGTCTAGCTTGTGCCTGTTCTACCATTGTATCTTTGGAAGCAGATAGTTTGTTTTCTAGATTTCACAGATGAAGAGAAATTTTGGGATTTTGGACTCAGAGTTGATTTAAGACTTTTACCATGATATGATGCGGTGAATACGTTTTACATGTGGCAAGGACATGAATTTTGGGGGTAAAGGGTAGAATGTCATGGATTGAATTGTGTCCCCCCAAAATACCTGTCAACTTGGTTAGACCATGATTCCCAGTATTGTGTGGTCGTCCTCCGTTTTGTGATTTTCCTATGTGTTATAATCATAATCTCTGCCTGTGGTTAAAGAGGGTGGGATGTAACACTGTTGCTCAGGTCACATCCCTGATCGAATGTAAAAGGAGTTTCCCTGGGGTGTGGCCTGCACCATCTTTTATCTTACAAGAGATGAAAGGGAAGCAAGCAGAGAGACAGGGGGACCTCATGCCACCAAGAAAGCAGGGCTGAGAGCAAAGCACATCCTTTGGACCCAAGGTCCTTGGCAAGAAGCTCCTAGTCCAGCAGAAGATTGATGACAAGGACCTTCCTCCAGAATGGACAAAGAAAGCCTTCCCCTGGAGTCGATGCCCTGAATTTGGACTTAAAGCCTACTAGACTGTGAGAGAATAAATTTCTCTTTGTTGAAGCTATCCACTTGTGGTATTTCTGTTATAGCAGCACTAGATGACTAAGATGAAGTCCTTTCCAAGGCATCTTTTCTCTTCCATGGGCTTGCTTTGTGATCTGGCCTGAATCAAGTTAGCGGAGTATTAATGGAGCTTAGAGGAAACAAACCATGATTTCTCTTCCTGACCCAAGTCTTCAATTTTTTATTTATAACTAAATTAATTCTTAACAACATACCATACTCACCCTGCTTTCTCCATTGGGTCCTTGATGGCCGATGATCGTCCAATTTTATTTCTGTAACATCTTACTTTTGGTTCCTTACATCTCATTTTGCTATACCAAAAATGCTATGTGAATAAACTCTGTATGAAAGATAGAAAACAAAAAGTAACCATCATTAGTAATCATCTTATTGGTTAATAACCATCTTAATGAGTCTGGTGTAAATGGCTCCAGATTTCCTGCTTAGAAAAACCAAATTTCTATGCGATTGGGGCCAGCAACTAATTGCCAATTATTCTTAGCTTCTTTTAAACAAAAGGAACACTTAGAGACTGGTAGTTCACCAAAGACCCCCAGATATGGGTGCATATAACATGGTATCTATTTAAAGAAATCTTGCTTCTATTGAAATTTTCATCAGAAGATTCTGAGTCTAAACCAGAAATTTCTCAAACTGGTTTCAGGACTCCTTAACACTCATTACATGTTAACATGAATAACTTTTTTTTTTTTTTAATGAAAAATTACTATATTTTCCAAACAAAAGATTTTAGTGAGAAGAGTGGCAATTTTTAACATCTTCCCAAATCACTGTAGTATCTGGCTAAACAGCAGACGGCTGAATTCTTATCTTCTATATTTAATCAGCTGTGGTATCACACATCTTGTAGCTTTTACACAAGTCCTCTACATTTGTGAGAGTTAAAAATGGTAAATAACTTCTTAGTATTATTATGAAAATAGGTTTGAACTCAAAACCCCTTGGAAAGGTCTGAGGGCCCTTGGGGTACCTGAACCACACTTTTAGAATCATTGCTCTAAACAATGCCTTTACTTTCTGTAACAGAGTTATCATATAGGTGTGCTGCACAACCTGATATGCCATTTCAGAAAAGTTTAACAAAACCGCCTGCATTAAGCAGTAGGATGGATGGGAAGCTATGCACTGTTAACATTAACATTCTGGTCTACTGTTACATAGAAAAAGGAACTGGTATTGAGGCTGTATTTGCTGAGCCTGATAAGTGGAGAAAGCCTGTGGGAAAAATAATGTACTCAGCCTTGTCCATGGGTTTTACATACTTTTTTCTCTAAACCTTACAATAATCTTGAAAGGTGTATATTATTTTTCTCCAATGAGGAAGCAGGGGTTAATAAGTCCGTTTTCCTAGGTCACACGATTGATAACTGCTGGAACTGAAGTTAAACTCGGGTCTGATTTCAAACCTTAGGTTCTTCAGTAAGCCACGATTATGGGTCAACTCACAACTGGGAATGTAGAAAGGGACCCAATTTATATATGTGAAAGTGCTTTTTTATGAGTGATTATATTGATTCCCGGTACCCACAGGGCCATGAAATAAACTGATCCATTTGGATAATATCTTTTTATTCCTCTAAAAGGTAAATATTAATAGACTCTTCAAAATGTGGGCCTTATTTGATAATATGCATCAAAATTCAGTGAACAAATAAAATACCATCCAACTCTGGTAACTTTTTAAGAAATGGATGTTTTGTTTTCATTCATTTATACAGTGTAATTAGGTTCAATATAGAAAATTAAGAAAATACTGAAAAGGAAGATTTTTATTTAATATATTTGTAAATAGTTAATATAATTTATATGGTACAAAACTCAAGTTACAGAAGTATATACAGTGAAAATTGCCCCTCCTACCTACTTCTTGGAAACCCTGGTGGCGTCGTGATTAAGAGCTGCGGCTGCTAACCAAAAAGTTGGCAGTTTAAATCCACTGGGTGCTCCTTAGAAACCATATGGGGCAGTTCTACTCTGTCCTATAGGGTCACTATGAGTTGGAATCGGCTTGACGGCAATAGGGTTTTTTTTTTTGGGTAGGGGGTACCTACTCCTCACCCTCTGTCCCTGCTATCCAGTCCAGTTTCCCTCCCTAGATACAATCATTTTTACCAGTTACTTGTATATCTTTCAAAAGATATTCTAAAGCAAAGTTTTAAAAAAAAAACTTGAAATTTCTATGTTTTTAAGGCAACTAGCAAGGGATTCTTGATTTTCCCTTTCCCGAGTCTCATTTACATACAGATATCAGAGAAGAGAGTTGCAAAGGTAGAAAATCAACAAAATACAAATCAATGATCTTCCAGACCACAGGAGTAATTTCCACCAACCCAAACATAGGGTTGGCCATAAGGAAGGTCAGTGGGACCAGGCAGGAGGACCAAGGAAGGGTTATCTCAGCATAGTGGGATGGGGGATTTTTTTTTTTTCCCCTGTGGTGTTGCATTATAGTGCTCACCCATACAGTTTTTCTCTGCTTCTAGGTACATAACGATTTTAATCTCTTGACCCCTACGGTTAGGTGTCCCCACGTCTCTACTTCTGGCCAATCAATGGGCTATGAATCCAAAGCATTTTATTGCAGATGAGATCTTTCAGAGTTCTCTTGCCACAGGGAATAATGAGGTCACATGCTGTAGATGGTACAGCTCAAGATGGTGGAGCCTCTGTCAACCTGGGTCCTTGAGAGATTGCGTGGACCAAAACTCCTGATGACTCATAATGGATGTATAAAAAATATTGAGAAATAAACCTTTGTATTATTACACCACTGGGATTTTGTGATTCTTTGTTATGGTCTATCCTAATTAATATAATTCCTTATACTGTATTTTATGCAAATAACACCCACTGGGTTTGTTTGCCAGCTGCACCCTCCCCTGGCAAGGTATTTTTGTAATCGCTCTATGCCAATTTTTTTTTCCCACAACATGTAGAATAAGATTGGCATGGTGACGCTTGTGAGGGTGCCACATGGCGGGAGGGCACGGCCAGCAAACAAACACAGAAGGAGAACATTATTTGCATAAAAATATGGTAATTCTCTGTATCATTTGAAATTTTTTTAACAGCATGTATCATTTATATTATTATGCATAATTTATACTATCAGAATACAGCTATAGTAGAAAAAAGAGAACTTTGAAAAGCAACAAAGCAAATGTAAGAAAACTGGCAAAAAGCCAGCAGAGGAGAAAGCAGAGTGGCAATCTTATTTATACCCTGGAACCATCAAAAGGCTCAGGAATTGTTGGTTCCAGGTACCTTTACAAAGGGATACAAAGGTGAAACTAAAAACAGGAGGACTGGCTGCAAATGAAATAAGCAGTTAGATCCCAAGATCCCTTCCCTAAATCAGTGTAGCAGACAACTTCCTCCCCAACTATGGAATGAGAATGGACGTTTTTTCCTCTGACAAGGGCAAAACAGGGTTTTTGTACTATGGGTGGAGTTGAGGATCAAGGTACCATACTGAAAACAGGGAGACTGAGTAAAAATATACATACCGAAAGTCGAGACTTCACCAACCTTCTTTCCCCACTTGGCTTTCAGGAATACTGTTATCAGAGACATAAAGATACAAAGGTCCTTCTCCAGGAACTAACCTAGGAAGAAACACCTATAAATACGGACATTGGGTCTTCCCTAGTAAAACAGCCCAGACAACACCGTATTCACAAATATGACTCAACATTCAAAGATCCCCAGATATTCAAGGAAATTTCTACTAAGAGAAATCAAACACACCTATAAGCAGAGAAAAAAGCCGCTTGGAGGAAAGAGACACAATGTAAGAAGAAACTTTATTTAAAAAAAGTCATTTTCTGAGAGAAAATATTGCATTGAAGAAGCAAGAAAAGGAGATTATTGCAAAACAACAACAGAAAACAAAAATATAATGACAGAAATCCTAAGGTGAACCAAAGAGCTGGAAAATAATGTTTAGGAAATTTCCCATAAAAGGTAGAGCAAAAAGACAGAGAAAGGAGAAGAAAATTAGAGAACAAACAGAGCAGGTCAAACATCTGAATAATTGGAGTCACACAAAGTGAGAGAACAAACTGGATGGGAGAAAATCACAGAAGAAAACAAAAGAACATTTTCTAGAATTGAAGGGTTTCCAAGTCTGAAAGGGCTCATCAATGCCTACCTCTATGGAGAGAAACAGTCCCACACAGAGGCACATGACCAGAAATTTCAGAACAGTGATAACAAAATGAAGAGGTTACCAGTTTCCCAACGGAAATCAAAACAAATTTTCCTACAAAGCATTAAGAGACAGTGTGGGTATCTTGAAAACTGTAAATTAAGGGAAAGAATAAAGCATTTACCTTGTTTTATATGAGACATATGACTGAGGAATCAAGTAGCAGATAAGGGGAAGTGTCTCTTTTAAAACTGTTCCAACTTATAAATGAAAAATCAACAACAGACTTAGAATGTCGCCATTTTGCAACAACCTCCCCCCTGTAATGGATTAACAGATGTAGACAGTAAGCACCTATGGCTGCCACCGTCACAAAAGAATAGACAACCAGACCTTTTGTGTCTCCTATAGATCGAACTTAAGTCTGATTAAGTCTCTGGATCCAGTTGCCAACTTGCAGGAAATTCAGAGGACAGAGGAACATACTGAGTTGTTCCACAAGTGTGCAATGAGCATAACTGAGACTATAGAAAACTCTAAAGATCAAAAGTCCTGTCTCTTAAATAGACAAGGAAAAAAAAGGAATGGAGAAGTAATCTACAGAGTTAAAGAGACTTAAAAGACATCTTAAATAGTTGTTTTAAACTGAAGTCTTTAAGTATGCACATGTGAGTGATAAAACTTTATCAAATGATTACTATAAAAGTGAAGATGTATTAATTTGGGGGGTTGGGAAACGGGCTGTGATTGGGAGAGGCCATATGGAAGAGGCTTACGGGACAAAGTTCTATTTTTTGCCTGAGTGGTGGTTATAAGGGCATTTGTTAATTCATTAAGCTATAAATTTTTGTGTATATATTTTATTTTTCAAGAAGGTATTTTTAAAATAATCATAATGGTATCAGGTTTCTCAGCAACAACACTGGAGGCCAAAGATGCCTTCAGTTTGAAGGTATGATAAGTTCAACCAAATAAAAATAACACTTCTTGCCATAAAATGGTGGGTGAAAAAAATGAACTGGGGAAAAACATTACAAAATATTAATCTCCCTAATTTATAAAGAGCTCTTGAAAGCCAAACAAGAAAAAGACAAATAGAGAAATAATAAATGAGCAAAGAATTTGAAGAGACAATTGACAGAAAAGGATAAATGGGCTGTTAAAAACAAAAATGAATATTTAAATTGTATTGTTTGCCTCTTAAATGACAGACCAAACCCCTAAATCTGTCAACAGAGTATATGTTGGCGAGGCTATGGAATAAACAGGAATTCTCAACCACTGGTGAGGCTGCAGGGGTATAAGTGGTATGTTGTTGTTGTTGTTAGGTATTGTCGAGTCAGTTCGGACACACAGTGACCTGTGTGCAACAGAGTGAAACACTGCTCGGTCCTGCGCCATTCTCATAATCGTTTCTATGTTTGAACCCATTGTTGCATCCACTGTGTCAATCCATCTCATTGACAGTCCGTCTTTTTTTCTCTGACCCTCTACTTTAGCAAGCATAATGTCCTTCTCCAGGGACTCATCCCACCTGATAACATGTCCAAAGTACATGAGGTGAAATCTCACCATCCTGGCTCCTAAGAAGCATTCCAGCTGTTCTTCCTCCAAGACAGATTTGTTCGTTCTTCTGGCAGTCCATGGTATATTCAATATTCTTCACCAACACCATAATTCAAAGTTGTCAATTCTTCTTTGGTCTTCCTTATTCATTGTCCAGCTTTCATATGCATATGAGGCAACTGAAAAAACCATGGCTTGGGTCAGGTGCACCTTACTCCTCATCTTTGTTTTTTAACACTTTTAAGAGGTCTTTTGCAGCAGATTTGCTCAATGCAATGCGTCTTTTGACTTCTTGACTGCTGCTTCCACGGGTGTTGATTGTGGATCCAAGTAAAATGAAAGCCTTGACAACTTCAGTATTTTTTCCATTTATCATGATGTTGCTTGTTGGTACAGTTGCGAGAATTTCTGTTTTCTTTATGTTGAAGTGTAATCCATACTCAAGGCTGCAGCCTTTGATCTTCATCAGTAAGTGCTTCAAGTCTTCTTCGCTTTCGGCAAGTAAGGTTGTGTATTTGCATACTGCAGGTTGTTAATGAGTCTTCCTCCAATCCTGATGCCGCACTCTCCTTCATATACTTCAGCTTCTTGGATGATCTGTTCAGCATACAAACTGAATAAATATGGTGAAAGGATACAACACCTTTCCTGTTCAAATGACTGCCTCTTGGTCTATGTACACGTTTCACATGAGCATAATTAAGTGCTCTAGAATTTCCATTCTTTGCAATATTATCCATAATTTGCTATGATCCACACAGTCAAATGAATCAATAAAACACAGGTAAATACGCTTCTGGTACTCTCTGCTTTCAGCCAAGATCCAGCTAACATCAGCAATGATATCCTTTGTTCTATGTCCTCTTCTCAATCCAGCTTGAATTTCTGGCAGTTCCCTGTTGATGTACTGCTGCAACCATTTTTGAATTATCTTCAGCAAAATTTTACTTGCATGTGACATTAATGATATTGTTTGATAATTTCCACATTCTGTTGGATTATCTTTCTTTGAAATGGGCACAAATATGGATGTCTAATTTAGTCAGTTGTTCAGGTAGCTGTCTTCCAAATTTCTTGCCATAGACAAGTGAGTGCTTCCAGCATTGCATCCATTTGTTAAAACATCTCAATTGGTATTCCATCAGTTCCTGGAGCCTTGTTTTTCACCAATGCCTTGAGTGAAGCTTGGACTTCTTCCTTTAATACCGTTGGTCTGGATCATATGCTACCTCCTGAAATGGTTGAATGTCAACCAGTTCTTTTTGGTACAGTGGCTCTGTGTATTCCTTTCATCTTCTTTTGATGTTTCCTGTGTTGTTCAGTATTTTGCCCACAGAATCCCTCAACAGTACATCTTGAGAAATGAGCAGCGTGTTCTTCCCTTTTGGTTTTCTAGGTCTAGGTCTTTGCACATTTCATAAAAAAAAATAGATGGTATAATTTCTTATAAAAGGCAATTTGGCAGTATCTATCAAAATTACAAATATACATATATGTTCTTTGCTCCAGCAACTCTACTCCTAAGATTTATCCTATAAATTTGCTTGTATGCACAAAAAAGTAAGTTTTGCAAGATTATTCATGGAAGCACTGTTTATAATAACAAAAAGTTGAAAACCACCTAAATATCCCTCAATATGGAACGAGTTAAAAAAAAAATAATGGAATACTATGCAGCTATTTTTTTTAAATGAGGAAATGATCCATGTCCTGATGTTGGTCTCCAAGATAAGCTGCATAAAAAAGCAAGACCTAGAACAGTACAGAGTACAGAAGCATTTGTTTAAAAAAGGGGAGAAAAAGAAGAATATATAATCAAATATGCTTCTATATATGCATAAGAAAGCCCTGGAAGGACACTTAAGAAAAAGTGTGAAACAATTATTACAGAAGTAGGAACTTGGCAGATGGGGTCATAGGATGGAAACATATATCTCTATCTATATACATAGATAGAGATATATATGTATATATATTTCCTACTATTAAAATTCTCCTTACCATGTGAATGTATTAAGTATTTGAAAAATTAAACTGAATTAAGAAAAAAAAACTAAACAAGCTATCTACAAATTGGTACAACTCTACACTGCACAAATGGTTTAAGTAGTTGTTTACTGTGAAAAGGATTTAAATTTTTAAAAAATAATTAAAAAAATTAATTTCCAATGAAGAATTCTAAACTAATCTAAATGGTCAATTATGTATAGAAGCAAAATAAAGTAATTTTTAGGTATGTGAAGTCCCAAAAATATTTGACTCACACAACTTTCTTAGGAAGTCAATGGGACACCCCATTAAAATGAAGGAATAAACTAAGAAAGAGAAAGATATAGAACCCAGGAAACAAGATACATTAGAAAAGAGGAAGATGGATTCCTAGCTGGGAGAAGATTATCTGTGCACCTATCTCAAGCACACAATCTAGCACATGGCTCTGGGAAAAATCTCTTCAAGAAGACAGAAATTCCAAATATCTCCAAATATAATGAAAGATTTACACAGTAGGGAAGAGTTTGTGGTTGAATTAGTGACACCCGTTGCCCTCATAACAGCCCTACAGGACAGAGTAGAACTGCCCCATAGGGTTTCCAAGAAGTGCTGTTGGATTCGAACTGCCAAGCTTTTGGTTAGCAGCCGAGCTCTTAACCACTGCACCACCAGGGCTCCCACGCAAAATAATGGGCTCCTACAATTGATGCATATTAGATTGGATGGAACACAGTACAGGCAGTCCCTGACTTATGATGTATTCAAGTTACGACGAACCGCACATAATTGTCTGTTTTTTGTACAACTTATCATTAGTAATATGTACTACATACAATGATGTCATCATTCTCATGCCAATCACCAAAGATAAAAATAAAGATCAGACTTAAAAAGATATTGATAATAAAAGACAGTAATAATGAATGCTAAAAAAAAAAAATAAAAGGTAAGTATTTAGAAACCAGGATCTGGGCACTAGGTGTGTCACTGCATCTAGCCTTTTTAGTGGGAAGAGCCAGAAAATAAGTATATTTAAAATCAAGAGTTTATACTGATACCTCTGGTTGAAATCTAAGACCACAGAATTCTTCCTCACCTTATCCCATTCCATATTTGTATCTCTTCCCCACAGTGAAAACCTGATTCTCAACTACATTAGAATACTGATTTATTTACTCTATCTTACAATACATACTAAATAGTTTCGGAATTAACTATGCTGATACCATTGCCAGCAATTATGTAAATAAAGTTCAACATTTCCTTGCAGTTTTTTTGTTCCCCGAATGTACTTTACTAAGGGTGTGTAGTCTGAGTATTGTGTTAAAGTTACTTGAATTAATCCTTGTTTTCTTTTGTGGTTATGTAATCGATTCGATATACTGTTTTATTACTTGCTTTTTGCATATTCAATTACAAGGGTTGCTTCATTTTCATTTAATTTTAATTTTGGAATATGTAAAATATTTACCTGGTTCAAAGTCAAAACTACATAAAAAGGTCTACTCAGAAAAGTGCCATTTCCATCCTTATCCCCTCCATCCATTTCCATCCATCCCCTATCATCCTATCATTTTTATTTATTTCTGGTTAGTTTCTATGCTTCTTTTTGCAAAAATAAGTGTATCTTTGTGTGTTTGTGTACTTATTTACCCTTCAACACATTAGATACATTCTTTTGCAACTTTTTTTTTTCCCACTTAAAAAAACCTAGAAACCGGTCCCTATCAGTTCACGGATTCTTCCTTTTTAATGTTTTAAAACTGTTTTAACAACTGCATTATGTGGACACACTGTACTTTTTTTTTCAGCTAGTGTTCTATGGGTTGGCATTTAAGTTGTTTCCAAATGTTTTCCATTTGCAAATAATTTTGTAATGAACAATCTTCTGTCTGTATTCTTTCTTATTTGTGGAGGTGTTTCCTCTGCAATAATTAATTACCAGAAGTGGGGCTGTTGGGCCAAAGGGTAAATGCTTATATAATTTTGTTGTTGTTATTAGTTGCTGTCAAGTAGGCTCTGACTCATGGTGCACTTATGTGTAACAGAACAAAACACTGCCCCTTCCTACACAATCCTCAAACAATCGATACTAGTTTGAGCCCACTGCTGCAGCCCTGTGCCAACCCATGTCATTAAGGGTCTCCCTTGTTTTCACTGGCTCTTTACTAAGCATAATGTCCTTCTCTAGAGATTGGTCTTTCCTGATGATGTATCCAAAGTAAGCAAGATGAAGTCTCACCATCCTCCCAGAATTCTAAGGAACATTCTGGCTGTAATACTCCAAAACTCATTTGTTTTGTTCTCTGCCAGTCCATCGTATATTCAATATCCTTGGCCAACACCACAATTCGAATGCGTCAATTCTTCTTTGACCTTCCTTTTTTACTTCTAGCTTTCCCATGCATATGAGGCAACTGAAAGGACCATGGCTTGGGTCAGCTTTTTAACACTTTAAACAGGTCTTTGCAGCAGATTTTCCCAATGCAATACATTGTTTGATTTCTTAACTGCTGCTTATATGGGCATTGATTGTCGATCCAAGTAGAATGTTAGATGTTACCAAATTTTCCTTCACAGAGATGGAGGACCCTCATTCTTGAATGATGGGTTAACTATTAGTAAAGTCTAAGTTGAAGATAACTACTCTCTTATGTTCTAAATTCTATTGTTGATGAAAAGAACTCTGCTGTCGATGTAATTGTTTTTTCTTAGAGTTATGGCAGAAACTGTTAGCTGATCTCAAAATTTGTGCTCCCTTCTTTTTCCTGGGTGTCAGTCTCCCTTGCAGTTAGGTATGGCTATATGACTAAAATGCCAGGGGGTGTGAGCATTTTCGGGCCTAGCTCCTTTCCCCTTCATGTGCGCAAACCCTTCCTGTGAAGATGGCAGAGTTGCCATCACCTGGGTTCCTGGGTGTGCAGGGCTGCTGATGAACTGAAGTACCCGCCCTGAACTGTTACATGAAATAAACAAATTTGAGCCATTACATTGTGGGTCTAATTTTACATTTTAGCCCACCCTACTTAAAATACTTCTAACTGGCTCTTTTTCATATCCCTCTCTCTTGCTTCAAATGTGTCTACTTCTTCTTCATAATTTTTATCCACTGTAGCCTTCATTAATTTGAAGAATTCTAAACATTCTTATTTTACTGTCTCTTTCAGAAGTTTCAAAATTAATTTCATGTATAGTGAGTCCATGTATTGCTTGCTGGAGTCTTTTTTAAGCTCTATGTATTTTATTTCTTCATGCATTTTGAAATTCTGGTTTCCAAGCCATTTTGAGTAAGATGCTTTGGATTATTTTATTTTCCCCCTCATATCCCTCCCTTAGGTAGTTTTCAGTACTTCTATCTCATCTCCCAGGACTTTCTCCAAACCAGGTCTTAAATGGCATTTTCTGCTCTTGTTCAATTGTGCTATCAGTGACGATGCAGCTGCAGGCCTTGGGCTAAGAAAGCACCTTGGCTCAGCCTCTAGTCCTGAGGCTGGGTCTTTGTATCCACAACTTATGGAAGCCTATTACTTCTAAGGATGTAGACTGACAGCTATCTTTTCCAGCCTCTTTTCTTAAGCTAGGGGAGCTCACTCCAGTCCCTGGCTTCTAGCAGGGAGCCTGGCTCCAATCCCTTGGTATCAGTTCATGTGGACACATTTACATTTCCTCCCTTTTGTCCCACACTATTCCTAGGAATCTGAGCTCCCAAATGCCCTTGCCTAAGAGGCCTGCAGCTTGAACCTGCTTACTCCTTTGTACGTCTGCTTGTTCCTGGATGACCATAGCTCAGTGAGATCTATTTGGTTATCCTTTTTTATATTACAACCACCTTTGCTAGGTGTTTGGAGCCTGAACTCTTATGCCATTTTGACTAGATGCCTTATCTTAAACATTTGTCTTACTGTTTCTGGGCCCCTGTATAAGTTTTGTAATACTTTCTTTATTTAGACAGTTATCCCCTCAAGCTAAACAGAGTTCTTTAAGTTGTAATCAATATTGCAGATTATGAGATGACTTCACTATATCTTCTGCCTGCTCTCAGCCTCATATAAGTACTTGTAACCAGAGCACTGATTTTTAAAATGTGGTATTCTGCTTATGCCTGCAGACAATTACTCTGATGGCTCTGCTACTTCATGATTCACCATGGCCCATGGGCTTTTCTGCTAGAAACAGGCACAAAGCTAATCATTCTCCAATTGGACCTTCCTACCTACAACATTAACTAACTTTCATTTGACCCTACTAACTTTGTCCAAATTACAAATACCCAATGTATCCAGGTTATTTTGACTAGTGTTTCCAGTATTACTGGCACACAAACATAATCACTAACACATCATCAGCTATGGATTAAAATTGATTAAATAGAACCGAGACCCAGCCTGACGTCTGAAATTTAACTGACACGAGTTATCCCGCACTGGCACCATATCCTTGATAATGTCTCTGTATGACCTTCCCACCATCTAACCTTGCGACCATCTGCGCTGAATTACGTTCCCCTGAGTTGTTGATGATTGTTACATTATTCATAATTAAATCAACAGCCTGGCAAAGTGAAGACACATTAAGGCTTGCTTTCTCCAGATACATACAATGTTCTCGAAAAAATTAGGTTACACTGATGTGATTCACTTTTCCATAGAACTACTATTAATTTGGAAACCCTGGTAGCATAGTGGTTAAGAGCTACGGCTGCTAACCAAAAGGTCAGTGGTTCGAATCCACCAGGCGCTCCTTGGAAACTGTATGGGGCAGTTCTACCTTGTCCTATAGGGTCACTATGAGTCGGAATCGACTTGACGGCAACGGGTACCATTAATTTATACCTAATGCCTTAAGTTTGCTTACAAATAAATATTCTAGTGGAGTATATTTTCACACACTCCTCCCTGCAATGTGACTGTGTCTTCCTGACTTCTTATTTATTGCAAATTTAACAGCTATATTCACCTCTTCACCCTTTTGGTGGGAACAGATAATTAATACAAGTACAATGTTCAGAATTAAGGAGAGAGGAGTTCCATATGTGGACTTGTCATTCAGTTTTGGTGCCAAATTTTAAGAAAGATATCCATAAATAGGAATATATCTAAAGATGTCAACTAATATCAGAAAAGGATGCAAAACCATGATATAAGAGCACTAGTTAGAGGATCAAAAGAACAGGAGTTGTCCAAAAGTAGGGTAAGTTAGGTTGGGAACTACTGTTTGCATCATCACTGGAAATGTTTCAATAGGTATAGAACAACTTTTTAGCAAAGATGCTTACAAAGGAGGTTTGTCTTCAAGCGGACATGTGAAATAGAGCTTGCCTCCAAGCTCTCAATGACTACCATCTTTTAGTCTGGCTCTTAAGCAGAAAAAGGGGCTTATACATCCAGTGACCTGGAAAGTGCCAGCCAGAAAGCCATGCTCAATGGTTGCTAGACCTCAGTTCAGTCCGTGGTTTCTGAACAGGCAACGTGGTATGACTCAACCACCACAGCGATTACGACACTGCCTGTGCTCAGTCATTCCTGGTTTCTAAAACCATGGTTCTGTTGGCCACTGCTGAGAAAGTGAACCAGGCCACTTACTTGAGGGGATCCTTTCTTCAGCGTCCCACTATCTGTTGTAGGCTATCCTATCAGTCAGAGTCCAGTTCACCCATAAGTCTTTGACAACAGCATCCCAGGCCTATGCCAGCTTGCTCCACTATCATAAACATTTGCTGGGTTTTTTGTTCGTTTGTTTCCTTTTTTAAATTGTGCTTTAGGTGAAAGTTCACAGTGCAAATTAGTTTCTCACTGAAAAATTTACACACAGATTGTTTTGTGACATTAGTTGCAATCCCTGCAATTGTGTCTGCCCTCTCCCCCTTTCCCTTTACACTCCGGAGTCCCCATGCCCATTTGTCCAGGTTTCCTGTCCTTTCCTGCCTTCTCGTCTTTCTTTTTGGCAAGTGTCACCCATTTGGTCTCATATACTTGATTGAACTAAGAAGCACGTTCCTCTCACATTTTATTGTTTGTATGACAGGTCTGTCTAATCTTTGGCTGAAAGGTAGACTTCGGGAGTGGCTTCAGTTCTGAGTTAGCAGGGTGTCCAGGGGACCATAGTCTGGGGGAGGGTTCACATTTGCCTGTTTTGTTTCTATTGCTTCAGGGTTCAGAACATGTAACATACAAACCTCAGATTGATTTTAAAGCAGAAGACTCATTGTGGGAATTTCAGAGATTAAGAGAAGTTTTGGGGGGCTGGCAGGACCCTCAAGCCAAATAATAATTCTACCTAAATATATATGTTGCTTTTAGTTTATTATGTAGTTCATGGAGACTATCTGAATCATGCTCCTGAGAACAGCTACATCCCATGAGCCACGCCAAGATGTTCACCTGTTGAAACTGAGTAATAGTGGCTTTTTCCCTACTTTGAGAAGAGGAGAACGTGCCAACAGATAAAAAACATTCACATTAACAGAATAAAGAAAAATAAACATATGATCATCTTCAGAGATGCAAAAAAAGCTTTTAACAGAATTCAACACCTATTCATTATAAAAACCTCTCAGCAAAGTAGGAATTAACCTTAACCTGATAAAGGACATCTATGAAAAATCTACAGCTACCGTTATACTTAATGATGAAAGACTGAGCACTTTCCCTGTAAGACTGGGAACAAGATGAGCATATCTGCTCTCGCCATTTCTGTTCTGTGTTTTATGAGGTTCTAGACAGGAACCTCATAAGGAAAGAAAAGGAAAACAAAAACACCATACAGATTGGAAAGGATAAAGTAAAACTATTTGTAGATGACATTTATGTACATAGAAAATCGAAAGGTATCTACGGGGCCCTGGGGGTGCAGTGGTTAAAAACTACACGGACTACAGCTGCTAACCAAAAGCTCGGCAGTTCAAATCTACCAGCTGCTCCTTTGGAATCCTATGGGGCAGTTCTACTCTGACCTATAGGGTTGCTATGAGTCAGAATCAACTCCACGGCAACAAGTTTTTGGTTTTAAGGTGTCTACAAAAAACCTACTAGAATAAGGGAATTCTAATACGGTCATGGAAACCCTTGTGGCATAGTGGCTAAGTACTACAGCTGCTAACCAAAAGGTCGGCAGTTTGAAATCCGCCAGGCACTCCCTGGAAACTCTATGGGGCAGTTCTACTCTGTCCTATAGGGTCGCTATGAGTCGGAATCGACCTGGCGGCAGTGTTTTTTTGTTTTTTTTTTTAAATAAGGTCATAAGATACAAGGTCAATTTTAAAAATTGGATTTCTACATATAGCAATAGCATTTGAAGATAAAGCAAAAAATATCATTTTCAATAAATTCAAAAGTATAAAATACCTAGGAATACATTTAACAAAAGATGTACAAAACACTTATGTTAGAAGCTACATAATACTGCTGAGAGAAACGAAAGAAGACCTAAATAAATGGCAAGATATACCAGGTCCATCCAGACATCAATGCTCCCCCAACCGATCTACAGATTTGACGCAGTCCTGATCAAAATATAATTGGGCTTTTTTGTAGAAATTGGCAAGCTGATTCTAAGATGTATAAGGAAATGCAAAGGGCTAGAAGAGCCAAAACATTTTGAAAAAGAAAAAAGTTGGAGGATTTACACTACTTTATTTCAAGACTTATAAACTACCAGGAGTCTCAGTTACAACAGGGTTCCATTCTGATGACTCCATTTTAAGTTGGTTCTGACGTAAGTCGAGATACCTCATTTTTTTCCATTATCATTATTATTGCCTTTTATTATCAATATCATTATAAATCTGATCTTTATTTGTCTTTGGGGATTTGCATGAGAATAATAACATCAGCAAATTACATGCCGCAACCATTGTACGTAGTACAGGTCGTCCCCGACTTCTGACGGGGTTCCATTCTGACCACTCTGTCTTAAGTCGGTTCTGACAGAAGTGGAACATCTCATTTTTTTTTTTTGAAGTTTTCATTATTATTGTCTTTTATTATCTGGTAGTGTTTTGAACAGTAAATCATAAAACTGAAAATCTTTGAGTGAACATCTAAGAAAAATAACATCAGCAAATTACATGTTACAATACATTACTAACAATAAGATGCACTGAAAAAAAAAGTCATACGTGCGGTTCGTCATAACTCAAATACGCTGTAAATCAGGGATTACCTATACATATCACTAATGATAAGAGGTTAAAAAAAAAAAAAGATAGTTTTGTGTTTCGTCATAACTCAAATACATTGTAAATTGGGGACTACCTGTACAGAAATCAAGACAGTGTGGTATTGCCTTAAGAAAAAACAGACACATCAGTGTAAAAGGAATGAGAGTTCAAACAGTCCATCTATTTAAAACAAAGTGTCAGTGCAGTTCAATGGGGGAAAGGAAGGTCTTTCCAACAAATGCTGCTGGGAAAACTGCATAACTGTATTGGGTGGGGTGGGCGGAGGAACTTTAATCCCTACCTCACAGCATACACACAAGTTAATACAGGATGGATCGCAGCCCATAAAAGCCAAGACTAAATCTTTTAGAAGGCAAACAGAGGAGAATATCTTTGCAACCTGGGGCAAGTAAAGAATTCTTAAGCAAGACACAAAAAGCAATAGCAGTAATGGAAAAAAAAATTTTTAAAGCAGAATCATTAAAATTAAAATCTTCTGTTCAACATAAAAAATCGAAAAGACAAGACACAGACTAGGAGAAAATATTCACAAAATATGTATACAGATTTGTGTCTAGACTATATAAAACGACACCTAAAAATCAGTATTGAAAAAGACAAACAACCCAAAATAAAAATGTACAAAATAACTGAACAGACACTTCAAAAAGAAAATGTACAAATGGTCAACAGGACACGAAAATGTTTGCAACATCATCAGTCAGGTAAATGCTTATGAAAACCACAACGACATACCATTTCACACCCGCTGGAATGGCTAGAATTAAAAGACAACACCAAATATTGGAAAAGATGTACAGATACCAGAACTCTCATACACCTACTGTGGAAAAACAGTCTGTCAGTTCCTCATAAAATTAAACACACACCTCTCCGATGATCCAGGAATTCCGCTCCTAGGTATTTACTCAGGAGAAATTCAAACATACGTCCACAGAAAGACTTGTACAGGTTAGGCAAATATTCTTAAATATTTTATTAAAAGCATACGCCAAAAAAGATAAGTAAGGCTTCATAAAAATTTAAAACTTTTGCTCTTCAAAAGACATCATTAAAAAAAATAAAAAACAAGTCCTAGATTAGGAGAAAATACTTGCAAACAATAGATCTGATAAAGGACTTGCATCTATATATTTTTTAAATTCTCAAAACTCAGTAAGATGATGACAAATAACCCAATTAGAAAACGAGGAAATGACTAGATATTTCACCGAAGAAGGCACACGAATGAACAGCGCGTGACAGCATCACGAGCCACTGTTGCTGCTGTTGTTAGGTGCCGTCGAGTCAATTTTCTACTCACTGCGGCCCATGTGACAGAGTAGAGCTGCCCCACTGGGTTTCCTAGGCTGTAGTCTTTACAGACGCAGACAGCCAGGTCTTACTGCCGCAGAGCCACTGACTAGGTATGATCCACCAGTCTTTCCGGTTAGTAGGCCAGCACTTAACCATCGTGCTACCAGAGCTCCTTTCATTAGCCACTACCCGGTGCCGTCGAGTCGACTCCGAGGGAAATGCAAATTAAAACTGCAATGAGATACCACTAGACACTCATCAGAAAGGCTATAATCAAAACCACTAACACCACCAAGTATTGGCGAGGATGTGGAGAAACTGGAACCCTCGTCCACCGTCGGTGGGAATGTAAAGTGATGCAGCACTGCGGAAAACAGTTCGGCTATTCCACAAAAAACTAAACATAAAATTACCACATGACCTAGCAGCTCTACACCAGGTATACACACAGAAGACTAAAAAGCAGGGGCGTAAATAGATACGTTCATTGCAGCAGTATTCACAACAGCCAAAAGGTGGAAACAACACCAACGTCCATCAATGGATGAACAAAGAAACAAAATGTACTACATACATTCAACAGGATATTTTGCAGCCATAAAGAGAAATAAAGTTCTAACATGTTATGACATGAATGAACCTTGAAAACATTATGCTGAGTGAAATAAGTGACACAAAAGGACAAATAATGTAGGATTCCACTGATATGAAAAATCTAGAATAGGCAAATGCATAGAGACCAGTGGTTACCAGGGCCAAGTGGGAGGCAGAAAGGGGAAATTATTGCTTATGAACACTGAATTTTTGTTAAGGGTGATAAAAAAAATTTGGAAATGCATAGTGGTGATGGTTGTGCAGCATGATGAACATAATGTCACCAAGCTGTAAATATAAAAATGATTGAAATGGCAAATGTTTTGTTATATATATATATTTCACTACAATTATAAAAAAGAAAAGAAGGGGAAGGAGAATGCAAAATGGTAAGCCACTCTGGAAGACAGTCTGGCAGTTTCTTATAAAGCTAAACATAGGCTTACCATTTGATTGAGCAATTGCACTCCTAGGTATTTACCCAAATGAGATGAAAACATGTGTCCACATAAAAACCTGCACCTGAATGTTTACAGAAGCTTTATTTATAACCGCCAAAACCTGGAAGCAACCAAGATGTTCTTTAGCACAACCAGAATGCCTCTTAAAGCAAGGATGGCAAGACTACATCTCACATACTTTGGACATGTTAGCAGGAAGGATCACTCCCTGGAGAAGGACATCATGCTCGGTAAAGTAGAGGGTCAGCGAAAGAGAGGAAGACCCTCAATAAGATGGACTGACACAGTGGCTGCAACGATGGGCTCAGGAATAACAATGACCGTGAGGGCGGCACAGGACTGGGCAGTGTTTCGTTCTGTTGTACAGAGTTGCTATGAGTTGGAACTGACTCAATGGCACCTAACAACAACAACAAGATAGAGACGAGGAAAAGACCAGTGGTTGCCGAGAGATCAGGAGGGAAGGGATGAAAATGTAGAGCACAGGGTGTTTTTAGGGCAGTGAAACTAATCTGTATGATACTGTATTGGTAGATCCACGTCGTCACGCATTTGTTAAAACCCACAGGACCTCATAACTCAAAGAGAGAACACTAATGTAAAATCTGGGCTTTAGTCAGTAATAATGAATCAGTGTTGGCTCAGCAATTCTAACAAACGTGTCATAGAAATGCAAGATGTTAACAGGAGAAATAATGTGCAGGAGGTATACGAGAACTCCCTGTACTTTCTACAATTTTTCTGTAAACTTAAAACTACTCTAAAAAATAAACTTTATCTAAAAAGAAAGAAAATAAAAAGTCATAGATATGAAGAAAATATTTACAAATCATACATCTGCTAAGAGGTCCATGGGTAACACAATGGTTTGCGCACAACCACTAACTTAGAGGTTGGCCGTGTGAACACATCCAGTGGTGCTGTGGAAGAAGGTCCTGGTGACCTGCTTCCATAAAGGTCACACTCACGAGGAGGACACTGTGGAGTTCGGCTCTGCTCTGCAACGCACGGTGCTGCCCTGCCTATGAACCAACTCAACGGCACTGAGTTTGAGTCTTGGTTCTATATCTGATAAAGGATTTGCATCCAGAATATATTTTTTAAAAACTCTTAAAATTCAATAAGACAACAAATAACCGAATTAGAAAACAAACAAATGCTCTGACTAGACAAAGACGCATGAATGGCTAGTAAGCACATGGAAAGGTGCTCGATGTAATTAGTCCCTGTTGTCGTTGTTAGGTGCTGTGGCGTCCGTTCCAGCTCACAGCGACCCCATGTACCACGGAACGAAACGCTGCCCGGTCCTGCACCGTGCTCGCAATCGTTGCTCTGCTTTAGCCCACTGTTGCAGCCACTGTGTCAGTCCATCTCATTGAGGGCCTTCCTTTTTTCCACTGACCCTGTACTTTACCAAGCATGATGTCCTTCTCCAGGGACTGATCCCTCCTGACAGCATGTCCAAAGTTCATAAGACACAGTCTCACCAAAAATAATAAATAAAAAGGGAGAGAGAGAAGAAGAGAGAAAGATAAACTAATAGACAAACTCAGAATCAATCACATTTATTTCTAGAAGGTAGGTGTGGGTGTGTGTGAGTGTATGGTCATCATCTCATGTCAAATATTTAATAAATACATCGCTAATAATTTAATACTCATTTTTAAATGTTTTAATTGTTATGCAATACACACAAAAGAATATATTGAACATAACGTAAGTTATGAAAATAATCAAACTCTCATTCTTTATATACTCTTACAATCACTCATCCCACAAATATTTATGAAGGGCCAAAAATATTCTCAGACACCCAAGTTCAAACTGTGGCTCAATCACAGATACCGTTAAAAAAAAAAAGAAAAAAAAAAACCCGTTGCTGTGGAGTCAATTCCGACTCATAGCGTCCCTACAGGTCAGAGTATAACTGCCCCTTAGAGTTTCCAAGGAGCGCCTGGTGGATTCGAACTGCAGACATTTTGGTTAGCAGCCGCAGCACTTAACCACTAGCCATCAGGGTTTCCCCATCACAGATAGAGTGCTGATTATTTCATCTTCTTTCTCTATGTAAAAATCTGAGCATACTTTTCAGAGTCAAATTTACTTAACATAAGTTTCCTGGTCTGTTCACGGGAGGAAAATTGTTAGATAACCTAATAAACCAAACCAGTTGTCATGGAGCCAATTCACAGCGACCCAATAGGACAGAGTAGAACTTCCCAAAAGGGTGTCCAAGGCTGAAAATCTTTACAGAAGCGGATTGCCACATCTTTCTCCCATGGAATATCTGCTGTGTTTGAACCTCAGACCTTTGGATTAGCAGCCAAGCACTTAACCACAGTGCTAACAGGGCTCCAATGACCTGATAAACCCGTTGCTGTCCAGTGGATTCCAACTCATATCAACCCTACAGGACAGAGTAGAACTGCCCCATGGAGTTTCCAAGGAGCACCTGGTGGATTCGAACTACCAACCTTTCGGTTAGTAGCCGTAGCACTTACCCACCATGCCACCAGGGTTTCCATATACAGACCAGAGGTAATTAATGCCAGGCCATCTGTGCTTACTAAGGTGCCTTGGAGATCAAGGCTTCTCAAACTTGAATGTGGATCCTGTTAAAAGGTAATTCTGATTCAGTAGGTCTGGGTGGGGCCTGAGATTCTGCATTTCTAACATGCTTCCATGCCATGCCCATGCTGCTGGTCCAAGGGCCACACTTGGAAAAGTAAGGCTATAGCTAGCACTCATGCTGGAGGGAGAGGGCCAGGCTATACTAATTGCGACTATCTCCTGTTGTGAGAGTACCAGTGCATGTCATGGATTGAATTGTGTCCCCCTAAAAACATCTGTATTAATTTGGTTAGGCCATAATTCACAGTATTCTGTGGTTGTCCACCATTTTGTGGTTGTAATTTTATGTTGAGAGGATTAGGGTGGGATTGTAACACCACCCTTACTCAGGTCACCTCCCTGATCCAATGTAAAGGGAGTTTCCCTGGGGCGTGGCCTGCACCACCTTTTATCTCTCAAGAGATAAAAGGAAAGGGAAGCAAGCAGAGAGTGGGGGACCTCATACCACCAAGAAAGCAGCACTGGGAGCAGAGAGCGTCCTTTGGATATGGGGTCCCTGCACCTGAGAAGCTCCTCGACCAAGGGAAGATTGAGAACAAGGACTTTCCTTCAGAGCTGACAGAGAAAGAAAGCCTTCCCCTGGAGCCCATGCCCTGAACTTGGACTTGTAACCTACTAGACTGTGAGAAAATAAATATCTCTTTGTTAAAGCAATCCACTTGTGGTATTTCTGTTATGGCAGCACTAGATGACTAAGACAGTGCGTATTTGCTCTTTACACTCTATTTTCAGCAATGAAAATTTATTCCTTTTGTAATTGGAAGGAATACTTTCTATTGTTCAAATCATAATTATTCTTATACGAATCCATCCCAAATTATGTAAAATGGGATCAGAGGTTTATATACATTCAACTTAGAATGATTTACAGGAAGAAAAAAAGAGAGAGAGAGAAACCACCTAGTTCTCTAACATTAAGAGAATGGCTATGTGTCAGGTAGAAACAATTTTCAGTAAATCAGTGAGAAAACAGGCATAATATGCTGATCATGCTAATTTTATCTGGATTCTAGACAAACAACTATGTTTGTGGAGAAAAACTTATTCTTCCTCAGTGGTCAAAACCAGGATGTGAAACCATATGCCCTGAGGGTCTTAACCAAGTGACCATCTGCACCTCTCAAAATACCTGTACTCCTGAAGAGTGTTGTCTGAGTGCTGTTACCAACAAGGTATTTTTTTTTTCTTTTTGCAAGACAGACAAAGAAAATACATGTAAGAACTTGTGGCACTATCTGTAATCTGTAATTATACTATTAATAAACAGTAACCAATCAGAGTGTGATTATTGCAGTATTCACTGATTTTCCTGTAATTGCCCTCCATACAGTTTGGTTCCCCTTTTCACCGCATGAGAATACTTGTCTAACGAAACTGCCCGGGACTCCTTGGTTCCATTTTCAATGGCTATGTAGTTCCCCAGTTGCAACTGTTTTAAACTCTTAATAAACCTCTCTGTTTTAACTTAAAACAGTGCTCAAGTTTTTCTCAACCACAGCTATAAGCTGAAATAACATGTGGTCATTAAATGCAATCATTACAAAGACAGAGGAAAATGCCTTGATAAATTTTAAAGTATGACAACCATGTCAAAATGCTAACATAAACTGAATTAAATGTTCACAAAAAATGTTAAAATTAATCAAATTTGTAAAAAAAACAAAGGAGCCATAATGGTGCAATGGTTAAGTGTTCTGCTAACTGAAAGGCTGGCGTTTGAACTGTGAAGGAACCCCCAAAATCTAGGTGCTTGGCCTAAGGAGAGGCTCCTGCCAAAGTTACAGGCTATACTCCATTTTTGTTGTTTACTGCTCATTCGGAGCTGACTCTCAAAAGTCAGCTAGCCAGAATACCTCAGGAAGCCTGCAGGCTCTCCTCCTCGCCCCTCCTCTCACAGCATGCTCCCAGGAAGGATGTTCACTCAGCTGGCCCCCAAAATATCCATAGATTAGCAGGAAGTTAACTGACTCAAACTTTATGATTAACAAAACAATGCTTAAGAGATCTTGTGTCTATTGCCTGGTGTCTCTTAAAGCATGATTTTGTAAATGCCAACAAATCAGAATTTTTTCCTTGTAAGTTTCTGGGTTTTCTGTACTTAAACTCTATAAAAAAAATTCCTTTTGCTGGAGTATTTTTGTGAATTCTAACGAAGTGCTGCCAAATCAGATCACTCTGTTCCTTCAATAAAACTCTGCTGTAATTTTAACAGAAATGCCAGTTTACTCTTTGACATTGCTTGGTGTCAGAGTTGTAGGATTTGAAGGTGCCTTATCTTCTTCTTTGCTTTTTTTTTTTTATCTTCAGCCAGAAACCCTGGTGGTGTAACGGTTAAGTGCTATAGCTGCTAACCAAGAGGTCGGCAGTTTGAATCCACCAGGCACTCCTTGAAAACTCTATGGGGCAGTTCTACTCTGTCCTATAGGGTCACTATGAGTCGGAACCAACTCGACGGCAGTGGGTTTGGTTTTTGGTTTATCTTCAGCAACCCTGAGAGGTCAAGGACCCGGAGTTCTGGCACAACAGGAGCCCCCTGAGTTCATCCGTCTCCAGACTCTCAGGGGTCGATAAGGTAAGCCCTCTAGAATTTTGAGCTCTACTTTCATGTGTTGAGCCCTTTGAGATTTACTGAAGGATTTGTTTCATTTTGTTCAGGTTTTGTTTTTGCAAGACTTTGCCTCCACTAGGGGCAGTAGTGTGAGGTTCTGGGAAAACTGGCAAATCACCGTCCTAGAAGTTTTCAAGTTTGTAGAATCGCAGGCTCCATAAGATTTAGTTGAGTCTGAAAGTCCTAAACTTTGAACAAACCCTGTCACGGATTGAATTATGTCCCCCCCAAAATGTGTGTATCAATTTGGCTGGGCCATGATTCCTGGTATTGTGTGATTTTCCTATACGTTGTAAATCCTGCCTTGGTGATGTTAATGAGGGAGGATGGGCGGCAGTTGTGTTAGTGAGGCAAGACTCAATCTACAAGACTGGACTGTGTCTTGAGGCAATCTATCTTGAGATATTAAAGAAAGAAGCAAGCAGAGAGACAGGGGGCCCTCATCCCACCAAGAAAACAGCGATGGGAGCAGAGCATGTCCTTTGGACCTGCAGTTCCTAAGCAGAGAAGCTCCTAGTCCAGGAGAAGATTGATGAGAAGGCTGACAGAGAGAGAAAGTCTTCCCCTGGAGCTGACACCCTGAATTTGAACTTTTAGCCTACTTTACTGTGAGGAAATAAACTTCTCTTTGTTAAAGCCATTCGCTTGTGGGATTTCTGTTACAGTAGCACACTAGTAACTAAGACAGCAACGATCCTTGAAAACGGGAAATACCATATCTAGGCGCAATGTAGAATTCCTTCTGGGACTCCTGCCTGAATTCCTTCTGGGACTCCTGCCTGACATACAGACAAGCACTATGGTTCTGTTACCTGCTTGTATTTATCTGTTTGGCATAATCTCACTAAGGACGGTCTGGAAAATGTACAGCCACATTTTGGTTTTTTGAATTATCTAAATTGAGTTTTCCCCACAGTAGATTAGAAAAGACTCCTGAATTAAGCAGAAACAATGGAACACCTATTTTAACTGGTATTTTGAAGCCTCTAGAAGATGTGATGAGAATAAAATCGCTTCCCTGCAATATAATGTTTCTAAATGAACTAAACAAAATAAGGAACTGCAATGCCAAATTTCTGTTCCAACTATCCCAATTGTCCCAGGACCATCTGCTCTTCTGCCAGCCTCCTCTCCTTTGTATTCTCCTGTGCCTTCTTATTCCTCTGATACTACTAAAGATTCCTCTAATAACACTTTGTCTGAGCTTCCTTTTTTCCCCTAAAGAACCTAGTGGGAACATAAAGCCTATTTCCAAGTTGCCTTTTAAATCTGTCTCAGTGTGGATATTGAGGATCCTCCCCATATTACTCTGTGGGGCAGTTCTGCTCTGTCCTATAGGGCCGCTATGAGTTGGAATCGACTCAACGGCACTGGGTGGGTCCCCATATTACTTATATACCCTGGGCACATTCAAAATTACATAACATTACTAAAGATTTCTCAAAACTGTGAGAAAATTCTTACAAGGTTGCTGAAGAATTTAAAATCTTTTTTGAGGCTTAACAGCCTGAACTTCCTGATTTGTATCCACTAGTTCACATGATAACCAGGCCAGGGGAGGCCCAACTGTAGTTAGAACAGGTTGAATGGACAAATCCCAAAGACAGTTTAATTTCTAGACCTAAACATAACAGCTGCTCAACTGTTAGAAGATTCTCAGGCTAGTAAAAGATCGCTAGAGGCCATTCCAAAGGATTTTCCCCCAATAAAAGACTGGAGAAAAATTCACTCATGCATACAAAATAAAGACAAGAGTGTGTATGACTGCCAGAGAAGACTATTCCAAAGGCTTGCTGAACATTCTGGAATTGATCCATCATCCCCTGGGGCTATAGGAGCTTTCAATGCAGTATTCATATCTGGCCTCAAACTTGAGCTTTCAGTCCTAGTAAAAACTAGGCATCAACTAGATGGGAAGGCAGCCTCCATTGCCAAGCTGGCATATTTAGCTCATGAAACCTCTCAGACCTTGGGGATTAAACAAACCACTAAGGCTAATATATTAATGGCCTACAATTACAACAATTGTTATCTCCTAACCAACAAAGTAAATCCAGGCCCTTTGGAGGCACTAAACCCAGTATGTACAATTATTGCAAGAATCCCAGGCACTGGAAAAAGGACTGCTATAAGCTAAAGCAGAATCAATAGAAATAGCTTAAGCCAGAGACCCTTCAACCAGATATGGAATGAAGGGGCTCTGAGGACACAACAGGGGCTTTTCCTATGGTGGCACTTAACCCACAAGGAGAAACTAACATGTAAATTAATGGAGAGTCTTGTAAATATTTATTTGATTCTGAGGTCACCCTCTCTGCAATTAACCCTGTTTATTTACAAAGGCCCTGCCCTGGAGTACAAAAACTTCAAAAAGTTGTGAAGAACAGATTTCAATTCATTCAAAACTTGTTTCATTATCTCTTGGCCCAATTCAAGATTTACATCCCTTTCTGCTCAGCCTTGACATTCCTGTTAATTTGTTGGGCCAAGATCTTTTGTCTAAATGGGCCTGTCATTGACAACTTTTAGAAAAAGGAGAAATATTATTAAGCCTGACAGAACCCCCCAAAAACATCTAATTAGGGATTTGAATCAGAATTCAAGGGGAAGAAGCTGCTTGCTGTTTTCAAGCATTAGTCATACACAAAGATGAGTTAACCCCCTCTAACCCATTCCCCTCTGACCTTTTTTCATTAATTTCTGAACATTTTTGTGCCACAACATCTATCAATTTGGGGCATTTTATCAGCAGACCCCATTAAAATTTAGGTGGACATCTCAAAGCAGTTACTGAGACTCCCTCAATACCCCCTTAAACAAGAAGCTTAAGAGGGATTAGCTACTATTATTCAGGACTTCCTTTCTAAAGGATTAATTGTTCCTACACTAGCCCTTGTAACACCCCTGTACTCCCTGTTGAGAAACCAGACAAGAAAGGAGGTTTGCTCAGGATTTGAAGACTATCAACCACATTGTTATTCCTAGATTTCCAGGAGTTCCAAACCCTCGTTTACTATTTTCTAACATCCCTCTGAATGCTACGCATTTGATTGTAATTGATCTTTGTAGCACCTTTTTCCAAATTGCCGCTCATTCTGACAGCCAATATATCGACTCAATGGCAATGGGTTTGGTTTGGTTTTATTTGAGAGAATCAACAATTTACTTGGACAGTAATGCCACAGAGGTTTACTGAATTTGCCACCTACCCAAAACCCAGTAAATAAACTTCTCTCAAATTCTCCATGCTGATTTACACCCCTTACAATACAAAAATGAATCTAAATTATTGTAATATGTTAATGTCTTGCTAATATGCTCAAACTTCCAGCAAGGCTGCACAGATCATAGCATAATCTTATTAAATTTTATGACCACTGGAGGGCATAAAGTTTCTAAAAAAAATTATAATTGGCCCAGTCTTCTGTTAAGTATTTAGGTCATTGGATTTCTGAAGAAGGCTTTTCTACTGCTCCTAAATAAAAAGAAGCCATTTTTGCTTTTCTTATTCTCAAAACTAAGAACTATGTGGGTTTCTGGGGTTTTGTGGCTATTGTAAAACTTGGATTTCTAATTTCTCCTTATTAGCCAAACTCCTATTTATGTAAATATTTGAAAGCATCTGAACCAGATTCTTTCCAAATCCACAGAGGATCAGGAATCTGTGACTAAACTAAAAGAAGCTCTGGCAAACACACTTGCGTAAGGCTTTCCTGATTATCACCTAGATTTTTCCCTGTTTGTACATGAAGCCTTTGCAAATGCTTTAGGTGTTTTAACATCAGAGGCCTGGAGGCTATTACAATCTGCAGCTTGACCCTATAGCTAAAGGGTACCCTCCTTGCCTCAGGGTTGTTGCTGTCACAGAAAAGATTGCTCCAATTTGTTCATAAATAATTATAACCATAATTAATTAACTTTAAGAAATTAGTTTAAAAAACCCTCAAAAATTAGCTAAAACTGAGGAAAATGAAAGAAAGCAGATTGTTCTCAGGATCCAATAAACAAATTATGGTTAGGATATGATCAGAAGCCTGTCTTATTTATATCATTTCATGTCCCTATGCTGAAAGCTCTTCATGAAGGATCCCACTTAGGATGAGATAAAATGATTTAAACTTTTGAAGAAATACTGGCTAAGGCAATGTTTTGAGGTTGCCAAGTATGTTGCCTCTCATTGCTCTATCTGTTCCCCGTTTTAACCCAGACAAGCCTCTTAAAAGTTTCCCCTGGGAAATACCCATTACCATCAGGACCTATGCTTGAATGGCAATTAGATTTTATCCAGCTCCCACCTTCAAATGGTTACAAATATGTATTAGTAATGATTTGCAGATTTTCACACTGGGTAGCAGCTTTTCCTAGTTGTCGTGTCACTGCAACCTTTGTAGCTAAGACACTTTTTGAAAACATAATCCCCACTTGGGGAGCACCAATAATTCTTTGCAGTGACTGCTGGATCCACTTTATTGGGCAAGCAATTAAAGAAATACGTAAGATTTTTCTTATTTATTAAAGATTTCATTGCCCTTACCATCCATGATCATCTAAGCTAGTACTAATGGTATAATAAAAACCCAATTAGCCAAGCTTTCTCAGTCCTTAAGCTTTTCCTGGACTAAGATCTTTTTCTTAGTCCATCTAAATTTGAGGTCCACTCCATTTGGGCCACATAAATTAACCTGACTTGAAATTATTACTGGAAGGCCTATGTTAGTGTTGTTAGGTGTCATCAAGCTGCTTCCGACTCATAGTGACCTTATGCACAACAGAACGAAACAATGCCTAGTACTATACCATCCTCACAATCATTGCTATGTTTAAGCCCATTGTTGTAGCCACTGCATCAATCCATCTGTCATGGATTGAATTATGTCTCCCCAAAAATGTGTGTATCAACTTGGTTAGGCCACGATTCCCAGTATTCTGTGGTTGTCCTTCATTTTGTGATTGTAATTTTATGTTAAAAAGAATTAGGGTGGGATTGTAACATCACCCTTACCCAGGTAACATTCCTGATCCAACATAAAGGGAGTTTCCCTGGGGTGTGGCTGTACCACCTTTTATCTCTCAAGAGATAAAAAGGAAAGAGAAGTAAGCGGAGAGCTGGGGACCTCATACCACCAAGAAAGCAACACCAGGAGGAGGGCACTTCCTTTGGACCCAGGGGTCCCTACACCCAAGAAGCTCCTTGACCAGGGAAAGATTGAGGACAAGGACCTTCTTCTAGAGCCAACAAGGACAGAAAGCCTTCCCCTGGAGCTGACACCCTGAATTTGAACTTGTAACCTACTAGACTGTAAGAGAATAAATTTCTTTCTGTTAAGGCCATCTACTTGTGGTATCTCTGTCATAGTACCACTAGATAACTAAGATACCATTTCATACGGGGTCTTCCTCCTTTTTGCTGACCCTTTACCAGCATACCAGCTTCCAGCATCACAGCAACACACAAGCCACCACAGTACAACAAGCTGACAGATGGCCTTTCTTATTTCTCAAACTGTATTGATTCTGGAAGCCCTGGTGCCGTAGTGGTTGAGAGCTATTGCTGCTAACCAAAAGGTCAGCAGTTCAAATACACCAGGTGTTCCTTGGAAACCCTATGGGGCAGTTCTACTCTGTCCTGTAGAGTCACTGAGTTGGAATTGACTCGATGGCAATTGGTTTGTTTTTTTTTTAATATTGATTCTAATTAAGTTTGACCTGAATTATTGAAATATTATCAGTCTTTGATTTAGTATTCTAAAAAGGGCATCTTTCACGAGTCAAAGAAGCTTTTGATAGCCAAAACTTAGGAATACAAAAATTACCTACTACTGAACCAATTAACTATGTATATTGGAAGAGGTACCAATTAAAAGATTCCCTGGAGCTTAGTTGGAAAAGACTAATTTGGTCCTTCTCACTAACCCTTGTGCTGCCAAATTACAGGGAGTTAAAACTTGGATCTAACTATCCCAACTTAAGAAGGCTAAAGCCCCTGTCTAGAATGTTAAACCTACTGAAGGACTTAAACTGAAGTTCGAACGCGGTTGTGGCCAGAGGCAGATGATGTCGAAGTAGACAGTGCCTTCCAAGACCATAGAACAAGATTTTCCTATGCAACCTGTTGAAATTTTTCGACTGTTTCCTGATTACTGGTATTCTTATGGTAGTTGTTTTATCACACACTTGTGATATTATCCCTTGTTTTAATATCTTCTTCTTCCATGCAAATAACTAAAGAGGAGTTTGCTTTATCATAGTTATTATTTTTGTCTTTTGTGTGTATATTACTTTTTAGTTAGTATTCTTACACTATGAAATTTTTCTTAAGTATTCTCTTACTGTATATTGTGACTCTTACTGATGCCTGGCATGACAATGCTTATGTTAGATTAGCTCAATCAGTAGCGAGTGCTGGTAACTGACTCACTGTTGGATTTGCCATCAAATTGCAAAACCTGGACATACTAATTCACACCCTTTAGCTATGCCTGTGTGTAACTGATTACACTGTAAATCCTAATATTTCTTTTAAATGGGCTACATGTGTCAGGTTGGAGGCTCCACCAGAATTATTAACAAGTCCCCAGGTACCATTTTTCAATTTAACTCAACACTGTTGAGTCAATGATACAGAGGAAAGCTTGAAAACCTGTATGAAGAATACAAGGAAGTTTTACTCATGTACTGACTAGTCACTCATATGCCCAAGGAATTCCAGATATCTACAAATCCTTATACAAGGGTCTTGCAGCAGCACCAAAGGAAAGCCACCGTTTTGTCACAGCATTTACTACCCTACATATTGGGGGCTATTGTCTATTTGTAATAACTCTTTGACTGAAGAATGGCTCAAAAAAGTCAACCAAACTATCCCTTTTCCACAAAATGACACTGGAAATAACAACATCTGTGCCCCTCATGGATATGTATTTTTATGTGGGGGATCAAAATATTCCACTAAGAAATGCCCAAATCTGAATAATGAACCCTATGCTTGGGCATTACCATACCTAGATGGTTTTTAAATGACAATTCAGTGTACACTTGGCTTCTTAGGGGTTCTCCTAAGCCTCCACTCTTATAACGAAAGTGTACACTGGGCCAATGATCTGAAACTCTTTTCGACACAGAAGAAATTATGAAAACCCTATAATGGACTGATAAGGGGACGGATGGGCATTTCTCCAGGGTCTTTTTCCATGTAGCTACCCCTGAACTTGAAAAATCTATTTGCAATTTGTCTGCTACCATGCTCCAAATAATGAATGAACTAGCCGATAGCACAGAAGCCCAACAAAAATCTTTAAACTCTCTTGCCAAAGTTTTATTGGATGATAGAATTGCCCTTGATTTTATTCTAGCACAAGCAGGAGTTTGTGCAATTACTAATACCACTTGTCGTACCTGAATAAATACATCTGGAGAAGCAGAACAAGATCTTAAAGAGAACTGCCAGAAAGCTACATGGCTTCAACTACCGTCTATGTCCAACCTCCCTTTTCTTGATACATTTAGTTGGTGACCTACTGAAATTGGTTCTTGGCTATGTTCAATTTTATAAACTGGATTAATTCTCTTAAACCATTATAATAATTATTATAGGATTAATCAAATGTTTATCAAGTGCTTATACTCACAATACAACACTACTGGCTATACAAAAGATCATGTATTTTGAAGAAACAGCAATTCCTTAGACAAGAGTTTGGCTCTTTACCTTGGCCAATGCCCCTCTCTGCCAAGTATTTCTATTAATTCAGCCTTGCTCCTACATACCCTTCTTAAAAGATCACAGAACTAAAGGTCCAAGTTACAGCATGGTGAAGACAGAACAGATGGTGCCCAGCTACCTTTCATGAAGAGTATCTGGGGTCTTAAAAGCCTATTTTAAATAGGCAGCTATCAATAAACAAGGAAAATAAGTCCATGCAGAAGATACTCTATTATATATATATATAAAAAAAAAAAAAAAAAAAAAAAAAACCTAGTGCAGTCGAGTCGATTCCAACTCATAGCGACTCTACACCAGGAAACCCTGGTGGCGTAGTGGTTAAGTGCTATGGCTGCTAACCAAAGGGTCAGCAGTTCAAATCCTCCAGGCGCTCCTTGGAAACTCTATGGGGCAGTGCTACTCTGTCCTGTAGGGTCGCTGTAAGTCAGAACTCTATTATATAGTGATGAGCAAATTCTACAGAAATGCTTGATCAGAAGGAGGAGGAGGGTTGTGAAGGAGCCCCAAAAATCTAGGTATCTGGCATAAGGAGGGCCTTCTGCCAAAGATATAGGCTGGACTCCATTTTTACTGTTTACTGCTCATCCTGAGCTGACTCTCAAAAGTCAGGAGCCAGAGTGCCTCAGTAAACCTGAAGGCTTCCCTTCTCTTCCCTCTCCTCCTCTCATAGCACATTCCCAGGAAGGATATTCACTCAGGCTGGCCCCCAAAATATCCATAGATTAGCAAGAAGTTAACTGACTCAACTTTATGATTAATAAAATAATGTCGAAGGGATCTCATAATTGTCTGGTGTCTGTTAAAGCAGGATTTTGTAAATGTCAACCAGCCAATCAGAATTTTTTCCTTGTAAGTTCCTGGATTTTACGTACTTAAACTTTGTGAAAAATTCCTTTTGCTGGAGTATTTTTGTGAATCCCCACGAAGTGCTGCCTGATTTGGATCGCTCTATTCCTTCAATGGAAACCCTGGTGGTGTAGTGGTTAAGTGCTACGGCTGCTAGCCAAAAGGTTGGCAGTTTGAATCCGCCAGGCGCTCCTTGGAAACTCTACCGGGCAGTTCTACTCTGTCCTATAGGGTCGCTATGAGTCGTAAGCGACTCGACGGCAGCGGGTTTGGTTTTTGGTTTTATTCCTTCAATAAAACTCTTTGATTTTAACAGAAACTCCACTTTGCTCTTTGACAGAACCCACCCATTGGTTTGGAGGGAGAAGGAACTGGTGATCTGCTCCTTAAAGATTACCACCAAGAAAATCCTATGGGGCAGTTCTACTGTCATATGGGGTTGCTATGAGTCAAAATCAACTTAACGATATCTAACAACAACACACTATAAAAAACAAAAGCAAAGCAAAAGAAAATAAAACAGGAAGAAAATGTGCCAAACCGTTAATGTCTTTGGGCCTTGGATGGTAAGGTCATAAATAATTTTTCCCCTCAACTTTCCAGAATAAAATAAGGTTGAAGGAGGGAAGCAACTGGTACAGGATGAATTAGGAGGAGTCTCTGGGTGGTGCAAATGGTTAACACACTCGGCTACTAACCAAAAGGTTGGAGGTTCAAGTCCCTATAGATGCCTCAGAAGAAAGGCTTGGCAATCCACTTCTGAAAACTCAGACATCGAAAACGCTATGGAGCACAGTTCTACTCTGACAGGGTCAACTCCACAGCAACTGTTTTGGGTTTTAAAGGCAAGAAAATCATTGGAAAATGTCAGCGGCAGCAGAGACAAGAGAAACGCATTCAAGGGTTGGTTAGGAAGGGAGCAGGCTTGGGGGCCTATTAGCTGGAGGATGGACAGGATGTGGGGAGAAGTAACAGCAAAAGGAGCTATACGATTTCTCACTGGAAAACCTGTCTAGGCGTAGAGGAAAATGCAAATGGTTTAGTGAAGATGGGTTGGACTGTTGAAGTTACGGGTCTGTACCTCAGGGAAAGTATCCAGGGTGGAGACAGATTTGGAAGTCACCAGTGGGTGAAGGTACCAAGAAAAGGCCAGGTGGGACAGGGACAGTGGGAACGGGGAGAGACCATCAGGTCACAAAAGAGAAGCCTACCACGTCTCCCCATCCCTGAACTCCTGCTGGCACTTCTATGAATGGGTCTGGGTAGGGGCATTCAACAGGGGAGACCTCTTCTGACTCCGCTACTTGGTGGGGACTTGCCACCCCTTCATTTGCCTCTCTGGACACAGTGGATGTTTTCAGCTTCCTGGGGACCCCTCAGCTATCAATTCGTCCCTTCCCCTCTCCAGGATTCACCACTCCCTAGGATTCCTTAAGGCATAAGAAGTCACGTTCCCTTCTCTGATAGCTCATTCCTACGTTCCCATTTCTGTCTTGACAGGCAGCAAAAGGCTGCAAATGGCAACAGAAACAAATACCATCATGCACCTGAGAACATCCATTCGGGCAAAGTCTGGCCACATATACACCTGTAGTCCCATAAGATTATAACAGTTCTGAAATCCCAATGGGAGAACGGGACATAGCAGATTTAGACATATCATACTCGACGATCACAACAATCCTCAAATACAAAGAAAAAGTTCTCTAAGCTGTTAAAGGACGGGCTCCACTGAAAGTTACAGGGCTAACGAAAATGCCAGAGGGACTTATATCCGATATGCAGAAATTGCTAATGACATGAATTGAGAACCAAACACAAAAATGAATCCCTCTCAGCACACCGATGATCACTGCTAAGGCACGAAGCTTGTTTAACATGCTTAAAGAAAAAGCAGGAGCAGACTACGATACCAATGTTAGTTCAAACAACATTTTTGGCTGCATAATGTAAAAGTGAGTGGTAAGTCTGTGAGTGCTGAAGCAAAGACAGCAGAAGACCTTCTGGAAACCTCAGATAAACTAATGGTAGAGGGAGGTTATTTACCCCAGGAAATTTTTAATAGGGATGAAACCTCCTTATTCTGGACGCAAAGGGACCTTCATCCGTAACATGGTGTTCATACAATGTCCAAATCACATAATGTCCTATCTAAGCAATGCATGACTGTACATGATTTCAAATCAAAACATCTAGGCTCCAATTTCAGCCCAAGGCTCTGGCTGTATGACTTGTGACCCTTAACTTTTGCAGGAAGACTTCCAGTGTCCACTCTCTAAGATGGAGGTGATTATAAAACCTCCTCACTGGTTCAAGATTAAATTTGACAAACGCTGTATAAATATTGGTTAATAACATCTATATTACTTCTCCCCACTACAAAGTAAACCCTCTTGTGTATCTGTTTTATGATTTCACCACTGAGGGGCAAGTCAGAGATAGGACTTCACTGTGCCTGTGTCAAGTAGTTCACTCCCTGGGGTTACCACATAATTTCCTTAGCCCCTCGCAACATTCCCATGAGGTATGCTCATCCCCAGTTGACCTAAGAGTCTGCCCTGAGGCCCTGCCAGTGGTGGCAGATCAGGAGTTGGGACCCATTTCCACCCCCGACTCACTATTCCATGCTGACGCCAGTCTGCTCTTCACAATGGGTGGAGTTCACACTCACCCTAATGCCAGAGGATTCCATGTCTTTCTATTGTCAGTAGGGATTTTAATCCCCGAACAACAGAGCCCAAACACTGGATTTCAAAACCAAACACTGACTCTGGTCCAAACCCATTGCCCTCAAGTCAATTCTGACTCATAGGGACCCTGTAGGACAGAGTAGAACTGACTCATAGGGTTTCCAAGGCTGAAATCTTTACAGAAGCAGACTGCCACATTTTTCTCCTGTGGAGTGGCTGGTGGGTTTGAACTGCCAACCTTTTGGTTAGGAGCTGTAGCGCTTAACCACTACACCACCAGGGTTTCCGAGGCACCCCATGGCTCCCTGAAAATAGGGAGGTCAGAGCTAGAATGCATTTCTACCCTGGACCCTTCCTTCTAAACTTCTGGAGGAGAGGAAAACTCCTCCAGATAAAAGTGCAAGTAAAGGGAGGTACGGATCTCACAACAACAACTATAATAATAGTGAACCCATAGTGAGTACTATCTCCATGCCAGGCACTAATATAGGCACTTGACATGTCATTTAATTCTCACAGCCCTAAGGGGTAGGTAGTATTACAGTACCTCATTTACATACGAGGAAAGTGAAGTGCAGGGAGGTTAAAAAAATAGGTCAAGGACACACAGCTAGGTGGAATAAAAATCATAAATCAAACCCAGTGATCTGGCTAAAGTCCATGCTCGTAATCACTCTGCCTTGCCTTTGTTTGCTCTGGCTAATAATCAATCAACCCATTCTTCCTTGCAGCAGGCCCATTTGATGGGGAGCTGGTAACCACCTGCCTGAAGGGGCACACACCCACAAACCTGCATCCCAGAGTTCTACTGAAAGGATCGACTCAACCGGCTGGTCTAGCATTTAAAAAACACCTCACATCCTGGCATTACTTACATGAATCAAAAAAACAGAAAATAACAAATGCTGGAGAGGCTGTGGGGAGACTGGAATTCTTACGCATTGCTGGTGGGAACACAAAATGGTACAATCATTTTGGGAAACGATATGGTGCTTCCTCAGAAAGCTAGAAATAGAAATACTACATGATCCGGAAATTCTACTCCTAGGACTATATCCTAGAGAAATAAGAGCCGTCACCCAAATAGACAGATGCATGCTCATGTTCACTGCAGCTTTGTTCACGATACCAAGATGGAAACAACCTAGATGCCCATCAACAGATGAATGGATAAACAAACTATGGTACATACACACAACTGGAGCACTACCCAAGGATAAAGAACAATGATGAATCTGCAAAGCATCTCACAACATGAATGAATTTGTAGGGCATTATCGACTCGAAGGCACTGGGTTATGCTGAGTGAAATAAGTCAACTGCAAAAGGACAAAATTGTATGAGACCACTACTGTAAAAACTCATGATTAGGTTTACACACAAAAAGAAACAATCATTGATGGTTACAAGGGAGGGGAGGGGTGGGGATGGGAAAACACTAAATAGACAATAGATCAGTGGTAACTCTGGTGAAGGGTAAGACAGTACACAATGCTAGGAAAGCCAGAAAAACTTGTCCAAGACAAGGTCATGGGAACTCCACAGATACATCTAAACTCCCTGAGGGACCAAATTACTGGGCTGAGGGCTGTGGGGACCATGATCTCGGGAACATCTAGCTCAACCGGTATAACATAGTTTATAAAGAAAATGTTCTACATTCTACTTTGGTGAGTAGTGTCTGGGGTCTTAAAAGCCTGTGAGCAGCCACCTGAGATACTCCACTGGTCCCACCCCTTCGAAAGCAAGGGAGAATGAAGAAAACTAAAGACACAAGGGAAAGCTCAGTCCAAAGAACTAATGGATCACATCTACCACAGCCTCCACCAGACTGGGTCCAGTACAACTAGATTGTACGGGCTACCACCTCTGACTGCTTGACAGAGATCACAAGAAAGGGTCCCTGACAGAGCTGGGAGAAAATGTGTAACAAAATTCTAACTCAAAAAAAAAAAGACCAGACTTACTGGTCTGACAGAGACTGGAGGCACCTCCAGAGTATGGCCCCTACATACCCTTTTAGCTCAGTAATGAACCCACTCCTCAGGTTCACCCTTCAGCCAAAGATTAGACAGGCCCATAAAACAAAACAAGACTAAAATGGCATAGCAACCCAGGGACAAGGATGAGAAGGCAGGAGGGGACAGGAAAGCTGGTAATAGGGAACCCAAGGTCGAGAAGGGAGACTACTGACATGTCATGGGGTTGGTAACCAATGTCATAAAACAATATGTGTACTAACTGTTCAATGAGAAGCTAGTTCGTTCTGAAAACCTTCATCTAAAGTACAATAACAAAATAAATAAATAAAATACATTCTATAGCAAAAATAAATAAATAAAAAGAATATACCTCAGCCTCTAAACTTATTTCTTTTGGCCAAAACAAGGCATTCTACTTGCAGCCCTTGTTTGTTTTATTTTTCTTATCACATCCAGGAAAACACACACCTAGACAGTTCTAGTGACATAGGCCTCAAAACAGCACCTTACAATTCCACAAAACCATTAAGGTTCCATTTGTGGTATTTCCTCCCCCTGCTAACCCTACCTGACCTCACCTCTCCCCCTACCCCCCCACACCTACAAGTCTAAACTTTTGAGAATTCTGAGGAAGGAAATAAAGATCTAAACAGAAACTTGAAAGAAACTCAAAGCATTCAGATATAGACAGGGGTGAGAAATCTGTCCCATGACCTTTACTGAAAGTTTCAAGATAAGGAAATTAAGCAATTAAGCCACCCTTACGTCACAGAAACCTCTTGAAGGCTAGACTATGGGTTACTTTGCATATGAAGCCTCAGGTCCTTGTCCCTGAAGAGCTCTCTCACTGCTAAGCCTATGCGGAGTGTAGGAGCAGTCTGATTATTAGCAGGAGAGGGGTAAGCAGAGAAGGGGAGAGAGGAATGCCTTCACAGCTCCTGGAAACCTCAGAGTGGAGAGAATACACTTCAGAGCAGCTAGAGAGAGCCTGTGCACAATCTCAGGATCCATTTGTACCCTAGACTCAGGCTGCTTAAAGGGAGAAGGCCTCTTGGTGTCCCATGCCCAAAAGGCACCCCAGAGAACCCCCAAAGTGCACAAGACCCATCTTTCCACTTTTAGAGTTAATAATCTGGGATTTTGTAGGCATTCCTTTTCTCTACTGCAGACAGCCCATTCCATGTTTGTTTTATTACAGGGGTAGCAAACTCAAAAGTCCTAAATAAACCAGTAAAGGAGGCTGGGTGTGAGAAAAATGATGTAACTTGGATTCTTCTGACACAGAAACACTACAGAGTAAACACAAAAGACTTCATTTCCTCAAAGGAATACGCTCTTTCCCATTTTCTTGGAACAAGGGCCTCTCAACCTATCATTTGCTATCTTATTTTGGATAAAGACAAACGTAGGAAGAAAGATCTCCTACTGTTCAAGTGCGATGATACCCTGGTCTCAATGGCGGGGAGACTTTAGGCAGCGGTAGAGACCAGAGAGTTGTGGTGCACCACCCTTCTCTAAAGAGGAGGCTGCTCTAGTACTGTGTTCAAGAATTCTTGGGGCAGAATATTGGAAATCTCCCAATTTCCAACACTGGTTCGGTTTTCATTTTTTTAACCTATGCTGGCCCGATAAAACATGCTTGTACATTGGAGGTAGCTCACTCCCTTAGTTGTATAACCAGGACAACTCCTGCATGTGTAGCTCTGCTACCTGCTAAAGGTAGTGTGGAAGAGAACAGAGGCTGTAAATAATGTAACCTTCAAATCAGACAGATATGAGTTGGAGTCCTGGATCTACTTTACTAGCTACAGGACCTCAGGCAAACTACAAACTTCTAGAAGCCACAATTCCCATCTGCAAGGTGGGCTAATAATACCATTCAGAGATTTGTAAGAATTTAAAACATGGGTATGTGAAGCCTACAGTCAACTCCTAACCACTGTTAAATTTCCTTCCCCTACATACCTAGAGAAATGACTTACAGCAAGTCTTAGCTTCTTCAGATGTCGATGTTGCCATCTGTTTAAAAAAAAAAAAAGCCAACCTCTAGCATGGGGGCTCCACCTCACAGGATGGGATGAGGGGATGCAGATGAAAGCCGAATGCTGTACAAATGTAAAATCTTATGTCTTGATTGCTAACACCCTTTCATTTCTAGGCCAAAAAAGGAAGAATTTGCTTTTCTAATGTGTTTATAGAAACCCTGGTAGCATAGTGGTTATCTGTTACAGCTGTTAACCAAAAGATCTGCAGTTCAAATCCACCAGGCACTCCTTGGAAACTCTATGGGGCAGTTCTACTCTCTCCTATAGACCTTCAGTAACATGAAGCAAGACAAGTCGGTGTAACATTTGTGGTAGCTGCTTAAAATGGTTATTAGCAATCAAGTCTCCAAACAGTCCAAATCTACCACCCCGCCACGGAGGAGCATAAGCATCAGGTCACTGCCTGGTCACTTAAGGGCCAGGCAAGCTTCTTTTCTGCCTTACATGCTCTTGTTTTAAGGAACTAGTAAGGAAACTGAGTTTGAAAATGAAATCACTGAACAGTTAAATTCTTCTTTTATTAATGCAAAGAAACTGAACCACAAGCCAAACAATTTCACTTAAGCACCATCATGAATTCACTATATTATCTTTTCCAACTCCAAGGAGGTTTGTGTTGGTCTCTCATTTTCCCAGGCAATGTAGTGTGAAACTGGGACCTGCTCTGGCATTTCCTCAACTGAATCTGACTAAAAACGTCTTTACCACTTCTTTGACACTAGCGAATCTACACAGGCAAGGTCTAGGGAGTCATTTGAAATTTAACTTTGAACTCTCCTAGATGTAATTTATTTGTTTTCTCTTAAAATCGATTGCACTGAAGCCTCTGAGAAATGTAGGTTTATCTTTTAGAAGTATGCCTCTCCTCCGTCCCTCTACTGAAATTCAACAGCTACCTCTTGGAATCATCACTTTTCCAAATTATTAATCAAGCATGACAGAATGAGTAGGAAGTATACTATAAATCAGGAAGGAGAGAAAGAAGTTGGATGAAAATATATACACCCCACCCCTGGTCCCAGCTAAGACAGGGCTAGAACCATACATCCGTTTTTTCTTAACCTCAATACAGTCCCTCACCCAGGCCATTTCCTGGGCTTCTTTCTTTCCCCCCTCAGAATCTCCTTGAAGACAAACAGCCACGGTCCTGTTCCCCATCTTGGCACTCCAGATAACCTTTATCTCATTAACTGCCTCAGGCATGGTAAATTCTCTGCACCTGGGAGAAGAGCTAACATGCTAATGAACAAAAATGGCTAACTTCCTCTTGCGCAGAGAATCGAACCAGAGTCTTGAAAACGCTCGCTCGGTCTAAAATGCTCTGCGCCTGAGCATGGCGCCATTTTGTATTTTGAAACTGCTCCTCGGTATATAAAAAGCCTGACAAGCTGCCTGTGAGGCAGTCTTGCAGCACTTAGGTCTTGCTTGGCCAGCCAGTTAAAGTTGACTTTAGTTCTCCCTAACTCGATCTGATCTCTGTCTTTCTGGCCCTGATGCAGTCACGCCGAGCAGAACCTGAAGTTCCCGGCAACACAGCAAGCAGAGTCCTTGTAAAGGATAAAAATGGTGTGAACACTATGTAGAATGTATAGGAATCAGTTCTGTGCTAAACATTTCAGACATGTTGTAATCCCTGCAACAAACGAGGTAAAAACATGAAAAAGGCAACACAGAGATAAGATCTCTTTCAAGCAATAAATAGACCTACAGTACTTTAAGCTTTGCTTTTATAAACTTTTTATTGATGCACACAATATACCCAGAAGAATACACAAGTACTAAATGTACACGAGTGTTCAGTATGCTGAGCTTTCTTTTTTGATGAGCATAACTTGGCAGGGATGTGGGCAGTGCTGAAAAGTTGCTAACACATTTTACACAACCCGCCTGGATTGACAGAGACTTGGCCCCCAGGCCTTGCTAATGCCCTTTGTGTAAAAAAAGCTGACCCAGCATCTACCTGCATCAACTTGATCCAGTGAAAGCTTTATCTCACTTAGCAAACACCCCATGCCTTCCAATCAAAATAAAGTGGCACCCCCAAGAGGGAAGAGAAGACGACTTTTCATGACTGCAGTCTGCAAAGGCAGTCTTGACACACATTTTACAAAGAGTCAGGGGGTGTGGTGCTTTCCATACTCCCCTCCGGGTTTACAAAAAGCTCCACAGGTCTTGTTTTGTTACTTTGCATTAAGGAAAATGTCAAACACATACCAAAGTAGAAACGGTAGTATAATGACTTCCACACCCATTACCCAGCTTCAACAATTAACAACTCGTAGCCAGCTTCTTTTTGCCCTTTCCCCTCCCCACTACCCTGCTACCAGCACCCTCCAAGAGGATAATTTTGAAGCAAATCCCCCACCGACATTTCAACTGAAGTCTGAATCTCTAGAAGTTTTTTTTAAAAAAAAAACATAATCACGATACATTACCATAACTAACAACGAATATCCTTACTACCAAAAAAAAAAAAAAACTATTGCTGTCAAATCGATTCTGACTCATAGCGACCCAATAGCCAGTAAAAATTTCTACCGTCTCAATTTAAAAAAAAAAAAAAGTTTTTAATCAAATCACGTTCCAACCAAGGCCCACACAAAGCATTGTGGAATTATGTCCATTACAGGCTTTTAAACTGCAGGTTCCACTTTTTCTGTGATTCTCATGCCAGCTACGCTGATTGATGCCCTGGGATTTTCCCAGTAATTCTAATTCTGAGGATCCAAAGACATTCCGGTCTTGGAGGCTGTCAACTGTATAAATTAAAGATGTGTTTGCAATTAAAGAAGTTTTTTTTTTTTTTTTACTTGACAAGAACCGATTAGCAATCCTGAGAGCTACTCATTCGTGTCTTTTGAAATTCTGATCACTGGGGGTTTATCTCCTGGATTTGAGCAACGCCCCCACATACCCGTGTCTTCTGCACAAGCTTGAGATCCAGCAGGCGCGTTTCCTCCCAGAGGTGACTTCCTCCGCAGGCCGGGTCCGCGCGGTCGCCTCTGGAATGCGGGGGAGCGGCCCCTGCTGCCACTTCCCGAAGCCACCTGCCCAGGTGAGAAAAGTAGATTCAGTCACCGAGTTCCGGAGGGCGGTCCCCCTGGCTAGAAGGAATTTCAGCCAACCAGGCTGATCGTCGAGGAAACAGCCAGGACGCCACGGCCCCTGAGCGCAAACAGCCCAGCAAAGTCCTGGGGCTTATTCCTGCCACGGGGCGCGGGGGGCCGCGGTCCCCAACGCCCGAGGCCCAGAGAGGGGACGCAAAACCGGACCCAACGAACGCCAAGTATGTGTAAATGATTGTATACACACACCTCTGCGTGCCAGGAAGGAAAGTTAAAATTTTTATACCCCTATTTCTGTAACATCACCTGTTTTATAATGTTTTAAAACCGTCTTAACCTGGAAACTGAGGGCGAGAGAGTCTGGGTGTCTGTATACGCTAGCCCGTGCCACCAGGTTCCAGCCCTCGTCCCCAGCACCCGACAGAGCCCGGGCGCTCAGGCTAAGCGGCAACCCCCCAGTCCGACGCTTGAAGACCCCTGCCCCAGCTCCCGGGACCCTTAAGAAGCAGAGGAACCCAGAACCTAAGTTCCCGTAAGGGAAATTCCTCTCCTTTCCCGACGTCTCGGGCGTCCAGCCGAGGAAGCCCGGAGGGGCGCGGGTGGCGGTTAACGAGCCCGACCCCGTGCGGGGAAGCCGGCGGCGTGCACGCCTGGTGCTCTCCACCCGCGCCCTGGCGCCCGGCGCTCACCCGAGGGAGGCGCGCGACTTCGGCTCAAGCCCCCGCGCTGGACGCTCGACTAGATCGCAGCGAGGTCGCCGGTCCGGCACCTGCCGCGCCCGGCCGCCGGCGACTGCCTGAGGGAGGGGCGGGAGCCCTGCCGCCCGCCGGGCTCCGCCCCGCCCGCTCCAGGGAGGAGGCGCGGGGATGCGCAAGACGGCACCCGAGAACCCGCGGCGACCCCGCCGCAGCTCTGCCCGCTCCCGACCAGGAAGTGCCGCGTACGCGCCGGGCAGCCCTCGAGCGCGCACGCCCCGTCGCGACCCAAGGGAGAGATGAGCGGGAGGGCGCCGCCTACCGGCGGGGCGGCGAAAATCGACGGAAGCCGCCGGCCCTGGCCGGCGGGAAAGGGACGAGGGCGGGCTTGAGGGATGCCCTGGGGCTGCTGGGTGGAGTGGGAGCCTCTGGGCGCTTAGTGGGACCCTGTCCCCCGCCCCAACTTGTGCCAGGCCCTGAGGACCCAGCCCCAACCCAAGAAACTCACCATCTCTTCAGGTAGGGCGGGCAGGGGGACTCTTGTTCTCCAATAGCCGCAGATTTAGATTTTTGGCGTTTGTCTCCAGATGAAGGTTTACATAAGGTGACAGACTTAAAATTTGAATGTCACTAAGCAACCCCTAGAGCGCACTATGAATTCAGATTTTTTAAATAAGCTCTGGTCTTGCAAATAGCACACATATTGCATTCGTTTTGTGCCAACAATACTAATTTGTTATATTAAGCTCCTTTACCAAATATTTGTTGAGTACTTAACGATTTGCCAGTTATTTAAACATTTAAAATATAGCACAATTTCCTCCTCCTCTCCTTTCTTGTAGAGCCTAAGATTAGAGGAGTGGCCTGGGGCTCTCTTAACCTCCCACAAAGCCTGGACTGGCTCACAGCTGCAGGAAGGTGCAGTAAAAACGCTTATAGAAGAAAGTGTAGGCTGCTAAGAGAACGGAAGAGCGGCTCTATTCAGCCTGGGGAGGTAAGAGAGGACTTTGTAGGGCAGGGGGAGCCTAGCTGAGTCTTGAAGGACTATGGGATTCACCAGGAAATGAGGTGTTTCGGCCAAGATTCCACTGTGGACAAAGTCAGAAGCAGAAAGCCAGGTAGAGAGAGCACTTTCTGATAGAGGAATGGCAAGTGAGTCAGTACAGCTGAGAGGGAAAGGATGGAAGTTGAGTTAGAGCAAGGGGTGTGGTGGCCATATGAGACCCCTAACAAAAATAAGGAAACCCTGGTGGCATAGTGGTTAAGTGCTATGGCTCTTAACCAAGAGTTTGGCAGTTCAAATCCACCAGGCGCTCCTTGGAAACTCTATGGGGCAGTTCTCTGTCCTACAGGGTCGCTATGAGTCGGAATTGACTCGACAGCAGTGGGTGGGTTAACAAAAATAACAGTCAACTTTACGGCAGCTGTCTTAGGCTGGGTTCTCTAAAGAAGCAAAACCAATTAAGTGTCTATATGAAATATAGAGAGAGATTTATATCAAGGAAATAGCTCATGCAGTTGTAGAGGCTGGAAAGTCTCAAGTCTGTGGGTCAAGCTGGAGGCTTCTCCTGACTCACGTAACTGTGGAGGCCAACAAATTCCGAGACTGACAGGTAATCTGCTAGCTTAAGTCCCAAGAACCAGAGGTCAGATGAACAGGAGTCAGCTGCAGGATCCAGAGCAAGCAAAAGCCTAGGAGCCATGCCAGAAAGTCCACCTATATTGGATGCAGGCCACGCCCCCAAGGAAACTCCCTTTTAACTGATTGGCTACTCGCAGCAGATCCCATCATGGAGGTGATCACTTTATATCAGATCTTATCATGAAAGTGATTACATCATTATAGGACTGCGAAACTACATCGTAACTGCCAAATGACTGAGAATCATGGCCCACCCAAGTTGACACACAACCTTAACGATCACAGCAACTAACAATACCTATGGAGTATAGGTCCCTGGGTGACACAAACGGTTTGCACTCATCTATTAACCTCAAAAGAAGCCCTGGTGGTGCAAAAGGTTAAGTAGTTGGCTGCTAACTGAAAGGTTGGCAGTTTGAACCCACACAGTAGCTCTGCAGGAGAAAGACCTGGCACCCTACTTTAAAGATTATAGCCTTGAAAACCCTGTGGAGCAGCCCTACCCTGTAACACATGGGGTCACCAAAAGTCAGAATCAACAGGTTTGGTTTGGTTTTTATCTGTGGAGTGTATAGTAGTAACAGGGGCTGGACTTGAATCACTTCAAGCTAGCTGCACATCAACTCTACAAGGTAGAGTCATTATCCCTCTTTACAGAAGAGGAAAATGAGGCTCAGGAAGGAGAAGCACCTTGCTAGTGACAGGACTGGGACGAAGTGACTCTGGGGAGCCAGACTGCCCTCCTAATGCCTCTCTCCAGCTCAATCCAGGAGCTTGAATTCGTCTTCAGCTGTCCCCAGCATCCCTAAGCATTGCCTAGTGCCCACTGCTCTCACTCCTTTCTCAAAGCCTGTGTCAACAACTTCCCTGTCTTAGTAATCTAGTGCTGCTATAACAGAAATACCACGAATGAATGGCTTTAACAAACAGAAATTTATTCTCTCACAGTTTAGGAGGCTAGAAGTCCAAATTCAGGGCTCCAGCCCTAGCGGAAGGCTTTCTCTCTCTGTTGGCTCTGGGGGAAGGTCCTTGTCTCCTTTCAACATCTGTGGGCCTGGTGTTCCTTGGAGATCTCCATGTGTCTTGGTATTAGTCTTCCCCTAGGTCTAGGAGATTCTCAGCACAGAGACCCTGGGTCCGAAGGACATGAGCTGCTCCCAGCTCTTCTTTCTTGGCCCCTCTCTCTCTGTTCGCTTCTCTCTCCTTTTATCTCTTATAAAAGATGTGACTCCAGCAAAGGTGTGACTTGAGTAAGGGTGTGACTCAAGATACACCCCACACAAATCCTGCCTCATTAACATAGAGAGGTTTAGGATTTGCAACACATAATTACACAATACAACAAAATAGAGGACAATTACACAATACTGGGAATTATGGCCTAGCCAAGTTGACACATATTTTGGGGTGACACAATTCAATTCATGACATGCCCTCAGACCCTTCCTGTCTCAGGAAGATTTGGAAGCGAGAGGTGTGCACACTAGACTCCCTCCCAAGGGGACCCTGTCTCCAGTTTCTGTGACAGAGACTGACAATCAATCAGTCTTAGAAGAAATGCAACCAGAATGCTTCTTAGAAGCAAGGATGGCAAGGTTTTTCACATACTTGGGACTGCTGTGTGAAAGACTGAGGGACTGTGACAGGGACCTCTGGTTTGTCCCCAATATCCATTCTCTCCCTTTTTTTTTTAATCTACTCTACCAAAACTTCAACTCATTTTTAATAAGAACTCCAATTTGAAGTTTGTATTTTTGTAGGCTTGTATAAAAAAAACTTTTTTTTTTATTTTTAATTGCCAAACAAGATATTTTAATGGTCCAGAAACATGCTTTTGTTGAAACTACAACATATTCCTCTATTTTGAATAGCATTAACAATATTATTCACTTAGGTTTTCAACTTATAAAATAATACATGCTTTCAATCAGTACAGATTTTTTAAGTAAAATATAAAATGACATAACATAATTTATTCCACCACCCATCTGTCAGGCTGAAGAACTGATGCATTCAAATTGTGGTATTGGTGAAGAATATTGAATATACCATCTACTACTAGAAGAACAATCAAATCAGTCTTAGAAGAAATGCAACCAGAATGCTTCTTAGAATTGAGAGTGGCCAGACTTTGGTTTGCTTACTTTGGACTCTGTGATTCATAGGCTGATTTTTCAGAAGTAGGTTGCTAGGCCTTTCTTCCTAGTCTTTCTTAGTCTGGAAGTGCTGCTAAAACCTGTTTAGTATTACAGCAACACACAAGCCTCTACTGACAAAAGGGTGGTTCCTGCACATGAAGAGTATTGGCTCGGAATGGAACCCAGGTCTCTTGCATGGAAGGCAAGAATTCTACCACTGAGCCACCACTGCCCTCATTGTTTCTTCTTAGTTTTTAAAGTGTGGCTACTAGACAATGTAAAATGACATATGTAGCTTGTGTTATACTTAATTGGACAGTGGTGCTCTAGGGGTTCCTCCATTGCAATAATGGCTCAGACAAGACAGGGGAGGCAGTATGGCTCCACAAACAAGTGACTTATTTATGTTGGTTGTGAACGTGAACGTGATGAGGGAAGAGCAATAAGCAGAGGTGGTATGCTGCATTCCCCTTGTCCACAATCAAACCTTTCCCTACGTGGCGCTTTATTGTCTGCCTATGCAAGCACCTCCTGTACTCCACCCCGGTCCCCCCATCTTTCCTGCTGTCAAAACCACACAGTCTGTTCCTCTTTCTCATTCCTGCTTCCCAGGGATGGATTACCCAATAAGCAAGGTACACACGGGTTTACTTGTGCTTACTTACTAATCTGTAGTGCACCATTCACCTGTTTTCGCCACATCAAAGCTGTGAAATTGTTCACTACAGATTAGGGAGTAAACACAATTAAGCCTGTGTGTCCCTTGCTTACTGGCTAATCCTCCCCTGTGTGCTTCCCCAAGTATTTTGCTCACCAAGTCATGTTTATTCTATTCTATTGATTTCATATGTATACTCTTTACCAAGAGAACATAACATTCAACATACCCAAAAATGTTTGCTTCAAAATAAAACAAGAGTAGGAGTTGATGAAACAATTGTAGAAGCTGGATAATGGGAACATCATTATACTATTTGGTTAACCTTTGTATATAATTGAAATTTTCCTTAATAAGAAGTTAAAAACAAATTCCCAAATATACCTAATTAATCCAGAACCTCTTTTCCCTCTTTAAACAAAAAACAAAAAAAACCAGTGCAAAAAACAAACAAAAAAAACCCTCTTTAAATATAACAAATTTCCTCTTGGTTACTACCCCTCTGTATGAACAGGAAGTAAGCAACCACGATACACTGTACAATAAGGAAAAGAGAGAGCTTTCCATTTGGGTAGGAGGACAGGCTGAGTTTATGTTAGGCAGGGGATTCACAACTTGAGAGTCTCTTGTTTATTTCTTTCTATAGAAAAGATTTCACACAAAGTCCAAACTCCATGGTTATTGCTTTGGGCCACAGGAACCTGACCTTATCAGTAACAGGTGTCTCAACATCTGCTGTTTAAAGGATGCGGACATAGTTCTGAAACCAGGACACCAAGTGGAAAGCACTGATGAATTGAAATGTGTTCTTTCATTTTTCTTTTTGCAGTAGAACTCAAAGATTACCGTCAACCCTGGCACAAACGGTAAAGTTGCTCCTCTGGGGTCAGACTCTCTAGTTTCAAATCCCAGGTAACTTTAGAAAGAGTTATTTACCTATTTAAAGCCTCAGTAGTTTCTTTTTTTTTAATCTGTAAAATGGGAATGATAAGGTGTTATGGATTGAACTGTGTCCCCCCAAAATTTGTGTTGTAAATCCTAATGTCTCTGCCTGTGGTTATAATACCATTTAGAAATGAGTTATCTTTATTATGTTAATTAACAGGATTGGCGTAGGGTATGTCTTGAGTCAGTCGTCAGTCTCTTTTGAGATATATCAAAAAACCAAACCCACTGGAGTCGATTCGATTCCGACTCATAGCGACCCTAGAAGGCAGAGTAGAACTGCCCCATAGAGTTTCCAAGGAATGCCTGATGGATTTGAACTGCCGACCTTTTGGTTAGCAGCCATAGCACTTAACCACTGCACCACCAGGGTTTCCCTTTTGAAATATAAAGGAGATTAAACAAGCAAGGGAGCAAGCAGAGATGGGGGAAGATGGATGCCAAGACACACGGAGATTCCCAAGGAACCAGGAACGCAAGCTGAAGAGATAAGGACGTTCCTCCAGAGCTGACAGAGAGAGAAAACCTTCCTCTAGAGCCAGCTCCCTGAATTCAGACTTCTAGCCTCCTAAACTGTGAGAAAATAAACTTCTGTTTGTTAAAGCCATCCGCTTGAGGTATTTCTGTTATAGCTGCACTAGATAGCTAAGACAGAATTGGGTACTCTAAGACAGAGTGGGGTGCTACTCTAACAAATACCTACAATGTGGAGGTGGTTTTGGAATTGGGTAATGGGTGGAGGCTGGAAGAGTTTTAAGGTGCCTAATAGTAAAAAAAAAAAAAAAAAAAAAAAAAAATTTTAATAGTAAAGCCTAGATTGCCTTGAAGAGATTGTTGGTAGAATTTTGGATGTCAAAATACTGGTGAGGAAGTGAGGAGAGCTATAGATAAAGCCTCTACCGTCTCAGAGAATACATATTGCGCCAGCAACAGGATGTTGCTTGAAATGTGGACGTTAAACGTGCTTTTGGTGAGGCTTTAAAAGAAAATGAGCATGTGATCGGACAGTGGAGGAAGGGCGATGCTTCTTTATGCAGTGGCAAAGAATGTGTCTAAATTATGTTCAAATGTTTGGTGAAAGGTAAAACTTGTAAGCGATGAATTTGAATATCTGGCTGAGGAGATTTCTAAGCAAGATCTTAAAGGGGCCACGTGGTTTCTCCTTACCATTTATAGTAAAATTTGAGAGGGAGGAGATGGACTTAAAAATGAACTGTGCAAAATGAAAACAAAACTTAAAGATTTGGAAAATACTATCGTACAAACTAAGGACAGGTGTCCTGGAATTTTCACCAAGAATGTAGCTACACAATCTTTTGTTGAAGAGATTAAGCCTGTGACTGACATATCTAACTACCACAACAGAAAACCCATCAGCTTAGATTGAAGAAGACAGAGAAAGAACGAAAGGAAAGAAAGGTGTCTGCCTCTTGGAATTCTACAGGCAGGAAACAGGCCAAAAGAACTACCTACATCTGTTGTCCTCCAAGAAAAGAATAGGACCGTCCCTGGAGCAACTTGAAGATCAGCAGAACTGTCAGAAAGAGCACGGGAAGCACAGCTGCCTCAGTCTCAAAGGGTGGGGCAATAGTCTCTGGGGGTGTCAAAGGGCAGAGCCACGACCCCCTAGCTTTCAAAGGGTCAGATCTTCACCAACTCGGTTCCAGAGTGTGGATCTGCCATTCATTTTGGCCAAGAGGATGGGGTCGCTGCCCAAAGCTGAGGAGGTGGAGCTTCCATGCTCAAGGGCAGAAGAATGGGACTGCCAAGGGCAAAGGGGTGGGGTTGCCACTCAAATGGACTAGGAGAATGGGGCCACCGAAAGCCGAGGGAGCAGAGTTGCCATCCCAATGGGGCTGGAAGGCAGAGATGAAGCCCAGACCCAAGGGACCTCCACCCAGAATTCAGAGGATGTGATCAACACCCAGAGTCCAGAGGGCAGGGCCCTTGCCCAGATGGTACCAAAGAACAGAGGATTTTCTTCACGCTGTGAGAACTAAAAGAAATTGTTCTACTGTGTCTTGGACTTAGTGGTGTCAGTTATCCCTTCTTTCTCCAATTTCTCCCAATTGTAATGGAAGTGTTTACCTTGTGCCTGTTCCACCATTGTACCTTGGAAGCAGAAAACTTGTGTTATAGATTTCACAGGTTCACAGGTGAAGAGAAATTTTGCCCCAGGATGGAATATGCCTAAAGTCTCACCCATATTTGATTTAGATGATTCAGAAAATGATATTTTGGACTTGGAGTTGATTTAAAACTTTTGGGATGGTGCGATAGGCTGAATATGTTTTGTACATGGCAAGGACAAGATTTTTGGGTGGCCAAAGGGTGGAATGTTATGGATTGAATTGTGTCCCTCCAAAATATGTGTTGTAAACTCTAACCTCTATGCCTGTGGATATAATCCCATTTGGGAATGGGTTGTTTTTGTTATGGTAATGAGGTAGGATTAGTGTAGGGTGTGTCTTGAGTCAATCTCTTTCGAGATATAAAAGAGATTGAACAAGCAAGCTAGGAGGCAAAGATAGGGGGAGAGAGATGCCAAGACACATGAAGACTGCCCAGAAGCAGAAGCTGAAGAGACAAGGACAGAGCTGACAGAGAAAGAAAACCTTCCCCTAAAGCTGGTACCCTGAATTTGGACTTCTAGCCTTCTAAACTGTGAGAAAATAAATTTCTGTTCATTAAAACCATCCACTTGCGGTATTTCTGTTATAGCAGCATTAGATAACTAAGACATAAGGTGTATTGCAAAGGGTGTTTTAAGAATTAAACGAGATCATGTCTGAGAAATGCTTTGCACCATGTCTAGCCCAAAGGAAGGATCTTATAAATGTTAGCTATTATTTTTACATCAAACTCCTGTTTATTCTTAGTTGTTGGGCACTTTAGAGATTCTCTGGTTTCTGAAATCTTCTGGTTCCTAAATACAGCATGGAGAAATTTCCAATTTTCAAGTAATTAGACTGTGGGTTCTGAGCTCTTTGAGGACAGGGTCTGTGTATTCTTCATTTTTAATTCTCAGTGGGGAGTGGGATAGTAAATTATAATCTGAAGTTGGAGAAGTCAACAGGGACCAGATCACATGGGGTCTTTCAAGCCACGGGAAGGATTTAGAATTTTATTCTCAACACATGAAAAGCCGTTGAAGAGCTTTACATGGGGCACAAGATGATCATAAAAGATCCCCCCCAAAAATCTATGATATCTAGAATTTGCTTCAAATAATTTAAGAACACTGAGGGAAGTGGAAGGATGTACATGGAATAAAATTGGCATTTGTTTATAATTGTTGACACTGGATGATGGGTATGTGAGAGTTCATTATGCTCTTTGCTTTTGTGTATATATAAATTTTCCACAGTTAAAAAGAAAGAAAAGAACAAGAAGAAAAAAACCCTCTACCAGTCCAGTAAGTCTGGTCTTTTTTAGGAATTTGAGTTTTGTTCTACATTTTTCACCCGGTCTATTTAGGACCACCTATTTTTTTTATTGTGTCTCTGGTCAGAATGGTTGGTAGTGGTAGCCGGGCACCATCTAGTTCTTCTGGTCTCAGGATAGATGAGGCTGTGGTTCATTTGGGCTGTTACCATATTTTTATGCAAATGATGTGTGCCTTCTGCATTTGTTTGCTGGCTGTGCCCTCCCTCCATGAGGTCTGTTTGTAAACACACTATGCTAATTTTTTTTTACAGCAACATGTGGAAGAGGATTGGCATGGTGGTGCTCGTGAGGATGTCTCATGGGGGGAGGGCATGGCTGGCAAACAAACACAGAAGTCATGCATTATTTGCGTAAAAATATGGCAGTCCCGTAGACTAGTTTCTTCTGTGAATCTTTGGTTTCCTTCTTTCTCTTTTGCTCTAGACAAGTACAGACCAATAGTTGCATCTCAGATGACCATTCACAAGCTTTTAAGACTCCAGATGCTACTCACTGAACTAGGATGTAGGACATTATCTTTAGGAACTATGTTATGCCAGTTGACCAAGTTGTCCCACTAGACTGTGGTCCTAAGCCTTCAAACCCAGTAAACCAATCCTGCAAGGTATTTGGTTATATCTAGGAAGTATATGTAACTGTGTCCCTTATGTGCTTTATTACATATATGAATATATATACAGCACACACAAACATGTATATACATATGCCCACAGATACACTTATACGTGCTCACCTGTATTCTCACATGTGCCTTCTTATACATATGCATAAGTGCATACATATCTACCTATGTAACCACACATTTTTTGGTCATTAATTTCGTTGCTTATGCATATGCATATATGTTCCTCATACGCATGCAAAAGCTGGACAATGAATAAGACCAAAGAAGAATTGATGCCTTTGAATTATGATTTTGGTGAAGAATATTGAATATACCATGGACTGCCAGAAGAACAAACAAATCTCTCTTGGAAGAAGCACAGCCAGAACGCTCCTTAGAAATGAGGATGGCGAGACTTTGTCTCACATATTTTGAGCGTGTTATCACGAGGGACCAGTCGCTGGAGAAGGACATCATGCTTGGTAAAGTAAAGGGTCAGTGAAAAAGAGGAAAACCCTCAATGAGATGGATTGACACAGTGGCTACAATAATGGGCTCAAACACAGCAACCATTGTGAGAATGGCACAGCACCGGACAGTGTTTCATTCTGTTATACATAGGGTTGCTATGAGTCAGAATCGACTCAATGGCACCTACCAACAACTTTTGTTGCAAAACTGTATGTATGTGTTATAGCATTTACCAAAATCGTCCCTTATTCTTGTGTACTTCTTAGTGTCATCATTTACCTGGTCAAGTTGTCCAGACTTCATCCATATTGAGTACTGCCTTTCTCATCACCAAAAGTAACAAGTGTCTACTGTCTAAAAACTGGTTCCCCCTTCTTCTCCCTCCCAACCCTGGTAAACACCAAAGAACATTGCTTTCTGCATGTATATCTTTTTATAAAAGTGAAATCATACAATATTTGTCCTTTTGTGATAGATTTAGTTCACTCAGCATAATGTCCTCCAGTTTCTTCCAAGTTAAGTTTCAAGGATGGTTTTCTTTTCTTGTAAGGACATCAGCCATATTGGATTAAGGCCTACCCTACTCCAGTACGACCTCATGGTAAAATTACATCTACAAAGACCTATTTCCAAATAAGTTCACATGCTGAGATTTGGGGACAATTAGGACTTGAACTCATCTTTTCTGGGAACACAATTCAACCCATGAAATTCCTATACATTGTAAAAACTAGGATTTCAAATCCTGGGCCACACTTTTCATTGTTAGTTTTCTCAGTGTTTGGTGAATTTACTGATGCTTCCTCCTGAGTCTTAGGTGGTGTTTTTAATGACTGAGGCAGTAGAAGTTCATTTGTAGCACTGCCTCCATTTACAGTGCCCATTCATGGAGGCTAGCTCATTTTAATAACGAGGCAATCCAGGAAAACAGCCTGTAAACTCCTTGAGGGTAGAGTCTGGATCCATAGTTGTGTTGTCACAATACCTGGCACAGTGTTTAATACGCAGTAGGTGCTCAGAAAATAGCTGTTAAATAAAGGAAGAGAGGAAGACAGGAATGAATGATGAATTGAAAGAACTTTGAAGCTTTAGAAATGGTTAAATGAAACAATAAACAAAGGAGCAAGAAGAAGAAAATGAATGGAGAATGTGATAGGCAGAATAATGACTCTCCTGCCCCCCAAAGATGTTCATGTTCTAATCCCAGGAGCCTCTGAAGATGTTACCTTACATGGTTAAAGGATTTTAAAATGGGGAGATTATCCTGGATTATCTGGGTGGGCCTAGTGCTATCACAAAGTTCTTTAAAAGAGAAAGAAGGAAGCAGGAGAGTCAGAGTCAGAGGATATGTTGCATCGAAAGCAAAGTCAGAGCAATAAGAGTGTTGGTTTTGAAGATGGAAGGGGGCACAAGCCAAGGAATGTGGGTGGTCTCTGGAAGCTGGGAAAATCAAGAAAACAGGTTTCTCCCCAGAGCCTCCAGAAGGCATGCAGCCCTGCTGACACCTTGATTGTAGTCTGATGAGGTCCATTGCAGACTTCTGGCCTCCAGAACTGTATGATAATAAATTTCTGTTGTTTTAAGCCCCTAGGTTTGTGGTCATTTGTCACAGCAACAACAGGAAACTACTAAAGAGAGAGTTTGGACAGCCTTGCCTTAGTTTCATTGCAAGATAAGTTATGAAGCCATTAAGTTCAAGATCTAGGAGACTCTATTTAAAGTGATTGGGGTATGTTCCTAAAGCAAAGTCAAGACACAGGAGCTGTTAGGCAAGGACACTGCTGCTTCCAAGGCAGGCACCTTTAGCAAGGCAAAATTGAAAAAGGTTAAAATAGCACATAGCAATTTCTAGATGAAGGCAGGATTAGGCAGGTTTTAGAATCCAGGGCTCTCTGCATTCAAAACCCCACATTCTTTCTTCTACAAATTGGCTTTCATGAGTAAAATGGATATGTGGTGGCAGAAAAGGTAATTGTGAATAATGATGCCACAAGGCCTTGGAGAGTGTCCGTAACTGCCAGATGCAATTTAAATGGTATTATTTTTAAATGCTACTGTACTTCACAATCATATCAGTGTCTCAAAAAACTAATTGCTGAGGTTGCCTAGCAATTATATTTGCCAGGCACACCTGGTCCGTGGTGAGCAGGTAAATGATTCACACTCCAGAGACAATGTCCTCAAGCTTTCACCCATCCTGCCTTTTGTATGAACTTCTATCTTGCTCGGGTTTTCCAGTCCTACTCTGCTTGCCTTCATTTCAAAGTCCCTTCTTCATTCTTCTGTGTTTTTTTTGTTTTTTTTGTTTTTTTACCAGATAGCTCTATGTGCCATCAAATCTGCCTTATGTTCATTATCTTTGTTAAAGACCTTTTAATGATAAGCTGCTCTAGAATATCAGCTCTCACAATTTTTGGTCTCAGAACCCCTTTGCTACTCTTAATAACTGAGAACCCCAAAGAGCTTCTGTTTATGTAGGTTATATCTATCAACATTTACTGCATTATAAATTAAAACATAAAATTTAAAAATATTAATTAATTTAAAATGATAAAAGAAGTCACATGTTAACATAAATAACACATTTATATGAAAAATAACAATTTTTCAACACAAAAATATTTTTGTGAGAAAAATGGCACTATTTTACATTATAAAAAATCTCTTGATTCTCTGGCTTAATAGAAGTCAGCTGCATTCTCATCTATGCCTCTGCATTCAATCTGTTGCCATGTATCTCTGGAAAACTTCACCATATACTTGTACGAGAATGAGAGTAAAAGAGGCAATAACATCTTAGCATTACTGTGAAAATAATTTTGACCTTGAAGGTCTCTTTAAAAGGGAAAACCAGGAATTCCCAGACCACACTTTAGAGTTACTGCCATTTTTTGGTGGTATTTATTCCCTTGCATGGATCCATATTCCCATCTGGCAGCATTTTTTCTCCTGCGTGAAGGGCTTCCTTTTATATTTTTTGTAACGTGGGTCTGCTGGTAATGAATTCTTGCAGTTTCTGTGTGTCTGAAAAAGTATTTTGTCTTTGTTTTTGAAAGGTATTTTTGCTAGGGTAGAATTCTAGGTAGACATTTTTTTCTTCTAGTATTTTAATACTACAAGATTTGCTCCACTGTCTTCTCACTTGCATTGCTTCTGGCAAGAAATCTGCTGTCATCTTTGTCTCTGACCTCTATAGCTTGCTACTTTTAAGATTTCCTCTTTACCCTTGATTTTGACCAATTTGATTATGATGTGCCTTGGTGTAATTTTTTTCATATCTATTCAGAATCGACTCAACGGCAGTGGGTTTTTTTTTTATTGTGGTTAGGGTTCGTTGGGTTTTTTGGATCTGTGGGTTTAAACTTTTCATCAAATTTGGAAAAACTTGGTCATTATTTCTTCCAAGGTTATTTTAGTTTCACCCCATCTATCAGGAACTCTAATTACACATGTACTAAACTCTTGCAGTTGTCTTATAGCTCAGTGATGCTCTATTCATTTTTAAGGGCTTTTTATTTTGAATTACAGATTCACAGGAAGTCATAAAAATATAGAGTCCCTTGTATCCAATTTTACCCATGATGACATTTTACATCACTGCAGTGCAATATCAAATCCAGGGAACTGACATTGATATAATACTGACTATGAGTAAGACTTTTGGATTTATGAGTAAGACTATGACTCATTCATTTTGACCATTTTTATATACATTAATTTGTATACACGTATATGTATAGTTGTATGCCATTTTATCTATGCATGGACTCATGTCACCACCACTACAATAAAGATGCAGAACTGTTCAACCAACATGAAGGAAATCCATTGTCCTACCCCTTTCTATTTATCACCCCGATCACTAACCCCTGGCAACCACGAATCCATTCTTCATTTTTATAGCTTTGTCATTTTGAGAATATCATATAAATATGACTCAGAGAATATGTAACCTTTTGAGATTGATAATTTTTTCAGTAAGCCTTGCTCCCTTAATATCCATCTGGGCTGTTGTATATACCAATAATTTATTCCTTTGCAGAAACACTGGGTAGTATTCTATTGTATGGGTATACTGGAGTTTGTTTAACTGTTCACCAGTGAAATAACATTTAAGTTCTTTCCAGATATTTGCTATTACAAATAAAATTGCTATGAATGTTCATATACAGTTTTTTTTTTTGTGAATATATGTTTTCATTTTTCTGTGATAAATGCTCAAGAGTGGGATTGCTAGGTTTTATGCATGTTTAGTTTATAATAAATTGCCAAATAATTTTTCAGAATAGCTATATATCATTGTAAATTCTTACCACCAGTGTATGACAGATCCAGTTTCTATGCATCCTTGCCAGCATTTGCTATTAGCATTATTTTTTATTTTAGCTGTTCTAACAGGTATGAGGTGCTAGTACAGTGGTTAAGAGCTTGGCTGCTAATCAAAGGTTGGCAGTTCGATTCCACCAGTTGCTCATTGGAAACCCTATGGGGCAGTTCTACTCTGTCCTATAGGGTCACCATGAGTCAGAATTGACTCAATGGCAATGGGTTTGGTTTTCTTTGGTAGCAGGTATAAAGTATTATCTCATTGTGGTTTTGATTTTTATTTCCATAATGCCTAGTTATGCTGAACATCTTCTTATGTACTTCGTCTCTTTGGTGAAATTTATGTTCGCTTCTTTTGCCAAATTTCTAATTGGATAGTTTTTTCACTATCGAGCTTTGAGAATTCTTTATATATTCTAAATATGAGACCTTTGTCAGATATGTGGTTGCACATATTTTCTCCCAGTCTGTAGCTTGTCTTTCCATTCTCTAATAGAGTCTTTTGCAGCACAAAGGTTTTAATTTTTATTAACTCATCGAATTTTTTCTTTTACGTTTTATACCTTTGGTGTCATGTCTAAGAACTCTTTGTTCAGCCCTAGATTCCAAATATTTTTTCCAGTTTTCTTCTAAAAGGTTTGTAATTTTGCATTTAAATCCATGATCCATTTTGAATTAATTTTTGTATTATTAAGTCTAGGTTCTTTTTTTTTTTTTTTCTTTTGCTATGTACATCTGGAAACCCTGGTGGCATAGTAGTTAAGTGCTATGGCTGCTAACCTAAAGGTTGGTGGTTCAAATCTACCAGGAGCTCCTTGGAAACTCTATGGGGCAGTTCTACCCTATCCTATAGGGTCGCTATGAGTCGGAATCGACTTGACGGCAACTTTTTTTTTATGTACATCCAATTATTCTAGCACCATTTGCTGAAAAAAAAAAAAAAACCTACCCTTTCTTCATTGAATTGCCTTTGCCCTAAAATCAATCAGTTGGGCATATTCGTGTTAGTCTATGAGTCAACTTCAGAAATGATATCCCTGGTTCCTCCTCTTCTGAAACCAGCCTGAATTTCTGGCAGTTACCTGTCAATATACTGCTGCAGCCGTATTTGAATGATCTTCAGCAAAATTTTGCTTGCGTGTGATATTAATGATGTTGTTCTATAATTTCCGGATTCAGTTGGGTCACCTTTCTTGGGAACAGACACAAATACGGATCTCTTCCAGTCAGTTGGCCAGGAAGCTGTTTCCCATATTTCTTGGCCGAGATAAGTGAGCACCTCCAGCGCTGCATCCATTTGTTGAAACATCTCAATTGATATCATTGCTGATGTCAGATGGATCCTGGCTAAAACCAGAGAATACCAGAAGGATGTTTACCTGTGTTTTATTGACTATGCAAAGGCATTCGACTGTGTGGATCATAACAAATTATAGATAATATTGCAAAGAATGGGAATTCCCGGACACTTAATTGTGTCCATGAGGAACCTTTACATAGACCAAGGGGCAGTTGTTTCGATAGAACAAGGGTATACTGATTGATTTAGTCAGGAAATGTGTGTGTCAGGGTTGTATTCTTTTACCATATCTATTCAATCTATATGCTGAGCAAATAATCCAAGAAGCTGGACTCTGTGAAGAAGAACCTGGCATCAGGATTGGAGGAAGACTCATTAACAACCTGTGTTATGCAGATGACACAGCCTTGCTTGCTGAAAATGAAAAGGACTTGAAACACTTACTGATGAAGATCAAAGACCACAGCCTTCAGTATAGATTGCACCTCGATGTAAAGAAAACAAAATCACAACTGGACCAATGAGCAACATCATGATAAATGGAGAAAAGACTGAAGTTGTCAAGGGTTTCATTTTACTTGGATCCACAATCAACAGCCATGGAAGCAGCAGTCAAGAAATCAAGCAAACCGTTGCATTGGGTAAATCTGCTGCAAAGGACCTCTTTAAAGTGTTGAAAAGCAAAGATGTCACCTTGAAGACTAAGGTGCACCTGACCCAAGCCATGGTATTTTCAATCACATCATATGGATGTGAAAGCTGGGCAATGAATAAGGAAGACTGAAAAAGAATTGATGCCTTTGAATTGTAGTGTTGGTGAAGAATATTAAATATACCATAGACTGCCAAAAGAACAAACAAATCTGTCTTGGAAGAAGTACAACCAGAATGTTCCTTAGAAGCAAGAATGGCGAGACTGTGTCTTACATACTTTGGACATATTGTCAGGAGGGATCAGTCCCTGGAGAAGAACATCATGCTTGGCAGAGTACAGTGTCAGCGGAACAGAGGAAGACCCTCAACAAGGTGGATTGACACAGTGGCTGCAACAATGAGCTCAAGCATAACAACAATTGTAAGAATGGTGCAGGACCGGGCAGTGTTTCATTCTGTTGTGCATAGGGTCAGTATGAGTCGGAACCTGCTAGACGGCACCTAACAACAACAATGAATTGACTCAGTGGCAATTTTTTTTGTTTGTTTCTTTTGTTTTTTTAATTCTTAGTTTACTTTCTCCTTTTGGAGGATCACATCCCTTAGTAGCTTCCTGAGAAAAGGTGCCTGAGAAGTAAAATATTTTAAAAATTGAATGTCTGAAAATGTCTTTATTTACCTAACCACTTGGTGTATGTATAGGAATAAAACTCTAGGTTGGAAATCATTTTATCTCCTTATTTTAAAGACATTTTCTTCTGACTTCCATTGTGTTGCTCTCAAGAAATCTGATGTTGTCCTGGTTTCTGATCCTTTGTACATTACTAGTTTTTTCTTAATCCCCATTGTTTGGAAATTTCCCGAAGATTTTCCTTTGATTGCTGTCTGTCTATGGATTTTTCCAGCTTATTAATTTTTTTATTATGTTCCTGAATAGTCTTTCTAATTTCTTCACTTGCTTTATCTGTGTGTTCCTTGGCTTGTTCTGCGTATTGCCTTATTTCTTTCCTGATGTCTTGAAGGGTTCTGCGTATTAATCTTTTGTATTCTGCTTCTGGTAATTCCAGGAATACACTTTCATCTAGAAGATCCCTAGATTCTTTGTTTTGAGAGCTTGTTGAGGTGATCATGGTCTGTTTCTTTATGTGACTTGATATTGACTGTTGTCTCCGAGCCATCTCTAAGCTATTGTATTAGTTTATGCTTGCTTACTGTGTGGTAGCTTCTTGCTTTGTTTTGTTTGGATATGCCCAAATGGGTTGCTTGAGTGAACGAGCTTGATTATTTTCACCTTTGGAACTCTGTCGTCCTGTCCCCAGATGGCTAGAGTTGTTATCATGTATATCAGTCCAGGAGTCCATTCACTTTTCTTGTATGAATTCAGCTCAGGCGTCCAGGTAGCTGATCATCAAGTGTGTTGTACAGGTGCTGTCCTATAGTCTTAGAGGTGCAGGGGTGATTGGTGTATGTACCAGTATCTGATTGCAGGAGGGGGTCACGCTCTGAACAAGGCAAGGGGCTGAGAACTGACCCCCGAGTGTCTCTGAGGAAAGCGTGCCCTTGTTCCCTACAGCATGCAGGTGGGTGGATTCTGCAGACAGACCCTGGGCACCCAATGGTTTTGGTTGTAAGGACTGAGAGGTACCAGTTATCCTTGGACTCCTGTTGTGGGTGGCTGGGTGATGTGAGAGGAGCTACCAGTCCTTAGGCCCCTGATGTGGGTAGGTGAGGACCCTGCTTAATAGGCACAGCAAAGTCAAACATCAAACACCCATCTCTCCACCGCACAGCTAAAACAGTTGGAGTCTGTCAACAAGGGTCTATTCTCCTGAAATAGGCCCATACAGGTGCATGCAGAGGGGAAAGATGCTCAAAGTCCACGGACAGTTTATACCTGTACAGGAGCAGCTTCTGTCCTAAGCTCCCCCGGTTAGTGGAGCTAGTAGATTATCTTTTCCCCCAACTGCAAATCTTTTCCTTCTCCAAGGCTGGCAGGATGGCTCTAGACACTCAACAGGGCCTATCTCAGGCCCAGGGAATTCTGCCACTGAAGCTGGCTTGGGGGTGGGGGTGGGGGCTTGGTAAGATATACGCAAGTACTTAGCTTTTGCTGACAGCGCCATTCTTCTCGGGTTCCGGAGGTGTGAGTAGGCTGTGTGGCTGGCTGCTTCTCCTTGAGGAAACTGCGGCTGAATGCTAGTACCAGCCCACCACCACTGCTCCAGGAATGGTGCCTGAGGGCTCCCTGCGATTCAGGTCCAGTAACTCCTCTTCGCTTCTGAACTGTCTCTTCCTCCTCCTGCCCCTCTGTTCATTTTCTAAGCTTGCCTTTGATGCTCAGGGCCCCCAGCTTGTCATAAATATATTCAGTTCACTTGATTTTTGGGTCTTTGTTGTAAAGAGGGCTCACGGGAAGCATCTGTCTATTCTGCCATTTTGGCTCCGCCTCCCGAAGATTTTCCTTTGAATGTGCCTTTTTTGTGTGTTCTGTGTGCTGGCGCAAAATGACTGTTTCACACTGGTGTCCTTCAGGGCTGGGAAATTTTCTTGAATTATACCTCTGATAACCACCACTCCTTACCACTCTCCAAACTATTTTTTTCTGTTCTTTTTTTCAAGTGCTGTTATTTTGATGTTGAAGCCCCCAGATTTATCTTTAATTTTTATTACTTCTTCTCTACCATTTTACATTTATTTTTCCTTTCAGTCTACTTTTTGCAGAATCACTTGATTTTTGTTTTTTATAATAATTTTGTTGAATATTTACTTCTTTATTTTATGTTTTAAATTTCCTAGGTCTCATGTCTTTTTTGTTCTCTGCACTTTTTTTTTTATCATTTTCTTTTCGTGTTGCAATACCTTCTCTTAAATCTTTTCGGATATTAATTATGTTTTTTGGAGTTGTATTTTGCTTCCTGCATTAGCTATCTGGTCATCTTTAAGAGCAAGGCTCTAAAAAGCCTGTTTGACAGTGTGTGTAGATTTTAAAAAATTCTATGCTGGTATTTTTTCAAATCATTGCAAGCAGAGTATCTCTTGTTCCCCTCTCTAATACTGCTTACTTTGTTTTTTTTATTTCAGATTTATTGAGGTATAATTTATATATGGCAAAATTCACCCTTCTTAGGTACACAGCCCTGAGTTTTGACAGTCATGAAACCTTCATCACAGTCAAGATATAGGATATTATCATCACTCATAAACCTTTCTTCATGCTCCTTTGTAGTCAATCCCATCTCTCTTCCCCCATTTCCTGGCAACCACTGTTCTGATTTCTGCCCCTATACTTCTGCCTTTTCATAATACTTTTAAGATTTTTCTGTGTCCTCCCATGTATCAGTAGTTCTTTTCCTTTTATTGCCGAGTAGTATTCCATTGTATAGAATAAACTGTTTATCCATTACTATGTTAATGGATGTGTAGTTATTTCAAGTTTTTGGTTTTTTTTTAATAAAACTGCTATAAATATTTGTGTTAAGGTCTTTCTTTGGACATATGTTTTTATTTCTCTTGGGTTAAGTACCTGGCAGTGAGATTTCTGGGTCATACATGTAAGCATATGTTTAATGACAAACTTTTCCAAAATGACTATATCATGTAGCATCACCACCAGCAATGTATGAGAGTTCCAGTTGCACTCTATCCTCACCATCACTTGATACTGTCAGGTTTTGTTTGTTTTTTAAAATTTTAGCCATTTTAATAGGTGTAGTAGTATCACATTTTGGTCTCACTTTGCATTTATCTAAATGACTAATGATGTTGAGCATCTTTTCACGTGCCATTCATATATCTTCTTCGATAAACATCTACTCAAGTATTTGCTCATTTTGTAAGTCATTTGTCTCATTACTCAGTTATGAGAGTTCTTAGTCTGGATAAAAGTTTATGTGTTTTAATATAAAAGTCTGTCAGATATGTATTCTGAAAATATTTTCTCCCACTCTGTAGCTTGTATTTTCATTTTCTTAAAATTGTATTTTGAAGAGAAGTTAAAATGTTTAAATCAAGCCCAATTGTAAAAATGGCATAAGGGCAGTGTCTGACCTCTTCTAACTTTACAAGGAAGAAGGAGAATCAAGAACAGCCCAAGGTTGATTCCTATGAGGCTGAGGTCAGATATACCTCCTCTCTTCGCCATGTTTACCAACTCTGATACCAACCGTCCCTCCCACAGAACTCTCTACTTCTCTGCTGGGTTCAGTAATGCATTGTAATGGCCACACAGAACTCACAGAACATAATCATGATTATGGGGCTTATTAGGGAAGTAAAAGTTTACAATTCAGGCTCAGGAACATTCAAGGATACAGTTCTTCTTCCATCAGGACAGGCTTTTCCCAGCCCTGCTTGTAGGCACACCTCTCCCTGGCCCTCAGTCCCTGCCCAAAGGCACTCAGCTTTCTTGCTCCGGGGACTAGGAAGCCCACTGCACTATCTCCTACGTGTCTCTCCTGCCAGTCTTTCCTTTGGGTCTCTCCTTCATTGGTGGTGATGGGCTCTTTTTTTTTCCCGCCTCTGGGTTGGCTCATTTCAAGCCCAGCAGGATGGTAAAACTGACCAATTCCTTCGGTGGGTCACAATTACAGTCCCACCAATTGCTTGAGTGGGAGTTATAGGACTATGGCTAGAAAGGCTACACAAAAGTGATCCATCACTCCATACCAATTTATCAATTTTTCCTTTGATGGATGATGCTTTTGGTGTCAAGTCTAAGAAGACTTTGCCTATCCCTAGATCTTGCAACAATGGGCTCAAGCATAACAACAATTGTGAGAATGATGCAGGACCAGGCAGTGTTTTGTTCTGTTGTACATAGGGTCATTATGAGTCAGAACCAACTCAGTGGCATCTCACAACAACAACAATGTGGGGAAAATACTGAACGATACAGGAAGCATCAAAAGAAGATGGAAGGAATACACAGAGTCACTGTACCAAAAAGAATTGGTTGATGTCCAACCATTTCAGGAGGTAGCATATGATCAACAACAAATGGAAACAATGCTGGAAGTGCTCATTTGTCTATGCCAAGAAATTTGGAAGACAGCTTCCTGGCCAACCGACTGGAAGAGATCCGTATTTGTACCCATTCCAAAGAAAGGTGATTCAACAGAATGTGGAAATTATCAAACAATATCATTAATATCACACGAAAGTAAAATTTTGCCAAAGATAATTAAAAACTATTGCAGCAGTACCTTGACAGGGAACTGCCATAAATTCAAGCAGATTTAGAAGAGGACATGAAATGAGGGATATCATTGCTGGTATCAGATGGATCTTGGCTGAAAGCAGAGACTACCAGAAAGATGTTTACCTGTGTTTTATTGACTATGCAAAGGCATTTGACTGTGTGGATCATAACAAATTATGAGTAACATTGCTAAGAATGGGAATTCCGAACACTTAATTGTGCTCATGCAGAACCTGTACGTAGACAAAGAGGCAGTCATTCGAACAGAACAAGGGAATACTGAGTGGTTTAAAATCAGGAAAGATGTGTTATCAGGGTTGTATCTTTTCACCATACTTATTCGATCCATGTGCTGAGCTAATAATCCAAGAAGCCGGACTATATGAAGAAGAACATGGCATCAGGATGGGAGGAAGACTCCTTAACAACCTTCGATATCCAGATGACAAAAATCTTGTTTGCTGAAAGCAAAGAGAACTTGAAATGCTTACTGATGAGGATCAAAGACTACAGCCCTCTGTATGGATCGCATTTCAACATTAAAAAAAAAAAAAAACCTCGCTACCGAACCACTAAGCAACATCATGATAAGTGGAGAAAATATTTAAGTTGTAAAGCATTTCATTTTACTCTGATCCACAATCAATGCCCATGAAAGCAGCAGTCAACAAACTAAACAACATATTGCATTGGGCGAATCTGCTGCAAAAGACCTCTTTAAAGCCTTAAAAAGCCAAGTTGTCACTTTGAGGACTAAGGTGTGTCTGACTCAAGCCATGGTGTTTACTATCACCTCATATGTGTGCGAAAGCTGGGCAATGAATAAGGAAGTCCAAAGTTAATTGATGGCTTTGAATTACGGTGCTGGTGAGGAATATTGAATATACCATGGACTGCCAAAAGAACAAGCAATTCTGTCTTGGAAGAAGTACAGCCAGAATATCAATTAGGAGCAAGGATGGTGAGGCTTGTCTCACATACTTTGGATATGTTATCAGGAGGGTCCAGTCCCTGAAGAAGGCCATCATGCTTGGTAAAGTAGAGGGTCAGAGAAAAAGAGGAAGACTCTCAATGACATGGACTGACACAGTGGCTGCAACAATGGGCCCAGACATAGCAACGATTTTGAGGATGCTGCAGGACTACGCAGTGTTTTGCTCTCTTGTATATAGGGTTGCTATGAGTCAGAACCGACTTGACTGCACCCAACAACAATGACATAAACTTATTCAAAGCAAGGCATCCCATTCAATATTCCTTTTTCCGTGCAAACATTTCTGGAGAAGCAGAATGCTTCTGCTTATTATATTTCCAGAAAACTAAGCTAGTCACCAGTCTAGGAGGTGAGAGTTCAGATGCTTGACAGCCTTGATTTTTACTCTGCTCTAACCACGTCCACTTCTTCAGTTGCCCTTGGCTGATGGTGACATTTTTCACAGTTGCCTAATTCTGAATCACCTGTCCCATTCCAGTCCTCAGAATTCTATTGGCATTGAGGTTCTGCTGATTTCTTGCTGTTAACCTAAAGACAGATTTCTTCACACTTTCCCCATTCTGCCCCTTTTACAGGGCATTCATTCTGAAATGTTTTAGCACCCTGTCTTGTCATGTGGAATAATAATCTTTGATATTTATTTAAATTTCTTTTACTCCTATAGGTGCTTGGATATGTAATTAGCTGACTTGGAAATACAGAAAAGGACAGAACTGGTTAATATTGCCAGCAAATTGTTTCTAAACTTGCTCTGCTCAAAAAATGAAATGCCTGACTATTACGGTATTAAATGACAGGCAGCTCAACCCAATGGAGTGAAAAGACATACATCACACACACACACTTTTCAAGCATTCATGATATCAGTATATTAAGAAAATGCTCTTAAAATGGGGCAGCTCTCTATGGAGTGATGTGGAATGATTCTTCAAGACATATTGCTAAATGACAAAAAGTAAGAACAGAAGATGAAGTATGCGCTTTTTTGGCAAAAAGGTGAAAATAATCTTTATTTGTACTTTATTATTTGTGCCTAAAAAAAATAGAAGTATACCTATAGGGATGGAAGAAATGAAAGACTCTTGATTTCCTCTACTGTTTCTTCTGGGTGTGGCTCCAATGGTTATTCCATTTCCTCCATGTGTTTTCAGTTTGTCTCTCGACTTTGCTCTCTCTCTCTTACTCATATGCACCCATGTTCTCAATCTCACCCTAAATAAGTTTAAGTCTTTCTTGTCCTTAAGAAAAGGGGATTCTTTTGATCCTACTCTCTCCCTAGTTACTTATTAAGTCTTCACTTCTAGGCTAGGCATTTGAAAGATGTACTCGCTGTTCCCACTTTCTGTTGACTCTTGAACTCTCGCCATCTGGCTCTTCCCCAGGCTCTGATGAAACTGCTTTTGCAAGCACTACACTGACTTCCATCTTGCAAAACCCAGTGCACCTCCCTGCTGCATTTGACTCTACTATTAGCAGCCTTGTCCTTGACTCTCCCTTGCTCAGCTTCTTGACACTGTGTTCCTGGTTATCTTCTACCTGTTGAAGCTTTTTCTCCTCCTTCTCTACATGCTCTGAAATGGTGGTGTCTCCAGGGTCCAACCTTGGCTGGCTGCTCTTCCTTCATTGTTGTTGTTAGGTGCCATTGAGTTGGTTCCAACTCATCGCGACCCTATCCACAACAGAACAAAACACTGCCCGGTCCTGTGCCATCCTTACAATCGTTGTCATGCTCAAGCTCATTGTTGCAGCCACTGTGTCAATCCACCTCTTTGAGGGTCTTCCTCTTTTCCGCTGACCCTGTACTCTGCCAAGCATGATGTCCTTCTCCAGGGACTGATCCCCCCTGACAACATGTCCAAAGTATGTAAGACGCAGTCTCGCCATCCTTGCCTCTAAGGAGCATTCTGGCCGCACTTCTTCCAAGACAGCTTTGTTCGTTCTTTTGGCAGTCCATGGTATATTCAATATTCTTCACCAACACCACAATTCAAAGGCGTCAACTCTTCTTCGGTCTTCCTTATTCATTGTCCAGCTTTCACATGCATGTGATGCGATTGAAAATACCATGGCTTGGGTCAGGCGCACCTTAGTCTTCAGGGTGACATCTTTGCTCTTCAACACTTTGAAGAGGTCCTTTGCAGCAGATTTGCCCAATGCAATGCGTCTTTTGATTTCTTGGCTGCTGCTTCCGTGGCTGTTGATTGTGGATCCAAGTAAAATGAAACCCTTGACAACTTCAATCTTTTCTCCGTTTATCATGATGTTGCTCATTGGTCCAGTTGTGAGGATTTTTGTTTTCTTTATGTTGAGGTGTAATCCATACTGAAGGCTGTGGTCTTTGATCTTCATTAATAAGTGCTTCAACTCCTCTTCGCTTTCAGCAAGCAAGGTTGTGTCATCTACATAACGCAGGTTGTTAATGAGTCTTCCTCCAATCCTGATGCCCCTTCTTCTTCATGTAGTCCAGCTTCTCGGATTATTTGTTCAGCATACAGATTAAATAGGTATGGTGAAAGAATACAACCCTGATGCACACCTTTCCTGACTTTAAACCAATCAGTATCCCCTTGTTCTGTCCGAACTGCCTCTTGATCTAGGTAAAGGTTCTTCATGAGCACAATTAAGTGTTCTGGAATTCCCATTCTTCGCAGTGTTATCCATAGTTTGTTATGATCCACACAGTCAAATGCCTTTGCATAGTCAATAAAACACAGGTCGACATCCTTCTGGTATTCTCTGCTTTCAGCCAGGATCCATCTGACATCAGCAATGATATCCCTGGTTCCACGTCCTCTTCTGAAACCGGCCTGAATTTCTGGCAGTTCCCTGTCAATATCCTGCTGCAGCCGTTTTTGAATGATCTTCAGCAAAATTTTGCTTGCCTGTGATATTAATGATGTTGTTCTATAATTTCCACATTCGGTTGGATCACCTTTCTTGGGAATAAGCATACATATGGATCTCTTCCAGTCAGTTGGCCAGGAAGCTGTCTTCCATATTTCTTGGCATAGACAAATGAGCACCTCTAGCACTGCATCTGTTTGTTGAAACATCTCAATTGATATTCCATCAATTCCTGGAGCCTTGTTTTTCACCAATGCCTTCAGAGCAGCTTGGACTTCTTCCTTCAGTACCATCAGTTCCTGATCATATGCCACCTCTTGAAATGGTTGAACATCGACTAATGTTTTTTGGTATAATGACTCTGTATATTCCTTCCATCTTCTTTTGATGCTTCCTGTGTCATTTAATATTTTCGCCATAGAATCCTTCACTATTGCAACTCGAGGCTTGAATTTTTTTCTTCAGTTCTTTCAGCTTGAGAAACCGCGAGCATGTTCTTCCCTTTCAGCTTTACATCTCCAGCTCTTTGCACATGTCATTATAATACTTTACTTTGTCTTCTCTAGAGGCCCTTTGAAATCTTCTGTTCAGTTTTTTTACTTCATCAATTCTTCTTTTTGCTTTAGCTGCTCGACGCTCAAGAGCAAGTTTCAGAGTCTCCTCTGACACCCGTCTTGGTCTTTTCTTTCTTTCCTGTCTTTTCAGTGACCTCTTGCTTTCTTCATGGATGATGTCCTTGCACAACTCGTCTGGTCTGTGGTCACTAGTGTTCAATGTGTCAAATCTGTTCTTCAGATGGTCTCTAAATTCAGGTGGGATATACTCAAGGTCATATTTTGGCTCTTGTGGAGTTGCTCTGATTTTCCTCAGTTTCAGCTTGAGCTTGCATATGAGCAATTGATGGTCTGTTCCACAGTCGGCCCCTGGCCTTATTCTGACTGATGATATTGAGCTTTTCCATCTTCTCTTTCCACAGATGTAGTCAATCTGATTTCTGTGTGTTCCGTCTGGCGAGGTCCATGTGTATAGTCGCCGTTTATGTTGGTGAAAGAAGGTATTTGCAACAAAGAAGTCGTTGGTCTTGCAAAATTCTATCATTCGATCTCTGGCATTGTTTCTATCACCAAGGCCATATTGTCCAACTACTGATCCTTCTTCTTTGTTTCCAGCTTTCGCATTCCAATCGCCAGTAATTATCAATGCATCTTGAGTGCATGTTCGATCAATTTCAGACTGTAGCAGCTGATAAAAATCTTCTATTTCTTCATCTTTGGGCATAGTGGTTGGTGCGTGAATCTCAATAATAGTCGTATTAACTGGTCTTCTTTGTAGGTGTGTGGATATTATCCTATCACTGACAGCGTTGTACTTCAGGATAGATCTTGAAATGCTCTTTTTGACGATGAATGCAACACCATTCCTCTTGGAGTTGTCATTCCCAGCATAGTAGACTATATGATTCTCCAGTTCAAAATGGCCAATACCAGTCCATTTTGGCTCACTAGTGCCTAGGATAGCGATGTTTATGCATTCCATTTCATTTTTGACAATTTTCAATTTTCCTAGATTCATACTTCGTACGTTCCAGGTTCCGATTATTAATGGATGTTTGCAGCTGTTCCTTCTCATTTTGAGTTGTGCCACATCAGCAAATGAAGGTCCCGAAAGCTTTACTCCATCCACGTCATTAAGGCTGACTCTACTTTGAGGAGGCAGCTCTTCTCCAGTCATCTTTTGAGTGCCTTCCAACCTGGGGGGCTCATCTTCCAGCATTATATCAGACAATGTCCTGCTGCTATTCATAAGGTTTTTACTGGCTAATGCTTTTCAGAAGTAGACTGCCAGGTCCTTCTTCCTAGTCTGTCTTAGTCTGGAAGCTCAGCTGAAACCTGTCCTCCATGGGTGACCCTGCTGGTATCTGAATACCGGTGACATAGCTTCCAGCATCACAGCAACACACAAGCCCCCACAGTACGACAAACTGACAGACACCAGCTGATAACTGATCTGATAACTCCGAAATTTAGGGCTTCAACTCTCCTTTTTCCCAAACTTCATTCTTAGATCAATGGCCTGCTGGACATTTCATCTGAATGTTCCATCTCAAACATAACATGTTCAAAATAAAACCGTCTTGCCCTACCTTCCAAACCATGTGCTCTTCTAAATCCCTACTGTTTTCTTTTGGTTTATTGAGTTGTTCAGGCCAGAAATCTGGAATCATCCTAGACTCTATCCTCTCTCTCTCCTATACAATCCATATTTGCATCCTTTAACTTCTTAGTCATTCTCGTATCTTATTGTTGTTGTTAGTTGACATCGAGATTCTGACTCATGGCAACCCCATGTGACAGAGTAGAATGGCTCCATAGGTTTTTCAAGGCTGTGACCTTTCAGTAGCAGATCTCTAGGCCTGTCTTCTGAGGCACCTCTGGGTGGGTTCAAATCACTAAACTTTTGGTTAGTAGTTGAGTGCTTAACTGCTTGCACCACCTAGGGACTCCCATCTACCCTATCTTAATACTTCATACCACCACCCTCATCCAGGCCAGAGATTATAAAGGCTTAAGCTAACTGTGAAGCAGAAAGGCAATGTCTAGACTTCTTTTAAATACTTCAGTAAGTGAAAGGGCGTTTTGATACAGAGTGATTATATTTAGTGACTGATTATATGAGAGGACTGAGGATGACTGAGTTTCTAGCTGGGTTGATCGTGACTTGAGTTCAGTAAGGGAACTAGCCCCACAGGGATGGAGAGTAAAATTCCATTTTGGATATGTTGATGTTGAGGTGCCTGTGGAACTTAGGTCCAGGATGGGAGTTAAGGCAGGAGAAAAAGATTTAGAGTCACAGTTGAGCCAAGGAAATGAAGGCAATCACTCGAGAGAGTGTAAAATGTGAGAATGGAATTTTGGGAGCACCAACATTTAAGAAGCAGACCGAGGTGAAGGAGTGGTCAAAAGTAGAGAAGAACCGAGCAAAGCTGATTCCTAGATGCTGAGGAAAGAGAGATTTTTAAGAAAGTAGGAGGTGGGGAATTGGGTGGCTAATGGTGATGAATGGTGCAGTGATAATGTGCGATAAAGACTACAAAGAGATCATTTGGCTTAACAGTTGGGAGAGGTTGTATTCATCCAAATACCCTCCTATTTGGGAGATGCTAAGTCTCACTAAAAAAGAGATGGGGATAAATAATTCATCCTCCTGACAACTGAGTGAGAGGTCAGATTCCTGATCCAAGAGTGATAATCTTACTCAGGACCTTGATTCTTGAAAGATTGATGCAAAAATCTGGAGCAGTGAGATCAATCTTGGCAGAGGAGAGGTGGGAAGATTCAATGGCATCGAAGACCTGAGTACCCTGTTCTTCTGGCTGGGTCCTAGGCTTCCAGAAATTTCTTGGTTTGTCTTGTTTTCTAAGCTTGCTTTTCCAGCCTCCTCTTCAATCTTGGGAGCCATCTGACATCCTTCCCCCTAAATGCCATTTCTGCTTCCTATAGCCAGAGTTGGTTCAGTTCTTTGCAACACAGAACTCTGAGACCTACGGAAATCTCAGCAGGAGTAATTTCAGAAGAATAATAGGTACAGAAACCAGCTTGCAAAGGAATAAGTTGAAGGGGAGAATGTTGTTGTTGGGTGCTGTCAGGTCACTCCCAAATCACAGCGACTCAATGTACAACAGAACGAAACACTGCCTAGTCCTGCGCCATCCTCACAACCATTGCTATGTTTGAGTCCATCGTTGCAGCCACTGTGTCAGTCCATCTCATTGAGGGTCTTCCTCTTTTTTTCTGACCTTACCAGGCTTGACGTCCTTCTCCAGGGACTGGTCCCTCCTGATAACATGGTCCAAAGCACCATCCTTTCTTCCAAGGAGCTCTCTGGCTGTACTTCTTCCAAGACAGATTTGTTTGTTCTTCTGGAAGTCCATGGTATATTGAATAATCTTCACCAACACCATAATTCAAAGGCATCAATTCTTCAGCCTGCCTTATTCATTGTTCAGCTCTCACATCCATCTGAGACGATTGAAAATATCATGGCTTGGGTCAGGCACACCTTAGTCCTCAAAGTGACATCTTTGCTTTTCAGCACTTTGTTGTTGTTGTTGTTAGGTGCTGTCCAGTCGATTCTGACTCATAGTGACCCTATGCACAATAGAACAAAACACCGTGCCATCGTCACAATTGTTGCTATGCTTGAGCCCATTGTTGCAGCCACTGGATCAATCCATCTCATTGAGGGTCTTCCTCTTTTTTGCTGACCCTCTACCAAGCATGATGTCCTTCTCCAGGGACTGGTTCCTCCTGATAACATGTCCAAAGTATGTGAGAGGTAGTCTCACCATCCTTGCTTCTAAGAAGTATTCTGGTTGTACTTCTTCCAAGACAGATTTGTTTGTTCCTTTGGCAGTCCATGGTATGTTCACTACTCTTTGCCAACACCACAATTCAAAGGCGTCAATTCTTCTTCAGTCTTCTTTATTCATCATCCAGCTTTTGCATGAGGCAACTGAAATCACCATGGCTTCAACATTTTAAAGAGGTCTTTTGCAGCAGATTTGCCCAATGCAATACGTCGTTTGATTACTTGACTGTTGCTTCCATGGGCATTGATTGTGGATCCAAGTAAAATGAAATGCTTTACAACTTCAATTTTTTTTCTCCATTTATCATGATTTTGCTTATTGGTTCAGTTGTAAGGATTTTTGTTTCTTTTTATGATAAAAGTAATCCATACTGAAGGCTGCAGTTTTGATCTTCATCAGTAAGTGCTTCAAGTCCTCTTCATTTTCAGCAAGAAAGATTGTGTCATCTGCATAATGCAGGTTGTTAATGAGTCTTCCTCCAATCCCGACGTCCTGTTCTTCTTCATATACTCTGGCTTCTTGGATTATTTGCTCAGCATACAGATTGAATAAGTATGGTGAAAAGATACAGCCCTCACCCACACCTTATCTGATTTTAAACCAGTATCCCCTTGTTCTGTTTGAACCACTGCTTCTTGGTCTGTTTACAGGTTCCGTAGGAGCACAGTTGATTGTTCTGGAATCCCCATTCTTTGCAAGCTGTCCATAATATGTTATGATCCACACAGTCAAGTGCCTTTGAATAGTCAACAAAACACAGGTAAACATCTTTCTGGCATTCTCTGCTTTCAACCAAGACCCATCTGAGGTCAGCAATGATATTCCTTGTTCCATGTCCTCTTCTGAATCCAGCTTGAATTTCTGACAGTTTCCTGTCAATGTACCGCTGCAACTGTTTTTGAATTACCTTCAGTAAAATTTTACTTGTGTGTGATATTAATGGTGTTGTTTGATAATTTCCACACTCTGCTGGATCACCTTTCTTTGGAATGGGCACAAATACGGATCTCTTCCAACAGATTGGCCAGATAGCTGTCTTCCAAATTTCTTGGCATAGACACGTGAGCATATCCAGCGCTGCATCTGCTTGTTGAAACATCTCAATCAGTATTCCGTCAGTTCCTGGAGCCTTGTTTATCACCAATGGCTTCAGTGCAGCTTGGACTTCTCCCTTCAGTACAACTGGTTCTTGATCATATGCTACCCCTTGAGATGCTTGGATATCAACCAGTTCTTTTTGGTAAAGTGACTCTGTGTATTCCTTCCATCTACTTTTGATGCTTCCTGTGTCGTTTAATATTTTCCCCATAGAATCCTTCAATATTGCAACTTGAGGCTGGAATTTTTTCCGCAGTTCTTTCAGTTTGAGAAATGTCAAAGCTGTCCTTCCCTTTCGGTTTTCTAACTCCAGGTCTCTGCACATTTCATTATAATACTTTGTCTTCTCGAGCTGCCCTTTGAACTCTTCTGTTCAGCTTTTTTACTTCATCATTTCTTCCATTCACTTTAGAGTCTCTTCTGGCATCCATTTTTGTCGTTTCTTTCTTTCCTGTCTTTTTAATGACCTTTTGCTTTCTTCATGTGTTACATCCTTCATGTCATCCCACAGCTCTTCTGGTCTCCTATCATTAGTCAAATCAATGCATGGGATTATCTCTAAATTCAGGTGTGATATACTCAAGGTCGTATTTTGGTTCCTGTGGACTTGTTTTGATTTTCTTCAGCTTCAACTTCAGCTTGCATCTGAGAAATTGATGGTCTGTTCTGCAGTTGGCTCCTGGCCTTGTTCTGACTGATGATATAGAGCTTTTCCATTGTCTCTTTCCAAAGGTGTAGTCTATTTAATTCCTGTGTTTTCCCTCTGGTGAGGTTCACGTGTATAGTCATCATTTATGTTGTTGAAAAAAGGTATTTGCTATGAATAAATCTTTCGTCTTGCAAAATTCTGTCTTGCAATCTCTGGCATTGTTTCTATCACCAAGGCCATATTTTCCAACTACAGATCAGTCTTTGTTTCCAACTTTTGAATTCCAGTAAACAGTAATTCTCGATGCATCTTTTTTTTTTTTTTCCTCCATGCTGTATTTTTGGGTTTCTTTATTATAGCAGCTTAGCTATGATAAAATATCTAATATTTTTTTAATGGGCTATCATCATTTACTTATTTATTTTTATTGTGCTTTAGGCAAAAGTTTATAGACCAAGTTAATTTCTAATTAAACACTTAACATACAAATTATTTTGTGACATTGGTTTCCAACGCAAGGATGTGTCAACACTGTTCCCTTCTCTACCCAGGTTCCCTGTTTCCATTCGTTCAGTTTTCCTATCCCTTCGTGCCTTCTTGTCTTTGCTTGTGGGCTGGTGTGCCCATTCATCTTGTATACATGATTGAACTATGAAGCATGACTGTCACGTGTGTTATTGTTGTCCCTATAGACCAATCTAATCTTTGGCTGAAGGGTGAACCTCAGGAGTGACTTCAGTACCGCATTAAAATGGTGTCCAGGGGCCATATTCTTGGGGTTTTTCCAGTCTCTGTTAGACGAGCAAGCCTTGTGTTTGTATATGTGTGTGTGTGAATTTGAATTTTGTTCTATGTTTTTCTCCCTCTCTGTTCAGAACCCTCTATTGTGATCCCTGCCAGAGCAGTCAGTGGTGGTAACCAGGCACCATCTAATTGTTCTGGGTTCAGTCTGGTGGAGGCTGTGGTAGTTGTGGTCCATTAGTCCTTTGGACTAATCTTTCCCTGTGTCTTTGGTTGTCTTCATCCTCCTTTGCTCCAGCCGGGATGGAACCAGTAGATGCATCTTAGATGGCCACTCGAAGGCTTTTAAGATCCCAGATCCTACTCACCACAGTCAAATGTAGAACATTTTCTTTATAGACTATGCTATGCCAGTTGAGCTAGTTGTCCCCCAAGACCATGGTCGCCAGCCCTCAGCGCAGTAGCTCTGTCCCTCAGGGCTTTTGGTCATGTCTGTGAAGCTTCTATGACTTTGCCCTGGTCAAGTTGTGCTGACTTTCCAAGTTTTGTGTACTGTCTTACGCTTTACCAAAGTTACCTCTTATCTAGTGTCTAGTTAGTGTTTTTCCCTGCCCACTCCTCCCCTCACTCATAACTATCAAAGATTGTTTCTTTCTGTGTGGAAACATTTTCATGTGTTTTTATAATAGTGGTCTCATACAGTAATTGTCCTTTTATGACTAACTTATTTCATTCAGCATAACGCCCTCCAGATTCATCCATGTTGTGAGATGTTTCGCAGATTCATCATTGTTCTTTATCGTTGTGAAGTATTTCACTGTGTGTATGTACATAAAAAAAAAAAAATGTTTTATGTACATAGTTTATCCATTAATCTATTGATGGACATTTAGGTTGTTTCCATCTTTTTGCTATTGTGAATAATGCTGCAATGAACATGGGTGTGCTTATGTCTCTTTGTGTGGTGGCTCTTACTTCTCTTGGAGTGGGATTGCTGGATCATATGGTATTTCTATTTCTAGCTTTCTAAGGAAGCGCCATATCGTTTTTCAAAATGGTTTTATCTTATTGCATTCCTACCAGCAGTGCATAAGAGTTCCAGTCTCCCCACAACCTCTTCACCATTTGTTATTTTCTGTTTTTTTTTTTCATTTGTGCCAGTAACGTTGGGGTGAGATGGTAACTCAATGCATTTTGACTTGCATTTCTCTAATGGTTAGCAATCACAAGCATTTCCTCATTTGTCTGTTAGCTGCCTGAATATCTGCTTTGGTGAAGTGTCTGTTCATATTCTTTGCCCATTTTTTAATTGGGTTATTTGTCTTTTTGTTGTAGGGGTGTTGGATTTCCCTACAGATTTTAGAGGTTAGACCTTTGTCGGATTTGTCATAGCAAATTTTTTTTTCCCAGTCTGTAGGTTCTCTTTTCACTCTTTTGGTAAAGTCCTTTGATGAGCATAAGTGTTTAATTTTTAGAAGATCCCAGTTATCTAGCTTACCTTCTGGTGTTTGTGTACTGTTAGTTATGGTTTATAACCTATTTATGCCATGTATTAGGGTCCCTAATATATTAGGAGAGCTGGTGGCACAGTGGTTGAGAGCAATGGCTGCTAGCCAAAGGTCAGCAGTTCAAATCTGACAGCCACTTCTTGGAAACCCTGTGGGTCACTTCTACCCTGTCCTATAGGGTCACTATGAGTTGGAATTGACAGCACCAGTTTTTTTTTTTTTACTAGGGCCCCTAGCATTGACCCTGTTTTTTCTTTGGTTTTATATTTAGGTCTTTGATCCATTTTGAATTAGTTTTTGTGTATAGTGTGAGGTATGGGTCCTGTTTCCTTTTTTTAAAGATAGATATCCAGTCTTGTCGGCCCCATTTGTCAAAAAGACTGCCTTTCCCCACTTAATAGACTTTGGGCCTTTGTCAAAGATCAGGTGGCTGTAGGTAGGTAGATTTACATCTGGGTTCTTGATTCTGTTCCATTTGTCAGTGTGTCTGTCATTTACCAGTACCAGGATATTTTGGCTACCGTAGCTGTATAATTCTGAGATCAGGTAGTGCAAGGCCTCCTATTTTGCCATTCTTCTTCAATAATGCCTTGTTTATCTGGGACCTCTCGTCTTTCCATATAAAGTTAAAGATTCTTTTTACCACCTGGTTAACGAATGCTGTTGGCATTTGGATTTGGGTATCAATGCATCTCGATTGCATGTTTGATCAATTTCAGACTGCAGAAGTTGGTAAAAATCTTCAATTTCTTCATCTTTGGCATTAGTGGTTGGGGTGTAAATTTGAATATTAACTGGTCTTCCTTGTAGGTATATAGATATTATCCTGTCACTGCCAGTGTTGTACTTCAGGATATATCTTGAAATGTTCTTTTCATTTCAAGGCGTCAATGCATGTGATGCCATTCCTCTTCAATTTGTCATTCCTGGCATAGTAGACCATATGATTGTATGATTCAAAATGGCCAATACCAGCACATTTCAGCTCACTAATGCCTAGGATATCAGTCTTTAAGTGCTCCATTTCATTTTTGACAGTTTCCAATTTCCTAGATTCATACTTCATGCATTCCACATTCCGATTATTAATGGATTTTGGAGTTGTTTCTTCTCATTTTGAGTTGTGCCACATAAGCAAATAAAGGTCCTGAAAGCTTGACTCCATCCACGTCATTAAGGTCGACTCTACTTTGAGGAGGCAGCTCTTCCCCAGTCATATTTTGAGTGCCTTCCAACCTGAGGGGCTCATCTTTCAACAATGTATCAGACAATGTCCCGCTGCTATTCATGAGGTTTTCACTTCTAATATTTTGAGAAGTAGACCCCCAGGTCCTACTTTCTAGTATGTCTTAGTCTGGAAGCTCTGCTGAAACCTGTCCACCATGGGTGGCCCTGCTGGTATTTGGAACATTGGTGGCATAGCTTTCAGTATCACAACACACAAGCCACCAAAGTACAACAAACTGACAGATGAGTCAACTGGAGAATAAGAATCCTTGAAAAAGATGAGGAGTGAAGGGAAAGACACTTTATCTCAAGATACTTGAGAAAAGAGCAAGATGAATGAAATTAGTTCTTGGAAAAGAGAAGTTCGAGCACATTTGTAGGCTAATGGACAGAAACCAGTGGAAGAAGCCACTGGAGTACATTCTTCCCTCACCATGACATTTAAGGTATCCTGAGATACGATTCCCGCATGGCTTTCTAGATTCAATTCCTAATATTCCCTATGATTAAGCCAACCAGGACACTTACTATTTCCCACAAAACACCCATTGTCTGCTTTTCCTTTCTCTATTCTTTTTTTTAAACTCATGATATAGGCTTGGACTGGAAGATTTTCATACATCATCCTATTCATCCCACTGGTCCTCCAAAGGCTCAAACACCATCTTAAAGCCTTTTACTGATCCCTCGTGTGGGCATGATTTCCTCTGACTTCAGAATATCCAAAGCACCTCGTATCTTTCTTACCATCTCTAATCAGATTGTGCCTTGAATTATAGTTGCTTGTATACTGGTCTTACTCTCTCTCTTTTAAATGTGAGCTCCTTGATGGCTGGAGTTGTCTTCCCTGCAACGCTCACACAACACAAGGATTTGCACACAGGAATTGCTCAGCAAATACTAGTTGAATTCCCAGTGAAAAGAACAGAAAAAGTTTAATAAGGTTTGAAGTACAATGATCAGAGAATTCACTGGAAATTATTCTTCTAACAAGAAATACACCCTCAGTGGATAATGGTGGCTGTTTATCCAATGCTGGATTATGAAGTAGCACTTGGAGCCCCATCTCTGGGACACCTCATTCATCTGTGTAGTTCTCTCACCCAACCAGAATGCGATTAATCATCTGTGCAAAGAAAATGAAGGAATGACTGCTGCACACACTATGGATCTTACAATGTTGAGAGAAAGAAGCTGGACACAAAAGAGTATATGATATGATTCCATTCACATGAAGTTCAAAAACAGGCAAAACGAATCCATGTTGTCATAGATGAGGATAGAGGAGAGGGGAAGAATCAGGTGGCTGAGAGGGGGCCCGAGAGGTTTCTAGGTGTTGGTGTGAGTGATGGCTCTGTGAGTGTGTTCATTTTGTGACAGATAATTCATTGACTCTGACACTTATGATTTATACACTTTCCTGTGGGTATGTTACACTTTATTTCAAAAAATTCACTGTGCATGTGTCATGCCCTAAACAGACTGTTGTTGGCCCCTGACTCATGGTGACCCCATGGTGCCCAGTCCTGTGCCATCCCCATGATTGGTTGGGGATTGAATGGTTGTGATCCATGTAGTTGCCATTGGCTGGTTTTGGGAAGTAGTTCACCAGGCCTTTCTTCCTCATTCATTTTAGCCTGGAAGCTCCACTGAAACTCGTTCAGCATCATAGCAACATGAAAGCCTCCACTGATGGATGGGTGATGGTTGCATGTGAGGTCCAGTAGTTGGGAATCAAACCCATATCTTCCACATGGAAGGCACGAATTCTACCACTGAACCACCACTGTCCCCAAACAGACTGCAACGGAGGACAAAAATCAATTAGGTGTTCCATATTCTTAACTTTGAGCTTTAGTAAATGTTTTAATGAAACAAAATCAGCAGCATGTATATTTCTTAATTAGTTATTCAATTAAGCTGTACTAGTAGCAGAATGGAAACCCTGGTGGCGTAGTGGTTAAGAGCTACAGCTGCTAACCATAAAGGTTGGCAGTTTGAATCCACCAGGTGCTCTTTGGAAACCCTATGGGGTAGTTCTACTCTGCCCTGTAGGGTCACTATGAGTCAGAATTGACTCCATGGCAGTGAGTTTTAGAGAGTGAGTAGTAGAATATTAAAAGGCAACAGGAAGTTGGTCACACACAATGTTAAAGCAAACCACTCTCTAGCTGCACAGTTCCTAGCTGCCTTGATCTGCAGGGAGCTTACTGTTGCTACAGGAGGGACTGAGCTTATAGCAAAAATTTGTCTGGAAGTAAGAACTACACGTTGTATCAAGGAAAAGCAGCCAACAGGAAGGACATGGAATTGTTCTCAGCAGCATAGAACAATGTCTTGTTGCTTCCTTTTTGTAATGTGCCAGGTAGGGTTAGGATAAACAAAATGAACATTTATTTTATTTTATTGTGCTTTAGGTGAAAGTTTACAATGCAGTTAGTTTCTCATTCAAAAATTTATACACAAATTGTTTTGTGACATTGGTTGCAATCCCTACAATGTGTCAGCACTCTCCCTCTTTCCCTTTCCACGCTGGGTTCCCCATGTCTATTCCTCCAGTTTTCCTGTCCCTTCCTGCCTTCTCATATTTGCTTTGGGGAGGTGTTGCCCATTTGGCGTTGTATACTCGATTGAACTAAGAAGCACGTTCCTCACGTGTGTTATTGTTTGTTTTATAGGTCTGTCTAATCTTTGGCTGAAAGGTGGACTTGGGAGTGGCTTCAGTTCTGAGTTCACAGTGTCTGGACAAAATGAGCATCTTGTTGAATTTTATTTTAAGAAGGCTTAACTTTAACCATTGTAAGCACAAAATAGTACTAAGCCTCGTGTTTGTAAAAGCGCTATGGCTTAGTTGGTTAAAAGTCTTGGAAACCCTGGTGGTGTAGTGGTTAAGTGCTATGGCTGCTAACCAGGAGGTTGGCAGTTCGAATCTGCCAAGCACTCCTTGGTAACTCTATGGGGCAGTTCTACCCTGTCCTATGGGGTTGCTGTGAGTCGGAATCAACTCGATGGCAGTGGGTTCTGGTTTGGTTTAAGCACAAAATACTTAAGAGATAAATAGAATGTTTATTTGAGATTGTCCCAGATGTTACGGCTGTGCACTGGAAGCCTCTATAACAAAAGGGCCCAAGGGGTTTACTCTTCTTTTTTCCTTTCTGCTCTAAGTTTGTGGTTATTTTTCACTTGGATTTTTAAACTCCTACAGGGAAATTTCCCCTGTTTTGGAAAGTACCTGTTCATGATAAAAAGGAAACAGGGAATAAGAGGGGATGGCTGTAAAATCCCCGTTTGTTAGGCAAGTGCTATCTTATCAGTCTTCTTTTGCCTCCCCACTCTCCTCTTCATATCTCTTTCTCTAAGCTCCACAGCACTTGGTTTATATCTCTATGGCACTTATGTTCTGCTTTGTACTTTCTTATCCCCAGGCAGGCTGGAAGCTTTTAGATGGCAGAGATTGTAGCTTGTGCAATAGAAGATGGATCTCTTCCTGCATTATGTTTATGTGTGGGCACACAGTAGTTGCTTGCTCATTCCCTAGACTGTGAGCTACTTGGGGGCAGGGACTGTGGGCTCCTTATCTTTGTATTCTAATTGTTTGGAACATAGAAGGGCTCAGTAAATTGTTGCTAAATGAAGAAAAGGGAGTGGTGGTGGATCAGGCCTCCCAGTTTCAAGGCTCTTCAGGTTGCCTGCCTCCTGAGTGGATGCAGAAAACTGTAACTGCCTCCTGAAAAAGCTGTCTGTATTGGGAGTCAGGAGCCTGGATGGCACAAGTGGTTTGTGATCGGCTTTGGACCTAAAGGTTGGTGATTTTAACCCACCCAGTGGCTCCGTGGAAGAAAGGCCTGACAAACTGCTCCTATAGAGATGATAGCTAAGAAAATTATATGGAGCAGTTCTACTCTGTAACACACAGTGTTGCCTGTGAGTCGGGGGCCAACTCCGCAGCAGCTAACAACAACAACTGGGAATTTAAATACAGCCTTTCTGTCCCTACTGATCACTGCACTCCCCAATCTATACACCCTGTTCCCCTGTTGCCATCAAGTTGATCCCAACTTATAGTGACACTACAGGACAGAGTAAAACTACCCCATAGGGCTTCCAAGGGGCGGCTGGTGGATTCAAACTGCCAACATTTTGGTTAGCCACCATACCTCTTAACCACTATGCCACCAGGGCAGAATAAAGAATATGAAGTGACAATGAGGCTGAAAATTTGAGCTCATTTCCCAGGAGTTGGTTCCCTTACTAAGGGGAAATTATCTCTGTGTAGTTGTAGCTTGGCATTGATGGAATCTTTAAAACAAACATCCTGGCCCCCTTCTAATAGTGTTATTTATAACTTTGGTTGGAGGTTGAGGGAAACACTAGTTTCAGATTCCTTGCAGGTTTGTTTTTTTTTTTTAATTTTTATTGTGCTTTAAGTGAAAGTTTACAAATCGTCAGTCTCCCATACAAAAATTTATATACACCTTGCTATATATTCCTAGTTGCTCTCCCCCTAATGAGACAGCACGCTCCTCACCACCCTCTATTTCCATGTTCAGACAGCCAGCTTCTGTCCCTGTCTTCTCATCTCTCCTCCAGACAGGAGCTGCCCACATAGTCTCATGTGTCTACTTGATCCAAGAAGCTCGCTCCTCACCGGTATCCCTTTCTATCCTATGATCCAGTCCAATCCCTGTCTGAAGAGTTGGCTGTGGGAATGGTTCCTGTCTTGGGCTAACAGAAGGTCTGGGGACCATGACCTCCGGGGTCCTTCTAGTCTCAGTCAGACCATTAAGTCTCATTTCCCTCAGGGGTTCTCTGTTGTATTTCCTGCCAGGGCAATCATTGGTTGTAGCCGGGCACTATCCAGTTCTTCTGGTCTCAGGCCGATGTAGTCTCTGGTTCATGTGGCCCTTTCTGTCTCTTGGGCTCATAATTACCTTGTGTCCTTGGTGTTCTTCATTCTCATTTGATCCAGGTGGGCTGAGACCAATTGATGCATCTTAGATGGCTGCTTGCTAGCATTTAAGACCCCAGACGCCACTCTTCAAAGTGGGATGCAGAATGTTTTCTTAATAGATTTTATTATGCCAGTTGACCTGGATGTCCCCTGAAACCATGGTCCCCAAACTCCCCTGGCCCTGCTACCCTGGCCTTTGAAGCATTCGGTTTATTTAGGAAACTTCTTTGCTTTTGGCTTAGTCCAGTTGTGCTGACCTCTTCTGTATTGTGTGTTGTCTTTCCCTTCACCTAAAATAGTTCTTGTCTACTACCTAATTCGTGAATGCCCCTCTCCCTCCCTCCCCCCCCACTCTTGTAACAATAAAAGAATACTTTCTTCTGTGTTTAAACTATTTCTTGAGTTCTTATAATAGTGGTCTCATACAATATTTGTCCTTTTGCAACTGACTAATTTCACTCAGCATAATGCCTTCCAGATTCCTCCATGTTATGAAATGTTTCACAGATTCATCATTGTTCTTTATCGATGCATAGTATTCAAAATACTCCTGTTGTATACTGGGTGACTAGAAGACCTGTTCAGAGGCCTTCTGGTTTCTATGTTCTCTATGCTCCCTTCTTTTCCAGTGAACTTACATTCTTCTTCTCTCAGAGTGAGACAGGGCATACTGTGAGTGATTTCCATGGATGAAGTACACTCGAATGTCTGCAAGGCACTGAGAGAACAGAAGCAAATATTAAGGATTCTAGACCTTTGCTCATGTCCTTATTCCCTCTCTGTCAAGCAAGTTTTTCTCCAGTGTACATTTTATGTACTTTATGAAACTTATTGTGACGATTTCAACTCACAGAATACTGTTTATTCTGGGGACAGCTTTTACATTTTTGCATTCCATTGTTATTTAAATTTCCTGTGCTTCTCTGTTAAATTCATATTGTAAAATGCCTCTTTGGTGTTCAGCCACAAAGTTTTGGTTGTGAAGTCCGATAGCCATTATAAGGACTCTATATAAATATAGATCAGTTTCTACATACTTCATTGCTCATTCTCAGTTATAGACTAATTTGGTTAAAAATTAGCTTTACTTTTTCTTTCCAGTGCAAAGCGGCACTAACTGTAAGAGGTGAAGATGTATATTCGAAGATGTGCGGACGTTAATCACGAAATCCTTGTCTTCTAACCCCCTCCACATTGATACACCAAATACGCTATCAGGTGAAATACGTAGGCTATAACATGCATTTGGCATATATTCAGTCCAAGGTTAACATGAGTTCACATTTCAAAGCTTGGAGCTGATGAGCAGAAATACAATTTAAAATCATAAGCTGGTCAATGATTTGTTCTTTGGGGAAAATGTTGTCTTTGGTTTTACAACATGTCCTTTTTCCAGATCATCAATTTCTGCATATTTTACATGCAAGCTGTGTACAGCATAATCCTTTTTTATACATCTTCCCACCTCAATAAATACACAGGTACACGTCACACACGTAAGGGTTTATTTGGAAGGATGTATAAGTTTTACCAGTAGTTGTCTCTATAGGGTAAGTTTTGGGGTTTTTTGTTTCCTTATTTTTGCTTGTATTTTCTGAGTTTTCAGTAACAATAAAACATTTAAAAAGTTATTTTAAAAGAGGGGAGCTGTGGTTGGAAAGTGTATATCTAAGATTAGAAATTTCATAAGAATTTGATGATTACTCCAATAGCCATTGTTCTCTCTCCCTCTAGACATGCCCCTCACCAACCTGTTTTCCACAGTGTCCTCTAAGTAGCAAATTTGATTGTGTTACTTCCCCACTCTAAGTCAATATCCTCCAAAGGTATTCTGCGTACTGTTCATACTTATTATCATGTAAACCAGTTATCTTTCATTTCCAAGTGAAGAAACCTAACTCAGAATAGCTTAAGCAAAAAATGAGGAATTTCTGGCTCACATGCGTAACTGAAAAGTCTAAGGGTGGCTTTAGGCACGGCTAGATCTAGGAGCTCAAAGACGGCATCAAGGCCTTGTTTTTCATGGTCCACTCCTTGGCTGTTTTCTTCCTGTTGATTTTATTTTTAGGCAGTCTCCACCCACATGGAGGCAACATAGCCAATGGAATCTCCAGGCCCACATGGTCCTTAGAACTCTAGATCCCTGAGGAAGTGAGATGACTTAGGCCTGGCTTGGGTCACATGCCCTTCCTAGGGGTCAGTCACCCTAGAATGGGATGAGGAGTTCTACAGTCACCCTAGAATGGGATGAGGTGTTCCCCAAAGAAAGGGATTTTAGGCAAATGATGACCTGTGTCCCGTATCCCTCTCCAGACTCGTTTCTGCTAGACCTGAACTATTTTCATTCAGGAACATGGCAAGCCCACTCCATTGTCTCTTACTCTGTACAACTTGCTCCACTGACCCAGAATGTTGTTAGATGCCGTCGAGTCAGTTCCAACTCATAGCGACCCTACGTACTACAGAATGAAACACTGCCTGGTCCTGCACCATGCTCACAATCGTTGCTATGCTTGAGACTATTGTTGCAGCCACTGTGTGAATCTACCTCTTTGAGGGTCTTCCTCTTCTTCACTGACCCTGTACTTTATCAAGCATGATGTCCTTCTCCAGGGACTGATCCCTCCTGAGAGCATGTGCAAAGTACTACCCAGAGTAGCATTCCTCTGTTCTTTTCCTGGCTAGCAATTTACCCTTCAAGATCTAGCTCATGATACTTCTACAGGATGCCTTTCCTGACCCTCCCAATGTGGGCTGGCATTCATTTCTGTGATACCATAAGCATGCCATATTCTTGACATAACACTTAACACTCTATTGCAACTGTACTTCTTGTCTCTCCCTCAGTAAACTATAGCTCCTTGAGTTCAGTGATTGCACAATGCTTGGCACATAGTAATCGCCCCACAAATGTTTGCTGACTAAAAGATAACCTCCATATGGATAAGATCCCTCCCTCATGCCATTTTAAAAAATGGTGCAAAATATCTTGGATTTTTTTTTTAGGAGTAAGATATAATCTTAACACTCACACATGTGATTTGCTAAATTTGTGCTAATGAAAATGTGAACATTAAATGCTAAATTATCACTGATCCTTAAATATAATCTTATAGTCCTATTTGAAATATTGGCAGATCTAACTAGCTAGGTCAGGGTTTTTTAACTTGGAATCCACAGGCCTCTAAGGAATTCAAGGATAAAATTCAGAGGACACATGAACTTGTGGGGAAAAAAAAATTTTTTTTCACTAGACTATAACTGAAAATATTTCCTTCAATTATAAATGCAGACAATCCATAGTTGTATTAGCTATAACTGTGATTAAGTATTTTTGTTACACTACACTTGTTGTAAAGATCTCAATATATTGTTTATGCTACTTCAACGTCATAGCAATTACTAGACCCCCAGCTAGACCTGGTTATGTGATGCACACATATATTACCATATCACAAATGTTTGATAACTTGTACTTCAACATAATTGGCTTCCTTTGTAATCCCATGTATTTTCTTCACTTGAACTCTGAGTTGGCATGAAGAAGTCGAAGTGATCTAGGCATTTGCTTAAAATGAGGTAATGGACCAAGTGTGACAACTGACCTCACCCCAGGAAAACTTAGCCCACCCTGCCCTCTCATTCTAGTGTCATGCTAACAGTAGAGACCATGAGCCTTTTGGACAACTCTAACACTACAACTAAAGAATGTCTTAAGGTGAAAATTTCATCCAGGCGGAAAAGACAGAGAGGCTAGGCAGGAAAAGTGGAGTAAATGCATTTGCATCTGTTTAGAAAACTCACAACTAAATGCTGGTTTGGGGCTCGTCAAACAAATTTAATTTCCTCTCGTAATTATCAGCATACACATCTACCAGAACAAGATATTCTGATTATCGAAACTCTTGAGAGGCTGTAACTGAAAGTTATTGAAGGTTGTAGAATCCTTCCTAATGTTTGGTGAGAAGAGCCTGTTGAAGAGTTAAGTTCCTCACTGGAATTCCTGTTCACCTAGAAATTTCTCCTTAGTTTATCAGTCTGGGTTCTAATAACAAACAGGTGGTCCTGACTTTGAGGAGATGCTATACAAAGGTGTGTGTGTAGGGGAACCACGGAGGAAAGCACAGTAGCTTCAGCAACTCAAGTCTAATAGTAGTTGAGCAGACATCATCAGCCTCGGCCAGAAAGGAACAGAGAATGGTAATTTTAAGGAGAGTGGTGAAGGGCAGTTTGGGAGCCGTAGTGACTACTAAAGGGCAGCCAAGAGAATAAACACCCTGAGGGTCCTCAGATCTTTGGCCAGGACACTCCTTGGCCAAACTGACCTAGAAGCCAGAAGGCAAAGGAGCCTGCTGCTGTGGTCCATTCAGGTCGGTCTCGTGGGAGAGAGTGGATCTGGAGGGGTAAATGAGAGACATCCAGCACGTTTGGCAAATCCCTACTATAGCACCATTCCATGCTCCAAGAAGGCAGAACTGTTTTTTAATTCACACCTATGCCTTGTAAAATTCTGGCACATGTAAGTGCTCACTAATATGGAATGAATAAGCAGGTATGATTGAGTCAACAAAGAGATGAAATATTGCTGAAACGAAGAATAAAAGCAAATTATCTAGGATACACCATTAGGAACTAAGTACTCTCAGACAGAATGGATATTTAAAATGTTACTCAAATACTGGATCATCATTCAGTAATGAATTCTATCCTGTAGATAAGGTATATATGAGCTTTATAATACAGTAAAATATTTGCTCTTTTCCAGTTCCTAATGGTAATAAGATTCAAAAAGGAAAATTCAATTTACAAATAGATGATTCTCCCATAGTCACTGGTTAACTAGAAAAAGGGGGAAGACACCAACCCATCAGCACTACATAATTTCAGTTTAATATCATTTATTACTTTCTGATTAGCATTCTTCTCAATATGGATTTTCAGTTAAAGTTTAGAAAAGGCCTTATAACTTGAAAATTAAAAATTCAGGGAAAGAGAAAAGGAAAGACATTCTATTTAAGACACTGATTTAAGGAACACCCACATAAGCTTTAATCTTACCGTCTGGACTCAACCTCTGGTTACTCCAATCTTAGTTAGGCCGCTTATACCCACTTCACAATAAGGCCTACATCATCCAAAAGCATCATGCTTCTCCTTACAGTAGCAGGGCAAACCTTAAGTTTTTAAAATCACTATGCCATTGACTAGTGTACGCAATTCCTGTGCTAGCACAAGAGTATTTAATGTCAGCCGACAAAAACTGCTGCCTCTTCTTCTGAGGGCTGTGATAGTGGCAGCCTTTTGATTTTTATGTATTTGTTTAAAGTATACAGCCTTGAATAGTAAAACAGGCACTGAGCTCTCTCATTTTCTTCCCATAGTAATAGTATGTAACAATCTACAAACATCAGTAAGAAGCTGACTATCCTGACTGCCATGCTCCAAATGACTAGACACAGTACATACATTATAAAGAGCTTAAGGTAAATATTGGATACCTGGGTATTATCATAGTAGCAAAGGTTTACTAAGCCATTTATGAAAAACGCTTCTGGTACCATTTTCGTACCCCAAAATAGCTATTGTTACTGGTGATTAGGCTCACAAGCTATAAATGCACACGTCTTTACTGTGGAAATCAGCAACAGTGCTCTATAAACGTGAGGAGAAAACACCCAGTCACTTGATTCAATAAACATTTGCCAAGGGGAAATCTCTTAAAATCACTGACTATATCCTTGATAAAGTTGTACTGACATTGAATAGCCACATTTCTGTCCACTTACAAGGAATACTATAAAGAAGCAATTAAGCCACATTTAATAAAATGTGTTAATTTACAGAAAATGCATTTTTTCACAATTAGAAAAATCATAACATCTTTAGTCAAAGCACTTTGATGGGAAACAGCCTAAACAAAAAATAAAAACCTACACACACCACCTATTTCAACTACAAAGCAAAATACTCACTGTGACTGAAGGAAGAAGATAACTTTATATTCATTATTTCAGTTCATAAGAATGTAACTCCAAGGAATGATTTTAGAATGTTCATAAGTAAACACAAGATTTAAAAAAAAAACTTATAATTAAGGTATACAAGACATAAAATTGAACTGCAAAACTAGTTCAAAGCAATTAGAATCCAATGGTTCTCTGGTAGCCTTTATTTTAAATTGATATTTTAGAACAGTAAATTATCTTTCACAGCAGTGCCTCCTGGTCTGATAATACAGTACTCCATTTCTGAATGTAGAGATTTGAGATAAAATGAACATTAAGGCGTACAAACAGCTACTTTAAGTCTGCTCTTTTTTTAGTAAGGATCAGTTTTTACTCATTGAAATACATGGAATGTTGGCACAAAACTGAAGCTGCTGTAGAAAGATCGATCACAGATATTCTGCGGGTTATCGAAACTTGCATTTCTCTAAAAACATACCCTTACATGGTTTTAATCTTACAAATTTAAGTGTTGAGAAAATGTCTAAATAATAAGTAACAATGAAAATAAAATGTTTATTTGTAAATTATGTACAGAATACATTTTATGTTACGACAAGGAAATGGGGAAGGCGGGGAAGAGTCACTGCAATGTCAGTTGGAGATGACCATTTCCTCTGAATCAGATGTACAAACCAGTTTGGATTTCCTAAGTTGGAAAAGGAGAATTTGTAGCTAACCTAAAAGTGTTGCATTATTACTAGTTGGCATGTTTCCACAAAACGCTTTTGAACTCTGCTAAATCAGAATCTTAAGAGAAATTTCCTGGTTACTTTTATAACATTAAAAACAAAAGTTTATCAAGAGAACAATGAGTTGAGTATTTCATCTTACAGAAAACAGACAAATGGCTACATAACTATGCATAATCTGAAATGCTGGTCTTTATCCTTTTTATTCTGATTAGTCTAACAGTAAAAAGCCATACAACTATCAAAAATGCCATTAATCTAAATGTCATTGTGGAAACTGCATCACTGATAACTATCAAAAGGAATGAGTCCTGCGTACTGTAAAATTATCATCAAATAGATAAAACTTATGTTTTGATGGCTTTAGACTGTACCAGTAATACTAGTCTGTAACATGAAGGACTGAATAGAACTGTGTGGATGTCAAGCTCATTTCAGCAAATGGATTAAAAGGATGCTACAAACGCCAAGTGTACATTTTGATGATCAGCCAACAGAGAAAATCCAACTTCTTGCACTTATTCAGTCCCAAAATTACATTAAGTTTATGATTTTTCATGTGAAGGTTTAGTTGTCTCTCCGTCATTGTCTTCCTCTTCCTCCTCCTCATCACAATCCCCATCTGTCTGCTGCTCTAGTTCCTCTTTCGTGATCATTTCAAAATCGTTCCCGTTTCCACTACTGTGCTGGGATCGGTCATCTTCCCTCCTGTCACTGTCCGTGTCCGAGTGTCGTTCTCCACCTGAACCTTCCGTCCCATTATTTCCTGGTCCTACTTTCCCCTCCTCATCTTCCTTTTTCTCACTGTCTGATTTCTCCTCACTGTCGGACTTCTGGTGCTTTTTGGCTTCAGATTTCTCATCTTTCTTTAAGTCTGCTTTTGGTCCTTTGTATTCATGTGTGTACAGAGGCCTGAAGGAGTCAATGAAGCCGACGTCAGCAGTAAGATTTGGCAAGAACCAAAAGTGATGCCTTCCTCCAGTTATCAGCCAAATGATGAGAAACAGAATGCAACGAGCTGTGGGGAGAAAAGTTTCTCTAACTGAATGATTCAAGCACTGAGCCAGATAGGGAATAATTGTTAATTAGGAAAAAACCTGTGAAAACATTTAGTTTATTATCTGCATGTTACATACACCTTGAATATGAACACTTAAATCCTAACTCGTTTAACAGGGATCACAGTATTCTAGGGAAAGAGCATCCTCTAAACCTGAGGGCACAATGCTATGCTACTCTCAAAAACTACCTTTAAACACTATAAATTTCCTCCGTGGATATACACTTCAGGATCTTGCTATGTTACACTTCAAAAACCAGCAATCAGTTGGAAGAAAATATTCATGGGCACTTAGTATTAAAAAAATAATAAATGTGAGTAACGGATGAAGGCTATCTTATGAAATAAACCCTTAAAAAGCAGGGCTTCATTATGAATTTCTTAGGCCCTATGTACTTCGCCCTACTTAATCCCCTTCTCTCCATTAAAAGACAAAAGAATTGTACCTTTAATACATTTGGTATAAAGTCAACTATAACCCAGCCTAGGCTCATTATCATGTATACATTAATATCATAATTTTTTTCCTTCTGATTTTAAAAGAAAGAAAAACATTTCAATGGGTCCCTGAAAGTATTATGAGCCTGAAGCACTGTGTCAAAAGGCGAAATTGGTGCTGAGACAAAGGATGCCAGTATTGGTGAGTTTCCATGTTCATCTTCTAGTAAAAACACATCTGAATAATAAGAAAACATTTCCTGAAGTGACAATCCTGTTAATATGGTAATTATAGTACTCGTTTATTTAAGAACCAGCCCTCACCTGTTATCAGGAAACAATACAACACTAACGAAAGCCAAATCCCTTAAACACATAAGGTTTATGAGGTTACTCTTTTTGAACAATATATTATGACAAAATTGTGCGATAATGGAAGAATTAAGTAGGCTGAAATTAAGTTTGTTGTAATGGGTTTCCACGAGATTCCATATAGTTTTCTCTTTAATTTGCCATTGTGTAGAGGTGAACACTTTTTAAGATCATAGTGATTAGGTGAATGTTATGGCTTCTATTTTGTTTTTAAAGACAATTATGTCAGTGTTTTTATATAAAGATTGAAAAAAGCTCATCTATATTTCTTCCATGGACAAATTTCAAGGAAATGGCTATGACTGCCTTGACTTTTTTATAAAGTAGCTATTTTTATTTTCACAAGAGAATATAAATATCTTGAAATACTCTCATACATTACATTAGAATCCAGTGGTTGAAACAGAAAAGGCAAATATATTTTAAATTGATTAAATACCTCACGTCATTATTTTAATTTTACTGATTTTTTTTAGTAATGAGCACTCTTCATACATTCAAAAGTCATTTCATTTTTATTTCCTCTTCTGAATTGGGTCTTCACGTCTTTGTAATTTAACCTTAGGGACCTATGGTTTCTCTTATCAATGGGTATGAACCCAGTGCCGTCGAAGTCAATTCTGACTCTAGCGACCCTATAGGACAGAGTAGAACTGCCCCATAGAGTTTCCAAGGAGTGCCTGGTGGATTCGAACTGCCGACCCTTTGGTTGGCAGCCGTATCAATGGGTATGAGGAAATGGGAATGTTAATCTTCAGCCAGTGCTGTGAGTCTGAAGCTCACCTTTTAATATTGTTTTTTATTCTTATGTGATCAAATCTATTTACCTTTTGGTTATGAAACACCTCAATCATCCTAAAATGTGAAAACATTCACTTACATTTTGTCGCTTGATGTTTATAAACCACTCAAGTCCTTAACTGTTCTAAAACTAGTTTCATTTGCCTTAAGTCAAAACGTAAAGATGTTTTACCAATGACTTCTATAAAAGCAAAACAGCCAATATTTTTAAGTCTTTGCCACTGTTAAAGTACATCTACGTGCATTAGATTATGATTAAATCCTTTGTCTTTAGATCATAGCCAATCAAGCACATATACTCATTCCTTCAGCCTGCATTATTTTTGGGGGATTTGTACAAAAAGGTCCATATATTTAGTGTAACTTCTTGACTGGCCCGCAATTTTGCTATAAAGCTTTACTGAAGCTCCAGATCAGTATTACAAATTTGAATTTACAGAGTCCAAACTGCTCAATACCTACCTTACTGAGGTCAATTTTACTAATAACAACACTTACCAACAGCAAGAAGAAGAATGCTGGCTACGAAACAGCCTGCGCCCACACTGAGGTAATAAACACCCACTCTCATTTCTGCTGGCCAAAGAGGGAAGAGAGTTGCGGCTATCACTGCAATCACTGGAACAACAAATGACAAAGTTACAGTTACAATACCACTAACACGTTCCTAGGGAAAAAACTCTGAAATACTAGGTTGAAACATAAAACAGCCACTTTCATAGGAAAAAAGAAAAAGGTCAGTTACCAGCAATTTATACAGTTCAACCTAATGTGTAGGTATGCCTGACTCAAGTCATGATATTTTCAATTGCCTCATATCCATGTGAAAGCTGGACAATGAATAAGGAAGATCAAAGAATTCAATTATGGTGTTGGTGAAGAATACCGAATATACCATGGGCTGCCAGAAGAACAAACAAATCTGTCCTGGAAAATGTACAGCCAGAATGCTCCTTAGAAATGAGGACGGTGAGACTTTGTCTCACTTACTTTGGACACGCTATCAGGAAGGATTAGTCGCTAGAGGAGGACCTCATGCTTGGTAAAGTAGAGGGTCAGTGAGAAAGAGGAAGACCCTCAGCGAGATGGACTGACACAGTGGCTGCAACAATGGGCTCAAGCACAGCAGTAACTGTTAGGACGGCACAGAAGCAGACAGCGTTTTGTTCTATCATACACAGGGTCGCTGAGTCGGAGCTGACTTGACTGAACCTAACAACAACAACATTGTTCTTAAATTAGGTTAGGATTTTTGTGGTATAAATTACTCCTTAACTGTGTTAAATTATCTCCTTAAATTATCAACTGCAGCTGTTTTCATGCGATGTCCACCTTATGTTTTGTATAATAAAACATCCGTCTTTTGAATTAGAAGAATGAAATAACAGGATTCAGGGAACTTCCTTTCATTTCAAAATTGTGCTTTCTTCTATTATTACTGAGTCTGCTAAGTATCACTCCAGGATATCGTTCATGACCTAATATAAAAGCCAAACCACACAGGACAAGTTATATAAATTACTTTTTAAAAGAACAAAAGCAAGATATTAGATTGACGAATTACAAACAATTCAGATTTCAAAGGGCATTTTTAAATAATATTTTTGATCAAAGATTGTCCAACTTTTTTTTTCCAATCAAGGTGGGGCCACAATGAATAATTATTACCAATAATTCATTTAAGGAGCATAAATGCACAGAAACTAGAAGCATGGTTATTACGTCTTTGGTGTTAAGTGAGACCAGGATTCAAATTAGAAGCTGAGTTACCTGGGCAAGTTACTTAACCCCTCTGAAGCTAAGTTACCTTGTATTTAATAAGTGGGTAATAATAAAAAGCTGTTGGGAGGATGAAATGAAACACATGTAAGATTTAGCAAAGGGATTAACACACAGTGATGGACAGATATTAGCTATTTGGGTTGGGTTTAATTAAGATACAAATAGTTTTAACTCTATTAAAGTTAACCCTACTTCTTCAAAAGATATTTGGCATTCCACGGTACAGCTGTACTATCATTTATTTCACCATTCTATTGAGGACCTTCAACTGTTGCCAGTTTTATCCTTTTATAGACAATACTGCAATAAACACCCCCTGCAACCTGCAACAAACAAGACTATCTGTGCAACTATGTGAGTATGGCATAGGAAAATTCCTGGACTGAAACTGTTAGGCCAAAGGGATGTTGTTGTTAGTTGCCCAGGTGATTCTAACTCATGGAGAATCCATGTGTGTCAGAGGAGAACTGTGCTCCATAGCGTTTTCAAAGCTGTGACCTTTCAGGGGCACACTGCAATGTGCCGAGGTGCCTCTGCGTAGATTTGAACTGCCAACCTTTTGGCTAGTAGTTGAGCTCCTACCAATTTGTGCCACCCAGGGACTCCAGATCAAAGGTATAGGCATTTAAGAATTTTAAGATATTTGCTAAATTACTCTCCTGAATATATTCTACTGAGGGATTCGCGATTTTCCAGTATGTCAATGTGCACTCTTGAACAGATGCTTCGTGTAACTGTATGAGAATACCAATGGGCTCAATTTCTAGAAGTAGACTTGCTGGGTCAAAGAACACACATACAGAGACAGATGCGGGCAGACAGCGGCAGACGCGGGCAGACACACATGGAGTACACCCACTCCTCACTTACATGGTTAGGTGCCAAAGACCAGATCATTATGCAAAAATTGGCTTTATGTGAAAATGGAGGGTTTTGTTTTTAGACCATCCATTTTCCCAATTTTATTTAGAAAATACGTTCACAGAAATAATAACACCTAAGATTTACTGATGTGCTCATCACTGTGATGAGTCCAGTTGTGGATTATTCCTCTGGGGAAGAGGCTTGGGGGAGACAAAGCTGGATAAAGCTGGGCTGTGTGACTAGAGGGCCTACAGCTTAACAATGTCGCCTTCCTCCTGTGCTGGGTCAAAGCTTCCCTTGGAGAGTCACCTCCAGGCCTCCACTCCTACCCCTCTGCCCTCCAGGCGTGGCGAGTCACCAAGGCTCAGGGCTTCCTGTGAGAGTACTGGGAGCCTGGTCAAGCACCCAGCTCCATCAAGGTAGAGGCTTCAGGCCCAGTTCGGCTCACTCTGGGACATCGTTAAACCCACACACATTTCTGTCAAATGCCTTCCCTGATGCCTCTTTCTTTCCTTCCTTCTCACCCCACAGCAATTGTGAGCTGCAGGGCTTCAGGCCACATACCCAAACCCAGTGCCCTCAAGTCGATTTCGACTCATAGGAGCTGGGAAGTCAGAACAGGTGCCTGCTGGCTTGGTGCTGCCTGGGCATCCAACCAGAGACTAGGGCCACGGAGGAGGCAGGTCCCAAGCAGCAGCTGGATGCAGGAGGGAGTGGGGGGCAACCCAGCTTCCTGGGGGCTGCCTGGAGACCCTTCTAAAGGGAGGGGGCATTCCACTGCCATTGCCACCATGCCCACTGCCTTGTTAATGTGCTAAACAGTGGGATAATAGATTTTTTACTGTTGTTGTAAATGTGAAATGTCGGCTAATGAGACAGTCGACAAGTTAGTAGGTATAAATGCATTTGATATTTGAAATAAATTTTCAAACTGCCCTCCATAAAAACAAACAGTGGATGTGTTATCCACACCTAGCAATCCATCAATTGTTAGAGTCCTGATTTTTCCCAAAGACTGGTTACTACCAAATTTTACAATCTTCTTAATCATTGTTGTTTTAACTTATATTTAGTGTGCATGAGATTAAGTATCCTTTATGATTATTAGTCACTATTTCTTTATGACTTGAGAGTGCTGGGCACCTTTATTTCCCTCTCTAAATTTCTGAGATTGTACTTTAAAGATACACCCTGTTACTTACCAAGAATTAATCCCATGACAAATGTCTTGAAGTGAACTGGGTCATAGATCCACACAAATACCTAAAAGAATCAAGAAGCCTAAGTGCTTAAAAGTTCTACGGCCACATGAGAAAATTAAGCTTAATTCTGTATTTCAGATCCTCTATAGGAGTCCCTTCTAACCTCTTAAGCGGCAGAGATTGATAGGTGACCCATCAATCACTCTGCCCTTCTTTCTTGGATGGTGACAGAAATCCTACATTTTACCTGTGTACATGACCGCCTGGTTTATAAAGTACCATTTCTAAGCCTTCACTGCAGGTAGGCATGACTATGCGACCAGGTTCTTTCCAACGGAATCCAGGCAGAAATGAAAACTGTCAACCCTTTGTAAAGTGTCCTTAAAGAGGCATGTCCTGTAGTCTCCCTCCCTCCTTTGGATGCAGATATAAGGCTGGCAGTCATTTTGGACTATGGGGTAATCTTTGCTTCTAGATTCACAAAGAGGAAAAAAATAAAAGCAGCCCCGGTCTCCTGACACCATGGAGCTGCCATACCTGAACATGAGAGAAACAAGCACTTTTGTTAAAACCACTGTTATTTCAGGTTTCCTATCACTCACAGTTGAACCTGACTCTGACTGACAATCTTTTTTTTAAAATCTAAATTCAGAGGAAATATTGGTTTTTAAAAGTAAAGTAGCTTTTATATACTTAAGTGCAGGGTTAGATTTATATAAACTATCTTCCTTAGTGACATAGAAAACATAATCCTTAAACCTACTGAAATCTGGATTCTAATCATAGGCTATCTACACTCACCTCATTTCCATCCAGAAAAACTTGATCATCATGTGGTTCAAGCTTGAATTTTTTCTTAGTTTCCTTCTTTTTGGGAGTTCCTGGAGTTTCTTCCTATGAAAACAAACATGATTTTATGCAAAGGAAAAACACAAACAAGCAAAAAATGATACACATACAGTCAAGAAGGTCTGACATATGTGACACAGAAATAATAATTCTCAACCATGGCTTTTATAATAATCCTAAATACGGATCATTTATATGTAATGACTTTTGATTCTTACTTAATTTTAGTTGAGCTCACCTTTTTGGTTTCTTCCTTTTCGCCATCTTTCTTTTTCTCTTTTTCCTTCTTCATCTTTTCTTCCTTTATATTTTCTTTCTTGCTCTTTTTATCATCTTCTTTTCCACTTTCGGCTTTTCCTTTCTCTTTTTCTTTCTTTATGTCTTTATCATATTTCATTTTCATCACTTTTAGTGCTCGATGAAAGAACTGCTTCTTTAACAGCCTTGGAAACAAAAGATAAATGACGTTCTACTCCCTACCCATTTTACAGATATAGACTAAAATATGTTCACACACCAATAAAATGAGCAAAGGAAGACAAACTGGCAACTTACAAGAGAAATTACTAACATTAAGTCCATGGAAAAATATTCAACCTTACTACAACTTTAAATAAGACTTTCTTTTTTTTCCTGAAAACACACACACACTCCTGATGCTAATCAGATTAGTATGAAACTGACTCTCCTACACATTTGCTGCTATCAACATCAACTGTCACTTTCCTACAGAAGTGCTTATATGCATAAGGTTTAAGGATGTTTACACTTAACTTTAAGTAACTCCAATTTTTGAATTAGAAGGAAAAATCAAAATATGGTTATTGAAAACATACACTAAGACACAAAAGGACATGAATTTACAGAACAATAAGAATTCTAAATACATTAAAAAGATGCCTACGAAAAGATGGAAAGGACCTGCTAAGAATGACTGTGCTAACAGATCAGTATCGGGACTATGTTAGGGTGACAGTACATGGGTTCTTTTTTCCGCAGTCATAACGATGTGCATAATGGTTTTATTCCTTTTATAAAATAAAAAGTTAGAACCTCTGGAATTTATGTCTATTGATCATAATCTATACTATAAAATCTAGTACCCAATCGGTTTATTTACCTATATTTATAGTAACTCATAGCTTTAAGAAACATTTTGAATGCATTATTGCCAATGTCTATTGAAACCTGATTTCACTCTACCTATCCTGGGACTTTTGTCCATACCAGTAAGAATAAAATATATCACTAGATTCTTTCCTGCTCATCCCTGAAACTTAGTTTCATCAAATATAGGATGGAAAAGAGAAGTGATCAGGCTCCTCACTATTCAGATTTCAAAGCTAGTATCATATCCCTCATCCTTTCCTTCTACTTCCTTCAGAAGTAGAATAGGAAGCATTTCCTATACAACTTCTTAGGGGGGAAAAAGCCTCCTCTCTCCTGAGTAGAGAGGTATAGAATGGCACAGCCCCAGCAGGACCATTTGCTTCTGTCATTCCTCCTGCACAGCTGCCCCACCTCCAGTAAAGAAAAGGCGACGTTAAACTTTCACATTCAGGAAGGGTCAAATACTACCTCTACCACTTAACTAGCTGTGTGATGCTGCTTAAGTTACTTAATCTCAAAAATGGGGTTACTAATGGCATCTAGCTCATAGGGGCTGTTTGCAGAATATGTGCCTGGCGTGTTAGCCATTATTATTATTGCTAAATAACAACATCTTCTGAATTTCATTAATAGTTACAGAATACACACACACACGGGTTCAAAATAATTAAAGCATCATTCCATTCTGTATTAAACAGAATCATTGGCTTATTCCTTGATTGGTCTTTAGAGAGACTATCTGGTTCATTTTAGGCCTACAAAAGGGAAATCAACATTATTTAACATTCGTAATAAAATCAGAGCCCCAATTGGCTTTAAATGCATGATACTCAAATCACTTACACAAAGCTCTCTGACATTTTCATACAGCAACTCACACTACTCAGTATGCTCTGCGTCTTTTGCCTTGAATGCATCTCCTGTCTCCCCGTCTGCTGATTTGTTTCAAAAACTGATTATAACATTTTCTCTGTGAAGCTATTCTTGACAGGTTCTCCATCTATGTCCTTCCTTAATATAACTCCTTACAGACCTTATACCACTTCATTGTAATTAGTTATGTATCTCCTTCCCCAATAGACTGGAATGAGCTTTGCGGCAGGGACCAAGCTACAGCCATCCTGTATTCCTGATGTCTGGAATATAGGAGGTATTCAATTTCATTGTTGAATTAGTAAATTGAAAAACAGCTTGTTAAGCCATTGAATTATATCTATACTTTTCCCTCATCTCAATTTTTTATTTCTGGTTTTAGAAACATTTACTGAATGCCAGACGAGTGTCAGGGACTCCACTACGTGGCAATGGTGAGTTTCTATTAAGTGTCCACATTATGCTAATTGCATGAAGTTACAATAGTACAAAACAGTCCTACAACAGTCTTCAGATTTAGCTGGAAAAAATTAATTTAGGCAGAACTCTAAAACAGTTAAAGGTAAAACTGTGGGAGAACTTGAGATACAAAGATTAACGTGGGCTGGAGGACCAGGTAGAGGTGGGACTTGAGGGATGTACTTGTTAATATTTAGAGACAGGCAGGATAGAAGAGGGAGAACCATTCAGGGGAAGTGGCAGGTTATGATCAAAGAAAGACCAGACAAGAGAACGGGTGTGGCATACACGAGTGAGAAAGACATTACTGGACTGGGGGTTGATGACGTGAAGACACAGGGAGCTAGGACGGTTAAGATTAAAGGTTGAAGAATCTGTACAGTAAACATTTGTTTCTAGACACATTAGAAAATAGTTTTGTGTGTGATCCTACATCTTCTTGTTTTCCCTCAAACTCCGTCAAGCCCACTTCGCAGTTTAAGAAAATGGCTGTGGTTGGGCAGGAACGCAGGAGGGCTAGCCACCATAGGGTATCTGTGGTTGTCTTAGAAGCTACTCTTATGACTTATGCTTCTCTCTTCTATTTTAATGCAGAAAGAACACAAAGCAGATTAACCTGACATGAAGACAGTATAGTGCAGTGGTTAAGAGCACGGACTATGAAGCCAGACTGCTGGATTTAGAATCCTGGCTCTGCCGCTTACTTCCTCTGTGATCTGGGCACAGGCTGCGGGCAAGCTACCTAACTTCTCTGGGCCTCAGTTTCTGCCTTTGTAGCATCTCTTAATTTTTGCACGATACATAAAAATAAATCTATTTTGAGGCAAGCAGAGAGCAGGAAGTTTGTACTTTGGTTAATTCTAATTATACAAACCGCTGTAAAGGAAAGGCAAACGTGAACTATACCACTGCTGGCTCATCCCTACTCCTAACAATGAAACTTATGTTCTGAAAGGTCCATTTGTGATTCCAGTCTTTGGTAACTAATAACTTTTAGAAACACCTGATAATTAATTTCATAGTTTAAGAAAACAGGTTGTGAAACAGTGACTTTGAGAGGGTTCTATCATGTGGCTGAGATATTTTAATGCCATTAAACAAAATACTAGTAAATGCTATGTGCACCTACCTAGCGAACACAGAAGATAACCTAAAATCTCAATTCCCATTGAATTTAAGCTTTAGCGTCATGAAAGCAAAACTCTGTCAATATCTATTAATAAATATATTTAATTATTTAAGTATTTAATATATTTATTTAAGCAAATCAAGAGGAAAAAAAAAATCAGCACACTTTTTTCCAAGAAAGAAGACAGTGATTTTTGTTTTTTACGTACACAGCTTACCATAGATTTTTTCAAAGGACAGGACCTGTTATGAAAGCCATGTTTACTGAACCGTCTCTACTTCCTCTTAGAATCCTCAAGATAAGACAATGTAAATGATGCAGTTGTCTTGATTTTACAACGAGGTACTGTATTAGCAATCATTAAACAAGCAAACAGAGAAACAAGTCCGGCTTATAGCTCGGGGAATAGGCACTAAAAAACCAGGAACAACAGTTGCTAGGAATTCCTGCTAAAGGTTTGGGGAAAGAGACCTCCCTCTACAACCATCTGCTCTAGAAAAGAACTTTTTTGATGTAGGCACTGGTGTATGATTTTACGGCTTACCCTTCAGGGAATTCTACATGGTTTCTGTCAGCCTGGCAAATGTACAAATGGAATGGAATGGAAAAAATAAAAATTATAGTTAAAAACTATAATACTCATACATAAAAATAAAAAAATATCTCCAGAGGTACTGAATAAATACAGGTTACACGTAAAAGCTATGCTTGAGCTATACTGCAATACTGCTACATTTAATGATGAGAATAGTTAAGAAGCTTCAATATGCATAACATATTTTAAAATTACTACTTATGTTATTCTTTGCTAAGAAATAAACACTACCTGTTGCAGTAGTCAACCACAGATTCCCGAGTTGTAAATAAAGCTTCCTCTCCTTTCTTGGCCTTTGCCCACTTTGAGTCCAGAAGGCAATCCACTGCTTTTGAAGCTAAAAATACATTATTTTACATTTAGTATACCTGGGAATTCACGCCTATGAAGGTCAAATTACATAAAGCACATTACAACACTCTGGCAACAGAAAATAAATAGCGGCCCCATGTGTCAGGGCAGAACTGCCCCCACAGGATTCTCTAGGCTGTAATCTTTTTGGGAGCAAATCACCATGTCTTTCTCCTGAGGAACCAGGCTGGGTGGGTCCTGACTATAAACCTTGAGTTAGCAGCTGGGTACTTAACTACTGAGCCACCAGGGCTCTTTACTGCTGCTGCTACTAGAGATAGCTAAATATGTTAGATCTGAAGGGAGTGGCATGTGTACTTTTCTTTTTTTAGTGAATAGCAAAATCAATTGTAACACTAGAGAGAAGATAAAAGAATTTCTTTTCTGTAATGGCATTTCAATTTTAATTGGTGAAATAGGCAAATTTAACCACTATTTAAGCTATGTGCTCTATTACAGATGAGTTCAACTTATAATGAGGTTATCTGGATAATGTGAAGAACCGAAGCTCCTGAGTTGGTTCCAACAGACTGAAGTGTAGTTTCACACTGAATTCTACTCCAGAGTTTTATAAAGATTAACATTAAGTACACATACTATCTGAACAAAGGTAGTGTAACAGTGGAAATAAATCCCATTTAAAAATTTTCCAACAAATATTTGTTACTGGAAAGCACTTTTACCTTATTATAGAAATTTTCAATCATTTTAAAAAAGAATAATAAATCTCCACAAACCCATTACCCAGCTTCAACAATTACACTTAGAGAGTATTAAAAGAACTTCCCAAAATCCCAAGTATCTTCATAAGATATACACAAATGGTTTTACTGCTATAAATAATCCTACCAATAAAGTAATCAACCCGGTGACCCATCATATTGGTGGACTTTGTTGGACAGTTGAATCGAAGATACTTGGCTACAGCCTTTTCTTCTTTAGATGGTTCACCAACTTCCTGCAAAATAAGAGTATTAATTTAGTGTAATTGTTTATTTAAGAAATTCATGCACTGAAGAAAAATTTATAGGTCTGTTCCATAAATCTTTTCAAGTACTGGCAGTCCCCAGATTATGAACCAGATCATTCCTGAGTCTGCTTTTAAGCCAGAATTTGTAGGTAAGTTGGAGCAGGTGCACACAGTCCTTATTTAGCCTTACTTTAAGCGCAAGATAAGGCTCAAAGCCTTCTCAATGATTTAAAAAGCTGCACATGCAGCAAAGGAAGGTGACAGTGATGAAGAATTTGTTTAGAGTAGGGGTTGGTTCAATTGTTTCAAAGTCAAGGCAAATTCACCTAACGTTAATGAGCAAGGTGAAGTTGTCCATAAATCGGACTTTCATTTGTAACCTAGGGACTTACTGTATAGGCCTTGCTGTCAAGCTGTCTCTGGAGCAGGCCTAGTATTATATACACAAGAAAGAACTGAGATTTAATTAAACTGTATGTTTTTCAAACACAAGTTGATAGGGCCAAAGCCTGCCTGCCTCTTGCCCTCAGCTAGACGACATTTATTTTCAGTTGTTTTTCCAGTAACTACTTTGTACCAGTTCACCTTCACTCTTGTCAAAGCTATCATTAAAAAGATAAGAGGTTGCCAACAGTGACTGCCCAAACATCCAAGAAGCAGGTGCCATAAATAAATGTTAAACAACAACATCTAAAGCTAAGCTATGCACCCCGAAAAATGGGCAACAGACCATAGGAGGAGTTTCAAAAGAGCCAAATACAGCTACCATAGCATGATAGCCATAAGAACTAGTACCCCAGACGCTGAAGTTTTATTATTCCCTTTCCTCTCCCCTTGTGGTTACAAATCTCAAGATACTATCTGAGACTCCTTCCTGACTTTTTTTTTTTTTTTAAAACTAATGAGGCAAAAAGAAAAAATATAATAGGCAGAGAAATTACAATCTCAGTTGAAGAACTAATTAATGGAAGTGAATTAAAATAAACAGTAATTTTAGAAAGGCTGCTTTAACCCTTGTTTCATTTCTCCCAACTATTCCTTTTCCCTATTACTTTCTTCACTGAGTGCATCAACCCCCATATTCACATCTTCTTTTACTTGCATTTATTCCCTTTCATTCTGAACTTCATTGATCTGACAATTCCTCCTGTGTAGTCTTCCCCACCCATGCAAGTACTCAAGGAAAGCAAGACAGTCCACATCTGTATACACCTGATGTACATACTTTCAAAAGTTGCCTTACTGCGCCATGCTGTTGAAGCGCAAGTATTCTTTAGTTTTGTAAGCATGTGCAAATTGTTAGCTGCTGTTGGCCCCTGGCCCAACTCATGCGACCCCATGCACAAGGGAACAAAATGCTACGTGGTCCTGCGCCATGGGACTAAAGAGCCTTCAGAGCAGGCTGAGAAATTTCAATTTTACCCTGTAAGTAGCAGAAAGACCACTAGGAAATTAGTTACAAGACTACTACTGTAGTTCCAAATAAGATGTGTTATAATACATGTTAGGAATAGTAACAAGAAGGAAATGTGGATATTTGAAATATTTCAAAGGCAGAACATATAGGACTCAATGAAAAAGGATGAATGAAATAGATAAGTAAATGATGCCAAATTTCTAATTTGGTGGATCGAAAGAAAGGTTTTAATAACAGGAAATTTGGGAGAGAAGTGATTCTGAGGAAAAAGCAATCACATCAACTTTAGGCATGACATTTTACTTTTACTAACAAACCCTTTACTAAAAACAGGCATAAAGGTAGTGATCTACCATATTAATTGCTGACAGAAGTATCGTATGTAAAATCTGATTAAAAATTAGAATACATAAAAAACTGCAAGTCGATTATACAGTAGGGAAACTGATACTACATGAACTCACAGAAGTTTTACATCTCACTTTAACAATTAACAAGTTCACCAAACTCTTTCCTAGAACTTAGTAAAGGCGCTACTAAACAACAAAGAACAGAGAAGACCCAGAAAACACGGAATTGGATAATCTCTCCCAAATAGATTTAGACTTACCTATCCCCCTAATACTTTCCTGAGGTATCACTAAGCTCCCCTGAAACTGGGACTACAAAATGAGGAGCAGTAAATTCTATCAAGATACTGGTATAAGAACTGAAACTTCTCTTGCTCCTTCAAGTTTTTTCCCTTGTGAAATATTAAGAAACACTTAACGTAACTACCACACTGTAGACTGATGGTGATGAAGATTACAAAATTTGTGCATTTGCTAGGGTTTGGGGGCCATGAAGATTGTTTTAGTGTAGCAAAAACATGACCAGGGGAAGCTGGTTTTATAGGAAACCCTGCCGTGAGTCTTCACTCTCACTGCTCCCCTGAAGCAGCCTGATCATGAAGCTATAAACAGTCTTACCTTCTTCCTGTTTAGACTATACTGCCTCCCCTCTTTGTTCACTTTTGATGTGAACAGGCCTTCAGAATGTTTTCATAGTTCTAGAAGCCTTCTGGAGCCCTGGTGGCACAGTGGTTAAGACCTTGGCTGCTAACCAAAAAGGCTGGCAGTTTGAATCCACCAATCGCTTCTTGGAAACCCTATGGGACAGTCCTACTTTGTCCTATAGGGTCGTTATGAGTTGGAATCAACTCCACAGCATGGATTGTGTGCTGAGAAGCCTTCTAACAAGTGAAGGCCTTTTGGGAACAGTAGCACCTACTAATAAAAGAGAAACCAGCCAAACAATGCTCAAAGGAAGAAAACTTGTTTTAGCTCAATGAATGAGCTCAACTGTCTTAGATGGAAGAAGCTTAAGAAGAGTCAGTAAGTTGTGAAGCTAGGTTACCTTTCTTTATACTCAAATCTCAAGATTTTTGCTGCTGCAACTCACAATCCAAAATTACTTGAAAGTTTGGTTAGCAGAAGAACTAGATGGTGCCTGTCTATAACCAATCACTGCCCTGACAGGGAACACAACAGAGAATCTCTGATGGAACAGTAGAACACTGGGATGCAGGTGTCAAATCCTCATAAAAAGACCAGGCTTAATGGTCTGACTGACACTGGAAGAACCCTGACGGTCATGCTCTCTGCACCGTTTGTTAGCCCAAGGTTGGAACCACTCCCGATGCCAACTCTCCAGACATGCATTGGACTGGACTGTAAGACAGACATTGATACTGGTAAGGAGTGAGCTTCTTGGCTCAAGTAGACACAAGAAACTATGTGGGCAACTCCTATCTGGTGGCAAGATGAGGAGGAGAGAGGGACAGGAGCTGGATGAATGGACACGGGGAATACACGCTGGAGAGGAGGAATGTGCTGTCTCATTAGGAGAGCAGCTAGGAGTACATAGCAAGGTGTGTATAACTTTTTGTATGAGAGACTGACTTGATTTGTAAACTTTCACCTAAAGCAGAATAAAAAAAATAAAAAGAAAAAAAGTTTGGTTAGAACACTGCTAAAATTATTTAACAAATACTATTTTTACTACACAACGATCATATACTATAATGAAATGGGAGTTACCATTTCCTACAGAATTTCTGGTTTAGAGGAATTCTTACTCTATCCAGTCTTTACTCAGGAGGAAACTGAGTTTGTTAATGGTGGTGGAATAATTTGGAAATGGAAGAGGTGAGAACTGTACAACCTGATGAACACGACTGTCACTGAATTATATATTTTATGACTATAAAAAAGTAAAAAAAAAAAAAAAAATTCAATACATATTTGAAGATTCTTTTCAAATATAAAATTTCATAACAGGATTCTAAATCAAGCCTTCCAGGAAGCAACACTTCGTTAACCTATATACAGTTACTGTATGTTCTTAAAGTTACAAAATTGCAGTTCTTAAAAAATTCTTTATTTTTAAATTTTTCATTTATTTGGATTGGGATTACTCTCAATTTGAGAACCTCAATCATGAAAATTATATGATGTCAGTAAACATGCAGCTCACTTCTGGTTTTCAGGGGCCAGTAAAGTGAACCCAAGAAGGGAATGTGACAAAATACTCCTTACTTCCAACTTTGATGGGTATTTTAGTCATCTAGTGCTGCTACAACAGAAATATCACAAGTGGATGGCTTTAACAAAGAGAACTTTATTCTCTCACAGTCCAGTAGGCTAGAAGTTCGAATTCAGGGTCAGCTCCAGGGTAAGGCTTTCTCTCTTTGTTGGCTCTGGAGGAAGGTCCTTGTGATGCGGCAGTCTTCTGTTGGCCTGGGAGCATCTCAGCACAGGAACCTCAGGTCCAAAGGACTCGCTCTGCTCCTGGCACTGCCTTCTTGGTGGTATGAGGTTCCCCATATCTCTCTGCTCGCTTCTCAAAGAGACTGGCTTTAGACTCTACTGAATCTCACAGACCTCATCAATGTAAGTGCCGCTAATCCATTTTATTACATCACAGTGATAGGATTTACAACATATAGGGAAATCACATCAGAAGATAAAATGGTAGACAATCATACAATCATACAAGGGAATCATGACCTAGCCAAGCTGACAGATATTTTGGGGGGATAATTCAACCCATGACAATGGGACACCAATATCTGAAATTATGCTTCAGTAGAAAAAGCGGAAGAATTAGCTGCTTTTTTAACCCTGAACTTGTTTGCTTCAAGCATTTTCCCCTTCAAAGTACAAATATAATTCAAGGTCAATTCAAATCTGTTAAACAAAAATCTTTTCTAAACATGAAACATCAAGTAACAAATGACAGAAAATTCAGTTTATATTGCAGACCTTTCTGTCTACAAGTCTTTACAATAGAATCCTTTCTGTAACTCAAAAAACTCTGAACTTCTAATGGACTACATCTACCATAGCCTCCATCAGACTGAGTGCAGTACAACTAGATGGTGCCCAGCTACCATCACTGACTGCTCTGACAGGGATCACAATAGAGTGTCAAGGACAGAGCTGGAGAAAAACGTAGAACAAAATTCTAACTCAAAAAGAAAGACCAGACTTGCTGGCCTGACAGACTGGAGAAACCCTGAGAGTATGGCCCATGAATACCCTTTCAGCTCAGTAATGAAGTCACCCCGAGGTTCACCCTGCAGCCAAAGACTGAACAGACCCATGGAACAAAACAAGGCTAAAGGGGCTCACCAGCCCTGGAGCAGGACTAGAAGGCAGAAGGAACAGGAAAGCTGGTAACAGGGAACCCAGGGTTGAGAAGGGAGAGTGTTGACATGTCATGGGGTTGTTAACCAATGTCACAGAACAAAGTGTGTAATGTTTGATGAGAAAACTAGTTTGTTCTATAAATCTTATCTAAAGTACAATTAAAAAAAAAACTCTGAACTTTGTCATTACACTTGATTTTTTGTCTTAGAAAAATTAATAAAACCCAATCCACTGCGGTCGAGCTAATTCCTACTCATACCAACCCTAAAGGACAGAGTAGAACTGCCCCATAGAGTTTCCAAGGAGCAGCTGGTGGATTCAAACTACCAACCTTTTGGTTAGGAGGCGAGCTGTTAACCCCAAGGTGCCAAGCGATGTCAATATTAGAGTTTCTGATTCTGTGAGGGGTGAGGGAACAGCAAGAAACTAATTTTATAGGGTACTGTTTATCTTTATGAATTTATCAGACTGCAGAGGTAGAGCTGAAAGTTCCAATCTTTAAAGTTTTTAAAACATTACATAATAAATTTGAAAATATTTCCCACTACAACAGCAATTAATATTTACCTCTCATTGGCCTTCTCTGATGATAAACTTATAGGCATTATTCCTTCAAAACTGCAATTATTGTGTATGTTTGATTTTATGTTCCTTGGCTTTTCCTTTAACATGAATCTGTCTTTAAAAACAGTATAGGCCCAGCGCAATACTAACTGTGCTCCAAAATTTCCTATAACGTTTTTCTATACAGCCACGTAGAACTTCTAGGATGAGGAAATAAATGCCACATGTATTTTCATTCAGCAGTATGTCAAGCTGATTTTTAACAATCAGGTCCTCACATGTTTACCGGATCCTCAAATATTCAAAAAAACAGTTATAAGTAAATAGCTTATGTAACCCATTACCTAGTGGTTCATTTACTGCACAGATAGCTGTTAATCTTTCTTTCAGCATATCAGAGTGTTTAAAAAAACAAAACAGCAATCCATCCCAAACCCTTCCTCCTTGGGAAAGAGGAAAAGGTTATCTGCCAAGCATAACTCACTTTTTCAAAACCCTATGAGGTAAAGGTCCCTTTTTACAACTCCTTTCTTACAATTTCTACTCAGGTAAGGTAATTTGCCCAAAGTTGCACAGCTAATAATTGCTGGAGCTGGAGAACAAGCTGGCCCAGTCTGGCTCAAGCTCTCAGCCACTGCCACCACATAAAAAAAAAAAAAAACAAACTAATTCTGTGTTATTGTTGCTATTGTTGTTAGGTGCTGTTGAATTGGTTCCGACTTAGTCCTATAAAGGCAACACTACCTGGTCCTGCGCCGACCTCACAATTATTGCTGTTTGAGCTCACTGTTGCAGCCACTGTGTACATCTATCTCATTGAGGGTCTTCCTCTTCTTCACTGACCCTCTACCAAGCATGATGTCCTTCTCCAAGGACTGGTCCTCCTGATAACATGTCCAAAGTACGTAAGACGACGTCTTCCATCTTCCCCTCTAAGGAGCACTCTGGCTATACTTCTTCGAAGACAGATTTGTTTGTTCTTCTGGCAGTTCACAGTAGTCAATAATCTTCACCAACACATAACGCAAAGGCATCAATGCCTCTTCTCTGGAGCCCTAGTGCTGTAGTGAAGAAGAGCTTGGCAGCTAACCAAAACGTTATGCAGTTCAAATCCACCAGCCGCTCCTTGGGAACAACACTATGGGGCAGTTCTACTCCATCCTACAGGGTTGCTACAAGTTGGAATCCACAGCATTTAACGACACCACAATTCTTCTTTGGTCTTCCTTTTTCATTGTCCAGCTTTCACACATACATGAAAAACCAAAACCAAACCCACTGCCGTCGAGTCGATTCTGACTCATAGCGACCCTACAGGACAGAGGAGAACTGCCTCATAGTTCCCAAGGAGCACCTGGCGGATTCAAACTGCTGACCTCTTGGTTAACAGTCAGAGCATTTAACCACTATGCCACCAGGATTTCCACATGTACATGAGGCAACTGAAAATACCACGGCTTGGGTCAGGCACACCTTAGTCCTCAAAGTGACATCTTTGCTTTGTAATACTTTAAAGAGGTCTTTTACAGATTTGCCCAATGCAATACATCATTTGATTTCTTGACTGCTACTTCCATATGCATTAATTGTTGGTCCAAGTAAAATTAAATCCTTGACAACTTCAATATTTTCTCCATTTATCATAATGACACTTACTGGTTCAGTTGTGAGGATTTCTGTTTTCTTTATGTTGAGGTGTAATCCATACTGAAGGCTGTAGTCTTGGATCTTCATCAGTAAGTGCTTCAGGTTCTCTTCATTTTCAGCAAGCAAGGTTGTGTCATCTGCATAACGCAGGTTGTTAAATGTTCCTCCAATCCTGATGACATGTTCTTCTTCATATAGTTCAGCTTTTCAGGTTATTTGCTCAGTGTACAGATTGAATAAATGTGGTAAAAGGATACAACCCGGATGTACACCTTTCCTGACTTTAAACCACACAGTATCCGCTTGTCCTGTTCGAAGAGGCTCTTGGTCTGTGTACAGGTTCCACGTGAGCACAATTACGTTTTCTGGAATTCCCATTATTCCCTATGGTATCATAATTTGTTATGCTCTACAAAGTTGAATGCCCTGCACAGTCAATAAATACAGGTAAACATCTTTCTGGTATTCTCTGCTTTGAGCCAAGATCCAACTGATATTATCAATAATATCCCTCATTCCACGTCCTCTTCTGAATCCAGCTTCAATTTCTGGCTGTTCCCTGTCCATGTACTGTTGTAATCATTTTTCAATTATCTTCAGCAAAATTCTACTTGCCAGTGATACTAATGATACTGTATTCAGAAGAGACTCTGAAACTTGCTCTTGAATGTAGAGTAGCTAAAGCGAACGGAAGAAATGATGAAGTAAAAGAGCTGAACATAAGATTGCAAAGGATGGCTTGAAAAGACAAAGTATTATAATGGAATGTGCAAAGACCTGGAGTTAGAGAACAAAAGGAAGAACATGCTTGGCATTTCTCAAGCTGAAAGAACCGAAGAAAAAATTCTAGCCCCCGGTTATAATACTGAAGGATTCCATGGGCAAAATAGTGAATGAGTCAGGAAAACATCAAATGAAGATGGAAGGAATACAGAGTCACTGTACCAAAAAGAACTGGTCGACAATCAACCATTGTAGGAGGTAGCACATGATCAATAACCAGTGGTATTAAAGGAAGAAGTCCAATCTGCACTGGAAGAATTGGTGAAAAACAAGGCTCCAGGAACTGATGGAATACCAACTGAGGTGTTTCAACAAATGCATGCAACACTGGAAGCGCTCACTGGTCCATGCCAAGAAATTTGGAAGACAGCCATCTGGCCAACTGACTAAAAGAGATCCATATATGTGCCCATTCCAAAGAAAGGTGATCCAACAGAATATGAAAACAGTACTATACAGACTTTTTAACCTACCTTTCTGTTTAATCTGTAAGGTCCCAACTGAAATAATAGTAGTTATTCAAAAAGTGTATTAGATTACCTTTATAACAAGAACACTGAATTGAAATTGTAAAACAAAGTCTATTCAAGGGCATAAAGTTGTACCATAGAGTCAGAAAGTAAAAATTTGACTTCAATATAAATTGTAATTAAAATTTCAGACACCACCTCTAATCCACAGCACTAAATCTACTAAGACTAACCAAAACCAAACCAACTGCCATCGAGTCTACTGCGACTCATAGCGACCTTAAAGGACAAAGTAGACCTGCCCCACAGGGTATTCAAGGCTGTAATCTTTGCAGAAGCAGACTGCCACATCTTTCTCCAGTGGAGCGGCTGGTGGGTTTGACCTGCCTACAGTTAAGGTGGAGCGGCTGGTGGGTTTGACCTGCCCACCTTTTAGTAAAGAGCCATGGCTCTTAGCCACTGTGCTACCAGGGCTCCTCTAGTTTAAGACTAGAAATAGTAAACTTAGAAACTTTCTCCACACCGACCTTAAGCCCTGGTTTCATGACCTGCCTTAATCTGCCAAATTCCAAATTTTGATCACTGACATTTTTCCTAGTACTTCAAAGATTTCCTGATAATATTAATATGCATAGCTCGGACTACATGTGCTTTAGGTCAACAAACTAATTAACAAAATTAAAAAAAATTGACTAATAAAACAGATGACATTACAAAATCATTCTAAACAGTAAAATAGTAATGAGCAGAAAGACAGCCAGTGTATGAATTTGTGATCAACGTACTACCAATTTACAACATGCTATCAATTTATGATGCCATATGCTTCTTTTTTTTTTTTTTTATCAATTTATGATGCCATATGCTTCTAGGCACATTAGCTGATGATGAGACAACCACTAATAAACACCGCGTGGAAGATGATTCACATATTTAATCCTCTTGATGAGACCCAACGACAACGGGGGAGCAGGGTGGCAATACAGGGAGGAATGCACATGCATGTGGAATGAGGGAGCGATTATTATGTAGGTTATGAAGCTGACAAACTGGCATATGAAAGGTTCCGGGGCGCCACCAGCTCGTTGCAGCACCAACGAGGTTGTGTTTATTTACACTGTGTAGCTTGGAAGAAAGCCGGCAAGCTTCAGGTAGGCTCTTAAGTTAATAATAATGAGGAGAAAGGAAGGCAAATGAACACCTGTGGGTAGGCAGATTGACGCCTGGGCCCCAATAGGCAGCTGACCAAGCACAGATCAATCTCCCTTCTACGGTCGTTTTCTATTTACGCACAAAGAACAGGCTGCTTTGGGTCAGTCCTCTGCCTCCTTTCACCCTAATTACCGTGGCCTTGATTTTTAAGGAGAAAGAATGGAGTGGGTGGAGGGAGAGGAGAAGGGGTCTCGGGGAGGGTCTGTGTCTGCGCTCCCGAAAGGGCAGACCTCCCAACACAGGCCCGGGTCGGCACGGCCACAGGTTCCTGTGGAGACAGGCCGAGCAGCCGGGCCTCCACGTCCGGATTGCGAGCGCGGCGCCTCCTTCCTTCTCCCGTGGCCCCGCCACCTCCGTCTCGGTCTCCGCCGTCGCCACCACCACCCCCCACTCGGGCCCCTCACAACGACACACCCTACAGCCCGCGGCCTCGCGGCAGAATAACACCCCACCTCGCCCTCGGTTTTGTTCGCCCTTCAAGGGGGCTTTTCCTACTTGTTTCACTTCTGAGCACCCTGAAGCCCCCTACCCAGGACACTGCTTTGCTACCTGGATCCGCTTCTTGTGTCGCCTGCGTTCCGCCATGTTGGCCGCTCCGCCCGCTTCCTTCTTTCGTGGAGCGAGGAGGGGGCGGTGTAAACCTCGCGAGATTGCGCCTCGCGGTCCGTTATGTAACTCACCGGCTGGGGCCCGGGAAAGGGGGAGGCCCGGCGACGCCCGGATCCAGGCAGGTGGTGCGCTCGTTGGCGGGGGCCTTTTCTCGTGTCTTCTCTCGGCATCTGTTGTTTCGGAAATTGAAGAGCTCTGGGTCCAGGGAGAAGTCGAGAAGTGGGTCCGAGAACGAGAGGGCTGGCAAGAACTCTTGGTTCACTAACCTGGCAGAGCGTCTGAATCACCTGGGAAGCGCCTAAAATACGGATTACCGGGCCCCACCCCCTCAGAGTTGGATTCAGTTTGTTTTGGGTGGGGCCTTTCACAGAAGGAATTTATTGAGACCGATCAAGTCGTAGGTGTTTTACCTATGGTAGCTCCTGTAATCTTCACAAAGAGCCCACCCAACCCTTCACCACATGTACCTTTATTAACCCCATATTAAAGATGGGAAAACCGAGACAGCTGGGGATTAGAGATACGAGCTGACTTATTTCAGGTTCCGCAGCTGGTAAGTGGCAGAGCCAAGCCCTAAGTCAGTTGTTTTTCCCCCTACAATGTTCTCGTAGTGTGGCTGATCGAAAACAAATTGGATTCTCTATTCCATTCTCCACCTTGCTTCTTGAAACTCACCTTTGGAACCCAGGAGGTAGAACCCAGGGAAGTCCAAGTAAAATGAATCGGAAAAAGATTCTAAGAAGTTGAGAAGGTGACAGGCTGTAGGCTATTTTCAAGTCTGGTGAATAACTATTGTAACTATTGTTTTTTTTTAGAGCCACTTAGACCCAAAAAAAGGGCTAAAATTGTTAAGAAGTGCTTAGGTGGAAATTCCCATAACATTAATGGAGATTTTTAAGCATTCTTTTTTAATTGTAGAAATTTGGGAAAATACAAAGAAGTATAAGAAAATAAGAATTCAAAATTCCACCACCAAGAGATATAAGCCAAAAAACCAAACCAACTGCTCTGTAGTGGATTCTGAGTCATAGTGACCCTGTAGGGCAGAGTAGAACAGCCCCACAGGGTTTCCAAGGCTGTAGTCTTTAGGGAATCAGACTGCATTTTCTTTCTCCTGAAGAGCAGTGGGTTGGTTCCAACCCCTGATTGCTTTGTTAGCCAGCCCAGCCTTAACCTTAACCACCGTGCCACTAGGGCTCCTACCAAGGCGTATCACCAAAAACACAAACCCATTGCCGTTAAATCAATTCTGACTCAGAGTGATCCTAGGGTTTCCAAAGAGCAACTGGTAGATTCGAACAGATGACCTTTTGGTTAGCCGCCAAGGTCTTAACCACTGTACCACCAGGGCTCCAGCAAGAGATATAGCTACTGTTAAAAATTTTAGTTTATTTTCTTCTAGTATTTATTTTCTATATTTATACATTTTCTCTCCCAAATGGAGATCATTCTGTATATGCAATATGGTTGCCTGCTTTTTTCATTTAATATTATATTGTATATAATATATTGTGTGTAATATAATGTTTATATTATATTTAGTATTGTAAGCATTTCTTATGTTGTGAAATCCTTCAGGTTTCCCATATTACGTATGTAACCTAATAGAAATTAAATATGCAGTTAAGGCAGACTGTGGTATCTTGGTGCCACTTGTCTTTTGGATTATGCAATTCTGGCCTCAGGGTACAGGATCACAGTGGTGTCACTACAAGGGTGCACAGGGTGCTGACCATGTGGGGTGGCACCAAAATGACTATAAAATTTTTGTGCAGTGTTTCAGCAGAAATTTACTATTTTTTATAAAAATATCCCTGTAGTTAGTTATAGTTATAACAACAAAAGCATTTTTCGTAAGCCCAGCTTACATGTATCAATATACGTAGAAGGCAAAAACTCTATGCTAATAATAACTCTAACTAATAATGCACTCCAGTTAGAGCTGTCATTATTACCCCATTACAGTGATGCTTCAAATCGCGTGGTTCTGTCTGCATGTGCTACATGCACACACTGTTGTTTCATTTCTGCCGGTGTTTTTAAAATTGCTGATTTTGTCAAAATTTCTTGTGTTTTAGCTATAATATTGTGGCAATTAGCATGGGGAGTGATACCATGAGTTACTGTGCTGGGTGACACCAACCCTAGTGATGCCACTGCAGAGTCAGCAAGCCATTTGGTTCCTTTCTCTTCTATAATCTGTAACTAGTGTGTGTGTGGGAGAGGAGGGGGTGAGAAAAGTGACGATTCTTAGAAATTAACCCAAAACATAACCTTATAATTTAGATAAGAAATGTCTTTACTTCCTCAGTCCATCTCCCCACCCAACATGATGATCCGTCTGTTTTGTGTTGTTTTATTCGGAGAACACAGACTGTTCTCAGAGGACAGCTGGTATATGAATGATATATTATTGCAGTTGATAGATGCTGAGTGTCTGTTGTTAGGTGCCATCGAGACGATTTCGACTCATAGTGACCCCATATGACAGAGTAGACTGCCCTGTAGGGTTTTTTTTTTTTTTTTTTGACTTAAAACACAAATTTGTTATCTTACAGTTCTGGAGGTAAGAAGTCCAACATGAATCATATAAGGCTAAAATCAAGGCGTTAGCAGGGCTGTGTTCCTTGTGGATGCTCTAGGGGACAATCTGTTCCCTTGCCTTTAAAAAAATTTTTTTTTTTTTGATGGCAGTATACACAACCAAACATACATCCGCTCACAATTTCTACATGAACAGTTCAATAATATTGGTTACATACCTCACTTTGTGTCACCTTTCTCACTATCTCTACCCATATTGTTTCATTACCATTAATTTAGGCTCTCTACCCCTTAAAGTTCTCATCTGTGCTTTAGATCAACTGTTATCAGTTCAAGCTCATATAGATAATTCTTCATCAGAGCACTGTGTTCAAGGCAAACATTCTTTATGAATTAGGCTAAATTGTTGTCAGTTTAACATGGCTTCCTGGGATCATTCCAGTTCAGGGTTTAAAGATTGTTGCCAGGCATTAGATTCAGGAAGGAGCCCTGGTGGTGCAGTAGTTAAGTGTTCTGCTAACCAAAAGTTGGTGGTTCAAACCCACCAGCTACTCTGTGGGAGAAAATGTGGCAGTCTGTTTCTGTAAGGATTACAGACTTGAAAACCCTGTGCAAAACAGTTCTCCTCCACCCTATGGGGTTGCTATGAGTAGGAACTGAAGCAACACAATGGCAATGGGTAGATTCAAGGGTTCTCCCAGTCTCAATGGATCTAGTAAGTCTGGTTTCCATGTGCGTTTGAAGGTCTGTTCCACACCTTCCCTCCTTTTGATCAGAATCCATCTGTTGAGTCCTTGATCAAAACGCTCAGTAATGGTAGCCAGACACCATTCATGTTTCCTTGCCTTTTCCAGATTCTAGAGGCCACCCGCCTTCCTTGACTTGTGGCCTCTTCCTTATCTCCAAAGCCAGCAGCATAGCATCTTCCAATATCTCTGTCTGTCTCTGACCCTCCTGCCTCCTTCTCGTAAGGTTTTGGACTTCTGGCCTCCAAAACTGCCAAGGATAAACGTGTGTGTGTATGTGTTTTAAATGATATTTATTGTGTTTTGGTGAAAGTTTACAGAGCAAATTAGGTTCCCATTTAACAATTACCAAACAAATTGTTCAGAGACATTGTTACATTTTTCACAGTGTTTTAACATTCTCGTTAATTCCCTTCTGGATGTTTTGGTGGTGGCACAGTGGTTAAGAGCTCAGCTGCTAAACAAAAAGGTCAGCAGTTTGAATCCACCAGTTGCTTCTTGGAAACCTATGAGACAGTTCTGCTTTCTTCTGCAGAGCCACTGGGTAGGTTTGAACTGGCAGCCTTTTGGTTAGGAGCCTATCTGAGCACTTAACCATTGTGTCACCAGGGCTAGATACAAAACATTAGGCTAAGACTATAGTGGGAACAAAAATCCTTTGCGGACAATGCGTCCCTCTCAATCTAATGCCCTACCATCTTCTTCACACCTCCAAACGTCTTGAGAAAAGTTTTAATTTACTGCCCCCATGCCCTCACTACCATTCACGCCTTACCAAACCTGTTGCCACCGAGTTGATTCAGACTCATAGCATCCCTATAGGGCAGAGTAGAACCGCCCCATAGGATTTCCAAGGTTGTAATCGTTACGAAAGCAAATTGCCATATCTTTCTGCCAAGGAGTGGCTGGTGGTTTGGAACCGCCAACGTTTCAGTTAGCAGCCTAGCACTTATGCCATCGGGGTTCCTTATTCATTCCTTAAAAATCAAAAACAAAACCCACTGCTGTTGGGTCGATTCCAAGTCATAGTGACCCAATAGGACAGAGTAGAACTGCCCCAGGGGGTTCCAAGGAGCAGCTGGTGGATTCAAACTGCCAACCTTTTGGTTAGCAGCCAAACGCTTAACCACTGTACCACCAGGGCTCCATTCACTCCTTAGCTGACAACAATTTGGCTTCTACCTCTACCATTCATTGATAATTCTCAAATCCAATGGCTTCTTTTCTGATTTGACTTTTTAGTACCATTTAACAATTTTGATTGTTCACTTCCTGACTTATTTTCCTTTTTCAGCATTTATGACATCAGGTTCTTCCTTTGGATTTCTCTTTGGCCTCTCTCCATTTAACTAGCTCTTAAATGCTCCTAGCTGCCATGCGTCTATGCTTAGCCTCTTCTGTTCTGCCTATTCATCTGGGGGATCTTATTCATGCACACAGCTTGATTCCAAAATACTACAGAAATTTTGATTTCCAGCTGTGTTCTGGATATCTCCACTGGATGTCCAACTAGAAATCACGATTTTCTCCTATAAAATCTGCCCTTTTTCCTGTATTTCTATACACTGGTAATTTAACTGGAAACCGTGGTGATGTAGTGATTAAGAGCTACAGTTGCTAACCAAAAAGTTCAGCGGTTCGAATCCACCAGACGCTCCTTGGAAACTCTATGGGGCAGTTGTAGTCTGTCCTATAGGGTCGCTGTGAGTTGGAATTGACTCAATGGCAATGGATTTGGTTTTGGTTTGGTAATTTAACTACATCATTATTCACCCAGTTACTCAAGTTAGAATCCGTGGAGGTATTTCTACCATGCCTTTCTTTCAGTCGATCTCCAGAGCCTATTGATGTTTGGAATTTTTCCCTTCTTCCATCATTTCTACTGCCATTGCCTTGGTAGCACCTTTATCATTACCTACCTGAATCATGGAAACCTTTTTTGCGGGGTAGTGTAGTGGTTAAGAGCTATGGCTGCTCACCAAAAGGTTGGCTGTTCAGATCCGCCAGGTGCTCCTTGGAAACTGTGGGGCAGTTCTGCTGTGCCCTGTAGAGTCACTATGAGTTGGAATCGACTCGACAGCAACAGGTTTGGTATTTTTTTTCTTTTTACCTGAATTATTATTACTAAAAAATTATTGTTACTAGAGCCTATTTGTTCTCCACATTCCAAGTGATCTTCTCTTAGTTTTAAAACAAGTGGTTCCCCATTGTTTATAGCAGCATGAATGATGGGCAATGTTAGTATGTACAATCCAAGTGTCAACATTCTGGGCTCCCTTTCCATTTATATAAAAATAGCTTAACCCTCTTCCCAGCAGCTATTTATATCTCTGGTGGAGGCATGGGGAGTTCCTCTCGGCAACTTCTTGCTCTGATTCCCATGTGAATATTATGCACTGCCGTTTTTTTTTTTTTTTTTTTGCTGGCTTTCCCAGTATTGTGTACTGTCTTACCCTTCGCCAAAGCCGTCTTTCTTTTGTCAAAACGGAAGTATTACATATAAGAGACTTGACTGGAGCTTTTGGGAAAGAGAGGAGAGTTACGTTTATTCATTCAGTTTTTTAAAAAAAAAAACAACAAAAACCAAAGCTGTTGCTGTCAAGTCAATTTCGTCTCATGCATTTATTAAAGATTTACTATGTACCAGTCCCTGTTCTTTGCACTGGGGATAGACTAGTGAGCAAGAGACAAAAATCCCTGCCCTCATGAAGCTTATGTTTTAGGGAGGAGAGGACAGTAAAAAAGGTAATTATAGTCAGCAAAGCGTATACTACAGGTATTCCTGACTTATAATGTATTCAAGTTACAATGAAGCACACCTATGACTTCCTGGGTTATTTTTTGTACATCTTGGTAATAATGTATGGAGCCTTGGTGACGCTTGGTTAAGAGTTATGGCTGTAACCAAAAGGCCGGCAGTTCAGATCCACCAGCTGCTCCTTGGAAACCCTATAGGGCAGTTCTGCTCTGTCCTATATAGTTACTATGAGTTGAAATAGATTCAGTGGCAATCAGTTTAGTAATATGTACGACATACAATGTTGCAGTGCATAATTTGCTAATGTTGTCATTCTCAGATGTTCACTTGAAGATTTTCAAAGATAGGATTCATAAAGATACTGATAATAAAAGGCAATAATAATGAAAACTAGAAAAAAAAGAGGTATTTGACTTAAGTCAGAACCTACTTATGACTGAGTCATCAGAATGGAGCCCTGTCATTAAGTCAGGGACTACCCATATATGAAAAGACTTAGAAAAAAAACATAGAGTCTGGGAGTGGGACTCTAACTTGTTGCATCCAGTCGATTCTGACTCATAGGACAAAGTAGAATTGCCCCCTATGGTTTCCGAGGAGCGGCTGGTGGATTCTAACTGCTGACTTTTTGGTTAGCAGCCAAGTTCTTAACCATTGTGCCACCAGGGCTCCGTACATATTACTCTTCAGTGGCTGAAGAGATTAAAAAGAAGATGGTAGAAGGAGATAGATTCAGAGAGGAAATGGCTGTAGATTGTTTAGGGCTCTGTAAGCCTTTGTAATGACTTTGGCTTTCATTCTGAGGGTAGGAGGAATACTGGAGGGTATGTCAGAGGAGACTAGCAGCAGAGGAGTGACATGGTATAGCTTCTACTTTTAAAGGACCATTCTGGTTGCTGTATTGGGAATAGACAGTGGGAGGAGGGTGCAGGGATAGAAGTGGTTTTGGGCTTTGTTATTAGAATACAGCAGTAACCAGGTCAGAGATGTTGGCAGCTTGGACTTGGGTGGTGGCTATGGAGGTGGTTGGATACCTGATATATTTTGAAGGACTAGTTAATGGGACTCTGGATATGAGGGAAAGAGATGAGTCAAGGATGACTCCAAGATTTTTGGCAGGACCAGTTGGTAGAATTAAGTTGCCATTTATTAAAATAAGGAAAAGAAGATGTTTGGTATGGGAAGATTAGGAATTCATTGGAATGGTAAATTTGAGATGCCTAATGGCCATCCACGGAGTCCTGGTGGTGTAACGGTTAAGCACTTAGCTGCTAACAGCAAGGTTGGCTGTTTAAACCCACCTAGTTAAAAAAAAAAAAAAAAAATTTTTTTAGTAGCTCTGTGGGAGAAAAACCTGGAGATCTGCTTCTGTAAAGAATACAGTCAAGAAAAGCCTATGGGGCAGTTCTTCTCTGTTACATAGGGTTCTTACAGTCAGAATCAACTTGATGACACCCAGCAACAACAACAGACCTCCAAGGGATAGGCAGAATGCACAGATGGTTATATGAGAATTGGAGTTCAGGGGAGAGGTCCAGGCTGCAAATACAAATATGGGAGTCATCAGCATGTAGATGGTATTTAAGTCCTCCTTGAGTGACTGCCAGAATCCTGAAAAACTGACCAGCCAGGGGAACCTCTACCTTTGGGGAGTGAGGACACAACCGAGTTCAAGAAACTACTAGAGTAGTTGTGATTCAGTGGACAGGAAGCCAGTACTGTTGAAACCACCTCTTAACACCGATGAAGATGAAGACTGGACACTGAAGCTCTACTGTGCAAAGACCCCATGTCTTGACTTTGCTTGCCAGCAGAGTAAAGCAAGAAGATGGCCTCCTCATCACTTTTGTTTTCCTGATATCCCATCAGTACATCTAATGAAATTCAGAACTCTAGCCACAAGGGCGTCTGGGAAACCCTTGACTTATCTCTTTCCCTCACATTCAGGTAACACGTCACTTCTACCTGGAGCCCTAGTGGCACGGTGGTCAAGAGTTCGGCTGTTAACGAAAAGGTCAGCAGTTTGAATCCACCAGCTGCTCCTTGGAAACCCTATGGGGCAGTTCTATTCTGTCCTATAGGGTTGCTATGAATCAGAATCGACTCGACAACAGTAACGGGTTTTACAGGTTCTGGTCACAACCACAGTAAAACTTGCTGTGAGTTCTTCCTTCAGAAGTCATGGATTGAGTTTATGGGAGAATGGGTGAATGAGGGCAAAATTCCCTTCTGGAAATGTCACAAGATTTGCACAGTTTGGGGGCACTGTGGCAGAATTGTTTAATTTCATCATTTCCACGCGTTATTTGCGGAAAATATATTGTCCTCGATGGAATTTAAAGGAATCCAATTTAACAATAAACTTTCCTAGATTTTGTTGAGGAAGCACTTCCCTGTGCAATAAGAACAATTCTAGGAATCAGTCATTTTACTTGGTTTCCTCTAAGTTTAGTCTTACCCTGAGAACAAAGACATGAAAAATCTGCCTTTTCAATCCACCTCCAACCCAGCAATTTGAGAGGAAATACAGGGTTTGGTAAAGCTAAATCTCTAAAATGGAAACTTCTTAGACATGGAAAGTCAGCTAAACCTCATAGGTTATTAGTATGCCTAGAACTTCCTTTCTGTGTAAAACCAAAAACTCACTGCCATTGAGTCAATTCCAACTCATGGTGACCCTATCGGACAGAGTAGAACTAACCCATAGAATTTCCAAGGAATCCCTGGTGGATTCGAACTGCCGACGTTTTGGTTAGCAGCTGTAGCACTTAACTGCTACACCACCGGGGTCTCCTTTCTGTGTAAACTCAACATCAATTAAGGTGGCAAGAGGAGAGAATGGTGGCAGGAGTAAAGAATGAAGCCTCAGCTGGCAAAAAGAATTCACGAAACTGAAGTCAGGAGGACCAAGGAAATCGGGGCTCCTAGACCTGGACCTCACGTGGAGCTTGGGAGAAAAATCCACCCTAGCATTTTTTCCTCCTTAGATTGGCTAAATTTTAAAATTGCTAATTTTCTGACAGCTCTTGTACTCAAGTACAGTTCAGTAATGCAGATGTCTCTAAAAGGAAAAGAACAATAGATAAACCTTGTGGGTTGGGTATTCTAACTTTCAGATGGTTATCTAAATCATTTGGTGGAAGCTGTTATAACTGGTGATTGTGGATCTATCCCTAAGGAATGGAGCCCTGGTGGTGCAGCGGTTAAGTGTTCGGCTGCTAACCAGAAGACCATTCCGTGGAAGAAAGATGTGGCGGTCTGCTTCTGTAAAGATTTACAGCCTTCGTAATCCTATGGTGGCAGTTCTACTCCATCCTATGGAGTCACCATGAGTCAGAATTGACTCAACGCCAACGGGTTTGGCTTTCTGGTTTATCCCTAAGGGCAGCTAGTTATTCAATTATTTTTGCTTGTATATCTGTATTTGTTGTCATCAGTTGCTGTCAAGTCTCCTCTGACTCATGGTGACCCCATGTGCAACAGAATGAAACATTCTGCACCATCTTTATAATTTTTGGTGTGCTTGAGTTCATTGTTGTGTCCAATGTGTACTCTGAGTATCTGCCAACATAGGGAGCTCATCTCCCAGCACCATATCAGACAATAACCTGTTGAGATCCACAGGGTTTTTGTTGGCTAACTTTTAGAATTAGATCACCAAGCCTTTTTTCCTAGTCTTTTTTAGTCTGGAAGCTCTGCTGAAACCTGTCCACTATAGATATCCCTGCTAGAATTTGACATACTGGTGACATAGCTTCCAGCATCATAGCCACGTGCAAGCCGCCACTGTAAGACAAACTGACAGACAGGTGGTGGTAATATCTTCATTACTACCCAGTGCCGTCGAGTCTAGAAACTACTAAAATAGGAGACTTGTGTGATATGTAAAATGTTCTGCTTCCTATGGCTCCAGTTACTTTTGTTTTTTAATTTGTAAATGTGTCTTTCAGAAATAAAACTCACTGCATTTGAAGTGCCATATTTCAGATCAAACAGTAAAAAAAAAATGTACTAGATTCCTTTCCTAAGCCATACTTTCTAAAGAAAGGGGTTTGAGGTCTTGATTTTTCATCTACCAAATGGAAATTTTTCTTCATTTATCCACCTTCCACTGAGGAATTGATGTGAAGACCAGTGTATTCAGTGGTTAACTGTCACAATAACACAGTTCCCAGCAGAGGTCTACTCATATCACTGAAGGGTAGATGAGGGCCGCTTCAGCACTTTCACATGCAATTGCCATTCTGACTTTCAACTTTTGGTGATTAAATAAATGTTGAAAGTTTAGAGTGTACTGTTAAGAAATGCCTGAATAATCCTACACATGACTAATCAAAGGAGAAGTTTGCTTATCTAGTCTTAAATTTAAGAGGGAAGATATCTCTTCTAATTAGTATGTATTTTCACTCCATCCATAAAACAATATTGTAATAAGTGAATTATAGTCAACCATAGTTTTTAAAAGTTTTATTTTATTTTTTTGAACTTTTCATTGTGAAATATTTTCAGATTTAGGAGAAATTTGCAAAATTATGAAGAATCCTTATATACTCTACACCCAGCTTCTCCAAATATTAACGTCTTATATAACCACAGTACAATTTTCAAAATGGAAAATTAACATTGACACAGTACTATTAAGTAACCTACAGGTTTTATTCCAATTTTATTAATTGTCCTGTTGATTTTCCTTTTCTGCTCAGGATCTAATCCAAAATCTCACATTGCTTGTAGTTTTCATGGTTCGTTGTTGTTGTTGTTAGGTGCTGTCAGTTCTGACTAATTGCATGACTCTACAGTTTCCAAGGAATGGCTGGTGGTTTTGGACTGCTGCCCTTTTGGTTAGCAGCTGAGTTCTTAACCACTATGCCACAAAGACTCCACAGTTCCTTAGTCTCCTTTAATCTGGGACAGGTCCTCAGTTTTTCTTTGTCTTCAATGACTTTGACTTTTTGAAGAGTACTGCCAGTTATCTTGTAGAATGTTGCTCAGTTCGAGTTTGTCTGATGTTTCCTCATGTTTAAATTTAGGTCATGCAGTTTTTGCAAGAATATGGCAGAAGTGACATTGTGCCCTTTTTGGTGCATCCTATCAAGAGGTACATGTAGTTAATGTGTTTCATCAGTGGTAATGCTAACTTTGATCACTGCGCTAAGGTGGTATCTGCCAGCGTTCACCACTGTGTAGAGTTACAATTTTTCCCTTTGAAATTAATAACCATCTTATGGGGTGGATACTTTTTTTTTAATTGTACTATAGGTGAAGGTTTACAGGACAAACTAGCTTCTCATTAAACAATACACATATTGTTGTATGACATTGATTACCAACACCATGACATGTCAACACTCTGCCTTCTCGACCTTGGGTTCCTTATTACCAGCTTTCCTGTCCTCCTGACTTCTTGTCCTTGTCCCTGAGCTGGTGTGCCCTTTTAGTCTTGTTTTGTTTTATGGGTCTGTCTAATCTTTGGCTGAAGGGTGAACCTCAGGAGTGACTTCACTACTGAGCTAAAAGGGTGTCCAGAGGCCATACTCTCAGGGTTTCTCTAGTCTCTGTCAAGCTAGTAAGCCTGGTATTTTTTTCTGAGTTAGAATTTTGTTCTAAATTTTTCTCCAGCTCTGTCTGGAACCTGTATTGTGATCCCTGTCAGAGAAGCTGGTAGTGGTAGCTGGGCAACATCTAATTGTACTGGACTCAGTGTGGTAAAAGCCATGGTAGTTGTGGTCCATTAGTCCGTTGGAGGGGATACTTTGAAACTATGTAAATATTCTCTTTCTCATCATAATTTTGCCCACTAATTTTAGCATCCATTAATGATCCCTGCCTGAAGTAATTATTATTGTGGTGTTTGTCAAATTCTATTTCCATATTCCCTTTACGTTTTTTAATTGGAATAGTACTGTAAGGAAGAGTTTATTCATTCATTTTTATTCATTCAATTATCTACATATATTAATATCGACTCATGGATTTTTTTCATTCTGTATGTTATAATTCTCAAAAATGTTATAATTCATTACTATCATTATCTATTTTGCTCAGCTGTGTTTTGAATAAATAGCCTTAAGGAAATTTATTGTCTAAAAGGAAAGTGGGGGCAGAGGAAATAGTATTCACCAGCTTAACTTTCTGCCTAGAACTCATTGCCAAAGATTCAAATCTGTCTCAAAATGACTCCATAGGATAGAGTAGAACTGCCTTGTAGGGTTTTTAAGGCTGTAATCCTTGAAGAAGCAGACTACCACATCTTTCTCCCGTGGAGTGGCTGGTGGCTTCGAACCACTGATGTTTTGGTTAGCAGCCTAGAGCTTAACCACTGCACCACCAGGGCTCCTTCTCTACCTAGAAGGGCATTGATTATTGATGTTACCCTAACATCAACAGCTCTATATCCATTTGGCTTGGTCCTCTAGAACTGTCACTCAGGAATGGTTTGGGGATGAGAGCCACTGTGGTGACCTTAGGGCACTGCCCACTCCCACACCTCCACCCACAGAACTACTCCCTTTTGTGACATCTGTTTGTGTGGAAAGGAGCTCATCTGGTTTCTGTGGAAAGGACCTAGGAAGTATCTCTCTGCTGTGAATTTGTGTGTATCCACAATTTGTGGAGCTGAACATCTTTCCAAGAAGAAAATCTGAACTCTGTTAAGGCATATACAGCATGCCTGACACACTGGTGTGGTACTTGTGGAGGACAGATTTTTTCAGGAGGAACAGTTGGGGGCTTGAGAGCAATGGGAGCAGAGCACCTGATGAGGGAAGAAGGAGCCTAGCCTGGCAACAGACGTGGAAACTGAGGACGAGCTTCAGAGGAGTTAGAGATTTTAGACCACCACTGTAGAACTTACCTCAGCGAGACTTCTGGCAGCAGGTGTGTCCCTTGGCAAAAGTTTCTTAGTGCATCAATTCAAAGAACTGTGAGACTAAATGCTCTAATATTTTGAGCAATCTTGCTGTGAGACCCTGCACTAAGCATCCTGCTCACTTTGTGAGGTGGACTTTTTAGACCTCTACGACTCGATGGCACTGGTTTGAGTCTTAGCCTCAAAGACAACATTTTCGTTCTAACTCCACTAGCACAGCTGCGTGACTCTAGCTCAGTGACACTGGATGGAGCTCGAGGCATTCATGAGTCCCCACACCACCAGGACTCTGGAGCTGGCCATGGGCACAGGAGCAGTCGCAGCTTTGAGTGCTGCTTCTGTGGAACCGTCTGGATCTAAGGCTGTGGAATCTTAGTCCAGTTTACCGGAATGGCAAATAATGACATGGCAGACTCATGAGCCCATGTAAGATATCTGAGGATTCTAGCAAATTTCAGGAAATGGGGATATTGTTAAAAACTGGACCTCTAACATACAGTTGAGCAAGTAGGGCTGAGGCACTATCGAAATTTAGATGTTAATATCAGTGGGGCTTTGTTTATACCCATTGTCTTGAGATGGTCAGACATCAGGTTTCTAGAGGTAAAACAATAATTCATCCCAGCCTACTTGCTGTCCAGAGCACACACTTCAGCTACTTACAACCTGTGAAGTAACTGGCTTTTCATGAAACATTGTCTCCTTGTTGCAAATGATAATAACGCGTCTTCCTTATTCAGGACTTTTTCTTCCACGTGACTCAAACTGTGCTAATAATTTGTGTCCAAGATTCAGATGATGACCTTGTAAGAATTTACAAGAAACCCAGAGGCAGTTATGGTTGCTGTGCAGCTGAGTGTCCATCTACCTGAAAATCTCTAGTAAGGGAAAGCATGGGCAGGCATGTTTGAAAGCCTTAGGGCCATTAGCCTGATTTTTCAGGAGCTTGGAAACTTCAGGATTGAAAGTAAAGAGTTGGAGGGAACAAATTCCTAAAGGAACCTGGGGTTTGGTTTTGGGGTTTCTGTGGGCATGCTGAGTGTCTTTATTTGCCTCTGAAGGTGCCTTCTCCACTCTTTTGCACCTGATTTCTGATCTGGAGGCTGACCTGTAGGGACTGCATCAATGAACTCCCTTGCCCTCTGGGTTTTGGTTAGGTTTGGTCAATGGAGAGCCCCAGCAAGTGATTGGAGGACGGGAGGAGAGGTCTGGTCATTTAGTCAGCTGGCTCCCCTCCCTGCTGGGAGTCGGTGATCTGGCTGTACCCCTCAGCTAAAAGTCACAGCTACAGCTAAACTTCATTCTCCACACAGCTCGCTCAGCTGGGTTTCTGGAAACGGTTTATTCGCTTTGCCCTTTAGGCTTAGGTGTGTCAGAAGGCTCCAGCTGCTGCTAGCCTGGAATTTTTCCACCTGTAAAGTAAGTGGCTCTTCATGAAATATGATCTTGTTGCAGATGGTAGTTACGCTTTGTCTGTATTCAGGACTTTTTTCCTATGTGTCTCTAACTGTGCTAATAAATTGTGTCCAAGTTTATGGACAAAAGATCTGGTTTGGACTTATCCCTATACTGAACCCCTGTTCCACGCACACATACACACACTGTGGAGGGCAGGGTTTCCACAGAGGTTTTTCACTGTATGCCCTCCCGAGTCATGTAACCATAGTGCCTAATTTTGTTTTCATTTATAGAATTTAAATTTAAAGATCAAGAGAAGGAGCTGCAGCAGCCACCACTGCTACTGGAGAAAGAGGACTCCTTTACTGGCCCAAGGGGAAGCGGCAGTCACCCTCCCTGACTTCAGGAACAGGAGCGGCCCAGGTGCGAAGGGCACGGTCCATCTGGTGGCCATGGCAGTGACAGCTGAGTCAGTGAGGCCTGGCCTAGATCCAGGAGGGAAAGACAACACCTCCAGCTAGGTCCAGCACTGCGGTGCCACTAGCATAGGGGCAAAATGACCCAAGCTAAAGGAAATGAATAAGAATTGGGTACATTTCACCCACAGGGTGATTGGTCATTTGGAAAAAGCAGACACTCTGAGGGTGGTGAAGTCTGAGCTGTGGTGCACAGGAGTGGGCAAACTTCCTGCCCCCCCCCTCCATGCTTACCCTACCAGCCGCTTCCGCAAGGTGAAGAGGCAAGTGCAGGAAAGAGACCTCGGTATAAGCCAGATCATGATGGAAACATTGTCTCTTCTTGAATACTTTCAGGAAACTGGATGTGGGGTTTAAAAAGGGCCTCTAGCCCGATGGAAAGGGACAGATGGGCTATGATAGTTAATGCTCCCTTACCACTCAGACATTTGAGTTACTAGTCATTTTCTTGTGTCAGACTGTTTTTTGTTTTTAAATTAATTTTTGTCATGCTTTAAGTGAAAGTTTACAAATCCAGGTGAGTCTCTCATACAGAAATTTACGTACACCTTGCCATACACTCCTAATTGCTCTCCCTCTAATGAGAAAGCACAGTACTTCCCTCCACTCTCTCTCCTCGTGTCCATTCAGGCAGCTTCTTTCCCCCCCTGCCCTCTCATCTCCCCTCCAGACAGGAGATGCCAACATAGTCTCATGTGTCCACTTGATCCAAGGAGCTCGTTCTTCCCCAGTATCATTTTCCATCCTCTATTCCAGTCCAATCCCTGTCTGAAGAGTTGGCTTTGGGAATGGTTCCTGTCTTGGGCTAACAGAAGGTCTGGGGACCATGCCGTCCAGGGTCCCTCCAGTCCCAGTCTGACCATTATGTCTGGTCTTTTTACGAGGATTCGGGGTCTGCATGCCACTGCTCTCCTGCTCCCTCAGGGTTTCTCTGTTGCGTTCTCTGTCAGGGTAGTCATCTGTTATGGCCTGGCACCATCTAGGTCTTCTGGTCTCAGACTGATGCAGTCTCTGGTTTATGTGGTCCTTTCTGTCTCTTAAGCTCATAATTACCTTGTGTCTTTGGTGTTCTTCATTCTTCCTTGCTCCAGGTGGGTTGAGACCAATTGATGCATCTTAGATGGCCACTTGCTAGCGTTGTGTCAAACTGTTTTGATGTTAGGATTTCTTTTGCTGAGTTTTAAGTTTTCTTACCAAACAGAGCTCATTGTTCTCAGATGAGTGAAGAGCTGTTCTCTGTTTATAACCTCGGAAATTGGGGAGTATTTAGGAAATGGCACAACACAGTGTAAAGCCATCAAACAGGAAAGGAGCCTCAGATTAGAACAATAATCTGAGAATCTGACTGAGAATTAACAAAAGCCACACATAGAAGAGTGTTATGATTTTTCTGTTGTTCTTTGTTGGGTTTCCTGCTTTCAATTTTGCCAGCCTAGCTTCAGAAAGTGCTTATATGGATGGAACACATGTTGGCTGGATTTCCTATAAGACTTTCAGTTTTTAGAAAACAAACAGCCCAAATCAGATTTTGTCATATTAGCACCTTAAAGTATAGATCCTGGCTCCTTTCCTCACTGATAAATAAAAAACAGACAGAGAGACCAGACTAAACTAAACCCACTGCCTTCAGGTCTATTCCAATTCTTGGGGACCCTGTACCGTCCAGTAGAACTGCCCTATAGGGTTTCCGACGCTGTAAATCTTTCCTGAAGCAGACGGCCATATCTTCCTCCCAGGCAGAGAGAGACAGAGCATATATTACAGAGTGTAAACCACTAGGCTTGTGTGTTGCTATGACACTGAACAGGATCCAGCAGATCTTGTAGAATAGGGTGGACAAGGGAGAAGGGCCTGGAGATTATTTTAGAAAAGCAGCCAGTAAGACCCTGTGGATCACAACAGTCTGGTCCACAACAGATCATGGGGATGGCGCAGGACCAGGCAGCGTTTCGTTGTGCATGGGGTCGTCATGAGTCAGGGGGTTGACTCAATGACAACAAACAACAACAACAGCGATGACCACGAAGACATCAAGGGATCTTATAGGTCGTAGGTCATTGCTTTCGTTTTACAGATTAGAAATCAGATTTAAAGAAGTAAAATGACCCAGTTGGAATTCAAACCTGGGTCTTCTAGCTCTAAGTTAAGGGCTCTTTAACTTTTAGAGCACTGCCAAAAGGCTTGTGTAGGTATACTCATTTAAAGGAGGGGTTTACCTGTGCAGCTAGTTAATGGTAGAAGATAAGCCTTGGACATGGTATTCCTTTGGCAGGCACATAAGGGCAGAGTGGCAGCAGTTGCTATATGTATTGTCTCAGCAGCACATGAAAAGAAAAAAAAAAGACCTGATTTGGACTCATCCTTTTACTGAACACCGACTCTGTGGGGGACTGTATTGGGTTCCAAGGAATGAAAGATGAATAAAATGAGTGATGTGAAAAGATGCTCGAAAGAGAGAGGGGGAGAGAGAGTGAGCCTGAAGAATATACACAAAAATGCTAGCCACGGTTACTTCTAAAGGGTGAAATTAAGAGCTATCCATCTCTCTCTCTCTCCTTTGTTAATCTTACATTTCTACATTTGTATAATAAACATGCAGTACTTGTGGAGTAAGACAAAAAGTTACTTTTAATTTTAAAAATTGACTAAGATATACTCTATGCTTAGGTCCTTCAGAGAGCCAAGCCGGCTGTGCTCAGGTATTTTCAAGCCTGAGGCCAAACTGTCCTTGATGGTCTCTAATCTCCCCCAAAGCTGTGGCTTCAAGGAAGCCCTGGCTGGTTGGGAGCATGGGCTTGGAGGGAACCGCCCCTGTATCCGCGTGGCACTATCTTTTGCGCTAATTCTTTTGTTTGTTACACCTGTCCATGCTACAATAAGGAACAAACTACTGACATTGGCATAGCCTGGAACAACAGAAAGGAGCCCTCGTGGCACCACGGTTAAGCACTCAGCTGCAAACAGAAAGATTAGTGGTTCAAACTCACCACGTGTTGGCAGGAGAAAGATGTGGCATTCTGCTTCAGTAAAGATTACAGCCTTGGAAACCCTATGGGGCAGTTCTACTCTGTCCTGTAGTGTGGCTATGAGTTGGAAACAACTTGATGGCAATGGGTTTGGTTTTGGAACAACAGAGACATACTCATTGGATACCTAAACAAAAGATAAATGAGGGAGTCAGAAACACTTAAAAATCTTTTTCCAACTTAAAAGTGGAAAAGATGAACTTTTTTTTTTGAGAGGAGAGTCAGCTGTGTCTTAAAACTCATGGAAGTATTTAGTTTAACGGGGCAGTTGTTCATTGTTCGCAGAGAGAAACAGTTCAGAATACTAGAAACAATAGAAAGATTTTAGCCAGACTTTATGTCACCTTCTTCTTTAACTTTGGCATTATAGTGTTAGTAGAAACGTTGTGTGCACGGTGAAAATCTTTCAATTTCAAATCCCCAGAAGTGGTGGATGTTTTGCGGTCTGTCTTCCTCAGTGTCTCCATTATATGAATTCGGCAGGAGGAGGCAGCAAGCAGATAGGAACAGAGGTACAGCGGTTGCTATACATCTCCTGTATCACATGAAAGAAAAGAGCTAGCTTGGACTTTGCATCATCCATCCATTTGCTCAACACCAACCCTGTGCAGGATGGTGGTAGGTACTGTGAGGAATAAAAGTTAATGACATTAATGATATATAAAGATGTAAATACTTAACTGATTATTTATTTGCTCCTTTAGTTTCTGTATAATTCTGTAGAGTTCATTTTTGCGTTTTACATCTGAAAGTTCTCATTTGTTTCAAATGTTTTCAGAATGCTCTGATAGGATTCTGCCACAACTGGGCCAGTAAAACTACATTCCTCATTCTTTAGTATCCTTAACTGAAAATTGGAGGCGAGACTACTTCCCCTCCAGCCTTCCTGTATGGAAATTTAACTACAGGTAGTCCCCTATTTACGTTGTGGAGTTACCAGGAACTGCACTTAACCACCGAGTCTGGGTTTTCTTCTCACAATTTAGCGTTAGGAATACAGGTAATCCCCGCTTTTCGAAAGTTCGCTTTACTCCGCTTTTACGAAAGACCTGCATTAGTACTTGTTTTCACTAACTGAAAGAAATTCACTGAGAATTTTCCCTTTTACGAAAAAGTGAAAATAGTGTTCAGTTTTTGTTTTGCAGCCAGCCGTGAAAGAGGCAGTGCATACCGGAGCAGCGAGAATGGCGTCGCCAAGTTCCTTCCCCAGGGGCTACGCTCAGCTTTTACTGTATGTTAGTGTTATTTTAGGTTTTGTGTGTTATTTGGTATGATCTGGTGGTTATTTTTTGGATCTGGGAACACTCAAATTTTTTTTTTCATATAAATTAATGGTAATTGCGTCTTCGTTTTATGCCACTGGGTTTTTTTTTTTTTTTTTTTTTTTAATGCCATGGTGGCTTACAGAAGGTTTCACGGCAATACTCTACTTTTGAATATCGGGGGAAACCTGTATATACTTATTACAATGTTAAAATACATCTGTAAATTTATATGTAATGTTTCCAACCCCCCAAAACAAATAAATATCAGATTTATAAAGATACTGATAATAAAAGCAATAACAAGAACTAAAAAAAAAAGAGAGAGAGACGTTGAACTATGTTAGCGCCAACTTACAACAGAGCCGTCGGAATGCAACCCTGTCCTAAGTCGCGGACTACTTGCGTGTTATAATCAGGGCAACAACTTGATTAATAAAGTCTCTTCCAGTTCTCATAGCTTTGATGACGTCATCTGAGGCACTGCACTTAGTATGACCTGAAGCTAGACACCTATCCTTTTCAGTTACATGGTTCAATAAATTCTACTTAAGATTTAAGCCGGTGTGAGTTGAGTTTTCTAATAGTCTGTGTGGATGAGTCAGGGTCTTGGCAGGACACAAATGTCATTCTTAAGGTAGTTGAGGAGAGTTTAAGGAAGAATCATTTGCACAAGTATGGGTGGGGTTAAGGGGAACCAACAAGAGCTAGGAATAGCAGGGAGGCTTTGTTGTTCTTTGGCCTGAAATGACAAGGGGAGGGACTGGTTAGAATATGAGAAGAGCCTAGCTGTAGCAGAGAGGAACGCAGCCTGGCACGGAGGACACTGGAGGAATAACCGCTCTTAATAAGTACTCTGACCTGTCTTTCCTCCCATCCCTTGCTCTCCTGTTGGTGGTTCCCCTTGGCTGACCCCAAATTGGAGCTAGAGGGAAGGAAGCCTGTTGAAGTCAACCCCTTGGGGCACTGAGCAGGATGGAGTGGGTGGAGAGGAATCCGTAAGGGTGATGGAGGGCGTTCATCATCCTGTGAGTCTAATACTGTATATGTTTTACAAAGTACCTTGAGATAGTAGAGATCAGTTTATGAATCAGTGACTGTTACGATCATCACAATATATAACAATCACATTAAATTATTCTGGCATTCATCCCCATTTATTGAGCTTTCGTTGTTTGGCTGTTTTGAAACAGGATAGAAATTAAAAGTCATACTTTATTTTATAAGGGATTAACAACCGAAAGAATTAGATGGGATATTACAATATGAAAAACAAAATCATAGGGCTAAACAGCATTAAAAATTCAGGCTGCAGGGTTGAGCCGATCAGTGTATCCTACCCTCCTGGCCACCATGATTGGGCATGTGAGCCCAAGAAGCCAATGAGACAGAGTGACTCCCAGGACTTTGTGTAAGTCTACAGAAAGAGATATATGCTCTTCCTTTCTACCCTGTGATTGAGAACGTAAAGTCCGGACTGCTATGGTCATTTCACTACCCTGAGAGGAGGGCCTGGAGCTACTTGGAAGCCGCTTCTGTAGAGCCAGACGACGAAGTCGACAGAGAGAAACTGGATCCTTGGCGACATCATTTCCATCACAGGATTAAGCTTTGCTTGAAGCCAGGCAACTAGACTTTTTGTTACAAGATCCACTAAGTTCTGTTTACGGTTTAAGCTGGTTTGAATTTTTTTTTTTTTTTTGGTCATTTGTGCCACAAAGCATCCAAATTGATACATCATCCCAAAACAATTGAAACAAACTACTGTTTTTAGATAAAATACCTTAATGTTCGTAAAAGTGTTGGAGTCATCACAAGAATTCTTCCATTTTGTACATCTTGTTTTTCATAGGATCTACTCAGTTAACCCTTTCACATACTGATACCCTTAGGTTTTTTTAAAAAAAAAAAGGCTCCTACGGTTATCCTCCACCTTAAATTTTTAAATAAAGTCCTGATTTATGAATTAGCAAACATTTCAGTGATAGTCATAACAAGAAGTAACCCACTTTGGAAAGCTCTCTGTTAGGGAAACAGTGCTTAGAATCCATATGGTAGATGTTTACTTAGAGAGTCAGTGAGTATAGACAAAGCCTGGTGAATAATGTTTTATGCCCGTGGCATGCGAATAGACATCAGATTGGTCATTTAGAGTCACTGATACTGCTCTCGCATCTATACAGTCTGTACCATCAGATGTTGGGTGACTCATTCTGATTCCAGTGACGTGAATATTTATTTACTTACTTTGCTTGCTCAATTAAATGAGTGGTTTTAGTGACAAACCCCTGGTGTTAATACAAAGCACAAAGAGGCAAGTGGCTTATTTAGGAAAAACTGAGTGATTAAAGGAATCTAAATCAACTGTTAGACTCTGACAGTAACTCCAATCTCATATAACAACTAACCATCTGATCATCACCTAATTCATAAAAACAACTAACATGGATAAACATTCTTTCTGCTGCTTTGAAGGAAGTTATTTCTATTTATTCAGTGTTCAGGGACCTAAATATGTGCCTGTAAAGAAAATATTGGTATTGTAGAGGACTGTGATTGAGGTCTTGAAAATATCAGGGAACCATTTTCAACTATTATTTATCAAACTGTACCAATGCTTTCTGTAAACACTGTAATCTCTGTTTTGTAGGTGAGGGAAAACTGCAGCAGAGTCCTGTTATCAAGGTAAAGCACAGCACTGCATTTGAAATGACTCCAGCAAGTATTGTGCTTCCTGCTCAGAACTGGTTAAATTACTTATACAAATGTCAAAGAGCAGGTTGACAGTTTAGCAAGTTATCCACCTGTCCCATATAGGAAGCACTGATATTTCTACAGTTTGCACAGAACATTTTATAGTGTTCAGAGAACAGTTGAATGGCATTTCTATTCTACAATTCAAGGCAGCTGGCAACACAGCCTACCTTAGGAGGGAAACAGGCTTTGATTTATAACACAGGCCTAAACTTTGCCTTGTAGATACTGTGCAACGTGTCCTGTGGACTGAAACTCATAAAATAGCTTTATAACAGTATGGAATAAAGAGTTAGAAATGCTTAAGACAGAGAATTTGAGGACCCAGATAAGTCAGAGAGAAGAGGTAGGATGGATTGCAAACATAGGGAAAAAGGCTATTTCAATGCCATACTATAAGTAGCTCATAGATCCTGCATCCTAGTTTGTGTCACTGAAGAGGCCTCTGCCCTTGAGGAAAGGGGAGGTCATGACCCTGTCCCCCAGGGATCATTGACATAATTTCCCTGGAACCTTGGCACACTCAAGGGGAGGCTTGTTGAGATATCCACTGTAAGAAAATTGAACAATTTAGAAGAAAGAACAGATGTTTTACTATTATAGGTAGTGCTTAGGAGGTGAAATACTCTGAATTAGAATAGGTGCTTTAGTGGCCTAAGGAATTGAAATCAAGAGGTAGGACAATGGATGAAGAAGATACATCTGCTGTCAAGCTGGTCACTAGGACAGGGAGGAATACCCCTCAACAGGGTGAGATGGGTAAGTGTTCTGAGAAGAGAAATACGGTTATGGTGGGCAAAATTTTTTGGGTGAATGCACTTGTCTGGGAAAGGTATAGGGAGAACTAGGAGCCCTAATTTAAGAGACCTGCAAGATGGTTTCAACGGGAGGAAGTGGCTGGTAAAGGGGAGGAGCCGTGAGCAATAAATGGACAACCATTGGAAAGGCTCCCTCCTGTGGGCGTTCATCTTCCCTGGCAGTGTGAAAATTAAAGCCTGTTGTCTTAGTCATCTAGTGCTGTTGTAAGAGAAATATCACAAGTGGATGATTTTAACAAAGAGAAGTTCATTTTCTCACAGCCTACGGGGGGCTAAAAGTCCAAATTCAGGGCACCAGCTCCAGGGGAAGGCTTTCTTTGTCGGCTCTGGAGGAAGGTCCTTGTCATCTGTCTTTCCTTGTTCTGGGAACTTCTCCACGCAGGAACCCCGGGTCCCCCACTCTCCATTCACTTCCCCTTCCATTTATTTCTTGGGAGGTAGAAGGTGGTGCAGGCCATACCACAGAGAAACTCCCTTTACATTGGATCAGGGATATGACCTTAGTAAGGGTCTTACAATTCCACCCTAAAACTCTTTAACACAATCTAATCTTGCCTTGTTAACCATAGGCAGAGGTTAGGATTTACAACTCATAGGAAAATTACAATCACAAAATGGAGGACAATCACACAATACCGGGGATCATGGCATAGCCAAGTTGAAAGATATTTTTGAGGGATACAATTCAATCTATGCCATCTGTTGTGTTCCCTTACCCTCTACCTGGGACACAATCAGAAAATTTCCTCTTTTTCTATGAGCCAGGGTAGAGAGTCTGGCCAAGAATGGTATACGTGTGAGGGGTAAATCTGCGTTATTTTTCCCTTTGGGAGTTTGTTGTTGTTAGTTGCCCTCAAGTTGTCTTTGTTCATGGGGCCCCATCCACAATGGGGACAGGATATTGCTGGGTCCTGTGCCTTGCCCATGATCAGTTGCAGATTGGACCGTTGTGATTGGTTGATTTTTGGAGGTAGATTGCCAGGCCTTTCTTCCTAGTTGGTCTTAGTCTGGAAGCATCACTGAAATTTGTTCAGCATCATAGCAACTCACAAGCCTTCACTGATAGACTTGCAGTGGCTGCACAGGAGGTGTACTTGCTAGGAGTAGAATCTGGCTCTTCCCAGGGCGGGTGAGAGTCCTCCTACTGGACCACCAATGGGTGAAAAATGATTCTAATTATTTTTTCTTTGGGGGTTGGAATTAGCTTAAAATATAGGTGCATCAGGATACTAGGTAACATAATTTCAATAGCTATGTTGCTTCTACAGGTGGTCAGAAGCTGGAAAGTAGCCTGGGGCTGCATCTTCTGCCTTCATTCACCTCCTGGTTCTCCTTCTTCCTCCTCTTTCCCAGCTCTCTCCCCTAAATACCTCCCCCCACCCCGCACCACAAGGACTAAGGGCTAATCTATATTGAGACAATATTTTTTTCTTTTTTTACAGCAACAAGGTATTTTAGGCCCTTGCTTTTACATTTTGTTTGATGAGAATATCCTTCTAGCACTGTGAAAGAAATAACCATTTAATTCGACAATCAGTTTTGTAAACTTTTTTGTAGTTACAGCTATCAAAATAAAATAATCTATTAAGGAATGAGCCAAAGGTGGAGATGAAATATATTAGAAATCAAGTTTAAAAAAAAATTTGTGCAGAGCCTAAAAACATTCAAAATTTTTTTTTTTTCAAAATGGTGCCCAGTGATGTCAAAGCTAACTATTGTCTTTCCTGGGGAGATTAACTTTTCACAGCTGCACAATGACATCTCATGGCTAATATCAGGCACATCAAAGACCTCAGACCTTGTGTTGTGGTTTAGATAAAGTACAGAGGGATTCAGGTTTCAGAGAATAATATAAAAGTGTAAGATAGGCTGGATAAGTATAGTCAGTGGACTATAACTCTCTATAGAACAGCCCTTTTATGTATCTGTAATAAAATAACAATATAAATATTTACCATAATGAAGAATTGGATTTTTCCAAGTACATTTTTAGTAATAATGGCCAGAATAATATATTCCATGTGATTCATGTAACAAATACGTATTTTTAAATATTTTATTTTGTTAAAAAATGTTGGACCCACATATAGTATATAACTCTTTAGTAAACAGATTTTTTTAATTATTTTTTTTAAATAATTTTTATTGTGCTTTAAGTGAAAGTTTACAAATCAAGTCAGTCTGTCACATATAAGCTTATATACACCTTACTCCATACTCCCACTTACTCTCCCCCTAATGAGTCAGCCCGCTCCCTCCTTCCAGTCTCTCCTTTCGTGACAATTTTACCAGTTTCTAACCCTCTCTACCCTCCTATCTCCCCTCCAGACAGGAGATGCCAACACAGTCTCAAGTGTCCACCTGATACAAGTAGCTCACTCTTCGTCAGCATCTCTCTCCAACGCGTTGTCCAGTCCCTTCCATGTCTGATGAGTTGTCTTCGGGAATGGTTCATGTCCTGGGCCAACAGAAGGTTTGGGGACCATGACCGCCGGGATTCCGCTAGTCTCAGTCAGACCATTAAGTCTGGTCTTTTTATGAGAATTTGGGGTCTGCATCCCACTGATTTCTTGCTTCCTCAGGGGTTCTCTGTTGTGCTCCCTGTCAGGGCAGTCATCGGTTGTGGCTGGGCACCATCTAGTTCTTCTGGTCTCAGGATGATGTAAGTCTGTGGTTCACGTGGCCCTTTCTGTCTCTTGGGCTCATAGTTATCGTGTGACCTTGGTGTTTTTCATTCTCCTTTGATCCAGGTGGGTTGAGACCAATTGATGCATCTTAGAGGGCCGCTTGTTAGCATTTAAGACCCCAGAAGCCACATTTCAAAGTGGGATGCAGAATGTTTTCATAATAGAATTATTTTGCCAATTGACTTAGAAGTCCCCTTAAGCCATAGTCCCCAAACCCTGCCCTTGCTCCGCTGACCTTTGAAGCATTCATTTTATCCCGGAAACTTCTTTGCTTTTGGTCCAGTCCAGTTGAGCTGACCTTCCCTGTATTGAGTATTGTCCTTCCCTTCACTTAAAGTAGTTCTTATCTACTAACTAATCAGTAAATAACCCTCTCTCACCCTCCCTCCCTCCCCCGCTTGTAACCACAAAAGTATGTGTTCTTCTCAGTTTATACTGTTCCTCAAGATCTTGTAATAGTGGTCTTATACAATATTTGTCCTTTTGCCTCTGACTAATTTCACTCAGCATAATGCCTTCCGGGTTCCTCCATGTTATGAAATGTTTCACAGATTCGTCACTGTTCTTTATCGATGCATAGTATTCCATTGTGTGAATATACCACAATTTATTTACCCATTCATCCGTTGATGGACACCTTGGTTGCTTCCAGCTTTTTGCTATTGTAAACAGAGCTGCAATAAACATGGGTGTGCATATATCTGTTAGTGTGAAGGCTCTTATTTCTCTAGGGTATATTCCGAGGAGTGGGATTTCTGGGTTGTATGGTAGTTCTATTTCTAACTTTTTAAGAAAACGCCAGATAAATTTCCAAAGTGTTTGTACCATTTTACATTCCCAACAGCAATGTACAAGAGTTCCAATCTCTCTGCAGCCTCTCCAACATTTACTATTTTGTGTTTTTGGATTAATGCCAGCCTCATTGGAGTGAGATGGAATCTCATCGTAGTTTTAATTTGCATTTCTCTAATGGCTAATGATCGAGAGCATTTTCTCATGTATCTGTTAGCTGCCTGAATATCTTCTTTAGTGAAGTACGTGTTCATATCCTTTGCCCACTTTTTGATTGGATTGTCTGTCTTTTTGTGGTTGAGTTTTAACAGAATCGTATAGATTTTAGAGATCAGGCGCTGGTCAGAGATGTCATAGCTGCAAATTCTTTCCCAATCTGTAGGTGGTGTTTTTACTCTTTTGGTGAAGTCTTTAGATGAGCATAGGTGTTTGATTTTTAGGAGTTCCCATTTATCTGGTTTCTCTTTGTCATTTTTGGTAATGTTTTGTATTCTGTTTGTGCCTTGTATTAGGGCTCCTAAGGTTGTCCCTATTTTTTCTTCCATGATCTTTATCGTTTTAGTCTTTATGTTTAGGTCTTTGATCCACTTGGAGTTAGTTTTTGTGCATGGTGTGAGGTATGGGTCCTGTTTCATTTTTTTGCAAATGGATATCCAGTTATGCCAGCACCATTTGTTAAAAAGACTATCTTTTCCCGAATTAACTGACACTGGGCCTTTGTCAAATATCAGCTGCTCATATGTGGATGGATTTATATCTGGGTTCTCAGTTCTGTTCCATTGGTCTATGTGCCTGTTGTTATACCAGTACCAGGCTGTTTTGACTACTGTGGCTGTATAATAGGTTCTGAAATCAGGTAGAGTGAGGCCTCCCACTTTCTTCTTCTTTTTCAGTAATGCTTTACTTATCCGAGGCTTCTTTCCCTTCCATATGAAGTTGGTGATTTGTTTCTCCATCACATTAAAAAATGTCATTGGGATTTGGATTGGAAGTGCATTGTATGTATAGATGGCTTTTGGTAGGATAGACATTTTTACTATGTTAAGTCTTCCTATCCATGAGCGAGGTATGTTTTTCCACTTAAATAGGTCCTTTTTAGTTTCTTGTAGTAGAGCTTTGTAGTTTTCTTTGTATAGGTCCTAGTAAACAGATTTTTAAAAAAACTTTCATTATGGGAAATTTTAAACATATACAAAGGTAAAATAGATAGTACAGTGAATCTCATGTACTAATAACCTGGCTTCAACAAGTATCACCTAATGGCCAAGCTTGTTCCACCTGTACTTCCACTGACTTACCTACACTCCCCCTCTCAATGGAATTTTTGAAGCAAATCCATGACATGATATTGCTGGGAGACACGGTCTTTCTTGGGCTTCCTTTGTTCATACCCATTTTACTGGGTGTGCCAAGACTGCAAGGCCATGACTGCTGTTTTACCAGCGTCATTTGTCAGGATTGTTTATGCAGCTGGTAACCCTAAAAAAAAAAATGAGCTAACACCACTCCCATTCCCCTGGAAAAAGAAATGGCTTGTTTACTACTTGCTATAAAATTGGTAGATTCCTCAAGCTCAGTGTTCCTCAGCTGTGAAGCAAATCCACTACCTATGCAGGCATCCTATAGGCACCTGACCACAAGGGGAACCAAGGCAAATATGCTGATGTCCTCACCATTTAGTTTCATGAGTAATCAAGTCCTTTGTCTCTGATTCAGGAGTCTCGTGTATTCTGCCACCCTCCATAAAATATAACAGGCTAATTTAATAGATTTTAGGTAGGGTAAAATCAGATCCCACACCCAACATATATCATTCTATCTGTACATATTTCAATACATATTTTTAAAAGATAAGAACTTAAAAAAATAGCCACAATACTAGTACCATATTTTTAAAAATAACGATATTTAATTGAATATCCTCAATTTTTGTTCACATTTCATTGCTTTATAGTTTTTTTTCAATGTCTTTGAATAAGGATCCAAATATGGTCTGTACAGTTTTCTCCTGCTATCTGAAAGTACAGCATTCCTATAAAACCTTTTGTTAGCTGAAACAGCATAAAGCGAAGAAGTAATTACCATTAATTTATACGGGAAAATTTTTCCTAGTGTTCCTAGACTCAGAAAATAGCCTACCAAATCGTACCGGATAATACATAAAGCCTACACTAATGCTAACATATGATAAAAGCAGGAATCTGAGTGTTGTTCCAGGGACACCACCCTCGCTGCTTGGGTGTGGGCTGCCTCTTCAACGGCTCACTGCAGAACATGCTGAATGCTATTTCCGCTTTTCACCTTTTTTTGTAAAAGCAAAAATCCTCTTTTATCGAAAAATCTTCAGTTATTGAAAATGGGTCTTTCATAAAAGTGAAGTCGTGTAAAGTGAACTTTCGAAAAGCAGGGGATACCTGTAATTCAGGTGATTTGAATCTTACACACACACACACACACACAAAACCCATTGCCCTCTAGTCGATTTCAACTCATAGCAACCCTATAGGACAGAGTAGAACTACCCTATAGGGTTTCCAAGGAGCAGCTTGGTGAATTCGAACTCTCAACCTTTTGGTTAGAAGCCATAGCCCTTAACCACTGTACCACCAGGGCTCCATGTCAATCTTAAAGTGTCAGTCTTAAGGATCTTTTAATCTATAGGTTTTCCCTTTCCCTATTTTTCTTTTCAATTTTTTTGTTGAAGAAATTAAGTACTTTCTCTTATACAATTTCTCACAGCCTGGACTTTGCTATTTTCTTAACTGTGGTGATGCTTAACACATTCCTCTGTCCCTTGTTTTTCCTGTAAGTTGGTTTTTGGATCTAGAGTTTTAATTAGATTCAGGTTGTATTTTTTTTGTAAGCTACTTGATAGAAATTTTACAGATGTCCATCAGCCGGCACACGTCTGGTTGTTTTTCTTTTTGTGACATTAGCAGCCACTTTTGATCATTGCCTGGATCTTTTATTTTTTAGGGATATAAAATGGTGATATTCAAATTCTATTATTTCTTCTTAGTAACTGTAGTGCTTTCACAGAGGGAACCGTTGCATAGTGCTCACTCGTACGGATGTTTCTGCAGTCCAAACAATATTTTGTGTCAGAGATTCCATTTATCAGTGTTTTACTGTGATTGGTTTTCAAAAAAAAGAGAGTTTTTTTTTGTTGTTGCAGTTGGTTTTTTTCTTTTTTTAATTCTCACAAAGAATAGAGATCATGTTCAAGACCAAAGTAGCATTTGAGGAAAAGTGAAAATGTTTCTATATGATAACATAATTAAAAATTTCACCCTCGAAAACCATTTCTGTTACTAAAGTATTTTTTTGTTAAAAGGTGCTAGGCATCATTCATCTGAAAAGAAACATTGCCATGGAGAAGCAATCTCAGTCTCCATTTCTTCCAGTGAAGACTAGTAAAACTGGTGAGGGCCTCCTTTATACGTGTTCTCTGGCTCTTTTTTTATGCGTGGGTCTAAAATTAAGTACAGTGCTTTTTTTGGTGACAGTACAGGCCAGGACGGTATACCAGAATACTTTCCCTAAAGCAACATTGAAACACACCTGTTCAAATGAATCAGTTACCAACTCAATTGACTCATTTAGCAGGACTAAGAAATTCAGAAGTTAAAATCACATAATCTCTTTGCCAACTAAAAATATTAAGCTTTTCATTTTTGAACAAAACAAAAAACCATTGTTACGGAGTCAGTTCTGACTCCTGGTGACCTCGTGTGTGTCAGAGTAGAACTGTGCTCCCCAGGGTTTCAACGGCTGATTTTTCAGAAGTAGATTGCCAGGCCTTTCTTCCTAGGCACCTCTGGGCAGACTCAAACCTCTAATCTTGCGGTTAGCAGCCGAGTGTGTTAACCATTTCCACCATCGAAAGCCAAATCAAACCTGTTGCCATCCAGTCGATTCCATCATAGCACCCGTTAAAGCACATCTGGCATTTTGGGAAACTTCTTTGTTGAAATTATAGCAGATGAAAGGTTAAGTGATATAACAGTCTTCAGTATACTGGAGATCAGAAGAATAAAAAGAAGGGGAGAGAGAGCAGAACTTTTTCAACTTATCAAAATATCTTTTTGATAAAAACTCTGAGACATTATTTATCAGCTTATTTTATTTTATACAAAGCATCTTATGCTACTTAAGTATCTTATACAAAATTAATAACATTTTGAAATTTTGGGAGATATTTTTCTTCTCTCTCTTAGAAAAGGGATAAAGAGAGTAAACTAGCAATTCACAAATATATGTCAGAAAAAAACGAAAAGCTGTTGTTTTTCTAGTAAAAATGAAAGAAAGCAAAACTCAACTAAATTAGCACGCCTGGTAGGGAAACAACTCCAAAAAATCTACCTTCTAAATCACAAAGTGAATATGGGTAGCATGCTATTTGTGTTTATCAAAAGCAATTTATTTGTTCGTGCTATGAAACAAATTACTCCAGTGCTTAGGGGCTGTTTCCGTGGCTCAGGAATCTAGGAGCAGCTTAGCTGGGTGCCCCTGGCTTAGGCTCCCTAGTGAGGGTGCTTTCAAGCTATTGGCTGGAGCTGCAGTCATCCCAAGGCTCCACTGGGGGAGCAGCCACTTCAAATTCCTTCAGGGAATTGTTGGCAGTCCTCAGAAGATCCCTTTCCGAATGCAATTACTTGCGCCTTTCCACAGAGCTGCCTAGAAGCTGGCTTACGCTAGTGTGAGCAATCCAAAGAGAGTAGGCAGAAGCCACAGAGGGACACTGCCTCATGTCTTCTGTACTCTGTTTGCTAGAAAAGAGTCAGTAAGTCTAGTCCACCCTGAGGGGAGAGGATTACACAAGGCATGAATGCCAGCAAGTGGGAAAATTTGGGAGCCATCTTAGAAGCTGCCTACTACAGTTTGTTTATTTGAAATGTACATTTTAAAAATAGAAAATACATTCTCATGGTTAAATATTCAAAATATGCAAGAAGTATTGGAGAATTCTCCCTCACATCCCTGCCAGTTCCCTCCTTCAACAAATTGTACTACTAGATTCTTCTGTATCATTTCAGAGACTTTCTGTTAAATGTTAACATGAAAGAGTGGGACTCCGTGGGGTGCAGCAGAAAGCCACTTTAACCTTTTCCCCTCCATCTTGTGAGTTCAAAAGTGCTTTGTGGAGATAACTCTTTTCCACCCCTTGGATGAAACCTGAGGTGTGTGCTATGACTTCTCATCTCTCATTTAATAAGGAGTCTTCCAGTCACTTTTAGTCATAAAATAGTTTTCGTTTTAGAAATAAAATGCCTCGTCCTGACTAATAGTCAGACTGTGAACTTAAGGTTAGATCGTCACCCTTTTCCATAGCTTGGGCCTGCTTCAGGCTGGAAACCTACAATGAGAAAAAGTAGAGGCCTTGTCAGCTTCTTCATGTCCCTATTTTGTACTTCTGCCCTTGTCCTCTGCTTCCTTCCGACCCTGCTGGGTTGTCTTTGTATCTTCCAGGGTTGGGAAGGTAAATGAATGAAGAGAAGTTGCCATAGAGTAGATTCTGGCTCATGGTGACCCCAGGTATGTCATAGCAGAACTATGAAGAGAGGTAAGGAGCTCTTTTTTTCAGCATAGGCTGTTCAGGCTTTTTCAGAGATTTCCTCCTGGGATCATCCAACCGTAGCTTTCTTGATGTTTGCAAATTCTCTCCATTATTTAGCATTTGCTTCAAGGATACATCTCCAGCTGTTTTGTGCCAATGTCACTTCAGCCGTGACGGGAAGCCTGATGGGCACCAGGAGGGCTTTCTCTTCCCCATGGCCTTCTTTGGTCCTGGGAAACCCCTCACATCCCCTTTGGAAGGTTCTCCACTGTTTGGAAAAGTGGTAAAGACTGTTTTTGTTCCTTGAGGGTTTTTAATTTCTCAAACTATCTTGCTCAGTCCCTTTAGGAATTATATCCTGGGAACAAGGAATGCCTGATGAATCACCCCAGGAATTAAAATCCAAAAGAGAGGATGTATCTGCAGGTTGGTCAAATGCTTGCCTTGTAGAATTTGTATGGATAGGGAGTGAGAGACTTTTCTTGTAGAACATACTTCCCACATGCTGAGATACCTTTGAAGACAAAATAATTACAGTAATAAGTCTATGGATTCTTTCAATTACCCAGGTTACTCTGCTTAACCACAGATGACAAGGAGAATGTTATAGATTGAATTATGTACCCCCCAAAATATGTGTTATAAATCCTAACCTCTATGCCTGTGGTTCTCCATTGCAAATACCTTCTTTCACTAACATAAATGGCGACTATACACATGGACCTCGCCAGATTGAACACACAGAAATCAAATTGACTACATCTGTGGAAAAAGATGATGGAAAAGCTCGATATCATCAGTAAGAACAAGGCCAGGGGCCGACTGTGGAACAGACCACCAATTGCTTGTATGCAAGTTCAAGCTGAAACTGAAGAAAATCAGAGCAAGTCCACAAGAGCCAAAATATGACCTTGAGTACATACCACCTGAATTTAGAGACCATCTGAAGAATAGATTTGACGAATTGAACACTAATGACTGAAGACCAGATAAGTTGTGGAATGACATCAGGAACATTATACATGAAGAAAGCAAGCGGTCACTGAAAAGACAGGAAAGAAAGAAAAGACCAAGATGGATGTCAGAGGAGACTCTGAAACTTGCTCTCGAACATCAAGCAGCTAAAGAAAAAGGAAGAATTGATGAAGTAAAAGAACTGAAGATTTCAAAGGGCGTCTTGAGAAGACTAAGTATTATAATGACATGTGCAAAGAGCTGGAGATGGAAAACCAAAAGGGAAGAACATGCTCAGCGTTTCTCAAGCTGAAAGAACTGAAGAAAAAATTCAAGCCTCGAGTTGCAATAGTGAAGGATTCTATGGGGAAAATATTTAATGACACAGGAAGCATCAAAAGAAGATGGAAGGAATATACAGAGTCATTATACCAAAAAGCATTAGTTGATGTTCAACCATTTCAAGAGGTGGCATATGATCAGGAACCGATGGTACTGAAGGAAGAAGTCCAAGCTGCTCTGAAGGCATTGGTGAAAAACAAAAGAAAAAAAAAATTTTTTTTAAGGCTCCAGGAATTGATGGAATATCAATTGAGATGTTTCAACAAACAGATGCAGTGCTAGAGGTGCTCATTCATCTATGCCAAGAAATATGGAAGACAGCTTCCTGGCCTACGGACTGGAAGAGATCCATATGTATGCCTATTCCCAAGAAAGGTGATCCAACCGAATGTGGAAATTATAGAACAATATCATTAATATCACATGAAAGCAAAATTTTACTGAAGATCGTTCAAAAACAGCTGCAGCAGTATATTGACAGGGAACTGCCAGAAATTCAGGCCGGTTTCAGAAGGGGACATGGAACCAGGGATATCATTGCTGATGTCAGATGGATCCTGGCTGAAAGCAGAGAATACCAGAAGGATGCTTACCTGTGTTTTATTGACTATGCAAAGGCATTCGACTGTGTGGATCATAACAAATTATGGATAACATTGTGAAGAATGGGAATTCCAGAACACTTAATTGTGCTCATGAGGAACCTTTACATGGATCAAGAGGCAGTTGTTTAGGCAGAACAAGGGGATACTGATTGGTTTAAAGTCAGGAAAGGTGTACATCAGGGTTGTATTCTTTCACCATACCTATATATTTTTTTTTTTATTCAATCTGTATGCTGAGGAAATAATACAAGAAGCTGGACTACATGAAGAACGGGGCATCAGGATTGGAGGAAGACTCATTAGCAACCTGCATTATGCAGATGACACAGCCTTGCTTGCTGAAAGTGAAGAGGACTTAAAGCACTTACTAATGAAGATCAAAGACCACAGCCTTCAGTATGGATTGCACCTCAACATAAAGAAAAGAAAAATCCTCACAACTGGACCAATGAGCAACATCATGATAAACGGAGAAAAGATTGAAGTTGTCAAGGATTTCGTTTTACTTGGATCCACAGTCAACAGCCATGGAAGCAGCAGTCAAGAAATCAAAAGACACATTGCATTGGGTAAATCTGTTGCAAAGGACCTCTTTAAAGTGTTGAAGAGCAAAGATGTCACCTTGAAGACTAAGGTGCACCTGACCCAAGCCATGGTATTTTCAGTCGCATCATATGCATGTGAAAGCTGGACAGTGAATAAGGAAGATCGAAGAAGAATTGACGCCTTTGAATTGTGGTGTTGGCAAAGAATATTGGCAAAGTGGAGGGCCAGGGAAAAGAGGAATACCTTCAATAAGATGGACTGACACAGCGGCATCAACAATGGGCTCAAACATACCAACAATTGTGAGGATCTGCACGCTGGGTGCGGGACCGGGCAGTGTTTTGTTCTGTTGTATATGGGGTTGCTATGAATAGGAATTGACTCCATGGCACCTAACAACAATAACAAAATCCTGTAGGATGAGTGTTTCATCTAATTCTAGATTATTATACTATAAACAGGTTAGGGCGTCATCATCAGCAACAAACAGGTTAGGATGAAACATTTTGAAGGTGATTTTTTTAAAAGAGTGAAATCTATGGTGAAAGCTTAAAAGAATGGAAATTATGATTTGAAAGAAGACAGTTCAGTGTCATTGTAAGGATGCCAAAAGATACAGTATACTTACTATACATAAATAAGGAATTAAAAAATGAATACTGTACTTCTAAAAAATTTTGAAATGGCAATATATATATATAAAAATATATATATTAACCACAATAATAAAACAAAGGGCATACTGTATTGTACCAATGTTATTTTCTTAGCTTTGACAAATGTACCATGGTTATATAAGATATTGGGGGAAGGTGGGTGAAGGGTATATAGGAACTGTCTATGCTACTTTCTCTGTAAATCTAAAATTATTTCAAAATAAAAAGTTTTTAAAAAGAGAATGCCAGTAGAAACATTGAAGTATTTACATGAGAAATAAAGAACTTCTTTACCTAAAAATTTTAGGCAAATAAAAATAGTTTTTGAAGGAGATTCTGAAATCTCAGCTCCTGGTATGTTTTTTGTAAGTAGTTTAGGTGCAGTCCTGCATAAATCCTGGGGAAGAGTAGTGACTGCTTCTTGGTTTCACTTTCAGTGTTGCTGTTATGAAGCTCATTCTTTCAACAAATATTTATTGTGCTATCATGGGTCTCTCATCTTCTACGGATATATCAGTCAACAAAACAGATAAAGATCCCTGCTCTCATCAAATGTACGTTCTATACCTGATGCAACATTTTAAAAGACCATTCTTTATTCTTTGTGAATAGTCTGTGGGTGGTGGGCAAGGGCAGAGCAGGGAGAAGAGTTAGAAGGCTAATGCTGTAATGCAGTGACAGATCATGGCACCTGGGACTAGGGTGAAGCAGTGGAGATGGTGAGAAGTGGTTGGTTTCTAGAGATTATGTAACACATGCATTTACACACAGTGGTGTGTTGAAACTGGCTTATGCCAGCTCACAACAGCTGAGAGTTAAATTTTTAGGAAGTTTACAAGCCAGTTTTTAAATATAAAAAAAAAAATTTTTTTTTTAATATACCACTATCAAAAATTTACATAAAATTACAATTAAATAAATTATATTGAAAATAGAGGTAATAAATATTCCAACCTCATCACTTTCTAATTATTTTTTACCTAATTATTTTACTATTATTATTTGCTATTATCTCTGCTTTTGAGGTTATTTACATCAATTGTATCTGTAGGATGAAAATAGTATGAAATGGTCTGCTGCTGTGCATCTGTTCCCAATTCTGTGTTCAGTGACATCACATCGGTAGCTTGAAATCAGCCATGGTAGGAGTATTTACACCACAGAAATTGGCAAATGCTACAAATCAGGGCTCCCTTTCTCTTTTTAAAAAAGATATGGTTGTTAAATATTTACTAGTATACCACTAGTTATAACTTTCCTAACTATACCTAGAAAAGTGTATCACCAACCCATCCAATGTTTTTAGGTTCCCTGACTTCTATCATGTTCCCACCTATGGAGGAGAAAAGCCAAGAAGGGGTTAAATAGGTATCATTTATATCGAACCAGGACAAAAGTAACATATTTATCTTATGCTTCATGCCGTTAATACACATGTACTTACACAAAGTCATCATACCTGAGATTGAATTTTTAGTGCTGGCCCTAGCTTTAATCCCATCGTGTCCCGGAGATGCTCCTCTGTGAGCAATGGCAAAGTCTCTCCATCAATTGCATGATCTTTAAATACCTTATTAAACACAAAAGGTGTTAACTTTGTCCAAATAATCTTTAAAAAAAATTGTTGTTTTATATCTATATCTATATATATATATAGATAGATATTTTGGTTTGGGGGAAAACATTAACACTGCTTGAGGATGACAGAAAAATTGATTAAATTTCTTGTTTTTAGTTCTCTCTTCTGTGGTCCAATAGCATGTTGATAGTGCTGTTTTGTTTTTTTTTTTTAAAGCTTCTTGGGCCACTGTGTACATATTTTTTCCTTTTTTTTTTTAACTTACTTTGTTTTTGTTGTTGAGAGTATGCATAGCAAAACACACACCCATTCAACTGGTTCTACATGTACAAATTCAGTGACACTGACTGCATTCTTTGAGTTGTGCGACCATGCTCACTGTCCTTTTCTGAGTTGTTCCTCCCCCGTTAACATAAACTCACTGCCTCCTAAATCTCCAATCCAATCTTTTGAGTTGCTGTTGTCACTTCGATCCCATATAGATAGTTCTTAAAAGAGTGCAATGCTCAAGGCAGACATTTTGTTTACTAGTTAAGCTGGACGGTTGTTTGGTTTTAAGATGACTTCAGGGGATATTTTTGGTTTAAGATTTAAAGATTATTTCAGGGGTTCATCGAGCCTCCATGGCTCCAGAAAGTCTAGAGTCTGTGAAAATTTGACATTCTGTTCTGCATTTTTCTCTTTTTGACCAGGTTTCTTCTATAGAATCTTTGATCAAAGTGTTCAGTAATGGTAGCCAGGCACCATCCAGTTCTTCTGGTCTCATGGCAAAGGAGAAAGTTGTTCATAGAGGCAATGCGCCACACATTCCATATCCTCCTCCTATTCCTCATTCTTCTTCTTCCTCTGTTGCTGTGGGTGACTAGAGACCAATTGTTGTGCCTTGGATGGCCGCTGGCAGGCTTTTAAGACCCCAGGCACTATGCGAGGAACTAGGAGGTAGAACGGAATCACTAATCACATTATTAGGCATTATATTAATTAGATTGTGCTCTTTAATAATCCTTAGAGTTCATTGTAATTTTCTGTTTCTAAGTCTCAGTTCCAACATGCAGCAATTATTTGAGAGCAGGGCTCAGTATTATTTACCAATGTACCCCAATCATGGCTGACACATGGTAGAAGATGTGCAATAAATATTACTGCATGAATCAATGAGAGGATGAATGGACAAATACTCTGAGTAAATGGATGTAGGTAAAAGCCATCACAGACAGATTTCATCTCGCTTATTTATAAGTGGGGTGTTTTCTGCCTTAGATGTAAGATGAAGGGAGGAAGAATGTGCAGGCGACAGCTGTCACCGCTGGACCTTTCCAACAAGATCTGCTTATTCTGACTCTAATGGATTCAGAAGAGGACATGGAATGAGGAATATCATTGCTGATGATAGATGGATCTTGGCTGAAAGCAAAGAATATCAGAAAGATGTTCACCTGTGTTTTATTGACTATGGAAATGCATTTGACAGTGTGGATCATAATAAATTATGGATAACATTGTAAAGAATGGAAACTCCAGAACACTTAACTGTGTTCACGTGGAACCTGTGTGTAGACCAAGAGGCAGTTGTTTGAACAGAACAAGGAGATAGTGCATGGTTTAAAATCAGGAAAGATGTGTGTCAGGGTTGTATTTTCTCACCATACTTATTCAATCTGTATACTGGGCAAATAATCAGAGAACCTGGACTATATGAAGAAGAGTGGAGCATTAGGGTTGGAAGAAGACTCATTACTAACCTGCAATATGCAGATGACACAACCTTGCTTGCTGAAAGCGAAGAGGACTTGAAGCACTTACTGATGAAGATCTAAGACTAAAGCCTTCAGTATGGATTATACCTCAAGATAAAGAAAAGAAAAATCTTCACAACTGTCCCAGTAAGCAACACTGTGATAAACAGAGAAAACATTGAAATCATCAAGAATTTCATTTTACTCAGATCCACATCAATGCCATGGAAGCAGCAGTCAAGAAATCAAATGACATATTGCAATTCTTTTGCAAAAGACCTCTTTAAAGTGTTGAAAAGCAAAGATATCACTTTGAGGGCTAAGATGCGCCTGACCCAAGCCGTGGTATTTTCAGTTGCCCCACATGAACGTGAAAGCTGGACAATGAATAAGGAAGACCGAAGAGGAATTGATGCCTTTCAATTACGGTGTTGGTGAAGAATACTGAGTACACCATGGACTACCAGAAGAACAAACAAGTCTATCTTGGAGGAAATACAGCCAGAGTGCTCCTTGAAAGTAAGGATGGTGAGATTTTGTCTCATGTACTTTAAACATGTTATCATGGAAGAAAGGCCTGGCAATCTACTTCCAAAAAATCAAGCATTGAAAACTTTATGGATCTAAGATACATCTATTGGTTCCATCCCAGATGGGGCAAAGGAGAATGAAGAAGACCAAAGACACAATGGAAAGATTAGTCCAAAGGACTAGTGGAGCACAACTACCACAGCCTTCACCAGACTGAGCCCAGAACAACTAGATGGTGCTCAGTTACCCCTACTGACTGCTCTGGCAGGGATCACAATAGAGGGTCCCAGACAAAGCGAGAGAAAAATGTAGAACAAAATTCAAATTCACCAAAAAAAAAAAAAAAAATGACCAGTCTGAGAGAGACTTGGGAAACCCCAAGAGTATGGCCCCTTGACACCCTTTTAACTCAGTACTAAAGTCACCCCTGAGGTTCACCCTTCAGCCAAAGATTAGACAGGGCTATAGGGCCAACAATAACACACGTGAGGGATGCTTCATAATTCAATCGCGTGTACTAGGCTAATGGGCACACCAGCCTAAAAGCAAGAGTGAGAAGGCAGGAAGGGACAGGAAAACTGGATGAGTGGAAACAGAGACACTGGGGTGGAGAAGGGGAGAGTGTTGAGGCATCATGGGGTTGGCAACCAACGTCACAAAACAGTTTGTGTATTAACGCTTTAGTGAGAAATTAATTTGCTCTGTAAACCTTCACCTAAATCACAATACAAAAAGAGAAAGAAAGCTTTACCAAGTGCAGTTCTATTCTGACACACATGGGGTCACCATGAGTGGGAATGGACTCCATAGCCACTGGTGGCGGTAGTGGTATTTTGTGGTTCTGATCCAGGATTTTTCTTATCGTAGGCGCTGCCATTCCAAAAAAGGAGTGCTGATTAAAAACAGTTACCTGCGTTTAATTAATGGAAGTTTTACCTCTTTTCTCTTTCCGTGGCATGGCTTCTGGTGAGCAGTGAAAGGAGCATCCAAAGAAGAAGAAACCAGGAAGATCATGGGTAATTTTTGAAACAGAGGTGAAGTGGCAGCCAGGGCCGGAAACCTGTGTGGGCCTAAGCCTCAGCCATGGTGGAGGCACCGAAGCAGGGGTGTAGAACACACCACTGGCGCCCGGAAGATGTTTCCCTTCCATTCTCACCAGGGCATTTCAGGCCAAGTGCACCTGTTTTTGGTAATTTCAGTTATTTCAATAGAGAGGATATTTTTTATCTGTTGTGTTCTTTGCACTAGACGTTTAGTTAAACTGAACCTGTTGCCTTTGAGTCGATTCCAACTCAAATCGACCCTATAGGACAGAGTAGAATTGCCCCGTAGGGTTTCTAAGGAGTGGCTGGTAGATTTGAACTGCCGACCTTTCTGGTTAGCAGGCTAGCTCTTAGCTACTGCGCCACCAGGACATTTAGTTAGACAAACAAAATATGTGACAGGTCCTCCTGGACATCCCTTAAAAGCTGAGCCACCCAACCCTCTCTTTACATCGGTTTGAAAGAGTTCACTTGCACAGGGGCTTTGAATTTTAACAGTGGTTATTTTTTCTGAATTTCTTTTTCCGCCTACAGAGGCAAATGCTTGGAGGCTGATGAGTAGACACCTAAGGCAGAGGTGAGGAAGAGGAGAATGGAGAGTAGGACAGTAGATGGAACTCAGTCTAGTCCCAGGGGCTTGGCCTGACCTGTTTAAAGAAAAAAGGCTGCGAAGAAAAGGTGATGGACCATTTCAGCATTCCGGGTCTTTGTGAGAGCTGTGCACAAGCAGTGCTGCCTGAGGGTTTGCTGCACAGAGGTGAGGGTAGGGGGGTTCTCCCCCTTTCTGTATAGAGCACAGTCACGGAGCACAGCAGGGAGTGTGCACAGCAATGATCTTGTAGTTGACATCACCAGCACTCGCCTGTGGGAACTTGAACAAGGGAAAAAGAGCAGGTCTTGATATTGAACACATGTGAGAAGCTCCTAGGAGTAAAGGGTACCATTTCTTGGAGTGAGAAAGGGGACACTATCCTGTGAGAGATCACGAGTCAGCAGTGTTTAAGTGATTTCTGTGTACCCACAAGTAGTGTGGGGACATTTGGGATTAAAAAACCGGTTGCCGTCGAGTTGATTCCAACTCATAACGACCCTATATTATAAAGTATAAAATGCATGCAACATTATTCACTGTAAGAGCAGTTATTATAAACTGTATTTTGTGATTTTGGATCACTGTTTAAAAACAATCAGAGTTCAAATAAATTCAACCCACGAGGAGTTAACAATCACGTGTCCATTACTCACAGAGCTGCTTGTTTCTGGCAGTCATCAGAATGATACAACGTCATTGTACTTGTGGTTGGTGTGGCACTTGACTTGATGAGTAGCACAGATGAATTTAAAAAGTGATTTATCCACTGTTAATGACTAATATTAAAATAATAAGGTTATACTCACTGAGCAGAAGCAAATATGACAACATTTTTCATCAGGTTATTTGAAAACACAAGTGTGTGATGTGAAGAATTCAACTTTTCCTTGAGGTTCTGCTATTTATAGGAGCCTGTATTTTTTTTTTTTCTGATATGATGAAGAAATTCTAATGGCATTCATTTATATTTATAAATGAAAAAATGTCAAAAAAACATTCACTGAGCACTTACAATGTGCCCTGCACTCTTTAATGTTTATGACAATCCTTGAAAACTATTATTACTATTATCCCCATTGTACAGATGAAAACACTGAGGAACGGAAAGGAAAATAACTTGCCTTAGATTACATGTCCATAAAGTAGAAAAGCCAGGATTTGAACTTGAACTTTCTGGCTCAGAACCCATATATTTAATTACTACTCTATGCAGATTTTTCCATATATTCCAGAACCAGAACCAAAAAAAAAAGAAAGAAAAAAAAATAACAGCTTTCTATGTAGATTTTTCCATATATTCCAGAACCAGAACCAAAAAAAAAAGAAAGAAAAAAAAATAACAGCATTATACTGAAGAAGGAGCCCTGGTGGCAAAGAGGTTAAGAGCTTGGCTGCAACCCAAAAGGTCAGCAGTTCAAATCTACCAGCGGCTCTTTAGAAACCGTATGGGGCAGCTACACTGTGTCCGACAGGGTCGCTGTGAGTTGGAATCAACTCAACAGCAGTGCGTTTTTGTTTTTGTTGTTCTTTATTCTGAAGAGAAACATTATCACAAAACTGAGATCTGAAAAACATCAGCTTGAACATCAGTCAATTATGATGCAATTAAATCATAATGTCCTTTTTTCGTTTTATTCTCCTTTAACATGGAAACCAAAGATAATGCTACCAGGTTCAGTAGGCATGTTGTTGCTTGGAATCGTGTTATTAAATCACTTGAAAATATAAACTATGCACATGAAAATCCACCATTGGCATAAACGACTTACCAGCCCATGATTTTTGTCATCAGTTTTCCCATAGGAGTGAGGCTAGCTTTTTTCCCAACTGTCCTAACAGTTCATTGTAATTTAAAAGACAGCATTTATCTACCAGACTAAATTACTGGTATATGTGCATTTTTACAGATAGTCTGAGCATAACTATAGCATTTTTAAAAAACTGTTAACTTCCTACTTTTTAGGTCTGTTGCCACCTTGTCCTTTTTTTGTTTGTTTTTCTTCCTTTTTTAAAATTATTATTAATTTTTTCTTCTTGTCCTTTTCAGAATGAAGTGTATATTTCTGCTAGCTATGAGAATAGGCCCAAACTTCCGACACAGGACTACGTGCTTGAAAATTGTTTGCTATGTGGATGAGTAGGGAATGTAGCAGACGTTTCTCATGCCTTTTCGATGTTTGACCTCCTAACTTCCTTCCAATTTTGGGAGAATTCCCACATCTCAGGAGTCTTGATGGGGGATAGAGCCTGCTTCCCAGGAGAGAAACTGAAGCCAGACACTGGCTTTCCCAGCCTCCCCTGCAGCTGGGGCGCAGGCACGTGACATAGGCTCCACTAAGCAGAGACACCTGTCCCAGGGGAGCCCATGGCATAAAAAGGGGAGACTACTGGGAATCCTCTCTGGGAGCAAATATAAGTTTGACAGAATTTGTTATCAAGGAAATATATTTCAGAGTGTCATACTTTTATAAAAACACTTAAATACTATTTAAGTCACCTGAGCATAGCTGGAACAGCCTGGAAGGCCTCTAATGAAATTGTGAACATCATCCACGGTCCACTTCTGAATGTCTTCATTCAAAGAAAGATGTTCCCCAGTTGTAACCAGTTCATGTATTCCTTTCAAAAGGAAAGGAAATGATTTTGAGTTATACATTTTTCAGGGAAAGGGAAGCCAAGAGCACAGTTCTGTGTATGATTTCCTTGTACTCTCCAGGGTGGTCCCTTTCTGCAGATCTGGGTGTAAATTACCTACGAGATATAAAGAGTTACTAGGAGACTGAAAAAAAAAAAAAAACTTCGCCGTCTTCTTTCTTTTCTTTCTATGAAAGAATCTTTACAGATATCATTATCGTAAGCTCACAAAGAAGCTTCAGATCTCTTCCAGCTTCTCTTAGATTATAATAAAAATGTCCTGTGGATTTCATCCTCCAGGTTAATACTACATGTTCTACGGTATTACGTGGTCTATGAGGTGGATTTCATCCTCCAGGTTAATACTACATGTTCTACGGTATTACGTGGTCTATGAGGTGGATTTCATCCTCCAGGTTAATACTACATGTTCTACGGTATTACGTGGTCTATGAGGTGGATTTCATCCTCCAGGTTAATACTACATGTTCTACGGTATTACGTGGTCTATGAGGTGGATTTCATCCTCCAGGTTAATACTACATGTTCTACGGTATTACGTGGTCTATGAGGTGGATTTCATCCTCCAGGTTAATACTACATGTTCTACGGTATTACGTGGTCTATGAGGTGGATTTCATCCTCCAGGTTAATACTACATGTTCTACGGTATTACGTGGTCTATGAGGCTCTCTAGGTGAGTAAGAATTGAGGTTAATACTACATGTTCTACGGTATTACGTGGTCTATGAGGTGGATTTCATCCTCCAGGTTAATACTACATGTTCTACGGTATTACGTGGTCTATGAGGCTCTCTAGGTAAGAATTGAGGTTAATACTACATGTTCTACGGTATTACGTGGTCTATGAGGTGGATTTCATCCTCCAGGTTAATACTACATGTTCTACGGTATTACGTGGTCTATGAGGCTCTCTAGGTGAGTAAGAATTTAGTTTCGTCTCCATCAAAATGGCGTATGAACACTTGACAGGGAAGCAGTTAGTATGGTGATGGCTAGATGACACGTAGCCAAAGATCACTGTTTTAAAATATTTTTATCTAAAGAAATTCTAGAAAACTATTCAGTGTGTGGTTTTTTGGGGCATTGCTATTGAGTCAATTCTGACTCATAGCGACCCTATAGGACAGAGTAGAACTGTCCCATAGGGTTTCCAAGGAGCGGCTGGTGGATTTGAACTGCCAACCTTTTGGTTAGCAGCTGAGCTCTTAACCACTGCGAGCCCCCTGAAGTTAGAAGACAACACAAGTTCGTGCTACTGTTCAATTGCCTATGTTTTTCAAAACACAGTTAGAAGGGAGATAAAATTCATACTTTAAAGTCAGAAGCCCCTTTGTTTTGTTGATAAAATTAATAGTACATTAAATGAAAATTTAAATTTAATTTAAACCCGTTGCTGTCGAGTCGATTCCAACCCATAGTGACCCTATAGCTCAGAGTAGAACTGCCCCATAGAGTTTCTAAGGAGCACCTAGTGGATTTGAACTGCCGACCTTTTGGTTAGCAGCTGTAGCACTTAACCACTATGCCTCCAGGGTTTCCAAATTTAATTTAATATATATTAAATGGAATTCTGATGGGTTTCCTTATACTTTACTTTCCTAGCCTTTACTGAAAATTCCTTCTGTATATGTATATGTATGTGTATATATATGGTTTCATTGACATAGCTTGTTGTAACTAACTTAATAAAGTGACTTCAGTAAAGTGACATCATTAGAGTCAGGATTAAGAAAAAGTAGGATAAAAAAGGCATGATTGTTACAGTTCACTATGTAATAACGTAAGGATTTGTCAACGTGTGGTTAATGAGGATCTGCTATTGGTTCTAGACACCCACCTGGAAGAGCCGATGGAGGCCCTGGGTTCTTTTCACTGCAGGCTGCAGAAGACTGCTCTGAGGGATTCTCCTTCCCACAGTCCCAGGTCTTTGCTTCCAGGGAGGTGCTGTGGGCTGCCCAGGTCGTTCTGCAGATGGGCTCGAGCTCTGCACAGGTTTTGGCAGGAGCTGCAGTTGGCTTTTCATTGATTTCTCTTGACTTCTGATTGTTGACTGCTTCAGTCTCAGGGTCTTTTGCAAACTCATTTTCTTCATAGGGAATTGGCTGCACCCGGCCTGGGATTTTAAATTCTTCTTGACTTTTGGAACTATCAGTATCACTGTCTACAACTTTCTGATTCCCTGCACCTCTCCTGAAACGATGACATTTCTGCTCCCAGGTCTCTAGAAAATGCAGGCCAGTTGCCCCTAGCATGGGGTTTCCCTGAAGGTTTCTCAAGGTGCTTCTGTGGAAATGCAGGTCACTGGCTGGGAGCATGCTTCTGCCATGGTATGTGGCTGGGCCTGCTGGGATACCAGAGCCATAGAGGAATGGCATCCCTAATCCCATTAGCCCCTTGGGATTAACTTTTTCCATCCTCCTTTGCTGATAAATGGCATACATTTCCATTTCTGTCCTAAAAACAAAATAACATATTTTATACAACCCAAGAAAACCATTAGAAATATAATTTTAATGGCCCTCTACCCTCCCTAGGATAGCACCTCTGCTTTTCCTGTGAGTCCCCACAGGCTCAGGTGAAGTTTATTAGGTGGAAACATGCATCACCCACAAAGCCACAGGGGAGAAGAGTCTGGAATAAGATCTGAGGGTAAAGGTTTGGCCGAATCTCACAGTGGAAGTTCAAGGCCAGTCTTTAGAGCTTTACTTCTAATGGCAATATGGCAAATTTAGCAGAGATAGAGATAATGCAGCATAGGGTAGTTTCTTGCCAGAGATTAACCCTAAAAAATCTGAAGTTATGGGAAGAGATTTTCTGAACTCTGTAATACAACCTTAGTGGGACTCAAGAAAGGCAATAAATCATGCAAGTCTCAACTGTTATAAATCAAGGCCATACAAGTCAATGCAAGTTATTCCTATTTACAACTGGGGGGAGTGGGAGGACTTGGTGGTGTTTTCGCTTAAATCACTTTGCTTAAGGGTCATCTGAACCCCTGAGGGTTCAGTGATGAACAAACTGACCCTGATGCCTTCCCTCACCCTTGGGCCATACCCTAGTATTATCATCATTATTGGTGTGCTTTTTTCTTTCTCCGGGTCATTACGGCTGACCAAATCTAATCAAATCATACCACTGATGAGCTGACATGAGGTTGCCTGGGCTCTGATGGTGCAATCTAAAGTGGGGTTGGCAAGCTTGGCATCCTCCTTTGGGCAGAGTAGGAATCGTTTAAGGAAGGAATGCCAGTATGAATTGCAGAAGATTCATAACTAGATACTATAATTATGGGATGTTAGCAAACTGTGTATAATCTGTAGACGAATACCACTGTTAGCTTCACTATGTGATTTCTGATTTGCTTTTATCCTTAACTAGCCTGTATACAGTTTTGTATGTGTCCTTGTTTATGATCTTCCTGAAATACTTTTTGTAAGTAATCAGAGTGTGTGTTATAAATGTGGAATAAATGAATAAATGAACAAGCGAATGAATAGAAAAATAAAATAATGTTGTTAAGTTACCTGGCAGTATTATGCCTTTGAATCATTTCATTCCTTCTGGCCATTGTTTTTATGGATTCAGGTGGTAAAATGCCCCAACCTTAAAAAAAGAAAACCATCACGCATCCCGACAAATTAACCACATGCATTTGAAAATAATAAAATATGATGCTATAATAAATTATCTTCAAAAAGCTATCAGTTGAGCACTTAAGTTGGAAATGGCATCAGATCACTGCTGTTCAGCATTTCAGAGTTGCTTTGGCGATGGCATGATAAACACTAGATAATTTTTTTTTTCCTTGATCGTTGGTCTCATGACTGGCAACATTTTCCTGTCATACTTCTAAAGAAAAAAGATGAAATGACCTGTGAATCACTTGCATTTGAAGTAAAAATTGATACTTTTTTTGTATAACAGGGATTAGTTGGCCTTTTTTTTTTTTTTTTTAAGTTAACTAAGTGCTTCTTGATGCCTGGAAATCCCTAGAGATAAATGCACTGAAGACTCGAGTGGATAAAACACAAAACCCTCTCTTTAGGCTGGTAGGTATATCTGAGGTAAACACTTTTTCCAAAATGGTTTCAATGGGGTTAAGCAGAAATTACATTATTTTGTTCAGGCCAAATTTCCAAAATAACTTGAAATAACAGCAGCACCACCAAATTTTTCAAGGCTGTTTTCTTGTCTGATAACTTCATGCTACATTCTTTCTTTTTTTTGGACTCCTATTGTTCTTCGTCGGGTGTCCAGTCAATTCCAACTCATAGTGACCCCATGTGACGGAGTAGAACTGCCCTGCAGACTTTTCTAGGTTACAATCTTTACAGAAGCGGACCGCCAGGTCTTCCTCCCATGGAGCTGCTGGATGGGTTCAAGCTGCCAACATTTCAGTCAACAGCCGAGCTGGACTTCTGACGCACTTATGGAAACCCTGGTGGCACAGTGCTTAAGTGCTACAGCTGTTAACCAAAAGGTTGGCAGTTTGAATGCACCAGGCGCTCCTTGGAAACTCGATGGGGCAGTTCTACTCTGTCCTGTAGGGTCATTGTGAGTCAGAATCAACTCGATGTCAATGGGTTAATGTTATACTGTTACTTCTCAAACCATCTGTGGTGAAGGATTCATTTTTTCTTTCAAAATTTCCTATTCATCATGGACCAATATTTCTGTAAAATATAATAAAATGGATTTCTAGGAAAATGAAATGAAAATAAAAACAAGGACAAAATAAAAGCACAATTTTTTAACTATTAGATTAACATATATAAAATTATCCTATAAAATTGCTATAAAAGTTTCTAAGCCCTTATTCTCCATTTATGAACTTGTACAAACAGTTCACAGACCAGCACAGGGCTATAGACTAAACTCTAACAGTGATTTATACACAGAAATTATGCTTACTCTACCCAGTTTTGTTCACTGATAGTTTTATATGTATAAATCTGTTCTCCCTAACATGGGGTCAGTATTAACAACAACAACAAAAAAAACCCACTGCCATCAAGTCAATTCTGACTCATAGTGACCCTATAGGAGAAAGTATTATGAGGGCAAAAATGAGAAATCTAGAAATAAACCATACAATAGTTTTTTTTTTTTTTGAGAGTATTTGACATTTCTAAAATTCAGGGGTTAGATGAGCGACCTCTAGGGGTTCTTCTAACCTTAACACTCTATGTTTTTTACAGTTTCAGTAGCTTCAAGATAGTCTCCTTTAGACAACTAGTGTGCATGAAACTACCAACCCGCGGCCCACTGCCCAAGGATGCAGAGAAAGTCTGTTGGAGAAGGCCTGTGTAGAGAGCACAATTCTAATTGTCTGGATTTTAGGACAGTCTGAAATCTGGACTCATTAAATTTATTCCAAGGTTCTTCCTCTTACCCAAATAGGTCTGGAAGCCAAGGGGAGAAAGTGTTTTAAGAATAGGGTGAGCAACTGTGTCAAGCAAGTTGCTCATAGGTCAAGTAAGATAAAAAAACAAAAACCAACCCCATTGGGGTAAACTCGATTCCAACTCATAGCAACCCTGTAGGACAGAGTAGAACTGCCCCATACGGTTTCCAAGGAGCAGCTGGTAGATTCAAACTGCCAACCTTTTGGTTAGCAGCCATAGGTCTTAACCATTGCACCACCAGGGCTGCCAAGTAAGACAGGACTGAGAATATATCATTAGATTTATCTATGTGGAGGTCATTGGTGATCTTGATAAGAGCAATTTCAGTAGAGTGGGGTCAGTGAAAACATGACTAGAGTGGGCTCAAGAGAGAATAAAAACCAAACTCGTTGCCATTGTGTCGATTCCAACTCATGGTGACTCCATATATCACAGAGTAGAACTGAACTCCATAGAGATTTCTTGGCTGTAATCTTTATAGAAGCGGATCATCAGGGCTTTCTTCCAAAGCCCTGCTAAGTGGGTCTGAACCAGCAATCTTTGGTTAGTACTGAAGCACAAACCATTTGTGCCACAAATTTCCTGCCAACATCGAAAATCAAAACTGGAGTATCTTACTCTCAAAAACTATATCCATGAGTTTCTGCTTGACCCTGCTCCCCAGTGACTTGGTAAAATGCAAGTCAGACCATGTCACTCAGTCCCCCTAAAGTCATTCCCTCTTACTGTAATAAAAGCTGAAGTCCTCACTATGACCTATTAGGACAAACATAAACTGCCCTCAGTCCCATTATTTCTCACATCTCATCTTTTTGTGACTTCATCATTACTCATGTGTAAGGTACACAGATAGTAATATGTAATTCCTCATGTTAGGCAAGAATAAATGGATCCTTACAAGGGTTAAGCAACTTGCCTGTAGTCACATGATGGTGGAACAATGTTTTGAACTCAGGTAACAACTGCAGAAATTATAAGCATAATGACCACAGTTTTGCTTTCAAAATTTGGCAGTAAACTTGATAGCAAGCTTACTGCAGCCAACCAGTTCAAAGTGGCACCACACACAAAAGCCAAGCATCTATTACTCCTACCTGAGTAGGCATGATTGGACAACATGTTCGGCATATTTGCATTAGGCATAACAGAGGATCCAAATTGGGAAGAAACACAAAAGTGTCTTGGGTCAGCTGGAGCTACAGTAGAAGGCAATAAATCTCTAGGAACGAAAGACAAAGTAGATAAAATGGAGATGGAGTCATACAAAATTTCCTCACTGCTATTGCTGACACGGTTGTGTGTGTGTGTGTTTGTTTTGCCATATGGGATTCTATCATATCTTCCTAAAATAAAGTGCAAAATCCTGTAGCCTCTATTGGTTTAAGTAGAAAGATGGTAAGAAAGATTAGGAGGAAGGACTCTACTAAGGAAGGATTGACCTAGTAGACAAAATGACCGAGAAAGCAGGAAAGTAAAGTTTTAGGGGTGTCTGGAACAGCAGATCTAATCAAATCAATGCCATTCTCATATTTTCCATGACCATCATACTCTTTTAACTACAATATTCTTTTCTCATTTAATGGACACATTTTGGCTTGGGTTTGCCATCTGGGATCAGTTTATGATACCTGGGTGGACAATTTATTTATTTTACCAAGCTTCAGTGGTCACTAGAAGTCCAACTTTCCTGTTCACACTTAGTGAACAAGAATAAATAATGGATCTTACTTTCTCTTCAGAATGTCAAAATATTCTTAAAAAGGGAAGACAGGATACTACCAGAGCATGCAACCAAAGTACTTGTAATTTCACTGTTACTGAAAAGAGTTCTATTACAGGAAATCTAGGGTATCTAGTGTCTGCTCCTGTGCAGTGCTTGCCACATGCTAGTGCTCATTAGCTCTTTGCTGAGTGAGGAGGTCAAGCAGAGTTGGAAGGGGAAGTGATGGGAGGTATCTTGAAAGTGTGGCCAGCAGAGTATCTTGATGTGAATTATTACACTGCAGTTTACTGAAATAGTATTAGGTAATAAAACAATACAGGGGATAACATCATTCCAAACCCAAAGATTATCTATTTTCTCCTTTGGGATATCATATTGGAGAGAAATACCTGTCCACTGTTTGAAGTTCAAATGGTGAGGGAGCCAGTGGGTTTCTCTGCTGCCCTGATATTGTCAATAAAGGGTTTATGGCCATGGTTGGATTTATCATCAATAGCTTTTGCCACTGATGGATTTCTGAAAAGAACCAGAGAGGTGTGTCAGCAAATAACTCTACTTTTTGAGAACTATTCGAATTCTTCTTGAACACAATGAAACCCTTGGTATTTTCCCAGCACCTGGGAAGACTACACACCAAGCTTCCAGTTACACGAAAACATCTCCAGAGTAAGCACCCAGGCACAATTGTAGAGCTCAGTGTTTCATAGATGTGCCCTTGGAATTTATTGCACAGTCCACGGATAATGTCATACCACTCTACAAGCAATAAGAAAATTAAGCCAAGATTCCAGAAATACCAACTCCTTTCTTGCAACTTATTTCAATTTTTATCTTTCCAGAGGTATAAATGCATAAATTTTTCCATATGCTCAATCTTTGGAAAAATACTCCTACTTAGTGGATAAGATTAAAACAGAAAATGGGGAGGGGGTTTCTTAATGGCTGGCTGTATAAGATCGTATTTAATTAGGACAAGTGCCCAAGTTATAGTCACATATACATAAACACAAGTACTCATATGCTTTATCTTCAGACCCTAGTATTCAGAAAAAGGGATTATGGTTGAAGGGATAATATTTTGCCTTATATTTTCTTGTTAATTATTAATGTCCTTTGAAATTATTTTAAATATTAAATAAGCACTAGTTAAAACAGATCATTTTAGCTTCTTCTTCGTTCTCAATTGTTAACTTTTTAAAAATAATCTGAGATACCTATAGCTATGTTTGAAAAACGTAAATTAGGGAAGAAATGTTCTGCTTTTCAAAGTAGTGGTCTGTCTTTCCTTCTTGTATATTTGATTTAAATTTTAAAATAGGTAATACATTCATATAGTTCAGAAACTAAAAATAAACAATTACTTCTTTAGGCTTTTTTTTTTTTTTTCCCCCAGACCTAAACTTACTGACCAAATCGGAAATTCAAGTCAAATTCACCAATTTTTTAACAGGTTCCCTATGCTCACTTATTTTCACTGTATTTCTGTGAGGTCAGTATAGTTTTCTGATAGTGGCCTCAGACAGTGTTATGGATTGAATTGTGTCCCTCCAAAATGTGTGATAGGCCATGATTCCCAGTATTGTGTGATTGTCCACCATTTTGTCATCTGATGTGATTTTCCTATCTGTTGTAAATCCTGCAGTTATGTTAATGAGGCAGAACTCAATCTAAAAGATTAGGTTATATCTTAAATCAGTCTCTTTTGAGATACAAAAGAGAGAAGTGAGCACAGAGACAGGGAAATCTCATACCACCAAGACTTAAGAGCCAGGAGAATAGCACGCGCTTTGGCCCCTGGGCTGAGAAGCTTCTTGACTGGAGAAGATTTATGACAAGGACCTTCCCCCAGAGCCAACACAGAAAGAAAGCCTTCCTCTGGAGCTGGCAGCCTGAATTCGGACTTCTAGACTACTAGACTGTGAGAGAATAAATTTCCCTTTGTTAAAGCCATCCACTTGTGGTATTTCTGTTATAGCAGCACTAGATAACAAAGACAGTTTAGTGACTGGGTCATAGTCACTATTAGGATGAAAATATCTGCCAGGTGCCTACAAGCCATAGTGATAATTCCAGCAAAGAACACAGGCTAGGGTAAGCCTGATGTGGGCTTGCACCTCTGGCTGAACACTGCTCCATGGCTTAACATCTCAGGGTGCACAGCCACCTTCTTCTCCCTAAGTCCATTACACAATAGAGCACTTTGGGACACAACTTGGTGTTACATTTTGAAAAATTGGTCAACTCTGATTTGTGTCGTGAATTGATGCTGTCTAGCAGAAGTTTAAACTCACCCGTGAGATTGAATGTTTGAAGTTATAAAATATAGCCTTCATCTTGCATTTTGTGTGAGGTTTGAAACAAATCAGGAGGAAGGGGAAGGAAGAGATGAATGGGAAGTGTAGAATATCACCAAACAAGGATTGCCTAGAGGTTGACCACCTCTTCCACCCTACACATGTAACCCTTTGGAAATGTCGTGGAGATGAGTCATCAAAAGTAGATGAGAATGTTTTATTTTGGGATCCCCCAAAGGAGACCCGGAGAGAGGGACTTGAGTGCAGACAATTTAATTGGGAGGTGATCCCTGGAAGCCCAAGTAAGAGAATGGGAAAGTGAAAGCAGGAAGGGAAATGGCAATAAGCGATGAGTTAATGTGTGGGCAGCTGAGGCTCAATCCTGCTGGAAGCCTCTGAGAAACCTTCTGGGACACGTCTCAGAATTGTCCATAGACGACAAAGAATTAGCCATTTACCCACTGCTTCTCATCCCCTGTTGGTCGATGGTTGTTCCTGGGGCACTACTTCCCTATCACTTCTAGGTTATGCCTGTGCTAGATCCAACAAGCTCCTGTGATATGGGAGAAAGCCTTCAGGCTGAGAAGCAGAGAGATGCAGGTGCTTGATGGGAAGAGACTCCATGGTTGCAGGTGAACAAGAGGGGGCTGAGGGGATGTGGAATGGGGCAGCAACAGTGTCTATTCAGGCAATGTTCTTACCTTCTAATGTCATTCCACTGGATAATCGGCACAAATGCCTTTCTTCTGAAGCACCAGGCCTACCAAGCATAGGTATATTTCTATGAGGCTCTGTGGAATCCATTGTCTGCAACAACACAGCAGGGTTTTTCTCATCACTAGTCACAAGTTCTGTGAAATAAATGGAGGTACTGAAGGCTATTGGCCCAATGGGGATGAAGAAAGGAAGCATCAAAGACAAGTTTCATTCACTTTGTGCTTAAAGCCCTCCTTTGTACCATTCCAAAAATACCCAAACCAGTTGCTATTGAATTGATTTTGACTCACAGTGACCTCATGCATGCAGAGTATAACTGTATAACTTAGGGCTTTCCTTTTGGAAGTAGATCTCCAGGCCTTTCTTCTGAGGTGCCTCTGGGTAGATTCAAACTGCCAATCTTTTGGTTAGTGGTTCAGAGCTTTACCATTTGTGCCACCCAGGGACTTTTTAGTACCATCAGAACAAAAAAAGTATGGGTTTTAGTACCATACCTGTTCTCAATTTCAGGTTTTTGGGTCTGGTTTTCTTTCTCTTTACAATTCTAGAAGGGTTGAACCTAATCTACAAATTTTTTCTGTAGTTCTGATATGGTAGCTTATTTTTTTTTTTTTTATCAACCCACCAAATTTTTACCTAAGATGCAAACTATTCCCAACATCTAGGGAAGTGTGCTTGTCTTAGTTATCTAGTGCCGCTATAACAGAAATAACACAAGTGAATGGCTTTAGCAAAGAGCTCCATGAGAAGGCTTTCTCTCTCTGTCAGCTCTCGGAGAAGGTCCTTGTCATCAATCTTCCCCTGGGTCTAGAAAATTCTTAGTGCAGAGACCCCAGGTCTAAAGGACACGCTCCACTCCTGGCTCTTCTTTCTTGTTGGTATGATGTCTCTCTCCTCTCTGCTCAATTATCTCTTTTACATTTCAAAAGAGATTAACTCAAGATACCACCTAATCCTGTATATTGAGTCCTTCATCAACATAACTGCCTCTAATCCTGCCTCATTAATATCATAGAGGTTAGGATTTAGAACACATAGGATAATCACATCAGATCACAAAATAGAGGACAACCACACAATACTGGGACTCATGGGCTAGCCAAGCTGACACACATTTTTGGGGGACACAATTCAATCCATAACAGTCCATAGGTCATAAAGGCCCCTGGGGAGAAGAATGAGTCATTGACATCCCAAACACCTGCATTTTAGGGTTGTGGGCTCCACTTTGCTTTCCTGGTTTCTTTTCATCCTCACACTTGTAAGCAAGTACTTGTTTACTTATCATCATAATATCTGTAAGGAGCCCCGATGGCACAACAGTTAAGTGGTTGGTTGTTAAGTGAAAGGTCAGTGGTTTGAACCAACCAGCAGCTCTGCAGAAGAAAAGACCTGGTGATTTGCTCCCATAAATATTACAGCCTAGGAAACCCTATGGGGCAGTTCTACGCTGTCGTATAGAGTTGCTAAGAGTCTGAATCAATTTGATGGCACACTACATCAACAACCATATTTACTGTGCCCAAACTTCCTAAAAAGAAAAAAAAAAGTCTTATCTCCTAATGTTATGCCTATTATCATCTGTATGTCCCAAATTATATTTTAAAGCAACTACAATCAGGGCACTACCAAGAAAAATATTCTCACGTTGACCAGATCTTTCCCTTTGTCAGCCAGGTAGATGTTTGAAGCTTCAAATCTGTGCTTCTACACACCCACCGTTTCGGGGTACTGAATCATATATATGCTCAGCCAGTGAGTCTTCAAGTATTAATGCTCACATTGACAGGGCATTGCTTCTATTTTGGAAACACGTTGACAAACTGTGAACAAAGGTCACTTTGCTGCAGCAGCTGAAACGCTCTGGAGTGGACGGAAGTGCAGCCTCGGCGACCAGTTTTAAATGCAGTGTGTAGTCATCCCGAAGTCCCGGACTGCAGTGGTGCTCAGGTCTGCATCCTGTCGAACTTCTTTGACCCAGAGCTCTAATCCTGGATGCCAGCACATTAGCGGGATGAGGACGCCTTAATCTCTACCTTCAGACTCTTACCCTCAATGAACCCCTCTGGGCAGCACACAGACGACTTAGCCAGTGCTAATTCTGTCTCAACTCATTAGGGCTGTAGAAGTAAGACGTGAACTTCATGACCCGGAGCGCTTGCCACGTCAGCAGATCTTCTCTGAACGCTTGCCTTCTGCATAGTGTCCGCGCGCCGACTTGATTATATTTCCGTCTCTCGTTGGCTGTACCACGACTATTCATGACTATCAGTGCAATCTGAGTTTGCTTAATTTGGGTTTGAGTAATTAAATATAGACTATTTGTTGCCTGTATGTATCCTAGGATTATGTACATTAAAGTTAATTAATTTTTAAATAACTGCGGTAGTGGCTATGTTTTTGCATTTGGAAGGTAAAAAGAACAGTTGTCATCTGAGTTGACTCTGACTTACGGTGACTTCATGTGTGGCAGAATAAAACTGTGCTCCACAGAGTTTTCAGTGGGTGATTTTTGGGAAGTAGATCACCAGGCTTTTCTTCTGAGGCTCCTCTGGGTAGACACGAACTGCTAACCTTTGGGTTAGTAGCTGAGCACTTAACTGTTTGCACTAGCCAGGGACACCATTGGAAAAGTATATCAGTAATGCTAGGTGTCTCCACAATTCTTCTGAGCAAAATAAATATAAACTAAATAAGAGGGAGGGTTCTCATGGCCTTTTTTAAAATTTTTTATTGTGCTTTCAGTGAAAGTTTACAAATCAAGTCAGTCTCTCATACAAAAATTCATATACACTTTGCTATATACTCCTAATTGCTCTCCCCCTAATGAGACAGCACACTCCTTCCCTCCATTCTCTCTTTTTGTGTCTCCCATGGGGTTTTTTATTTAAGGCATTTAAGATGTTTTCACAAACCAATCCTCAGTAGCTTCACGTATTCCCTATTCCAGGTGTTCTGTACTAATGTGAATTCTGAAAAGCGTATTAATGAGAAAACCTAATTCACATGTCCTTAAGTATATTTTCAGTTTTTAATAATAACGAATGGAGATCTTTTTAAAAATAGGAAGGCTAAGAGAGCTGCACTCATTATCTAATGCTTTTCACAGAAAAATTTATCTGAGAATAAAGATCATGCAAATGTCTCATAGCTATAAATAGAAGTGTGAACAGTCTATATCCATCAAGAAAAAAGTTTTTAAAATTGACTTCTGATATTCAAAGTATATCTTGTAATTGAAACAAAATTTAAGGTAAGACTAGATGAATAAATTGGCATAAAATATTTTACTGTTTCCAGTTATAGATACACATATTTCCTGAAAAGATTATAAAGGAATTCTAAAATTAGACCAGCTGCATTTCAAGTGGAAGAAACTATTACATTTAATGTATCTTCAACCCAAATGTGCCTTATGGTCATATGTAATAGGACAATTAAATTGAATCTGCAATGCGTATACATGTAAACCCAGTGTCACCTTCATCCCCCATCCCACAACTTTTGCCAGACGTCTGCCCATCCTGGAGATTACATCCTCACAGCCACTTCTGGTTCTGAGTTCATGTTCTTGTGTGGCCCCCAATCCACCCCAAGGCTGACTTTCCTTAGCTGTTCCCTTATCTTGGCTCTATTGTTGTTCTTAGTTGCCACCAAGTTGATTCTGACTCAGTGACCCCATGTCTTACAGAGCAGAACTGCCTTATTAGGTTTTCTTGGCTGTAATCTGGTACCTCTGGATGGGTTTGAACTGTGAACCTTTAGGTTAGCAGTTGAGCACAAACCATTTGTGTCACGAATGGACCTACTGTCTGCTCTACTGTGACCTAGAATGCATTCCGTTTTCCTTAATAGCTACATAAAACCATTCACACAAGGCAAGATGTAAGTGTTGCCAGCTTACCAAGGTCTTGGCTGATGGGTGTGTGTGTGAGGGGGTATCAAAACCAACTTAAAATTGCATACTGCTTTGAACAATTCAGACTCTGGCTTTTTTTTTTTTTTTCTTGACCTTTTCCTAGTTGGTCCCCCAACAACTCCAAAACAGTTCTTCCACTTTGTCTTGCAGAGGCCTCTCTAGCCTCTCTGTCCAGACTTCTCTGAGCATCTTCTAAATGGGTTTGCAACTCTGGGTCTCTCTGTACCTCCCTCCCTCCCCGTCTCTGCCAGGTATGGGGAAGAAGCTTAGAAAATTTATTTTCTACTGATTTGAATTCTGTTACCACCCCCATTTTAGGAAGCAGCTAAACTTAATTTTGGTTTTAAACAACAATAAGCACTTTCTCTGTTATGTTAGAACAATAAAAAGAAAATGAGTTATCAGATAGTGTTAAGTAGTGAGTGCTACCAACAAAGCAGTTAATATCAAAGCACTTGGCAGTGGCCCTAGAGGATGTTTTATTTGTCCTAAAGGCATATGCTTTTAGCACATTTCTAAATGCCTGACACCACAGTGCATGTTCTGAAAAGTGTTGTTGAAGACAGATGGTTGCGTGCATGCTTCCTCTCAGCTCTATTCCCTTCATTCCGGAAGCTCACTGTCATTAGATCCACCCGTGCCTTCTTGCAATGTGGAGTTCTAGGCACACTCACAGATATTTTAATGAAAAGGGATAAATCTTTGTTATATTAAAAAGTAGAAATTATATAATTTTTTTTTTTAATTTCACATTACTGCTCGGATTCAATATAATTTATGTGCTACTGGGTGGTGCAAACAGTTAAGTACTCTACTACTAGCTACAAAATTGGTGGTTCGAACCCACCCAGAAGTGCCTCAGAAGACAGGCCTGGGGATCTGCTTCCGAAAGGTCCCACAGCCTAGAAAGCTCCGTGGAGCAGTTCTACTGTCCACACACGGGGTCGTTACGGGTCAGAATGGACTCAACAGCAACTAACAACACAGTTTGCAGGCATTATGTTCACTTTCTCCAAAAGATCGTGAAGGCCATTGTACACAGAAATTTGTACGTAGACTAAAATGAAACTCTAATAGCACTCATGTAATTGAATTAAATTTTAGTTAGATAGTTTTAGTTTAGATGGTTTAAGATAATTTAGCTTAGTTTAGTTACGTTAGAATGAGTTAAGAAATAACAATTTTAGAGATTTTTTCATGATTATCATGATTGTTCCCGGATGTTGTCTCTGAAATTTTCTGCTCTGACATTTCAAGGTTCATGTAATTGACATATAATGTCCATGATGATTTTGGGAATCAAGTTATATGCAGTAATGGGAAGTCATTAAAATAGTCAGGTACAGTAAATGTATGTTCTAACGGTAACACACATAAAAAAAAAAAAAACGTAGGTACTTAACCCAGTTGAAGGTGATGAAACTCTGAACAAGAAATTCATATACAGCTTTTGAACTGGCTTCATCTCAGATACATTTCCTTTTACTTTCACTTAAAAAACAGTAACAGCCCAGTAACAGCAGCGACAACTAAAAGCTAGGGCCAAACCCAAACCAAACCTATTGCCATGGAGTCAATTCTGACTCACAGTGACCCTAAGTCTAGACAGTATTTATTTGGCAGAAGTAGTGTATCGTCCTTACTCTTTACTGACGTCGGCCAAATTAAAACGTTATTAGCTAACATACTGTTAGTAATGGAGCCAATGGAGTTTATAGGTGAACCTAAGCATTTCTGCATGAAAATTTATCTTGCCAAAATACACTGAGTTTTTGTTTTTTTTTTTTCCCTCGTCTGCACAGTGATCTTGGGAGGAACGCTGTTGACAGTATTTACACACGATTGTTTTCTTACTTCTCCATCTTTCATTAGACCCAAATAGAACTGTTTTAGGCTTAAGATAAAATTGTCCTTTTATTTTATGTGTGCAAACTTTGTACTGAGAGTAGCTAGTCTCAGTCCTGGGCTAATCGTTGTATTGATTTATATACTTACTTGCTCTATGAAGACTTCTTGACTTTGACATTGCAAATGGAAGAACGATCCAAAGACTTTCTGTTCTTCAACTGCAGAAGCTTCTCTGATTGAAAGTTGAAAAACACATCTGACAACTGTTTCAGAACCGGTCTTAGTTAACATTAACCTTGCTTTATATACAAATTCAACTAATTCGATTAGTCCTGTTTCATGACAGAAACACCTTGCCTGCTGATATCCTCTACAGATAGGCTCAAAGACTTTAAGCTCAAGGAAAGTGTACTACAGTGTACATAAAGCTATCTCAGAGTTTAGCCTTTAGTTTAATCCTTCCTTAGCCTTTAAGATGCTTTGTAGGCATTCACTTAGTGCCACTGTTCAATTTGACAAAAAGGAAAATACTACACTAATAAGCAATGAGCTTTTCTTTGATGGATACATAACCTATTTCATACTTACAACAAATTTTGAGTGGCACAATTCCTTTGGCGAGTAGGAAAGAAAGTTATTTTCCACAGAGCTGCAAAATTAAATAAAATATGGCAGTCTATTTAAGGAAGACGCTTTAGAACTGACAAATGTACTTTAATTCTCATAGTGAGTGAGAAAACCCTTCAGAGCCTGTGTGGGAACTGCAGCTCACATAAAACATGGACTTTTGCAAATATGACCTGTTTTCTTTACTAGAGAAATATTTATAGTCTTCAAAAGAAACATCCATATTTTTTAATTGTAGTAATTTACTAGAGAAAATTAATGTTGTGCTACAAGTAATGTTTTATGGTTCTAATTTGAAGATAACATGCTCCTTTGTTGACAAACATTTTTATCATTGACTATTGCGTTAGGTATGAGAATTTGCCATATGGAACTTGTTATGCTTGCTCTAGGGTTCTTGTTCTTAAAGCAGTGGCCAGCGGCAGGGGCTTAGCTGACTAACAGACCTGGTCAAGTTCCAGCCCCACCATTTATGAGCTGTGTGACCCACCGAGTCACTGGACTTCTTTGCGGTTCAGTTTACTCATCTCAGAAGAGTCTCGCAGGGTTTTTCTGAGAAGCGAGGGCAACGATGTAGACAAAGCACTTGGACACCAGTTGCCTCCCAGTCGTCTCTGACCCCTGGCAACCCCAGGTGTGTCGGAGTAGAACTGTGCTCCACAGAATTTTTAAAGACTGATTTTTCAGAAGTAGATCGTCGGGCCTTTCTTCTGAGGTGCCTCTGGGAGGACTTGACCCTCCAACATTTTGGTTAGCAGCCGAGCATGTTAACAGTTTGTACCACCCAGGTACTCCAAGTGCTTGGACAGTTCCCAGTAAATGTTAGCTGTTACGTTATATAATTAAGTACGCACAGCCCTCTTTTGAGGATCTATATAAGAAATTTTTCTCGGCCTTCAGGACTAGGAATAATTGGCTTTCCCTGAGCAGTTAGGCCAAACAAAATCTTAGGAATCATATAACTGGCGTATTTCTTTCTCTGCATTGGCTTCCAGAAAGCTCAGGGTCAAATTTGTGGCCAGCCTTTAGGCATGCATTTTAAGACCAGAAATTAACTATGACTTCACCTTATTTTTCCTAACATTATTTTCCCTTTGCCTTGATTTCTTTGCAAAGCTGTCTTTCTTATTGAGCTGTATATATTTTTTAAAGTTTCTACTAATAAATAATGAATACATATATTTTTTCATCACTCTGGCAGTCCCCAAATTAGCAGAGCTTATATTTAAAAGGCTTGCTTCTACATTGTTCAGGGAAAACTTACAATTGCATTTTTTCTCATGCAAACAATATCATGAAGGTTAATTAGGTTTCCTAGCCACTTAACAAGGCCACAGTGGTAACTCATTCCAATATAGAGCCACTATTTATATATCTGTTTCTCTGGAAAATGTGATCAGAGGACCAGTGGGGTTCAGAATGACACTTAGCTTCTCCTGTTCCCCCATTTGCAGTTGTTGTTACTCTTACTCCTGGTATAAGTGTAGGGCTGAGACTATGTTAAGGAAGGAGGGAAGGCTTAGAGCCCTAACAGGTGGAATTGGGGAGGGGGAGTGGGAGAAACAGTGGCTTCTGGGGAGTCTGGCAATCTGAGGCTCTGATTGAAAGTGGGAAAAAGTGTGGAAGCAGCGGGTATTCAGTCAGTACACAGCAGTGTGGCTACGCTGATTGTTAAAGTACTGAATTTTTCCCATTCAGCTTGGAAAATTGCCACTGCCTGAGTCCCCAAGTGCTCTCCCACACCAGTTGCTCCAGGCTTCCACCTGGACGTTCCCACCTCCACACAGTACAGCATCTAAAGGAATACTTCCAGGTACAACAGACCAGCACCTGGTCCAGCATCCAATCGGACTGGTCAGTACTGGGGGCCTTTGAGTGAGATAGGAGTGCCCAGTTGGTGCAAACAGTTAATGTGCTCAGCTGCTAACTGAAAGGTTGGAGGTTTCAGGTCTTCCTAGAGGCACCTTAGAGGAAAGGCCTGGAGATCTACTTCCCAAAATCAGCCATTGGAAACCTTACAGAGCACAGTTCTACTCTGACACATATGAGGTCACTATGAGTCAGAGTTGACTCCAGGACAAATGGTTGAATGAGAAAGACCATAGCGTGAGAAGCAGTGGGCTCTCTGATGATTGCCAAAGGAGAGGGCCATGGAGGGCTCCCAGGGTACTGGCTATTTTGGGAATAGATGCTCCACAGGAAGAGAGGAATGAGTGAGGATAGGTGACCTGCAGAAGCCTTGGGAATTATTTGTTAATCATTCAGGAGTGCTGTAAGGTTTCACACTACACCCAGTGCAAAGAAAACCCTCTTTATTTCCCACAGTTCATCTAATTTCCTTCAAAGTCCTGCTTTTGAGGTACGGGGTAAGAAAACTATATTTAGTTCAATCTGGTGAATTTAAACCTGTCTGATAATGTAAAGAAACAGTTTCCCAGTCTGTTCTGAGGTTAAATTGTCTCCTTAGGGTTTTTTTCTCCATCTTCCTCTCTTTCCCAAGATGGCACCTGAGTGTAGGGGAGAATTTACAGAGTCCTTGTGAAGGGGGGGAGTGAGAGAACGGACCTTGAGGGTCACGTACTGCCCTTTGACACTGTTCCCTGCTGCCTCCAGCCTGGAGACTCCGCAGGCTTCAATGTGGACAACATCAATGGTCAGCCTGCTAGGTGGCCCACTCTGCTGACTCAGCACATGTTGTCCCCTGTTGTGTCAGGGCCACAGAAGATCCCCTGAGGTCTGTCCTTGACACCTGTTCATCCCCTGGGCTAGGTGGTCCTCCCTGTTGCTCTTAACCACTGTTTCTTTTTTTTTTTTTTTTTTGGCCAAGGCCTTAGTGATCCACCATAGCAACTTCCCAGACAGTCTCTGCTACTTTTACCCAGGGAGATGTAGGCACTTCTGGGTCCCTTCTACACCTACCATTCAGAGTCATTCAGGAAATCTAACTTGGGTTCTCTCTCTCTGCCTGGCTTCTTGGCCACCCTGGGTTGTGACAGACATCCTGCTTGTAGGTTTTCTTCCAAGAAACCACACAAGACGTGGGACAAGAGCCCCTTGGCACTTATCTTTCCTCTCAAATCATTAACACACCTTTCCACACTTGGACTCTGTAATACTCTGGATGCTCCGGGATGCAAAGAGTATGCCAACTACTTTCTGATTTGCTGGGACTTCCCTTACATGTAACTATAATCAGGTTCTCTAGTTCTGGCTCCTTATAGATAAATCAGTGGGAATGATCTGGAATGAACTTATCTATTCTTTTTCCACAAAGTCTACTTTTAAAGGCAAATTTCTCAACTAAGTAGGTAAAGAAGGAACTTGAGGCTCAACACCAGTCCACCCCAGCTTCTTTGATGATGGAGTTCTCATCCTCTCCCTCCCTGGGACAATAAGCCTTATGCCTCTGCCTCCTTGCCATCTTAAGAAATGGCTGCCCTTATAGCTTCTCATCTTTACATTATCTCCATCTGTTTCAAAGATATAAAGTTAGCTTTCAAATTTCATCTTTTACTAAAACTTTTACTGACATACCATCAGTGACTTCTTTAAATGTGGTCAGGATACATTAGAAAGAGATTGCTTTAGAACTATTTTATATCATCATTGGTTTCTTACCCTCCATGTGCTTGAAATTATTTTCTCTTTTAGTGTTGAGAGCTCTTTTTCTGGAAGACAGACGTGTAAATATAGAAATCGAAAGCAATAGAACTTATTCCAAATATACTTTTTTCTATGTAAACAGAAGACCTCCAAACAAAGAATAGGAAATATTCCTTCTTCTTCTTCTTTCCCTCTCTTTGCCCAGAATGTTAAATTTTTTATGTTTTAAGGAATTATCAAAAAGCTGAAATCTCTAGATCAGTGAGATTGTGATTCATTTTTTAAAAAACATGCTAACAGTAAATAGATTATTCTGAAATTGTTATATGCTGTTAACAATCAAGAGAAGACTATATTCGGTATATCATTATTGTTAGGTGCCATTAAGTAGGTTCCCACTCACAGTGACCCTATTTACAGTGGAAAAAAACACAACCCACATCCTCACAAACGTTGCTGTGTTTAAGCCCATTGTGGTAGCCACTGTGTCAATGCATCTCGTTGAGGGCCTACCTCTTTTTTGCTGACCCTCTACTTTTTTTGGGTTTGGGTCTACTTTACCAAGCGTATGTCCTTCTCCAGGGATTGGTCCCTCCTGATAACATGTCCAAAGCAAGTAAGACAAAGTCTCATCATCTTCATTTCTAAGGAACATTCTGGTTGTACTTCTTCCAAGACAGATTAGTTTGTTCTTCTAGCAGTTCATGTATATTCAGTATTCTTCACCAACACCATAATTCAAAGGCATCAATTCTCCTTCGGTCTTCCTTACTCATTGTCCAGCTTTCACACACATATAAGGCAACTGAAAATACCATGGCTTGGGTAAGGTGCACCTTAATCCCCAAAGTCACATCTTTTTTTTTTTTTTTTTAGCACTTCTCAGAGGTCTTTTGCGGCAGATTTGCCCAATGCAATACATCGTTTGATTTCTTCACTGTTTCCGTGGGAGTTGATCGTGGATCTAAGTAAAATGAAATCGTTGACAACTTCAATCTTTCCTCTGTTTATCGTGATGTTGTTTATTGGTCCAGTTGCGAGGATTTCTGTTTTCTTTATGTTGAGGCTTAATCCATACTGAAGGCTGTGGTCTTTGATCTTTATTAGTAAGTCCTTCAAGTTCTCTTCACTTTCAGCAAGTGAGGGTCTTTGATCTTTATTAGTAAGTCCTTCAAGTTCTCTTCACTTTCAGCAAGTGAGGTATGTCATCTGCATATTGCAGGCTGTTAATGAGTCTTCCTCCAATTCTGATGCCGCTTTCTTCTTCATATAGTCCAGATCCTTGGATTATTTTCTCAGCACACAGATTGACTTAGCATGGTGAAATGATACAACCCTGACACACACCTTTCCTGATTTTAAACCACATGGTATCCCTTTGTTCAGTTTGAATGACTGCCTCTTGGTTTATGTACAGGTTCTACATGAGCATAGTTAAATGTTCTGGAATTCCCATTCTTTGCAATGTTATCTATAATTTTTATAATCCACACAGCTGAATGCCTTTTCATTGTCAATAAAACATTGTCATACTGTGATGGTTTGTGTGTTGAGGTGATGCTGGAGGAGCCCTGGTGGTGTAGTTGTTAAGAGCTCAGGCTGCTAACCAAAAGTTAGGCAGTTCAAATCCATCAGCTGCTCCTTGGAAACCCTATAGGACAGTTCTACTCTCTCCTATAGGGTCAGTATGAGTTGGAATCAACTTGACAGCAACAGGTTTGGTTTTCGTGTGTGTGTGTGTGATGCTGGAAACTATGCCACTGGTATTTCAAATACCAGCAGGGTTACCCATGGTGGACAGGTTTTAGCAGAGCTTGCAGACTAAGACAAACTAGGAAGAAGAACCTGGCAAAGAGGGATTTACTTCTAAAAAAACTGACCAGTGAAAACCTTGTGAATAGCAACAGAACACTGGTACAGTGCCAGAAGATGAGCCCCTCAGGTTGGAAGGCACTCAAAATATGGCTGGGGATGAGCTGCCTACTCAAAGAAGAGTTGGCCTTGTTGGCATGGATGCAGTAAAGCTTTTGAGATCTTCATTTGCTAATGTGGCACAACTCAACGAGAGGAAACAGTTGCAAACTCATTAATAATCAGAACATGGAATGTACGAAGTACAAATCTAGGAAATTGGAAGTTGTCCAAAATAAAACAGAACACTTGAAGATTGATATCCTGGGCATTAGTGAATATTTGGCATAAACCTTGCACAAATGAAGGTATTTGCATATGTAGATAATTAAGTTAGAAATGATAATCATTCTTTATATTAATTTGCATGTCGTCTTACCTGTAAGTATATTGTTGTTACAATGGCAATTCCATTGACTTAGTGAACTTTGGTTTGTCTCTTGCTCATAAAGATTGTAGAAGTGAACATATAATTTGGAAACAGGTGAGAAAGATAACCAACATAGAGGTTTTCATTTTTTTAGATACTAAATTTTAATTTCCAAATTTTCATTATACTATTAAAAAAATAAACAATTATTAAGATTTGGAGGACCATAGATCCTGAATAATAAAAATAATACCCAAAAATTATTTCCTGCGTGGCAAAGTGATTTTAAGACACAATTGGCATCTTAAATAACAGTTTTTGAAGGGCCATAAAATGCTGAGGTGCATGCTGAAGGCATGGTCCTTGCTTCTAGCTTATACACTATGCCTTTTTTTTTTTTTTTTTTGCAATTCTGTTACTCTGAATTGTCTATTCTTCCCTCTTCAATACTTCCAAGAAACTACATGATGTCATTCTTATGCTGATATAGCATACGAATTAAAAATGCAAAATAACTGAAGTATGGAAAAGAAGATAGACTACAAAACAGGAAGAAATGACATTTTCTGCATCCTCAGACAGGTAAATTGAGTTAAAAAAAAAATCATTAAAACAATTGCACTTGTAAACTGGTTGTTGATGGTGATGTTTTCTTCAGTACCAAGATCCCAGGATGAAAACTCCTCCAGGGAATTTGAATCTAGGCTACTTGGCCATGCCACAAAAGCTTCTGGAATTGAACACATTTTTTGTTATGTGGATACTAATCACAGTGGAATTTGTTCCAGCAAAATTTGATTTTTGTTTCTATAAATAATAAAAATATTCTTAAGAGGGGGTGGCCGTGGTAAATGGGAACTGCAGTTGCCATGTTCTCTGGCTCTCTAAAACGTTGAGCTCTTTCATTGAGTGTCATTATGATTCCTGGGAAACATTTTTATCGCCCTTAGAACACTTGCAAAATTAAGCTAGAATTACCCCCAGTTGACTGCTATTAGCCAAAGCTCCAGGATTCAGTGCCAAAAAAACCCTTGTAATGATAGACTTCAACAGTTGTACAAAGCAGGCTTTTAAAGATTCATTCCTGGAAACTAAATATCACTTGCTGTAACAAAGGGCCTATCATTAATTGATATTTAGCCCAGGCCAGTTAAATAGATGGGTTTTCTTTTAACAGTGTAACTATGTTTACAGAAGCAGCCTAAGGACAGTAATGATAATATTTTTTTCTTAAAGGCTTCCTTATGGTTAAGAGCCTCTGTTTTATAAATATTGCCCCATTTGTACCAAAACATTCAGTTTTTCGGAAGGCAGAAATAGCATTTGATCAAATCCTGAAAAGGTGGAATAATATATTTCACACATAGTGGGTTACTGATGAAATCAGAAGTGTCCGTCAGGCTCTCTGAGGTCGCACTCCTCCAGCTCAGTATTCTAACTCCTGGCATGAACAACCTCCTGTTTAAAGCAACCTCAAATGTCAATCTTTTGTAACTAAATAATGAATCACTTTTATGAGTGTCACATGTTATGAAATATTTTTTTAATGCTGTCTTTTAAATCAGGGTAGTGTCTGGAAACTGGATCTGAGACAGTAGATCTTCTCAGAGGAAGAGCATGAAAACAGATGTGGAAGCTCTAGTTATCTTCTTTATTGTTTCTGTTGGCCAGGGAACTCTGGAAGCAAACACCAGAAAAGAAAAATAGGAAGTCAACTCCTCACTCCTTCATGAAGCAGTACAGATAGGTGTGGATAAGGTCCATGAAGAAACTCGTGACATTAGGGGTAAAAAACAGAGGAAGAATATTAGATTTGGGGGAAACATACTTGGACGTTTTTGTTATTACATTGTAAACCTTCCCGATGTAGTTTTTTCTGTGTGCTGGACATAAAATTTTAATTACAGAAAAGCCATCAACCATATGTTCAAATTTTTCAATTAACACATTGGGAAACTAGGATGAAAATTATTTTCTATTAAATACATATTTTATTCTGTAATCACTCAAACGTTTCTTAAGGGAATAATACCTGAAAGAAGAACTGTTGCTGGGTTCTTTCTGAAAGTGCTAGTAGATTTGGAAGAAGAAACTGGAAGACAATGAGACACACTGAAGGGCACTGAAGTCTTGTTTGGCTGGGTCAGTGGATCTCCAGGAAACTTTGATCCTAATGCGCCAGACTGAGGTGCAGACCCAAGCCTAGGATGGGCAGTTTTGGGTGAGTTGACAGCAAGGAACTGACTAGGCTCTGACATAGGTATCACTGAGGGCATGGTGGTGACCCCAGGTCTTCCTTGAGAGATGCCGCTCTGCCCGGGCAATAGGTGTTAGCTAGTGACACCTGCTGCAAGGATATGTGTCCACCAACTATCTGGGGAGAAGCATGATTGACCATTACTGGGCTACCAGAGGCTCTGAATGACTATCCAGATGCTGTCTGGACAGTAGTGTTCAGTTAGTTAAGCATTTGTACAGAAGATGGTCGGTTGGTCCTGAGAGTGTTGGAAGAGTTTCTGTTTAACCTGCTTTTAAATGAGCTGGGAGGGCTGAGTTTGAAGAAGCTGCCCATTTATGGTTTGGAATGTGGTGCACCAAGTTGGAGTTGACTGTGGTATAAGGAATTGACTTTAGGGTGTGTGAAGCCAGTCCATGGGAGTATGAATAATGATTACTATCTCTAGCACTGCTCGCTGCCTGATATTCTTGTGTTCTGTTAATTTATGATGTTCACTGACATATGGGGACTAAGCACAGGGCCCTGGGGTGAGCATGCAGATGCAAAAGAGATCCCTTGTTGCATATGGTGTTGCTGTAGTCCCGAATTGTTCATGTTGTGTTTTGCTGATACATTTTGGTTGGACAGTAATTGGGAATTTATTCAAATTTTGTGCAAGTCCCTTTTGTATGATGATGTTATGCACAGGTAAAGATGTTTGAAAATTTGTTCTGTTAAATAGACTGATGGCAGGCTATGCTAGTGGACTGGAAGCATAGTTCCCAAACAAGAAGTTGCCATTTGGAGTCTATGAATCTGAAGCCCTCCACTCACATTTGTTGGGGCTTGCTATGCACTTCCCTTTAACATGATTTTAAATACATCTAGATTATTAGTAGTCATCACAGGAGGGTGATTACCCAATGAACCAATTAGCTGTATCTGGCCCCCCAAAACCCCACTGCTGTCAAGTCAATTCTGACTCATAGCAACCCTATAGGACAGAGTAGAACTTCCCCAGGAAGTTTCCAAGGAGTGGCTGGTGGATTCAAACTGTTGACCTTTTGATTAGCAGCTGAATGCTTAACCACTGCACCACCAGGGCTCCAGACCCACAAAAATGACTGCTATTAGACAAATGCTGGGTGGGAACACTGATTTCCACATGTTGCATAAAGTCATGTTGCACACCCACTGCATTGTTTGCAAATGATGCTCCAACAGGCAAGTGAGTCACCTACGAAGAATGCAGCAAGTCACCTGAGTAATTATAAACATTGGAGGCTTGAGTTAAGGATGGTAATGAAGAAGGATGAAGCTGATCTTGTGAAAACTACTGACTTGAGTCTATACTGTCATCCAAATATGCCTCTTCTACCATTGTATGTTCACTGATATTAGCCTCCTATAAAAATTTCAAAAGAATGTTGAGAAGAGGAGAAAACTCAAGTTTGTTGTCAGGACACTGAAGGCTACTCGAAAGTGGCAGTCTGTCCACTAGGCCCTTTTCCAAGTTTACGTCTCTGAGGGATTATTTAGGATTAGTGTTACTAGGGTTGGGGAAAATTGAAATGCAGAATATTTCACATTATTCAAGGCATCATTGCTAGATTTATTACTAGATCCAGGTAGAAAACAATTCAATACTTGTGGACCTCCAATGAGATCAATGAGACTCAAGCCATCATCATCATCCATGAAAACATTTCCAGTGTTCTTCATTCCTTTGAGTAGATCCAGGTTTCTATCTGGTACCAATTTCTTCTTCCTGAAGGACTTCTTTTAATATTTCTTATAATGCAGGTTTGCTGGTGATGAATTTGTTCAGCTTTTGTATGTCTGAGAGGAAATAGTTTATTTTACTTTCATATCAGAAAGATATTTTCACTGGGTATAGAATTCCAAATTGACATTTTTCTCTTCTTTCAGTACTTTAAAGATACTGCTCCATTATTTCTTGCTTACATTTTGTTCAATGAGAAGTTTGCTGTATTTTTTTTTTAAATCTTTGTTCCTCTATACATAATGTGTCTTTTTTTCCCCCCCTCTGGCTGCTTTTAAGATTTTTCTTTTTACCACTGGTATTAGGCAATTTATTTATGATGTGCCTTGGTACAGTTTTCTTCATGCTTTTTGTGCTTGGGATTCATTGAAGTTTTCTTCAATTTCAGAAATTTCAGCTATTATTTCTTCAAATAGTTTTTCTCTTTCCCCTTTTGGTTCAAAAGGCCAGTTGCTCATTTATTAAGCCTCTTGCTGATGTTCTGTTCATTTTTATACATACTCCTTTTCTCTTAAGTTGTTTTATACATACTTTATTTATTTTTTTATTTTGGCTAAAGTATTCATTTCAACAATTTCTACATGTACAGTTCAGTGACATTGATTACATTCTTTAAGCTGTGCTACCATTCTCTGTAATCTTTTCTGAAATATTCCACCACCGTTGTCTTAAACTCATTGCCCACTAAGCTTCCCATCTAACCTTTCGAGTTGCCTTTGTCAATTTGATCTCACATAGATAATTCTATTTGTTTCTTTTTTATTGTGCTTTAGATGAAGATTTACAGAACAAATTAGTTTCTCATTAAACAGACATATATTGCTTTATGACGTTGGTTAATGACCCCACAACATGTCAACACTCTCCCTTCTTGTCCTTGGTTTCCTATTACCAGCTTTCCTGACCCCTCCTGCCTTCTAGTCCTTGCCCCTGGGCTATTGTACCCCTTCAGTCTTGTTTTGTTTTATAGGCCTGTCTAATCTTTGCCTGAAGGGTAAACCCTGGGAGTGACTTCATTACTGAGTTAAAAAGGTGTCCGGGGGCCATGCTCTCAGGGTTTCTCCAGTCTCTGTCAGGCCAATAAGTCTGGCTTTTTGTGTGTGTGTGTGTGAGTTACAGTTTTGTTCTATATTTTTCTCCAGCTGTGTCTGGGACCCTCAATTGTGATCCCTGTCAGAGAAGTCAGTGGTGGTAGCCAGGTACCATCTAGTTGTGCTAGACTCAGTCTGGTGGTAATTGTGGTCCATTAGTCCTTTGGACTAACCTTTGCCTTGTGTCTTCAGTTTTCTTCATTCTCCCTTGCTCCCGAAGGAGTGAGACCAATGGAATATCTTAGATGGCTGCACACAGGCTGTTAAGGCCCCAGATGCTACTCACCATAGTAGAATGTAGAACATTTTCTTTATAAACTATGTTATGACAATTGAGCTAGATGTTCCCTGAGATCATGGTCCCCACAGCCCTCAGCCCAGCAATTCGGTCTCTCAGGGAGTTTGGATGTATCCATGGAGCTTACTAGGTAATTCTTTAAAACAGCACAAAGCTCAAAGCAGATGTACTTTACTAATTAAGCTATTTTTTGGTTCAAAGCATTACTGTCTTAAACGTAGTACTATTCCCTTAAATTTAGAACAGTCTGTTATATCTTGAAATCTCCTTGACTTCCTCTCCATATGGAAGTTCTACAACCACACGTTTTGTTCCCCCTTTCTGTTTTGAAGTTGTCATTGTTTACAGCTTAACACCTCTGGTTCCCTGTAGTCAGTTTCGTAGCTTTATTTTACTTTTGTGAAATCTTTATCTGAGTTGGTGTCTGGTTGATGCTCTTGTGTTTTTGTATCTCAGGTTGTTGTCTGATGTCATTGGTTCTCTATCCAAAAGACTCCCTTTAATATTTCTTATAAGGCTGGTCTGGTTTTTGCAATTCCCTTAATTTCTGCTTACCTGGGAATGTCTTAGTTTCACCATTATTTTTGAAAGGCAATTTTGCTGGATATAGGATTCTTGGTTGGCAATTCTTTTCTTTCAGGGTTTCATATATGTCATTCCGTTGCCTTCTTGCCTGCGTGGTTTCTGACAAATCATGCTTAGTCTTACTGGTGCCTCATTTTCCATGAGCTGCTTTCAGAATTCTTTGTCTTTGATTTTGTAAAGTTTGATTATGATATGTCTTGCTGAGTTTCTTTTGGGGATCTATACTGGGCTTCTTGGGTAGAAACCTTGTCTTTCATGATGCTGGGAAATTTTCTGCCAATATTTCTTCAAAGATTCTTTCTGTACTTTAAAAAAAAACAACAACATAGTACTAAATGTGCAAAATAGAACATCGCATTTTTACCTGCTTTGGTGAGATCAAGAAAGCATTGAAGCTATAGCATAAAATATCTTTATACAGTGAAACCTGTGAGAGCCCCAACTCAACAGGCCTGCCTTGTTTTTTCAGATCTCATAAATTTTCCGCCTTTGACAGAATGCACTTTTCCATCACTTGTTTTAGCGGAAAATATTTGAGTTTTCCTTCTCTGACAAGTTTTTGCCTTATGCAGGTTCAGGCTTTGCAGGCTTTACTGTGTAAGGTAAGACAGGGAACTGCAACGGTTAGAAGCATGGACTATGGAGCCAGATTACACGGGCTCATGGTGTGACACTGATGGAATTATGTCCCCCCAAAAATGTGTGTATTAACTTGGTTAGGCCATGATTCCCAGTATTCTGTGGTTGTCCTCCATTTTGTGACTGTAATTTTATGTTAAAGAGGATCAGGGTGGGATTGTAACACCCTCACCAGGTCACATCCCTGATCCAATGTACAGAGTTTCTCTGGGGTGTGGCCTGCACCACCTTTTATCTCTCAAGAGATAAAAAGAAAAGAAAGCTAGTGGGGGCGGGCTGGACCTCATACCACCAAGAAAGCACTGCCAGGAGCAGAGGATGTCCTTTGAACCTGGGGTCCCTGTGCAGAGAAGCTCCTAGTCCAGGGGAAGATTGATGAAAAGGACCTTCCTCCAGAGCTGAGAAAGCTTTCCTCTTGAGTGGACGCCCTGAACTTGAACTTCTAGCTACTAGGCTGTGAGAAAATCAATTTCTCTTTGTTAAAGCTATCCAGTTGTGGTATTTCTGTTACAGCAGCACTAGATGACTAAGACACACAGATTCCAGCTTTCTCAGGTTTTACTGTGTAAGGTAAGACAGGGAACTGTAATGGTTAAAAGCATGGGCTACGGAGCCAGACTACATGTGCTCACATCCTGGTTCCTTTACTTATTAGCTCTGTAACCTTAGCCTCTTTATGTCTCAGCTTCTAATCTCATCTCATGCGGACAGTATTAGAACAAGTCTTTTGGAATTACTGCAAAGATCAAACAAGTTTTTACATAAAAAGAACTTGCAACCATGCCTGGTGCATAGTGGGCATTGAAACATTAGCAACTATTATTGAGTTTTATAATTGCTTTAGCAAAAAAACCAGCTTTACTGAGCTATACTTTCTAGGAAAGAGGCCTGGCCACCTGTTTTTTTTTTTTTAACAAATTATTATTATTTTTTAAATTTTAATTCCTTTTATTATTATTATTTTATTATTTTTTTTTTTGGTAAAAATAGACACAGCAAAACATGCACCAGCTTCTACACGTACAATTCAGCAATATTGAATACATTCTTCAAATTGTGCAACCATTCTCCCTATCCCTTTCCAAATTATTCCACCACCATTAACATGTACTCGGTAATCCCTAAGCTTCTCATCTAACCCTTCAAGTTGCCATTGTCAGTCTGATCCCATACAGTTAATTCTTTAATGGAGATAATGTTCAAGGCAGGCATTCTTTATTAATTAAGCTAAGCTATTGTTTAACTTAAAGAAGACTTCAGGGCATAGTTTTGGTTTAAAGCTTAAGGTTTAAAGATTATCTCAGAGCAGTAGTTTTGCGGGGTGGAGATCTGTATTTTTAACAAGTACCCTGGCTGATTGTTATATTCATGCAGCTTTGGGATATGTTGACACACCCAGTATCTCTAAAGATTGGCTCAAATAACTTCAAAGCGCTCCTCTCTGCCTAAGACTTCCCCCACATGCACTGTAAGAAAAAAAAAAACCTATTTTTAAGACTATGCAGTAATTGTGCCACAGCCTTATTGTTATGCCAATATTTTCCTTTCTATGAAAGGAACAAAAGGAGTAACAGATTACCAACAAACATTAAGTTCCATACCAGGAAAATCATACCCTCCCAAGTACTTTCCTTAATTACCACCCCTGAAAATAGCAGGTCTATGAACCAAATAATTAAAGAAAGAATATGACCAGAGAACAGGATCCTCAAGATACTTTCCCACGCTATGCACCCTATGAGTTCTGGGTTCATACAGTTAACATTTCTTATGATCAATACTTATCAAATAGTTATTATGCACCAAGTATTTCATATGCATCAGCTTATGTTATCCTCAGAATAAATCCTCTGAGGCACCCACTATTATTGCCTCATTTTACAGAGAGTCCAAGAGCCTAGTAGAGGCAGAGCTGGGATTTGAACACCAGGCTATTTGGCCTAACATTTATGTGTGTAATCACTATTCCATTTTGTCACTTCCCAATGCTTAAATAATTGTTTAACAATAGATTCTCAAAAAAAGAAAGTATACGTTTATATGCATACATAAGTTTATTATCAATTTTACTGATATAAAGGATGTACGTTGTTGCTATTAGGTCCCGTCAAGTTGGTTCCAACTCATAGCAACCCTGTATACAATAGAACGAAACACTACCTGGTCTTGCACCATCCTCATGATCGTTGTTATGCTTGAGCCCATTGTTGCATCCACTGTGTCAATCTACCTCTTTGAAGGTCTTCCTCTTTTTCTCTGACCCTGCTCTTTACCAAGATGATGTTCTTCTCCAGGGACTAGGTCTTCCTGATAACATGTCCGAAGCATGTGAGATGAAGTCTCATCATCCTCCCTTCTAAGGAGCATTCTGGCTGTATTTCTTCCAAGACAGATTTTTTTGTTCTTTTGGCAGGCCATGGTATATTCAATATTCTTCACCAACACCACAACCCAAAGGCATCAATTCTCCTTTGGTCTTCCTTATTCATTGTCCAGCTTTCACATGCTTATGAGGAGATTGAAAAATACCATGGCTTGGGTCAGGTGCACCTTAGTCCTCAAAGTGATATCTTTGCTTTTTAACAATTTAAAGTGGTCTTTTGCAGCAGATTTGCCCAATGCAATGCATCCTTTGGCTTCTTGATGGCTGCTTCCACGGGTGTTGATTGTGGACCCAAGTAAAATGAAATCCTTGACGACTTCAATCTTTTCTCTGTTTATCATGATGGTGCTCATTGGTCCAGTTGTAAGGATTTTTGTTTTCTTTATGTTAAGGTGTAATCCATACTGAAGGTCGTAGTCTTTGATCTTCATCAATAAGTGCTTCAAGTTCTCTTCACTTTCAGCAAGCAAGGTTGTGTCATCTGCATAATGCAGGTAGTTGATGAGTCTTCCTCTAATCCTGATGCCAAGTTCTTCTTCATATAGTCCAGCTTCTTGGATTACTTGCTTAGCATACAGATTGAATAAGTATGGTGTGATGGTCAAGGTTGTGTGTAACTTGGCTGAGCCATGATTCTCAGTGGTTTGGCAATCTTATGATATTGTCATCACTTCCACAATGAAATTTGATATAAAGTGATCATCTCTATGATAGGATCTGCTGTGAGTAGCCAGTCAGTTGAAAGGGAGTCCCGCATCAAATGTAAGTGGACATCCCGGCAGGGCTGGTGGGCTTTTGCTTACTCTGGATCTTTCAACTGGCTCCTGTTCATCTAACCTCTGGTTCTGGGGACTTGAGCTAGCAGCTTACCTACATCTTGCCTGTCGATCTTGGGATTCATCAATCTTTGCAGCCTGTGAGCAAGAGCCCTCCTCTCTGACCTGCCCATCTTGGGTTTGCCGGCCCCTGTGGCTATGTGAATTAGGAGACACCTCTATCCTGACCCACAGACTTGGGACGTTCCAGCCTCTACAACTGTGTGAGCCATTTCCTTGATATAAATCTCTCTGTATATTTTTATGCTTTACTGGTTTTGCTTCTCTAGAGAACCCAGCCTAAGACATATGGTGAAACGATACAACGCTGATGCACACCTTTTCTGATTTTAAGCTGCACAGTATACCCCTGTTCTGTTCAAATGACTTCCTCTTAATCTATGTACAGGTTCCTCATAAGCACAATGAAGTGTTCTGAAATTCCGCTTTTTGGAAATGTCATCTATAATTTGTTATGATCCACACAGTCAAATGCCTTTGCATAGTCAATAAAACTCAGGTAAGCATCTTTCTGGTATTCTCTGCCTTCAGGCAGGATCTATCTGATATCAGCAATGATATCCCTGGTTCCAAGTCCTCCTCTGAATCTGGCTGGAATTTCTGGTAGTTCCCTGCTGATGTACTGCCACAGGAAACCCTGGTGGTGTAGTGGTTAAGTGCTATGGCTGCTAACCAAAAGGTCAGCCGTTTGAATCTGCCAGGCGCTCCTTGGAGGCTCTATGGGCCAGTTCTACTCTGTCCTGTAGGCTCGCTATGAGTCAGAATTGACTCGACGGCACTGGGTTTGGGCTTTGGTACTGGCGCAACTGCTTCTGAATGACTTTCAGCAAAATTTTATTTATATGCGATATTAATGATATTGTTCCACATTAGGTTGTATCACCTTTCTTTGGAATAGGCATAATTATGGATCTCTTCCAGTCGGTTGGCCAGATAGTTGCTTTCCAAACTTCTTGGCACAGACGAGTGAGCACTTTCAGTGCACATCTGTTTGTTGAAACATCTCAACTGGTGTTCTGTCAATTCCTGGAGCCTTGGTTTTTGCCAGTGTTTTCAGTTCAGCTTGGGTGTCTTTCTTCAGTACCATTGGTTCTTGATCATATGCTACCTTTTGAAATGATTGAATATTGAACAATTCTTTTTGGTACAGTGACTCTGTGTATTCCTTCCATCTTCCCCAAAGGATATATATAGCACATGATTTATAAGTAATAATAAAGTATATAATGTTCTTAATTGTAAATTCCAAAGAATCCATTGGTTCCCACTGAATGCTTTCATTTATTTTTGCTGAACTCTTGTATCTATAGCCAGCCTATGGTTACAACTGATGAAGAAGTATAGTTCTGACATGAATGTGGATTCATATGTTCATCTACCTTAATGAATAAGACAAAAGTGAAATAAAACAAAGGTATGTGTTGGAACTTTACTCATTAGTCAATGGTGTGAGCAACTTCTTTGTTAAATCAAATAATCTTACAAATATTGGAAGAACACTTCCTAAATTTTTTTGTGCTATTCGCTAAGTGATAGCTACAGTCATGACACACTTTTAAGTTTTAGTTTGGATTATTAACATTTTCTCTGTCACTTTCTTAAGTCTGGACAGTCAACAAAACAATAAACCAAGTTCCAGCTTTTAGCATTTCTCAATTTCTGTGGCATCAATACTCCCACCATTTTTGTCCTTACCTACTTCAATGGCAAGGCAGATAATAAACCAAACCAAACCCACTGCTGCTGAGTCGACTCTGACTCATAGCAACCCTATAGGACAGAGTAGAACGGCCCCACAGAGTTTCCAAGGAGCACCTGGTAGATTTGAATCCACCAGTTGCTCCTTGGAAACCCTATGGGGCCGTTCTACTCTGTCCTATTGGGTCGCTATGAGTCGGAATCAACTCAATGGTAACGGATTTGTTTTTTTTGGCTAGGTAGGGTATATACTTATGAATTCCATCTCAGGATGTTAGGGAGTGTTCTAAAATATTTGTTATGAGAAGGAGGTGTTCGATCTGACAGGGATGAGAGCCACTGAAGAGGGCCCACACCAGCCTGAAACCACCTCAAGTAGTGATCTCTTTCCCTTCAGTAGACAGGTCATATTTTTATCTCTATGAGAAACTGGTTTCTTTGCTGTGGTTTTTATTTGTTTTGCTTGCCGGCCTTCCTTGATACTGTTTGAACCCTTGCGGCAGGGTTTGTGTTCTGTCATCTCGAGCCCCAAGGCCTGGTATGTGTAGCTGGCACACTGCAGCCAGTGTGTCTGATGAAATGAATGCTAATAACGATGACTGCAAAGCACAATGGGAATACCTGGCAAAACGAAGGGAGTTATTACCTTAGATGTCACTTCGAAATGTAGTTTTAAATATACACCTATGGATGTTATCTGGAAAGAATAACAACAGAAGGAAATAATATCTTTGATGTTAGCTTTAGTCCTAAGAACTGGAGTTCAGGCCCCAGGCATCAGACTAAACATTTGTGCTTCCTCTCCTTCCTATCTCATGCCAGAGTTCTGTTTTCTACAACAGAATGGGTTTTTTTTTAACTCATCACCCGCAGGAAGGCTCTAAATACCATGTGGTTTTGAGTCAAGGTTTAGAAACCAATGACAGATGAAGTGGTTGAAAACTTATCTGGGAAGTCCTGAATTGAAAAACACCCTGGCACTTATTATTCAGCAAACACACATGACCACAACCTTCCCATACTCCCCCCACCACCCAGAGCCCCCCAAACATGTAGACATTAGTCACCATTTTGCACAAGTACTGTTTATGCTTTCATTTCTTTGTAGTGTCCGCCTCTTAGGTCTTTGGTCAAAAATGCAGCAGAGATACACAAAAAATTGATAATAAAATGCTCCAAATTTTTAACTAGACAAAATTAACCTTGACGCAACAGGAACAAACCCTGATCATAGGCAGGTACTGGGTGTCACACCCTGTGGCCGTAAAACCAGGCTTTCCCAATATGAAAAAAATTAAAAAAAAACACCCTTCAGAGGGAAAAACAAGTTGCAGCAGGGTACCGTGATGATTAACCCAGGAGCATGACTTCCTTCAGCTCGCCCACACAGGGAGAGCCCAGACGAGACCTGGGGCAATGGGGACCAGCCACATGGACCAAAACCAGTCAGTCAAGCAGGCAAGAGTCAATCAAAAAACACAAGTAACCATTACTTTGTCAAGAGTCTCTAGGTGGTGCAAACGGTTAAGTGCTCAAGTACTAACTGAAAAGGTTGATGGTTCAAACCCACCCATAGGAGCCTAGGCAATCTGCTTCCAAAAGCCACAGCCTTGAAAACCTTGTGGAGCAGTTCTACTCTACACACGTGGGGGTTGCCACGCCACAGCAACTGGCTGGCCAGTATGTCGATTGATTTTCTGTGGCAAATCACGAATTATTAGGTAGAACAGACAATAATGTCCCTTATGGTTAACGCATCGCTCTTTCTTATCACTAGTTTCTCCTACTTTGTGTTCATCTGTGGCTGCCCTCTGAAAGATGTACTAAGAGGAGCAAGGGTGAGGTCTTACCCTTTCTACTTATTAGTGCAAAAATGGTATTTCTGCCTCTACACCAGCCTCAGAAACCATGGGAACAGCCTTTCCACCTGGGAGATTACAGCTAAAGTTTGACCCTTGTTATTCATTGAAGAAAAGGCTGCCCTCAATTAGCAAAAGCACCTCTGGCCAAGTCTCTCCAGCCTTGCCTTTTGGGATGCAATTTCAAGGATTTTTTTTTTTTTAGTTTGGTTAAATTGGCCAGATAGCCTTATTATGATAAATTGTTGAATTTGTGACGAGAAGGCAAGTATGAAATGTAACCCTGGAAAATGCACCGCCATCTTACAAAATGCCAAATTCAGCTCTTCCGCCCTGGACTTTGGGAGAAATTTGTCAGTATGTTTTTCATAGGATGACACTGACGTCTGGTGCTAATTTGAATTTAGAGGGAGGAAACTGTTGGTCTGTAATGCAGCCATCTAAGGCCAAAATCTACCACCAGACTGTCAGTCTGTTGTACTGTGGTGGCTTTTGTGTTGCTATGATGCTGGATGCTATGATGTCAATGTTTCAAATACCAGCAGGGTCACCCATGGTGGACAAGTTTCAGCAGAGCTTCTAGACTAAGAAAGACGAGGAAGAAAGTCCTGGTGATCATCTTCCCAAAATTAGCCAGTGAAAAACCTGTGGGACACAGAATATTGTCCTGTATAGACTGGAAGATGAACCCCCAGACTGGGAGGCGCTCAAAATACACAGTGGCCACAAAGATTGACTGAAGCATACCAAAGATCATGAACATGCCGCAGGACCAGTCAACGCTTCATTCCGCTGTACAGGGGGTCACTGTGAGTCAGAGCCCACTCAACGCAGTTAACAACACAAGGCCAAAGGAGCTTGTTGCTTCAGGCAGAACACACCACTTTGAGCTTAGAAGTAAGTGTAGTACTAACGATAAAAAACCCTTTGCTACTGAGTAGATTCAAACTTATAGTGACCCTATGATAGCTAATATTTATTTATAGTTTTATTTCGCTTTAGGTGAAAATTTGTTTCTCGTTCAAAAATTTATACACAGATTGTTTTGTGACATTGGTTGCAATACTGGGATGTGTCAGCACCCTCCCCCTGTCTCTTTACACCCCGGGTACCCTGAGCCCATTCATCCAGTTTTCCTGTCCCTTCCTGCCTTCTTATCTTTGCTTTTGGGCAGATGTTGCCCATTTGGTCTTGTATACTTGATTGAACTAAGAAGCATATTCCTCACGTGTGTTATTGTTTGTTGTTTTATAGGCCTGTCTAATCTTTGGATGAAAGATGGACTTCGGGAGTGGCTTCAGTTCTCAGTTAGCAGGGTTTTCGGGGGCCATAGTCTCGTGGGTCCCTTCAGCCTCTGTCAGACTAGTAAGTCTGGTCTTTTTTCATGATTTTGAATTTTGTTCTACATTTTTCAGTGGGTCCTCACTGTTGTGATCCCTGATAGAGCCGTCAGTGGTGTTAGCCAGGCACCATCTTCTGAGCTCACATAGAGGTTGTGGTTCATGTAGTCCTGTTAGTCCTTTGCACTAGCATTTTCCTTGTGTCTTTGATTTTCTTCATTCTCCTTTAATCTGGACAGGATGTGACCAATAAATGTATCTTAGCTGGCCACTAACATTTATTTATTGAGCACTTATTCCATATTAGGCCCTATGACATGTACTTTTTATACATTATATTATGTATTCATCACAACAGAAGTGTGAGGCAGGAAAATTTTATTAATTTCATTTTATAGAGGAAGAGGCTGAGACAAAGATACAGTTAAGCTTACAGAACTAGTAAGAGGTAAGACTGGGATTCAAACTCAAGTCTATCTGCCCTCACAAAGCTCCTCACCGCTCACACTGCTTTAGCCTGGATTTGAGTGGATTGGAGCAAAACTTGTGGCATGCCCCAGCTGACATCAGGACTCTGCCATTGCAATTTTTTGATATTTTCTTGGTTCTCCTGCCCCTCACTGGCCCTGTCTACCCAGGTTATTCACATTTTCCTGCAGTTGAGGCCTTAGCATGCAAGTATTACCATTGTCTGGTGACCGGAAGTATAACTAACTGTCCATGCTTAGGAAACACAAAGAAATGTAAGTTTCTTAAAGATCTATGCTAACGATGCTTGGCACACTTTAGCCAACGAATCAGAAGTCCAGAGCTGCCATCTTTCTCGCTCTAATTTTGGAAGCATTGTGATTAAAAAATTCAGCTGACTTAGCTGGAAGTATAATTTGCATATGTGAAAAGTTAAGATTTTCTCTTTGTTTGCTTGCTGAGGCACAAACCCCAAACCATCAGGGAAGATGCTTCTCCTGTAGTGAGGGCTAGGTAGATACCTGGTTTGTACATAGGCCATGGGAAGTCTTGAGTATCATGGCAGGCTACTAGGTCTCCTATTTGCATGACAGTCCCTCAGGTTCTTGAGAAAATGGAGTAGTGAATTTCGGGAAGCAATAGATCCCTAGAGAAACAAGATAAAGTATCTCAAACAAATAGATAAAGGCTACCCCCAATTTCGATGGATTCAGTTACCCTGAGAGGAAAAAATATACCATGTCTATAAGTTGGAATCGACTTGAAGGCAACAGGTTTGGTTTGGTTTTTTGTTTTAACCTTTTCATGCCTGGTGGTACTTATAAGCCTCTGGGGTTTATTGGGAAGCTCCTGTACCACTGGCAGTGTGTGCTGCCACAAGGCAGGGGCCTTTATGACTGAAACCAAAGAAATGGGAATGTGGTGCAGATTACCTTTTTTTTTTTACAAGGTATTGTATGAGGCATCTGAAAGTTTGGTAAGAAAAATTCAAATTTTGAAAATTTTTATATGTTACACATATGTACCAATAGACCCTGCTGGGAACTCTGGGGTATAATTAGTGGTACATACAAAGTACCACTAAACACTTAGGGTAGGCTTGTGGGAAGGGGCAAGAAAAAAAATCCATACCAAAACCAAACCAAACCCACTGCCGTCGAGTCAATTCCGACTCATAGCAACCCTACAGGATAGAGTACAACTGCCCCATAGAATTTCCAAGGAGCACCTGGTGGATTTGAACTGCTGACCTGTTGGTTAGCAGTCATAGCACTTAACCACTACTCCACCAGGGTTTCCAAAAAATCCATACTGCCTACCAAAAACTCAGACATACTCAATGATTCAGCATGCTTCCATTAATGAAAACATGGTATCAACAAAAAATTCAAAGCAGAAAACAATTGGGTCCTCAAAGGGTTAAAGAAGGAGGGACATTTGATCCCATTCTGGAAGAAGAGTTCAAGGCCCATCGGGGAGAAATACTGTATTGCCTGCTGATATTTCTCTAGTTCAGGAAAATGTTACTCAAGTTCCTTAAAAGATCAGGCTGCCTTTTGCAAGAGGCCTGCATCGCTTCTGACACCAACTGCCACCCAGAGCCAGATAGCACAAGTTAAAAGGTCCTTCAGACTGTCAAACAGGCAGATGCCAGCTTCAAGTTTGGGAGCCCATATGACACCCTCAGTTCTGACCTGCTGGCCACCAATTTGGGGTTTTCCTCTACCCATTCAGGATGCCAGTGGCAAGTTCAGGAGTCTGCCCTGGGCTCCCTCACTTCTGACTGGCTGGCTCCCACTACTTCTTTGGGTTCAAAAATTCACTGAAACAACTCATAGAACTCACAGAAAGTGCTATTCTTATGATTACAGCTGTATTATAGCAAAAAGGATACAGAGACATATAGGATGAGGTCTGGGAGGGTTCCGAGCATAGAACATCTGTGTCCCAACGGGCCTGATACCCTCCCATGTACATCATGTCTCACCAACCAGGAAGCCCATGGAGCTTCTGTGTTGAGAGCCTTTATTGGCTTCATTAAGAAGTCATGATTGATTGGGTCAGTCCCCACCCCTCTTCGCTGAGGTTAGCTGATATCAGGCCAAGTGCACAAACCCTCAGATATAGTTTACATAAGAAAGGCATTTTAATTTTTAAGGAAATTCCAAGTGTTTAGAGTTCTCTCTCAGGAAGGAAAGACAAAGGCCAAATTCCTTGAGGTAAAGTAATTTTGTACCCTATTAAAAAAAAAAAAATTTAGGGCATGACTAATATAATAGCCATTATAAGGCTAAATCACTGGAAGTTTAACACCCCTCCCCCCCCCCCCAAAAAAAGCTGTGTTTGCTGGTAGGGGAGAAACCCTTCTTTGATTTTAAGGATTATCAGCAGGAAAAGAAGAGAGAGCTGAGAACCATATCCCAGCGATAGAGAAATAACAGCCGCAAAACCAGGCCACCGGAGCCAGAACAGGAAACTTTAGCCACAGCAGCACTGAGACGTCTTCGGGAGAAAGACCAAGATTGGCTACCTTGGAGCCAACACGAAAAAGAAGTGACCTTGGGGCCTTGTAGCCCAGTGACTTGCTTGGAAAACTCAGAGATCAACTGGTTATAATCATCCCCAAAGACGGGGAGGCCTAGGGATATAAGTGTCACCCAGTAAAGCTTTCAGAGCATGAGGTACTGGAATATTTTATTTATACCAGGAAACCATACAGATGGCAGCTGTCACTTTCACAATGAGGTTATGCCCCTTAAATTATGTTCACTGTCCAGGTCATATTCCGGTGAAAGGCTAGGATCTCCTCCCTGCTGAAGCACAAGCAAATATTCATTCAGTGAACGCTTATGGGCTACTGTATATCCAACAACCTTTAAAACTTAAAAAAAAAATGACAAGAAAAATTGGGTCAAAAACTCAGTTGTTACTGTTGTTGGTTGCAGTCAGGTTGGTTCCAACTCACGCCAACTTTGTGTACAATAGAACGAAACACTGCCTGATGCTGCACCACCTTCACATTCATTGTTATGCTCGAATTCGTTGTTGTGGCTGTTGGGTATTTTGTGTGCCTTCCAACCTAGGGGACTTATCTTCCAGGTCTATATTGAACAATATTCTGTTGTGATCCATAGGCTTTTCTTTGGCAATTTTTGGGAAGTCGATAATCGTGCCTTTCTTCCTAGTCTTTTTTTTTGTCTGAATGCTCTGCTGAAACCTGTCCACCATGGGTGATCCCACTGGTATTTGAAATACCGGTGTCATAGCCTCCAGCACCACAGCAATACACAAACCTCCACAGTACAATGAACTGACAGATGGGTGGTAGGAAAACTCAGGAGTCTCCCTTTAAAAACGTTTGAATGAACAGATTCATATCTTGACATTGCTGCCCTGACCAGGCTTCCAGATGTATGCTGGGGGTAGAGAAGAGAACTCAAAGTAGTAGACAGCAGGAAACTGCATACAACAAGATTTTGCTTCCTTCAACAACACTTTGTGATTTCTAGAATAATTAATCAAGAGCACTAAATGCTACGATTTCTCTTCCTAGAACGGGAAGGATCAAGGTAATCACATCCTCCTTTTTTTTTTTTCTTGGCTTCTCCCCAGAGATGAGGTCAGAGCAGAGATTCACAGGTCCATTTAATCTAGTTATTTTGTTGCTGGATTTCACCAGAGCATTTGAAATTCCTTTACCTGAGAAACGTTTTCTCTGGCGTATGGTTTAGGACAAAGGAAGATAGTGTTTGGATATAAGCCCTTAAAAAAACAAACAAACGACTTTTATTATGGATAATTTCAAACAGACTGAAGAGAGAGAATAGAACAGTAAATCTAAATGTACCAGTTATGTAGCTACAACAATCACAAACTCTACCCATTCTTGCTTCATTTCTTCTACTTCTTCCCTGTATTACATTGAAGCCAGTACAAGCTATGATGTCATTTCATCCACAAATATTTTAGTATGCATTGCTAAGAGAGACAGGCCTCTTATTTAAAAATAAACAAAATATCCATGGTACAATAAGCACACCTAAAACACAAAAATTTTTAGTATCCTCTATCATCCAGTCCGTGTTCAGATTTTCCTGATTATCTCAATAAGTTTTAAACAGTTGATTTTTTGAATGAGAATTAAAAAAAAAGGTCTACACACAATGCACTTGGTTTATGTTTCTTAAATTTCTTTTAAGCTATAGGCTCTCCTTTCATTTTTTTTTTTTTTTCCTGGAAATATGTTTGTTTAAGAAAAAAGGTTAATTTTCCTGTTGAGTCTCCCACAGTCTGGTTTTGCTTATTGCATTCCCATGATGTTGTTAATATGTTCCCCAGGCCTTCGGATTTCCTAAAAAACTGGCTGTTAGATTTAGATGCTTGCTCAGATTGAAGTTTGATTCTTTGGCAGGACTGCTGCACAAGGATCATCCATCAGGAGGCACACCATGTTTGGTTCTCTCCTTGTGATGTTAGTGACTATTGATAATTATAGCCTAGACCTGATTTTATTTGATGATATACTAATTCTATTACTCTGTGTGTGTAGACAGAGAAAGAAATTATTACTCATAAAATATTTGGTACTCTAGGGTACAATTTAGAGCCCTGGTGGTGCAGTGGTTAAGAGCTCAGCTGCTAGTGGACTAATGGCCCGTTACTACCATAGCCTCCACCAGATTGAGTCCAGCACAACTAGATGGTGCTCAGCTACCACCACTAATGTTCTGACAGGGGTCACAGTAGAGGGTCCCAGACGCAGCTAGAGAAAAATGTAGAACAAAATTCTAACTCACAAAAAAAGACCAGACTTACTGGTCTGACAGAGACTGGAGAAACCCTGAGAGTATGGCCCCCAGACACCCTTTTAACTCAGTACTGAAGTCACTTCTGAGGTTCACCCTCAGCCAAAAGTTAGACAGGCCCATAAAACAAAATGAGATTAAATGGGCACACCAGCCCAGGGACAAGTACAAGAAGGCAGGGGGGGACAGGGAAGCTGGTAATGGAGAACTCAAGGTCGAGAAGGGGAGAGTGTTGACATGTTGCGGGGCTGGCAACCAATGTCACAAAACAATATGTGTCTTAATTATTTAATGAGAAACTGATTTGCTCTGTAAACCTTCATTTAAAACCAAAACCCATTGCCGTCGAGTCAATTCTGACTCATAGTGACCCTATAGGACAGAGTAGAACTACCCCATATGATTTCCAGGGAGCACCTGGTGGATTCGAACTGCCAACCTTTCGGTTAGCAGCCGTAGCTCTTAACCACTACGCCACCAGGGCTTCCAAACCTTCATCTAAAGCACACACACAGAAAAAAAGACAAAAGAGCTTGGCTGCTAACCAAAAGGTCAGCATTTCATGTCCACCAGCCATTCCTTGGAAACCCTGTGGGGCAGTTCTACTCTGTTCTATAGGGTCACTATGACTTGGATTCTATGACAACGGATTTGATTTTTTGTTTTTGTTTTAGGGTACAGTTCACACAGGAAAGGCCGTTTAAGTTCTTGGTTCCTCCCAGAATTAATTGGTTTGCTAATATCCTCCAAAAAGGACCAATGAGTTTGTTTTTAAAATAATAGATGAACTCGCAAATTTTTATCTTATTTGATATGTTTTAATCCATTGTTGATATTAATGCTAAAATTGTGCCTTTTTGGTCATTTGGAGCCCTTTTATGTTGATTTTTGAGACTTGAAATAAGGTTCTTAACTGTTTATGGGACGAGGATCTTTCTAGAATTTTCACTTATAGAGCAGTGATATCCAAACTTTTTTGATTGTGAGCGCCCATCAGAAAATATTTTCAAGCATGAATCACCTATATATACTTGTTTTTGTATTTATGTGTTTATTTATAAATTATAGACATTAAAAAAAAAAAGATTGCCGTTGAGTCGATTACGACTTATCACCACCCTATAGGACAGAGTAGAACTGCCCCATAGAGTTTCCAAGGAGCGCCTGGTGGATTATAAACTGCCCACCACTAGCCACCAGGGTTTCCTATTATAGACATTACTATTACCTAATTGTGAATTAATTACTTTTGTGCGGGGCCTCTATACCCATGGTCTTTTAACTCCCACACAGGTGATTATGTGATAGGGTAATTGTGGTGTACCAAGGTAATTGGTCAGTTTTGCCTTAAATAAAAGCCAATTCCAGAGCAAAGAGGAGAGCCCACCACCATCAATAGAAGAAGACCCGCAGCAGAAACTGGTCGCAGGGACCCACAGGAGATGGCGCAGTGGGCTTCCTGCCCCACGGAGTGAGAAAGCTGAGTGCCTTTGGGCAGAGACTGAGGGCCAGGGAGAAGTCTATGCCTAACCTACAGATTTGGGACTTGCCAGCCTCCAAAACCTGGTGAGCCATTTCCTTTATATGGTCCATGAGTTCTGTGAAATGTTGCAAGAAATTAGGGAACCCAAAGACAGAGGGAGAGGCCTGGGCAAGAGGGAGTAGCTGATGTTAGAGATGGTGGAGTGGTACAGCAGCCTGGAAAAGTTGGACATTTGGGACATCTTTAACCTCTGCCTCACAGGAACCAGCTTTGTGCTGATCCTTATAAAAGAAATTATTAGTTTCCTAACATACGATATACATAATAAAACACCCCTAAGTAGAAATTTTAATTGATGAGATAAAGATGAAAGAAACAATGTCGTAAAAGTGATAAGCACTTATGTGGTCATTGGTATAGCTCTCTTAGCCAACACAACAGAGCGGGAAAGAATCTCGGCAATGACAGAGAACTCCACCTTGGCATGGTGAGAGGCCAGGCAAAACCAAGGAGGCCCTGCTGCTAGGTTCCTGCCCTGGGGCCTGGAGCACTCAGCCTAGTTTCCTGCCAATAGCTTGGCCACGAACAGGGCCGAGATTCCTGAAGTGTCCTGGCCGCCAGCTAGGCCCTTTCCACATCCAACAATCTGGTGAGCAGGGCTATTGGTTAAATTTTCAAAAGACTAAAGACACAAGGCTGGCTTCATAGATGTGAAAACAGAATCATATATTCCTCTCTCTGAGAAGGAAAAATTTGCAAGTTAGAAAAGTCTGACTGCCTTTAAGAAGGAATCGGCTTTAACTGAAAAAAAAAAAAAAAAAATTGATAAAGCAAATTATCATGAAAGTACTTTTTTTATGGGCTTTCTGTGCTGATAAAGGAAACTAAAGGATAAAAAAAAATTGACTCAGGTTGCTAAACAAAAGACTTATTTTCTAAGTAATCTTATTGAGACAAATTCTCAAGACTCAAGATTTTGCTCTCACAAATAGCAGGTTTCCTCTGTTTTTATGGCATTCAGTTTAAAATGTGAGGACCGTCAAATTCTTGATATCTATCAAAATTGCAAACCTTTGGCTTTGTCAATAACTCTGAAGTAAGTTTAGAAAATTATGAACTATTATCAAAAGGTAAAGCTGGTATGGGGAGTGATGCAAGGAGTCTGTTGTCATCTCTTGAGATTTGTTTTAAGACCAACTCTGATGTTTCCCACATACAGAAAAAGTCTTTTATTCTCCAAAACAATAAAACCATTTAAAAATGTCCAAATAGCATTTTGCTTTTGAAATAGTAGTCGTAGTTCCCTGCCTGTCTTTCAAAAACACGTAAAAGCAAGCTTGGATAAAATAAAATTTCTCTTCTGACAACTTCTAAACTTAAATGTAACACGGAACTTTGCTGGTAATTTGCAACTGCAGCAAAGAAAGTTGAGAGTTGGAAGGGCTGATCTTTAAAAGGAAGTAGAAACCCTAAATAGTCCATCAACTGAAATTCCACCCTGAAATAGACATTCCTATGAGTTAAGGATTGTTGGCTTTATAAGAATGTAAGTATGCTTGAGAAGCATACCATGAAGTTGCTAACCCTTGGTGTGAATCAGTAGTGTTTTCTTATTGATTCCAACTCGTAGCGACCCTATTGATTGGAGGGAGCCAGTATTTTCTTACTGATTAGAGGGACCCTGGCAGGGGCTCTTGGCAACATTTGGATGATAACCTCTTCAATTGACAGGAAATCATTTAGCCTCCTGATTAGTTTCTATACCAGCAATTAAGTCCTGTTTTTGTAATGCCGACCTTTTACTGAAAAATAAAATACTACCAATTTTTTGAACTGGAAACAAAAGGCCCAAGCTGAAGCTTCATGAGCCTTTCAAAAGGAGGCAACAATCAAATGTCAGAGTGGTGGGCAATGTGGATCTGGGATTGAGTATCTGGGAGGCACTTTGGAAGAAAGTTGGACTTGTATTTTTTTTTTTTACTTCAAATTTTGAGTAAATAATATATTCACCAGTTTCAAAATTCCAAAGATCTTTTCTCCCCTGTCTTTCAATTTTAACTTCTCTCCTCAAAGGCAATCAATATTATCAGCTTTTTGCATATTTTTGACACCTTGGGCAAATACTGAGGCTCAGATTCCTGATCTTTAAAATGGGGGAAAATATGAGTATCTGCCTCACAAGTCTGTTTTGAGGATTAAATGAGTTAATATACATTAAATGCTTAAAACAACCCCTGGCATGTAGAAAGCACTGCAATTATGTATTACCCATAAATCAAAGCTATTGCTGTCAAGTTGATTCCAACTCTTAGCGACCCACCAAGACAGAGTAGAACTGCCCCACAGAGAGCGGCTGGTGGATTTGAACTGCTGACCTTTGGGTTAGCAGCAGTGCTCTTAACCACTGTACCACCCCACCCAGGGCTCCGCAATATGTGTTAGGTATTGCTATTTTTCACTTAACAATATATCTTGGAGATTGTTCCATATCATCACAGCTGAAGGAATCTTACTCTTTTTAATAATTGCTTAATATTTCATTGAAGAGCATACTGCATTGTACTCAACCTGAAATGATGAGCAGGATTAAGAAATTAGAAAAAGGGTGGTATTTAAGTAAAAAATTATCAGTACAATCCTTAATTGGCTAGAATAAAAAAGATCGACCATAGTGAACACTGAAGAGGCTGGGGGGTGTCTGGAACTCCCTTATACACTGCTGATAGATGCGTAAGATGGTGTGTCTTGGTGGAAAAGAGTTTGATAGTTTTTTATAAAGTTCAACATCTGCCATGTGCTTCAAGCAATCCACTCCGAGGTATTTACCCAAGAGAAATGTAAACATATGTTTATACAAAAACTTGTCCACAAATGTACATAGCACTTTATTTGCAATAGCCCAAACCTGGAAACAGCCCAAATGTCCATTACTGAATGAATAAACAAATGTTGGTAAATCTGTACAATGGAACACTATTCTGAAATAAAAATGGCCAACTGATAATAAGTACAACATGGGTAAATCTCAAAATACTGTTGCGAAAAAAGAGTATAGACTATTGATATATAAAACTCTAGAAAATGCAAACTACTCTATAGTGAACAGAAAGCAGGTCAGTGTTTGTCGGAGGCAGAGATGAGGAGATGGGAAGATTACAAAAGGTACAAAGAAACTTTTGGGGAGGGATGAATATATTTATTATCCTGATTTTGGTGATAGTTTCGCAGGTATATGCATATGTCAAAACTTATCAATTTGTGCAGTCTAAATATGTGGTTTAATATACTTAAGTGTATCTCAGTACATTTGGAGTAGGAACAGAGAAAATGACCGTATGTATTTATGTTAGGCTGGGTTCTCGAGAGAAGCAAAACCAGTAAAGTGTATAAATATACATAGAGATTTATATCAAGGAAATGGCTTACCCAGTTGTAGAGGCTGGAACATCCCAAGTCCATGGTTCAGGATAGAGGTCTCTTCTGATTCATGTAGCTACCCAAAAAGCTGGCAAACCCAAGATCAGCAGGTCAGAGAGCAGGGCTCTTTCTCACAGGCTTCAAAAATCGATGAATTCCAAAATTGGCAGGCAAGACCACAGGTAAGTTGCTGGCTCAAGTCCCAAGAGCCAGAGGTCAGGCGAACAGGAGCCAGCTGCAGGATGCAGCTCAAGCAAAAAGTCCCAAGCCTTGCAGAAGCCTCCCAGCCTTGTCAGAATGACTGCTTATATTCGATGCAGGCCACAGGCCCAAGGAAACTCCCTTTCAATTAATCAGCTACTCATAGCAGATCCCATCATGGGGGTGATCACATATCAAAGGTCAACAGAGAAGTGATCACAACATTATATGACTGCCAAAACACTGAGAATCATGGCTCAGCCAAGTTGACACACAATCTTAACCATCACAGTATTCCAAACAAAAAGAGTTAAAGCACCCATAATAAGCTAATAGAAAAATTAAAATTTTTTGAATGTTCAAATACAGTCAATTTGAGTAAATATAACATATAATACCACAATAATCTAAAATTCATTTGCCTTTAGCTCTTGTTTTGTACTTTTCCTTCACTACTCTGAAATCCAAACTAAGCATGTCTTCATTACTCAGGGAATTTTTTTCTTTTAATTACTTTGTCAAGGCACTTAATATGTATTTGTTGAATTAAACTGGGTTTTTGTTGTTGATGTTTTCTTTAAGTAGGAAATGAGAAAGAGCTTGGTTGATGTGTATATATGTGTGCTCTTCAGGGTGGAGTATGTGGAGAGAGGGCCAGTAAATGGCAGGCTGTCTCAATTCAAAGCCATTGCTGTTTCTCCTGTATCAACAGTTCTCAAGCTTTTTTGGTATCAGAATTTCTTTTCACTCTTAAAATTTATTTAGTGTCTTGAAAAGTTTTTGTTTAAATGGGTGTGTGTGTGTGTAGAGTAGAACTGCCCCATAGAGTTTTCAAGAAATGGCTGGTGGATTTGAACTGCCGACCTTGTGGTTAGCAGCTATATCACTTAACCAGTATGCCACCAGTGCTCTCTCTCTCTCTCTCTATATATATATGAGAGAGAGTACAACTGTACTCCACAGGGCTTTCAATGGCTGATTTTTTTGGAAGTAGATCTCCAGACCTTTCCTCCAAGGCATCTCTGGGTAGACTTGAACTAAAGGTTTTTAGGTTAACAGCTAAGTGTGTTAATCATTTGTACCACCCAGAGACTCCTATATCAATATTTGCCATATTAGAAATTAAAACAGAATTCTAAAAAATTATCAATTCATATAAAAATAGCAATAATAAACATAAAAACATATTTTTATGAAAAATAACTATTTTCCAAAACAAAAAAATATTTAGAGAGAAGAGTGGCTTTTTTTTTTTTTTTTTTTTAACATTTTTGCCAGCCTTTGTAATGTCTGACTTGAAAGCCAGCTAATTCTTAGATCTGCTTCTTCATTCAATCTGCAGCAATGTCACTTGTTAGGTATTCCCTAGGAAACTCCATTGTACAGTGGTGAGAATGAGAGTGAAGCAGGCAAATAACATCTCAGTATTGTTATGAAAATTGTTTTGACTTCAGGAACCTCAGTGATGAAGCATTTGTCTGCCAAGTTCTCTTCTCTAGGAGAGATCAGGAGTTCCTGTCTTGTAGGATGACACTTAAGTCACAGCACACAGCCGAAAAATCTATCCTGTTTTAAAAGAGCACCATTGAAAGACAGTCAACACTTGCCCAGTTTTACAAAATATTTACCAGATAAACCAGCTGGAGCCTCAGAAATGTTAAGGCTCGAAAAAATGCGTGTGTGGTCAAACTTTACGAGGAACGTTGTATGTCTAATATTTGTCCCAAAGCCTTAAGAATGTATCTGATACTGGATATTTAACATCCTTATTATGGTCAGACTTTTCTGAAAATTGACCCACTGAAATCGAACACCTGGACTTGTTTTAGCAACGAAAGGAGCAGTTCCCTGACCACATTTTTCCTGAATGGCGACTGAGTTTCCAGTGTTTTCCTGGACAACAAGTTAGTCATTAAGGGCCCCTTTAGGTCAGAACATGGTCTTCCCAGCATGCCAAAGCCAGAGGATTAATTTATATAATTATGTAACAGAAACCCAGTAGTGTGTAAATGATGCTGGTTCCAGCCACAGAATTTGAAAATGGGTAGCGATTGTGTCTCCAGAAAAGGTCTAACTTAATTTAATCTACAAATTACGTAAAGGCTATGTACGGAACAAAAGTCTGCAGGGTTTGAATGTGTGTTCGTTCCTGAGGTTAACTGCATACTTTCTCAGTGGGGGAGAAAAATAAAACACCCTTCATTAGAAACCAGAGCAAAATCCTGATGGCAAAATCCCTCTTGGCCACACCCCGGTAGTTCTTTTGGATTGTTTCTGTTTCCATTTAATCATATTTAGTTTCATTCTGTCAGTGTAGTGCAAAAGATGTGTGATTTTTAGGTATAGAATGTTATTCCTGAGGGCTCTACTGGAACGGCTGTTGTTGTTAGGTGCCGAAGAGTTGGTTCTTACTGGAACTAGTGATACATACATATTTAAAAAAATCCGGTTGCCATGGAGTCGATTCTTACTCATGACAACCCCATGTGTTTCAGAATAGAACTGCGCTCCATAGGTTTTCGATGGCTATAATCTTTCAGAAGTAGATCTCCAGGCCTTTCTTCAGGAGAGCCTCTGGGTAGACTTGTGAACTGCCAATTTTTTGATTAGCAGCTGAGTGCCTAGCCATTTGCACCAGTTTAGACTTTGGAACTAAAGAATGGAGGGGGGGAGCATATGTTCCATGCTTAGAACAAAGGAACTTACTATGCGTTGTGAGGATCAAATAAATATACGCAAAAGGAACCTATAACAATATAAATTGTTTTGTTCTCAACAAATGCTTCTTGAACCCCCACTATGTGCTTGGCCAGTGGTTATTAAAGTGTGTTGTGCTGGGCAATGCAGTGTCCGTACCTAGCTAGGAGGTACCGTCGTGCTCTGGGGAGTTGACACTCCAGTCGTAGAGAAAGCAGAGGGGGTAACCTTAAGTAATTGCCGAGGTGGGTAGACACAATCAGCGGTCTGAGCATTCAAAAGGCTGAGACATCCTTTCTCTCTGGGATTGCCCCCGAAAGGTTTGTGGATATGGTGTGGTCTGAATATGCTAGATCTAAAAGACTATGTACCATATGGTATTGTTAACATTGAGATTATTATTCGTGATTTCCAGGCCTGAAATTAGATTCACCATTGCGTTAAGTGCTTGAAATACTTGTTGTAAACTTCTTTACATTTTCCCACCTGCGATTTAAAGGAGAGAACCAAAGAGTTTCTATTGTGAAGTTTTTTTTCTTTTTTTAATGAGTTAAGCATAAATGACTCAGAAGCATAAGGATTCAATTTCCCTTAAAATACAGATTCCGGACCAAGAGGAAAATATTTGGCCAATTCAGCTTGCTGTTTGCCACAGGAAGCAAGTTTGGGGTGGGGAGTGGAGGTTGGACAAGGATGTAGAGCACGGATCATCTGACCAGGGTATTGGGATGGCCTTCTCTTTGCCATAAGTTGAACTTATTGCTGTCAAGGACACTTTTGCTATTCAGCAAGTTGATAATGTTCCCATTTTGTTTGATTAAATAACTTTCTCAGATGAAACTGGACATTATTAATTAGATGCTTCCCTGGAAAAATGTAGTGGGATCCATTCTGTTTTTGGTAGATAGAAACGTCCTGCAAAAATTCCTACCAACTCAACTTTACTGCCTGAAGTCTATCAGTCCTGGTCTATCCTAGTAACCCTTTTACAACCCCTGGGACATATATCACCACCTACATTTTCTGTCTCTGAAGTTTATTGGGAAGCTGCTTTTCCACTTATAGTGCGTGCTGCAAGGTGAGGACCTGTTTAACTGTGTGAAACTGAAAAAAAAAAAAAAAGAAACGAGCCTTGGCGCTGCATTACTGTGGAGGGGGTATTATACTAGGTGTTGCATCCCAGAGGTGTGATTTTACAAAACTTTCCCCTTTCTTAGCTTTTTTACTGGGAGATAAGCCTGTGAGTTATTTGGAAGTTGCAGTGGTTTCAGGTTTGCATGATTACCTCATTTTCAGGTGCCATACATACATTTCAGGTGCCTATCAAGGGATCTACACGGCAGTGTGGAGTCCAGAGGGATATATGTGCCCCAAATAACCTACCCCCAGAGTCCAAAGGGAAATATGGGCCCCACAAAATATGTATCAAAATCCATATTTCATAACAATATTTCCGAAATACTCCTTGATTCAGCATGTCTTCCATTAATGAAAACACATGGTGTCAAAAAAAAAAAAATTCAAAGAGAAAATAATTGGGGTAAAAAAAAAAAAGTGCAGGCTAGGATAATTCTCCCAACATCTCTCTTCAGGAGAATCACATTGAAATGCAGATTATGAGCAATTTGAAGGGGGAAAGAGGACACATATATACACATAAAGATGTCCATTGCAGTATTAATCATACAAGCAAAGAGAGAATTAATTATATGAATTGTTATTCCATAGAATGGAATATCATGCATTTATTTTAAAAATTGAGGTACATATGCATATACTAATATGAAAAGATCTCCAAAACATAGTTTATTAAATTATAAGAGCAAGGAACTAAGAATTAGTCTTTTTCCTCCCTCAAAAATTAATAGTTTTTCAGTAATCTGAAACAAAGGTGTGTATATTTTTAATTGTCCTAAAATATATGTAACATAAAATTTACCATTTAAGTGTACAATTTGTGGCATCAAGTATACTCACAATGTTGTGTAACTATCACCATTATCTTCTTCCAGATATTTTTTATCATCCCAAACAGAATCTCAATACTCATTGAACAATACCTTCACATGGCTCCCTCCTCTCAGCCCGTGGTAACCTCTATTCTACTTTTTGTCTATATGAATTTACCTATTCTACATACCTCCTGTAAGGGGAATCATACAATGTTTGTCCTTTTGCATCTGGCTTATTCACTTAGTACAATGTCTTCAAGGTTCATTCATGTTGTAGCATGTATCAGAACTTCATCCCTTTTTTATGGCTGTATAATATTCCATTGTATTAACATATCTCTAATATATTTTGTTTATCCATGACGGATACCTGGGATGGTGCCGCTTTTGGGTATTATGAATAATGCTGCTATAAACATTGGTATGCAAGTACCTGTTTGAGTCATTCTTTTGTGTGTATACCTAAGAGCGAAATTGCTGGGCCATAAGGTAATTCTGTTTTCAACTTTTTGAGGAACCGCCAAACTGTTTTCCACAGTGGCTGAACCACTTTACATTTCCGCTAGCAATGCACAAGGGTTTCAATTTCTCTACATCCTCACCAATATTTATTCTTCTCTGGTAGTTATCCTAATAGGGGTGAAGTGGTGATATCTTGCGCGGTTTTGATTTACATTCCCAGGTCAGCTGCTAACCGAAAGGTCAGCAGTTTGAATCCACCAGCTGCTCCTTGGAAACTGTATGGGGCAATTTTACTTGGTCCTATAGAGTAGCTATGAGTCAGAATTGACTCAATGGCGATGGGTTTGGTTTTTTGATTAAATGACTGAAGAAGATGGGCCTTTTTTCATGTACCTATTGGCCATTTAAATATCTTCTTTGGAGAAATTTTTCTTAAAGCCTTTTGCCCATTTTTTAATTGGGTTGTTTGTTGTTGTTGTTGAATTGTATTGATATTAATCCCTTATCCGATACCTGATTTCAAATATTTTCTCCCCTTCTGTGAGTTGTCTTTTCACTCTTGTGATAGCGCAGTTGTGTAAAAATGGTGTGGGGCGGCGTCTGGCCTCCTCTAACTTCACGAAGGGGAAGGAGAATCAAGATCAACAGCCCAAGGCTGATTCCTGGGAGGTAGAGGTCAGACGTGCTTCCACCCCCCAAACTTTTTATGAATTCTCATACCAACCGTCCTTTCCACGGCACTTTCTACTTCTCTGCTGAGTTCAGTAATTCATTGCAGTGGCCACACAGACAATCGTCACGATTACGGGGTTTATCGGGGAAGTAACATGTTACAACTCGGGTTCAGGAATGCTCGGGATACAGTTCTTCCATCAGGACAGCCTCTTCTCAGCCATGCCTGTAGGCACAGCCCCTTGGCTCTTTGACCCCTGGCCTCCACCCTGCTTGAGCAAGTGTTACAAAACTCTTTTAGCCCTGGTGATAAGGGCCCCGAGGCACCCCATTCCACCAGTAAGCCCCAGCTCGAAGGCGCTCAGCTTTCTCACTGCAAACCTAGCTCCACCAAGTTCCCAGAGGCATCCTACTCTACCAGTAAGATTCCCGTGGGAAGGAACTCAACTTTCTCACTCTGTGGTCCAGGAAGCCCACTGCACCATCTCCTGTCTCTACTGCTGCCATTTCTCTCAGTCTCCTGGTTCCAGGAGCTTGTCGGTGCAGGGATCCTGGGTCCAAAGGATACACTCTACTTTGGCTCTTCTTTCTTGGTGTTGGTGAAATCCTCTCTTCTACTCTCTAGGATGGCTCATCTTAAGCCTAGCAGAATGGCAAAACTGACCAATCCTTTCGTTAGAGTTCCATAGACCTTATTTGCATGATCCCACCCCCACTCGGGTGCCATGAACTCTATTTGCATTATTAGCAAGCTATCCAACCCCCTGCGTGGGTCACACTTACTTTATTCGTAATCCAGTCACTTGAGTGGGAGTTACAAGACCATGGCAAGAAAGGCCATATAAAAGTGATCCATTGCACTGCAAGGTGTTAAGTGTTTTAATGAAGAAATAAAAAATAATAGTACTATGGTGCAATTATTGAAATGGTATGTCTTTGGCTGAGTATACTTTCGCCAAAATTAAAAAAAAAATTTTTTTAAAGAAGTTTAAACATTTTTCTTTGGGATACTAACTTGGGCATGAGGACAGGGAGTTTATTTGGGAAGTGGGAAGAGTGTAATAGGAGGAAAAGCCAGTGTAAGGGTATGTTCAAGAGGGATTACTGCTTTGGGTATTGGTGGTTCATGCCCCCTGAGGACCCCCTGAGAAAACATGTAAAACGTACCTTACAGTTGTCAACCCAAGGGACAGAAGAGGGCAGCACGTACCTGCTGGCCACCATCCCTCATTGTCCAAGGCTTACCCCAGAAGGTGGTAACTTCCTGGGCACTTCCAGACTCGTACCCATAGTAGAATGTCTCCGCCACTCCCACAAGCATCCCTCTAGGTGGCGGCAGAGAGGAAGAACTCCTGGGTGTCGCCAAGGTGACACCTGCACACAGCTATGGCACAGCAATGGCCAGAGCAAAACCTGGCCTGAGAGGATGTATGGTGTGACATAAAGGATGCGTGACGGGGAGGAGGATTCTGAGATTTATTCCAAAACTTGACTTCCTAGAAGAGAGAGAGTTTCAGGAATCCCAGGTAGGATTGTGACCCAGGCAAGGCTCCAAGTCAGGATTGGGAAGACCTGACAAAGGGGAAACCACCACTTGGCATTTAAACATTTCTCACCAGGTGCTTTGGCAGTGTCCTCTCTACAGCCATTGATAGTAGATGCTCTCCCACTCTTGTCCCTGTTGCTGACCATGACCCTCAACCCCCTCCCCAACCTCTCTCAGGCTTTTTCTTCCTGGAGAAGCCCAGGCTCAGGAGTAGATTCCAGCCTCCGCTCCCAGAGTCCTACCACCCACTAAGCCCAGTTCCCCTTCCTCATCTTCCGTAGGCTCTGACTGTATCATTGCTTACGTAGAGCTTTCTTGCCTCTGAAATTCTTCTGTTGCCTATCAACACGGTGCTTAAACATAGGCAGCCATGTGTTTAGGTAATATTGTGGGGATTTATATTTTGTTTCCTCAGCTGGAGGGTTAGCTCTTTGAGGACAAGAGCTATTGATTGTATTTTTTTGCATTTAACAATACGTGGGAAAGGCTTTATAGATAACAGATGTTCAGTAAATGCGTGGTTGACTGTTGATGCGGACTCCATTCTGCAAAGCTCCAAGAGCAGCTAATGAATGAGAGCAACAGCACACTCATCGCTGTGTACAACAAAGGGACTAAATCTTCCTGCCTGTGCGAAGGCCAGAAACAGACAATGAGTCAGCCGTGGTAAGCAAATCCTGCTACTGGCCTAAACCTCATTTTTACAGGCCGTTTCTGGTAAAGCCCTGAGCTTAGGGATGCTAAGTAGGAAAGGCAGTAGCTATTAGGGAACATGACAATAAAAGTTAAACAGCAAAAATTACGCTTTAGAGCAAAGAATACCATGTACTTGCTTTAGGTTATAAAACTAATTGCCAGTGATAGAATTGTCAGTACTTCTTGTTGTCCTGACCTTAATTTTCTTAATAGGCTTTATTTTTTTAGAGCAGTTTTAGGTTTGCAGGAAAAGTTTGCAGAAAGTAGAGTTTCCATATTGGTCTTCCCTCTGTCCCCTATACTGTTCGTCCTATTATTAGCATCTTGCATTCCTGTAGTGTATTTGTTACAACTGATGATACATTGCTATTAACTAATGGATTGACACAGTGGCTACAGCAATGGGCTCAAACACAACACCTATTGTGAGGATGGCACAGGACCAGGAAGTGTTTCATTCTGTGGTACATAGGGTCACTATGTAAATAAAGCTAAATTAAAGTCTATGAGTCAAAACTGACTTGACAACACCTAACAACAAGAACAACAAACTATTAACTAAGGTCCATAGTTTACATTAAGAAGCCCTGGTGGTACAACGGTAAAGTGCTTGGCGGCTTGAACCCACCAGTAGCTCCATGGAAGAAAGGCCTGGAGATCTGCTCTGGTAAATGTTACAACCTAGAAAACCCTATGGGGTAGTTCTACTCTGTCACGTTGGGTCGCTATGAGTCAGAATCAACTCAATGACACCTAACAACATAGTTTACTTTAGGGCTCACTCTTTGTGTTGCCACCTAAAAGGTTGGCAGTTCAAATCCACCAGCCCCTCCTTAGAAATCCTATGGGGCAGTTCTATTCTGTCCTATAGGGTTGATAGGAGTTGGAATCGGTTTGATGGCAACGGGTTTGGGGTTTTTTTTGGTATGGATGAACCATGGTTTGTTTATCCAGTAACCTATTGAAGAAAATATTGGTTGCTTCCTTTTTTTGACAATTATGTATAAAGCTGCTATAAACATTCTTGCATAGATTTTTATGTGAATGTACATTTCATCTCATTAGGGTAGATACTGATTTTAACTTTTTGGTCAGAATCTTGGGTAGGGAGCTGTAGTAGACATTATTACGCACCAATTCTTACAGTTTTTAAAACCCTTTAACTGTTGTTTAAGTGAAGTTTCCACCATCCTTTTAAAAGAAGTTCCATCCTCTTAATAAATTCCCGTTCTATTCAAATTAGCTGTGAATAGTAGTATTAAAGTATTAGGAATATATGTACAAGAATGCTACAGACGACAGCAACACCTTTCAAAGCAAGAGTTCTGAATAAAGCCCATCAGACCTATAACTTAAGACCTACATGCAACCAGGGTGCTTTTGAACTGAGTGACTGAAGTAAGTTTTGTGGAATAAAGAAAGCTTCATGTCCTTTCAACAAGCAACATTGAAAACATGCAACATTCTGAAAAACTGGAATAAAAAATTTAAGGACTTTGAAAACATTCTTAAAAATTTTAACTATACATTAACCACAAATCTAAGAATGAGAGAGAGGAAAGTTATTTTCTTTTTTTGTTTTGCAAAAATAAATAAGTAAAACCAGGCTAAGTGCAAGAGAAATAACATTTGTCAAATATGCAATATTCCTGGGATTTCACAGCAAAAATCCCTACCTACTGATAAGGTAGTAAATATGGAAAGTAACTACTCAGTTACTGTTGTTACGCTGAACCGAAATGCCAGCCATTTGCCTCTTAAGTAAATGATTCTGGTCCTGGGAGAAAAGGCAAATTCCCCAATTTTTAGCTGCTCTAGCATGGTCATTTTGCTGAATTTCTCCAAATACAGTTTTCAGGGTTGACCTTCACAAAGTAAAATCCGGGGCAGAGACATGGGGAAGAAATGGAAGGACTGTATATACAGGGTTTGAAGCTTGAACTGGTATGGGAAGCTTGAGTGCTTGTGAAAGTGTTCAGCTAAAGAGTTTCCCAAACACATTCTGAAAAATTATTTTTTCAAAGTGTGAGTGTGACAACCTACTACATAAACTACTATGTATTAGGAAATATGTAATATACATATATTATAAGCCTCCCTACCTCATACTTGGAAACTCTGCTGGCGTAGTAGTTAAGAGCTACGGCTGTTAACCAAAAGGTTGACAGTTCGAATCCACTAGGCACTCCTTGGAAACCGTGTGGGGCAGTTCTACTCTGTCTTTTAGGATTGCTGTGGGTCGGAATTGACTCGACAGCAACGGGTACGGTACGGTACCTCATACTTGCTCCTTTTTTGATTCCTTGTCAGATTCCCAGTCGCTTTTTCTTGCTTAGCTTCCGTTTCTGGCCTTTCTGCCTTTCCTCTTTCCCACCTTTCTTATGTTCCCTCTTTAGTTTCCTTGAATTCCTGGGCAACAAAAATGGTTAAGTGCTTGGCTGCTAACATGCTCAAGTATGCTTAGAGGCACTTGGGAAAAAAGGCCTGGTGGTTTACTTCCAAAAAATCAGCCACTGAGAACCCTATGGAGCTGGACTCATGGCAACTGGTTTGGTTTTGGTTTTGGTCTCCTTCCTTGAGTTCCAGTGTTGTTTCCTGCCTTCCCTGGTAACCCCTCCCCTCCCCGATTCCGTTCCTTAGTGTGCAGGGCCTCAGAAGCTGGGTGGGGTTCACTTGGTAAACTACCACATCCTGGAGCACAGTCCTACCAGTGTTTTCTTAAGAGTTGGGAGTTAGAGTCAACACAGGGGGAAAAAAAAAAAGTAAAACCACTTACTGGGATGACTCCCCAGGGAATGGTCCTGCCTGTACCTGCAAAAGGTAAAAATGGCTGTGGGGATCTCGGGTAGGGGCTGGAGGACCACACAAAGAGAAGGTGGAGGTGGAATCAGGATGGGGCAGCCGGGCTTGCAGACTGTGGCTGGATTTATGGGTTAATCAAGTTATAGTCCTTCCTTCCCACCTAGGCCCCTAAGGCTCTGGCAGGTCAGCTGTGGTAGCTGTAGCCTGGGCAACTGTCTGGCTCCGTTGTTTTCTGCTCCTGGGCAAACATGGGCTGGGCTCTCCTCTACTTAAAAAAAAACAAAAACAAAAACAGGCTGCCCAGTTGTGACTCCCAAAGCTGGGCTCCAGGTATAGCGACTTCTCCTCGTGTACCCACTCCCCTCAGAGTACTAGGAGAGCCTCAGAAGGCTTGTGGTGCTCTGCAAGATCATTTTTAGAAGCCCCTGTGCTAAATGTTTCTTGAGCCATTCTAGAACATAGTATTATAGAAAGAGCGATTTTACAGGGAGAAAGCCATGAACATTGTAATTTCAATAATACCTGTTAGGCCCTGGCCCAAGGACAGGACCCAAATTTTATTTACAGGATCTGAAATTCCATTTATAGTTTTATGCCTTTAGTTTAAATCTTTCACCCTTCCTTAAAATGTAAGCAAATTTCAGAAGGGATAATAAACTGACTTTATAGATCTTTTTTAGTCTCAAATCTCACCAGACCCTGCCTTCTAACCTCCCTTTCCCCACATCCCTTGCTACAGGCAAACCAAAATTCATGCCCGAAGTCAAATGCTAGACTCTTAGGCCTTCAGGCTTCCAGCCTTTGAGCCTACTGTTTCTTCTGCCTAGAAGTCTTTCCACTTCTTGTCTCTTTAACTAACTCCTAAACCAGCTGCCATTGAGTTGATTCCAACTCACGGCGAACCCGTGTGTGTCAGAATAGAACTGTGCTCCATAGGGTTTTCAATGACTTATTTTTTCAAAAGCAGATCACCAGGCTTTTCTTCTGAGGTGCCTTTGGATGGACTCGTACCTCCAACCTTTCCCCTAGTAGCCGAACATTTTATACTGCCCAGGGATTTCTTAACTAACTGCTATTACTTCAAAACCCAGGCAATATCTTTCACTCCTCAAAGCTTGTTTTCCATGGCAGGTTTAGTCCCACTATGGCTTCCCTGACTGCTTTAGTCTCTGTTCTCTGACAGCCCTTATACCAGAATAATCATTGGCATATAGGTCCATCCTCCCCCTGGTTTAAGACTCCATCAAATAAGTGAGCTGTGTCTTGGTCATTATCGATTCTCTTGCATCTAGAACTATGCCTGGTATGCAGTGTTGTTAGATGCCATCGAGTTGGTTCCGACTCATAACGACTTAATGTACAACAGAACAAAACACTGCCCAATACTGAGGCATCCTCACAATCATGGCCATGTTTGAGCCCATTGTTGCAGTCCGTCTTGCCTAGAGTCTTCCTCTTTTTTGCTCACTTTACCAAGCACGATGTCTTTCTCCAAGGACTGGTCCCTCCTGATAACATGTATAAAGTATCTGATACAAAGTCTCTTCATCCTCACATCTAAGGAGCATTTGAGCTGTACTTTTTCCAAAACAGATTTATTCTTTCTTTTGGCAGTCCATGGTATATTCAATATTCTTCGCCAGCATCATAATTCAAAGGCATGGATTGGGTCAGGTGCACCTTAGTCTTTAAAGTGACACCTTTGCTTTTTAACACTTTAAAAAGGTCTTTTGCAGCAGATTTGCCAAATGCAATACAACCTTTGATTTCTTGACTGCTGCTTCCATGGGTATTGATCCAAGTAAAATGAAATCCATGACAACTTTAGTCTTTTCTCCATTTATCATGACATTGCTTATTGGTCCAGTTGCAAAGATTTTTGTTCTCTTTATGTTGGGGTGTAATCCATAATGAAGGCCGTAGTCTTTAATCTTCATCAGTAGGTGCTTCAAGTCTTTGCTTTCACCAAGCGAGGTTGTGTCACCTGCGTATCACAGGTTATTAATGGGTCCTTCTCCAATTCTGATGCTGAGTTCTTCTTCACATAGTCCAGCTTCTCAGATTATTTGTTTAGCACACAGAGTGAAAGGATACAACCTTGGCACATGCCTTCCCTGACTTTAAATCACTCAGTATCCCCTTGTTCTGTTCAAACAACTGCCTCTTGGTTTAAGTACAGGTTCCTCATGAGCACAATTAAGTGTTCTGGAATTCCCATTCTTCGCAATGTTATCTATAATTTGTTATGATCCACACAGTTGAACGCCTTTGCATAGTCATTAAAACACAGGTAAACATCTTTCTGGTATGCTGTGCTTTCTGCCATGATCCATTTGACGTCTGCCATGATCCATTTGACGTCAGCAATGATATCCCTCATTCAATGTTCTCTTTCTGAATCAAGCTTGAACTTCTGACAATCCTCTGTCTATGTACTGCTACAACTGTTTTTTTTTTTTTTTTATTCTGCTGCTGTTTATAAAGTTTTCACTGGCCAATGTTTTTTAGAAGTAGATTTCCAGGTCTTCTCAGTTTGTCTTAGTCTGGAAGCTGCACTGAAACCTGTCTACCATGGGTGACCCTGTTGGTATTTGAAATACCAGTAGCATAGCTTTCAGCATCACAGCAACATGCAAGCCACCACAGTACAACAAGCTGACAGATGAGTGGTGGGGTACCCAGTAGCTTCTTAAAAAATCTTTATAGAGGAGAGGTTGAGCCAAGATGGAGGAATAGACAGACGCTTCCGGCGAGCCCTCTTTACAACAAAGACCCGAAAAAACAAGTGAAACGAGTATATTTGTGACAAGCTGGGAGCCCTGAACTTCAAAAACAAGCTTAGAAAATGAACTGAGGGGCAGGGGGAGGAAGAGGCCTTTCAGAAGCAGAGAGGAGTTACTGGACCTGGATTGCAGGGAGCCCTCAGGTACCATTCCCGGAGCAGTGGTGGCGGGCTGGTACTAGAGTTAGGGCACAGTTTCCTCAGGAAGAAGCAGCCAGCCACACAGCCTACTCACACATCCAGAACCAGAGAAGAATGGCGCTCTCGGCAAAAGCTAAGTATTTGCGTATATTTTACCGCGTCCCCCTAACCCGAAGCCAGCTTCAGGCACTGAATTCCCTGGGCCAGAAATAGGCACTGTTGAGCACCTAGAGCCATCCTGCTGGCCTTGGGGAAGGAAAAAATTTGCAACTGGGGGAAGAGATAATTTGCTAGATCCACTAACTGGGGGAGCTCAGGACAGAAGCAGCTCCTGTTCAGGCATAAACCCTCCGTAGACTTTGAGCACCTTTCCTCTCTGCGTGGACCTGTGTGGGCCTATTTTGGGAGAATAGGCCCTTGTTGGCAGACTCCAACCATTTCAACTGTGCGGTGGAGAGGTGGGTGTTTGATATTTGACATTACTTTGCCTATTAAACAAGGTCCTTACCTACCCACATCAGGAACATAAGGACTGGTATCTCCACTCAGGTCACCCAGCTACCCGCGACAGGGGTCCAAAGATAACTGGTACCTCCCAGTCCTTACAATCAAAAACTTTGGGTGCCCATGGTCTGTCTGCAGAACCCACGCACCTGCACGCTTTAGGGAACAGGGACGTGCTTTCCTCAGAGGCTCTCAGGGGTTGGTTCTCAGCCCCCTGCCTTGTTCAGAGCGTGACCCCCTGCTGAAATCAGATACCAGCATATACTCCGATAATCCCTGCCCCTCTAAGACTGTATGACAGAGCCTGTACCACACACTTGATGATCAGCTACCTGGAAACCTGAGCTGAATTCATACAAGAAGAGTGAATGGACTCCTAGACTGATATACATGATAACAACTCTAGCCATCTGGGAACAGGACGACAGAGTTCCAAAGGTGAAAATAATCAAGCTAGCTCACTCAAGCAACCCATCTGGGCATATCCAAACAAAACAAAGCAAGAAGCTACCACACAGTAAGCAAGCATAAACTAATACAATAGCTTAGAGATGGCTCAGAGACAACAGTCAATATCAAGTCACATAAAGAAACAGACCATGATCACCTCAACAAGCTCTCAAAACAAAGAATCCAGGGATCTTCTAGATGAAAGTGCTTTCCTGGAATTACCAGAGGCAGAATACAAAAGATTAATACGCAGAACCCTTCAAGACATCAGGAAAGAAATGAGGCAATACGCAGAACAAGCCAAGGAACACACAGATAAAGCAATTGAAGAAATTAGAAGGATTATTCAGGAACATAATGAAAAGTTTAATAAGCTGGAAAAATCCATAGACAGGCAGCAATCAGAAATTTAGAAGATTAACAATAAAATTACAGAAGTAGACAACTCAGTAGAAAGTCAGAGGAGCAGAATTGAGCAAGTAGAAGCGAGAATTTCTGAACTCAAAGATAAACCACTTGGCACTAACATATTTGAAGAAAAATCAGATAAAAGAATTAAAAAAAATGAAGAAACCTTAAGAATCATGTGGGACTCTATCAAGAGAAATAATCTACGAGTGATTGGAGTACCAGAACAGGGAGGGGTAACAAAAAATATAGAGAGAATTGTTGAAGATTTGTTGGCAGAAAACTTCCCTGATATTGTGAAAGATGAGAAGATATCTGTCCAAGATGCTCATCGAACTCCACATAAGGTAGATCTTAAAAGAAAGTCAACAAGACATAATCAAACTCACCAAAACCAAAGAAAAAGAGAGGATTATAAGAGCAACGAGGGATAAACAAAAAGTCACCTACAAAGGAGAGCCAATAAGAATAAGCTCGGACTACTCGGCAGAAACCACGTAGGCAAGAAGGCAATGGGATGACATATTTAAAAAATGGAAGGAAAAAAATTGCCTGCCAAGAATCATATATCCAGCAAAACTGTCTCTTAAATATGAAGGTGAAATTAAGACATTTCCAGATGAACCCAAGTTTAGGGAATTCGTAAAAACCAAACCAAAACTACAAGAAATACTAAAGGGAGTTCTTTGGTTAGAAAATCAATAATATCAGGTATCAACCCAAGACTAGGACACTGGGCAGAGCAACCAGAAGTCAACCCACACAGGGAAACCCAAAAAAACAAAGCAAGATTATAAAAAAATAAAAAAGCTCAAAACAGAGTAACAGCGATGTTATTATATAAAAGAAGACAACATTAAAATAATAAAGAGGGACCAAGAAATGTAATCATACACCTTCCATATGGAGAGGAAGATACAGCAATACAAAGAAATAAGAGTTAGGTTAAAATTTAGAAAAATAGGGGTAAATAATAAGGTAACCACAAAGGAGACAAACTATCCTACTCATTAAAATAAAATACAAGAAAAAGAGACTCAGCAGAAACAAAATCAATGAAAACAAATATGAGGAAAGGACAATATATAAAGATAATCTACTCAGCACATAAAATTAAGTAGGAAAAAAGTGTCAACACACAAAAAAAGACATCAAAATGATAGCACTAAATTCATACCTATCCATAATTACCCCGAATGTAAATGGATTAAATGCATCAATAAAGAGACAGAGAGTGGCCGAATGGATTAAAAAACAAGATCTGCCTATATGCTGCCTACAAGAGACACACCTTAGACTTAGAGACACAAACAAACTAAAACTCAAAGGATGGAAAAAATATATCAAGCAAACAACAACCAAAAAAGAGCAGGAGTGGCAATATTAATTTCTGACAAAATAGACTTTAAAGTTAAATCCATCATAAAGGATGAGGAAGGACACTATATAATGATTAAAGGGACAATACACCAATAAGATATAACCATATTAAGTATTTATGCACCCAATGATAGGGCTGCAAGATACATAAAACAAACTCTATCAGCATTGAAAAGTGAGATAGACAGCTCCACAATAATAGCAGGAGACTTCAACACACCACTTTCGGTGAAGGACAGGACAGCCAGAAAGAAGCTCAATAAAGACACGGAAGATCTAAAGGCCACAATCAACCAACTTGACTTCATAGACATATATACAACATTCTACCCAACAGCAACCAAGTACACTTTCTTTTCTAGCGCACATGGAACATTCTCTAAAATAGACCACATATTAGGTCATAAAGCAAGCCTTAGCACAATCCAAAACGTTGAAATATTACAAAGCATCTTCTCTGACCATAAGGCCATAAAAGTGGAAATCAATAACAGGAAAAGCAGGGAAAAGAAATCAAACACTTGGAAACTGAACAATACCCTGCTCAAAAAAGACTGGATTATAGAAGACATTAAGGACAGAATAAAGAATTCAGGGAATCCAGTGAGAATGAAAACACTTCCTATCAGAACCTTTGGGACACAGCAAAAGCAGTGCTCAGAGGCCAATTTATATCAATAAATGCACACATCCAAAAAGAAGAAAGGGCCAAAATCAAAGAATTATCCCTACAACTTGAACAAATAGAGAGCAACAAAAGAAACCCACATGCACCAGAAGAAAACAAATAATAAAAATTAGAACTGAACTAAATGAAATAGAAAACAGAAAAACAATTGAAAGAATTAACAAGACCAGAAGCTGGTTTTTTGAAAAAATCAACAAAATTGATAACCACTGGCCAAACTGACAAAAGAAAAACAGGAGAGGAAGCAAATAACCCAAATAAGAAACAAGATGGGCAATATTACAACAGACCCAACTGAAATTAAAAGAATCATATCAGATTACTATGAGAGATTGTACTCTAACAAACTTGAAAACCTAGAAGAAATGGATGAATTCCTAGAAACACACTACCTACCTAAACTAACACAAACAGAGGTAGAACAACTGAATAGTCCCATAACAAAAGAAGAGATTGAAAAGGTGATCAAAAAACTCCCAACAAAAAAAGCCCTGGTCCTGAAGGCTTTTCTGCAGAGTTCTACCAAACTTTCGGAGAAGAGTTAACACCACTACTACTAAAGGTATTTCAGAGCATAGAAGAGGACGGAATACTACCAAACTCATTCTATGAAGCCACCATCTCCCTGATACCAAAAGCAGGTAAAGACACCACAAGAAAAGAAAATTATAGACCTATATCCCTCATGAATGTAGATGCAAAAATCCTCAATAAAATTCTAGCCAATAGAATTCAACAACATATCAGAAAAATAATTCACCATGACCAAGTGGAATTCATACCAGGTATGCAGGGATGGTTCAACACTAGAAAAGTAATTAATGTAATCCACCACATAAATAAAACAAAAGACAAGAATCACATGATTTTATCAATTGATGCAGAAAAGGCATTTCACAAAGTTCAACACCCATTCATGATAAAAACTCTCAGCAAATTAGGAACAGAGGGAAAATTCCTCAGCATAATAAAGGGCATTTATACAAAGCCAATGGCCAATATCACCCTAAATTGAGAGAGCCTGAAAGCATTCCCACTGAGATCAGGAACCAGACAAGGATGCCCTTTATCACTGCTCTTATTCAACATTGTGTTGGAGGTCCTAGCCAGAGCAATTAGGCTAGATAAATAAAGGGCATCCAGATTGGGAAGGAAGAAGTAAAAGTATCTCTATTTGCAGATGACATGATCTTATACATAGAAAACTCTAAGGAATCCTCCAGAAAACTACTGAAACTAATAGAAGAGTTCAGCAGAGTATCGGGATACAAGATAAACATAGAAAAATCAGTTGGATTCCTCTACACCAACAAAAAGAACATCGAAGAGGAAATCACCAAATCAATAGCATTAACAGTAGCCCCCAAGAAGATGAAATACTTAGGAATAAATCTTACCAGAGATGTAAAAGACTTATACAAAGAAAACTACAGTATGCTTCTGCATAAAACTAGAAAAGACTTACCTAAGTGGAAAAACATACCTTGCTCATGAATAGGAAGACTTAACGTTATAAAAATGTCTATTCTACCAAAAGCGATCTATACATTCAACACAAGTCCGATCCAAATCCCAATGACATTCTTTAATGAGATGGAGAAACAAATCACCAACTTCATATGGAAGGGAAAGAGGTCCCGGCTAAATAAGGCATTACTGAAAAAGAAGAAGAAAGTGGGAGGCCTTACTTTACCTGGTTTTAGAACCTGTTATACCACCACAGTAGTCAAAACAGCCTGGTACTGGTACAACAACAGATACATAGACCAATGGAACAGAATTGAGAATCCAGACATAAACCCATCCACATATGAGCAGTTGATATTTGACAAAGGCCCCAAGACAGTTAAATGGGGAAAAGACAGTCTTTCTAACAAACGGTGCTGGCATAACTGGATATCCATCTGCAAAAAAATGAAACAAGACCCATACCTCACTCCATGCATAAAAGCGAGCTCAAAATGGATCAAATCCAAAACGATAAAGATCATGGAAGAAAAAATAGGGACAACATTAGGAGCCCTAATACATGGCATAAACAGTATACAAAACATTATTAAGAAAAAAAAAGTAAGAATGCAGAAGAAAAACTAGATAACTGGGAGCTCCTAAAAATCAAACACCTGTGCTCATCCAAAGACTTCACCAAAAGAGTGAAAAGACTGCCTACAGACTGGGAAAAAGTTTTTAGCTATGACATTTCCGATCAGCGCCTGATCTCTAAAATCTACATGATACTGCAAAACCTCAACTGCAAAAAGACAAATAACCCAATTAAAAAATGGGCAGAAGATATGAATAGACACTTCACTAAAGAAGACATTCAGGTAGCTAACAGATGCATGAGGAAATATTCACGATCACTAGCCATTAGAGAAATGCAGATCAAAACTACAATGAGATTTCATCTCACTCCAACAAGGCTGGCGTTAATCCAAAAAACACAAAATAATGTTGGAGAGGCTGTGGAGAGATTCAAACCCTTATACACTGCTGGTAGGAATGTCAAATGGTACGACCACTTTGGAAATCGATTTGGCACTTCCTTAAAAAGCTAGAAATAGAACTACCATACGATCCAGCAATCCTACTCCTTGGAATATATCCTAGAGAAACAAGAGCCTTTACACGAACAGATATATGCACATCCATGTTTGTTGCAGCACTGTTTACAATAGCAAAAAGATAGAAGCAGCCAAGGTGCCCATCAACAGATGAATGGATAAATAAATTATGGTATATTCGCACAATGGAATACTATGTGTGCATCCATAAAGAACAGTGAGGAATCTGTGAAACATTTCATAACATGGAGGAACCTGGAAGGCATTATGCTGAGCGAAATTAGTCAGTTCCAAAAGGACAAATATTGTAGAAGACCACTATTATAAGAACTTGAGAAATAGTTTAAACTGAGAAGAAAACATTCTTTTGTGGTTACAAGAAGGGAGAGGGAGGTAGGGTGGGAGAGGGGTATTCACTAATTAGATGGTAGATAGAACTACTTTAGGTGAAGGGAAAGACAGCACACAATACAGGGAAGGTCAGCACAACTGGACTAAACCAAAAGCAAAGAAGTTTCCTGAATAAACTGAATGCTTTGAAGGCCAGTGTAGCAGGGGCAGGGGTTTGGGGACCCTGGTTTCAGGGGACATCTAAGCCAATTGGCATAATAAAATCTATTAAGAGAACATTCTGCATCCCACTTTGAAGAGTGGTGTCTGGGGTCTTAAATGCTAGCAAGCAGCCATCTAAGATGCATCAATTGGTCTCAACCCACCTGGATCAAAGGAAAATGAAGAACACCAAGGACACGAGGTAATTATGAGCCCAAGAGACAGAAAGGGCCACATAAACCAGAGACTACATCGCCCTGAGACCAGAAGAACTAGATGGTGCCCAGCTACAACCAATGACTGCCCTGACAGGGAACACAACAGAGAACCCCTGAGGGAGCAGGAGAGCAGTGGGATTAAAAAAAACCCCAAATTCTCGTAAAAAGACCAGACTTAATGGTCTGACTGAGACTGGAAAGACCCTGGTGGTCATGGCCCCCAGACCTTCTGTCAGCCCAGGACAGGAACCATTTCCGAAGCCAACTCTTCAGACGTGGATTGGACTGGACCATGGGTTGGAGAGGGATGCTGGCAAGGAGTTACCTTCTTGGATCAGGTGGACACTTGAGACTTTGTTGGCATCTCCTGCGTGGAGGGGAGATGAGCGGGTAGAGGGGACTAGAAGCTGGAGGAATGGACATGAAAAGAGAGAGTGGAGGGAGAGAGTGGGCTGTCTCATTGAGGGGAGAGTAATTGGGAGTGTGTAGCAAGGTGTATATAAGTTTTTGTGTGAGAGACTGACTTGATTTGTAAACTTTCACTTAAAGCACAATAAAAATTATTAAAAAAAATGTTTATAGAATGAATGGGTTCTTTACTATGAATATGTTTTTTTTATGGGCTGGTGGTACAGAGCTGGAGTAAGCAAAGTATAAGAACAACAAGAGGGGAAAAAAATGGTATGGCAAAATAGGAGGCTGGAGTCACTGAAGGCAAATTCCTCCTGGTGACAGGTTTGCATAACGGCCATCCAGCTTCCACGGCCACCACCAGCTGCCATGTGGTCTACTCTGACTCAAGGCGACCCCATGTGTGTCAGAGTAGAACTGTGCTCCATAGGGTTTTGAGTGGCTGGTTTTTTGGAAGTAGATTGGCAGGCCTTTCTTCCAAGTCTCCTCTGGGGGATTTTGAACCTCCAACCTTTAGGTGAGCAGCTGAGCACATTAACCATTTGTACCACCGAGCTTAGAGGCATTCCAAATCCTCCTTTATGTACTTAAGTCTATCAGACGGTAATTCTAGCTGACTGTTGAAATTTAAAATGTATTGACACACTTGATGCTTTTGCCAAAGTGGTGTTTAATGATCTGTTTCTCACACAATAAAATAGGGTAGAGTTAAAAACTCAAATTTGCTTTGGATTTGTATCTCTTACCATCTGTTGGTTCCCGGATCCTGGGTTACATCATTCTTGTAAGTACGTTAAACATTACCAGGGATAAAAACAGAAAGAAAAGGAAAAAAAAAAAAAAAGAGAGAGAGAACTATAGGGGAAGATGTTTTGATCTCACACAGGCTTGACAGTCTTATCTTCTTCTCAGAAATCCTAGAGACACAGGAAGATGTCTTACTGAGAAAGACACCTTGAACGTGACCATGAGTCAAACAAAGAAGAAAAATTCCTCAGGGGAAGAGACTAAACCCCAGACTTCATTTGCTAACAAATTCTTCAAGGGCTCGAAACTCAGATCCTCCAAAGCTGAAAGCAGGAGTGAGAGCAAAGACCTTGAGACAAGTGATTGTCAACCCAGCAATGGGACAGAGGAGACAACCACCCCAGACCCTGGTGAGCTTCTGACTACTTGATTTCTTTATTTTTTAGAATGCTGTTTTCCCCTAAAATCCCTTACAGATTAAACTGAAAGTAATATGAGTTTCTGTTCTAAACATTTGTTACTTAAATGCTTTAAATATTTTTCTAATTTTACTTTTTTATTGTGGTAAATTGTATATATAAAACAAAACATTCGCCATTTTACATAATTATACTTTTAGATTATAAAAAATAACCACATTCAGAAAGTTTTATGGAGAACTACCAAATTTTCTTTCATTATAACACAAATTATTATATTTTTCAAGTTTCTTTTGTCTTTCTTTCATATGCATCCATTTATTCTGTCAGCCAGTCAATAAACACTTACTGAGTGCCTATTATGTGCCGGATTTTGTTCTAAGTGTTAGAATTACAACCATCAGCAAAAGGACCTTACAGAAACAAAGAACCAAAACTGCATACAATTTCAGGGGTGGGGGAATGAGTGCTAGGACGAAAAACACAGGAGGATAAGGAGAAGATAAGGATCAGAAAATTGAACGTGCTCTTTCAGATGAAGCTGGAGGGCAGGAGTCTCTGAGTTGGTGGCATTTGAGCAGATATCTGAATAAAGTCAGTCATGAGTAAAGCCATGTAGAATAAATGAATTAATGCAGCCATATGTTTATGGGAATACCTTGCTTGGAGGCTCGTATGTCGCTATGATGCTGAACAGGTTTCGGCAGAGCTTCCAGGCCAAGACAGGCTAGGAAGAAAGGCCTAGTGATCCTCTTCTGAAAATTAGCCAGTGAAAACCTATGGATCACAATGGTCCTATCACTAAACGATCATGGGGATGGCGCAGGACAGAGCAGCATTTAATCCCACTGTGCACGGGGTCACCATGAGTCAGGGGCTGACTGGACGGCAGCTAAAAACAACAAATAGCTTTCCTTACGTGGAGCTGCGATTTTACTTCCGTAACCTGTTCTTATATTGCTCAATTCCCACATTGCTACATGTTTATATGCGTAATTTTTTGTGTTTTTTAAATTGATTTTTTTCTAAAATATATTTACTTTATTGTTGTTGAGAATATACACAGTAAAATGTACACCAATTCAACAGTTTCTACATGTACAATTTAGTGACACCGACTACATGCTTTGAGTTGTGCAACCATTTTCACCCTCCTTTTCTGAGTTGTTCCTCCTTCATTAGTATAAACTCAATGCCCTCTAAGTTTCCTTTCAGTTTCTGTTGTCAATTTACTTTCATATACATAGTTTTTAAAAGAGCATAATGTTCAAGGCAGACCTTCTTTACTAGTTAAGCTAAATTATTGTTCAGTTTTAAGATGACTTCACGGGATATTTTTGATTTAAAGTTTAAAGATTATCTCAGGGCAATAGTTTCTGGGTTTCATGCATCCTCCATGGCTCCAGAAAGTCTAGAGTCCAGGAGAATTTGACATTCTATTCTGCATTTTTCTCTTTTTGATCAGGACTCTTCTATGAAATCACTGATCAAAATGTTCCATGATGGTAGCTGGGCACCATCCCGTTCTTCTGGTCTCATGGCAAAGGAGGCAGTTGTTCATAGCAGCAACTAGCCACACATCTGTAACCTCCTGTTCCTGATTCTCCTTCTTCCTCTGTTGCCCAGGTGAATAGAGACCAACAGTGCCTTATATGGCTGCTTGCAAGCTTTTAAGGTCCCGGTACTACCCAGCAAACCAGGAGATAGAACAGAAGCGCTAAATACGTTATTAGGCCAATTAGGATGTCCCATGAAACCATGACCCTAAACCTCCAAACCAAGGAACCAAATCCCATGAGGTGTTTGGTCGTACATAAGCAGCCTCTACAGCTACTCTTTTTTTTTTTTTTTTTGGTCATTGTAGTAAATATATCACACAACTTTTGCAATTGTACGACTTATTGACAGGAATTACAATAATTGGCTGTGCAACCCTACCCTTAATCAATGCAATTTTTCCATCACTGTTCACCTCCATGCATAATCCATATGCATAATTTTTATAACTGTATAATATTTTATTATCTGCACACACCACAATACCTTCCTTTTTTTTTTTTTTTTTTTGGCCTTTCAGTGGATGACTTTGTCTTTCCCTCTCTGCCCCCTGCTTCACTGTATTTCAGCTATTTTCTGAGTATAAATTTCCAGAACAGGGATTCAGATTCGAGGGTTATGAAACATTCTATCATTCTAAATAATATTTCCAAATTTCTCTCTAAATGTTATGTATCATATACAATGCCACCAGTCTATTATCTACTAGATTAAACATTTTTAACACATTTAAAAATTTTATGCAAATATATACAAAAATAAAGTGAGAATGGATGTGTGTTTTGTTATGTATATTTTCACCAAAAAGAAAAAAAAAAACTGAATTGTATAAGGAGCCCCCATGATCACCTGCCTTTGACCATTATTAACCTGGACAATCTTGTTTCATTTATACCTTCCCTCATTTATACCAGATTATTTGACATAGAATACTAAACATAATATCATTTTATCTGTAAGTATATTAAATGTACTTTAAAGATATTTTTGTAACTAGGAAGTTAAGGTCTCCCGTTGAAAAAGCCAGTCTCTAACAGGAAATTGTTCATATCTCTTCTGAAATATGATTTGGGACTTCAGGAAAGTGGCTTATGAATGTCCCTATCTGTGATTAAATTAACTGTGCAAACTGAGCAGCTGGTCTTCCCTGCTGGGCAACCCCAGCCGCATTTGGCTTCTCCATTCCCATCTCTTCCCAAGCCCAGTGGCTTCTGCCACCATGTTGATTCTGCACCCTAAGGGGCTGTCAAACCTGACTCCTCCTCTCTGTCACTGCTGTTTGCCTTCACTGTCTCCTGTCTGGACAACTGCACTAGCTTTCTAACTGGCTTCTCTGCTTTTAGTCTTGCTGTCTTGCCAACCTGTCCTCCATGCTGCCACCACACCCTTTCTAAATCACAAATATCAGTAAGTTTCTCGTCTGCTTAAAACCCTTCACCAAGTCTCTCTTGCCTTGAAGAGAAAGCATACACTCCCAAGCATGGCCTCCGAGGTGTTGACGATCATTTGGTTACATTTTCATGGCCTCTGCCTTACCCTGACCTCCCACCACACCCTGCATTCATCCTGGACTCCTGACATTCTGATTTAATAGGAATTCTTGAAATGCCCCATTCCCCCAAGTGGTTCCTTGTGCTGAGAAAGACCTTCCCTGGTGCCACCCTCCTCCTTCTGCACCCCTCCCTCACTTATCTTTCCCCTCATGTACATCCACTCATCCTTTAAGGTGCCATTAAAGCACCACTTTTTCTTGGAAGCCTCCCAAGACCACCCAATATACCTGACTTACCAGCCTCTGTGTCCCTCCACCATCGCACTTCTCATCTGTATTGCAACCATGGCTTTCTTGTCTGTCTCCTTATTAGAGAGATAACCCCTTGGAAACAGGAACTTGTCATCTTTTTACCTTAGTTCCCTGTCCAGCATCACTAACGTTCCAAGCACGTAGCAGTGTTTTACAAAAGTATCAGGATTCTTGGTTGTAAGCAACAGAAACCAACCTTGACTGATTCAAGCGGGAAAGGAATATAACGAGATACTGCACAGCTGACAGAATCACCTGGAGGGCACAGAGCTTGGCTTAGAGGCAAAGGGATCAGAAAAGGCCCTGGATTACTGCACAGAACTGCTCCTGCGAGCTCACGCTATTGCCTCCTCCACAGAGCACCACCCCTTCTACCCCTGCCAAACTGTAGGAGCTCTGTCCCCTCTGTTCTATGTTTAAGCCATGAAGTAAGCTATCCTTTGAAGAAACGGTTTCACAGAATAACAACAATAAAGGCTTGAAATGCACAGGTCTATGAGGAGATACCAAGGGTCTCATAAGTTAGTACTCATATTTATATATAGTGTTTTAATAAATATTTACCATGTTGATTTATTTTGGTAATTGAGAAACTATAAAACCAATGTCCATTCATCCATTCAGCCATCCATTCAATCATTCAGCAAATGTTTGCCGTGTATCTCCAACGTGGAAGGCACTGTAGATTCGTTATTGTTGTTAGTTGCTGTTGAGTGGTTTCTGACTCACGGCGACCCTATGTGTTAGAGCAGAACTGCTCCATAGGGTTTTCTTGGCTGTAATCTTAACAGAAGCGGATTGCCAGCCTTTTCTTCCACGGTACAACTGGGTGAGTTTGTACCACCAATCTTTAGGTTAACAGTCAAGTGCAAACCATTTGTGCCATGCAGGGACCTTACTGTAGATCTACCTGGGAGTGAACTTTATTCACAACACTTCTGAGAAATGAACTGGGTAGAAATTATAGTTCCCACTTTATAGGTGAGTAAACCAAGGCTGACAGAATTAAGTGATTTGCTTGCTCGGTAGATCCACAACTTGAGCCAGGTCTTCAACTGTGCTGCCTGGGACTTGTCAGTGGTATCAAACGTTACAGAGCACTCAAGAAGGATGTGGACTGAAAAAAATTTTTTGAGTCTTTCCACTGGTAGGTCATCATTGGTGACCTTTAAGAAAACAATTTATTTGGGTAATGAGTGTGGTGACAAGAATGGAGAGGGTTAATCAGTAATGTGTGGTGAGGAACTGGGGCCGGCAAGTCTGAACTACTCTTTCAAAACATTTAGCTGTAAAGGAAATGAGTGACAGGACAGTGATACGAGGACAAAACAGAAGAAAGAGAAGTTTTGGTGGGGCTGGAGCTGGATGACTGTAGGTTAAGCCTGTGGAGATAAAAAATTTAAAAAAACAAAAGAGACAGCAATAAGATGTCATACAAAGAAATCTGAAAAAATTAAAAACATACAAACACACATAATGGACTTTGGAGCCAGACTGTTCTGAGTTCAAATTCTGACTCTGCTTCTTACTAATTGATAGCCTTTCTGAGTCTCAGTTCCAAATCTATGAAGCTGAGGTAATTGTGACTTCTTGTTTTTTTTTTTTTTGCATTAAGTTTAGATAAACTGTCTTGCACTCACTGGCTGGTAAGAAGCAATCCCTACGTCTGCCCCACCCACAACTCCCTTTTGCCCCACCCAAAATTGGAGTTGGCAGGTAAAATACATGTAATATTTGGGACACACTTTCACTAAAAAATTATTCTCTGTTTATCTGAAATTTAAATTTAACTGAGTGCCCTGTTTTTTAAGGAACCCTGGTGGCACAGTAACTAAGTGTCTCAGCTGCTAACCCAAAAGGTCGGTGGTTGGAATTCATCGGTCGCTCCGAGCAGGAGAAACAGCAGCCTGCTTCCATTAATATTACAGCCTTGGATACCCTATGAGGCAGTTCTACTCCATCCTACAGGGTCGCTATGTGTTGGAATCGACTGGACAGCTTGGGGGGGGGGGCTTTTTTTTTTTTTTTTGCTGAATCTGGCAACCCTATCTAAAACAAAATACTTGTATCATAAATACTGGCCATTGTGAAGAGGTAAAATGTGGATGGTGCTGCCGCCTACTGGCGAAATGTGGCAACATCAAACATCCCCGCAAAGATGGGCGCCCTATAGATGCTTACTTAAGGAGTAGCAAGCTGCTAGCCACACCGTGGACAAGATGTAGTGTTTTTATTATTCTGCTAATATTTTAGTCTAACTTTATTACTACTGCAGTCCTACTGTCTTTTAATTTCCACCGGTACCAATATATTTCTTTTTAGCTATGTGGTTTTATTCCTTTTTGTGAGGGTTAGTAGAGTATTACTGCATATTACAATTTCCTACTGAATTCCAGGATGCTACATGTTTAAAATTGTACATTTTCACTGGAAACACCACTTTAACATCACTGTCAGTACATGCATATGAAATGTACTTAACATTTCATTTTTCAAAAAAAATTTTTTTCTTTGCAAAATGTGGTGTATCCATGTCTTAAATGCTGGCACATGCAATAATAGGTAGAGCACTAGTACATAAAAAAAAAAAAAATAGGGCTCAATAAAATTATAGCTTTCTGTTATGATGGTGATACCATGTCAGTATAGTGTTATTACAGAGGCACTTGGTGAAGGTGCCACATAAGACGTCCCTAATAACAAAGATAAATGAGGCTTTCTGAATGTACTCTCCTTCAGGAGTTTGGAAAATACCAAGTGTCCCGCCAGGCACCACTCTTTGGATCTGTGCTTGCCAATCAAATAGTCTAGGAACTGAGCAGCAGGCGTTTCCCTCGGTAGCCACCTGTGATTTCAACCTTTCCCCTTCTGTACCTATTTGGTTTTAGGGGGCAAAGACTCCCCCAACACAACAATTTGATGTTGTGTTCATCAAATATATCTGCATGAATGTAAAGCAGCAGGAGTCTTAAAAGCTGTGGTAACAGATGTCCCTCTTGCCAGTCTTTATACAGAGAAGCCCAGGTCAGGCCATGAAAGAAAAGCTACTTAGTTCCAGTCTCTCACGCTCCTTTGTAAGAAAGGGTCACCGGAAGTTGAAAGCTGTCAGTGCCTGGGCATCTGGCAGCGGGAACCATAGTTAAGTTTTGCCCAGGTAAATGTCTCCCCTTCTGAGCTGAGGTTTCACAAGAGACCCACTCAGGGTGGTTCTCAGTCCTTTTGCCTGTTATATTGTGGTTATTATGCGTCTTTAATACTATCCGTCATTGACAGCAAATTCTTCCTTTTTTTCTTGTGATATAGCTAAATCTCAGCCTCTCAGCTCAGAAATGGAAGGGGAATCCAGGGCAGAGAAAAATGAGCAGTTCCTGCAGAAGCTCGGCAAAAAGGCTGTCAACAAGTGTCTAAACCTGAATAACTGTGGATTAAGAACAGCGGACATGAAGGAAGTGGGTCTGTATGTACTTGACCTTGCACAGGCGAAGACAGGACCTTTAGGTGGAGGTGGAAATCCCTGGGTGGTGCAAATGGTTGATGCACCTGGTTGCTAATCAAAAAGTTGGAGGTTTGAGTTCACCCAGATGTACCTTGGAAGAAAGGCCTGGCAATCTACTGCCAAAAAATCAGTCATCGAAAACCTTGTGGATCACAGTTCTACTCTGACACACACGGGGTCACTATGAGTTGTAGTTGACTTGACAGCAGCAGCAGCTGCTGGTAGGTGAAGGTGAGCAAGTAAAACACATTCAGTTACCCAGGTGGTAACTCCAAGGTCTGATGGATGGTCCCAGATACTCACAGGAACAGCAGCTGCACCACTGCGTTTTTTTTTTGTTGTTGTTGTTGTTAAAAAAAAAAAAAAAAGTTAAGTGATCCTTCCTCAAGCTTTAAAAATTTGAGCTGAATTTAGAATGAAGGTTCATTTGTTTGTTTTTCCTGAGCCATTTTACCCACCTACTGATTGCCTCTTGCTCCCTGAAAAACATGTCTGTTCTTGCATATGAAAAACTTATGAAACTCATCCATAAAACGGAGCCCTGTGGAGAATTTTGAAGAGTCTTATGTTGTTTATTTGTGGAATGAAAAGTATAAATACCAGCAAATATTGTGTATACCTTTTTTACACAGAAGTATAACTACCATTTGTTTCATCCAAACAGGCGTTTGGTTGTGAAGACTTCTCTCCCCACCACCACCACCATTTTCTTTTCTGTAGCGATCTTATGTCAAGCCTTTAATCCAGGGCTTCATACTGGTTCAAACCGGTTCAGTCATGGCCAACAAATCGAAAGTAGAAAGACCCAAATTGTTACAATTTGGGTGATCTGGAACCATAATTGGAATGGCAAAATTTACAGGTTAAAGCCCTGAAGTGGGAGACTCAGAAGCCTGATGCTGAGATTAGATCATTGGCAGGACTGTGGAGAGTGACACACATTCTAAGCGGCAGGGTTAGCCGCCATCTTGGAGCAGGCACCGCCATTTCTGACTCTGCTCAAAATTCAATGGGCAAGAGATTTGGTTGCTATGCAACACATATGCTGCTCTTGTCTTCTAAGGGGGAGATTAAGTTTCTAGCAGGGCTTTTACCAGTAATTTTCCTATTCTGGCTCGCCCAAATTTTTAAAAATTCGGTCTGTTTCAGTTTTGCTTTCTTGGCCGTGACCGAACCAGGAAGAACTGGTTTGAAGCCCTGTTTTAATTACCTTAGGTGTGTCTGCCAACAGAGAGGTATCAGACAAACTGCATTTTGAATGAGGTATCTTTAGCTCTTCATGAAAACTCATGCCATATTTGCAGACTGGTCCCTTCAGAGGGAACTCTAACCATGCCTGCAGTTCTCAAATGCCTGTGTGTCCCAATCATTTGTGGAGCTTGTGAAAATGAAGGCCTTTGAGTCCACTCCAAACCCTACAGAATCAGATTCTTTCACAGTGGGCCTGAGGAATCTGTGTTTTAATAAGCTGCCCCTCAGGGAATTCTGATGCATGCTGAAGTTTGATCACTGAACTACATTTTCTGTATGGCTGTTGCATTTTCTTAGTGGAATTTCAAATAGAAAGGAGGCTTGATTTCCTTTATGAATTGAAAAATATTGAGAGTCAACGGTAAGGACACAGTCCAGCCACTAACTCATTGTTTAGTGTTAGAAAACAAGTCTCTTTTTGTTTTGTTTTGTTTGGCCTTCCTAATAAATTCAGTGGTGTCCCTGAGTAGTACAAACAGCTAATAAGTTTGGCTGCCAACTGGAAGGCTGGAGGGTCAAATTCACCCAGAATTGCCTCGGAAGAAAGGCCTGGAGATCTACCTCCAAAAAAATCAGCCATGGAAAACCTTATGAATCACAGTTCTACTCCAACACACATGGGGTCACCATGAGTTGGAGCTGACTAGACAGCAGCTGGTCAAGGTACTGAATAGACTTTTATACCTCACGAAGCTAGGATCATGGTGAACAAGATGAAACTGCTAAAGTGCTTTGAATGCTAGTAAAAAGAAAACAATTTTTTGCTTGTAAGCATGGCGTCGTAACTTTAGAAGGTCTGGAATCGCTGTGCCTTTATCTGTAGAAGCTCTCCATGCTGCTTGTGACTGCCACTATCATTTTAACATTCAAAACAGATATTTAAAAGTAAACAAGGTAGCAAAGCCCCTTGATCCCTTCTCCTTTGGCATTTCCATTCTCAAGACTTGTTTTTCCAGGAGATAAAGATGTCCTTTGAATTTTTTCACAGATAGTAACTTCACTTTTAATGAGCAGCGGCTGAGACTCAGAGAATGTCCCAGTCAGGCTTAGTGCAGGTTTAAAGCTGCACATGTTGAGTTGATTCATTTAAATATAATGAAGGCTTTTAAGGTGGGAATGTCCAGGTAATCAAGATAAAGGGGAAAAAAAGAGCAGTAACAGGCAGCATCGATCTCTGCAGCCCTGGCCAGCAGAGCATTCCCCAGGCCCTTCAGCCTGAGAACCCCTTGAAGATGACAGATGTCAGGAGGATTTTGCAAAATAAAGGACAGTAACGTACACATTACCATCACAGTGGTAGTAGCAGTCTAAGCAGCAGCAGTAGTAGTAGAGATACCATTACTGTTACTAGGTTCACAAGGAACCCTCGTGGCACAGTAGTTAAAGCACTTGGATGACAACCAAAAGGCCTGTGGTTAGAACTCACTAGCGGCTCCACGGGAGAAAGATGTGGCAGTCTGCTTCCATAAAGATTTACAGCCTTTGAAACCCCATGGAGCAGTTCTAATCTGTTCTATAAGGGTAACTGTAAGTCAGAATCCACTCGATGCTGGGTTATTGGGTTCAATTACAATAAAGGAGGTGCTGTGAAACCTTATGGGGATACCACTGCATTTTCAGAGTGCAGTTATTTGGCAGAAATATAAAATATCTCCGGAAATAGGAAATGTAAATGTCACAATTGCACTGCTGAAAGGTTCCATCTTTGGTGAAAGACAGCACGCTCTCCCTAGTCTTACAGCTGAAAGCTATATTCTGTGCACATAGGCATTGATTCCTTATCACAAATTACATGTACAAATCTGTATTCTTTTCTGTTCACTTCTAGTTGCCTTACTTCCTTCTCTCCCAGACTTGGAAGAACTGGATATTTCCTGGAATGACTTTGTAGGTGGAACCCTCCACTCAATCACCCAGCAAATGCATCTTGTCAGCAAGTTAAAAATTCTGAGGCTGAGTAGTTGCAGACTCACCACCGATGATATTGGAGCCTTGGGTATGATGAATGCTGCCTTTAAAAGCCATCTTTGCAACTCCAAGCACCTTTGCAACCTAAACCCTCAAGGTCAAGGGCAAGCTATTTATGTCACTACCCCCACAGGTGATCATGGATAAGAGAACTATGTATGATACAGTACTGCGCGAAGCAAGGAGCCTTGGTGGCACAGTGGTTAAGCTTTCAGCTGCTAAATGAAAGGTCAGTGGTTAGAACTCACAGCCATTTTGTGGGAGAAAGATATGGCAGTCTGCTTCCGTAAAGATTAAAACAAAACCCAGTGCCATCTACAGCCTTGGAAACCCTATGCGGCAGTTTTACTCTGTCCTACAGTGTTGCCATAAGTTGAAATCGACTTGATGGCAATGGGTAAAAATTCCGTGAAGCACTTGTATAACCGCTAAATAGCTATGTAACCCTGTGCCTGATATTGTGCTAAACTCTGTGGATAGAGAAGGGAGCAAAGCTGCTCTCCTGGAGCTTAAAATGGAGGTCGTCGCAAAATTTGCAGCTCTGGGTCTCTGTTACTTCCTCTAAAATAGAGAGAAGTTGGAGAAGATAGTAATTAAGTTTTTTTCTAATCCCCAAATAATATTTCTATTTTCTGTTTTTCTATCCCCTTTTAAAAAAGATTGATCACAACAAAAATTTTCATTAAAAGCAACAGGTTGACAAGAATCTCAGGACAGTTTATATACTGAACAGGCAGTCCCCGGTGGCCCAAATGGTTAACCCTCTTGGCTGCTAACCAAAACATTGGTGGTCTGAGTCCACCCAGAGGCATCTTGGAAGAAAAGCCTGGAAACCTACTTCCAAAAACTCAGCCGTCGAAAACCCTGTGGGGCACAGTTGTACTCTGACACACACAGGGTCACCATGTGTTGGAATCAACTGGACAGCAACTGGTGGTTTATGTATATACATATATAAGCAAAAAACCCGTTGCCGTTGAGTCAGTTCTGACTCATAGCGACCCTATAGAACTGAGTAGAACTGCCCCATAGAGTTTCCAAGGACAGCCTGGTGGATTTGAACTGCCAACCTTCTGGCTAGCAGCCATAGCTCTTAACCACTACACCAGCAGGGTTTCCCATTTACTGATAAGAGAACATAAATCAGGAGGCATTTCAAAATTATTACACCCATTAAAATTGCATAATGTAGGATGGCAAAAGTGCATGGCTTTCTCCAGCACCATGTGCACTGCGGACATAGCTAATTAATCATACACTCTTTCTCCCTGATCCCAGAGGACACCCCAGAGCTATAGAAAGCCACCCCCAATTGACTGGCAATGGCTAAGCCATCAATTAATAGGTTCTTGTCAAGCAGACTAGGGAATTGAAGTGAGCCAGACACAGGGTTGGAAGAACACAGAGGTTTATTCAGTTTGCAAACTGGGACACAGGCAGGGTCTTGTGACCCAAGGCTGCCATCTCCCCAAACCAGGGCAGATTTGTTCCTTTTATAGGGAGTGACATACATATGAACAGCGAGGGGAAGATCTTCAGTCTTTTGATACGCGTGTAGTCCGCATAAGTTTAGTGAACAGATTTTTGTGCACGGCTCTAAAAATACTGTGCACAGCCCTGAAAAAATGGCAACGGCTCACGATTGCCACCTCAGGATGGTCATATACAGGGTAGGTTCCGAGTCAGTGTGCCTGCGCCTTAGCCTCCTGCCAGGAGAAGACAAAAAACCTATAGATTTGACCAATCATGGTGAAGTGATGTAAAAGTTTTAACAAAATATAGAAAGAGTAGACTTTTCTGAGAAACAACTATTATGGGATGGTTGTCGTTGTTAGGTGCCGTAGAGTGGGTTCCGACTCATAGCGACCCTATGCACAACAAAACGAAACACTGCCCGGTCTTGCGACATCCTTACAATTTTTGCTATGCTTGAGCTCATTGTTGCAGCCACTATGACAGTCCACCTTGTTGAAGGTCTTCCTCTTTTCCGCTGACCCTGTACTTTGCCAAGCATGATGTCCTTCTACAAGGATTGATCCTTCCTGACAACATGTCCAAAGTATGTAAGACACAGTCTCACCATCCTTGCTTCTAAGGAGCATTCTGGTTGTACTTCTTGTAAGACAGATTTGTTCGTTCTTCTGGCAGTCCATGGTATATTCAATATTCTTCACCAACACAATAATTCAAAGGTGTCATTTCTTCTTCGGTCTTCCTTATTCATTGTCCAGTTTTCACATGCATATGTACGATTGAATATACCATGGCTTGGGTCAGGTGCACCTTAGTCTTCAAGGTGACATCTCTGCTCTTCAACACTTTGAAGAGGTCCTTTGCAGCAGATTTGCCCGATGCAATGCATCTTTTGATTTCTTGACTGCTGCTTCCATGGCCGTTGATTGTGGATCCAAGTAAAATGAGATCCTTGACAACTTCAATCTTTTCTCTGTTTATCGTAATGTTGCTCATTGGTCTGGTTGTGAGGATTTTTGTTTTCTTTATCTTGAGATGTAATCCATACTGAAGGCTGTGGCCTTTGATCTTCATTAGTAAGTGCTTCAAGTCCTCTTCACTTTTAGCAAGCAAGGTTGTGTCATCTGCATAACGCAGGTTGTTAATGAGTCTTCCTCCAATCCTGATGCCCGTTCTTCATATAGTTCAGCTTCTCGTATTATTTGCTCAGCATACAGACTGAATAGGTATAGTGAAAGAGTACAACTCTGATACGCATCTTTCCTGACTTTAAACCAATCAGTATCCCCTTGTTCTGTCTGAACAACTGCCTCTTGATCTATGTAAAGTTTCCTCATGAGCACAATTAAGTGTTCTAGAATTCCCATTCTTCGCAATGTTATCCATAATTTGTTATGATCTACACAGTCAAATGCCTTTGCATAGTCAATAAAACACAGGTAAACATCCTTCTGGTATTCTCTGCTTTCAGCCAAGATCCATCTGACATCAGCAATGATATCCCTGGCTCCCCGTCCTCTTCTGAAACCAGCCTGAATTTCTGGCAGTTCCCTGTCAATATCCTGCTGCAGCCGTTTTTGAATGATCTTCAGTAAAATTTTGCTTGTTTGTGATATTAATGATATTGTTTTATAATTTCCGCATTCGGTTGGATCACCTTTCTTGGGAATAGGCATAAATATGGATCTCTACCAGCCAGTTGGCGGGGAAGCTGTCTTCCATATTTCTTGGCATAGACAAGTGAGTGCCTCCAGCCCTGCATCTGTTTGTTGAAACATCTCAATTGATATTCCATCAATTCCTGGAGCCTTGTTTTTCACCAATGCCTTCAGAGCAGCTTGGACTTCTTCCTTCAGTACCATTGGTTCCTGATCATATGCCACCTCTTGAAATGGTTGAACATTGACTAATTCTTTTTGGTATAATGACTCTGTATATTCCTTCCATCTTGTTTTGATGCTTCCTGTGTCATTTAATATTTTCCCCATAGAATCCTTTACTATTGCAACTTGAGGCTTGAATTTTGTCTTCAGTTCTTTCAGCTTGAGAAACACCAAACGTGTTCTTCCCTTTCGGTTTTCCATCTCCAGCTCTTGCACATGTCATTATAATACTTTACTTTGTATTCTCGAGACGCCCTTTGAAACCTTCTGTTCAGTTCCTTTACTTCATCAATTTTCCTTTTGCTTTAGCTGCTTGACGTTTGAGAGCAAGTTTCAGAGTCTCCTCTGACATCCATCTGGGTCTTTTCTTTCTTTCCTGTCTTTTCAATGACCTGTTGCTTTCTTCATGTATGATGTCCTTGATGTCATTCCACAACTTTTCTTGTCTTCGGTCACTAGTGTTCAATGTGTCAAATCTATTTTTCAGATGGTCTCTAAATTCAGGTGGTATGTACTCAAGGTCATATTTTGGCTCTCGTGGACTTGCTCTGATTTTCTTCAGTTTCAGCTTGAACTTACATATGAGCAATTAATGGTCGGTTCCACAGTCGGCCCCTGGATCAGACAATATTTAGCTGCTATTCATAAGGTTTTCACTGGCTAATGCTTTTCAGAAGTAGACTCCCAGGTCCTTCTTAGTAGGCTGTCTTAGTCTGGAAGCTCAGCTGAAACCTGCCCTCCATGGGTGACCCTGCTGAATACCAGTGGCATAGCTTCCAGTGTCACTGCAACACGCAAGCCCCCAAAGTATGACAAACTGAAACAGACACATGGGGGATGGGATGGTTAATTACTCCTAATAACCCTTTTATGACTGCTCGCTTCAATGGCACACAAGATGACACCTGTTCGCCCCTAGCTTAAGCGGTTATAACTTCTGGAGAACATGCATTTTCATGTGGGGTTTCTGGAGTGCTAAAACCTTAGTCGATAGAATTAATAGCCAATGGTGGAAGTTCAAGCCCACGGGCAGACAGTGAAAAAGAGGTGTCCAGACACAGGGGATTTTCCAGCCCCCTCAGTTGTGTTGTTAAGACAGGCTCTGCACACTGAGAAGGCCCATCTTGCATCTGTGTGGCTCCCCACTCTGCTCTCTCCAAAGGCAATGAAGACCATTCTAAGGCTGATCTCTCAGGCAGCTCTCCCTACTGTCCCAGCCCCCCCTTGGATGCTTTGCTGGCTGAAATGGTTTCAAAAACATCAAGCTTCACCACTCTCACTGCCCCAGCCTCATCCCCCAGCTGCTTTGCTGTCATTAACTGTGAGCTTCTAGTGTTCTATTTTCGTTCCCCTTTGTAGTGGTCAGTTCAGTTGCGTTGCGTGATGTGCTTGATGTTAAAATGAGTTTTGCCCCTGTGGCGGCCACTTACCTGCTTTGCCTTGCTTCTACCTCTGGCCAAGTGCGTTTATCTTCTGTGGCTGCTGAGACCACCTAGCGACTTAGAACCACACAAATTTATTACCTTAGAAGTTCTAAAGCCAAGGGTTGGCAGGGTTGCGTTCCTTCTGAAGGCTCTAGGGTAGAATCTCTTTCCTTGCCTTTTCCACCTTCTAGAGGCTGCCTACTTTCCTTGACTCTTGGTCCCTTTCTCCTCTTCAAAACCTGCAGTGTGACATCTTCAAATCTTTCTCTCTCTGATTTCTGCTTCAGTCCTCACATCTGTGACTCTGCTCTCCTGTCTCCCTCTTATGTGGACCCTTGTGATAAGACTAGGCCCACCTGGATAATCCAGGATACTCTCCCCATCTCAAGTCCTTGTCTTAGTTATCTAGTGCTACCATAACAGAAATATTACAAGTGGATGGCTTTCACAAACAAAAATTTATTTTCTCACAGTTTAGGAGGCTAGAAGTCTGAATTCAGGCCAGTGGCTCTAGGGGAAGGCTCTCTCTCTGTCCACTCTGGGGAAAGGTGCTTGTCTCTTTTCAGCTTCTGTTCTGAAATTCCTTGGTGGTCATGTGGCATGTATCTTCCCCTCTGTTTGTGCTTGCTTGCTTCCTTGCTCAATCTGCTGTTTTATACCTCGAAAGAAATTGATTTAAAACATGTCCTGCATTAATACTACCACATTAACATAAATCCATTCCCAAATGGAATTATAACCACAGATATCTAAAACCCAAACCCCATTGCAGTCCAGTTGATTCTGGCTCATAACCACCCTAGAAGACAGAGTAGAACTTCCCCATAGGGTTTCCAAGGCTATAATCTTTAAGGAAGCAGACTGTCACATCTTTCTCCCAAGGAGCAGCTGGTGGGTTTGAACCACCCACTTTTCAGTTAGCAGCAGAGCGCTTTAATCAGTGCACCACGAGGGCTCCTCCCACAGGAGTAGGGGTTAGGATTTGGAGCACACATTTTTGGGGGCCATGATTCAGTCCATAATAGCCCTTAATCTAGTCACATCTGCAAAGTCCTTTTTGCCCTATCAAGTAGCATATTCACAGGTTTCAGGGATCAGGAAGTGGACATCTTGGGGAAGGCGGAGCAATTATTCTGTGTCCCACACTGAGCTTCTCAGAGATGCTAGTCCCAGTGATAGTGGATGAGAGAAAGTATACGAACTGTACAAATATTTACTACTATAAAAACAACTCAGTTAAACTACCCTACCCGTAGTGGATTAATAGTGTTATTGTTTTTATATAACTATTTTTAGCTCATAAACGTGGCTTCAGGATTTGGGAGGGACTAGAATTGCTGTGCTTGTAAATATAGATGCTCAACCTACTGTGAGTGGGCAGGAGCTGGGTCCTTTCCTTCTCTGCATTCCTTGGCAACAAACAGAGTACCTGGCCCAGCTTCAGTACTCCAGAAATAATGGTTGTACTGATTTTGAAGTGAATTCCCTGCTTTGCCGATCTCCCCACCATCTTGTAACAGGAGAAGCACTTAAAGCGATACCTGAACTTGAAGAGCTAAATTTGTCCTGGAACAGCAAAGTGGGAGGAAATTTGCCTCTGATCCTCCAGGCACTCCAAGAAGGGAGCAAGCTACAAACCCTGGAACTTGTGGACTGTGCCCTCACATCAGAAGACGGGGCATTTATGGGTAAGTAGAGTTGGAAGAGTCATTTCCCTTGACTCTTCCAAAAATGTGAAGATGCTGAGCGGGTTCAAACTGTCAACCCTTAGGTCAGCAGCAGAGAGCAAACTGTACCACCTAGGAAACCCTGGTGCCACAGTGGTTAAGGCTGCTAACCAAAAAGTCGGCAGTTCGAATCCACCAGCCGCTACTCGGAAACTCTATGGGGCAGTTCTACTCTGTCCTGTAGGGTCACTATGAGCTGGAATTGACTCGACCACAATGGGTATGTGTTGGTCGGGACCTTACTATGACCCCAGGTCACACTAAGCCACAGTCCCCACTCCTTCCTGCCCTGACTTTCACATCCTACATTTTTTCAGTGTTTTTCTTTAAGTTTGGTTTTCCTTTTCTCCAGGTCAGTTGCTCCCTATGCTGCAAAGTCTTGAAGTACTTGATCTTTCCATTAATAGAAACATCAGTGGCAGTCTAAACAGGATTGCTCAGGGATTAAAAAATACCTCAAATCTGAAAGTACTGAAATTACATTCATGTGGATTATCACAAGACAGTGTCAAAATATTGGGTGAGTTAACAATGACTGGACTTGATATATGTTATTAAAACTGTTAGGAAATACAACAAAATATAAACAGTGGTTATGATGAGGAATAAAATTATAGGTAATTTAAATCTTCTTTATGTTTATTCTCTAAATCTTCTACAATAACCATATACTATCATCATTACAAAAATAATTTTTGAGTGGCTGACTCTGACAGGGCCAGGACACTTTAGGCTTGAGATAGACATTGGGGCAAAATAAAAATTTCTACCAAATTGTTATCAAAGCTACCAATCTTACTCTTACCTTGGAAATTTTCAGCATTATTTTATGCTCCGTAGTGGAAGGAATCGGTACTGGTAACAGAAATGACTTCAGTGGCATCTGTAGTTAACACTTATCCTCCAGGGGACACTGCCTGAGCTTCTGTTAAGGGTGATGGAAAAATGTGGAGATGGATAATGGTGACAGTTGCACAATATGATGAATACAATTAATGTCAGTGAATTGTACATGTGAAGAAGGTTGAAATAGCAAACTTTTTTTACATACATATTTACCACACACACACAAAAATTTTTTTTAAATTAAAACAAAACATATTCCTCTACACAGAGCATCCACCTTGATGGGGATTGTAAAATGAAACTGTTTTTCCCTTCAATTTTCAGAGTCTAATAGCCTTCTCATGGGTAGCTCGAATAGATCTAAAATTCTGTGAAAGCCCCAATCCTCAAGCCTTGTGGAAGAGGAACCATCAGCTGCAGGGTTCAGGTCACAACCTTTGGCAATCAGTGCTGATCATAAAGAGAGGGTGGTTTTGTGGTCATTGTTAGGTCCTTAGAGGGCTGGGTGGTAGGATGACCAAAGTTATTTCTCCTTTTGGTTTTTGTCAACACAGTGTACTTAAGTACTCAGTCTTATTTCCTACAAACCCGTCTCTCCCGTGCTGCGCTCCTTCCTACAGCCTTGCATTGTGTCAGAATGGGATTTTGGCTTTCTTGGTAGATGCTGCTTTTAGATACCTGTGTGATCTAAGGAGATTAGACCTTTCCTGCAACAAGGAACTGGGTGGAGGTTTTGAAGGCTCACCAGCTCAGTTGGCCACATTGCGGCATCTCCAAGTCCTCGATCTCCACCAGTGCTCACTGACAGCGGGTGACGTGGTGTCGCTGAGTAAGTGCCTACTGCAGAGCAAAGGGAGGACTTGTGGAACTTAGCAGATGTTTGGAAACCTGGCAAATTTGAGACGTATATTTTTATACTTACATTTAATGAGGCTTTTGGGAGGCTTAACTCATAAATGTTCTATGAATGCCCCCCTAGAGCACTGGGTATGTGTGAGTGCCTAGTAAATGTCAGTGAACCTGAGCTCCTCCTGTATACATCTGTAAATAATAGATGTGGCACTGGAAGGAGAAAACTTTGCATTTGTGATGCTTTTTAAGTACGAATCTATTAGTGTCACAAAGTTTATTCTAACGGGTCTGTAGAAAGAAAGCCAGGAGGTAGGGCGTCGAGGCTTTCTGACTAACAAGTAGAGACAAGCTACCTAAATACAAATGAAGTTACAGAAAAGAAGGTAGTGGGGTGGTGTATAATGGATGTGCATTACAACCTTAGGTGACTACGTTTACTTTTCCACCATAAACATAGTCCTGTAATTCTAGCATATAATTTGTCAATGCGTTGTCCTTTATAAAAATCACAGCAAGAATGGTCTTGAGATTAAAGGTTTTATTCCATCTGAGGTTACAAAAAACCTTCAAAATGCAACCAGAATCCGATTGCAAGAGCACAGCTGGTTTCCCTGTTTCCTCTCTCTCTCTCTTTCTCTCACTGACTGTATTCTTTCCCCTCATTGACTCAACTCCGGCGGTACTGTCCTTGCTGGTCCTGAGACACACCCAGTATGATCTGGCCTTGGCACCTTTGCCCTTGCTCTCCCTTGGCCTGGATATTTGGCCCCCAGATCTGGGCCCTGCTCACTCTCCCACTTCCTCAGATCTCTCTTCAAGCATCACCTCATCAGTGAGGCCTTCCTGACCATTCCCTATTCCCCTTGCCCAACTTCCTCACTACTCAAGTTATCCTCCATGGCCCAGCAGCATGGGTATCCCCTGGAAGATTGCCAGAAGTGCAGAGTCTTAGGTCCCACCCTAGACCTACTGAAGCTGAATCTGCATATTTAAGAGTTCCAGGTGATTCCTATGCAAGTTCCGACCCAAGATGGAATAGGTGCACTTCTCCCTAATCCTTCTGCTTCGTTCAGCTAAAATCCTTGGACATTATACATAAAACAAACATAAGAAGACTGTACCTTCAATCAGGGAATCAAGGAGTGTTAGGGAATCAGTTTGGAGAGATGTTTGCCTCTAGACTTTCCCCATGAAGACTGTCATCCAGTTGAGTTGTGAATCATGAGCCAGCCCTACAGAGACCAGAAGACACCCCATTTCCAACATTGGGAAGAGCCAGGGCAAAGGCCTTGAGGCAGGAAAAGTAGCAGGAAGACAGTGAACCAGGGCTAACTCTTGGCATGGCAAGGGCCCTCAGGACCCACTCCAGAGCTGTTACCAACAGTCTGTTCTGACTGGATGATGTCATTGCTTTACTGGTACTTACATTCTGAGAAAAAATAATATTGCTCAATAATTGAAGATTTGATATATGCCAGGCACTGTGCTAAGCACTTTATATATACCAAGTCATTTTATCTTCCAAAGGCCCTGTGAGCTAGATGTTTTATGTGTGAGAAAACCCAATGTTCAGAGAGTTATTTGTCCAAAATCACACAGCTCTTTAGTAGCAGAGTCAGGATTAGAACCCAGTTCTCTCTGTCTCCAAAGTCTTTGCTCTTAACTTCTAGCCTGGAGAATGGCTTGGAAGTAGAAAAGCACAGTTGTGTACTGGGAAGAGTGGCTGGTTTACGTGGTGTGTAAGAGTGTGTAATGGTGGGAGGGGTCAGACTGTGGAAAGCTCTGATGGCCAGATTAAGGAGACCAAAGAACCAGAAAACTTTTTGTGAGATGATGCGTGAAACATGTTCACTGTGTGATATTTTAACAGCCCAAGTCATTCCTTTGCTCTCAAATCTTCAAGAACTGGATTTATCTGCCAACAAAAAGATGGGCATTTCTTCTGAAAACTTACTCAGCAGGCTCCGATTTTTACCAGCGTTGAAGTCTTTATTAATCAACAACTGTGCTTTGGAAAATGAAACTTTAACAGCTCTAGGTAAGAAAATGTTCCCATCTCTGCCGGCACCGTACAACAGCCTGTGAGGGGGCTGGCCTCTCTTTGTTTCTCTACCTACGAATTTCATTCCAAGGCTCAGCCATAGGCAAAGCTGTGAAGTACTAATCTGTCTTCCAGTCAGAAAATATGCCCTCTTAAAGTGGTCTTCTGTGGGCCACATGAATGATTTTAGCATTTGCAGATTTAACATTTAAAATGTAAAGTGTTTATAAACAAATCCAGGCTAGAAGTTAAGAGCAAAGGCTTTGGAGACAGATAGAACTGGGTTCTAATTCTGGCTCTGCTACTAAAGAGGTGTGTGATTTTGGACAAATAACCTCTCTGAACATCAGATTTTCTCATCCATAAAATACCTACCCTCACAGGGTCATAGTGTTCATGTCCATAATAACTTGTAGCTTTGCTGAGATGCCGATATGTGTCAGGTTATTGTGAGCCTGGTGAGACAAATCAGGCAATTAGTAATGAGCGAGCCTGGCTGACTTCCTAGCATCCGCTTCTGAACAGGATTTGGTGATCTCCCTTAGAATCTGGGCAGGCTTGAAGGTCTCAAATGCACCTCAGCCTATGTCAAAGATCTACCGAAGCTGAAATTTCTACCCATTGGGGGAAAGAGAGTACGTAGTTAACAAGTTGTTAGTTGTTTACTGTCATTGAGTTGGCTACAACTCATAGCAACCCTGAGTACAACAGAACAAAACGTTGCCTAGTCCTGTGCCACCTTCATGATCATTGGTATGCTTGAGCCCATTGTTGCAGCCACTGTGTATTTTAAGTGCCTTCCAACCTAGGGAACTCATCTTCCAGCACTATATTCGACAATATTCTGTTATGATCCATAGGGTTTTCATTGACTAATTTTTGGAAGTAGATTGCCAGGCCTTTCTTCCTAGTCTATCTTAGTCTGGAAGCTCCACTGAAACCTGTCCACCATGGATGACCCTGCTGGTATTTGAAATGCTTGTGGCATAGCTTCCAGCATCACAGCAACACACAGGGCACCACAGCATGACAAAATGACAGATGAGTGGTGGAGTCAGCAAGTAGAAGGAGATATTTTGAGGTGAAAGGCCTTTACAGCATTTTTCTGAATATACCACTCAGGCAACCAGCACTTTGTGGTCCCCAACACCACTTCCAGGCTCAGGACTCACTCACTGGAAGGACTCCCAGGTCTCAGCATGTAGATGTGCTCACAGCTACGATGTATTACGGGAGAGGATGCACAGCACAATCAGCAAAGGGAAAGCTGCCTGGGGCCAAATTCAGAGGGAACCAAGAGGAAGCTCCCAAGAGTCTCTCCCAGGGGCGTCACACAGGCCGTGCTTGATTCCTCCAGCAATGAGTTATGATGACATGGGCAAAGCGTTGTGTACCAGGGAGGCTCACCTAAGCCTTCAAGCCCAGGTTTTTCAATGGAAGTCAGTCACTTAGTGTAAAAATGGAGTGGTGGAGGCCATTATTAGCAAGCTATCCAATGCCCTTGGAGGGCCACAAGCACCTCATTTGCATAAGCTCACCCAGTGATTTGGTGGGAGTTACAAAGACTATGACTAGAAGGGCCATATTAAGTAATTCACTGCCCCGCACTTAAGCACCACCTGCTAGCAGGTACCAAAATTCCAGGCTCACAAAAGGAAAGCAGATGTTTAGCATACGTTGCTTGCACGAACACATAAGCACGGGGATGCTGGCAACACCCCTGAAACCCAAGTTCCAGACACCAGCCCAAGGTCAACTTTGCAAGCAGGCAAGGTGCGCTAAGGCGAGTAGTCTACAACCTGCTATGTTGGCCCTTTTCTGCACACAAACACTAGACTAAAGTTGTTAGATTCTGGTGCTTCTTGGACAATGGTGAAAACAGAGTCCTCTCTCTGTTCCTCTTCCAAGCATTATGTCAGTTGACACTTCCTTAAAAATGAACTATACTATGATCCAGATAAGAGCACATTCTTGATTATTTCTATTCATGAAAATGAATTCATATCATTTACCCCAAATTCTAAGAACTTTATATTTAGGGCACTCTTGTCCTCCTTGCCAGCCCAAGTATTTTGTTCAGCTCATGTAGACTTGGTCATTGCTGTTCACTGCTCCCACTCCTCCCCTAGTACTGCTCATCTAATTGTCCGCATGTCTGGGTGGGCAGAACTAGCAGAATGTGTGCGTTTCAGACCTGGAGTTTTTCATCTAGGGTCATGGACCCTTGGTGAGTCCATAGGTGTGCTACAGAGGCCTATGAACTCCCTAAAATTGATTGCAATGTGTATGTGTGTGTGGTGCATTTTCTGACTCCAGAGCACCTGGACTCAGACTGCCTGAATTCAAATCCTGGCTCTGGCTTTGTGACCTTGTATGTCCCTAGGTATTTAACACCCTGTGCTTCAGTCTTCTCCTCTGTAAATGTAGAATAAAATGATAACAGTACAGAACTCGTAGGGTTGTAAGAATTAAATGTATTGATACATGTAGAGTCCTTGGAGAGGGGCCTACAAAACCCACTGCCGTTGAGTCCATTCAGACTCATAGCGACCCTCGCATGTAGTAAATGCTCAATAATAAATGTTAGCTAGTAATATTATTATGGGGAGAAAGTCTATAACTTTCCTTTAAAAATTAACTGGATCCTGGAGGCGGGGCCAAGATGGCGGACTAGGCAGACGCTACCTCGGATCCCTCTTGCAACAAAGACACGGAAAAACAAGTGAATTGATCACATACATAACAATCTATGAACCCTGAACAACAAACACAGATTTAGAGACGGAGAACGAACGGGGAAGCAGCGATTGTTTTCAGAGCCTGGAGCCAGCGTACCAGTCAGGTACGGCACAAGCACAGAGAGCTGCTCCACCCCCCTGAACTAACACTGGGAGAGGGCCCAGCCGGTTCGCAGGCGGCGTGGGGACGCAGCCGGTGGGAGAAGTCCCCGGGAGGCAGTGACTGGTCTTAGAGCGGGGAGAGCAGCGTCCTAGCCGGGGAACCGTCCCGCCGGGATTTGGACTGGACGCAGGTACGGCATAAACACGGAGAGCTGCTCCACCCCCTTGAACTAACCCCGGGAGGGGGCCCAGCCGGTTCGCTCGGGCGGCGTGGGATGCAGCCGGTAGGAGAAGTCCCCGGGAGGCAGCGACTGGTATTGGAGCGGGGAGATCAGCGTCCCAGCCGGGACACTCGGTCACGGCACAAGCACGGGGAGCTGCTCCACTCACCTGAACTAACCCCGGGAGGGGGCACAGCCGGTTCTCGGAGGCGGCACGGCGACGCAGCTGGCGGGATGAGAAGTCCCCGGGAGGCAGCGACTGATTTTGGAGTCGAGAGTGCACCGTCCCAGTAGGGGAGCCTTGACGCTGGGCGTGGGGCTGGAAGCGGAGGATCTGACCGTGACTCCAGCGGGCCAGACCCCCTGGGGGCAATCTCCACACAGCCAGCACACATAGGCGACGCGCCCCGCGGGAATCTCAGATATAATAGTCATTCCAAGCAAGACAAGCAACTCTGGCTATATTCTGAGGTGCTACTCTCCTATCTCTCTGTTCCCCCCCACCCTCCACAGGCGGCTTCATTAACATCCGAATAGCCTAAGCCAGAGGGAGAACTCTGATAGGGATCTGACTGCATTTTTTTTTTAGCAGATTTTCTGGAAAAACTAGTTTCCCAGTGATGGCTCAGAGACAGCAATCCATATCAAACCACTTAAAGAAGCAGACCATGACGGCTTCTCCAACGCCCCAAACAAAAGAATCAAAATCTTTCCCAAATGAAGATACAATCCTGGAATTATCAGATACAGAATATAAAAAACTAATTTACAGAATGCTTCAAGACATCACAAATGAAATAAGGCAAACTGCAGAAAAAGCCAAGGAACACACTGATAAAACTGTTGAAGAGCTCAAAAAGATAATTCAAGAACATAGTGGAAAAATTAATAAGTTGCAAGAATCCATAGAGAGACAACATGTAGAAATCCAAAAGTTAACAATAAAATTACAGAATTAGACAACGCAATAGGAAGTTGGAAGAGCAGACTCGAGCAATTAGAATGCAGACTGGGACATCTGGAGGACCAGGGAATCAACACCAACATAGCTGAAAAAAAATCAGATAAAAGAATTTAAAAAAATGAAGAAACCCTAAGAATCATGTGGGACTCTATCAAGAAGGATAACCTGCGGGTGATTGGAGTCCCAGAACAGGGAGGGGGGACAGAAAACACAGAGAAAATAGTTGAAGAACTCCTGACAGAAAACTTCCCTGACATCATGAAAGACGAAAGGATATCTATCCAAGATGCTCATTGAACCCCATTTAAGATTGATCCAAAAAGAAAAACACCAAGACATATTATCATCAAACTCACCAAAACCAAAGATAAACAGAAAATTTTAAAAGCAGCCAGGGAGAAAAGAAAGGTTTCCTTCAAGGGAGAATCAATAAGAATAAGTTCAGACTACTCAGCAGAAACCATGCAGGCAAGAAGGGAATGGGACGACATATACAGAACACTGAAGGAGAAAAACTGCCAGCCAAGGATCATATATCCAGCAAAACTCTCTCTGAAATATGAAGGCAAAATTAAGATATTTACAGATAAACACAAGTTTAAAGAATTTGCAAAAACCAAACCAAAGCTACAAGAAATACTAAAGGATATTGTTTGGTCAGAGAACCAATAATATCAGATATCAGCACAACACAAGGACACAAAACAGATCATCCTGATATCAACTCAAATAGGGAAATCACAAAAACAAACAAATTTTAAGATTAATTAAAAAAAAATACACATAACAGGGAATCATGGAAGTCAATAGGTAAAAGATCACAATAATCAAAAAGAGGGACTAAATACAGGAGGCATTGAACTGCCATATGGAGAGTGATACAAGGCGATATAGAACAATACAAGTTAGGTTTTTACTTAGAAAAATAGGGGTAAATAATAAGGTAACCACAAAAAGGTATAACAACTCTATAACTCAAGATAAAAGCCAAGAAAAACGTAACGACTCAACTAACATAAAGTCAAACACTATGAAAATGAGGATCTCACAATTTACTAAGAAAAACGTCTCAGCACAAAAAAGTATGTGGAAAAATGAAATTGTCAACAACACACATAAAAAGGCATCAAAATGACAACACTGAAAACTTATTTATCTATAATTACGCTGAATGTAAATGGACTAAATGCACCAATAAAGAGACAGAGAGTCACAGACTGGATAAAGAAACACGATCCATCTATATGCTGCCTACAAGAGACACACCTTAGACTTAGAGACACAAACAAACTAAAACTCAAAGGATGGAAAAAAATATATCAAGCAAACAATAAGCAAAAAAGAAGGGAGTAGCAATATTAATTTCTGACAAAATAGACTTTAAACTTAAATCCACCACAAAGGATAACAAGGACACTATATAATGATAAAAGGGACAATGGATCAGGAAGACATAACCATATTAAATATTTACGCACCCAATGACAGGGCTGCAAGATACATAAATCAAATTTTAACAGAACTGAAAAGTGAGATAGATACCTCCACAATTATAGTAGGAGACTTCAACACACCACTTATGGAGAAGGACAGGACATCCAGTAAGAAGCTCAATAGAGACACGGAAGATCTACTTACAACAATCAACCAACTTGACCTCATTGACTTATACAGAACTCTCCACCCAACTGCTGCAAAGTATACTTTTTTTTCTAGCGCACATGGAACATTCTCTAGAATAGACCACATATTAGGTCATAAAACAAACCTTTGCAGAATCCAAAACATCGAAATATTACAAAGCATCTTCTCAGACCACAAGGCAATAAAACTAGAAATCAATAACAGAAAAACTAGGGAAAAGAAATCAAATACTTGGAAAATGAACAATACCCTCCTGAAAAAAGACTGGGTTATAGAAGACATCAAGGAGGGGATAAGGAAATTCATAGAAAGCAACGAGAATGAAAATACTTCCTATCAAAACCTCTGGGACACAGCAAAAGCAGTGGTCAGAGGCCAATTTATATCGATAAATGCACACATATAAAAAGAAGAAAGAGCCAAAATCAGAGAACTGTCCCTACAACTTGAACAAATAGAAAGTGAGCAACAAAAGAATCCATCAGGCACCAGAAGAAAACAAATAATAAAAATTAGAGCTGAACTAAATGAATTAGAGAACAGAAAAACAATTAAGAGAATTAACAAAGCCAAAAGCTGGTTCTTTGAAAAAATTAACAAAATTGATAAACCATTGGCTAGACTGACTAAAGAAATACAGGAAAGGAAACAAATAACCAGAATAAGAAACGAGAAGGACCACATCACAACAGAACCAAATGAAATTAAAAGAATCATTTCCGATTATTATGAAAAATTGTACTCTAACAAATTTGAAAACCTAGAAGAAATGGATGAATTCCTGGAAAAACACTACCTACCTAAACTAACGCATTCAGAAGTAGAACAACTAAATAGACCCATAACAAAAAAAGAGATTGAAACGGTAATCAAAAATCTCCCCCCCCCAAAATGCCCTGGCCCGGACAGCTTCACTGCAGAGTTCTACCAAACTTTCAGAGAAGAGTTAACACCACTACTACTGAAGGTATTCCAAAGCATAGAAAATGGCGGAATACTACCCAACTCATTCTATGAAGCCACCATCTCCCTGATACCAAAACCAGGTAAAGACATTACAAAAAAAGAAAATTATAGACCTATATCCCTCATGAACATACATGCAAAAATCCTCAACAAAATTCTAGCCAATAGAATCCAACAACACATCAAAAAAATAATTCACCATGATCAAGTGGGATTTATACCAGGTATGCAAGGCTGGTTTAATATCAGAAAAACCATTAATGTAATCCATCACATAAATAAAACAAAAGACAAAAACCACATGATCTTATCAATTGATGCAGAAAAGGCATTTGACAAAGTCCAACACCCATTTATGATAAAAACTCTTACCAAAATAGGAATTGAAGGAAAATTCCTCAACATAATAAAGGGCATCTATGCAAAGCCAACAGCCAATATCGCTCTAAATGGAGAGAACCTGAAAGCATTTCCCTTGAGAACGGGAACCAGACAAGGATGCCCTTTATCACCGCTCTTATTCAACATCGTGCTAGAAGTCCTAGCCAGGGCAATTAGGCTAGACAAAGAAATAAAAGGTATCCGGATTGGCAAGGAGGAAGTAAAGTTATCACTATTTGCAGATGACATGATTATATACACAGAAAACCCTAAGGAATCCTCCAGAAAACTACTGAAACTAATAGAAGAGTTTGGCAGAGTCTCAGATTATAAAATAAACATACAAAAATCACTTGGATTCCTCTACATCAACAAAAAGAATACCGAAGAGGAAATAACCAAATCAATACCATTCACAGTAGCCCCCAAGAAGATAACATACTTAGGAATAAATCTTACCAAGGCTGTAAAAGACCTATACAAAGAAAACTACAAAGCTCTACTACAAGAAATTCAAAAGGACATACTTAAGTGGAAAAACATACCTTGCTCATGGATAGGAAGACTTAACATAGTAAAAATGTCTATTCTACCAAAAGCCATCTATACATACAATGCACTTCCGATCCAAATTCCAATGTCATTTTTTAATGTGTTGGAGAAACAAATCACCAACTTCATATGGAAGGGAAAGAAAGAAGCCTCGGATAAGTAAAGCATTACTGAAAAAGAAGAAGAAAGTGGGAGGTCTCACTCTACCTGATTTCAGAACCTATTATACAGCCACAGTAGTCAAAACAGCCTGGTACTGGTACAACAACAGGCACATAGACCAATGGAACAGAATTGAGAACCCAGATATAGATCCATCCATGTATGAGCAGCTGATATTTGACAAAGGACCAGAGTCAGTTAATTGGGGAAAAGATAGCCTCTTTAACAAATGGTGCTGGCATAACTGAATATCCATTTGCAAAAAAATGAAACAGGACCCATACCTCACACCATGCACAAAAACTAACTCCAAGTGGATCAAAGACCTAAACATAAAGACTAAAAAGATAAAGATCATGAAAGAAAAAATAGGGACAACCCTAGGAGCCCTAATACAAGGCATAAACAGAATACAAAACATTACCAAAAATGATGAAGAGAAACCCGATAACTGGGAGCTCCTAAAAATCAAACACCTATGCTCGTCTAAAGACTTCACCAAAAGAGTAAAAAGACCACCTACAGACTGGGAAAGAATTTTCAGCTATGACATCTCCGACCAGCGCCTGGTCTCTAAAATCTACATGATTCTGTCAAAACTCAACCACAAAAAGACAAACAACCCAATCAAAAAGTGGGCAAAGGATATGAACACACGTTTCACTAAAGAAGATATTCAGGCAGCTAACAGACACATGAGAAAATGTTCTCGATCATTAGCCATTAGAGAAATGCAAATTAAAACTACGATGAGATTCCATCTCACACCAACAAGGCTGGCATTAATCCAAAAAACACAAAATAATAAATGTTGGAGAGGCTGTGGAGAGATTGGAACTCTCATACACTGCTGGTGGGAATGTAAAATGGTACAACCACTTTGGAAATCTATCTGGCGTTATCTTAAACAGTTAGAAATAGAACTACCATACAACCCAGAAATCCCACTCCTCGGAATATACCCTAGAGATACAAGAGCCTTCACACAAACAGAGATATGCACACCCATGTTTATTGCAGCTCTGTTTACAATAGCAAAAAGCTGGAAGCAACCAAGGTGTCCATCAACGGATGAATGGGTAAATAAATTGTGGTATATTCACACAATGGAATACTATGCATCTATAAAGAACAGTGACGAATCTGTGAAACATTTCATAACATGGAGGAACCTGGAAGGCATTATGCTGAGAGAAATTAGTCAGAGGCAAAAGGACAAATATTGTATAAGACCACTATTATAAGATCTTGAGAAATAGTAAAAACTGAGAAGAACACATACTTTTGTGGTTACGAAGGGGGGAGGGAGGGAGGGAGGGAGAGGGTTTTTTATTGATTAATCAGTAGATAAGAACTGCTTTGGGTGAAGGGAAAGACAACACTCAATACATGGAAGGTCAGCTCAATTGGACTGGACCAAAAGCAAAGAAGTTTCCGGGATAAAATGAATGCTTCAAAGGTCAGCGGAGCAGGGGCGGGGGTCTGGGGAACATGGTTTGAGGGGACTTCTAAGTCAATGGGCAAAATAATTCTATTATGAAAACATTCTGCATCCCACTTTGAAATGTGGCGTCTGGGGTCTTAAATGCTAACAAGCGGCCATCTAAGATGCATCAATTGGTCTCAACCCACCTGGAGCAAAGGAAAATGAAGAACACCAAGGCCACACGACAACTAAGAGCCCAAGAGACAGAAAGGGCCACATGAACCAGAGACCTACATCACCCTGAGACCAGAAGAACTAGTTGGTGCCCGGCCACAATCGATGACTGTCCTGACAGGGAGCACAGCAGAGGACCCCTGAGGAAGCAGGAGATCAGTGGGATACAGACCCCAAATTCTCATAAAAAGACCAAACTTAATGGTCTGACTGAGACTAGAGGAATCCCGGCGGCCATGGTCCCCAGACCTTCTCTTGGCACAGGACAGGAACCATCCCCGAAGACAACTCATCAGACATGAAAGGGACTGGTCAGCGGGTGGGAGAGAGACGCTGATGAAGAGTGAGCTAATTGTATCAGGCGGACACTTGAGATTGTGTTGGCAACTCTTGTCTGGAGGGGGGATGGGAGGATAGAGAGAGAGGGAAGCCGGCAAAATTCTCACGAAAGGAGAGACTGAAAGGGCTGACTCAAGACGGGGAGAGCAAGTGGGAGTACGGAGTAAGATGTATGTAAACTTTTATGTGACAGACTGATTGGATTTGTAAATGTTCACTTGAAGCTTAATAAAAGTTAAAAAAAACAAAATTAACTGGATCCTATCACTGCCTAGTTTAAAGATAGTGATTTCTTTTGCACCTCAGATAGATCCAAATTCCTTTATGGGCCCTCAGAGGCCCGAATGATGAGGCCCTGGTACCTTTGGGCCCCTCTCCCCCTTGCTGCCTGAATGCAGCCTCAGTGGGCTTCTTCCCGTTCCCTCACATCACCAAGCCCCCTCCTGAATGGTGGCCTTCCGGTTCTCTGGGATGCCCTCCTCCCCATCCTTTTCCAGGTAGGTCTGACTCATCTTTTAGGTCTCAGTGTTGACGTCCCTTTTTAAGACAGCCCCTCCCTATCTAAATAAGGAGCACTTGTGCGTTTTAGAACTTCTATCAGAATTTACAATTATATATTTGTGTGCTTATTTAATGTCCATGTTTTCCCCAGTCTGCAGCCTCCTTGAGGGCAGAGATTGTATTTGTTCTTCACTGCATACCCAAAGCAAATCATAGGTAGTCTCTCCATACTAGTTAAGTAAGTAGGTAAGTACGTAAATAACTTCTCATAAGGGTCCGTAACCCCCAAAATGGTTAGGTAAACACACACACACAAAGCACATCCTGCTGCTCAGATGAATATTCAGTTAGGGAAGTTCCACAAAAAATAAATTTAGGGGCAACATGATGTTTCATAAATATATTTCCTACTTCAAAAAACTGAATATTTTTTAAGAAAAAAAATTTTTTTTAATTTAAATGTTTTTGGGAGAAAGGCAGGGCTCTTTCCAAATATCAAGGAATCACAATCAAGTAGCTATTACACTAAATTACACCATCTGATAGAAATCTACCATTCAATTTTGCTTAAGAAGTATCATATAATTATATATTTCTCTATATCATTTCTGGAAGAAAATTTTAAAAGTTCCATTTTTTCTTATTGGTATGATGACCAAAAAAACCAAACCCAGTGCTGTCGAGTCAATTCCAACTCATAGCAACCCTATAGGACAGAGTAGAACTGCCCCATAGAGTTTCCAAGGAGCTCCTGGCAGATTCGAACTGCCAACCCTTTGGTTAGCAGCCATAGCACTTAACCACTACGCCACCAGGGTTTCCTGTATCATGAGTGGGAGGGAATTTCTTATTAGATATTGCTGAAGAATGTATTTGCCCCTTGAATACATTACTTTTTATAAAGAAAGCAGAATGATTTAAAATATAATTAACCACTCTGCTAGGGAGTAAGTTGTGGCTAATTTTAACTTTAGGGGCAACTAAGAATTAAGCAGAAAATCTTTTAATTTCCTTTAAAAACTTCTGTAAAATACATTAGTTCCCTTCCTTGCCTTAGTGATTGCACATAAGGAAATGCAAATACATTTTGGTCTTTCAGAGTCCTAGGGAGGCCAGACTTGTCCCTGAGTTTCAGTGCGACTGTCCATTGGAATGTGTACAATGGAATGTGTACCAACGAGGATACTCTCTAGGAATCTTGACCAGCTTTCTCGAGCCCTTTGCTTCTTTCTCTTTCCTAAATGTGAAGTGAATTAAATAACCCCGGTTGATAGTGAATTCCATTTAATTAACTTTTACTTTTCTAAGGCTTCCAACATTTCCCCCCAGTAAAAATAACAACAAAAATGGGAGCCCTGTATTTCAGGCAGGAGAAAAATAGTATTTACAACCTTCCTAATCCATTATTTTAATATGTTGTCCCGGTTTAGGTTCCTCAAAATTGAGGCCTGTGATCTCTTACAAAGCCTAAATTTGTGTTGCTCTTTATCACTTCTAGCTGAAGCCTCTGTTCACCTCCCTGGTCTAGAAATATTTGATCTTTCTTGGAATAAGTGTATTGGTGGCAACCTGAAGCTGCTTGTGGAAATGCTACAGCTTTCGGCGTCTCTTCAAGTTCTGGGACTGAGCAGCTGTTCCCTGGTGACAGAGGATGTGACCCTGTTGGGTTTGTATCTACTACTTTCAAAGCAATCTTGGAAGGCAGAGCCCAATTTGCCTGTCCTGCCAAGCTCAGGGGTAGAGTGGTAGGGAGGGCAGTGAGGACTAGGGCTAAGTCCTCTGTGTAGCTTCCCTTCTCCCCAGCATCTGCTTAGGAAAGATCCAATTAAGACAAAAAAGGGCAATTCCAAACCCAACAAGACAGTGCAGGTGCTTCATAAAAGGAGATGGATATAGATGTGGTGGTAAGGAGGCTCCTGTAGGTAATCAGCTTCAGCTGTACACCTCCCTGGTACAGGAGAGCTTCAGTGCTCTGTAGCCAGCTCAAACCAAAACCAAACTCGTTGCTGTCGAGTTGATTCCGACTCATAGCAACCCTACAGGACAGAGTAGAACTGCCCCACAGGGTTTCCAAGGAGCACCTGGTGGATTTGAACTGCCGACCTTTTGGTTAGAAGCCGTAGCTCTTAACCAGTACACCACCAGGGTTTCCATAGCCAGCTCAGTATTAACCAAATTCAGTCATCTATATTCTACCTTCACAAATTTTGCCCACATGGTACTTGCACTGTTTCTTAATTTTTTTCTTTATATTGAGTCTTAAATAGGAAATTTTGATCATCACCACAACTACAATACGGGCACCATTAGTCTAGATGTTACTAGCCTGTTGCCAGCTGAAGGTTTTGAGTAGAGGTTCATCCTATTTGTTAGAAAAAGGAGATGAGAGGGATTAAATGACAGTCTGACACTTCCTCCATATATGTCCATTTAGAAAGATGGAGATAGAATTGAATAAGGAATAAATTCTGAACTGTGGAGTTTCGAGTTATATAATACCTTACCCCCAAAAAAAAAAATCCTCTAAAATCACCTCTATGTGTCCACTTCCCATGGGACTGAGTACTATCTCAGTCTCCCATCTGCCCTCAGCCCCACACTCCCCACGACTGTTCACCTATCAGCTGCCAGATCTCTGAAGCAATGAGCACCCCTTTAACTGAAGGGTCTGGAACAGTCATTCCAGGTAGTTGTTTCTTTGTTCTCTGTATATATATATAGTCAGTTCTGCTATCATGTGACAAGTTCCTAAAAAATTACCATACTATACAAAATCACACAATAAAAACCACAGGGCTCGTGAGAAATCATGGGTAGAAGCTCAACACTCAAAACTTCGTACTAACACACTTTTAAAAATAGAAAACTAATAATAACAGTAGTTTTATACATATTACATGGTTAAGAAATACATAAAGACTACAGTAAACATGACATTTTTTCTTGAAAAGACCTGAAGTTTGCTTGTGGAAGTGGGCCATCCACACTCGCACTGTACTGCCTGGTTCTGATGCCTGCCACCCTGAGTGCAGAGGAAGAGGACTAAAGGGAGACGGGGAAAAAGCAAGAGAGGAGAGCGATAAGAGAAAAAGAACAGAGAGGAGCAATAGAAAATTGGCTGAGAGGAAAACTAAAGAGGCGAGGCTTCAGGGCCAAGGGCTGCAGCTTATGAATTCTTGTAAGTGGTGGAAGGAGGGCTATCTGAAATCAAATGGGAAGTTCTAACACCAGATGTGGGTGGATGACTCTCATCCTTGTGAGGGGTGTGTGTGTGTGCGTGCATTTTGTTTCTTCCTACACATAGCTCAGTTCAGCTAGATGCAGTTTTGTGTTCATCTTGTGTTTCTTGTGGACGAATCATGTGTAAGCAAATGCAAAATTTGCATTATGCTCCAATCGTTCTCTGGTATTTCAATCTAGTTGGAACAAATTTGCATTTTCAAAACATGTGTTATGGCAGAATGGACTGGAACGGACTGTCATTAGAAGATAGAAACAAAAACATTGTGATTTTAATTTGCATTTCCCTACTGACTAATGACATCTTTATATGTGCTTATTTGTCAATCATATGTATTTTTTTGTGAAACAGCTGTTCTAGTCTTTTACCTAATTTTAAGAATTGGATTATTTGTTTTCTTGTTGATGACTTTTAGGAATTCTTTAGATTTTCTGGATACAAATCCTTTGTCAGGTATATAATTTTCAAATATTTTCTCCAAGCCCGTATCTTGTCTTTTTATTTTCTTAACAGTGTCTTTTGCAGAGCAAAATTTCTGTTTTGATGAAGTGCTCTTTATTAATTTTTTAATTTTATGGATCGAGCTTTTTGTGTTGCATCGTAGAACTCTTTGCAAAATTCAAGTTCTCAAGAATTTTGCCTATATTTTCTTCTAAATGTTTTAATTTTGAGTTGGCTTTTTGTACACAGTGTGAGGTGTTCAGGTTAATGTTTTTGCATATGGCTGTCCAATTGTGACCCTATAGGACAGAGTAGAACTTCCCCATAGGGTTTCCAAGGAGGAGCTGGTGGATTCGAACTGCCAACCTTTCAGTGAGCAGCCAAATGCTTAACCACTGTGCCACCAGAACTCCAGTTTATTTTATTTTTCAGGTCCAATTGTTCAAGCACAATTACCTGGTAAGACTATCTCTTCTCCACTGAATTGCTTTTGCACTTTAATTAAAAATCAGTTGGCTATATTTGTGATGGCCTATTTCTGGACTCTCATTCTGCATTGATCTATGTGTCTACTCTTTTACCACACAATCTTGTTTACTGAAGCTTTATAGCGAATGTTGAAATCAGGTAGTATGAGTCTTCCGATTTTGTTCTTTTTCAAAATTGTTTGGTTATTCTAGTTCCTTGTCCTTTCTGTATAAATTTTAAAATCAGCTTATCAAGATCTAGAAAAAAAACACTACTAGAATTTTGATTAAGATTGCATTGAATCTATAGATCAATTCAGAGAGAAATGACATCTTAACAATATCGAGTCTTCCAATCCACAAACACAGTGTATTTAACTGTTTAGTTAAGTCTTCTTTGATTTCTTACACTGGTATTTTATTGTTTTTAACATATGGGTCTTATACATATTTTAAGTTTACATCTAAATATTCCATTTTATAGTGCTAATATAAAAGGTACTGTTTTTAAATTTTTGACTCCCAACTGTTCATTGCTAGTATGTAGAAATACAATTGATATTTTTTATATTGACTTTTTACACTCTGATCTTGTTAAACTCATCTATTAATTCTAGGAGTTTTTTGGTAGATTCTGTGGAATTTTTTGTAGAGACTATTGTGTCATCTGTGGTTAGAGACAGTTTTATTTCTTCCTTTCCAGCCTGTGTGTCTTTTATTTCTTTTTCTTTCTTACTTAACTGGCTAGAATTTCCAGTTGAATGCTGAATGTGGTAAGAGCAGACATCATTGCCTGTTACCAGTCTTAGAGGTAAAACAATCTGTCTTTCACCATTAAGTACATTAGCTCTAGGGTTTACGTAGGTGCCATTTGTTAGGTTACGGAATCGTAGTTTGCTGAAAGTTTTTACAATGAAGATGAATTTTGTCAAATGCTTTTTCTGCATCTATTGAGATGATCATCTGCTTGTGTTTTCCTTTAGTTTGTTAATATAGTGAATATATTAATTGATTTGCAGATGTTGAATCAGCCTTACATCTCTGGTATAGACTCCACTTGGCCATGATGTATTATCTTTTTTATATATTGCTGGATTTTATTTGCTAAAGTTTTGTTGAGGATATTTGCACCTATGCTCATGAGGGATAATGGCCTTCACCTTTCTTTTCTTATAATGTCTTTGTCTGCTTGGTAACTCTGGTCTTACAAAATGAGTTGGGAAGTGTTCCTCCCTCTTCTATTTTCTGTAAAGATTGTATAGAATTGGTATGATTTCTTTAACTGTTTAATAGAATTCACCATTGAAAGCATCTGAGCTTGGAGTATTCTTTGTGAGTTTTTAATTAAAAATTCAATTTTTAAAATAGATATAGGGCTGTTAAGGTTATTTCTTCCTTTTGGAGTAAGTTTTAGTAGGTCATATCTTTCAAGGGTCCATTTCCCCAGGCTGCTGAATTTATGGAAATAAAGTTGTTCCATTGTTAACCCTTTAGCATCTGTAGCAATATCCCATCTCTCATTCCTGGTATTGGTAATTTCTGTCTTCTCCCTCTTCCTCCCCGCCCCCCTTTAACTAGTCATTGCTGCATAATAAATTAATTTGTGGCCTAAAACCACACCCCTTTCTTAACTTACAGTACTTAGTTCAGAAGTCTGGCATAGCTTGTCTAGGTTCTCTAATCAGGGTTCCGCAAGCTGAAATCAAGGCGCTGGCCCAGCTGAATTCTCACCTGGAGGCTCTGGGGATAAATCCACTTTCAAGTTCATTCTCGTTGGCAGAATTCAGTTCCTTGCAGCTATAGGAATGAGGTTCCTATTTTCTTCTTAGTTCGGCCAGGGGCTGCTCTCAGCTACAGGAGGCCACCCATATTCCTTGACATGTAGCCGCCTCACCTCCAAGCCTATAATTGTCAGGCCTTCTCACACTTCAAATCTCTCTCACTTCCTCTTCTGTGACCTCCTTCCTCTTCTGCCACCAGTTGGAGAAATCTCTCTACCTTGAATGGACTCGTGTGATTAAGTTAGCCCCACTTGAATAATCTCTCTTTCTTAAAATCAACTATGTCATATAACGTAACCTAATCATGGGAGTAAAATCCACTATATTCACAGTCCTGGGGTTTGGGGTGGGAAATTTCGGAGCCAAGCTGAAATTCTACCTATCATACTACGCTTATCAATGTTATCTGTCTTCTCAAAGGGTAAGCTTTTGGTTTCATTGATTATTTTTTTTTCCTGAATTGGACACCATTAAATATATTTATTTTATTTAAAGTTTATAATTAAGATTTACGTCTTCAATTAACTTTTTTTTTTTGTCTGCATCAAATTTTACTACTCATAATTTCAGCCATCGTATATATGTTTTCTTAATTTTTTTATGGCCAGATTTTTTCTCAAGTCAAATTTACATCTTTACATTTTGTCAGGGGTAGTTCTTCCTTCTTTCCATTTTTAGTCAGGCCCTTAGTAACAAATTAAACTACAAATAAAAGTACTACCATGACCCACAATCCTACTACCCAGATTTTAAAAATATAATAAATATAAAGTAAAATATGATACTTTATTATATTTTATTAAATAGGTACTCACACATTTGGAAAATTCAATCAATATAGAAAGGTAAAATGAAAAATAAAAATCCTTCTCTCCCTTAGCAGGTTATTGCAAATTCTTCCAGAATTAATGCTTATTGTAAAAAAAAAAAAAAATTAAGGAGCCCTGGTGGTACAGCGATTAAGGAGCTTGGGTGCTAACTGAAAGATTGGTGGTTCAAACCCACCAGCTGTTGCGTGGGACAAGAAGTGACAGTCTGCTTCCATAAAGATTACAGCCTTAGAAACCTTATGGGGCAGTTCTACTCTGTCCTATAGCATTGCTGGGAGTTGGAATCAACTTGACGGCAATGGGTTTTGGTTAAAAAATTACTATTAATATTATTAGGTACAATAATGGCAGGGTGGTTATAAAAATAAAACTATTTGTTAAAGATGCATACTAAGGTATTGATTGGTGAAATGACATGATGTCTGGAATGTGCCTTAAAATAGTAAAAATAAAAACAAAAAAGTAGAGAGGAGGGGACCAGATGAGCCAAGATTGGGGTAATACTGGTAACTGCTGAAGCTGAATGATGGGTACAAGGAGATTCACTCTCCTATTCTACTTTTGTGTATGTTTGAAAATTTCCATAATACAAACATGTAAAAAAGAAGAAACATGCATATTGTCTTTAACTCTTAGCTAAGTCTTGAGAATATCATGAATAATTTGAAACAGAAAGGAAGGGAGATACACGTTGACATGGGTACCTAGAGACAGAGTGTGGCTGTTGTGGGGTATGGACTGCTAAGCTGTCCGCATATAAGAGCAATGGAGTTGGAGCATTCTGTTTGGTCTGGAAGCCATGCTGAGTGAGAGGTGTTTGAAAGACTAGGGCGTGTTTAGCATTACAGGGGAAAGATTAGAGGGCGTTGGGACTGTTGTCAAGCACTGCAGGCATGAGAAGGAAGGAGCAGAGTTTTCTAGCTGACTGAGAAGGGTAGATTGCGGCCCAAAGCTGCAAACTGCTTCACAGCATTGTGGGCAACTTTGAAAGGATGGTTCAGGCAGAATCAGGATGGTCACTGGTAGAGAGGCTCTGAAAGGGATTCTCTTGATCATTGATCTGAGAGTTGAATGAAGGCACTTCCAAGATCCCTTTCAACTTGGAGATTCTATATACTCATCTGATTTCTCTAATTTATTCCTGCTTTTGGTTGAAAAAGCCATTTGCCTCGTATATCTCTCCTACCTCTTCTTCAGAAGTCATTGTCTTTTCTTAGCTTTATCATTAACTGGTATTTATTAAGTGCCATTGTAGTTGGTACTGTGATATGTGCTGTTCAAAGGGAAAATTGTCCTGTGTCTCTGGGGTGAGTTAGAAATGATCCAGGTATGTTTTGCACATAGCAAGTGCTCAATTAAAGAATTATTGAATGAGGTATGAATGAATGAGCAATGACAATTAAACAGTATTAAGCAGCAAGAGGATTATTTACAAATGGCCCTGTGTTAAAGCCAAGGAGCCATCACTCCTCTCATCTAATTAGAGAACGTCTGCAGGAAGGCTGGGACTTCAGGGGAGCAGAAAATAATAAATTGACAAAAAAAGAAATTCTTTGGGTTGAAATTTGGAAGAAGAAAAAAAAATCCATCTTTGAGTTGTACATGGGATGCACAGAGAAGAAATTGGTTACTACAGTAATTTCAGATGCCCTGAATAAAGCTGCTAGCTAAAAACAAATCATTCCTGAACTTGTCATTACTAATCCTGGAGACACTGTGTTATTGGGAAGTAGAAAGTAGCCATGGTAGAAAATATTCTTGTACTTTAGCATTTAGCGTGATTTTGTTTTTCAGCATCAATAATACAGACAGGTCATCTGGCCAAATTGCAGAAACTCGACTTGAGCTATAATGACAGCGTCTGTGGCACAGGATGGACCGTCTTCTGCCAGAATTTGCAGTTCCTCAAAGAGTTAACGGAGCTGGATATCAGCCTTCGGCCATCAAATTTTCAGAATTGTGGACAGTGGTTTGGACACTTGTTACATGCCATGACCAAACTTCCTGAAATCACTGAGATAGGAATGAAAAGATGGGTTCTTACAGCTTCGCAGGAAGAAGAACTGGAACGCTTCAACCAGGATCACAAAAGAAGAATTCACATTGACCATGGTGGATTTCAGTAAGTGGATTTTCCAAGTCATATTAACTGTGAACCATTATCCGAAGGAGGAAAAGAATATGAATGAATCCCAGTGTAATCAACTATCAACTTTTGGGCCATTTAATGAGACTTCAGTTACCAGAACTGTATAAATACATGTATACAATGATTTAATGTGCGCATGTCTTTATTCTCTATCTTATGGGCCAAGGATGAAATTTTTTTTTATTGTTCCCTAGGTGAAGGTTTACAGAGCAAATAAGTTTCTCGTTAAACAGTGAATACAGATATTGTTTGTGACATTGGTTGCCAACCCCCGGGATGACATTTTTGAATGAAATTTTACTTGTTTTGAGTGTATACTCAGTTCACTTGCTGGTTAGAAGCCCTGCCAAAAATGTTTAGAATCTGGTAATGTATGTATTTTTTTCTTCCCCTGGAATTTTCTGCCTCGTTTTTTCCTACATGTTAAATGTTCTAAATAAAAGGGCGTGTGTGAGAGAGAGAATTTTCTAATGTGAAAGGCACTAGCTGGGTAATAGTTACATGTTATCTCCACTTTTATTCTATGTATCATAACGTGGTCTACTTACATTTTTATCAGAGAGTGTAACTTTCAGTGGTTTATTGATGGTGCCTTTTATCTCAGATATAAACCGTAAACACTAATAGTAGTCGCTGACATATAAATCTTCATAAAATGTGGTCAGAACGTCAGTAACTAGTTTCCAAGCTGCATTTTGTTAAAATAAAACCTTTTGTTATTAAAACAAACAATTATTAGCATTACCTCTGGGCATTTCTTTTGCATGGAATTTCCTACATAACACTATTCCATTCATTAATGAAAGCGTTTGTGTTGCCGCTAAGTGATTTTTGACATTTTTAGTTTCTTTCACAAGAGCATAAAGTCAGGGTGTGGTAGATATATTTGCCCACATGTTTCTATTCTATTGTGATACACTGGACTCAAATTCTGTTTTTTTTCTTGAGGTATAATAATTTGTATTACAATCATCGACTCAATGGCACTGGGTTTGGTTTTGGTTTGTATTACAATCATTGCTTGAAAGACATGTAAAATTGATGCTGAACACTATTCCAAGAGAGAAGTCATCAGAATGAGGAGGTTTTGAGTGGCATAAAAGATGTTTTGGGTAATGTTGGTGTTCTTCATTTCTCTGGGTATGATCATGAATCATAAATGTGTGTCCATACGAAGTCTGTACACAAATGTCCACAGCAGCTTTATTCATAATAGCCCCAAAGTGAAAACAAACCAGTGTCCTTCAGTGGGTAAATGGTTACACAAACTGTGAGGCAGTAGCATGTTGTCATTAACTGCCCTCAAGTCCATTCCGACTCCTGGCTACCTCAGCGGAATACTACTCGGCTTTAGAAAGGAATGGACTGTTGATACAACCACCGGGATGGACCTCAAGGGAATTATGCTGAGAGAAAAATGTCAATCCTAAAAGGTTACATACTGTGTGATTCCACTTACATGACATTCTCGAAATAATAAAAGCATAAGAGATGGAACACAGGTTACTGATGACCAGGAGTTAGGGGATTAGGAGTCAGGTGTAACTACAAAAGAATAAAACAAGGGAGCCTTGTGGTGATCCAACAGCTCTTTATCTTGATTGTGGTACTGGTCACATGAAGTTACATGTGATAAAATTGTGTAGAACTACACACATACACAACACAAACGAATGCATGTATAACAGATGAAATCTGAATAAGCCCAGTGAGTTGTGCTAGTTTCCTGGTTTTGTTGTACAATAGTTATGCAAGAGGTTAACACTGGGGAGGCAGGGTGAAGGGTGCGTGTTACCTCCCGGTACATTTCTTTGGAAACTCCTGGGGATCTAAACTTATTTCAAAATAAAAAGTTTTTAAAAAGTATACAATAGTATAATGAACCCTCTTGTACCCACCACCTGGCTTATACAATTATCAACTCATGGTCAATCTATTACATATGTTCCCCCATTCACTTACCTCACCAATATTATTTTGAAACAATTCTCAGACGTCGTATCATCTTACCCATAAATATTTCAGTAAAGGTAAGAATCTTCTATCTTACACATAACCATAATTCATGATTTAATTTCAGAGTGGTAGTCATCTAATTCCTAGATATTTAGCCTTCTTCTTAATCCATTAGGATCCTTTATCCTAATTCATTAATGTATAAAATTATTTCTTATTTCCCTTTGGAGGTTTTCCTTTTTCGGCCTTCTTTCCTTTCTTATCTTTTGGAGAAGCCTTTCCTTTCTTTCGTGGTTTTTGTAGTTCTTCAAATCTCCCCAGTCCTTTCCTTACCATTATTCCACGCCACCACGCCTGGATCTAAAAACAAGGTAAAACCAAACGGAGCATTAGCGGGTATCGTGATGAACTGAAGAGAGTTCAATCTCATTGATCTGGTAGGTGGTCTTAGGAATGTGGAGAATGGGATGTGATTAGATCTCCAAAGCTTATTTTCTTTTTCAATCAGCCAGTCATTGAGGCAAATTAAAAAAAAAAAAAAACTCAGAACATTTACGTGCCAGGCACCATTGTAGACATTTGGGAAACAGCAGTAAGAAATCAACGTGCTGCCTTCATGGAGCGTTTCAGTGGGGAATGAGACAATAAACAATGAGCACATGAATGTGTAATTTGTCAGATGTGATAAGTGCTACGCAGAATGACAGAGCAGAGTAGGGGAATTGGGAGCACCTACTCCCTGCCTTCCTTCTCTTTACTGGGTTGTCTGTGCTCCTACCTAAAGCCAGACCTCATTGCTCCCCAGATCCTATCACCTCTCACCTACTCAGGAACATCCCTGGCCCCCCACAGTAGCTCCTTCTCATCTACACCAGCATTCCTACTTGCCGCTCTGCTGACTCACTCCCACCTCATACAAACATGCTGTTATTTTTCCTGTCTTAGGTACACAGACCCAGACACACACACACTTCCCTCTCCAGTCACTGACCTATTTTTCCCTTACAGCAAAGTGTCTCAAAGGCATTGTCCAGATTGTAGTCTCTAATTCTCCTCCTCTAATTGTCTATTGCATTCTTTGAGTGATACAAATGGTTAAGCCCTCGATGAATAACTGAAACAGGTATCTCAGAAGAAAGGCCTTGCAATCTGCTTCCATAATGATTACAGCCAAGAAAACGCTATGGAATAGTTCTGCTCTGCACACATTGGAATCAACTCAACAGCAACTGGTTTGGTTTTTGGAAATTGTCTATCAAACCCACCCACTACATAGCTTCTCATCCAGGTCATTGACGACCTCCATGTTGCTCAAATCCAATGGTCAGTTCTCAGGCCTCACTTTATTGACTTATTTCACACAATTACCCTCTCTCTCCTCCTTGAAACAACACTCGCCTTCCAGGACACCCCACTGTCTTGATTTTCCTTCTACTTCACTGGTAATTCCTTCTCAGTCTCCTTTGCTGGTCTTCTTTCCTCTGCTTTTTGATGTTGGCCTGCACCAGGACTCTTTCAGTCCCTGGTCCTCCTCTCTATACTTTTCCCTTGGTGATCTTAAAGTCTCATGGGTATAAATACCATCCGTACAGAGAAGACCCCAAACTCTTATTTCCATTCCTGCCACCTCTCCTGAACTCCGGACCCATGTGCAACAACTGGACACATCGACTTGAGATACCTAGCGGACATCTCAAACTTAACCCACTCAAGACATACCTCCTGATCTCCCATCCACCCCTGACAAGCTCTACCCTCAATCTTCCCCATTTCACTTATCAGCAACTTCATTCTTCCAGTTGCTCAGGTAAAATACTTTGGAGTCATCCTTGATTCCTCTCTTTTGCTTACACCCCACATCCCATCTGTCGGCAGCTCTGTTGGCTTTACTTAAAATATATACACAGCATAAGATCACTTCTTACAACTCCCCTGCTGGAGGTGGTCAAGCCATCATCTTTGCTGGGTCTTATAATTACTTTCCTTGCTTGCCCCACTACAGCCTACTCTCAAAACAACAACCAGCATGGTCTTTCAAAAACATACCTGTGTTTGATTATACGTAACTTTTTTCTCAGAATCTCCCAGTGGGTCCCCATTTCTTTCAGAGTCAAAGCCAAAGTCCTTACAATGACTTACAAGACCCTACCCTCCTAACCTCTCAGCCTCATTTCTTAATTACTCTGCCCCTTGCTCACTCTGCTCTAGCCATGCTGGCCTCTTCACTGCTCGGACATACGAGGCACAGTCCTAGCTCAGGGCCCTTGTATTAGCTGCTTCCTGTCTGGAACAGTCTTCTCAATATCCATATGACTCACCTCCTCCAACTCTTCATGGGTTTTCTCAGTTGTCATCTTCTCAATGAGGTCAAACTGACCATCCCATTTAAATTGAAAACCCCCACCACAACTTCTGGAACCTCAGTTCGTCTTAGTTTGCACTTTTTTCCGTAGCATTTATCACTTTCTATGGGAAACCCTGGTGGCGTAGTGGTTAAGTGCTACGGCTGCTAACCAAAGGGTCAGCAGTTCGAATCCGCCAGGTGCTCCTTGGAAACTCTATGGGGCACTTCTACTCTGTCCTATAGGGTCGCTATAAGTCGGCATTGACTCGATGGCCTGGGTTTGGTTTTCGGTTTTGACTCTCAAGAGGAATCCCTTGGTGGTGCAAATAGTTAACACGCTCTACTGCTAACCAAAAGGCTGGAGGTTCTAGTCCATCCAGAGGCGGCTTGAAGGAAAGGTGGTGTACTTCCAGAAAATCAATCATTGAAAACTCTATGGAGCACAGTTCTACTCTGACATACATGGGGTCACCAAGAGTCAGAATCAACTCCATGGCAACTAGTTTGGTTTTTTTATTCTTGAGAAGGACAAGGAGTAGATGTGTAAAGAGAAGCTCCATAGGATAAGCTGTAATGTGTTTAAAACTAATCCCTTTCCAAACCAAGTGTGAATGTGTTATTTAGAATTTTGCTGATTTTACCTTTGTCGCCATTATTTTCATATTTCTGTTTCCCTTAAGGTATCTCCATATAGCCTCAATGCCTTCAGTGCACACTTCCACTGGGGGCTCTACCATGGGGTTTTCCATCAGTGTCAGGGCACTTATATTCACTAGACTATCCAAATTTTCTGGAAGATGGGTGAGCAAGTTGTCCTCAAGCAGTAATTCTTTCAAAGCTGAAAAAAAAAAATATATAATGGTAGATTTAGCTTTAAGAACAGAACAATTCAAACACATATTCTTTAGTCCAGTCACTTTGAAATGTTTGCTGCCTGCTGTTCCATGTAACAAAAGCAACAGATTTAATGGTCTGATGCACCTCATTTGCATTCTCTTTAAACTCATGTGTTACCACTCATTCTTGGAGCCAGTGTAAATAAATATTAGAGACAAAAACGTGGTAACCACTGAGAAGTTTTAAGAGAGTTTAATTTTCCCAGGGACTCAGGGCAAGAACAAGATGCATGGTCAGGAGCGTTGCCCTGGGTGCTGCACACCATGCCCGGAGCCAAAATTTTTTAATTTTATTTTATTGTGCTTTAGGTGAAAGTTTACAGCTCAACTTAATTTCTAATTCAAAAATTTATACACATTATATTGTGACATTGGTTGCAATCCCCACAATGTGACAGCATGCTCCTCGTGTCTACCCTGGGTTCCCTGTGTCCATTCACCCAGTTCCTGTCCCTTCCTGCCTTTTCGTCTTGCTTTCGGACAGGAGTTGCCCATTTGTTCTCATATTTTTGATTGAACTAAGAAGCGTGTTCCTCACTTGAGTTACTGTTTGTTTTATAAAGTGTGCTGTCTAATCTTTGTCTGAAAAGTGGGCTTTGAAAATTGTGTCATTTCTGAATTAGCAGAGTATATGGGGGAAATAGTCTCAGGGGTTCCTTTAGTCTGATCTTTTTTTGTGAAATTGAGTTTTGTTCTACATTTTCCTCCTGCTCTGTCCAGGACTCTCTGTTGTGATCCCTGTCAGAGCGGTCAGTGGTGGTAGCCTGTGATGTGATTGATTACTTTTGTGTGGCCTTTCTAGCCATGGTCTTGTAACTCCCACCCAGGTAACTGGGCTGGAGTGTGTAACAGCATAATTGTAGCCCAACAGGGGCTTGATCCGTTTTGCCTTAAAAGAGAGCCATTTCCAGAGCAGAGAGGAGGATCCTACCACCACCAAGAAAGAACAGCCAGGAGTGGAGAGCACGTCCTTTGGACCCGGGATAACTGCGCTGAGAAGCTCCTAGAAGCAGAAGACAGAGAGAGAAAGAGAGAGAGAGAAAGCTGAGTGCCTCTGGGGAGAGGTCTAGGGCCAGGGAGAGGCATGCCTGCAAACACAGCTGGAAAGAGGCTGTCCTGACGGGAAAAATGTATCCTGAGTGTTCCTGAGCTTGAACTGTAACCTGTTACTTCCCTGATAAACCCCATAGTCATGAGTGTAGTCGGTGAGCTCTGTGTGGCCATTGCAATGAATTATCAAGTCCAGCAAAGTAGAGTGTGCTGTGGGAGGGACGATTAGTGTCAGAGTTGGTACAGATGGCAGAAGGAGGAGGCGTATCTGACCTCTGCCTCATAGGAATCAGCCTTGGGCTGTCGATCTTGATTCTCCTTCCCCTTTGTGAAGTTCGAGGAGGTCAGACACTTCCCCCACACTGTTTTTACATAGCTGGACACCATCTAATTCTTTGGTCTCAGGCTGGTGGAGTCTTTGGTTCCGTGGTCCTTTAGTCCCTTGAGCTAATATTTACTTGTGTCTTTGGTTTCTTCATTCTCCTTTGCTGCAGACAGGATGGGACCAATAGATGTACCTTAGATGGCCACTTGCAACTTTTAAGACCCCAGACTCTACTCATTAAAGTGGGATGTAGAACATTTTCTTTATAAACTATATTATGCCAATTGACCTAGATATCCCCCAAGACTATGATCCCCAGCCCCTAGTCCCAACTATTCAGTCTCTCAAAGTGTGAATAGTGCTACAGTGAACATGGGTGTGCATATGTCTATTCGTGTGGCGGCTTTTATTTCTCTAGGGTATATTCCTAGGGGTGAGATTGCTGGATCATATGGCATTTTATTTCTAGCTTTTCCAAACTGGTTGTACCATTTTACATTCCCACCAGAAGTGTTTAAGAGTTCAAATCTCCAATCTCTCCAACATTTGTTATTGTGTGGGTGTGTGTGTTTTATTCATGCCAGTATTGTTGGGGTGAGTTGGTATATCATTGTAGTTTTGATTTGCATTTCTCTAATGGCTAATGGAACACCGGTGGTGCAGTGGTTTAAGAGCTATGACTGCTAATCAAAATGTTAGCAGTTCAAATCCACCAGCCACTCCTTGGAAACCCTATGGGGTAGTTCTACTCTGTCCTGTAGGGTTGTTATGAGTCAACATTGTGAAAATGTCAATTCTAAACAAAGCAATCTACAGATACAATGCAATCCCAGTCCAAATTCCAACAGCATTCTTTAACTAGATGGAGAAACAAATCACCAACCTCATAAGGAAAGGGAAGAGGCTCCAGATGAGTAAAGCATCACTGAAGAAGAAGAACAAAGTGGGAAGAACACTACCTGATTTTAGAACCTATTATACAGCCATGGTAGTCAAAACAGCCTGGAATTTGTACAACAGACACATAGACCAATGGAACAGAATTGAGAACCCAGACATAAATCAATTCATCTATGAGCAGCTGATATTTGACAAAGGGCCAAAGTCAGTTAAATGGGGAAAAGACAGACTCTTTAACAAATGGTGCTGGCATAACTGGATGTCCATCTGTAAAAAAATGAAACAATGTTGAGTCTTCCTATCCATGAACGTAGTATGTTTTTCATCATATGTAGTTCTCTTTTGGTTTCTTGCAGTAATGTCTTGTAGTTTTCTTTGTATAGGTCTTTTACATCTCTGGTTAGATTTATCCCTAAGTACTTTATCTTCTTGGGGGCTATTGTAAATGGTATTGAGTTGTTGATTTCCTTTTCAAAGTTCTCTTTGTTGGTGTAGAGGAATCCAACTGATTTGTATATGTTAATCTTGTATCTTGCTGCTTTGCTGAAATCTTCTATTTGTTCCGGTAGCTTCTTGTGGATGCTTAGGGGTTTTCTGTATATAAGATCATATAATCTGCGAATAGGGATCGTTTTACCTCTTCCTTACCAATTTGGATGTTCTTTATTTCTTTTTCTTGCCTTATTGCTCTAGCTAGCACAGAAGCACAATGTTGAGTAGGAATGGTGATAAAAGGCATCCTTGTCTGGTTTCTGTACTCAAGGGAATTGCTTTCAGTCTGTCTCTGTTTAGAAAGATGTTGGCCGTTGGTTTTGTATAAATGTTCTTTATTAAATCAAGGAATTTCCCTTCTATTCCTTTTGCTGAGAGTTTTTATCAGGAATGGGTGTTGGACTTTGTCAAACGCCTTCTCTGTGTCGATCGATAAGATCATGTGGTTCTTTTTTTTATTTATGTGGTGGATGACATTGTTTGATTTTCTACTATTGAACCATCTCTGCATACCTGGTATGAATCTCCCTTGGTCATGACATAATTTTTTTTTTTTTTTTTGATATATTACTGAATTCTATTGGCTAGAATTTTGTTAAGAATTTTTGTGTCTTTGTGAGGGATATTGGTTTGTAGTTTTCTTTTTTTGTGGTGTTTTTGCCTGGCTATGGTGTCAGGGTGATGCTGGCTTCATAGAATGAGTTCAGGAGTATTCCTTTTCTTTGCACTAAAGTAGCTTGAATACTGTTGGTATTAGCTCTTTTCTGAAGGTTTGGTAGAATCCTCCAATGAAGTCCTCTGGGCCAGGAATTTTTTTCATTGGGACTTTTTTTTTTTATTACCTCTTCAATTTCTTCTTTTGTTTCAGGTCTGTTTAATTTTTCTACCTCAGTTTCTGTTAGTTTAGGTAGATAATGTGTTTCTAGAAATTTGTCCATTTCTTCTAGGTTTCTGAATTTGTTGGAGTACAGTTTTTCATAGTATTCTGTTATGATCCTTTTCATTTCCATTGGGTCTGTGTGATATCACCTGTCTCATTTCTTATTCAAGTTATTTGCTTCCTTTCCTGTTTTTCTTTTGTCCATTTGGCCAGTAGCTTGTCAATTTTGTTGATTTTTTCAAAGAACCAACTTTTGGTCTTGATTCTTTTAATTGTTTTTCTGTTCTCTGTTTCATTTATTTCTGCTCTAATTTTTATAATTTTCTTTCTTCTGGTGCCTGAAGGCTTCTTTTGCTGCTCTCTATTTGTTTCAGATGTAGGGTTACTGTTTTGATTTTGGCCCTTCTTTTTTTTTTTTGACATGTGTGTTTATTGCTATAAATTGACCTCTAAGCACTGTTTGACTGTGTCCCAAAACTTTTGGTAAGATGTGTTTTCACTTTCATTTGATGCTATTAATTTTTTTATTCCATCCTTGATTTTTTTCTATTACTTATAAACAAGGTGTTGTTCAGTGTCCATGTACTTAATTTTTTTCCCTTGCTGTTTCTGTACAGATTTCTACTTTTATGGCATTATGATCAGAGAAGATGCTTTGTATTACTTCAATGTTTTCGATTTTGTTAAGGATTGCTTTGTGGCCTAAAATGTGGTCTATTCTGGACAATGTTCCATGTACATTGGAAAAGAATGTATAATTAGCTGGTTGGGTGGAGTATTCTGTATATGTCTATGGGGTTGAGTGGGTTGATTGTGGCATTTAGATATTCTGTATCTTTATTGAGTTTCTTTTTAGATGTTCTATTCTTCACTGAAAGTTATGTGTTGAAGTCTCCTACAATTTTTCTGGAGCTGCTATTTCTGTTTTCAACGCTGTTAGAGTTTGTTTTATGTATTTTGGAGCCTAATCATTGGGTGTGTACATATTTATTATGGTTCTGGTGTCCTGGTGTATTGACCATTTAATCATTATATAGTGTCCTTTCTTATCCTTTATGGTGAATTTTGCTTTAAAGTCTATTTTACTGGAGATTAATATTGCCACTCCTGCTGTTTTTGGTTACGGTTTGCTTGATTTTTTTTTTCCATTCTTTGAGTTTTAGTTGTTTACCTCTTTGTGTCTAAGGTGCGTCTCTTGTAGATGACATATAGATGGATTGTGTTTTTTAATCCATTTTGCCATTCTCTGTCTCTTTACTGGTGCATTTAGGCCATTTACATTCTGTGTAATTATTGATACGTATGAAAAAAATTTTTTTTTTATGAGCTTACTGCTGTCTTGTTTTTTTTGTTTGTTTTTTGCATGTGTGTGGTTGGTAGTTTCTTTGTTCTGCTTAAATTTTTGTGCTGAGGTCTTTTTGTTTATGTATTTTCTTTTCATCTCATTATTGTTGATTTTGTGTTTGCTGAGTCTTTGTTTTTCTTTTTATTTTAATGGCAGATTTGTTAGCTTCCTTTATGATTACCTTGAAATTTACCTTTATTTTTCTAAGCTTAAACTAGTCTTTTTTTTTTTTCTTTTTTGATATTGCCTTGACTTCCTCTCCATATGGAAGTTCTATGACTACACTGTGTATTCCTTCTGTTTTGTTTTGACGTTGTCATTATTTACATATTGATGTCTCTGGTTCCTTATTTTCAGTCTTTTAGCTTTGTTTTGTTTTTCTGAATTCCCTATCTGGGTTGGTATCTGGTTGATTTGTCCTGTGTCCTAGTCTTGGATTGTTGCCTGATGTTGGCTCTCTTTAATATTTCTCATAATTTTAGTCTGTTTTTTTCAAATTTCCTTAATTTCTGTTTATCCAGAAATGACCTAATTTTGCCATCATTTTTGAGAGAAAATTTTGCTGGATATATAATTCTTGGCTGACAATTTTTTTCCTTTAAGGCTTTATATATGTCATCCCATTGTCTTCTTGTCTGCATGGTTTCTGCTGAGTAATCAGAGTTTAGTTTTATTGGTTTTCAATTGTAGGTGACTTTTCATTTGTCCCAGCTGCTCTCAGGATTCTTTTTTTGTCTTTGTGTTTGGCAAGTTTGATTATAATATGTCTTGGTGACTTTCTTTGATGGGGGGGTCTATCCTGTATGGGGTTTGTTGAGCTTCTTGGATAAATATCTTCTCGTCTTTCATATTAGAGAAGTTTTCTGCCAGCAAATCTTCAACAATTCTGTGTTTCTGTTATCCTCTCCTCTCCCTCCCCCATTCTGGAACACTGATCACTCGTAGGTTTTTCCTCTTGATAGTATCCCACATAATCCTTAGGCTTTGTTCATTTTTCTTCATTCTTTTTTCTGATTTTTCCTTAAACATACTGGTGTGAAGGGTTTTATCTTCAATCTCACTAATTCAGACTTCCATTGTTTCAGTTCTGCTCTTATAACCTTCTATTGAGTTGTCTAATTCTGAAATTTTATTTTGTATGGTTTCTAGCAGCCTGTTTATTCTGTCATTTTGTTCTTGTATTGTCTTCTTGAATTCTTCTATTGCTTTGCCTGTGTGTTCCTTGGTTTGGTCTGTGTTTTGCCTGATCTCCTTCTTGATCTCTTGGAGAACTCTGTATATTAGTCTTTTGAATTCTTTATCAGGTAGTCCCTATTGCCTTCCTCCAGGAGGTTTTCTGGCTCCTTATTTTGGTCACTTGCTAGAGCCATCTTGTCCTGCTTCTTTACATGATTTGATATTGACTGTTGTCTCCAAAGCATCAATAAATTATTATATTTATTTACTGTATTTCATTTGACTGTGTCTTGTATTTTTGTTTTGATATGTCTGAGTAGGCTGGGCATGTGTGCTACCCTATGTGAAGTTGCTGAAGCTCTCACTTCCTGTCTCCAATTGGTCGGAGCAGCTACTAGGTGTGTGAGCCCAGGAGTCTGTTCACTGTTCTCATTGGGGTGCTGAATATGTATGCAAAGTTTTTGGTGAGGTGATGAATCTGTCCTGCTGGTCACCTGGCCATGGGTGCAGGGGGTGTTCTCCCTGATCATTGGGTGGGCATTGTATGTGTGCTCTGCTACTTACTTGTTGGGCACAGGTGCCCAGGTCTTCGGTCAACAAGTATGTGATGTGGAGACTCTCACCTACAGTACTGGGCAGGCAAGGCTGCATGGGGGTTTTCAAAGCAGGCACAGGTCTCTAGTTGCAGTGGGAGGGCAAGGCAGGGGGCTGTTGGCTGCCCCTGAGTGCCCAATGGATAGCGTGCCCCTGCCCGCTACAGTGCATAGTGGGGAGAGGTAGTGCAGCCAGTCATTGGGCACCCGGTATTTGGCCAGAGAGATTGAGGGCCTGTCTTAGTTATCTAGTGCTGCTATAACAGAAATACCACAAGTGGATGGCTTTAACAAAGAGAAATTTATTCTCTAAAAGTCTAGGACGCTAGAAGTCTGAATTCAGGGTGCCAGGTCCAGGGGAAGACTTTCTTTCTGTTGTCTCTGGAGGAAGATCCTTGTCATCAATCTTCCCCAGTCAAGGAACTTCTCAGAGCAGAAACCCTGGGTCCAAAGGACATGCTATTCTCTTGGATCTTGTTTCTTGGTGGTATGAGGTCCCCCTGTCTCTCTGCTCACTTCTCTCTTTTATCTCAAAAGAGATTGACTTAAGACACAACCTAATCTTGTAGATTGAGTCCTGCCTCAACATAACTGCCTCTAATCCTACCTCATTAACATCATAGAGGTAGGATTTACAACACATAGGAAAATCACATCAGATCACAAAATAGTGGATAACCATACAGTACTGGGAATCATGGCCTAGCCAAGTTGACACACATTTTGAGGGAACACAATTCAATCCATACAGGACCCCAGTAATTCTCAGACCACTGTCATGGGCAGCTAGGTGGAATGGGTGGTACCACCAGCCTTCAGAACCCTGTGGGTGTGGGTGGATGAGGCCCCTTCTTAGGGGGCGGGGTGATGTTGAATGTTACAAATCTGCAGCTCCTACTTGGCTTTTGCAGGTAAAAATAGGCTTTAGGATTGATGCCCTGCGTGTTTTGTCGTAATGAGGGCATGCTGTGTGGTGTCGGCCCTCAAGGCACTGGTGTGGGTAGTCGGGGGGTGGGGCTGAAGGTCACTGCAAGTCCATGCACCCCCTATGCCAGTGGCTGGTAAAGGAGTAGGTCCCTCCAGTCCTGACCCTTGAATTCCCGGCTTAGGGGGCATGGCTGTGTTGAATGTCACCGGACTGGTATAGGAGCAGGTAGGGGGATAGATGAGGAGAAGGGAGTGCTCCTTGACTGTGGAGCTCTTATGGGGGAAGGGTTATGGTATGCACACGTGGTAGGTTGGGAGTTTGCACTTAACTTTTGCAGGTCTGGGTGCCACTCCTGTTTGGTTCTGGAAGTGTGTGCATATTCACTGTTTCTTAGCTACGCCAGATGGGGTGGGTTTCAGCTTGGGATGTTACTGCTTGCCTCAATTGTGTGAGCTGTGCAGATTCAGCTAGCAGGATGCTGACGATCCCACAATCCGTAATTTCTCGTTTCCACAGTCTTTGAATTGTCTCTCCTTCCACCTGTCACTCAGTCTAATTCTTCAGCTTTGTCTTTGATGATTAGGGTTCCTAGATTGTCATATATATCTGATTCACTTGTTTTTTCAGGTCTTTGTTGTAAAAGGGATGACATTCTGCCATTTTGGCCCAGCCTCTGAGCCAAATTTTTGAATGTCTTATGTATACGTGGCAGCTTCCACTCTCCTATTCCTTCATCCTTCTTTTATTAAAGGAGAATAGCCATAGTTTGAGAATTTGTCTGTAAACCTGGGGATTCAGTGCACTATGGCAAAAACTTTTTTTTATCTGTCCCCAGAGTCAGATTACCCAATAAGCAAAGTAGGCATGCACTTAATTGTGCATATTTACTAATCTGCAGTGAACAATTTCACATGGGTTTCACCATATGTGAAAGTGTTCATTACAGATTAGTAAGTAAGCACAAGCCAGTGCATACCTTGCTTACTGGTTAATCTGCCCCTGTCTGTCCCCTGTAGGTGTTCAGCAAAAGCTTGCTAAGTGGATGGATGGATTGATGGATGGACAGATGCAGAATGGTTTAGCATGGTGGAAAATATTTGGGTGTTTAAATGTGAGTCATATATGATTTCCCATGTCAGTTCTGTAGTTCCAAAATTCCCCCTTGTTGATTTCACCACTCTGGGTCAATACTTTTCATTCACGTGATTTAGCAACGAAGATGTAAATTTACTGCAGAATCCATCTGCAGTAAATAGTAGACATATAGTAGATACTCCGTAAATTATTGTTGGTGGTGTAATGGATGAATGTTAATTTTCTTAGCAGTTGCTATTTATTTTTCTTTTAATTCTCAGTACAACCTAACAGCTTTTGTGAGGTTCTTACCTGTAGTAGGTAGGATACCTGGCCTTCCTCATGTTGCTGGGGAGCAGCTGCAAGGAGGTAATGAGTTAAGACTCAGTCCTCCAGACACTGAGAAAGGTCTTTAATAAAGCAATGGAGCCATTATGCTTCAGAAGCGCTGGTGGCGCAAAGGTTAAGTACTCAGCTGCTAACCAAAAAGTCGAATGTTTGAACCTACCCAGAAGCTCTGTGGGAGAAAGATCTGGCCATTGCTTTGGTAAAAATTAAGGCAGTTCTACCCTGTCACGTGAATGGGAGTCAACTGGACAACACACAACAACAACAACAACAAACTCTAATAGGCTGTGGAACTATTAAGATTCTTTACCTTGTGCTTTGCAAATGGCATCTGGAAGTTGCCTAAGCAAATTGTGGCAGCAATCAAGAATTTCCAAGTTAGGCAGTAAACCCAAGGATTCGGGCAGGTACTCCAGGTGATTGTTCTCTATATGCAGCTCTTTAAGCCTCTGAAACAACATGAGATGTACCATAATGATCCTTAATATAATAACAGTAAATTAGAATAACCGAAATCACCTGTGAGTTCCCATCCCCTTTAAATCGGGGGAATTATGCATTGGGATAAAGGAAAAAGAACATATTTAAAGAACCATCTTCAAGAAATAAAATTATTTTTGAGAAAGCCATTGAACCCATTTCCCATTTTAGCAGGGAGAAGAGACTATGGGAATCTAGTGCTTATTTGTTTCACTATAATTCATGGAAAATAGTTTGGATTGTTTAACTACATTTATCATTTTCTTCCTTTTAATCACTAATTTTCTGCAGCCATTGCTACATAATTATGATTGCCACAAATATTGACTCAACATCATCTAAGTGGACATAGCCAAAATGCTACTTCCATGGAGATAGGTTTGGATGTGTTCGATCTTACTATTACAAATTCACTGGGCAAAATATATGTTTGCATTATGCCCTAAGATTCTGGAGAGTGTGGCATGACATGTGTAAGGAGCAAGATGACAAAAGGTGTTCTATGAACACATGGCAAAGAGATGGGGAACTAGGAATAGGACTGCTGTATCATAGGACCTGTGTGCTGTACATGCTACTGCTCAGATCCACGACTGGGGTTGCCTAGGGGCCCACACATAATTCATCACTATTAGGAGTGCAGTAACAGGAACATGAAAAAAATAACAGTTCTTTAAAGGATGTATGTCTAAAGACACACTGACGTAGCTACTTTGAATGAAGTTGTCTTGTTGTTTTGCTAGGATTCAGCACGGTACTGTGGACTTAACTTCAGCATGAAGCTGGTGCACTAGTTAAATAAACCATGATTTGTTGGACAACTCAGGAGCTGCCACAATGCAGAGAGGGAGGTCACATTGCCCCTTACAGGCTCCCAGCCACATCACCTGTATATTTTAACTTCAAAATAGGTCAATTTTCAGGGAGCTTACTTATGAAAAGTGGAAATTAAATGGAAAGACATATGATGCTATTTCTGTAAATAAAACATGCCAAACCACACAGTGAGAATGATATGACATATCCAATAGCAATCACAATAAAATGTTCTTTGGGTATGCAGACAGGAATTGTTCAGGAAGACAGTGGAAGCCGCAAAATGTGAGAATGACTGCTTCTTTGGGAATCTCACCACACACATGCCCTGTTGCCATCAAGTTGATTCTGGCTTATAGTGACCCTGTAGGATAGAGTAGAGCTGCCCCATAGAGTTTCCAAAGAGCGCCTGGTGGGTTCAAACTGCCATCCTTTTGGTTAGCGGCTGTAGCTCGTAACCACTATGCCACCAGGGTTTCCATGATTCCACATCCAGCCTGCAGGAACACCTCCCTGTTTTCTGACATCAGCTACTGTAAGGAGTCAGTGGCCTGTGCTTCTCTGCCTGCTCATTTGTGGAGGCTTACCTGCAGTTTGCTAATGCATTCCGGCACAGTGGTAAACTTGACTCCCTGATCTTGTCCCAAGTATAGTCTCTCCAAAGATGCTAAAGAAAAGATTTCCTCTGGAAAGGAAAAGAACTGGTTTCCTGTTAATCCAAGTATCTTCAGTTTTGAAAGTGAGCCAATCTCTGGAGGTAACTAGAAGTATTCCAAAAAGATAAGTTTCAGGTCAAAATTCTTTTTAACAGTAAGAAAATCAGCTGGGCTTTTGGTTTGGGGCAGATTGTTCAACAAAAAGTAGAGCAATGTAGCACCTAACACTGATGAAAAGTTTGCACGTGTTTGCATATCTAGTATTTATACTTGTAGACCTGAAATCAAGAGTTCAACCTTCTTCTGAGGCTCTCTACTCTTTACTTTTATGCACTGTTTTAAACTGGAGCATTTTTTAATCTGTTTATTGTACATTTAGTGTGGCAACTGCTTGACACTACTGAAAAAAAAAGTACTAGAATTATTAGTGTAATATTATAATCATAACAGTCATAACAAATTCAATTATTAGAACCAATAAATTTAGTGATATGACCCCTCATCCTAAAAGGCTACTTAACTCAGCAATTTTGAAATTTAAACCCCATTTGGAAGTAACCGTATGTTCATACTATTCCTAATCAGAGTATTCAGTTAAGACGACTGCAACTACACCTTGTCATAGTCTGCCTTCTGCCTGATACCTAGTGGATGCCTTGTGCAGGGTCTAGACAGACGTTTCACAGACTCCCAGACTGTCAGGGTTGGAAGGCTTTAAAAAATGTCCTCTATCCCAACCCTCCAATAGGCTGATTGATATCTAGCCCATATTTAACACCTGGAATGAAAAGCTCATTATCTTCCCTGGAGACCTCTAATCATCAGATTTTTTTCTTTTAAGTCAAAATCTTCCTCTCTTGGTCTTTTTTCAGGCCTTCTGGAACAACATGGAAAAATTGGATTCTTCTTAAAATATATGACATGATCACCCTATTGATCGCATTACAGAGATACCTCATTTTCCTGTGGAAAGAAAAAGCCCAGCTTCAGTGGCCTCTTAATTCATATGAAACCACACGCTGTTTATCTGGCTTCCTTCCTAACTGAGGATATCTTTCAAAGTTCACCACTTTAGTCCTTGGGCTTTCCTCCCACCCATTCCCTAATCTGCCCTCCTACTTTTCCCTAGAATGGTTAGAGCTCAGCTCAGCCCCCAACCTCTCTGTTGTGTTGTTGTTAGGTGCTGTCGAGTCGGTTCCGACTCACAGCGACCCTAGGCACAGCAGAACGAAACACTGCCCGGTCCTGCACCATCCTTACGACCGTTGTTATGCTTGAGCTCATTGTTGCAGCCACTGTGTCAATTCACCTCGTTGAGGGTCTTCCTCTTTTCCGCTGACCCTGTACTCTGCCAAGCATGATGTCCTTCTCCAGGGACTGATCCTTCCTGACAACATGTACAAAGTATGTTAAGACACAATCTCGCCATCCTTGCCTCTCAGGAGCATTCTGGCTGTACTTCTTCTAAGACAGATTTGTTCGTTCTTTTGGCAGTCCATGGTATATTCAATATTCTTCGCCAACACACAATTCAAAGACGTCAACTCTTCCTTGGTCTTCCTTATTCATCGTCCAGCGTTCACATGCATATGATGCGATTGAAAATACCATGGCTTCGGTCAGGCGCTCCTTAGTCTTAAGGGTGACATCTTTGCTCTTCAACACTTTGAAGAGGTCCTTTGCAGCAGATTTACCCAAAGCAATGCATCTTTTGATTTCTTGACTGCTGTTTCCATGGCTGTTGATTGTGGATCCCAGTAAAATGAAATCCTTGACAACTTCAATCTTTTCTCTGTTTATCATGATGTTGCTCATTGGTCCAGTTGTGACGATTTTTGTTTTCTTTATCTTGAGATGTAATCCATACTGAAGGCTGTGGCCTTTGATCTTCATTAGTAAGTGCTTCAAGTCCTCTTCACTTTCAGCAAGCAAGGTTGTGTCATCTGCATAATGCAGGTTGTTAAAGAGTCTTTCTCCAATCCTGATGCCCCATTCTTCTTCATATAGTCCAGCTTCTCGGATTATTTGTTCAGCATACAGATTAAATAGGTGTGGTGAAAGAATACAACCCTGACGCACAACTTTCCTGACTTTAAACCAATCAGTATCCCCTTGTTCTGTCTGAACAACTGCCTCTTGATCTATGTAAAGGTTCCTGATGAGCACAATTAAGTGTTCTGGAATTCCCATTCTTCGCAGTGTTATCCATAGTTTGTTATGATCCACACAGTCGAATGCCTTTGCATAGTCAATAAAACACAAGTAAACATCCTTCTGATATTCTCTGCTTTCAGCCAGGATCCATCTGACATCAGCAATGATATCCCTGGTTCCACGTCCTCTTCTGAATCCAGCCTGAATTTCTGGCAGTTCCCTGTCAATATCCTGCTGCAGCCGTTTTTGAATGATCTTCAGCAAAATTTTGCTTGCCTGTGATATTAATGATATTGTTCTATAATTTCCACATTCAGTTGGATCACCTTTCTTGGGAATAGGCATAAATATGGAACTCTTTCAGTCAGTTGGTCAGGAAGCTGTCTTCCGTATTTCTTGGCATAGGCAAGTGAGCATCTCCAGCGCTGTGTCTGTTTGTTGAAACATCTCAATTGATATTCCATCAATTCCTGGAGCCTTGTTTTTCGCCAGTGCCTTCAGAGCAGCTTGGACTTCTTCCTTCAGTACCATCAGTTCCTGATCACATGCCACCTCTTGAAATGGTTGAATATCAACTAATTCTTTTTGGTATAATGACTGTATATTCCTCCCATCTTCTTTTGATGCTTCCTGCATCATTTAATAGTTTCCCCATGGAATCCTTCACTATTGCAACTTGAGGCTTGAATTTTTTCTTCAGTTCTTTCAGCTTGAGAAACGCCGAGCGTGTTCTTCCCTTTTGGTTTTCCATCTCCAGCTCTTTGCACATGTGATTGTAATACTTTGTCTTCTCGAGAGGCCCTTTGAAATCTTCTGTTCAGTTCTTTTACTTCATCAATTCTTCCTTTTGCTTTAGCTGCTCGATGCTCAAGAGCAAGTTTCAGAGTCTCCTCTGACATCCATCTGGGTCTTTTCTTTCTTTCCTGTCTTTTCAGTGACCTCTTGCTTTCTTCATGGATGATGTCATTCCACAACTCGTCTGGTCTTCGGTCACAAGTGTTCAATGCGTCAAATCTATTCTTGAGATGGTCTCTAAATTCAGGTGGGATATACTCAAGGTCATATTTCGGTTCTCGAGGACTTGCTCTGATTTTCTTCAGTTTCAGCTTGAACTTGCATATGAGCAATTGATGGTCTCTTCCACGGTCACCCCTGGACTTGTTCTAACTGATGATATTGAGCTTTTCCATCGTCTCCAACCTCTCTATAAACCCAAAAACAAACCCGCTGCCGTTGAGTCGATTCCAACTCATAGAGGCCCTATAGGACAGAGTAGAACTCCACCATAGAGTTTCCAAGGAGCGCCTGGTGGATTTGAACTGCTGACCCCTTGGTTAGCAGCCATAGCATTTAACCACTACACCACCAGGGTTTCCAACCTCTCTATAGATTGGTAGAATACACAGATAATTGGTGAAAAGGTCACTCACAGTTGAAGAAAAAAGAAAGCTCAGTATAAGGATAACCCACCTATAAAAGTCTCACAACTTGGAATCTTTCAGAAGACATGTTTTTCTCTTTACTGTGTAGGGTGAGGGCCCATTTCCACAAAGATGCTATAAAATATTCTAGTTTATTTAATCAGATCAAGTCAATACCCAGAGAAACTGATATTTAAACTTTTCTCCTTGGCTATTCAAAATTTGTATCAGGCACTAAGATCTCTTTAATGCAAGGTGCCTGCAATCAGTGCAGTCAAAACAATGAGAAAAGATTTTTAAGTCTAACCACTTCATTATAACCTAGTGATTTCAGTCATTGCTGTTTACCTAGCTCATGGGTTTAACTTTTTTTTTTCCAAAGTGGATTTTAAGTGTTTTAAAATTTTTTTCTGGATATTCAAGATCCAAGAATTAGTCCCACTATAGTCGTATTAAAATGTAGTAGAAATAAACCTCGATGAACAGAAGAAAAACTTCAGTGGTTCAAATGAGAGTAATTATTGATGATGCTATATCCATTTTGAGGTAGGGCGTATTGTCTTGATTTTCTTTGTTAATAGAAATATAACCAGCCAGTTGCCATCGAATCGACTCCAACTCATGGTGACCTCATATGTGTCAGAGTAGAACTGTGTTCTATGGGGTTTCTGAAAGCTGATTCAATAGATAGCCAGGCCTGTCTTCTGAGCCACCTGTGGGTGGACTCGAACATCCAACCTTTTGGTTAGCAGCTATGTTTGTTAACCCTTTGCACCACCCAGGGACTCCAATAGAAATGCACTACGCAAATGCAATCCACCTAGGCACACATTGAAAGTCAGCTATTTTTGCACCCACCCAGGCAAGGAGAAGCTACTGAGATGATGCTTAAAAGACTATAACAGGTGCAATTGGCCAGGCTTCAAGAGCCAGAAACCACAGTTAAATATTTGGGGTGGGAGAGATAAAGACTTAGCTTAAAGGGCTTGTGTCATTTAGGAGAGAAATGTACTGGGAGGTTACAGGAGGGGTTAATATAAGAAGAAATTGGGAAGGGAGGACAAACACACACACACAAAATATGGTCAGAATGGCTGAAAAATGAAAAGGAATAGTGCATAGAATTTTTTATGTTCAATATAATAATATTTGGAAACCCTGGTGGCATAGTGGTTAAGAGCTACAGCTGCTAACCAAAAGGTTGGCAGCTTGAATCCACCAGGTGCTCCCTGGAAATCCTGTGGGGCAGTTCTACTCTGTCCGATAGGGTGGCTATGAGTCAGAACTGACTTGACAGCAATGGGTTTCGACAGGTTTATAATAATAGTTAACATGTCCACGTTCAGCACAATTTGACTTGTAAAACTTGGTATTGGATGAGGGTTATCTTTGTTAACAAGCAGTCTGTGTGTGGTTTTCTTTTTCTTCTCAGAAAAGAATTGAGTATCACTCATAACTCAATAAGAATTCAATCAGTGTGTTATCCTTCCAAAGCGTATTTTCTATTTTAAGCCTTTAACTGTGGAATGAAAGATTTTGTCTGCTATAAAAAAAAAAAAAAAAAAATGTCTTATATTAGTGGTAGAATACTGGGGGGCCGAGGGATGGGGGCAGAAGGCCTTTATGAAATCTCCAAAATCCTGCAAGATAGGCTGCTACCTGAGTAGAGGTTAAAGCTGTAGATTATCTTCCTAAATCTTAAAATTAACATCAGAATATTTACTTTCTTGAAAGGCAGTTTAAGGACTAGAAAAACTTAAAAAAAAAAAAAAGACAGAAGTTTCTAGAAATTGAAAATTAAATAAAAAATATATATATATTTAAATACCTTAAAGGCCCAAGACTTTTATAATGTATAGTGAATCCCTGAGACTGGTGTTCATGGCCAGGAAAAGCAGACCTATTCTTTGGTTATAGTTGTTGATTTCTAAATTTCTGTTTTTCTCTCTCTACAGTTGTACTTTGCTTTTTACAACTCTGTTGTTTTTTAATTTTCAGGTATTAAAAAGAAACATAAATGCATGCATGCCTATCATCTAAGTCTGTTAATAAAGAAAATAAAATACTAAAATTAGAGTTCAGGTCTCCTATGTTACCCTTCCCATTTCCTTGACTTCCTCCCTCCCTCTTCACAGAGATAGCCACTATCAGGAATTGAGTGAGTTTTCTTCCAATTTACAATTCTATGCTTTCATTTCATGTATATATAAATATTCATAAAATGTGTGTTCTATGTGTGTATTTGTAGTATTGTGTGATTTAAAATTTTATAAGTGATATCAGAATGTTCTTTAATAAACACTACAATTTTGAAATCTACCCACATTGTGTGTGTGTGTGTGTATGTTTTTTTTTTCATGGAGCCCTGGTGGTGCAGTGGTTAAGAGATCGGCTGCTAACCACAGGTTGGCAGTTCTAATCTACCAAACACTCAATGGAAACCCTACAGGGCAGTTCTACTCTGTCCTATAGGGTCACTATGATTTGGAATAGACAGCAACAGAGTTTTAGAGAGAGAGAGAGAGAAAGCTCTAGTTCATTTAATTTGTTATAAAATATTCCATTTTATAAAAATGCTACAATTGATTTGCCCATTCTCCTACTGACTGACATTTAGATTGTCTTCCATATCTCACAATTATAAACAATGCTCTGATGGACATTTCTGAACACACCACTCAAGGTACATGTAGGAGAGTTTCCCTAGGCACAGATCTGTTTTTGCAGTTTCCTGTGAGTGGAACATTAAGGCCAAAGGTAGTATGTGTCAGAAAAGCCTGCTGTTTAAGGAAACCCTGATGGGGGAATCTTTGTTAAGAATATCGACCCTGGAGCTCAGTAGCTCTGGGGTGTAATCCAGGCTCTATCACTTACAGATTGTGTGGCCTTGCATAAATTAGTTAAGCGCCCTTTGCCTCATTTTCCTCACATATCATTTAGGATAATAATATTATATACATCAAAGAGTCATTGTAGGATTGCATGAAATAATCCATGCAAGGTACTTAGCCCAGTGACTGTCATATACATATTCTAAATAAACAATAGTCATTATTACTATTGTTATTTAGGGAAAGAAAAAAAATTATATATATATATCGACTCGACAGCACTGGGTTCTGGGTAAATATACACATAAATTACTACCTTGCTGGATATATTTTTTAACCCTAGGTTTTCGACCATAAAGTCAGTTTGAATAGACATTTGTGATGGAGTTGAAGTTTAGACACAGAACCACACCACCATGGAACAGGAAAGGTTCCTGACAAGGGCATAGTGACAGTCAGGATATCAGTACCTGCCGTATTTTATTATCATCCAGCGCCAGGATTTCCAGGTTCTTCAGTGCACAGACCTGCAACGGACAGTGTTCCAGGTGGTTCTGGCTGAGATCCAGGAAACGCAAGTTGACCAGGCGCCTGAAGGAGCGCCGCAGACTCTGCAGACCCGTATTGCGCAGGTAGAGCAGCTGCAGTGAGGTCCACCTACAGATGAGTCGGGGCACTTTCTCCAGCTGGTTCCCACTCAGCCCAATTTCTGTCATCTCTGTGAGCTCAGTGAGGGTGTGCGGGATGCAGTAGAGGAGGTTGTGGGAAAAATCAAGGACTGACAACTTGCTACAATGGTACAGTGAGTCGGGTATAAAGGGCACCTTGTTATAAGCTACATAGAATTTCTGCAGCATTGTCAGATTTCCAATCTCTTCTGGAATGGAATTTAGTTTGTTCTCATCCAGGTCAATGATCTCCAGGTTGTAGAGAACACAGAGCTCCTGAGGGAAAACTTCAAATTTGTTTTGCTTCAGGTAGATCTCCCTCAGTTTGGTCTGGTTCACTATTTCCTGGGGCAAAGATTTCAGGAGGTTTCCCGACAGGCCAAGCAGCTCCAGGTGGTGAAGAGATTTACAGATCACAATGGGAAACTCCCTCAGGTAAATCTTGTAGAGCCGGAGCTCCCGCAGGGTACGGATGTGACTGATGACGGGAATGGATGAGAAAAGAAGGGGATTGTTGCTCAGATCTAGGCCCTCCAGCCTGGCCAGTTTCCCCAGCTCCGGACACAGATTCCTCAGTTTGTTCTTGTTCAAGTAGATGATCCTGATGTTCTTTAAATGCTGAATATCCTGGGGAATCACTGCAATGTCATTATTTTCCAAATGTACTTCTTCTAATTCTTTTAATTCTAAGATCTCTGGTGGAATGGTAGTCAGGTTCTGGTTAGAAGCATCTATGAAAAATATTCTATCAGTGATATGTTGTGGATTATCTCTCAGAATTTTAGATGAATGTTCTACTGATTTTATAATGTCCATTGACATCATTTTGAAGGAAGTTCAAACATTCAAGCCTGAAATATTGTGAAAAGAAAGGGGAATAAAAAGCAGAATTTACCTGCCACCAGACTTGGTATCCTTAAAAAAGATAAAATTTAAATTTAGTTCATTCAATTTAGTACTTGAAATTATAACAGAACAAAAAATTTAGATTTTTGTCTTTCTTGTTGGGAGAAGAATTGAAGCATAGCCTCCTCTATCAAGTTCATTCTTATACAGACAAAAAGAAAAAAAAAGGTTGTCTAATTTCAGTTTTTAAAAATGTCTATCTTGATTCTGTTTCCAAGTAGGGATGAAAAGGTTGTGAAAGATTGTTGCTCCTACATAACATTGAGAAAACACTAAGTTAAAAATCAGAAACATTGAAAAAGCTACCAGTACAGTAGTCAAGTGAATGCTTAATCAATAAAAACACAACTGAAAAATGGTAGGAAAGCTTCGTGGTATTTTTACTTATCCTTGAGCCACTCTCTCTCTGGCTCAGTGGCACTCTAGAGGACAGAGGCCTGCATTTCTGGTGCAGAAACCTGTCCCATGGTTCTGGAGAAAGCAGAGCAGACTTTATTTAAAAATTATTGTGTTTGTTTTCATCTGCCTGGGAACTACCTGAAGGACACTCTAATTTTTCTGTTTTGCCTAAGTAGGAACGACTCAGGTTGGAAAAGTGGTACGAATTTCTCAAAAACATTGAAAGGTGATCAAAAAACTCACAGGCATCTGCAGCAAGAGATTATGCTTGAGACAGTCAATAGACTGACTAAAGTCAGGGAGGAAGGAGGGAGAGTTTCTCTGGGAAATTGGGACATTTGAAAGAGCTTGTGTGTACTGGGAAATTTAGAAAGACACCTGCATGCCCAGGACAGGATGCATGCTCAGAAAAACTTGAAAAGACCCTCAGCATTCACTATGGGCTGATCTATATGCTAAGTGTAAGCAGGAAGTGAAGGTTGCAAAATTGTAAACAGCCTGGCTAAGTGTTAAAGGAGTGCCCAAGCACAGAGCTAATGTGGAGAGGTTTTTCTTTGTTTTTTAAGGTCCTGATGTTCAAGGAAAGCTTAGTCAAAAGATAAGCTAAAACTTAAATAATCAAGAGCAGCAAACCCTGGGAAAGGGGAGAGAATCTGATTTCTAGAGTTACCACATTATAATATTCAAATGTCCAGTTTTCAACAGAAAATAACGCATACAAAGAAACAAAAAAGCATGGCCCAAACCCATTGCCGTCGAGTCGATTACAACTCATAGCAGTCCTATAGGACAGAGTAGAACTGCCCCATATGGTTTCCAAGAACTGCCTGGTGGATTCAAACTGCCAACATTTTGGTTAGCAGCCAAAAAACACTTAACCACTACTCTAAATATGGCCCATTCAAAGGTAAAAGATAAATTGACAGAAACCATCCCTGAGAAAGACTAGACATTGGACTTACTAGACAGAGAGCCCTGGTGGCACAGTTGTTAAGAGCTTGGCTGCTAATCAAAAAGTCAGTAGTTCAAATCCACCAGCATTTCCTTGGAAACACTATGGGCAGTTCTACTCTGTCCTATAGGGTTGCTATGAGTCAGAATTGACTTGACAGCAATGGGTATAGTCAAAGAGCTAAAGAAAACCATAGACAATTAAGAGAAACCAGTAAAATGATGTATGAACAAAATGGGAATATCAATATAAAGATAGAAATTATAAAAAGAAATCAAATAGAAATTATGGTGCTAAAATTACAGTTGCTGAATGAAAATTTTACTAGAGTAATTTGACAGCAGATTTTAGCAACCAGAAGAGAGATTTAACAAACTTGATGATAGGAAAATTGAAATTATCCAGTCTGAGGAATGGATAGAAAAAAAGAATGAAGAAAAGTGAACACAGTCTAAGGGACCTGTGTAGCACCATCAGTGGAGCAACATATGCATTGTGGGAATCCCAGAAGGAGATGAGAAAGAGAGAAAGGGGTATAGAAGAAATGAAGGATGGAATAAAAGAATTCATAGAATCAAATGAGAACGAAAACACATCTTACCAAAACCTTTGGGATACAGCAAAACTAATGCTTAGAGATCAATTTATAGCAATAAATGCATGCATCAAAAAAGAAAAAAGGGCCAAAATCAAAACACTAACCCTACGACTCAAGCAAATAGAAAGACAGCAGCAAAAGAAGCCCCGAGGCACCAAAAAAAAAAAAAAAAAAAAACCCATTACCATTGAGTTGATTCTGACTCATAGCGACCCTATAAAAGATTAGAGCAGAAATAAATGAAATGGACTACAGAAAAACAATGAAAGAATCAACAAGACCAAAAGTTGGTTCTTTGAAAAGATCAATAAAATCAACAAATCATTGGCATAAATGACAAAAGAAAAACAGGAGAGGAAGCAAATAGCCCAAATAAGAAATGAGATGGATGATATCACAACAGACCTAAATGAAATAAAAAGGATCATAACAGAATATTAGGAAAAATTCTACTCTAACAAATTTGAAAACCTAGAGGAAATGGACGAATTTCTAGAAAGACATTACCTACCTAAACTAACACAAACTGAGGTAGAAAAACTAAAAAAACCCATAACAAAAGAAGAGATTAAAGAGGTAATTAAAAAGAAAAAATTCAACAACAACATAAAAAAGACCTGGCCTAGATGGCTTTACTGGAAAATTCTGCCAAACCTACAGAGAAGAGTTCACACCAATAGTACTCAAACTATTTCAGAGCAAATAAAGGAAGGAATATTCCCAAATTCATTCAATGAAGCCAGCATAATCCTGATACCAAAGCCAGGCAAAGACACCACACACACACACAAAAAACCACAGACCAATATCCCTCATGAACATAGACACAAAAATTCTCAACAAAATTCTAGCCAATGGAAGTCAACAGCATATCAAAAAAAATAATACATCACAACCAAGTGGGATTCACATCGGGTATGCAGGGATGTTTCAACAGTAGAAAAACAATCAATGTAATCCACCACATAAATAAAACAAAAGAAAAGAGCCATATGATCATATCAATTGACCCAGAAAAGGCATTTGATAAAGTCCAACACCCACTCCTGATAAAAATTCTCAGAGAAAAGGAACAGAGGAGAAATTCCTCAACATAAAAAAGGGCATTTATACAAAACCAACAGCCGACATCATTCTAAATGAAGACAGACTGAAAGCATTCCCCTTGAGAAAGAGAAGCAGTCAAGGATGCCCTTTATTACCACTCTTATTGAACATTGTGCTGGAAGTCCTAGCTAGAGCCATAAGGCAAGGAAAAGAAATAAAGCACATCCAAATTGGTAAGGAAGAGGTAAAATAATTCCTATTCGCAGAGGATATGGATCTTTGTCTTAGTCATCTAGCACTGCTATAACAGAAATACCACAAGTAGATGGCTTTAACAAAGAAATTTATTCTCTCACAGTCTAGGGGGCTAGAACTCCAAATTCATGGTGCCAGCTCCAGGGGAAGGCTTTCTCTCTGTCAACTCTGGAGGAAGGTCCTTGTCATCAATCTTTGCCTGGTCTAGGAGCTTGTCAGCATAGGGACCCCGGGTCCAAAGGATACATGCTCCTGGCTCTTCTTGCTTGGTGGTAATGAGGTCCCCATGTCTCTCTGCTCACTTCTCTCTTTTATATCTCAAAATAGATTGAGTTAAGACACAACCTAATCATGTAGATTGAGTCTTGCCTCATTAACATGACTGCCGCTAGTCCCATCTCATTAACATCACAGAGACAGGATTTACAACACATAGGAAAACCGGATCACATCACAAAATGGTGAACGATCACACAACACTTGGAATCATGGCCTAGCCAAGTTGCCGCATATTTTGGGGGGACACAATTCAATGCATAACAATCTCATACACAGAAAACCCCAAAGAATCTACAAGAAAGCTACTGGAACTAACAGAAGATTTCAGCAAAGTGACAGGATACAAGATAAACATACAAAAACAGTTGAATTCCTCTACATCATCAAAGAGAACTTTTAAAAGGAAATCACCAGGGAGGGGGCTACCTCAGATCCCTCTTGCAACAAAGACTCGGAAAAACAAGTGAATCGATCACATACATGACAATCTACAAATCCTGACCATCAAATACAGATCTAAAGAGTTGACCTGAGTGACAGGTGAGCGAAAAGCTGTGCCCTGAACCAGCGACTGCTTCTGGAACCCGCGACCCACCCCACAGCCTGAAGCCCTGGCGGTTCTCTGGTGCTGAGTGGTGGAGCTGATTGCGGCTTGCTGAGGTGGGGCAGGCACAGGACACAGTCCTAACCCCTAGCCCCCTGGGGTAACCTCCGTAGAGACTGAGCCAGTGCAAGTAGGCTGCACACTGACGGGGCTAATGAGAGAACGAACAACCATGGGGAAGCAGCGACTGTTTTCGGAGCCTGGAGCCAGCGTCCCAGTCAGAAAACCTTGGTGTCGGGCTTTGGACTGGGCGCAGGGGAGCTGAGCATGGCATCCTGAGATGGCGCAAACATGGACGCAGCCCTAGCCCCCAGAAGTGACCTCGGGGGAAGCCCAGCCAGTGCATGCAGGCAGCGCAGCAACGTGGCTGACAGGAGGAGAAGTCACCGGGAGGCAGTGACTGGTTTTGGAGCCGGGAGTGCGGCGTCCCAGCTGGGGAACCTTGGCGCTGGGCTTTGGACTGGGAGCAGAGGAACTAACCATGGCTTCTGAGACAGCGCAAGCACGAGACATGGGCCTGACCCTCGGGGGAAATCTCTACCCAGCCAGCACACACAGTCGGCGCGCCCCTCAGGAATCTCAGATAAAACAGTCATCCCAAGCAAGATAAGTAACTTTGTCTCTATTCCGGGGTGCTACTCTCTCCTATTTTTCTGATCCCTCCCCTCCCCTTCCCAGGCGGCTTCATTAACATTGGAATTTCCTGGGCCAGAGAGTGAAGTGCTCTGCGGGTTTTTTTCTTTCTTTGTTTGTTTGTTTTGTCTTTTCCTAATCCATTCTCCTGGCTTGAGAGAAGCAGCTACAAAAAACCCAGGGACCAAGAATCCTTCCCTGACTTCCCAAAATTGGACTAAAAATACAGAACCAGCTCCACCCAAGCATTTGAGATCCACAGTCTTGGGCTTTCATCCCTACAGGGAACAAGGTGGCTATTCTAATGCAAAGGCAATTCTGATAGGGATTTGACTGTAATTGTTTTAGCGGATTACTGGAAAGACAAGTTTCCCAGGTCTGATATCTCTACCTATTAAACGGAGCCCTCACTGACCCACAACGGGGAACTGAGGGCTGAAGCTCCACCCAAACCACCTAACCTCCTGCCATAGGGGTCTGAGGATAGTGACATCTACCCATCTGTAGAGGTACATGCATTGGGTGCCTAAGGTACAGCTGCAGAGCCCACCCACCAAAGTGCTTTAGGAATAGAGACACACCTACCTCACTGGCACTTGGGGGAAGCCTGTCAGCATCCTGACCCCCCAGAATGTGACCCTCTGCTGCTACTAGAATCTGGTACACACAACTATCACCACTACTCCTCTAAGCGAATAGGTGACAGTCTACCCAACACACTTGGTGACCCAAAATCAGATTCTACTCAAGAATAGTGAGTGGACTCTTAGGCTTGTGTTTCTGGTAATGGCCCAAACCAGCTGGTAAGACGACATAAGTGATTCAAAGCCTACAACAATCAAGACAGCGCTATCTAGTAGCCCATCTACGTACAATGAAAGAAAACAAAACAAGATAAGTCTCAGTGAGCAAATATAAAATAAACCGTTACAATATCTTATAGATGGCTCAGAGACAATGGTCGATATCAAACCACATAAAGAAGCAGACCATGATTGCTTCTACAACTCCCCAAATTAAAGAATCAAAATCTTTCCCAAATGAAGATACAACCCTGGAATTGCCAGATGCAGAATATAAAAAACTAATTTACAGAATGCTTCAAGACATCAGGGATGACCTCAGAAATGAAATAAGGCAATCTACAGAAAAAGCCAAGGAACACACTGATAAAGCAGTTGAAGAAGTCAAAAAGATTATTCAAGAACATAGTGGAAAAATTAATAAGCTACAAGAATCCATACAGAGACAGCATTCAGAAATCCAAAAGATTAACAGTAAAATTACAGAATTAGACAACTCAATAGGAAGTCAGAGGAGCAGAATTGAGCAGTTGGAATGCAGAGTGGGGGAATGGAGGATAAAGCAATTGACACCAATATAGCTGAAGAAAAATCAGATAAAAGAATTAAAAAAAATGAAGAAACCCTAAGAATCATGTGGGACTCTATCAAGAAGAATAACTTGCATATGATTGGTGTTCCAGAACAAGGAAGAATAACAGAAAATACAGAGAGAATAGTTGAAGATCTGTTGGCAGAAAACTTCCCTGACATCATGAAAGACAAAAGGACAGCTATCCAAGATGCTCATCAAACCCCATTTAAGATTGATCCAAAAAGAAAATCACCAAGACATATTATCATCAAACTTGCCAAAACCAAAGATAAAGAGAAAATTTTAAAAGCAGCCAGGGATCAAAGAAAGGTCTCCTACAAAGGAGAATCAATAAGAATAAGTTCAGACTACTCAGCAGAAACCATGCAGTCAAGAAGGCAATGGGATGACATATATAGAGCACTGAAGGAGAAAAACTGCCAGCCAAGGATCATGTATCCAGCAAAACTCTCTCTCAGATATGAAGGCGAAATTAAAACATTTACAGATAAACACAAGCTTAGAGAATTTGCAAAAACCAAACCAAAGCTACAAGAAATACTAAAGGAAATTGTTTGGTCAGAAAATCAATAACATCAGATAACAATACAATACAAGGTCACAGAACATCCTGATATCAACTCAAATAAGGAAATCACAAAAACAAATTAAGAATAATTTTAAAAAGAAAAAAATGCTCAATACAGGGAATCATTGAAGTCATTATGTAAAAAATCACAATAATCAAAAAGAGGGACTAAATACAGGAGGCATAGAACTGCCATATGGAGAGGGAAACAAGGCGATATAGGACAATACAAGTTAGGTTTTTACTTAGAAAAATAGGGGCAAGTATTAAGGTAACTACAAAGAGGTCTAACAATTCCATAACTCAAAATAAAACCCAAGAAAAACATAACGACTCAGCAAACAAAAATTCGACTACTATGAAAATGAGGAACACACATTTTACAAAGAAAAACATCCCAGCACAAAAAAGTAAGTGGAAAAATGAAATTGTCAACAACACACACAAAAAGGCATCAAAATGACAGCACTAAACACATCCTTACTATAATTACTCTGAATGTAAATGGACTAAATGCACCAATAAAGAGCCAGAGAGTCTCAGACTGGATAAAGAAACATGATCCGTCTATATGCTGCCTACAAGAGACACACCTTAGACTTAGAGACACAAACAAACTAAAACTCAAAGGATGGAAAAAATATATCAAGCAAACAACAATCAAAAAAGAGCAGGAGTAGCAATATTAATTTCTGACAAAATAGACTTCAAAGTTAAATCCAACACAAAGGATAAAGAAGGACACTACATAATGATTAAAGGGATAATAGACCAGGAAGACATAACCATATTAAATATTTATGCACCCAATGACAGGGCTGCAAGATACATAAAACAAACTTTAACAGAACTGAAAAGTGAGATAGACACCTCCACAATTATAGTAGGGGACTTCAACACACCACTTTCGGAGAAGGATAGGACTTCCGGTAAGAAGCTCAATAGAGACACGGAAGACCTAATTGCTACAATCAACCAACTTGACCTCATAGACCTATACAGAACACTCCACCCAACAGCTGCAAAATACACTTTTTTTCTAGTGCACATGGAACATTCTAACACAAAATAATAAATGTTGGAGGGGCTGCGGAGAGATTGGAACTCTTATACACTGCTGGTGGGAATGTAAAATGGTACAACCACTTTGGAAATCTATCTGGCGTTTTCTTAAAAAGTTAGAAATAGAACTACCATACAACCCAGAAATCCCACTCCTCGGAATATACCCTAGAGAAATAAGAGCCTTTACACGAACAGATATATGCATACCCATGTTTATTGCAGCTCTGTTTACAATAGCAAAAAGTTGGAAGCAACCAAGCTGTCCATCAATAGATGAATGGTTAAATAAATTATGGTACATTCACATGATGGAATACTACGCATCGATAAAGAACAGTGACGAATCTGTGAAACATTTCATAACATGGAGGAACCTGGAAGGCATTATGCTGAGTGAAATTAGTCAGATGCAAAAGGACAAATACTGTATAAGACCACTATTATAAGTTCTTGAGAAATAGTATAAACTGAGAAGAACACATTCTTTTCTGGTTACAAGGAGGGGAGGGAGCGAGGGTGGGAGAGGGTTTTTTACTGATTAGTTAGTAGATAAGAACTACTTTAGGTGAAGGGAAGGACAATACTCAATACAGGGAAGGTCAGCTCAACTGGACTGGACCAAAAGCAAAGAAGTTTCTGGGATAAACTGAATGCTTTGAAGGTCTGTGGAGCAAGGGTGGGGGTTTGGGGACTATGGCTTAAGGGGACTTCTAAGTCAATTGTCATAATAAAATCTATTAAGAAAACATTCTGCATCCCACTTAGAAGTGTGGTGTCTGGGGTCTTAAATGCTAACAAGCAGCCATCTAAGATGCATCAATTGGTCTCAACCCATCTGGATCAAAGGAGAATGAAGAACACCAAGGTCACACGATAACTATGAGCCCAAGAGACAGAAAGAGCCACATGAACTAGAGACTTACATCATCCTGAGACCAGAAGAACTAGATGGTGCCAGGCCACAACTGATGACTGCCCTGACAGGGAACACAACAGAGAACTCCTGAGGCAGCAGGAGAACAGTGGGATGCAGATACCAAATTCTCATAAAAAGACCAGACTTAATGGTCTGACTGAGACTAGAAGAATCCCAGCAGTCATGGTCCCCAAACCTTCTATTGGCCCAGGACAGGAACCATTCCCGAAGACTACTCATCAGACATGGAAGGGACTGGACAATGGGCTGGAGAGAGATACCGATGAAGAGTGAGCTACTTGTATCAGGTGGACACTTGAGACTGTGTTGGCATCTCCTGTCTGGAGGGGAGATGGAAGGGTAGAGAGGGTTAGAAACTGGCAAAAGGGTCACGAAAGGAGAGACTGGAAGAAGGGAGCGGGCTGACTCATTAGGGGGAGAGTAAATGGGAGTATGTAGTAAGGTGTATATAAGCTTACATGTGATAGACTGACTTGATTTGTAAACTTTCACTTAAAGCACAATAAAAATAATTTTAAAAAAAGGAAATCACCAAATCAATACCATTTACAATAGTACCCAAGAAGATAAAGTACTTAGGAATAAATCTAACCAGGGACATAAAAAACTTATACAGAGAAAACTACAAAACACTACTGCAAGAAACCAGAACAGACCTACACAAGTGGAAAAACATACCATGCTCATGGATTGGAAGACTCAACATTGTGAAAATGTCAATACTACTCAAAGCAATCTACAGATACAGTGCCATCTTGATCCAAATTTTAACAGCATTCTTTAACAAGATGGAGAAACAAATCACCAACTTTATATGCAAAGGAAGAGACCCTGGATAAGCAAAGCATTACTGAAGAAGAAGAACAAAGTGGGAGGCCTCATATTACCTGATCTTAGAACTATTATACAGCCACGGTAGTCAAAACAGCCTGGTACTGGTACAACAACAGACACAAAGACCAATGGAACAGAACAGAGAACCCAGATGTAAATCAATCTATTTTTATGAGCAGCTGATATTTGACAAAGGGCCAAAGTCCATTAAATGGGGAAAAGACAGTCTTTAACAAATGGTGCTGGCATAACTGGATGTCCTCCTGTAAAAAAATGAAACAAGATCCATACCTCACACCATACACAAAAACTAACTCAAAATGGATCAAAGACCGAAATATAAACTCTAAAATGATAAAAATCATGGAAGAAAACATAGGAACAATGCTAAGGGCTCTAAGACACGGCATAAATAGGATACAAACAATAACTAACAATGTACAAACACCAGAAGAGAAATTTGATAACTGGAAGCTTCCAAAAATTAAACACTCTTATCAAAAGACTTCACCAAAAGAGTAAAAACAGAACCTAAAGACTGGGAAAAAAATTTTGGCTACAACATATCCAACAAAGGTCTAATCTCTAAATTCTACAAAATACTTCAACACCTCAATAACAAAAAGACAAATAATCCGATTAAAAAATGGGCAAAGGATACAAACAGACACTTCACCAAAGAAGACATTCAGGCAACCAACAGACACGTGAGGAAATGCTCACAATCAATAGCTAGTACAGAAATGTAAATCAAAATTACAATGAGACACCATTCACTCTGACAATACTGGCACTAATCAAAAAAACAGAAAATAACAAATGTTGGAGAGGTTGCAGGGAGATTGGAACTCTTATGCACTGCTGGTTGGAATGTAAAATGGTACAACAACTTTGGAAAATGATATGGAGCTTCCTTAAAAAGCTAGAAATAGAAATATCATACCTTTCAGCAATCCCACTCCTAGGAATATACCCTAGAGAAATAAGAGCCATCACATGAATAGACATATGCACACCCATGTTCATTGCAGTATTATTCACAATAGCAAAAAGTTGGAAAAAACCTAAATGCCCATCAACAGATGAATGGATAGACAAATTATGGTTCATACATACAGTGGAATACTACATGTCATGGATTGAATTGTGTCGCCCAAAGATATGTGTCAACTTGGTTAGGCCATGATTCCTGGGATTGTGTGGTGTCCTCCATTTTGTAGCTGTAATTTTATGTTAAAGAGGATTAGGGTGGAATTGTAACACCCTTACCCAGGTCATATCACTGATCCAATGTAAAGGGAGTTTCCCTGGCATGTGGCCTGCATCACCTTTTACCTCTCACGAGATAAAACGAAAGGGAAGCTAGCAGAGAGGGGGGACATCATACCACCAAGAAAGCAGTGCCAGGAGCAGAGCGCTTCCTTTAGACCTGGGGTCCCTTCACAGAGAAGCTCCTAGTCCAGGGCAAGATTGATGAGAAGGCTGACAGAGAGAGAAAGCCTTCCCTTGGAGCTGATGCCCTGAGTTTGGACTTTTAGCCTATTTACTACAAGGAAATAAATTTCTCTTTGTTAAAGCCATCCACTTGTGGTATTTCTGCTATAGCAGCACCAGATAACTAAGACACTACACAACAATAAAGAACAATGATAAATCTGCAAAATAACTCACAATATGGATATATCCGGAGGGCATTATGCTGAGTGAAATAAGTCAGTCACAAAAGGACAAATATTGTATGAGATCACAATTATAAAAACTCAAGAAAAGGTTTATACACAGAAAAAAAAATATTTGATGGTTTTTTTTTTTTTAGGGTGGGGAGGGAGGGAGAGGGGAAATCACTAACTAGATAGTAGGCAAGTGTCGACTTTGATGAAGGGAAAGACAACACACAGTATAGGGGAAGTCAACAGAAACTGAAGAAAGCAAAGGCATAAACATTTCCTAGGCACATCCAAACACCTTGAGGGATGAGTTTCTGGGGCTGGGTGCTGGGACCTTAGTTCTGGGGGACATCTAGGTCAACTGACATAACATAGTTTATAAAGAAAATGTACTACATTTCACTGTGATCTGTAGTGTCTGGGGTCTTGTGAGCAGCCATCTAAGATACATCTATTTGTCCCATCCTGTCTGCAGCAAATGAGAATGAAGAAAACCAAAGACACAAGGAAAATATTAGCCCGAAAACTAAAGGACCATATGAACCAGAGCTTCCACCAGCCTAAGCCCAGAAGAACTGGACAGTGTCCAGGTACCAACACCAGCTGCTCTGACAAGGATCACAGCAGAGAGTACTGGACAGGAGACAAATGTAGAACAAAATTCAAATTCATGAAAAAAAGACAGACTTACTGGTCTTCCAGAAACTGGAAAAATCCCTGAGACTATGGCCTCCAGGCAGTGTGCTAAGCCAGAACTGAAACCACTCCCAAAGCCCAATTTTCAGGCAAAGATTAGACAGGCCTATAAACCAAAGAATAACACATGTGAGGAAGTATCTCTTAGTTCAATCACATATATAAGACCAAATGGGCAACTCCTGCCCAAAAGCAAGACAAGAAGACAGGAAAGGACAGGAACTGGATTAATGGACACAGAGAACCCAGGGTGGAGAGGGGTAGTGTGCTGTCACATTGTGAGGATTGCAACCCATGTCACAAAACAATATGTGTATAAATTTTTGGATGAAAAATTAAGCTGTAAATTTTCATCTAAAGAACAATAAAATAAAATAAATGAACGAGGGACAGGGACACTACTATTTACAAAAATAAAAAGGATTATAAGAAAATGCAACGAATAACTGTATGCTAACAAATCAGATAACCTAGACGAATGCATAAATTTCTATAATTACACAGACTACCAAAACAGACTCAAGGAGAAATAGGAAAACTGAACACGCCTATAAGGAGTAAGGAGATTGAATTAATAATCAAAAACATGCAACAACAACAAAAAAGGCCAGAACAAGGTGCTTTAATGGTAAATTCTACCAAAGATTTAAAGAATTAATACACAGCCTTCTTAAACTCTTACCATAAATTGAAGAGGGAGCACTATCTAACTCATTCTATCAGGCCAGCATATATAAAACAGACATATATAGAGCACTTCACCCAAGCACAGCAGAATGCACATTCTTCTCAAGTGTAAATGGAACATCCAAGTGTACATGGAACCCTGGTAGCAAAGGCAGACAAAGACACTATAAAAGAAAACTACAGATCAATATCCCTTATGAAAATAGGTGTAAGAATCCTCAACAAAGAATAGAGAAACAAATTCAGCACCTTATTAAAAGGATCAAAACCGAGTGAGATTTATCCCAGGGATGCAAGGGTGGCTCAACATATGAAAATGAATCAATGTAATACAGCACATTAATAGGATGAAGCAGGGGGAAACACATGATCATCTCAATTGTTGCAGAAAAAAACATTTGATAAAATCCAAAACCCTTTGATGATAAAAACTTTTTTTTAAATTTTTATTGTGCTTTAAGTGAAAGTTTACAAACCAAGTCAGTCTCTCATACAAAACCTTATATACACCTTGCTATATGCTCCTGGAAACCCTGGTGGCTTTAAGTGCTACGACTGCTAACCAAAGGTTTGGTAGTTCAAGTCCACCAGGCGCTCCTTGGAAACTCTGTGGGGCAGTTCTATCTGTTCTATAGAGTCACTATTCAACTCGACGGCACTGGGGTTTTTTTTGGTATATACTCCTAGTTGCTCTCCCTCTAATGAGACAGCACACTCCTTCCCTCCACTCTCTATTTTCATGTCCCTTTGGCCCCTGACCCCCTCTCATCTCCTCTCCAGACAGGAGCCGCCCACACAGTTTCATGTGTCTCCTTGATCCAAGAAGCTCACTCTTCACCAGTATCATTTTCTATCCCATATTCCAGTCCAATCCCTGTCTGAAGAGTTGGCTTTGGGAATGGTTCCTGTCTTGGGCTAACAGAAGGTTTAGGGACCATGACCTCCAGGGTCCTCTAGTCTCAGTCAGACCATTAAGTCTGGTCTTTTTACAAGAATTTGGGGTCTGCATCCCACTGCTCTCCTGCTCCCTCAGGGGTTCTCTGTTGTGTTCCTTGTCAGGGCAGTCATCGGTTGTAGCCAGGCACCATCTAGTTCTTCTGGTCTCAGGCTGATGTAGTCTCTGGCTTATGTGGCCCTTTCTGTCTCTTGGGCTCATCATCACCTTGTGTCTTTGGTGTTCTTCATTCTCCTTTGCTCCAGGTAGGGCTGAGACCAACTGATGCATCTTAGATGGCCTCTTGCTAGCGTTTGAGACCCCAGATGCCATTCTCCAAAGTGGGATGCAGAATGTTTTCTTAATAGATTTTATTATGCCAATTGACTTAGATGTCCCCTGAAACCATGGTCCCCAAATCCCTGTCCCTGCTATGCTGGCCTTCAAAGCATTCAGTTTATTCAGGAAACTTCTTTGCTTTTGGTTTAGTCCAGCTGTGCTGACCTCTCCTGTACTGTGTGTTGTTTTTCCCTTCACCTAAAATAGTTCTTATCTACTAATTCGTGAAAGCCCCCTCCCCCCCCCACTCTAGTAACCATAATGATAAAAACTTGGAATAAACTAGGAATAGAAGGGAAATTCCTCAACATGATAAAGTCCATACATGGAAAAGCCACTGCTAACATCATACTCAATGGTGAAAGATTGAAAGCTTTCCGCCTAAGATCACGAACAAAAAGACAGATGCCTGCTTTCACCACTTCTATTTAGCATAGTACTGAAAGGTCTAGCCAGAGTAATTAGACAAGAAAAAGAAATAAAAGGCCTCCAAATTGGAAAGAAGTAAAACAATCTCTATTCGAAGATGACATGATCTTCTATCTAGAAATCCATAAAGAACCCACGAAAAACTCTTAGAACTAATAAATTCAGCAAATTTGCAGGATACAAATCAATACACAAACATCAGTTGCATTTCTATATGCTAGCAATGAACAACCAAAAAAGAAATTAAGAAAACAATTCCATTAACAGTAGCATAAAAATAACAAAATTCCATTAACAATAGCATAAAAATAACAAAATTAATTTAAATGGGTGGCAATATGGAGAATTTCAGCAGAGAAATGGAAACTCTAAAACAAAGCAAAACAAATGGAAATTCTAGAATGGAGCAATGTAATATCTGAATTGAAAAATTAATTAAGAGGTCTTATTGTCAGCTTGGACTCAGCATAAGGCAGAATTAGTGAACTTAAGACAGGTCAATAGAATTCATCCAGAAAAAAAAAAAAAAAGACAAAATGTCAGAGACCTATGGGTAGATATCAGATGGTGTAATATGCAAGCAACTGGAATGCTAGAAAGAGAGGAGTGTGAGAATGAAGTACAAGAAATATTCAAAAATAATAGCTGGACATTTAAATTAATTGCATCAAAGTGATTAAATTACCAAATAACAGATCCAGGACTCTCAGAGAATGACAGCCAGACTAAACAGAGACACACACATACAAGGAAGCTTTTAGGAAGTTTTAGGAAGTTCAAACTGAAGGACTAAAGGATATAGGGGTAACAGGTCATAATATATGTAAATTACTGTCAAATGTTTCTAAAAAAAATTATATATGTGGAGACAAAAAGTGAGAATGCTAAAGCAAGTGGGGTAATATGTTAATAAAAGGAGGATCCGGGTAACCGGTAAATGGATATTTTCTGTACTATTCTTATTCTTGAAACTTTTCAGTGTCAAATTATTTCCAAATGAAAAGTTAAAAATCATAATCAAGACCAATAACCCAAATAATCTTGATTAATAATAACCCACTGCCATCGAGTCGATTCCGACTCATAGCGACCCCATAGGACAGAGTAGAACTGCCCGTTAGAGTTTCCAAGGAGCACCTGGTGGATTTAAACTGCCGACCTTTTGGTCAGCAGCCGTAGCACTTAACCACTATAATAGTTGGTTTTATTTTTTAAGTTTGGTAGAATTCACCAGTGAATCCGTCTGGGCCTGGAGTTTTCATTGTGAAAAAGTGTTTAATCACAATTTCAATTTCTCAAACAGATATAGAACTATTCATATTTTCTGTATCTTTTTGTGTCCATTTATGTCGTTTTCCGTATCTTTCTGTGTCTGTTCATGTGGAGAGTTACTGTTTTCAATTTTTGTATTTCCTCTAATTTTTCAAATTTATTGGCATAAAGTTAATAATGTTCCTTCCTAATTCATTTAAGGTCTGGGATCTGTTATCACCTCCCCCTCTCATTCCTGATGTTGGTATTTGTGTTTTTTTTTCCTTGATCAGTTCGATAAGATTTTAGTGATTTTATCAAATTTTTCAAAGACCCAACGATGGCTTTTGTTGATTGTATTGTTTGTTTTCTGTTTTATTATTTCTACCATTACACTAGTGGCTGGAAGGATGGGCTCAAGCACAGAACGATTTAGAGAGTGCACAGGACCTGGCAGTGTTTTGTTCTATTGTGTATAGTGTTGCTATGAGTCGGAACCAACTTGATGGCACCTAACAATAACAACAACTATTATATTTATTATTTAATTTCGTTATTCTTTTCTAGCTCTCTTGAGATAATATCTGAGACCAGTTTAAAATCAGCTGAGACTGGTTTTAAACTTTTCTAATACAGGTATTAAAGCCATAATTTTCCCTTTAAGCACGCTTGATGTTACTGTTCCCAGCAACACACAACAAACAGTGTGTGGTCCAGGCCCTTGCTACTGCAGGCCTAGCCTTAAAGGGACTTCTGGAGCAGTGTTGCTTTCTGTTATTTAAAGGAAGACGAAGTTTTAGTACTGAGTAACTTATGTATAGAACTAGCCATTTTCAATATTTTTGTCATTAGATTAACCTAATACTGTTCAGTCCTATAGGATAAAATCTCCAGTTTCCTAAATACAAACTTCAGACAATGCTGAAAGCTCCCCGACAATTCACAGTATATGACTGAGGAGGAGATAATAAAAATAGCTAACATCCGGAGCACTAACAACATGGCCTAGATTTTACCTAGATTGAGCATTTTATTAGCCTATTTAATCCTCACAGTAACCCTTTGAACCAAAACCAAACCCAGTGCCATCCAGTCGATTCCGACTCATAGCGACCCTGTAGGACAGAGTAGAACTGCCCCACAGAGTTCCCAAGGAGCGCCTGGCGGATTCGAATTGGCGACCCTTTGGTTAATCCTTTGAAGAAGGCACTATTATGATCCTTGTTTTACGGATAAAGAAACTAAAAAGACTCTTAAAATATGGTAGGAAGTGGAAACAAAGACAGGAGATTTGACCTAACCTCACCTAGGTTTTTAACGTATTTTTTCATAAGAACCCTGCCTTTTATGAAAATCATTCTCCTTGGGTCTGAGATTTCAGGTTTGATTTTCTTGTGCCAGCCTTTCCACAGAGTCATCTGGAAGAAATTCATGTGGACTTGCAACTCTCGTTAGCATTAACACGTGTGCGTCTGGGCTTCTAAACCAAAAATACCAACCCCAGTGCTGTTGAATCGATTCCGACTCATAGCGACTCTACAGGACAGAGTAGAACTGCCCCATAGAGTTTCCAGGAAGCGCCTGGCGCATTTGAACTGCCAACTTTTTGGTTAGCAGCCGTAGCACTTAACCGCTACGCCACCAGGGTTTTCAGACACATGAAAGAACTTACTTCTCCTGACATTCATCTTGCTCCATAATAAGACCTACTCTGGTAGCATGGTAGTTAAGAACTACGGCTGCTATACCAAAAAGTCGGCAGTTCCAATCCACCAGGCGCCCCTTGGAAACCGTATGGGGCAGTTCTCCTTGTCCTATAGGGTCGCTATGAGTCGGAATCGACTCGACAGCAACGGGTTTTTGGTTTTAGTACGTCTGAGGAAACCGTGGTTTGGTTTTTTTGGTTTAAGTACATTTGAATGTGTATGTATATACGTTCTCTCTCCTTCATTACGTATTCCATGTGTGTCTGGGACCAGTTTGGCAGCCCTCTCAAAGCTATCTATGTACATTGTGCATCCATTAACAAACTTAACAAAAGATTGTAAAGACAGGATTTGTAACAGCTTTGCCAGTAATTCAACCACAGTAAATAAGAATTGAAAGATTGAATCGTTACTGGCCATTTTTCTAGGAATTGTTATCAGAACTTGGTAAAATTAATTATTGTAACCTGATGTTACCGTGGTGCAGTGGTGAAAAGCTTGGCTGATAACTGAAAGATTGGCGGTTTGAATCCACCAGGCGCTCCTTGGAAACCCTATGGAGTAGTTCTACTCTGTCCTATAGGGTCGCTATGAGTTAGAATACACTTGACGGCAACAGGTGTTTTTTTTTTTTTTGGTGTTACCGTGGGGTTTCTAAGTGGAATAACTGTTGCATCTTCATTTCAAGGAGCCAGGGTTTTTTATAGTTTAATAATTAGCCCTTCTTGGCATAATTCTGATGCTTGAGGAAATCATTTAGGAACGGATGAATTCTCTCAGGCTTACTTTGAATGTTGATACTTTCGTTTCCAAGTCTGATTATATACAAACTGGAAAAATAAAATTAGGGGCCTGATGTTAATATGGTGTGTGACTCTCTTTGATTGCATAAATAACTGTTTTTGGCTAAAACAGTATCAATATTTTGCTTAAAGCTTCACCCTGAAAATCTTTTTCCTCTAACAACATACCAGTGGATCACGGACAAGCTAAAAATAGCCTTAGTTGACCTATGACTGGATAATCATTTAATGGTCATACTGCCCTTTGCTTTGATAAATACTTCTGGGAAATTTTTTCAAGTCTTGGCTCAGCTGGTATTGAGATGAAGTCTCATACAGACTTCAGTGGAAATCTATAAGCAAGCAAATTATATTTTCAGCAAGGGGTAGGGGTAATCTCAAATGCTCAGCTGATAAGGCAGATTCTGGGATACTGAGATCTTTGATATGTTTTCTTTTTAAGAGAAATGTTACAAGGGGGAAACAAAACCCCATAATCTACTGTAAGACAGAAAATGATACTGGTGAGGAGTGAGCTTCTTGAATCAAGTAGACACATGAAACTATGTGTGCAGCTCCTATCCGGAGGGTAAATGAGAAGGGCGAGGGGGACAGAGGCTGGCTGATTAGACAGGGAAATACAGGGTAGGGAGAAGGAGTGTGCTGTCTCATTAAGGGGAGAGCAAGTAGGAGTATACAGCAAGGTGTACATAAGGTTTTGTATGATAGACTGGCTTGATTTGTAAACTTTCACTTAAAGCACAATAAAAATTTTTTAAAAGACAAAAAAAAAAAAACACCTGTAATCGGATAATGAGCCTGAAAGTTTTGCGCAGTGAAGACTTCTGCCAAGCTGGACTCCAGTAACCCCATTCTTTTGAAAACCTCTAATCAGTCACCTGAAGGGGAAAACAGCGTTAACAAACATCTGAAATTGTTAGCTCTTGTGCTCTTGTGCTGAGTTCTGCGCCTCCATCGCCACCCAATTATTTATTTGCAACAGCTTATTAGGATTTGTTCCCTTTAAATAGACTCAAAAATGGCATTTTATCCATTTTCAAAAATGTTTCCACTCTTTCTCTCTCATGCACACCACCAAACTACAGATCCAGTAATTCATAGACAAAACCATTCTTTTTTAGAATTTAGTCCTATTATCTTGCACAGTGAGAAAGAAGGTTTGGGCGCTATTCCACTACTAATCGCTTCTATATTCTCATCTCAACAGAAAATATGAATGTAAACTTTTCATACAACTCACTTTTTTTTTAAATCTATGACCAACACCATGTTTTAATAACAGAATAATAACCTCATGTATGCATACGTGACCACCACCAAAAGTCAGCACTTCTGACACTTGTCAGAAAATCCAACCAGGAATTTACTCTGTTCAAGCACTTGCTAGCAACTCAGTTGAGCCATCTGATAGTTGGAAAAAATAGCTAACGGATATGTTAAATATTAATTCTCCCAGCACCTTTGAGTTCTACCTCCATGTTATCTGAACACAACATATCTAAACCACATTATCTGTGTTTACTGGAGGAATGACTTCCTTAAATTATAATTAAATGCCATGCTGATGGCTTTTAAAGTAGTGTCACAACAAAAGAAACAACCATTTGGAAAACATTTCTGAATCCTCTACAAAGCTATCATTAAAGACATTGTCTATTAATTTTATAAAGACACACATTCTAAACCTTCCTAGTATAAGGTGCCAGACAAATGTAAACACTGCCTTTTATTGGAAAATGGGGGCTAAACCTTTTGCCATGAGTTGATTCTGACTCATAGGGACTCTATAGGACAGAGTAGAACTGGTCCCACAGCGTTTCCTAGGCTGTAATCTTCACCGAAGCAGACTGCCACATCTTTCTGCCACAAAGTGGTTGGTGGGTTCAAACCACCAACCTTTCAGTTAGCAGCCGAGCACCACCAAAAACCCATTGTTGTCAAGTTGATTCATAGCGACCCTACAGGGCAGAGTAGAACTACCCCATAGAGTTTCCAAGGAGTGCCTGGTAGATTTGAACTGCCAACCTTTTGGTTAGCAGCCATAGCTCTTGACCACTCCACCACCAAGGAACCGCATACCCTTATATATTCTCTTTTGCTTTGACTTCTAGAAAACTCAGATTCACGTTAGACCTCCACTCTGGGTTCCTGGGGTATAAGCACTCCGTGAACCCACTCAAGATTCCTTGAAACTGGCTCGGCAACACCCCCATCCCATCAGTGAGTCTTGAGGGAGCATTCTCAAACTGCAGCCTACCTTCACCAGGAAATCACCAGGGGTAGTGATGGAAATGAATTGTACTTGTGATCAGTGTCTTTCTGACCATCTGAGTTGATATGCATTTTGATACTGCAGGCTGTAGTTCTGTGTAAATGCTGTCTTGTTTTGTTTCTGTTTTTTACTTTTTACTAAGGCAAACAGGGAGAACGGTGCTGTAGGGTGCTGTTTGTCTGGTGAAAGCAGCTCTTTTCTGTTTATTCTGTTCTAATTGTTTATTAGTCACTCTCTAAAACACAAAGTCTGATTCTGCAATTGTTGATTCCTTAGAGAGTGTCCCCCCTCTTCTCCTGGAGGAGCAATTAATTAATCTTCAATATTGGAAGGGTGGTCTGCTTCGGCCACTTGGGACTGGAACATTCCCTGATAACAGAAGCTAGAAACTACGGCTCTCTCCCAGTTTCTTCTTCTTCCTTAACAGGGAAACTCCCTCTTCCAGGCCTACTGAGTTCTTCATTCTGCTTATGCGTGCATGTCATATGCCACCTGGCCAACCCAACTACTATATCCGTTGGAGGCGGGGGCGAGGAGGGTGGGAAGAATCTTTCCATCGAGACAACAGAGAAGTGTGTGGAGACCACCAGGCTTGAGCCAGTCAGCTGTGGGTAGTAACCCACTGGCCATGGCGGGCTGGTACCCACTATTGAAGCTGACATCATCTGTCTCTTCTCTATTTGAGCAAAGCATTGTTCCATCTGATGCTTGTGTGTGATTTGTGCATTTTTTGGACCCTGGACCTTGGCTCGACACTCAATCCCTCCTTACCTTTCTCTATCTTCTTAATGCAAAATACTTTAAGGTAGGGGGGGAGCCCTAGTGGCGCTATGTTTAAGTGTTTGGCTGCTAACCAAAAAGTAAGCAGTTTGAATTCAACAGCTGCTCCTTGGAAACCCTATGGGGCAGCTCTACTCCGTCGTATAGGGTCGCTATGAGTCAGAATCAGCTCAACACAAACATTTATTTATTTATTTTAAGGTAAAGATCGGCAAGGGCAAATGCTGAATTTTACCTGGACTCACACTTGCTTTAGGATTATTCCGAGGGGCCTCAAAGTTGTTGGGAGCAGATGGGGTAAATGATCACACAACTATTTGTTTTCTATCATCATCACGTTCACCTTGAAGAAATGACATTTCAAGTGATGCTTAAAGTCTGCAGGCTACACAAAGACTCCAGAGACTCTGGCTTTGCCCGGAACACAGTTTCATGGCAGTGGAGCACTGGCCTGAATTGCAGAGTGAGACAGCATAAGGTAGGGAGGGCTGTGATGTTTTGTTTTTCACCTTTTAAATGTGTTCATAAGCAGCCTGGTTTCACTTTGAGAATCTTCTCCATTTCCACCCACGAGAAGTCTCTGGCTGGCTCCAGGGCCCTCTGCACATCACTTAGACCTCCTTCTTGGTGAATGCCAGCCTCCAAACAGGCCTTTCCTGCCCTCTCCTTCTCCCTCCCCATCCAACTACCAAATCCTGCCCATGTTACCCTGTATATCACTTCCTTCTGTCCCTTCCTCCTCATTTTCCCAACCCAGCCTTAGCCGAGGCCCTATTGTCTCTCCTGGTCTATTGCAGTTGCTTCAGACTCAGTCTCCACCAAATCTGTCATTGTCCATCCTCCATCCGAGCCCTCCAGATCTGAGGGCACCCTACCCCATAGCAGCCTTGCTCCCTGGAGGATGCACAGGGCTTAACACGGATCGGGGCCTGCCATCTCCCCACTATCCATCTGCACTGCTCTGAGCAACCCAAGTACCTGTGCGTCTCTCGCATGCACCAAGTAGTTTTCCACCTCCTGGCGGGTTCACTCAAACCAGCCTGTTTGTCACCTCCTTCAGGAAGCCCTCCCTGATGTCTTGCCCCTCCCCCACAAGTCTGCTCTACGTGCCCCTTTATACGTCTAAGACTTCACGCCCTTATCACGTACGACGGTTTCTGCCCTTGGGCACTAGAGGCCTGTGCACACTTTGTAGGAGAGGGGGCGGTGTCATAATCGTCTTTGTAGCCCCGCCCCCTAGCCCAGAAGCCGCGTCCTCCAAATCTCGGAAACTCTTCTTCCTAAAAAGGAGCCGGGGAATCTCCTCTCAGTGTGCCTTTAACCCAGGGTAGGGTGACCTGGACTGAGACCGGGCGACTGAGAAGCCTCTACACAATCGGCAGTCACTGGCCGTCCAGGCAGGCCTCAGGGCCCAGGCAGAGGCCAGCACGGGCCGCGGAAGCCTCCCGGATCCCTCCCGCAGGGTCTGCGCGGCCGCATCGCGGCCCAGGGTCCAGGGAGCGCGCCCGTAGGCAGGGGCGGGGCGCGCCCGGGGTCACCGTGGCAACGCCGGCGCCGCCGCTAGGGCCACCCGGATAGAGCAGCATGTGGCGTCCCCAGAAGGAGGCCAAGCCGGGCTCGGCCCCCAGCTCCTACCCCGGCCCCGCCTCGGCCCCTGCTCCTGTCCCAGCCCCCGCCCGGGTCCAGTTCCCCACTCCTGCCTCCACTCCTGCACCCTCTCTGGGCCCAGTCAGTGAGGACGGTAAGAAGTAGGGGCCGTTCGGTACCCGTCTGGACCGGCCGAAACGCGCGAGGAGCAGCGGGATCGGAGCTGAGAGATCGCACCCGCCCTTCAGGCTGCAGGCCCGAGGCGACAGGGCGGACGGGTGCTCCTGGGAACCCCGGCTGTGGCCGGAACTTTGGGGACATCCCCAAAGGCGGGCGGGAGGGAAGCCCCAGGACCCCAAGGTGGATGCGCCCTTGGCCCTATAGGTTGCCTTGGAGGAATGTGCGCCTGTCGCTTTGATTTTATGTTGTTGTTAGGTTCCGACTCATAGCGACCCTTGTACAACAAAACTAAACACTGCTGGGCCCTGCGCCATCCTGAAAATCCTTACTATGTTTGAGCCCATGGTTGCAGCCACAGTGTCAATCCATCTTATTGAGGGTCTTCTTTTTAGCTGATGCTCTATGTATCTTGATGTTCTTCTCCAGGGACTGGTCCCTCCTGATAACATGTGCAAAGTATGTGAGACAAAGTCCTGCCATCCTTGCTTCTAAGGAGCACTCTAGCTGTACTTCTTCCAAGAGAGATTTGCTCCTTCTTCTGGAAGTCTGATATATTCAGTGTTCTTCGCCAACACTGTAACTCAAATACATCAATTCTTCTGTCTTCCTTATTCATTGTCCAGCTTTTGCATGCATATGAGGCAATTGAAAATATCATGGCTTGAGTCAGGCGCACCTTAGTCTTCAAAGTGACATCTTTCTTTTTAGCACTTTAAAGAGGTCTTTTGCAGCAAATTTGTCCAATGTAATACATCATTTGACTTCTTGACTGCTGCTTCCTTGGGTGTTGATTGTGGATCCAAGTAAAATGAAACCCTTGATAACTTCAGTATTTTCTCCATTTATCCTGCCGTTGCATATTGGTCCAGCTGTGAAGGACCAGTCTGGTTTCTTGTTTTATGTTGAAGTGTAAATCCATACTGAAGGCATCAGTAAGTGCACCAAGTCCTCTTTGCTTTCAGCAAGCAAGGTTGCATCATCTGCACATCACAGGTTGTTAATGAGTCTTCCTCCAATTCTGATGCTGCGTTCTTCTTCATATAGTCTGGCTTCTTGGACTATTTGCCCAGCATACAGATTGAATAAGTATGGAGAAAGAATACAACCCTGACACACACCTTTCCTGATTTTAAACCACAGAGTATCTCTTTGTTCTGTCGAAACAACTGCCTCTTTATGTACAGGTTCTTTATGAGCACAATTAAGGGTTTTGCAATTCCCATTCTTTGCAATGTTATTCATAATTTGTTATGATCCACACAGTGAAATGGCTTTGCATAGTCAATAAAACACAGGTAAACATCTTTCTGGTATCCTCTGTTTCAGCCAAGATCCATCTGACATCAGCAATGATATCCCTCCTTCCACATCCTCTTCTGAATCCAGCTTGAATTTCTGGCAGTTCCCTATCGATGTATAGCACCCACTTTAGAATTATCTTCAGCAAAATTTTACTTGCATGTGATATTGTTTGATAATTTCCACATTCTGCTGATCATCTTTCTTTGGAATGGGCATAAATATGGACTGCTACCAGTCGGTTGGCCAGGTAGCTGTCTTCCAGCACCTCCAGCCCTGCATCCGTTTGTTGAAACATCTCAGTTGACATTTCATCAATTCTTGGAGTCTTGTTTTTTGCCAGTGCCCTCACTGAAACTTAGACTTCTTCCTTCAGTACCATCAGTTCTTGATCACATGCTACCTCTTGACATGGTTGAACGCCAACCAATTCTTTTTGGTACAGTGACTCTGTGTAGTCCTTCCATCTTTTGATACTTCCTCCATCGTTCAGTATTTTTCCCATAGAATCATTCAGTACTGCAACTCAAAACTTGAATTTTTTCTTCAGCTCTTTGAGCTTGAGAAATGCCGAACGTGTTCTTCCCTTTTGGTTTTCTAACTCCAGGTCTTTGCACATTTTATCATAATATTTGCTTTGTCTTCTCGAGCTGCCCTTTGAAATCTTCGGTTCAGCCCTTTTAGTTCATCATTTCTTCCAGTTGCTTTAGCTACTCTACATTCAAGAGCAAATTTCAGAGTCTCTTCTGACATTTTGGTCTTTTCTTCTTTCCTGTCTTTTTAATGACCTTTTGCTTTCTTCATGTATGATGTCCTTGCACAACTCGTCTTTGGTCATCAGTGTTCAGTGTGTCAAATCTGTCCTTGAGATGGTCTCTAAATTCAAGTGGGATATACTCAAGGTCGTACTTTGGCTCTCATGAACTTGTTTTCTCTTCAGCTTCAACATGAACTTGCATATGAGCAATTGATGATCTGTTTCATAACTGGCCCCTGGCCTTGTTCTGACTGATGATATTGAGCTGCTCCATCGTTTCTTTCCATAGATGTACTTGATTTGATTCCTGTTTATTCCACCTGGTAGTTCACGTTTACAGCTGCCGTTTATGTTGTAGAAAAAATGTATTTGCAAAGAAGTCCTTGGTCTTGCAAAATCTATCATGCAATCTCCAGCATCGTTTCTATTACCAAGTCCATATTTTCCAGCTACCAATCCTTCTTTGTTTCCAACTCTTGCATTCCAATCACCAATAATTATTAATGCATCTTGATTGCATGTTTAGACAATTTCAGACTGCAAAAGTTGGTAAAAATCTTCAATTTCTTCATCTTTTTAGCCTTGGTGGTTGGTGGGTAAATTTGAATAATAGTCATATTAATTGGTCTTTCTTGTAGGCATATGGATATTATCGGATCACTGACATCATTGTACTTCACAGTACATTTTGAAATGTTCCTTTTCACAATGAACACGATGCCATTCGTCTTCAATTTATCATTCCTGACATTGTAGGCTGTATGATTGTCTGTTTCAAAAAGGCCAATACCAGTCTGCTTCAGCTCACTAATGCCTAGGATATTGATCTTAATGTGTTCCTTTTCATTTTTGATGACTTCCAATTTTCCTAGATTCACGCTTTGTACATCCCACATTCTGATTATTAATGACTGTTTGCAGCTGTTTCTTCTCTTTTTGAGTTGTGCTATATCAACGAATGAAGGTCCAGAAAGCTTGCCTCCATCCACGTCTTTAAGGTCGACTCTACTTTGAGGCGGCAGCTCTTCCCTGGTCATATTTTGAATGCCTTCCAACCTGAGGGGCTCATCTTCCAGCACACTACTATTTGTAAGGCTTTCACTGGCCAATTTTTTCAGAAGTAGATGGCCAAGTCCTTCTTCCTAGTCTGTCTTAGTCTGGAGGCTCCACTGAAACCTGTCAACCATGGGTGACCCTACTGGTGTTTGAAATACCGGTGGCATAGCTTCCAGTATTACTGCAACATGCAAGCCACCACAGTATGACAAACCAACAGACGAGTGGTGGCTTTTATAGTCTTGGGGAAAACGGAACCTGGAAGCTCTCTTCCTCAGTCCTTTTTATGTAGAAGCTCCAGAGGGCAAGCCCCATGTGTGCAAGAGGGTCTTGAGAAAGTTCCAACATTGTACCACTGTTTTAAATATTTCTGTGCCCATGAATTATATCTAGCAAGTTAAATGTAGCCTGCTTCCCTCCTTCATTTCCATATTTCATGACTCTTTTAAAGTGTGCTTGCGGATAAAGAGCTGAGGCAGGAGCCTCTTTTAATCTTCACTACACCCAGGAGATGGGCATAGTTATGCTTTCCCTTTAGCAGAAGAGGAAATTTAAGCTAGGAGAATTTAAATATCTCGCTCAAATTCACAACAGCATATTCTTGTTAGGCACCCAAGTCCGAGTCCTCTTGGATTTCCCAATACTTGGCTCCTTGGTAGAGTAGAGCATAGGTAACGGCCTCCCATACGAGCTCTTGCTGCCAGGTGAAAGAAGGGATTTAGAATCCAAAGCTTAGGCAGGGGTGAAACACAAAATTTGTGTTAGATTCTTGACATTTTTCTGCGTAACTGGTAATTCCCTAGTTTTTGCTTTACAGTGTACAGTTTGAAGACTGGTTTTATTATTTTTCTCCTAATATGAATATTGTATAGGAAATAAATGACTGCTGCCATAAAATCCTGCATACAGTACTCAGGTGAATTTTAAATAAAAGGAAGACTAGCCAGAAAAAAAATAGCAGAAACTTTTTATACTTTAAATCTATGGCTAGTTAATTGAATATGAATAGTCTTCTTATAACTTTCTGTGGCTGTATTTAGCTTGTAACCTAAGATTCCTTCATGCCTTCACAAAAACGTGAGTTAGTTGTAAGCCCGACACGAAAGGGAGCCCTGGTAGCAGTGTGGCTAAGCACTCGGCTAGCAGTTTGACCCCACTAGCTGCTCTGCAGGAGAAAGAGGTAGCAGTCTGCTTCTGTAAAGATTACAGCCCCGGAAACCCTGTGAGCAGTCCTGCTCTGCTCTGTAGGGTCACTTTGAGTCGGAGTCGACTCAACTGCAACGAGTTTGAACCTGACACATTCCTGCCTGTCCTGGGTGTGGTGGGGCCAGCTGAGGGTAGACACTGACCTTTAGGTTCTCGCCAAAACCAAACCCATTCCTGTCGGGGGCTTCTGACTCCTGCAGTCTCCCCCTTTTTAATACCCAGGAAGGTAGTAGGCAAAAGCGGGGAGAGAAATCTAGTGGCAGCTCAGCTTCACCTTCTGTCTGAGATCTACTTGCTTTGTTTCTCGGTGACACTAAAGCAATTTTGGATTCCAAGGGAGCCGTGGTCACGTGTGTCTGGGGATGCGACATTCTCACTTCCAGCCCGAGCTCGAGAATCTCGAGAGTCTTCGTGCACGTGAGCGTTTTAAATGTCCTGAGAAGCGTTGTAGATAGGACTGTTTAACTTTGTTTAAAACAGCACTTTGACAGTAAAATCCATTCTGTGTGGAACATCTTTGATCATCTTGTAGAACATTAGTACCATACAGAACACAGTTTGGAAATATTGTGCTAAAGTGTTATTTAAATACATGAAGATTTGCTAAAATAGTTGAAGGGTTTGATTATGCACATCTACATGACAGGAATTACGCTGACATTAAAAAACGTTAAGAGAATACCTAAGGATATGGGAAAACTGCTCACAATATAAACTGAAAAAAGTAGGATATAAAAGTATACTGAAAGATTCCATTTTGTTTTAAAATATTTATATATACATATAAAAGAAAAATGATGTGGAAGGAAATACTCTTAAACCTCAATACTGGTTGTAATTTGGCAGTGGGATTGCTGATGAACATGGATTTTCTTTTTGATATGAAAATTTCCAGATTGTCTGGAGTGTGTTGAATTTATTTTTAAAAGGTTGTTAAAAGAACTGTAAGAAAAGCGTCTAAATGTAATGTTCCTTATCTTAAATCTTGTGCTGTAAATTTGCTTAGCAAACTCTTTAGTTCATAGATAGTGCAGAAATCCAGTCAGCAAAGGACACTTCCAGCATATCAAGACCCAAGAGGTCCTTAGGTGGCACAAAAGGTTTACGCTCGACTACTAACCTAAAGGTTGGTGGTTTGAACCCACCCAGCGGTGCTGTGGAAGAAAGCCTTAGTGATCTGCAGGCCATCAGATCCGCAGTCTGCTGGCTCCTAAAGAAACCAGCCTGGTTGAACAGTAAGTTTTCTGAGCACAGATTTCTGAAGGGACATCCAGAAAGGGAAAACAAAGACAGTGGCACGTGCTTGTAAGAAATAACAGCATGGCTCCCACTCCAGACCTGAGCCTTGCAATAGACACTTGTAAATACTGAAAACAATAAAACTGTTATTACAGAAAGCTGCAGGTAGAACAGAGGAAGGGGTCTCAACTCCTGCTTTGTTTCTGTCTTCTTTATTACGGACTGACAGGAAAGAACCACCTTTAGAAAGAGGACACGGAAGAACAGGGTAGGTGAAGAGATTCTATGAGCCAAGACTCAGCTTGGTATGAAGAACGCACAGAGCTATATCCAAGAAGCATAGGGGACCTGGTGATTTTTCAGATTCCTTTTGAGTTTAGATCCTCTGATAACAGTTGTGCTTATCTGCAATCATTATTTAAAAAAAATTAACCTTGAGTCACTGCAACCCAGTGTAGCAGAGTGAAAAGAGGATTTGGAATGTGATTCTCTACTCTGCCCTTATTAGTTGTGTGATTTTGGACAAATGATCTAACTTCTTTGAAGGCATTTCCCTCAGCTGCCAATCCTGGTACATAATGGAGGTTAGTTTTCCCTTTATGTCCCTTGCAAGTTAGTGTGCTTATTCAAGCCTGTCTCCCTACCCTCAGACACGTGGTGAGGTCTGATTTAATGGTCCAGGTTCTATGACCCTAGTTCTCCAAAGAGTATTTTTTATCCCTCTTCCTCACTTCAGAAACCCTGGTGGCGTAGTGGTTAAGTGCTGTGGCTGCTAACCAAAAGGTCGGCAGTTCGAATCTACCTGGTGCTCCTTGGAAACTCTATAGGGCAGCTCTACTCTGGCCTACAGGGTCACTATGAGTCGGAACCGACACAATGGCAACGAGTTTGGTTTTTGGTTTTTCCTCACTTCTTTCTGTCTTCTCTGTCCTTCATTTCTCTCACCTCCTATCCCTACCCCCCAGTCTATACACACACTCACACACATGCATATCTTTGATTGAAAAAACTCTAATTTTTTTTAGAGGGAAACCTTCTGGAATAATTTATATGTGATGAATGGTAACGTATTTCTTTTTCAAAAGCCTCAGCACCTGTTGCCAGCCTCCGGGAACATTATTATAATCTGTGTATGGAAAAGTCTCAGAGAATTAATCCTTTTTTGTTGCATATACTTCAGGAAGTGGATGAAGAAAGTAAAAAGGGGTAAGAAAGACAAGTACTTCATTATATCAGCAGCATTCACTGATAGTTATCTGTGTGAAAATTCTGAAACCTGAGTGATATTAGAGCCATTTAAAAATGCTTGGTAACACAGATGAATCTGAAGGGCATTATGCGAGTGAAATAAGTCAATCACAAAAGGACAAATACTGTATGAGACCACGATTACAAAACTCGTGAAAAGGTTTCCACACAGAAAGAAACAATCCTTGATGGTTACCCAAGGGAGGGATGGTGAGGAAAAAACACTAAATAGACAAAAGGTAAGTGCTCACTTTGGTGAAGGGTAAGATAGTACACAACACTGGGGAAGCCAGCACAACTTGACCAAGGCAAGATCATAGAAGCTTCATAGATACATCCAAACTCCCTGAGGGACTGAATTACTAGGCCAAGGGGGGCCATGGTCTCAGGGGACAGCTTGCTCAACTGGCATAAGGTAGTTGATAAAGAAAATGTTCTACATCCTACTTTGGTTAGTAGCGTCTGGGGTCTAAAAAGCTTCCGAGCAGCCACATAAAATACTACACTGGTCCCACCCACTCTGGAGCAAAGGAGAATGAAGAAAACCAAAGACACAAGGGAAAGATTAGTCCAAAGAACTAATGGACCACAACTACCACAGCCTCCACCAGACTGAGTCCAGCACAACTAGATGGTGTCTGGCTACCACCACTGAGTGCTCTGACAGGGATCACGATAGAAGGTCCCAGACAGAGCTTGAGAAAAATGTAGAACAAAATTCTAACCAAAAAAGACCAGACTTTCGGTGTGACAGAGACTGGAGAAACCCCAAGACTACGGATCTCCAGATACCCTTTTAACTCAGTACTGAAATCACTCCTGAGGTTCACCCTTCAGCCAAAGATTAGACAGGCCCATAAAACAAAATGTGACTTAATGGGCACACCGGCCCAGGGGCAAGGACGAGAAGGAAGGAGGGGACAAGAAAGCTAGTAATGGAGAATGCAAGGTGGAGAAGGGGAGAGTGTTGACATTTTGTGGGGTTGGCAACCAGTGTTACAAAGCAATATGTGTATCAATTGTTTAATGAGAAACTAATAAACCTTCATCTAAAACAATTAAAACAACAAACAAAAAAAAATGACCAACACTGTTAGTAGGTCTTAACCAAAAACCAAACCAAACCCATTGCTGTAGAGTTGATTCTGACTCATAGCGACCCTATAGGACAGAGTAGAACTGCCCCATAAGGTTTCCAAGGAGCACCTGGTGGGTTCAAACTGCTGACCTTTCAGTTAGCAGCCATAGTGCTTAACCACCATACCACCAGGGTTTCCTGTTGATAGGTCTTAGAAGCTGTGTAATATACTGGGAGGAACACTAGATCAGGAGTCCCCAAGCCTGGGCTCCAGATTTGTCCTTAATTCCTCTGAGCTGGCTGAATTTAGGCAAATAAATCACTGAAGAAGCCAGTGTTTAATAAAAAGGAGATACTTTGTTTTTTGGTGAAAAATTAAATGATACAGGATATATGGTAGTACTTTGCTGTACAATGTCCAGTATTGTTTTATCTGGTGTAAGTCTGTATTGTGGTACATACTTGGTTCCAGTAAATGCTATTCGTGATGTTACTATATCCACATGAAGAAAAATACTTTTACTTCTTTACTGAGTTTCTTTCTTTGTACTTCAAAATCTTTTTTTTTTTTTTTAAACAGATTGGAAAAAGGAATCACTTTAAATGTTGCTGGAAACAATCGCTTAATACCAGTGGAAAGAGTAACAAGTGAAGATTTTTGGATTCTTTCTGGAATTTTAAAGAAGAATCCATATGTTAATGGTTTGTCTCTTTAAGAATCAATACCTCCTGCTTTCCACTGACCTGGTTTTTAAGTGTTCATGATAAGGAATGTCAGCCTCTATTCATCTATGTCCTCTAGGTTTGGATGTTAGATATAACCTCTTAAAAGATGTTGGTGCCTACTATGCTGCGAAACTGCTTCAGGTATTATTTTTCTACAAAATGTTCTCAGTTCTGTTCAGAGTGAAATCACTTATTTTAATGGCATACACATAAAACACTAATTTTGCAAAATATCAAGGATCCTGACTGCTGTAACACTGGAAATACACTGGGAATGCATTTGTGTCTTGTCTTACAGAGCTGATACCTATAGTTCCCAAGTCACCCTGGGCACACTTGTTGTACACCATGGTTAAATACATACATAAACATAGCCATACTTCTAACCATTGGTCAAAGCTGAATGTACAGACTTCTTGTTTCACTTATACTACAATTATTTTTATGTTTAAATGAGAATGGTGATTTTTTTCTCCTCAATAATAGTAGCTTTTGCTGCTATTCATAAGGTTTTCACTGGCTAATTTTTTTCCAAAGTAGATGGCCAGGCCCTTCATCCTAATCAGTCTTAATATGGAAGCTCTGCTGAAACCTGTCCACTATTGTGTGACCCCGCTGGGATTTGAAATACTGATGGCATAGCTTCCACCATCACAGCAACATCAAGCCACCACGGTACGGTAAACTGAGAGAACAAGGAGATACTGTGTAGTTTAAAATCAGAAAAGGTGTGCATCAGGTTTGCATCCTTTCACCATACTTAATTCAATCTGTATGCTGAGCAAATAATCCAAATAAGCGGGACTATGTGAAGAATGCAGCATCAGGATTGCAGGAAGACATTAACAGCCTGCAATATGCAGATGACACAACCTTGCTTGCTGAAAGCAAAGAGGACTTAAAGCACTTACTGATGAAGATCCAAGACTATGTAGCCTTCAGTATGGATTACACTTCTTCATAAATGAAACAAAAATTCTCAAAACTGGACCAATAAGCAACATCACAATAAATGAAGAAAATATTAAAGTTGTCAAGGATTTCATTTTACTTGGCTTCACAGTCAGCGCCCATGGAAGCAGCAGCCAAGAATCAAATGACGTATTGCATTGGGCGAACCTGCTGTAAAAGACCTCTTTAAAATGTTAAAAAGCAAGGACATCAATTGTTGCTTAAGATATGAAGTCAAGACAGCTCACAAGAAGGCAGTCAAGAAAAAGGCTTCTGGGTTATGCCAAGTCCCTAAGCCATGCCAATAACTTACACACACACACACACACACACACAAAGCAGAGATGTCACTTTGAGGACTAAGGTGCGCCTGACCCAAGCCATGGTATTTTCAGTTGCCTCATATGCATGCGAAAGCTGAGCAATGAATAAGGAAGACCGAAAAAGAATTGATGCCTTTGAATTGTGGTATTGGTGAAGAATATTGAATATGCCATGGACTGCTAGAAGAATGAATTAACCTGTTTTAGAAGAAGTACAGCCAGAATGCTCCTTAGAAGTGAGGATGGCGGGACTTCATCTCACGTACTCTGGACATGTTATCAAGAGGAACCAGTCCCTGGAGAAGGACATCATGCTTGGTAAAGTAGAGGGTCATCAACAGACAGGAAAACCCTCAATGAGATGGATTGACACAGTGGCTGCAACAATGGGCTCAAACATAGCAACAGTTGTGAGGATGACAAAGGACCTGGCAGTGTTTTATTCTGTGGTACATAGGGTCACTATGAGTTGGAGCTAACCTGCTGGCACCTAACAACAACAGTTGTTTTTGCTGCACTTTAAGTTTTTCTGGGTTTTAAAGAACATTTTCTTTGGAGGTAAAAGTTTTTACTTATAGTAGCTCTGAAATATATATTATTGATCGATTTCCAATAACACATGTGTAATAACTTCTCTCCTTATTCTAGAAACAACTTAATCTCATTTACTTAAACCTTATGTTTAATGATATTGGGCCCGATGGTGGAGAACTGATTGCTAAAGCACTACATGTAAGCATTTATAGACGTCAAACTAATATTTTATTTTGGAATTTTAACGTTTGATAGCTTGGATCCAATGGAATCAAATGTTAATGTGAACTTATGTTCTAATATTACGGGAATGTGTTTTTTTATTGTAGTACTAACATATAACAAAAAATTGCCATTTCAACATTTTTATGTGTACAATTCAGCAACTTTAATTACATTCATCATGCTGTACAACCATCAGCAATCTTCATTTCCAAATTTTTCCATCAACCTTAACAAAAACTCAGTGCCCATTAAGCAGTGAGTACCCCTTCCCTCTCCCCCCTAACAACCATTAATGAACTTTGGTCTCTATAAATTTGCCTGTTATAGATATTTCATATGAGTGGGATCATACATTGTCATTTTGTGATTGATATATTTTACTCACCGTATTGTTTTCAAGGTTCATCTTTGTTGTAGCATGTATCATTTCTCTTTATGACTAATATTCCATTGTATGTATATACATTTTGTTTATTCATTTATCTTTTGATGGGCATTTAGGTTATGCCCACCTTTTGGATATTGTGAATAGCGCTGGAGTGAGTATTGCGCTCCTTTCAGTTCTTTTGGGTATACACCTAGGAGTGGAATTGGTGGGTCATAAGGTGATTCTGTGTTTAACTTTTTTTTGTTTACTTATTTGTACTTAAGATGAAGGTTTACAGAGCAAATTAGTTTGTCATTAAAATTAATACACATGTTGTTTTGTGACATTGGTTGCCAACCCCACGACATGTCAACCCTCTCCACTTCTCTATTTTGGGTTCCCCATTACCAGCTTTCCTGTCCCCTCCTTCCTTCTCGTCCTTGTCCCTGGGCTGGTGTGCTCATTTAGTCTGGTTTTGTTTTATGTGCCTGTCTAATCAGTGGCTGAAGGGTGAACCTCAGGAGTAACTTCAGTACTGAGTTAAAAGGGTGTCCGGAAACCATACTCTCAGGGTTTCTCCAGTCTTTGTCAGACCAGTAAGTCTGGTCTTTTTTTGTGAGTTAGAATTTTGTTCTACATTTTTCTCAAGCTCTGTCCAGAACCCTCTACTGTGAACCCAGCCAGAGCAGTCAGTGAAGGTGGCTGAACACCATCTAGTTGTGCTGGACTCAGTCTGGTGGAGGCTGTGGTAGTTGTGGTCCCTTAGTCCTTTAGAGCAATCTTTCCTTTGTGTGTTTAGTTTTCTTCATTCTCCCTTGCTCCAGTTAGGGTGAGACCAGTGGAATATCTTAGATGGCCGCTGTCAAGCTTTTGAGACCCCAGGCGCTACTGACCAAAGTAGAATGTAGAACATTTTCTTTATAAGCTATATTATGCCACTGGAGGTAGATGTTCCCCAAGGCCCTGGTCCCCACAGCCCTCAGCCCAGTAATTCAGTCCCTCAGGGAGTTTGGATGTGTCTATGAAGTTTCCATGACCTTGCCTTGGTCAAGTTGTGCGACTTCTCTAGTATTGTGTACCGTTGTACCCTTCACCAAAGTTACCAGTTATCTATTGTCTAGTTAATTTTTTCCCTTCCCATCCCTCCCTCGTAACCATCAAAGATTGTTTCTTTCTGTGTGGAAACCTCTTCATGAGTTTTTATAATAGTGGTCTCATACACTATTTGTTCTTTTGTGATTGACTTATCTCAGTCAACATAATGCCCTCCAGATTCATCCATGTTATGAGATGTTTCACAGATTCATCATTGTTCTTTATTGTTTTGTAGTATTCCACTGTGTGCATGTACCATGGTTTGTTTATCCATTCATCTATTGATGGGCACTTAGGTTGTTTCCATCTTTTTGCTATTGTGAATAATGCTGCAATGATCATGGGTGTGCATATGTTTATTCATGTGACGGCTCTTATTTCTCTAGGATATATTCCTAGGCATGGGATTGCTGGATCGTATGGTATTTCTGTTTCTAGCTTTTTAAGGAAGCACCATATCATTTTCCAAAGTGGTTGTACCATTTTACATTCCCACCAGCAGTGCATAAGAGTTACAAACTTCCCGCAGGCTCTCCAGCATTTGTTATTTATTTATTTTTTTTTTAATTTGTGTTAGTAATGTCAAGGTGAGATGGTATCACATTGTAGTTTTGATCACTAATGGCTAGTGATCTTGAGCATTTCTTCATGTGTCTGTTAGCTGCTTGAATGTTTTCTTTGGTGAAGTGTCTGTTCATATCCTTCGTCCATTTTTTAACTGGATTATTTGTCTTTTTGAGGTGGAGGTGTTGAATTTTCCTATTGATTTTAGAGATTAGATATTTGTTGGATTTGTCATAACCCAAATTTTTTTCCCAGTCTACAGGTTCTCTTTTTACTCTTTTGATGAAGTATTTTGATGAGCCTAAGTGGTTAAAATTTTTAGAAGATCCCAGTTGTTATGGATTGAATTGTGTTTCACCAAAATATGTCAGCTTGGCTAGGTCATGATTCCCAGTATTGTATGATTGTTGTCTTAGTCATCTACTCCTGCTATAACAGAAATACCATAAGTGGATGGCTTTAACAAAGAGAAATTTATTCTCTCACAGTCTAGTAGGCTACAAGTCCAAATTCAGGGTATCAGCTCCCGGGAAAGACTTTCTCTTTCGGCTCTGGAGGAAGGTCCATGTCATCAATCTCCTCTTGGCCTAGGAGCTTCTCCTCACAAGAATCTCAGGTCCAAAGGACACGCTGTGCTCCCGGCACTGCTTTCTTGGTGGTATGAGGTCCTCATGTCTCTTTGCTCGCTTCTCTCTCTTGTATCTCAAAAGAGATTGGCTGAAGAAACTATCTAATCTTGTAGATCTCGTCAATATAACTGCCACTAATCCATCGCTTGACATCATAGTGATAGGACTTACAACACACAGGGAAATCACATCAGATGACAAAATGGTAGCCTATCATACAATACTGGGAATCATGATCTAGCCAAGTTGACAGATATTTTGGGGGGACACAATTCAATTCATGACAATTTGTTTGAAAAACTGTCTTTTCCCCTTTTAATGGACTTTGGCCTTTTGTTGAAGATCAGGTGACTGTAGGTGGATGGATTTACGTCTGCATTCTCAATTCTGTTCCATTGGTCAATGTGTCTTTTGTACTATTATTAGGCTTTTTTGACTATGGTAGCTGTATAGTAGGTTCCGAGGTCAGGTAGTGCAAGCCCTCTTATTCTTTTTCTTCAATGGTGCTTTACTTATCCAGGTCCTCTTTCCTTTCCATATAGTTGATAAGTTTTTCCATCTCATTCAAGAATGCTGTTGGTATTTGGATCAAGATTGTGTTGTATTTGTAGATTGCTTTGGGTAGAATTAACACTTTCACAATGTTGAGCATGGTATGTTTTTCCATTTATGTATGTCTCTTTTGGTTTCTTTGAGTAGTTTTTTGTAATTTTCTTTGTAAGGTCTTTTACGTCCTTGGTTAGATTTATTCCTAAGATTTTTTTTTTTTTTTTTTTTTTTAGGGGCTGTTATAAATGGTTTGCTTTCCTAATTTCTTTTTCATAGTTCTCATTATTGGTGTATAGGAATCCAACTGAGTTTTGTATGTTTATCTTGTATTCTGCTGCTCTGCTGAATCTTGCTATTAGTACCGGTAGTTTTCTTGTGGAGTCCTTTGGGTTCTCTGTGTATAGCATCATATCATCTGCAAATGGGGATAGTTCTACTTCTTCCTTACCAATTTGGATACCTTTTATTTCTTTTTCTTGCCTTATTGCTGTAGCTAGGACTTCCAGCACAATGTTGAATAGGAGTTGTGATAAAGGGCATCCATGTCTTGTTCCTGTTCTCAGGGGGAATGTTTTCAGCCTCTCTCTGTTAAGAATGATGTTGGCTGTTGGTTTTGTACAGGTGTCCTTTATTGTGTTGAGGAATTTCCCTTCTATACCTATTTATTCAGAGTTTTTATCAGGAATGGTGTTGGGCTTTAGCAAATGCCTTTTGTGCATCCATGAGATGATCATGTGATTCTTTTATTTATGTGGTGGATTATGTTTATTGATTTTCTAATGTTGAATCATTCTTGCATACCTTGTATGAATCCCTACTTGGTTGTGGTATATTATTTTTTTCAATGTGATGCTGAATTCTATTGGCTAGAATTTTTTTGAGAATTTTTGCACCTATATTCATGAGAGGTATTGGTCCGTAATTTTCTTTTTTTCTGGTGTCTTTGCCTGGTTTTGGTATCAGGGTTATGTTGGCTTCATAGAATGAATTTGGAAGCATCCCTTCCTTTTCTATGCTCTGAAATAGTTTGATTAGTACTAGTGCAAGCTCCTCTCTAAATGTTTGGTAGAATTCTCCAGTGAAGCCATCTGGGCCAGGGCTTTTTTTTGTTGGGAGTTTTTTTTTTTTTTTTTTTAATTACCTTTTCAATCTCTTCTCTTGTTATGAATCTGTTCAGATTTTCGACCTCTGTTTGTGTTAGTTTAGGTAGGTCAAATCTGTCAGAGTATAGTTTGCCATAGTACTCTGTTATGATCCTTTTTCTTTCTTTTGCGTCTGGCATAATGTCCCCCATTTCATTTCTTATTTGGGTTATTTGTGTCCTATCTTGTTTTTCTTTTGTTGATTTGGCTATGGTTTGTTGATTTTATTGATCCTTTCAAAGAACCAACTTTTGATTTTGTTGATTCTATTTTTTCTATTCTCTATTTCATTTAATTCTGCTCTGATATTCATTATTTCCTTTCTTTTGGTGGCTGTGGGCTTCTTTTGCTGTTCTTTTTCTGTTTGTTCAAGTTGTGTAGCTAATTTTTTTATTTTGTCCCTTTTTTCTTTTTTGATGTGTGCATCTATTGCTACAAATTGGCCACTGAACACTGCCTTTACCGTGTCCCAGAGGTTTTGGTATGATGTGTTTTCATTCTCATTTGATTCTAGGAATTTTTTTTATTCCATCTTTGATTTCTTCTGTTACCCAGTGGCTGTTGAGCAAGGTGTTACTCAGTTTCCATGTACTTGATTTCTTTTCTTTGCTCTTTGTATTATTAATTTCTACTTTTATGGCATTGTGATCAGAGAAGGTGCTTTGTATTCTCTGTTTTGGATTTTGTTGAGGGTTGCTTTGTGGCATATGGTTTATCCTGGAGAACATTCCGTGTGCATTGAAAAAGAATGTGTGCTTTGCTGCTATTGCGTGGAGTGTTCTATATATGTCTATGAGGTCCAGTTTGTTGATTGTGGCCTTTAGATCTTCTGTGCCTTTGTTGAGTTTCTTTCTAGATATTGTGTCATTTACTGAGAGTGGTATGTTGCCCTTGTACTATTATTGTGGAACTGTCAATCTCTCTTTTTAGTGCTGTTAGAGTTTGTTTTATGTACTTTGGGGCCCTGTCATTAGGTGTGTAGATATTATGGTTATGTCCCCATGGTGGATTGTCCCCTTAATCATTATATAATGTCCTTCCTTGTCTTTTATGGTGGATTTTGTTTCAATGTCTGTATTCTCTGAGATTAGTATTGCCACTTCTGCTCTTTTTTGATTACTCTTTGCTTGATATATTTTTTTTTCCATCCTTTGATTTTAATTGTGTCTTTATTTCTAAGGTGTGTCTTTTGTAGACAGCATATAGATGGATCTTTTTTTTTTTTTAATCCATTCTGTCACTCTGTCTCTTTACTGGTGCATTTAAGCCATTTATATTCAGTGTGATTATTGATAGGTGTGAGTTATTGCTTTCATTCTATAGTGCTTTTTTTGTGGAGCTGACATTTTCTTTGTTTCTCTTACTCTTCTGTCCTGAGTTCCTTTTGTTTGTGCATTTTTTTTTTCATTTCTTTCATTTTTCTAGATTTTGTGTTTACTGAGACTTTGTTTTTCTTTTTCATTTTGATGAGTAGGTTTGTTAATGTTCTTTGTGGCTATCTTGAAATTTACCCCTATCTTGCTAAGTTTAAACCAGTGTTTTATTACTTGATATCTCCTTGACCTCCTCTCCATTTGAAAGTTCTATACCTACACCGTTTATTCCCTCTTTTATTGTTCTGACGTTGTTGTCATTTACAGATTGACCTCTCTGGTTCCCTGTTGTAATTTTGTTAGTTTTGTTTTATCCTTGAAGTTCATTATCTAGGTTGATATCTGGCTGATGTCTTATGTCCTAAAGGTTGTTGTCTGATATTGTTTGTTCTCTAACCAAAGGACTCCTGTTAACTCTTTTTTGGTTTGGTTTTTACATATTCCCTTAATTCCTGTTTATCTGGAAATGTCCTAGTTTCACCATCATATTTGAGCGAGAGTTTTGCAGGATATGTTATAATATTCTTGGTTGACAGTTTTTTTCTTTCAAGATTTTATACTTGTCATTCCATCGTGGTCTTGCCTGCATGGTTTCTGCTGAGTAGGTCACTCTGAGTTGGAATCAACTCAACGGCAGCGGGTTTGGTTTCTTGGAATCAGAGCTTATTCTTATTGTTTCCCCTTTTCATTTTTCTCAAGCTGCTCTCAGGATTCTTTCCTTGTCTTTGGTTTTAGAGAGTATGATTATGATATGTATTGGTGATTTTATTTTGGGGTCTATCCTGTGTGGGGTTCGTTGAGCTTCTTGGATGGCGGCTTTTCATCTTTCATGATATTAGGGAAGTTTTCTGTCAGCAAATCTTCAATGCTTTCTCCCCCTGTTCTGGAACTCCTATCACACATAAATTTTTGCTTTTGATTGTATCCCACATTGTTCTCAAGGTTACTTCATTTTTCTTTAGTCTTTTTTTCTGATTTTTCTTTAAACAAAGTGGTATCCAAGGATTTGTCTTCAATTTTGCTGATCCTGTCTTCCACTGTTTCAAATTTGTTCCAAAAACCTTCTATTGCACAGTCTGTTTCTGAAATCTTGTTGTTTATCTTTTGGATTTCTAATTGCTGTTTTTGTATGATTTCTAGTTGTTTATTTACTTTGACATTTAATTCCTGTATTATTTTCCTGAATTCTTCCATTGCATTGTCTGTGTTTTCCGATATTGTCTGTATTTTCCATAATTTTGTCTATTTTTTCATTATTTTTGTTTGCATTTTCCTTCATCTTTTGGAGAACCCTGAATATTAGAGTTTTGAATTCCCTATCAGGTAGTTTCAGTGCTTTTTCTTCTACCCTAAGGTCATCTGGTGCTTTAGTTTGATCACTTTCTGGAGCCATCCTCTCCTGCTTTTTAAATATGTTTTGATATTGTCTGCTATCTCTGGAACATTCAGGAATTATTTGCATCCTCCTTTTTGTTGCTGTTGTTTCCCCTTGCTTTTTGAAAAAAATTTGGTTGTATCTGGGCAGGCAGGCTGGGCATCTTTTTTTGCTTGCTTGCCTGTGGGCACAATACTTCTCACCACCTTGTCCAGGTGGACAAGGCCCATCACTCAGCTATGGTGCAGCAGGGCAGGTCCAGCGGGAGTAAAGGGGTAGGGATGAGTAGTTTGCAGCACAGACTGGGATCAATGGGGTGAGGCTGGAGGGCAGTGCAGGGCAGGACCAAGGGGACTACATTGGTGCTGCTCAGGGTTGCGGCACTCAGTGCAAGGTGCAGATAGGCAGGAGGGAAAGAATAGGATGTGATGTGCAGAGCTAAGTGGGTGGGTGAAGGAAGAGAAGGAAGAGAGAAAAAAATCCCCCCCCCAAAAAAAGTAAATAAAATGGTGGCACAGTAAAATTCAGTGGTGGGAGTGGGGCAGACCTGGCAAGGCTGCGTGCTGATGGCTGTCTAGCTGAGTGGTGTGGCTCAACCTGTTGAGAAGAGGTGTGGGTGGTGCACAGGGCTAGGTGAGCAGAAGAAAGGAAAGAGAAGAAAGCAACCAACAAAGAAATTAAATAAAAATAACTACAACAAAAATTACATGTGGAAGGGGAGCCAGCCATTGAGGGTAGGGCGGAATTGGGGTGGCAGCAAGCTGATGTCTCTCTTGCCAGGTGGCATGGCACAGCCCATCAGGAAGGCAGGAGGCAGTGCAAGGTCTAGGTGGGAAGGAGAAGGAAAAGCGAGTAGGGGAAAGATGATGAAAAACAAAAAATATGGCACTGAGGAAGCTGGCCTGTGGAGGCACCACAGACCCAAAGAGGCTGTGCGCCAGAGGCTCTCCAACCAAGTGGTATAACACACCCCACCAAGAAGGGGGTGTGGCGCATGGGGCTAGGTTGGTGGAAGAAAGGAAAGTAAGGGAGAAAGAAGAAACAAAAAAAGGGAAAAAACAAATATAAACACAGTGGCACTGAGGGAGCCGGTCGGTGACAGCAGCGCAGACCCAGGGAGGCCACATGCAGTGACTCACCAGCCAAGCAGTGCCGTACAGCCCCTCCAGAAGGGGCAGGGGCAGTGCACAGGGCTGCATAGGTGGGCAGGAGAAAGGAAAGGAGAGAGAGAAGAAACAGAAAAAGAAAAAGAAAAAAAGAACAAAGCAAACAAACCAAAAAATCACAGCCTGTCAAGAAGGGGAGGGGATAGCACATGGAGCTACCTGGGTGGGAGAAAGGAAAGGAAGAAAGGGAGAGAGGGAGAGGCAACAAAAAAAGCCAAAAAACATGATCAAAAAACAAAAAAATAAAAAACAAAAAAATGGCAACTAAGGAGCTGGGTGGTGGGGGTCAGGTGGACCCAGGTGGCAGTGAACTGGTGTTTCTTCAGCCGAGTGACCGTGGCCCATTGGAAAGTGGTGAAGGCCTTGTACAGGAAAGAAGGGTGGGGAGTGGGAAAGCATTTATCCCTGGTTATTGGGTTCACTGTCTCCTGCTGGAAGCTCTGTGAATTTGCCTTCCTGTACTCTCTGTCCACAGTCCTTGGTGGCTGAGGTCCAAAATGTTGAATCCAGGTGGCAGTGAGCTGGCAGGCGACTTCCACTCTGTAGCTCTCCTCTTTCTCTGTTCTCTTATTCCATTTGATGCTTGACTGAGTTCTTGATTCCTTCATTTGATGCTTAGGGTTCCAGGATTGACATTTGTATCTGTTTTACTTAGTTTTTTTTGGGTCTTTGCTTCAGAGGGATGGCATGGTGCTTTTATCTATAGTGCCATTTTGGCTCTTGTGTTTAACTTTTTTTTTTTTCAGACGGGAGAGGCATATTTTATTTTTCCACTGACATATGACATATGTACAGTTGAATATAAATTAAACATCTACTTGTATACCAAAACCAGTTCCTTTGGGTTGTTCAGTCAAAGAGGTAAGACCACCAGCTGGCTCACAAGAGACGCATCCACTCCTTGGCCCAGGTTTTGGAATTTTGCCAGCCTTGAGCTCATCAATAATTTCTTCAATATCCTTAGGTGTCAGATCTTCACAGCAGTTGTTTATTTGAACCATTGGTGCATTTACACAGGCATCTAAACATTCCACCTCTATGTGGAAAAGTTTGTCAGGTACAGTCTCCCCAACCTTTATTCCAAGCTTTCTCTGAATGGCGGTCCACTATGCAGTCAGAATCTCAAAGCATGCAAGGTGAGGTAGAGCAGACCTGAATGTGATACTTGCCAACTGGCTTTTGATTATACATTGTATAAAAAGTTGCTATTTCATATACCATCATTGGACATATTTGTAAAACTTCTGCACCCTTGTTCATGGCAGAGATGGGCAACCATCCATCCTGTCTCTGCACTAAATCAGGACTGGAAGCACAGCTGCTGCTTTATGCCCTTCTGGGTATTTTTTTTTTTTTTACAATTGCCTCTATCCTCTTATAGTTTTCTGTTGTAAAACCAAATAGAGTATCTGGATTATTCTCAGGAGTATCTCTGTGCACAAATATGGTTCCTCCAGCTCCATTTTGCACAGCTGTCTTATGCACATACATTATATGTCTTCCCCACTGGGTGGTGAGGCCAACTGCCCCGGCCCATAGCACCAGGGAGAAGAACATGTCAGGCCAAAGTGTTTGCCTTTTCCCCTGCCTGTTTAGCTTTTTGAGGAACCTCATTTTTTAGTTCTAATAGTTTCCTTTTTGTAGAGTCTTCAGGATTTTCTACATACAAGATCATGTCATATGCAAATAGATCATTTTCTTCCTTTCCAATGTTTTTTAAAATTTCTTTTTCTTGCCTAATTGCTTTGGTTAGAATCTCTAGTACAAGTTGTATAAAAGTGGTGAGAGTGGGCATCTTATCTTGGTCCTGATCTTAGAAATATCTGAATTCGTTTTTAATATATTTGCTCTTCTATATCATATTTATTCACTAGAACTATGAAACATTTGTAATTTTTGTGAAAAAAATTATCAAAAGAGAATAGGAGATAGAATTAAACTTTGCAGATGTCTGAGGAATTATATCACTTTAGAAGTGATACCAGGGAAACTAGTCTACAGGACTAACAATTTACACAAACCATGGCCTCATCTATCCAGAAAAGCTAGATGGTGCCTGGCTACCACTAACATTTGTAATCAGGGCCACAATAGATGGATCTTGATAGAGGGAGAAAAAATGTGGAGCAGAATTCATATTCTTAAAAGCCCAGGCTTATTGGACCAGTTGAGACTAGAAGACTTCCCAGAGACTATTGCCCGGAGATACTCCATAAACCTTGAACAAAAACTACCCCCTGAGAGCACCTTTTAGCTAAAAAGCAGATCGGCTCGTAAAATATATTACCAGTGAGTACTGTGCACCTTTAAAAAACTACCTATATGAGACCAATAGTCCAACAATTACTCTAAGGCAAAGATGAAAGGGTAGGGGGACAGGGAAACCAGAATACTGGAAATGGAACATCCAGAAGGAAATTAATGAGAATGTTAACATATTGTGAAAAATGTAACTAATGTCTCTGAACAGTTTGTGTAGTAATTGTTAAAATGTGTAGTAATTTGCTGTGTAAACTTTCACCAAAAACACAATTTTTTTTTTTTTTTAAAGTGATACAGAGGGAGTGAAGAATGACTGCTTAATGGGTACGGACGGGGTCTTCTTTGGGGATGATGAGAATGTTTTGGAACTAGATAGAGGTGATGGTTGAGCAACATTGTGAATGTGCTAAGTGATACTGAATTGTACACTTCAAAATGGTTAATTTTATGTGAGTTTTACCACAATAAAAAAGTGATAATTTTCTTGCAAGATACATTTGCAGATTTTCCAATGAAAGGAAAGTTTATTAAGATTTGTTTTATTTACTGGTCATTGCCTGGACATCTCTTTCCTAAACAGTCCTACTGTTAAACTAAATTTTTTATCTATTATGAGAAATCCCATGTTACCTTTTAAGGAATATATCCTAGAAAAATAGTCTCTAACTCACATAACTTAAAGAGAATTCTATGGATTAAATACTTAAATATCTAAGTTTTGATTCTTTTCCTTTTCAGAAGAATACAACCCTGAAGTACCTAAGAATGACTGGAAACAAGATTGAAAACAAAGGTGGAATGTTTTTTGCTGCAATGCTGCAAGTTAATTCATCCTTAGAGAAATTAGATCTAGGAGATTGTGATCTGGTGAGTAAATTGGTTATAAGAAAGTCACTCAGATAAGGAATGCCATTCTCCCAGGAAACCAGTACAGAGCAGAATTGTTCAGGAGACCCTGAGCCTTATGAATGATTAATCTTGCCCCTAATATCTAATATCAGAGAAAAGATTTTCCCCCCAGACATAATAGTACTGTTAATAAAATCAGATTGTAGTAAAACCGTAGAAAAATACCCAGTGTAATAAAAATATTCCCAAACATCCATCCAGTCCATCTTAACCCATACAGGATTTTTAAAGAAATTGATCACGTCCATTTTAATTAAATAAATACTACTTCACTCATTAAAACAATATATATTTACTTTTGAGAAAAAAATTTTGTAGTGAGTAGTTATTTGTATTGTAGCATAAAAACCTAAAATGATGATGGTTTACGAAAACTGCTCTGAGCCTTCATCTGGTCTGATAATGAGAAATGTGTGGTTTTTGCATGTCTTCAAACTTCAGGCTTTGCTTTCTCAAACATGCTTTTAAACTTTCAGGCCTACTTTTGAAAATCTATTGTACAGCCTCTAGGTTCCACCCAGCCATGCAAAATCCCTGGGACATGCAAACAGTAAGATAGGCCAGGTGGTCCTTTAGGGCCACAGGTTCTGAAGGACTACCTTTTTAAGGAGGTAAGGGTAGTCACTTTGGTACTGTGAAAGCATTAGTTCAATTCAGTATTTATTGTCTACTTGTACCAGGCACTGTGCTAGACATTAAGGGTATAACAGTGAACCAGTATGGTCTCTGCTTTTATGGAGCTTATATTTTCACTGGGAAAACATCAATAAATAAATACACCTGCTATGAAGATGACAAATGGTGCTTTGATAATGGGGAAGAGGTAACCTCCTAAGATAGGAAACTGCTATGTAGAAGGGTCATGGCAGAACATTCCAGGCAAGGAGCCTAGCATGCATAGACTCTAAGATAGTGCTTCTAAGTGTGGTATGAATAGCATTACTGGTGCAGAATAAGGTAATTTTAATATTCACATATTTTACAGATAATTTCTGTTTTCTGTTTATGGCAGTGATACCAGATTTTTACAACAAAAGTGAAATAGTGGGTTGATTTAACATAAGAGTATTAAGTAAATAGTAAAAGGGATATTCAGATGTGGCAAAAACCATGAGGGAGGGACATGAATAATGAAACTGTTGAAGGCAAGCAAGAGCCTACCAGGTTTTAAGAACTGAAAGGCCTGTGTGGCTGAGCACAGGGAGTAAAAGAGTGCCTTAAAGTGAAGGTGGAGACGTCCACAGAGGCCAGATTAGGCAAGGTTGCATGGGCGGGAGGAAGGAGGATTGTGTCATAAAAGCTACAAGAAAACTTGGAATGTTTTAAAGTTGTGGAATGGTGTGATCTGATTGACATTTTCAAAAAAGCACTCTGGTTTCTCAGTGAGAAATTAAAGGGTGGCAAGAGGAAGCTGACTGCTCACTTATAAAGTTACCACAGAAAGATTAGTCCAAATGACTGACAGACTACAACTACCACAGACTCCACCAGACTGAGTCCAGCACAACTAGATGGTGCCCAGCTACCAAACTGACTGCACCGACAGGGATCACAATAGAGGGCCCTGGACAGAGCTGGAGAAAAATGTAGAACAAAATTCTAACTCGCAAAAAGAGACCAGACTTACTGGCTTGACAGAGACTGAAGAAACCCCAAGAATAGGGCCCCTGGACACCCTTTTAGCTCAGTACTGAAGTCACTCCTGAGGTTCACCCTTCAGCCAAATATTAGACAGGCCCGTAAAACAAAACAAGACTAAAGGGACACACCAGCCCAGGGGCAAGGACTGGAAGGCAGGAGACACAGAAAAGCTGGTAATAGGGAACCCAGGGTCAAGCAAGGGAGAGTGTTGACATGTCATGGGGTTGGTAACCAATGTCATAGAACAGTGTATGTACTAATTGTTTAATGGGAAGCTAGTTTGCTCTGTAAACCTTCATCTAAAGTACAATAATAAAAAAAAAAGTACAAATACAAAAAGAAAGAAAGATACAACATTCTAGATGAGGGATGATGAGGACTGGGGCTGGGGGGTGGCCGATAAGTAGAAAGGAGTTGACTAATTTGAGACATCTTTTGGAGGTGAGGTCAAGCAGGTGTTCAGGTCACCAATAAAAACACGATTCACACAACAGGCACTGGATAGAACAGTCTTTGCTTACATGGAACAGAAGCAGAGTAAGATCTGCTTCAATAGTGGGTGTCAGTCTCCCATGCCCAATGGGTCACTCACTGCATTCAGGGCCAGATGGTGTGCTGCACAGACCTGTCTTGTGCTGTCCCCTTCCCTCCAGGAACAGATAAAGCAGTGGGGTTGGTTAGGTGCCACGTGATGCACACACATAAGCAGAACAAAGAAGTACACGTTGAACTGCGAGAGAGAGATCTCTCCAAACAAGGTAGAACATCCAGTACATACTGTGCTATCAATCTGTGAGAAGTTGTTTTCAGCTCGAGGCAGTGCAGAGGGGGGGAGGTGACCACAGGCTGTTCTCCCAGCAGTTGGAATCTGTAAGGCTCACTAATCAGCTGGATGGGAGGGCATGAGGAATGGTGGAGTGAGGAGAGGCCTAGGTTTTCTAGCGTAACAGCTGGGTGTGTGTCGTGGTGTCCATCATGGAGATGGGATTAGAGCTGTCCAGTAAGGTGGAGAGGGAGACCTGTAGAAGTTGAGAAAAATGTGGCCAGGAACCCTCCCCTGCCACACATGCACACACTTGAAGTACTAGTATGAATATGAAAGAATACTTGCACAAAGGGATGTGTTACAAGCAGTATGGACCCCTTGCTGAGATCCGAATGTATGTCTGTATATCTGAAGTTTGCATTATTGGGTACCACACAGAACTCTGAGGATCTCGGAGCAAACCCAGAGGCAGACACCCTAGGAATAATGGGTATTGAAACTTCAGAAACTCCCCGTGCAAGTCATAGATAGATTTTAGGGCAGGGAGAAAAGAACATGGTAACAATTCATTTCTGAATTTCATCAGCCTGCAATTCAGAGTGTAATAAAATGAAAACATTTTGATTTATCAGCCCTCGGATAACTGAAATATTTATTTAGGGAGGTTCATTTATAGACTTTGTCAGTTTCCTTAATGAATTTACCTGTCTTTAGGGAATGCAAAGTGTGATCGCATTTGCTACAGTACTAACTCAAAACCAAGCAATTAAGGGAATAAACCTAAACCGTCCTATACTGTATGGCGAACAGGTATGTTTTCAAAGTGATGGCAGTTAACATAACAACATGTGAATAGAATTAAGGGACTGAGAGTTATTTTAAGGTTCATGAATGTACCATATTCTTGTAACTGTACTTACTATATCTTCTAAGCTACTATTTACTAAGAAAGTTTTATTTATAGGAAATTATTACATTATTTCTTGACAAGACTCATAACTGTGATCTTAGAAGTTGCTAACTTAAGTAGCAAACATGTCATCTGTTTTCTTGTAGACAGGTACTGAGTGAGTAAATCTGTGAGGGGCAGAGTAGTAAGCTGGAAGTATAAATGGTTAAAGCTGTAAAGGCCAGGCTTTAAAAGGGCCCAGTGTGAACTACTGTTTTTTGTTACATTAACTGATATGACTGAACCACTATGTCTTTGAAATTATCTTTGAAATGTGTATGAATAGCAGGTTGGCAAGTCTGGACTTGATCTTATATGTAAGCTGCGTGTGGAAGACAGAAAGATGAGTAAAAACATGGTTTCTACTTTCAGGGCTTCTCCCTTGAAGCTTTAACATCCTTTTGGGAGTATTTCTTTTCCCATTAGTTGTAAAAAGTTATGGAATAAGAACTCATTTTAATATTGGTCTGAACAAAAGCACAGTTATATGTACTAAAAGGAAAAGAAAATGTTGAAAGCACTTTATACAGTCTTTAAATTATCTACCTCACTGCGGCCCATCAGTTTGAGAAATTCAGAATTAACCATTTTTTAAAGTAGTATTTTTTCTAATGCAAAAGTGTGTTTTCCTTTTTTTTCCAGCATGGACTTTTTCCTCTGAATTATTTCTGTACTTTTCTGTACCAAATTTTTGGAATCTTATATCATGTTAATTATTTCATGTACATAGTCTGTTCAACAGTATACCCAGAATCCTCAAATACAAGAACCCTACCCAAAATACAGGAGCCCTGGTGGCACACTGGTTAAGCACTCAGCTGCTAACCTCATAGACGGCAGTTCAAATCTACGGGCCACTCCACGGAGAAAGATGTGGTGATCTGTTCCCATAAAGATTACAGCCTAGGAAACTATTTGGGGCAGTTCTACTCTGTCATATAGGGTCTCATTATGAACGGACTTGATGGCACACAACAACAACCCAAAATACTTAAAAGATCAGCAAAATACCTGGCTCAAATACCCAGTGAATTGTTTCATCATGATTCATTTACTTAAGTAAATATTTGAGTGTAACTGTAAACCAGACACAATTAGGTGCTATAAAGTCAAATAAAACACATGGCCCTTGTCCTCAAGGAGCTTTCAGTCTACGTGGAGAGCCATTAACGAGTAAAATGTAGAGTCTTTAGAGTGAACTGCTCAGGGTGCCATGGGTGCATGAAGAAGGACATCAAAATCAAAGCAGGGGGAAGCAGGTGGCAGGGAAATCTGTCGGATTGAGGACATGACAGGAGATTTGAAGGCTAAATTAGAAATTTTTGGATTAAATTCCTGAGGAAATAAGTATGTTAAGATATATGAAAACACATTAGAAATACAGACCCTCTTTTACACATGCTGAGTGATGTTATCATTCCCAAATCCATCTGAGAGTAGTTAGTTAGTAAAAGCCCAGCCCCTCTCTAAGGCCTAGGTCTGCAGCCAACCAAGCACTAGCCTGCCTTCTGTTCCTCTCTGAGCCAGCACCACTCTCTCTATCCTAAGGGTGCTTATTCCCTCTTAAATGGCTTTTGAGTAGAATTCTCTTGTGTTTCCCCATACTTTGCTGTTCCCAAAGATAAGCTTAAAACCTAGTCTATTTAAGGGTTTTACTGTTTATTACCATGGAGGCAGAGGGGATAACAAAACAAAAAGCTCTAAGATGTTGGATTTCACCCTTAGTTGCTTGTTGGCATTACCTGGGGAGCCTGGAAAAACACTGAAGCCATGCCACCCTATACAAATTAAATCAGAAAGTCAGGACTAAAACCCTTTACTATGCCTGACACTAGTTCCCTCCCTTAATTAGGATGATTCATCTTTCAAGTTTCTTGGCCTAAAAATGCAATCAAGGTACGAATACAAATATTTATTGAATATGTCCTCTGTGCTGGTCACTAGCCAGAGCAATACTGGGACTCCTAAGTGGTCAGTTGGCATTTTTTTATGATCCCAGACTAAACAGCATCCCTTTGAACATATCTTTTCACTGTCAAAGCAATAATTTAAACAAATCAGATACAGAATACTGAAACAGAATATTGAACAGTAATTAAATGCTTTCCATTTTCCTATAGAACAGATTTACTGTGCACCAGGTACTTTTTTGCATTATAAAAAAGAGCAGAATAGATACAGTGACACACCTGGTGGTGAGGAACCCCAAGGAATGCCCAGGACTGATGGCAGTTACCAGGACTAGGAGAGAGGCCCACAGAAGGAATCAAAGCATCTGAGACCCTGATTTAGACGTTTAGTCTCCAGAACTATGAGAAAATAAATGTCGCTTCTTTAAAGCCACCTTCTTGTGGTATTCCTGTTTCTGTAAAACAAGTGAAATTATACTTCTCTCAGAGAATTAAATGAGTTAACAAAGTGATTAGGTTTAGGACCCACCCTTCTCTGGTACGACCTCATTAGTATAACAAAAGAAAACCCCTATTTCCAAGCAGGGTAATATTTATAGGTACCAACCAAAAAAAAACCAAAAAACCCAGTTGCCATCAAGTCAGTTCCAATGCATGGCAACCCCATGTGTTGCAGAGTAGAACTGTACTTCATAAGGTTTTCAAGGCTGTGACCTTTAGGAAACATCACCAGGCTTTTCTTCCAAGGTGCCTCTGAGTGGGTTTTAATTGCCAACCTTTTGGTTAGTAGTCTATGGTTAACTGTTTGCACCACCCAGGGACTCCACTTACAGGTACAGGAGTTAGGATTTTAACATATATTTTGGGGGACACAATTCAATCCATAGCAAGGTGGTATACTTTTTGCCTATAAGCAGCTAGACTGAGGAATTTAAGCGGGGGAAAAAAAAGTCTTCTAGTGACCAGAAAACATTTAAGAACATTTTATAAACATTTAGGGTGATTATAAAGGAGAAATCAGATACAGGATAACAAATTCTGTTTTTTAATAAAAATGAAGATTGGAAGATGTGCCTGTATTTTGTCTAAAAACCATCAAGACTAGAGATCAAAAACGAAGTTCTGAAACATATGCGGGGTTGTAGGAAAGGTTGAGAGATTCTTGAGAGGCCAGCAATATGGGAGCTTATATGCTAAATGGAAGGAGCCCAGGTGACGAAGTGGTTAAGCACTCTGCTGCTAACCAAAAAGTTGGTTCAAACAAAAGATGTAGCACTCTGCCTTCCTAAAGATTACAGCCTTGGAAACCCTATGGAGCAGTTCTACTCTGTCCTATTGAGTCGCGATGAGTGCAAATCGACTTGACGGCAAGGGTTTTTTTTTTTTTTAATGCTAAACATATAATAGGACCAATTTTTTTTCCCTGAAAGCATTGTTGGATTATTGTTGTTTTAAATTAACTAGTCTATTTTGCATCACATGGTCACTGTATTTTATAAGTGCCTGCTACCTGTTTCTGAGGGGGTAAAGCTAGCATTTGGGGCAGAGGTGATTTTTTTGTACAACATGACAAACAACTGCACGCTGCAAACAAATAGTCTTAACCAATAAAATCTTTTTAAAAAGCTAATTTAAGTAACTTTATTCCATATGTTTGGAATAAACATGTACTGCTTTAAAATTACATTTTAGAAACAAGATTTTAATTCAATTTTAGGAAGAGTCCACAGTCCACATAGGCCACATGTTAAAAGAAAATCACTGCCTTGTTGAACTACACATGTGTAAGCATGATATGAAAAATTCTGGCTTCAAACAGTTATGTGATGCCCTGTATGTGAATAGTAACCTACGCTACCTTGATGTCAGCTGGTAAGCTGTAATTTACACATTACAGTAAATCACAGGAATAATCTATGTAAATACTCATATTCACAGGATACGTTGTTATACACTAATTCCAATAATTAGGAAATACAAGCATCGTAGTGAGCCTTTTATCTTAATCCTTAATATTTATTAATTTAGTTTATATTGATACCTTCTAATAACTTGAATGAGCAATTTAGTTTTCTAAACCAGGAAAGAAGCAATATTTTACGATAAAACTTCATTAACTTTCCTGCAATTGAGTGATTAAAATAAACTTTTACTAAAATAGAAAATATTTTTTATTATTATGTAACAGTTTTAAAGCATTTTATTTCTATGAATAAAAGAACAATAACATGCTATTTTCACATGTAACTAAAGATTTTTCCTTTCCCAGCAATAGAATAACTTGTGATGGAATGGTGTTTTTGGCCGATGTACTGAAGAGCAATACCACCCTGGAAGTAATAGATCTTTCCTTCAACAGAATAGAAAATGCAGGAGCAAGCTATCTCAGTCAGACTCTTGCTTCACACAACAGGAGTCTTAAAGCGTTAGTATGCTTTTATATATAATCAAAACAACATAACTCAAATTTTTACAATACTAACCTCAAACCTCTTAATTCTTAAGATTATGATGAAGTATAAAAACTCAGTTTCTAAACTGACATAGTGTTAAGTCACAGTAACAGTTCAGTTTCTTCTATTTTTCAAAAACAATATCTTTGAAAAATTAGATTCTAGTTATGGCTACTTATTAAAATTAATGAGAAAATTCTTATTGCTTATGTTATTTATCCTGAGCCTCAGCAGAAAAATCATAAGCATTCTATATGATCAAGTTTTAAAAATAAAAATGAATCAAAAAGAAATTACTAGTCGGATGACCTTATCCTAAAAAACAGATTTGTAATCTATCCAAACATTTACTGAATAATTAATATAAAACAACAGACTGTTTTCAGAATGTAGGTAGCTCTATCAGGTCCATGAAACATCTAGTTAGAAAACTTAAGTCTCTTGGATTTTAGCAATTATATATGGTCAGTATTTGACCACACCATTAAATATACTGAAGAATAATGGTGAGTACACAATCAAATGTTTGTAATAGAAGTTGTGGCTAACTCATGTGTTCTCTCTTTGTACAACCGTTGGTTTCCAGGGTTATTATATTTTGTTTTTCCATAGGTTGTCAGTAGTTAGTAACAACATAGAGGGAGAAGGACTTGTCACACTTTCACAATCAATGAAAACAAATATCACACTCTCTCATATCTACATCTGGGGAAACAAATTTGATGAGGCTACCTGCGTGGTAAGTTTTTTCTGAGATTCTCTCGATAACATCAGACATTATTCACAGCTTAGAATGGTGTCTTAAAATGGTTACAAAGCGTATGAGACACTGCAGTTTTGATAATTTTTAACTTTGTTGTTGTTGTTAGGTGCTGTTGAGTCAGTTCCAACTCATAGCGACCCTGTGTACAATAGAACAAAACACTGCCTGGTCTTGCGCCATTCTCAAAATCATTATTACGCTACAGCCCATTGTTGCAGCCTCTATGTCAATCCATCTTAATTTAATCCATTAAATTAATTTTTAAGTCCCAAAAATTAGCAACTGGAAAATTTTGTGGTTAAACTAGGAAAAGAAATCAGGTATCAGATATTAGCATAAAGATCTCTGAATCACACACTTCTAATTCTTCCAAAGTTAAAAAGGCTACTCACAATTGTTGATTTGTCCTAAATTTGACGTGGCAAAATTTCCAATCAGCTTCTCCAAAATTAAACAAGACATACAACTTGTAAAGGTATTTGTCAAAATGTTTGGTTTCTCACATATATAAATACAGAGTCCTGGACACTACGTTTAAAAGAAACAAAAAGCAAAGTAACAAAAATTTTCATTTGTAAAGAATGAAGAAAAATTTGCTAAAGGACTAACCAAAACCCCACTACTAAAAAGATTAAAAGGTACACTACTATCCTAAAACAAAACAAAACAAAACAAACTTCTTAATTTTAGAAAAACATCTATGTCCTTTAGTTTGGAACTAATGACAAGCTATAGCAGAAAGCATCTAAACTTTTAAATCTTTTGCTATCTAAATTTCCACCTGTTTCTCTATAATGGCAATCTATTGACAAATCGGTTCACCATGTTTATATGACACCCTTACATAGAAACCAAGGAGCCATAAGAGATATAAAAAGAAATTCTACAATGAAGAAATAACTAGTAGGCCAGCCGGGCCAGAAGCTCAGCACTACTGCTGTAGGAATTGTCCTTCTTAGCCTAAACCTGGAGATTACTTTTTTGGGGAAAGGAGGTGTCCATGAACGCCACACACTTGCGTGCCAAAATCTCTGATTCCGTTATTTTTCTGACAAATGAGTCTCTGATTATCAGATCTCCAAGGGCGTATACAATAGCCTCAATTAAGAAATCATGTGGGACTTGAAAATTCTGACTACGGAACCATCTGTCCACAACACTTGTAATACAGAAAATTGTTAATTCTGGGAGTCACAAAGGAAACATGCCTAATACATTAACTTAGAGAGAAGTTTCACAAAATTATAATTTCCTGGTGTGAAATTAAATGAATTAAAAAATCTACCTATAATACCTGGAAAATATTAAAATTCAGCAGTGTTATTCAGAGTATTTTACTTTAAACTACAAATTAACATAGTCAATTTGAATATTTAAATTTGTTTAAGTACTGAAAAATGAATAAATAATTTTCTTCACAATATGTTTGCTCTTCTCTTAAATATCCTAGGCATATTCAGACTTAATTCACACAGGCCGTTTAAAAGCAGACAGTACCGACGTAGAGCCATTTGTGGTGGATGAACACGTGTATCTGGCAGAAGTCTCCAATGGCCTTAAGAAGCATTATTATTGGACACCAACTTACGGAGAGGCTTACAACCACTCATCTAACGCAGGGTTTGCTCTTGTACCAGTAGGTCAAAATCTGTGAAAAACAAGTCCTAATTTTCATATATTTACTACTTTCACAGAGCTTAATACTTTATTGCCTAATAAATGTATTTTCTTTCATAAATTAGAACACTTTCGTTAAATGTGTAACATACAACTATATTGAACCTTGTATAGTTGCTCACTGTGAAAAACTGAGTGTAAGAATTTTACAAAGTAGAGACTAAAATGTTAACCCTAGAGAAAGTGATCAAGGAACTAAGTTCTTTTTATAACGAAAACATAACCAAGGAGTAACATAGCATGTAAGATAAGATCACTACAGGCATCTTAACTAAAAGTTATCAAGTGGTAAAAAAGTTTCAGGTGGCAAATTCCCAGTGAATTTTGAAGTTTAGAAAATAATCTATATAGCCTATGTAGGTATTACATATAGTATTAATAACCGTTTCACAAATACAGGCAGATACTATACATATACATGGATGCCCCTTTCCAAACAATCAGTGCTGCCGGTTAAATAGAAATTAGGATAGTTCTCTCTGCTGAATCATGTCAGTGACATTTTGATGATTTGATGGCAAATAATTCCTATTGTATATGGCCAATCTTGTTTCCAAATTAAGATACCATCAGAGGGCAATAGATACTGTCATGAATTGTGTCTCCCCAAAATATGTGGCAACTTGGTTAGGCCATGATTCCCAGTATTGTGTGGTCGTCCTTCATTTTGTGATGGTAATTTTAAGTTAAAGAGGATTAAGGTGGAATTATAACACCCTTACTAAGGTCACATCCCTGATCCAATATAAAGGAAGTTTCCCTGGAGTGTGGCCTGTACCTCCTTTTATTTTACAAGAAATGAAAGGGAAGCAAGCAGACGCGGGGAACCTCATACCACCAAGAAAGCAGTGCCAGGAGCAGAGTGTGTCCTTTGGACTTGGGGTTCCTGCGCAGAGAAGCTCCTACTATGAGGGAAGACTGATGAGAAGGCCAACAGAGAGAGAAAGCCTTCCCCGGAATTTGACACCCTGAATTTGGACTTCTACTTTACTGTGAGGAAATAAATTTCTCTTTGTTAAAGCCATCTACTTGTGGTATTTCTGTTATAGCAGCACTAGATAACTAAAACAGACACAATAAGCCTTTTATATTGTCAAACGTGTAAAAGATACTATATCATTTTTTAAGTTCATATACACCAAGAGAAGGCTGCTTAATCTGAATGATTTATTACTGCCCCAAGCCAAGAAAAGTGTGAAAAAACATGTGGACGGTTTTAAAAGGTTACTTTAAATTAAGCTTAAGTTCTGCGGGCTAAAAGAAAATACTATCTCTAAATGTTGAGAATAAGGAGGTAGAATGCAGAAGGTGGTCAACTCTATAGTTGTAAAAATATTGACCTTCACTTAAAGGACTGTGCATTCCTCAAATCATAGCTGTTTATTCCCAAAATCTAACATAAAAAAAAAAAAAAACTGCTACCGCTCATTTCTTTAGAATAATTAAGATAAATATCCCCTACTAGTTCATGATTTTTAAAGTTTAACCAATCTTTACTCATATTTGTCACCTAATGTCACTTTTTTCCTACTCTGGGCGAGGAGGGGAGGAAGAGTTATGAAATGGGAAGAGCATCTGAATAAATTGTATGAGGAATTATTTTCAGTTAATGTTATAGTCACTGAACCAACCAAAACAGATCTAAATGTCTTCCAATCTCATGCTTTCAGAAAGTTGAATGGTCGGTATGAGTTGGAATCGACTCAGTGGCAAGGGGTTTGGTTTGTTTGTTTGTTTGTTTTAGGACAGATATTTAATATCCTAGCCTTAGGCTGAATCTGTTCTGGGGAAAAAAAAAAAAAAACTCAAAATATCTGGAATTGGTTGAAAGATACACACCCAGTAGCCCATACTGATAACAAAATGTGTGAAACTGATTTCAAGGTGGTTGTTTTTGTAAATCTTGTTTCTATGTTATTTTTAGAAATTATCTGACCTTTCACTGATGCAAAAGACACTTTTTGTCCCTGTGGCCCACAAAGCATTGTCTATGTGCTAGAGAGAGTATAAAGATGAAGCATGATCCTTGCCCAGAAATTTACCATGGTACTAGGAAAACTGTATGAACCAGAGAATTCCACAAAGTGATTAAGGACTCTGACACTTAAATTGCTTGATTTTACTAGTTCCTAGGTTTTCTGAAACCTTACTTGTCAATGTTCCTTTTTTGTTTATTCAGGAAAGACTGTTAATATCCTAGCCTGTTGTGTCCTAAAATAGAAAAAAATATGGACATTTTTAACAACTGTCATTACTTTTGGAGCCCTGGTGGCACAGCTGTTAAGACTACGGCTACTCACCAAAAGGTCAGCAGTTAGAATCCACCAGCCGCTCCTTGGAAACCCTATGGGGCAGTTTACTCTGTTCTGTAAGGTCGCTGGAAACCCTGGTGGTGGAGTGGTTAAGACTGCTAACCAAAAGACTGGCCGTTTGAATCCACCAGGCACTCCTTGGAAACCCCATGGGGCAGTTGTATTCTGTCCAGTAGGGTCGCTATGAGTCGGAATCGACTTGATAGCAACGGGTCATTACTTTTGAAAAAAGTTGATGACGAAATGTTACTCTAGCAGTTACAGCTCCATAAAGCCAATAAACTCCAACGGGAATAACAATATGATAAATTTCCTACACTTGAACGTCCAGGGATTACAGTTTGTTAAACTAGACTCTAAATCAGCATTTCCCCAAGTGTGGAGTACTATATGCATCATCGCCTGGGACACATATTAAAAATAGATTCTTTTAGTCAGACCCACTGAATCAAGATCTACTGCCAACAGTCTGGGGATTTGGTCACCCTTAGTCTCATGAAAATCTGATTTCCTCATCTTCAAATTAGTTTAACTTTTTTTTTTTAACGGAAGTATAGCAAATCAGAAAAGTACACAAATCTTAGGTGATCAGCTTGATGAATTATCACAAAGATAGCCCATCTGGTTAATCATGACCCAGGTAAAAAAAGTAAATGCCACGAGCTTCCCAAAAGTTTTCCCACCCTTCTCCAATAGGCCACCCCTATCCTGACATGTAACACCATAGATTAGTTTTGCCTGTTTTTGAACTATCAATGGTATGTACAATGGTATGTACTCATACAGCATGTACTCTTTGCATCTGGCTTCTTTTGCTTAACATTAATGTGATTCATTCATGTTGTTTAATGTAGCAATAATCCATTCATTTTTCATTGCTTTGAAGTGTTCCATCATAGTTTAGGAAAGTAGAGGAGCATATAGGATTCTGGAGAGAGCCCCTCAGGCTAGGACATAGTCACATGAATGCAAAACTTAGCAGTGCAGACAAAGAAGCCCTGACACTTTCTTTCTCAGGCTACTCTGTTCCTGCGTGCTATGGAAGGGACCCACAAGTTCCCCACATTCTCCCAAGGAGAGACTAAGAAGGTAGCTGAATTCAAAGTGAAGTAGGCTTGCCTCCAGCCTAGAGTGAGGTGGCATTGGTAAATCTCCAACAAGACCTACGCTGCACTACCTGAGACAGAGCTGCAGGTGATAGCCTCACAGAGTTCTCCACACCCAGAAAAACAGCGATGAACCCAGTGCAGCCAAGGACTACCCCACCCTAACAAGGCTAGGAGAGACCTGATCCCATATTTTACAAGCTGCTGCCTACAGCACCAGAGGCCAGTAGGATGCCCAGAGAATAAACAGTTGAAGACCTCATTTCCCTGATGACATTATGTCATGTAAGCCCCCTCCACCACACAGCTTGACAACATTTTAGAGAGAAGACAAAGGGTGGAAATGAGACTTTTCCCCCCCAAAAGATTAAGCATTACTTAAAGGGGATAAATTATACCCTCTTTATGAGTCAGAATCCACTTGCCAATAGGTTTTTTTTTGGGGGGGTGGGGTTGGATTGGAGTCCCTGGGTGGCACCAATGGTTAAGCACTCTACAATTAACCAAAAGGCTGGAAGTTTGAACCCAACCAGAGGTACCCTGGAAAAATGGGCTGGTGATCTGCTTCCAAAAGGTCACAGCCATGAAAGCCCTACGGAGTGCAGTTCTACTCTAACACATACGGGGTCGCTATGAGTTGGAATTAACTTTTTTTTTTTTAACCTGACTAGGTTTTAAATTGGTTAGGACTAAAAGCGAATTTTTTTCCTGACTGCCCATCGGGTGGGGGCTCAAGAGGAAGGGCAGATAGTTCTGTAGGGAAAACTCCATTTCCTCTGCACACCTGAATTGTAAATTTGCAGCCATATTACATTGTTATAAGTTTTCCTCCCCCTTCCTTATTAGCAATCATCCTTTAAGACTCAGCTCCAATACTGTCTCATATTAGTGCTATAGGTCATATTATGCTCACTTAACGGATGTTTCAAATCTGAATGCAAAAATTCAAGTAAAATGGTTTGTACTTTTTAGGTATTTGATAAAATAATGATCTTGTTTGTCCTACATCCTCTCCTTTTCAAACTTTTATAAAGAATTGTATCCGTTCATCCCTGTCTCCTTAATCTCTCCTACTTAAACCATATCCACCTGGCCTCTACTCCCACTACTATATTGCAACTGCCTTCTTTCTCAAAGGACCATTATGCTCCACAGGACCCAGTGCTGTCTTCGATTCCTATCCTATTTCTCTGTACCATGTGATACCACTGCAAAGTCGCCATTATCTTTGTAAAACTAGCACTACGCTGGTGTTCTTCTCATCTTTCTGTTTTCACTTTCCATCTCCTTTTCTGTCTTTTGCTCATCCTTTAAATGCAATTTCCCCAAAATTTTGTCATCTTTTGTTCTTCTGTACTATCTCCCTGGGCCATCTTAGTAATTCTCCTACAAAAACTATTAGCCTTATGCAGAAAGTTCTAACATCTGTAATCTCTAGCTTTAATCTCTCCCAGGCTTCAGGACCCATTTTCTACTACTGAACATTTTCGCATGAGTATCTCACCACCAATCAAATTTACGACATCCAAAATAGTCTTCCCTTCCACAGACCTGCTCCTTGACTTAGCTTCCCTATCATAGTTCATGGCATCACCGTCTTCTCAACCACCAGGGCTTAAAATTTAGGTATCTAAGTCAGGGCTGTTTGTGAGGAACAGAAATTGACTTTAAGCCTGTTTACGAGAAAGGGGATTTACTGTAAGGATAAAAACAAGCAGAACCACTGGCATCCCGGGACAGGAAATGGGACTGTATAGCCAGAAACCAAGGCTGCTCCTTCTGTTTCTCCTAGGACCTCAGTCTCGGCTCTGTTAAACCTACTTTGTTCCCTCGCTTTGCTCTATAGGTTAGCTTTCCGTGCTTATTTAAAATTTCCTTTAGATTGCTTCGCTGACTCTGGGTCAGTTCTAAATGATCTTTTAAGTGTATACCATTACCTGATAGTCTCTGAATTTCGTAGTTCAAATTTTTGAGAATCTGACCAGGTCAGTCCGGCCTATGAATTTTCTTCCTGGTAGGGTGTCCAGTCAGCTGCCATTACAAGTATGAAATCATGAGTTACAAACTTGGGTGTCTATTCCCGGCTCTTCAGTAGTCAACTGTAATTGGGGGTGTAAGATCGTGGGTTATAAAGTTGGCTATCTAATTATACCCCTTCAGTACAGGCCATAGGTAGACAGGGATGTTTCAAATTAGATGGTGTAGACGTACTGCTAGACATGTCTGACTGCTATCTGCTCTGCTACAGGGATGGATTACCCAATAAGCAAGGTATGCTTGGGCTTACTTGTGTTTACTTACTATAGTGCACAAATTTCTGTTAATAAGGTTAGTGCTTACTGGTTAATCTGTCCCTGCCTCCACATTTCATACTTTTCCCTTCCACCTGTCTCACTCTTCAGTCAGCAAGGTAGGTGCAAATTCCCTCCACTGGCCATCTCATTTACCTATCCAGGTGAGCACTGGCTCTTTCCCTGTCCATCAACTGATGACCCAGCATTCCTTGCCTTCCTCCGTAACAGTCCATAAATTCTGACTTGTTTTATTGCTAGTCTTTTTCATGCTTGTCTTTCCCATTTGACTGTAAATGTAAGGGTGGAGTTTATCTATCTTTGAAGCTTTATGTACTCTGATCTCAGTATTTTTCCAGCATTTGAAATACTGGCCAGATACATTTGTCCAAAAGTGTTTACACCCATGGTGTTTTAGCATATTCTTCTTGAAACTAAATACTTTGTTTCTGGAAGGTTATTATGTTTATACAATAGCTATCTAATTCTTTAAAAAAATACACCAAACCTTTCTTGAAAGAATGGGGCAAAGGATGCAGAGGATAGGCGAGTAGACTATATCATTGTCCCCCAAAATTAATGCTCCAATAACTAAATCTCAATATTATGCATAAGTAATGAAAATGTAGAATTTTAAAGAAATTACAGTAAAATACATGTAAAAACATTGGTGGTATTTCTAGCCAAGTTCTAGGGACTCAAAATCTTTTAATAAAAGATAAAAAGCTTTATCAAGGGCTTCATTTGTAACTGCTTCCCAAAGGTAGAAGAACAAGAGATGTTTAGGATAGTATTTCACAATGTTTGGTATACCTTAAAATCACCTATAGGGGGCTTTTCCTGCATCTATATGCCCTGGAGATTGTCTGATTCAGTAGCTCTAAACTAGAGTGGGGTCTGAACATCATTAACTTTTAAAACTATTTTCTGATATGCATCCATGTTGAACTACTAGTTTAGGATATCTAAAAAAAAATTGAGTACATGTACATTATCTTTAAGTACATTTTAACTGCTCTCATTTGCACAACTGTCAAACTGAAACATACAGAAAAGAAGTATTAAATTACTGTTGCAATGGAACTGACAGACCCTTTCCTTTGAAAAAATAAGTTTTTAAAAATTTGTCGATAAAAATCATCCTGTGAAATAAAACATAAAACAAATATAATTTAAAAACAGCAAAAAAACATTTATATACAATCTAAATTTAAAGTCTAAAATCTAACAATACAGTAAGAATAATACAAAAAATTAAATTCACTGTGAAAATAATTCATTTCTTATCAGAATTTTCAACAATCATATATAGAACACGCCGCCCCAAAACAGCACAATATACATACTACTGCAGTGCACATGCATCATTCTCCAGGACAGACTGCATTTTAGGTCACAAAGCAAGTCTCGATAAATTTAAAAAGATGAAATCATACAGACTATGTTCTCTGACCACAATAGAGTGAAGCTATAAATCAGTGACAGAAAAAAAAAAAAAAAAAAACAAACCTGGAACATACACAAATATGGAAATCAAACAACACATTATTAAACTACCAATGGGTCGAGGAAGAAATCAAAAGAGAAATCACAAATGTCTTAGATTCAAATGAAAATGAAAGCACAACATACCAAAACTCATGGGATGCAGTGAAGGCAGTACTCAGAGGGAAGCTTATAGCAATAAATGCTTACATAAAAAAAGATCTCAAATTAACAGCCCAACTTGACAATTCTAGGATCTAGAAAGAGAAGAGCAAATTAAGCCTAAACCTACAAGAAAGGAAATAACAAAGATCAGGGCAGAAATAATTAAAATTGAAAACAAAACAATCAATAAAACTTAAAGTTGGTTCTCTGAAGAGATCAATAAAATTGACAAACCTTTAACTAGACTGACAAAGAAAAGATGCAAAGAACCAAAATATAAAATGAAAGAGGGGACACTACAACTTACCCAACTGAAATGAAGAGAATCGTGACAGAATATTATAAACTGTATGCATCAAACTGAGTAATCCGAATGGACAAATCTTAGAAGCACACAACCTACCCAAACTGACTCAAGAGGAAATAAACGTCTCAACAGACCCATAACAAGCAAAGAGATTAAATCAGTGATCAAAAAATCTCTCAGCGAAAAAAAGGCTTGGACCAGACAGCTTCACTGGGGAATTCCAGCAAACATTTAGAGAAGAATTGACACCGATACTGTTTAAACTCTTCCAAAAGACAGAGAAGGAATACTCCCTAATTCATTCTATGAAGCAAACATAACCCTAATACCCAAAGACACCACAAAAAAAAGAAAACTACAGGCCAGTATCTCTTGTGAATATAGATGCAAAAATCCTCAACAAAATACTAGTGAACAGAATTCGAGAGCATATTAAAAGAGTCATAGACTATGACCAAATGGAATTTATTTCAGGAATACAGAGATGCTTCAACATTACAAAATCAATGTAATAAACTGCATCAATAGAACATAAGAAAAGAACCACATGATCATCTCTATGGATGCAGAAAAAGCATTTGATAAAAGCTAACATCCTTTCTTGATGAAAACCCTAAAGAGGACTGAAATAGAAGAAAATTCCTTAATGTGATTCAGGGCATATACATAAAGCCAACAGCCAACAGTATACTTAATGAGGAAAGACTGAGAGTTTTCCACTTGAAATCAGGAACAAGGGTTCCTATTCTCATCACTTCTTTTCAATATTGTATTAGAAGTCCTAGCCAGAGTAATAAGACAAGAAAAATAAATAAAAGGTATCAGGATTGGAAAAGAAGAAGTATCTCTATTTGTGGATGATATGATCCTATATATAAAAAATTCCAAAGAGTCCACAAGAAAGCTTCTAGAGCTAACAGAGAAATTTAACAAAGTTGCAGGGTTACAAGGTCAACAAACAAAAATCAGTTGGATGTCTACACATCAGAAATGAGAAATCTGAAAGGGAAATTAGGCAACCAATTCCATTTACAATAACATCTAAGAGAACAAAATAAAACCAAATCAAAACTGTTGCCGAGTTGATTCCAACTCACAGCAACCCTATAGGACAAAGTAGAACTGCCCCATAGGGTTTCCAAGGAGCAGCTGGTGGATCTGAACTGTCAACCTTTCAGTTAGGAGCCAAGCTCTTAACCACTGCACCACCAAGGCTCCAAGAGAACAAGACACCTAGGGATAAATCTAATCAGGGATGTGAGAGACTTATACAATGAAAACTATAAAACACTGTTGAAAAAAATTAAAGAAGGCTTAAATAAATGGAAAGATGTTCCACATTCAGGGATTGAAGGACTTAATACTTTAAGATGTCAATACTACCCAAAGCAATCCATAGGTTCAATGCAATCCTGATCAAAAATTCCAATATCCTTCTTAAAGAAAAAACAATCCTCAACTTTATACAGAATAAGAGGCCGTGAATAACTAAAACAATGTTGAAAGAGAAGAACAAAGTAGGACTCTCACTTTCTGATTTTAAAACATACTATACAGCTACAGTAATCAAAGTAACTTCGTACTGGTGTTACGACAGACACACGGACCAATGGAATAGAACTGAGAGTCCAGAAATAAACCCACACATCTATGGTCAACTGATTTTTGACAGGGGTCCTAAATCCATTTAACGGGGAAAGAAGAGTCTCTTCAATAAAGGGTGCTGGGAAAACTGGATTTCCACATGCAGAAAAATGAAACAGGATCCATGCCTCATGCCATACACAAAAACAAATTCAAAATGCATTAAGGACCTAAATGTGCAAACTAAAACCATAAAATTCTTAGAAGAACAAGCAGGGGCAACGTTGTCAAGCCTAGCTTTCAACAATGGTTTATCTAATATAATAAAAGCAAAGACAAATAAATAGGACCTCATAAAAATTAAAAACTTTTGTTCATCAGAAAGACTTTACCAAAAAAGGGAAAAGACAAGCTACTGACAGGGAGAATATCTTCGGAAACCATATATATCCGACAAGTATCTAATAACCAAAAAACATATAAAACTTCAAGAACTTAACAACAAAAAGACAAATAACCCAATCATAAAAAGGACAAGGACTTGAATAGACATTAACCAAAGAGCACATTCAAATGGCCACCAAACACACGAAAAGATGCTCAGCGTCATTAGCTACCAGAGATGCAGATCAAACTGAGGTACCAATTCACTCCCACTAAGATGGCTAAGATTAAAAAACAAAAATAAATGTTGGCAAGGATGTGGGGTAACTGAAATCTTATCCATTGGTGGGAATGCAAAATTGTGTATAACTGTTGTAGAAAACAATGTGGTGGTTCTTCAGAAAACTAAAAATAGAACTACCATATAACCCAGCAATTCCACTCCTAGGTATATACCCAAAAGACTTGAAAGCTGAGACTTAAAGAGAGACTTGCACACCGATGTTCACTGCAGCATTATTCACAAGAGTCAAAGAGTAGAAACACCCTAAATGCCCATCAACAGATGAATGGATAAACAAAAGGTAGTACGTACACACAACAGGAATACTACTCAGCCAGTAGGAGAAATGAAGTCTTGACACATGCTACAGTATGGATGGAGCCTGAAGGCATTACGCTGAAGAAAATAAGCCAATCACAGAAGGACAAATATTGTATGACCTAAAGGCAAATATATAGGGACCAAAGTTTATTAGTGGTTACCAGAGGTGGGAGGGAGGTGGAAAACAAGGATTAAAGCTGATGGAAAAATTGCATTAAGGGTAGGGCTGCACAATCTATTATTATAATTACTGTAAGTTATACACCTGTAAAAAGTTGAATTGGCAAAAGTTGTGTGATATACTTATGACCAAAAAAAACCCGAGTAGCTGCTGAACCTGTTTATGTACAACCAAACACCTCAAGGAATTTGGTTCCTTGGTTTGGAGTTCAGGGTCATGGTTTCATGGGACATCCCAGTTAATTGGCCTAATAACATGTTCAGTGCTTCTGCTCTACCTCCTAGTTCGTTGTGTAGTGATGTGGTCTTAAAAGCTTACTAGCAGCCATCCAAGGGCACAATAGGTTTCTACTCACCTGGAGCAACAGAGGAAGGAGACTAGGAGGATATGGAATGTGTGGCTAACTGCCTCTGTGAACAACTGTCTCCTTTGCCATGAGACCAGAGGAACTGGATGGTGCCCAGCTACCACTACTAAATATTTTGAGCAGATTCCACAAAAGAATCTTGGTCGAAAGAGGGAAAGTACACGGACTTTAGACTTTCTGGAGCCATGGAGGGTGATGAACCCTTGAAACTACTGGCCTAAGACAGTCTCTAAAGCTTAAACCAAAAATATCCCCTGAAGCCATCTTAAAACCAAACAATAGTTTACCTTAACTAGTAAAAAAGGCCTGCCTTGAGCATTATGCTCTTTTAAGAACTACCTATATGGGATCAAATTGGTATCAGCAACTTGAAAGGCTGGACAGGAACCTCAGGGAGGTGAGTTTACGTTAATGAGGAAAGAACAACTTAGGAACTGAGTGAGAATGGATGCACAACTCGAAGAATGTAATCAGTGTCACTAAACTGTACATGCAGAAACTATTGCTATGTTTTACTGTGTATATTCTCAACAAAAAAATAAAATAAAATAAACTTCAACAATCTAAAGACTTCAACCAACTTTGTAATACTTAAATGATTAAGAATATGCCTTTTCCAAAACACAGCATTGTAATAAATGTATTTATCAAAAGATGAACTAAAATGTTAATCACAAGCATTAGAATAATACCCTTGCCGTTGTCGTGGGCCGTTGAATCAATTCCGACTAATGGCAACCCTATAGGACGGAGTAGAAGAACTGTCCAGTAGTGTTTCCTAGGCTGAAATCTTTACAGAAGCAGATTGTCAGGTCTTTTCTCCCACAGAACAGCTGGTGGATTTTAACTGACAGTCTTTCAGTTAGCACCCAAGCGCTTAACCACTGTGCCACCAGGGCTCCTTGGAATAATACCAAGTGTACAACTAAATATATATGCATGTTATGGTAAAGAGGAGCATAGCATGATGAGAAGAATGCTAAGGGACACTTAGCCTTCAAACTTTCTTTACATGTCATTCCGAAATAGCAGATGGTAATGACGACTCATACCATGTCAATTTAAAAGAAAATTATTTTAGTTAAGAAGCAGGTAACGTGGTGAAGAAAAGCATAGTAAACCAACCTTTGCCACTCCAAACAAGTAATATCAAGTAAAAATATAAAGTAGTAATAATTACAAATTTGAAGGCTAATCTACACAAAGGCAAAATGTTAATTACCACTATATTTGAGCAAATTTGGTGAATATCATCCTCAACATCACTGCAGCAGTTTTTAAAAAGAAAATTTGTTCCTTAGATGCTCTGATTAGTGAAGATGAGAATTAAACATAACGTCTCCATTGCAGTACATTTCTTAAAGAGGCAAAGTCTTTCAATTTTCTTTAATTTCTTCGTATTTCAATAAACTCCTACTGAATTTAAGCCAGAATCAATTAGTTGAGCATTTTTAACTTTACAGATTTTACACTAAAACCCAGTATACTGGGTTAATAAACACATAGAATTAGATTTCTTAGATAAATAATTAATTAGTAAGTTTGATGTGCATCACACAAAGGCAGTATTTTAAAGTCATTCAATTAAGTCAGTCTCACTGGTGGCCAGTTATTGTGAAAATACTGAATGTACTGTGAAATGGTAAAGATCTCTACAGTTTACAAGAATTAAGTGGTTTTATTATATCCTCTAATTGGTTCCTATGACTTGGATCCCAAACAGAGAAAATTACAATTAAAGTACCAATAGAAAATACATTAACTTTATTACAGATGTAATAAACCAGAAAAGAAGCCACAACTAATGTATGGCAGGAATAATGTGGCCATGGTATTTGATCAGCGGTATAGGAAAACTGTGTGGAACTGATAATTTAACGCACAAAGAACAGGTAATGAAATAAACCAATACATGGGAAAAGGGGGATGGGGAAGAGCGGCAGTAAATATCACAATAATACAGCATTTTCTACATTCATTAGGAAGGAAAAGGACCACTGCGAAACTATAACAACGATCAAATATTGTTTAATTTATAAAATTTTAAAATCCAAAGCTTATAGAAAACTCAAATATAAAATAAATTGGCCTTCTGATAGTCCAAAATGTTTACTTATAATTGAAGCTAGCTTCTTACTCTTTATGTAATATAATGTATCAAATACAGAAACCAAGTGATTTATAGTATGCGTTAAGTTTATGTTTAGAAAATTTAGAATTTAATATTTATTTTTAAAAGTGCATAATAGGCATAAGAGATGCTTATCAAAATTTTCAAAACCCAGTATGGTCTCCTGACCTCCAGCAATTTAGAAACCTATTAAAACATAAAACAAATTGAATCAAATTTTGTAACTATCCTTTGACAACATAAAAACACCAAATACCTACTTAAAATTCATTTTAAAAACGTAGCCTCAATTAACTCAAACCAAAAATACTATTACTGGTTTTCTCCAGAATACTGAGTTTTAAATGAACAAAAACATATATATTATTTTCTAGCTTTTAAGAGAAATATTTGTTTTATTAGAATAGTTACCTCCAACGAAATATATTAATTGAGAAAAAGCACAATTCTTATTAGTACCTAAGTTTCCTTAGGCAGAAATTAAGAAATTTTATCCCCCATCCCTCCATAATTTATGTACCGGCCTATGGCGGTTATAAACAGCAACACTCTTGGGCTGGTATTACCATGGATTTTGCTTAAATTCTGAGGGGAAGTAAAGAACAAAACCCCCACAGGTCAAAACTGAATCATTTAAGGAGCACTGAGCTTCTGTTATGGGTGATAAAAAAATCTGGGAACAGCACAGCACAATGAATGTTATCAGTGTCACTGAACTGTACCTGTAAAAATGTTGACATGGCAAATGTTTTTAACACAATTAAAAAAAAAAAAACTGAATCATATAAACTAATGGATTTTACTTCAGTAAATGAACGGCAATTCTAAAATGCAAAATAAAATGGGCTCAAGGCAGCTTTAAGAGAAAATAAAACTTATCTACCCAAAAGAGTGCTACTGTAGCATAATTCTTTTCTAAAAAATCTATAAGTATAGTCTAGACATAAAAGCCCAAAATCAAAACAAACATTGCACAGTAATGATGCGGCATCAGGTGCTTTTACTTCAGTGAATGAAAAATAATGGTCACAAATCAAAAGAATGGTAATTTAATCTCAATATATTCACCTAATTAGAGATGTTTATATTTACTATCAGAGATGTCTTAGCAATTCCATATTCCTCACAAAGTCAGTATAACTGCTGTAAAAATATCAACTGTGGTTCTGAGTAACCATTGACAGCTGACCTCAACAGCGTATCTGACGTCGGAGACTGATTCTCTGTGACAGGCAGAAGCAAGTGGTGGTCCTCAGTCCCAAGGGGAAGAGCTAGGGGTAAAGTCACGTCAGAAGGCTTCACATCCACAGTTTCTGAAAAAGGACTTTTCTGTATGGAATCTTGTTCACTCAAGGTATGACCCTCTACACTGGAATCCAGAGTTTTGTCTGCACCTGAAATGGAAAAAAGGGGAAAAAATTTTACACTATCTTTAAAAAACAAAACAACCCTCCCCCAACTCCAGCAGTAGACTGATCAACTTACTATTCCCAGAATTTGCATTCCAACCTCCACTCCTTTTTCACTCTTGTCTCTCTTCCACTGATTTCTCCTCCTCATTATTACACAAATCCAATCTGACCCTCGAGGAGGCTAGGCTCAAGCACTCACTCTATTATAAAAATGGACTTAATCAGTCTGAAACAGGGTGAGCTGCTTATTACCTATTTAATCATATCCGGCCTTGTGACATTCCTTTTGTTGCTATTCAACATTCTACTCAGGTGTGACATGAATCCTCAACTAAACTTTAAATTCTGAGGATTAATATCAAATTATACTTCTCCAACCCCTTCAAAGTGCCTAACAGACCAACATACACAATAACTCTTCTATTCATTCACTGAATGTATTGAGTAGCTTATGCTATTCTGTGAGTTCAAATTTAGAAGTATGGTATTTTCATATATTTCAGAGAAGACAAATGCTGTTCTACACAAGGGAGTAATTTTCACACTGACAGAAATAAGAAATTTTATAATTTTTTGCCATCAAATTTTCCACAGCTTTAACATGCTTTGGTCGCTCCAAAGGGTTGATGTTATCTCATTCTCACTATCCTAGTCAGGAGGAGCCCTGGTAACGCAGTGGATAAGCACTCAGCTGCTAACCAAAAGGTTTGTGACTCGAACCCACCAGCCGCTCTGTGAGACAAAGATGCGGCAGTCTGCTTCAGTAAAGATTATAGCCTTGCAAGCCCTACGGGGGCAGTTCTACTCTGCCCTACAGGATCACTATGAGCTGGAATTTACTTGACAGCACACAACATCCTAGTTAGACGAAACTGCACATATAATTTTGTGTATTCTTGCCAACTACCCTACAGTTTGACCAGCCAAGAATATAGCCTGCACTTTCTCGTCCCAGTGACTCTCTTCACAAGGTTCTTTCTGCCTAGAACATACCCTCCTTCTCCCACTGCCAGCTCTTGAATCATCCTGCACAGTCCCTCTAATTTTAACCTTTTCTAATACCTACCCTCAGAAGGAATTAATATTTTTCTTTATCAGCACTTTTTGTGATAAAGAAAAAACTGTAACAAATACAGTTACTTGTACTTGTCTCCTACATCAGGTTGTAAGCTTTTAAGAGCTAGGTCTACTTTGTTCAACTTCATATTCGCTGCAGTTAATGTGCACTTCATAAGCATTTAATAAATGTTGAGTTAATGGCTTACTGCAGTTTCCAGATATTTCTAGCTTAATCCTTATGAACAAACCTTTACACATTAAAGGAGTCCAGTTTTTTGTTTTGTTTCTAATTGTGGCAAAATAAAGTGATAAGCACAATGAAACGCTTTCAAGGACTGATTTTAAGCAACAGACGGGCTTTCCATTTATGGATATTTTAATAATTTGGGGATACTTGTTTTCCCTATCTCCTCTTTTGCATTTCTGGGCTAGTGTTAAATTATGAGCCTTTCTTCACAATAACTACAGGAAATCCTGGGTTACAAGGACTCTATTATGGGGAACAATGATATATAGTTTGCTTATTATATATATGTTCATCCTGAAATGGATTATAAATCAAAATTTTAAAGGAGGAAATATTTTAAGTATGCATTATTAGGATCTCACTATGAAAACAAATCTAGAGTGAACTTTTTTGCAAACTGTAAAACTACTTTACTCATATATGTGTTTTTAAAAATAGATATCTGGTTTAAACTATTACAACTTACACTTCAACCGTAACAGTTTAAGGAATGGCACACTCTAAATATGAGAGCATCAAATTTTTTAAAAATACAAGCATTTACCAGAATGGACTTTTGTTTTGTGCTTCTTTAAATTTTTAATATCTGTGTAAGAATTCCCACATAATTCGCAGATAAATGGTCTTTCTCCTAAAAAACAAGTTAAAAAGTTTAAAATCTCAGTATTTTAGAAGCTGCTAGTTAAGACAAAAATATCAATGTTATGAACACAAAGCAAAAATTATTATACCGCTTAATACTGCTTTGAAATTATAATTTTTATCATTTGGTTCTAACACAGTGAAATGAAAAATCGTATATACACAGGCACTCCTTTAAAAGCATCCCCAATTCAGGGAAAAGCGAACATTTTCGTTAACAGAAATTTATTTGCAAACGAACAAACAAAAAACTTACGCTTTTATTTCTATCAAACATTTAGTGAATGCCAACTAAATGCCAGTCTCTGGCTAGAGGTACAACTAAAAAAAAAATTTACGGTTTCTGTCCTCAGATAGCTTACACATCAGGAAATCCTTAAAGAGTACTGATGGAATACAATGCTACAAAATCAAAATTCTTTTGAAATTAAGAATTATTCAATGCTTTATACCGTGAACTACGGAGCTTTAGAATATAGACGTCAGTAAACTTACTTATTAAAACTCTACTTGGTGCTCAAACTATTCTAGATACAAATTATAAGGAATACTTTTTAAAAAGTCAAAACAGTACATTTTTAAAGTGGCGTTTTCCAAAATATTTTTACATTCAATATTTTTTATACTACCTACAGACTACTTTTTACAATAAACACATCAATACTAAAATTTATTCTTAAACACTGTTTAACAAGAAATTCTGATGTTAACTTGGTACTATCGCTCCTTTTCATTTCTTGGTGTATCTGTGCACTTTAATCCAAATCATTAAAAACTAATGAGTATCTAGCATATCTCTCAGAGATCTACATAACTAATGACTAAACTTAATTCACACTCCAAGCAACTAAAAAAAAAAAATGAAATAACCAAATAAAAAGTTGATATTTATACATTAAAATATTGCTACTGTAGAGTATAACTAGATATCACATAGTGCATAATGGTTTAAAAGTCAAGGTTTACATAAAAAGAAATTAGAGAGAACAAAAAATAATACGTTCTCCCTAAACACAGACCTGTATGGGATCGAAAGTGTTTGTTGAGCTCTCCTGAGGAAATAAAACTTTTCCCACAAATACCACATATGTATGGTTTTTCACCTAGATGGAAAATAAAAGATAGCGAAGTGGTGTACTATACGAATATAATATTTATTAATTACAAATAACTAAACTGTTCTTCTAAAATATAACAGTCATATGTCGCTTAACGTCCATGGTACGTCCTGTTAAACAGGATGTTGATAGGATCCTGTGATTGGGATGTTGTGTGAACATCTGGGCCTGTGGGGTTCAAGGGCTGCTGTGTGAACATCTGGGCCTGTGGGGTTCAAGGGCTGCTGTGTGACGCATGGCCCAGAGAGCTCCTGCTGCGGATGCCCTGGGTGAGCGCTCAGTAAGGTGGTCAGGTCCTACTCAGCACGGGGCCCTGCAGCCTCGTGAAAGTCATGGCAGGGAGGGTCTGGGCACTGGACAGGGCAGCAGGGGAGCAACCTTGGTGACCCAGTGCCCTGCCCAGGCCAGATCCCATGATACCTGCCGACCTTGGGTACTCAGGAACAGAATTGGGCCCTACTCCTCCCAGCAGCAGGGGCACCTGTTCCTGAGGGTAGGGGCAGCAGGGCAGGGTGGGCTTGCTGCCAAGTCAGACTGTGGGCACCCCCCAGAGGGTGGCAGACTGAACCATGAACATATATGCTGTCAGACATTGCCCAAATGGACGTTATGCAGCACATGGCTGTATTTAAATTAAAACCTCTTTATATTGTATTTTCGAGGTATTTTCAGTAATCCCACTTAAATATTAGTAATTATATTACACTGTTCATGTAACCTGAAGCTTTTATATAATAAATCTTCACTTCTGCAGATGTCCCTTCTAGCAGAGATGGGTTAGGCAAGGAGACTGACTTTTATATGATTAAAAAAAAAAGTACATGCATTAACCCATATTTTAGTTTTTGCTATATACTATACTATAAAAGGGAAATAAAAGCACTGAGGAAAGATCCCATTAAAAAACGTATCCTACAAAAAATGAAAATCTTTGAACAATAAAGTCCGCTTCAAAACTCATAGTCTGCATTTGATGTCTTTGTCTGTAATATTTAATTTTCAAATCTTGGTATGTCTGTGTAGGTCCTAAGAGGTTATAAAATCAACGTTTTGCCCAAACCCACCCTCACCCCCTAGCTACTCCATAATTTTATTCAAAAGAAATGAAGCTTGAAGAGACTAAGGAACCTTGCTAAGGTCGTAAACACGTCTCAACTCAAGTTTATATGTTGTCAAAATTTTAATGTGTATAAGTTGCATGATAAGAAAATTCACCCACCTTATATTACTCTAGAAAATAAGTCATTTTATATCTAATATTTATACGAAAATCAAGTTAAAAAGCCTATAGAGGTATAAACAGATATCTAACTACAAAGTCAACAACCCACTTTCTGTAAAGACCTAATTTACTTCCTTTTATGTACAACACCTTGCCTTCTTTTAAGCGGTGTCAAAATCTTACCTGTATGTTTTCGAGAATGAGTGATAAGAGAACTAGAGACAGCAAATGCCTTCCCACAGGTATCGCACACATAAGGCTTTTCTCCAGTATGCCTACGAACATGATAGGTCAAGGTGCTGGCCTGGGCAAATCTCTGTCCACACCTATCACAGACATATGGCTTCTCTCCACTATGCTTCCTACAGTAAACAAAGTTATAGGCTGGTAAGCAGAAAACTTTGGGGATCTATCTCTGCAAATGGTCTTTTTAGTACAGTTTCTTATACAGTATTTTACTTCCTCTTAACACATTAAGAATATATATTTAAAATTGACAGTTGTTTCAGTGTAAACACTGCCAAAATAAATGCTCTGGTTATTATCAAAACATTAGTTTTGAGAGCAGTTCCAAAAGTTTCGCCATCATCTTTCCATGATTGTCAGCTTGGCCTCTAATACTCCCCAGCAATTATTTTCGCTAGTCCGTTCACCGTCCACTCTTTGAAGCTTTCCTCCAACCTCGAGCATTCACTCTCAGCTGATGTTCTTGCTTCCTACTTCACCCGGAAAAATTTAAGCAATCAGAAGAAAATTTCCACCATCTCAACTATCTACCTACTAGGATCTGTACCTATATAGTTTGCTTTCTCTTGTTAACTATGACAGTAACCGTTTATCTGAAACGAACTACTTCCACTTGTACACTAGACAGCCTATCCCCCCCCTCGCCTACTCAATGATACCACTCTTGCATTTCCCCTGTCCTACAGTGTCCCATTTTTCCTACCACACTGGATCACAGCGTACAAATAATACTGATATTTTTCCCTTCTTTAAAAAAAAAAAAAACCAACCAACCCTGTTTGCTTTTCGATTTCTCTGCTCCCCTTTACCAAAAATTCCTTGAGTCTCCAAATGTTCTACTTCCATTTCTTCTCTACTAACCTCTTCTCTACTAGCCTCTACTAATGCTGCTTTGGTCAAGAGCACTGCTGACCTCCCACTTCACTAATCAGTTCTCAGTCCTCACCTCCCTATAGGCAGAATTTGACATGGTTGGTCATTCCTTTCTGGAATCATTTCTTTCACCTGAATTCCAGGACAGCCCACTTTCCTGGTTTTCTTCCTATAATGGCTATTCCTTCCTAGTGGTCTCTGCTGTTTCTTTCCTACCTCCTGGAACTTAGAGTGACTCAGGACTCAGTTTTCTGATCTCTTTTCTAGCTACATTCACTCTCTTTGTGACCTTATTCAATGGTATGGCTTTAAGCACCATTTAAATGCCAATGCCTCCTACATTTGTATCTTCAGCTCAAGCCAGTCCCCTAACTCTAAACTTAGATATCTAATTATCTATTGCACATCTCCATTTGGATGTCTACTAGTCATGTCAAATTTAACATGTCCAAAACTGACCTTTCCCTGTTAAACTGCTCTACCTGAAAACCTTCTCCATTTCAGTTAACAGCAACTCCATTTTTTCAGGTGCTGAATCCTAAAATCTCAAAATACCGTTGACTTTTCTTTATTTCCTACCCCACATCTAATACATCAGCAAATTCTGACAGGTCTACCTTTAAAATATATTCAGAATCTAACTTCTTACTTCCTCCACTGTTACCACCCTGGTGTGAGCCAACATCACTCTCACCTGGGTTTTATCTACAGCTTCCTAACTGGTCACCCTGCTCCCACTCTTGCAATCCTACAGTCTTTTCCTAATACAGCAGCCACAGCGATCCTCTTAAAATGCAAGCAATTTCATATCATCTCTCAATCTCAAGAATAAAAGCTTTAAATGACCTACAAAACCTTTTACCACTAGGATGCCCTATCATCATTCTGATCTTATCTCCTAGGACTCTTTACCCCTCACCAGCTTCCGTCCCAGCCACCATGGTTTCTTTGTAGTTCCTTGAATATACTAAGGATATTCTATGGTGGAATCACAATTAGAATTCTACTGTCCTGAATTCTAATCCAGTAGTCTATTCATAAGATGGTGGTGAACGACAAACTAAAAGATCAAATGACTTTTTTTTTTTTTTTTACCTTGCATGAATCTTGAGATTGCTAGAAGTTGCAAATTGTAAATTGCAAACATCACATTTGTAGGGTTTTTCCTCGCCATGATGCATGCGGCTATGGAAGACTAGCTGGCATTTCTGAGCAAACCCTTTATCACATAATTCACATTTGTATGGCTTCTCACCTAAAGGAAGAAATAAATAAAATTTAGAATTAGAAGGAAATACTCTGTTCTGTTTGCTTAAGCCATATAAGCTTTCCAAAGAGTTCATCAATACTACTAGTTTCGGTGATCAGAAAAGGTTAACTGGTAAAAGTAAAAGCAAATAGGATCTCTTTTTCCAGATTTAATGCTAAAACATCTGTAGAGTTAAAAAAAAAATTAGTTTTCTTCAATTCATAATAGTGACAGATGATCAATAAGAAAAATACATATTGCATCTTAAAAAATAATAAATCTAGGGGTACCAATGAGTGCTCACACTTCACCATGAGACAGAGTATCTGCAAAATAAAAGGCAAATGTAGAGACTGAGGAAGGCATATATGTGTAATTCTAATAAACAAGTTCAGGCACTGGCAAGGTTGAGGAAGCAGGTGATGAGGAGTCTTGACAGAATCTCGGAACTGGCCTGAACTAACGCTTTTTTTTTTTTTATTAGTTTTAATATCTTTGTCTCTGTTAAATACTTAGCAAACTAGAACCAAGTTTATGCTTATTTTAACTATGAAGGAAAAAGGTATAAAGAGTTTATGCATTAGGACTTCATCTGTTATAATAAAATATTAAATGCCAAAAAAGCCATTAAAATACTTGGTAAGAACTACAAAGAAATTTTCAACAGTCTCACCTACTATATATTTTTCTGAATACAAGAATATACCAAATTTTGGGCACAAGCAGTCAGCATTTGCGATAGAAATATAAAATATACACATTTTATAATACAAAACATAAATATATGAAATACTTTTTTTTAAAGTTATTGCAATCACAGTATTAAAAACAACTACATACTCCACAAACCAGTCTTACCTGTATGCGTTCTTACGTGTGTTTTCAGCTGGTTACACTGAGTAAATGCCTTCCCACACAAGTGGCAGACGTACGGTTTGACTCCCTTATGTATTCTCATGTGCCTTCTCAAGCTGCTGGCTTCTGAAAACACTTTCCCACATGTATTACACATTGGCTTGGCCTTGGAATACCTCTGATCCAGCTCTTCCCCAGAGCTCTCCAGCTCATAAGGATTCTTGACACTGGTTATATTAGACATGGAGTGTTCTTTCAGAGCACAGTTTGGCTGGGATTTTCCACGTTTCCGTTTCACAGTGACAGTCTGCACAGTATCTTGTGCTGGAAAAGTATTTTCCACAACTGATGTCAACTCAAGTTCTGAATTATCATGTCTTTGTGCAACTTGTTCTGTTACGGGTGTGGACAACTTATTTGCATCTAGGAATAATTCAACAGATGCATTCCCTAAAATGTCACTGGAATATTGCAGTGCTTTATTCTGTTCTGTTTGCTGGGAGTTGAAAGCCTTCTTCTTCTTTTTAGTTTGAGATGACTTCCTCCCCAAACTTCCTGGTTTAGGATTTGCCTGAACTAAATCTGTGGATCCTTCAGTTTTCTCCCGATTGTTATAATCTCGTAGAGTAAGGAGACAAGTCTGTTGATTTAACTCAATGTTTCCAGTAATACTAGATATCTCTGTAGAAGATGGATTAGCAATAAAAGCAAAATCTTCCATCTTTATTTTACATTTAGTGACCACCTCTTCCACTTTGAGATAGTCAGCAGCCTGGTGAATTTCTTTAACATTCCAACTGTAAGGAAACAAGGCTAAATGACAATATTCTGATCAAAGAAAAACTGTTGTTCAAACAGTTGTGCATATACTTCAATGTCTTTTAAAAACCTGTACTAAAACAAAATGCTAAAAAAAATGTGCAAGGAATAAATGTACAAAAGTAATTCATTCAGAATAACATTCAAAGAAAAACCTCCAATTTCACAGAGCTTGAAAAGATGAAAAATGATGGCTATTCACGCCTACCTATCAACCACCACCCAAAAAACCCGTCAGCAGCTCTTAGGACAGAGCAGAACTGCACCATAGGGTTTCTAAGGAACGGCTGGTGGATTTGAACTGCCAACATTTTGGTTAGCAGTGCAGCTCTTAACCACTATGCCACCATGGCTCCACTAAAGAAAAATAAAATGTTATATTTTCTGGTTGTTTTAAAAATACTTAGGACATGAAAACAGCTGTTGATAACTTACTGCCTCCTCTCATTCACCCCGAGACCTCTTCAGAGCAACCAACATTTCTGGATTGGCACCCAGGAGAGTTTAATAAAAATGGCCTCCCACTCCCTTTCTCTGCTCCCCTGTGGGCGCTTGAGCTGCACGTCCCAATTTTACTGTGCATGTGAATCACTCCAGGATCTGGTTAAAATGCAGGTTCTGACTCAGCAGGTGTGTAGTGGAGCCTGAGATCATTTAATTCTAACACACTCCCTGGTGATGCTGATGCTGCTGGTTCACAGACCATATTTTGAGGAACAAGGTTTTAGAACGTAGTAAGCCCTCTCTGGAGCTCTGGTGGCTCAGTGGTTAAGCATTTGCTGCTAGCTGAGTTTGACAGTTCGAATCCACCAGGCACTCCGTGGAAACCCTATGGGGCAGCTCTACTCTGTCCTGTAGTGTCACTACAAGTTGGAATCAACTTGATGGCAAGAAGTAAGCCCTCTCTAGCAACTCTCCCACCTTTCTGTATGTGTGTGTGTGTAATACTCAACCCAGCTTGATAAAGTTACATGTCACCTTGTTCAGCATTCCAGTCAGTATTTACTGAGCTACTCTGTGCGGTACTGAGAAGGATATTAAGAAATACCAAACAGCCCCTGCCCTCCAGAAATTTACCATGTAGTCAAAAGTTTGTTAGTTAACCTAGCACTGGTTCTGGCATTACTAGCTGCATAATCAGGGTAAGTCACCACTTTTGGGGGCTTTAATTTCCTTAGCTATAAAATCAGAGTAGAGTTGGTATTCACACAAAAAATACTGTTGTTGCTGTTAGGTGCCGACAAGTTGGTTCTAACTCAAAGCAACCGGTGTACAACAGAACAAAATACTGCCAGCCCTGCCCCAGTCTCACAATCACTGCTATGCCTGAGCCCACTGTTGCAGCTACTATGTTAAACACAAAAAAAATACAACCCATTAATTATTTGAGGGGACACACACACCCCCTCAAATAATCTTCCTACTTGCCTTCTTTTCCAAAACTCATTGTCGTCAGGTCGATTCAGACTCAATGGTGCAACACTATAGGACATAGGGTTTACAAGGAGCGGCTAGCGAATCCGAACGGCCCACCTTTTGGTGAGCAGCCTGAGCTCTTAACCACTGCGCCTCAGGGCTCCAAATACTGTTTAGTTCTTCAAGATAAAGATCTCTTTTTCCTTTTCCCTCTTTATTATACGTATGAGCCAGAAAAAGCTTTTAATCACAGCTGACAATATATAGTATACATAATACAACTTTATTTTAAAAAGAAATGGCCTAAAATTTGAAAGGAAATGAATAGTGTCACGAACTTCTAAAGGTTCCTGAAATCATCCTACAGAACCTATATATATCTACCCTTTCTCCCCATCATCATCTAATTAAATCTGCTTTTCCTCAAGTGCCAACTGTATGCTTCCCTTACATAATTTAACATGACAGCAGCTTTTTACAAAGTGCCTTTTTTAAATAAACACAACCATTTTTCAGCTCATTATAAATTTATAGGCTTAATAGGCTAATTTGGAAACGTAATCACCAATTTAGAGGACATTTTACTCTCTGGGTAAGCCTTTCTCAAGTTCCTAAACATATTACAAATAACTCATAACACCATCCGTCTACAAATTGGGTCCTTCCCCATAGTTAAGAAAATGTTACCTAAGATATTTTTTTACAGCCTTTGGCTGTAATTTTGGAATAATGATTCATCAAGTTAATTCCCTATTTGCAAAGAAATAGCACAAATACCCCAAATACAATCTTAATTTATCTTTCATAAAAGATGTTTTTTGCATGTATGTAATAGCATCATTCTCCAAAAACATTACATTTACTCTTAAGCATTTTTATAGATTTTATTATTTAATCTATTAAAACGATATCCCACAGATACTACTGGGTTGACAAGCAAATTTACTTCACCACTTATTATACTTAACTGAAACAGATTTTTTGGTCCTAAACTATAATTGTGCTTCCAAATCCACTGCCGTCGAGTACTTTCCGTCTCACAGCGACCTTACAGGACAGAGTACAACTGCCCCAGAGGGTTTCTAAGGTTGTAAATCTTTATGGGAACAGACTACCAAATCTTTCTGCCACAGAGTGGGCTGGTGGGTTCAAACCACCGACCTTTTGGTTAGCAGCTCATCTCCATAAAATGAACCACCAAACAGATAACACAATCAGCAGGGGAGGATTACCCAGTAAGCAAGGTAAACACAGGCTTACTTGTGCCTACTTAGTGCACAATTTCACGTGGGTTTCATTGTGCTTACCTTGCTTACCAGGTAATCCACCCTTGTCAGGGATTGTAAATTTCAAAAAAGGCTTTGATTCTGCAGGAAAGTGCTGTGAGGTTGGGAGAAAGACAGATGCCAGCCATACCTAGCAGCAGAATCTTTGATGTGGTGAAAAAATGCAAAATTGTTCAGTGCAGATGATCTGGTAAGCAAGGTAAGCACTGTGCTTACCTTGTCTATTTGCTAATCTGCCCCTGACAATTAGGTAGCCTTTAAAACTAATACAAACTAGCATTAGGTCACACTCTAATTATTCAGTACTGAAACAGTAATTTGTAAAAATCATTCAACTATTTGACAGACCAGCCTGCATTCTTAGTCACAGTTAAGAGAACCAATCAGCATTTGTTTACCTCAATACCTGATCTTCTGCTTTTGTTTACGAGCACAGCGCTTGCAAACCTGCTTTTATCTTTTGAACAGTCATGAAAGTCATTTAATTATATATTGCCCGGCATATCGCTAAATGCTCTACATGATTAGCTCATTCAATCCTCAGAACATGCCTATGAAATCTATTATAACCACCATTTTACATACAAATGAAGATTCAGAGGTTCAAAGATATTAATTTGGCCAAGATCATAGTGTGTTAGAATCAAAATGTGATCAAGGCAATCTGGCTCCTGAGCCCACTTCTACTATTCTGCCTGTTTTTTTAATAATTTACTTGTATAGTCTTTCTACTTTGGTATAAGTCTTCTCTTACAGTTTTGGCTGGGCCAGGACTAACACGTACCAAAAAGATAGAACAAAACACATGACTCTTCTTCACACTGATTCTCTGCATGGAGGCTCAAAGAAAGGTGCTCAGCAGTGTGTTCAAACCAATTCAACAAGATTTATTCTGGCATAGTTAAATGAGAAACGGAAACCACTAAACTGAAGTTCAACCAAAATTCTCTGGCTTTGTGGTTATTACATATTGTTATCGTTGTTAAGTGCCATCCAGTGAATACCAACTCATAGAGACCCCATGTGCGCAGAGTAGAACTGCACCGTACAGTTTTCAAGGCTGTGACCTTTCAGAAGCAGATCACCAGGCTTGTCTTCCAAGCACCTCTGGGTGGGTTTGAACTGTCAACTTTTCAGCTAGTAGTTGAGTGCTTTACCATCTGTGCCAACCCAGCCACCTTGTTTTGTATTTAGTATTCTAAAATCAGAGAAATCTGTACAGTTAACTACTAAGTAAATTGAATAATCATTTGAGATTAACCTATGGCCTTTCACTGTTCTTTTAATAGACTTACAGAACTGACTCACATTAGGATTTCATTACGCCAAAACTTAAAAAAATTTCAAAGCAGCACGAATGTTTCCTTTTCAAAAGATTAAGAACCTAAGCTGCCACCTAAGATACAACTACCAGTCTCTTTCTGTCCTGAGCAAAGGAGAGTGAAGAAAACCTAAGAAACAAGGAAACAATTAGTCCAGAGCACTAATGGACCACAGGAACCACAGCCTCTACCAGCCTGAGACCAGAAGAACTAGATGGTACTGGCTACCACTGCCAATCGCTCTGACAAGGATCACAATAAAAAGTCCTGGTTAGAGTTGGGGAAAAAAATACGTAGAACAAAATTCAAATTCATTAAAAAAAGACCGGATTTACTGGTTTGAGAGAGGCTGGAGAAACCTCTGAGACTACAGCCCTTAGACACCCTTCCAACTTGGAACTGAAGTCATCCCCGAGATCACCTTCAGCCAAATAACTAACAGGCCTATAAACAAAAAATAACGTGAGAAAAATGCTCTTTGTAACGATCATCTACGTGAGACCAAAAGGACAATGCTCAAAAACAAAGATGAGAACATAGGAAGGGGCAGGAAAACTGGACAAATGGAAGCAGGGAACGCAGGGAACTCAGGTAGTAATGCAGAGAGTGCGGACACACTGCAGGGATTACACCCAGCGTCACTGTATATAAACTACCGGATGGGAAACTAATTTGCTTTGTAAATTTTCACCTAACTACAATTTTAAAAAAAGGATTAAGGAGAGACTGATTATAGTTTTTTTTTTTAAAAAAGTATACTTCCATAGTAAACGGAAATGTAAAAGGGAGGTACACGTTTGCTTAAAATGAACATACATATACAGTGAAACCTATGAAAGCCAAAACACGATGGACCTGCCTTGTTTCTCCGGGTCTCACAAGATATCCGCCCTTCACAGGCTGCAGTCTTACCACTTTTCTATCGCTCTCTAAATTAGTGGAAAATATTTTGAGGTTTCCTTCTCTGGCAAGTTTCCACCTTACACAGGTTCTGGCTTTCACAGGTTTTACTCTATCTCTATAAATCATTTTGAAAAGTATGCAAGAACAGGCATCAAAATGTTAATAACAGTTATCAGTGGGTCGTAAAACTTCAGGTGTTTCCTTTTCTTTTTGTTTTTTCAAAATCTTCCCCAAGAAATGTGAAATTCAAGGGAGAAAGAAGAGTTGAAAGAAAACAAAGGAACGAACTTAATGTTCATTGGGAGGTGGGCCTTCAAGTAAATTCTTTTCTTTTTTTTCTTTATTTTATTACGTTTCTGGTGAAAGTTTACACAGCAAATTAGGTGCCCACTTTGACAATTTCTAAACACATTCAGTGACACTGGTTACGTTTTTTTCAATGTGTCAATGTTCTCATTATTTCCATTCTGGTTGTTCTGTTTCCATTCATCTAGTTTCCCTGCTCCTCTACCTCAATCTTCTCATCTTTGCTTTAGGGTAAATATCCACCATTTGGTCTCATACAGATGATTATTTAGAGAAGCACATCACTCATGGGTGATACTGTTTATGAGCCAATATATTATTTGGTTTAAAGGTGACCTCCGAGAGTGGCTTCAGTTCCAAGTTTAAAAGGTATCTCAGGGTGACAGTCTCAGGGGACGCTCCAGTCTCTATGGTCCAGTAAGTCTTGCCTTTTTCAGCAATTTGAGCTTTGTCCTACATTCTTCTCTCAGTCTGTCCCAAATTATCTATCATGTCTCTGGTCCAAACGGTCGTTAGGAGTAGCTGGGCACCATCTAGTTCTGGTCTCCAGACAGATGAGGCCATGGTTCATGTGGGGTATTAGTCCTGTACAGCAGTTTCTTCTCTGAGTCTTTCGTTTCCTTTTTACTCTTCTGCTCCACATTAGTACAGATCAATAGTTGTATCTTAGATGTCTGCTCGCTACCTCTTAAGACCCCAGATGCTACTCACCAAGGTACGATGCAGACCAACATCTTTTTGAACAAAGATATGCCAACTGACCAAGTTATCTCCAGAGACTATGGTCCTAAGGCTTCAAACCCAGTACACTAACCCCACAAGGTGTTTGGTTATGTCTAGGAAGTATGTATCCATAACTGTTCCCCTTCCTTCAAGAAAACTCTTATTTAACCTTTGTAGTAACACCAAGATGGTTACTACCATATCATTTTTACAAACGGGGAAACTGAGACCCACAAAGGTTACATCCTGCTATGGACTGACGGGCAAGATCTAATTCCAAAGTGCGTAACCTTTCCTTGAAGTGCCTGGGTGGCACAGATGCTTAACACGCTTGCTACTAACCAAAAGGTTGGAGGCTTGAGTCCACCCAGAAGCAGCTTAGAAGAAACTAGGCCTGGCAATCTACTTCTGAAAAATTAGGCATTCAAAACCTACAAAGCAGTTCCACCCTGACATACATGGGGTTGCCATGAGATGGAATCAACTTAACAGCAGCTGGAATAATCTCTCTACGGCAGAAAATTATGAAAACTTCACTTATGTTTACAATTTCATAAAAGATGGAAGAAAGAAGGAAAGAGTAATTTGAGTGATCTCTCTCTGCTTTTATTCCCTCCACTTTTCTCCCCATAACTAGATGTAGTGCAATTAATCTAAATAGCTTGTTATCTAAGAGACACAGCGCCTGCATTACCAGATTCCTCAGAACCTGCTTCTTGTTAGAATAGTGATAGCATTCATCTAGCACCTCAGATCTGATTTATGCACTTTTTTTTAAAGGGAGTTTTAAAGAGGTAACAGGAGTAACTGCCATTTATGCTCCAATTTCCAGAATCAAGATTAGAAAGAGACCCTGCACATTGCTATTTATGTTTGGAAATGGGACTACGATTAATTGAGCAGAGGTTCTTCCTTTCCTCCCCATTTACGCTCCCCCATCCTAATCACCTTAAGAGATAAGGAAGAGAGAACAAAAAGAATGACCAGAGGAATATAAAGACCAAAAAGCAGTGGGAAACTGGAACTTAGAATTCACTATTTCATCTTCAAGTTTACATAACTGAAATCATGAACTGTGTTTCAGTAGGTAAATCAAATGTATCAGAAACAAAGTTGTAACCTCATTAACACCCGTGCTTTTCATGCTTATAAAATGCTGTTTTCTGTTCATTTCAAATCTGTGACACTGATTTATTTAAGAAAAATTGCATGTATCGTATTTAAAGACTGAACTCAGAAAAAGAAATAGAATACAAACCTACTGTAACTCTAAAGATTACTCACTACCTTTTATTACCAAATATAAAATACGTACTTTACCTGTCAAGATTTAACGTTCCTGTGTATATGAATTCCAACAGTTTCTGAAATCCATCTGCCTTCACCTGAGTCTGATCGAGAAAGACATTGTTCTCAGAAGTGTTTCTGTAGATTGCACCAAAATACTCACTAAAGGAGGCAAGTACGTTCCTATGAGCTTTAAATTGGAATTCCCCAATCACTATAGTGCAGTCACAAAGAAAGCCTGCTTCCCGTTGTTTGTTCAGTCTCTCTAAAAGGTGTTCACAGTGGTGGGAATACTGCATTTTGTTATCAGAATGGAATTTTACCCTTGTTCTAAAAGACAAAAAAAAAAAAAAAAAGGTAAATCAGTAACCATAAGTTTTCATCAAACATTTGCCCAAGCAATTGGTTGGGGGAGAGGGGGAGGAAAGAGACAGAGGACATAACAAGAACAAGAAAAAAGTCAGGTCTCACTTTATCCCCACAGAAAACCCATATCAAACAGATACAACTAAAAAAGGCTTAAAGAATGAGACTGATTCTCTCCCTTTCCATTTCACTGTGGACAACTAACACAACCTTTTGCATACATCAATAAATGACTACTGAAAATGCTTCAGTGAGCTGAAAAAAGCACAGCAAAACTTCATGCATGCATGAGGCGAATCCCCAAACTTTTAAGTTCAGTAGGTACTATATGCATATTAAAAAGAAAATTAACAAACCACTAAGAAGGGCGCACTGAAACAGATGGGGAAAGGACATGATACAGGTTCTGTAAATTGCTCTCAAATCACCGAAAGCTGTTAGCTTCTCTGGTGCACACATCTGTTCTAAAACGAAAAGCCGGTGCCCAGAAATGGAAAATCCGCGGGGCGAAAGGTTGTCAATGATTCTGTCACTCGTCCAGTGGAGGCCACACCCCCTCCCCTTGCTGCCTCTTCCCTCAAGGCGGGATCGGAAAGTGACAACCGAAGCCGGTCCCTTCCTGGCTTCTGCCGCCCTGCCCTCAGCCTAGTTCCCACTCCCGCAAATTCCCACAGCAAAGGTTACGGCCAAAGCCATCCCCGGGGATGCCTCACCCAAGCTTTACGTTAGCACCTTCGCCCTGAAATCCAAGAAGCTTGCCCTGCGACAGCCCAGAGTCAGGAAAGACCGAAGACGGAGGGCTGGAGGTGAAGATGGAACTCACCGATAGCAACCCAAGGGGGAACACAGTTTCTTCACTCTCTCTCCGCCATCTTGGGAGAACGTCACCGTGCCGCGCTCCGCCTCTCCCTTCTTCCTCCACGGCGGCGTCACGTCCGGCCCCGGGCGTTTCATGGCAACGCAGGAGGCTGTGGGACCGTGGAGGCCCGACTCCAGGCAGGGTGCCACAGGCGGTCGCAAAGACGCCACTCCGCCGCATGCCAAGGGCCCCACGAAACTGGGGCGTCACGGATACGAAACCTAAGGGCTCGTTCGCAGCGCCCCGCCCGTCCTCCTCATTCTAAGCATTCCGGTCGGCCGACAGTCAGCACTCAACGCTCGGCCCGGGTTCTGGGCCGAGGCCAGGCACCAGTGTACCGCGGGCCTCTTTCCAGGAGTCGAGTTGCCCGCTGCATGCTGGGGCTTGTAGTTGCTCGTCTTCTCCCATCATCCTCTCTTTCCTGGGTGCCCCGCGAGCAGAAACAGCTGCTTTGTGTACTCTTGGGCTCTCAGCCATAGGGGATTTTTGAACTGAGACTGATCACCCCTTACCCGTTTACAGACCCGAAAGCTCTTTGGACCCCCTAGGTTTTGTTTGCAGCAGCCAACGGTAGCCCAGTAACTAGGATGCTCTTACCTGGCGCTAGTAGGAGTCTGAGGTGCAAGAAAGCGCAGCAAACCAGTTGGGCATACTGGGCATGCGCAACCTTAAAGGAAGGTGGGTTTTATACCGGAAAAGGTTTTCCGGCGCCTGGATGAGAAAAAATTTCAGGCAGTTGTTTACATCGAATTCGGATTTTCTAAAGTGAAGGAAAAAGATTTTACGTACTTCCCTAATATGCAGAAGGAGCAGGAACTAAGAAAAGTCGTGTTGAAATGTTAGGATAGATTCATCCCTGGTATCCACGGACATAATACTCAGAAAACCACATTTTAAACATTTTTTTTTTTCTTCTTAAAAGTTACGTGTCAGGACCAGAAGTAATTTACCCGGAACTTTATTTTAGATGACAGTCTTTGCTTGAATTTATTCGTCTTTTTCTCCTCATATTTTTTGCTGCCACAGTCTTTGCTTTTTCTAATTGCTTTCTTCTCGGTAAGAATCAAATCTGTGAATAAAAAACCGTCATCTGAAACTGGTTGTTTTTTCACTTCATCTTTCTTCTCGGAATATGCTTTTCTTTCTGACTCCACTTTTGTGTGTGGTGGTGGGGGAATCCTTTTTGGTATTTATTAATTCAGATATATTTACAGCTGTCTTTTTTTACTAGGTGCTTTTTTTTTTTTTTTAGGGTGGTGCAGTGGTTGAGCTAACCAGAAGGTCAGCATTTCGAATCCACCAGCTGCTCCTTGGAAACCCCATGGGGCGGTTCCACTCTGTCCTATAAGGTTCCTGTGAGTTGGAATACACTGGAAGCAATGAGTTTGAGTTTTAGGGTTTACTAGGCACCAGGAGTCCCTGGGTGGTCAAACGGTTAATGCACTAGGCTGTTAGTGAAAGGTCGCTGGGCCAAATCAACACAGAGATGCATTGAAGAAAGGCCTGGCAATCTACTTCCAAAAAAGCAGCCATCGGTAGCTATGGAGCGCAGTTATTCTCTGATGCACATTGTGTTCCCATGAGTTGAATCCACTGACAACTGGTTTTCCTTTTTTTTCTTGGTGTCAAGCGTGACGCTGAATTTTTAGAAAAAGAATAAAACATGGTCTCGATGGGCAAAGCTGATGAACTATTTACAAAGATTGATCAAGAGGCAGCAGAGCTAACACTTTTTTTTACATTGTTAGATTTTCCCTTCTAGATTGTACACTATTTTTCCAGTATCAGATTGTGCAGTGAATTTTTTTTTTTTTTTTAAATCTGGGACGCTTCTTTCACGGGGCAAGCGTTCAATAAAAAATATGGTGACCGAATAAAACAAAACCCAAAGTGAAAGTTCAAATTCCCCAAATTCCGCAACTTTCCGCAAATTGCTTGTAAGATTATGCCTTTTAAAAACGGCAGAGGACTGAACGAACATTGCACAGTACCGGTTGAGATGGGAAAGCTGGAAAACTGAGAAAAAAATGTGTTTCCGCCCGGTTTCGAACCGGGGACCTTTCGCGTGTTAGGCGAACGTGATAACCACTACACTACGGAAACTTCTGCGAAGAAGACGTCTCTCAAAGTCCTGATATGGATATGGTAACATACAGCTCACTAAAAAAGAAACTAAGTAAGATTAACGGTATTTTCGAACAGGAAAAAAAAAACTGAAACGGAAGAATAACCATATGCCCAACTAAGCAGTACTAAAACTATTTCAAACGTTTGAATTTGCGAGCGATTTCAAATCCCTCGAGTACTGCTGTAAAAACCAGGCACCGCTAGCTCCCCTTCCTTTCCGTACACCCCTCCTTGTCTGGGAAAGCAGCCTTGTATTACACGTTCTTCTCCCGCGTCGCGCTGCGGAGGGTCCGGGGAGCAGTCGGGGGCTTCGGCTGGCATGGAAGAGCGGACCACGGTCAGTCCCGTAAGTCCCTGCGAGCACTGCAGCAGCTCGCCGCCCCAAGCTAGTGTTTTACGAGAGAAAAAGCGACCCTTTTCAGCCTCTGGTGGAGGAACGCGAGAATTGCTTTTTAATTTCCTTCTTGTGCTTCTGTAGACCAATGGGAGGTTTCATTTGAGCAGTTGTTTCAACATTCTCTCTAAAAAAAAAAAAATTCTCTATAGGATGTGCAAAACTGAGGTGGAGGGCCGGGGTGGGGAGTAGAGTATCTGGACAAGAAGGTGCACTTTCTCGTACACAATGTATTGGAATTTTTCTAAATTTGAATTTCATATGACGCAAGGAATCTCACTTCTTCTGCAAAGAGACGTGACACAGTCTTATGTCTGAAAATGAAGACTATGAAACGAGAATGAGCTTTCAGATTACAGCGGGGGAAAAAACGACAAGATTTCTAAAAGAATGTGAAATTCTACCATTTTGGTTTTCATTCAGCGCTGTACATCGTCTTTAGGGAGCACAGGTATGAAACACAGCAAAACATTGCTCAGTAGACAGAAGAAGAAAAAAAAGTCTTTTAAAACCCATTTAAAATCCTAGCATTTTTTCCCCCTCCTTTCTTTTTAGGAGTTGACGAGCGTCTCAAAGTAAGGGCTGTGAGTGCCTCTCCCACCGCTACAACTTCCCCGAGTTAGATGTCCCTACATTTCCCAGGGTCAAGGGTGCGTTCCTGAGCTTTCCGCAGACCCTGGATCCACACTTGTTCATCGGAATTCAACAGCTTTGCGAAATAGTGTTTCTGGCTCTTCGAGGTCTTGGAGAAATGCACTTGTGAAGAGTTAGACTTAATCCTTCGGGGGGAAAGTCGGGTTTTCCTGATGTTAGTATTCTCGGATTCCCAAGGGAGCCCATCCGAGACAGGGCGTAACCGCGGGCGGTTCTGTGGAGCGCAGGGCGTGCCCAGAGTAAGCGCGCCCGGCCTCTCCCGACCCCCAGCCTGCCCCAACCGAGCGCAGGACCCCCGGCCGTGCCGGGGCCTCTGTGACGCGGCGTTCCAGACCGTCGGGTCCGCGCGTCGCTGGGCCTGGTAAGGCGGCGGAGAGTGCCGCCCCCGCGCACTGTCGGTTCTCCCGGAGCAAACCGCAGCCAGGGCAGCCGGAGAGGCCCGGCGACCCGACGCGGCGGTGGCGGCGGCGACATGAGCTACCACCAGCTACCGGTAGTGATCGACAACGGCTCGGGGGCGATCAAGGCGGGCCTGGCTGGAAGCCGGGAGCCCCAGTTTGCCTGCCCGAACATTATCGGCCGCGCCAAGGGCCACACCTGGGCGACCGAGGGCTCTGAGGCACTGTTCGTGGGCGACCAGGCGCAGGAGAGGCGAAGCTCGCTGTCCATAAGGTAACTCCCGCTCAGGCTGGGGTGGCCGGGCGGGGCTGCGATGCATGGCAGGCAGGGCGCAGGGCGGGCGTGGAGGGCAGGCAGGGAGGGTCCAGGTGGGCGGCACCGGTGTGAGAGAAGGGACGAAGGAGTGAGTAGCCGGAATCTCAGCCAGTGGGTGTTGTTGCAAACGCCCGGGCCGCGGCTCTACGGGTACCGAGCATCTCAACAGTGAACAGTACTTGCTCTCTATCTATACGAATGCATTCAACCCTAAAAATAAAGTTGTTGTTCATAAAATGCCAATTCATTTAAGAATGTTGTTTAATTCATGGTAGCTTTTGTCTTTATGGTTATTCTCTTCAATTAATTGATATTAAAACTGTATTTACCTCAAAAAGTTAAACTAGAATCACCACATGATCCCGCAATTCCATTCAAGAGCTTAAAACACTTGAAAGTAGGGACTCAAACGGGTATCTGTACACCAATGTTTAGAGCGGCATTTTTCACAAGAGCCAAAAGGTTGAAACAACCCAAGTTATTTATCTATTCTTCCATCAACAGAATAAATAAAATGTGGTACATAAATACACAATGGAATATTTTTCAGCCATAGAGAAATGAGGTTCTGATACATGTTACAGATATGGGTGACCCTTGAAAATACTAGGGAGCCCTGATGGCGCAGGGGTTAAGCTATGCATGTTAACCTGAAAGTTAGCAGTTCGAATCCACCAGCAGCTCCTTGGAAACCCTATGAGGCAGTTTTACTCTGTCCTGGTGACGTAGTGGTTGTGCTACAGCGCTAACTAAAAGGTCGGCAGTTCGAATCCACCAGGCGCTCCTTGGATACTCTATGGGGCAGTTCTAGTTTGTCCTGTAGGGTCGCTATGAGTCGGAATCCACTCTATGGCAACGGGTTTGGTTTATAGAGTCGCTATGGGTTGGAATCAAATCAAGGACAGTGTTTTGTTTTTTTTTAATCATTATGCTACATAAAATAAGACATACGCACAAAAAAAGATATTGCACTATCTGACTTACATAAAATATCTAGAATAGGCAAATGCATAGAGGCAAAAGTTTAGTAGTGGTTACCAGGGGGTAGGGGTATGGGGGATGGAGAGTTATTGCTTAAGGAGTACTGAGTTTCTACTTGTGGTGATGAAAATTTTGGAAATAGCGGGGATGGTTGCACAACATTTGAATGTAATTAATGGCACTGAATTTTACACTGAAAAATGGTTAAAGTGGCAATTTTTGTTTATTTTTACCACAATAACATTTTTTAAAGTTATTGTTAATATTGACAGATCTGATAGTGATATTTTTAAATATTTGGTAATTGCTTAAAGTCTTATCTGTTGGGATGCAAAATAAAATACTTAGAAGTGAACTGATATATGAGGTCTAGGATTAGCTTTAAAACATTTCAAGAAAAAAGTAAGTGAAAGCAATAAATCAAACAAAATGTTAAAAATTATTGATGCTGGGACCTGGGTACCTAAGGGTTTATTATAATAGTCTCTCTACTTTTGTGTATGTTTGAAATTTTCCGTAATAAAAAAAAATTTTTACAAAACCAAACCTATATTTACTATTATGTGAGGGTTTCCCAACCTTTTTTTTTTTTAAGCTTTGAAGGGTCTTCCAAAGGGGAGAAAGAATGGAATGTGATAAAAATTACAAACGAAGGTGCTGTGCTAGTTTTTGCTGATAGCTATCTTCCTTGAGAGGCTGTGGTAGTCACTGCCCATATAGGGTTACTGGTAATAAATATGGGGATAAGCCCAGGGTTGAGGAGAATTGAAACTGGAAAAGTAAAGAGCTGCAATTTATTTTATTGTTCTCCCTATAGCTATCCAGTGGAACGCGGTCTCATTACTTCCTGGGGAGACATGGAGATCATGTGGAAGCATCTCTATGACCATGACCTGAAGCTAAAGCCCTGTGATGGTCCAGTCTTGATTACAGAGCCAGCACTAAACCCACTGGTCAACCGGCAACAGACCAGTGAAGTGTTTTTTGAGCATCTGGAGGTTCCTGCCTTCTATATGTCCATCCAAGGTGTCCTGGCACTGTTTGCTGCAGGCTTCACAACTGGCTTTGTGCTGAATTCGGGTGCCGGGGTTACCCAGTGTATACCCATCTTTGAGGGTTACTGTCTGCCTCATGGTGTCCAGCAGCTAGATCTGGCAGGCCTTGACCTCACCAACTACCTCATGATGCTGTTAAAGGACCATGGTATCATGCTGCTTAGCACTGCAGACAGACAGATTGTCGCAGACATTAAGGAAACCTGTTGTTATGTGGCAATGAACTATGAAGAGGAAATGGCCAAGAAACCTGAGTATCTGGAGAAAGTTTACCAACTGCCTGATGGGAAGACTGTCAAGCTTCATGACCAGCTCTTCAGGTGTTCAGAGGCCCTCTTTGCTCCACGTCTCTTGAACCTTGAGGCTCCTGGTATTGATAAGATGTGCTTCAACAGCATAATGAAATGTGATACAGATCTGAGGAATTCCTTCTTCTCCAATATTATCCTTGCTGGGGGATCAACCTCTTTCCTGGGTTTAGAAAAGCGGCTAGTTAAGGATATAGCAAAGGTGGCACCTGCCAACACTCCTGTGCAGGTTACAGCTCCCCCAGAAAGGAAAATGTCGGTGTGGATGGGAGGTTCCATTATTGCATCCCTGTCTGCCTTCCAGGACATGTGGATCACTGCCGCAGAATATAAAGAGGTTGGACCCAACATAGTGCACCAAAGATGCTTCTGAAGTACAGATGAACTGGTTAAAACATTTTGAGCATATATGACAGAGAAAACTTTGGATATTACATGTTTCTGGTAGAACAGAAAATATTTTAATCACTGGATTGTCCGTGTCTCTGATGTATTTTTATAATTGGGGAAAATAACAACAGTGAAGCAATCGAGCAGATGTTCATTGAATAGAACCTAGTTAAATGCTAGAAGAAACACTATTCTGTGTCTTTGAGAGTTTACATTTCCCTTGGGGAGAAAGCAATTTTTGGTAAAACAGAGTATGTGCCAAAAAAGTGATAGAGATTTAAGCTTGTTGAAGTTTAGGGAAAGAAAGTTGCTGTAGTGCGGGAAGATTTCAGAGAGGAGCCATGCCACTGTGGATGGGATGGAGTTAGGAATGGGTAGAGAAAAAAAGGGAGGGGGGATGGGGAGGAAGGTATCCAGGCAAGGATAATGGAGTCAGGGGGTAGAGATGAGAATGAACAAAGCATATTTAGGGCATGTTTAATAGACTGATTTTGTTAAAAGACTAAGAGCTATGACTGGGAAGGTAGATTAAGGCCAGGGAATGGAAAGCTTTAAGTGTTAAATGTTCTCTAGGCAAAGGGAAGCAATTAAAGATTTAAAAGCAGGAGATACAACATAATGTGGTGGTGGTTTGTAGGATAAATTAGACTGGGAAGGGCCTGGACATGAGGTGATCAGTTAGGAAGCTATTAGGCTAAACAGAAAGTAGCCAAGTCCTGTACTCAAGATTATAGGCAATGGAACTGGAAAAAAAAAATTATGAAGAAATAGCAAGTCTTATTGTGTAATTAGGTAGATGTGAAGGGGCAAAGAGGACTGAGATGACCTGGGTAGCTGAGAGAATGTTGGCAGCATTGACATATGACAATTTAGTTATTTACTCTGTGCAAAGCACTGTGCTAAGTACAACGAGTGCTAAACCAGGAGTCAGATCCTGCCCTTAGGAAGCCAGCAGTCTGGTAGAAGATGTGAAATTGATGCGTAAATTACAAAGTAGAAAGTGATTTAGCATCCTAGTAGAAGGATAAAATGCTCTGGGGGGTTCATAGGAGGGAGAATACCAGTTGAGGGACTCAGAGAAGACCTTCTAGGAGATTTGGCCTTGGGACTGGGCCTGAAGGACAACGGGAATGTAAACCTCATGGAGTGCCCTTCCCTCTGAATTTAGGAGCAGCATGCAAGATAGGTCCAGACCCTGCCACCTGCCAGGCGCGTAACTTCAGCAAGTTGTTTAAACGTTCTGAAGATCAATTTCCTCATCAGTAAAATGGGAATGCTAATCTCTACCTGTCTCACAGGATCATTGGGAAGTTCAGATGGGATAATGTACCTAAAGGCAGTTTAAAAAAAACTGTAAAATATGCCATTTTTTGCTTACAGAATTTACAGGGCCAGCTCAGATGCCACCTCTCTGGAGTCAAAATTGATTATTCCTTTGTGTCCTCTAGTACATTTTATTACTTGTACTTCTATTGACCATGAAGTCTTTTGGTTTGCTTGTCTTTCTCCCTCAGTAGACAGAAGACAAGTTCTTAGAAGGCAGGGATTGTGACCTTTTCCTTTTCATCGCTGTCCCCTTTTCTTGATATATACAAAAACCCATTGCCATTGAGTCAATTTCAACTCACAGTGACCCTATAGGACAGAGCAGAACTGTCCTATTGGTTTTCCAGTGAGCAGCTGGTGGATTTGAACTGCCAGCCTTCTAGCTAGTGGCCAAGCTCTGAACCACTATGCCACCGGGGCTCCACCACAGCTGCAAAAAAAACAAAAAAAACAAAACAAAAAAAAAACCCATTGCTATCAAGTTGATTTTGACTCATAGCAACCCTATAGGATTGAGTAGAACTGCCCCATAGGGTTTTCCAAGGAGCACCTGGTGGATTTGAACTGCCAATCTTTATTACTTAGCAATAAACTCTTAACCGTTAATGGTTAGCAGCCAAACTCTTAACTATTACACTACCAGGGTTTCTACCACAGCTATAAAATAGGCATACAGAATTAACTAGAAACACACTCCTAGCAGAGGGAACAGGGCAAAGGCCCAGAGGTGCATGCATAGGGAGCAGGAAGTAACTGTTTGGCCCAAGCCAGGCATTCGTGAGGAGGTACATTTCATCCCTTGGCACTTGTCTCCCATTTTAATGACTGTAAGCAAGACTAGCCCAGATAAGTGTAGAAAATGATTTTCTGAGGGCAGGTTAAACAGGTGGTGCATGTTAGATTCACAGCACTGTTGTGTTGTTAGGTGATACTGAGTTCCAACTCAGCAACCGTGTAGGACAGAGCAGAACTGCATCATAGGGTTTCTAAGGAGCAGCTGGTGGGTTTGAACTGCTGACCTTTTGATTAGCAGCCAAGCTCTTAACCACTACACCACCAGGGGTCACAGCACTGTAGAATGATTTCAACCCCTCGCTTTAGAATTCTAACGTATAGCATATATATTCATTTATTTTTGAAATAGGGTTAACCCAACATTCCTATGGAGCAGTTCTACTCTGCACACGTGAGGTCCCCATGAATCTGAATCAATTCCACCATAACAACAATTATGCATTATCTAATTTAAATGTCATCATCCCAGAGAGACGGGCAAGGCAGATATTATTCCCATTTTACAGACTAAGAAATTGAAATTTAAGGAGGTTATAAGATTTCAGTTTAAGGGATCCCGAAGTAACTTGCCCCATTAGGCAGGCACCCACACAATCCTTAACCAGAGTCTTTTAGGTAGTTAACTGAGCAAACAGCCTGGAATATTCTGGGCAGACTCTAGCCTCCTTCTTGGGGTTGCAGATGATCCTTTTCCGGTAATCCAGGGAAGGGGAATAACATGCTGTGGAAAATCCGGTTACATTTTCCCTGCCTTACAATCCTCACAAATCAATCCCCTTAACAGGAGCCCTAGTGGTACAGAGGTTTAGAGCTTGGCTGCTAACCAATCCACCAGCTAGCTGTTCCTTGGAAGCCCTATGGAGCAGTTGTACTCTGTCCTATAGGATGGCTATCAGTCGGATTCGACTTGACAGCAGCAGGTTTGGTTTGTTTTTTTTTTTGGTTTCTGGGTTACATTCTTTTATTCTCTCAGATTGAGGATCCAATAGTGGCAAGTCCACGGAGTTTATCCCATTGGACAAGAGTCCAACTTTTAAGATCGTCAGGCCGAAGTGGGCTAGTTATAGGTATAATTGCATCAACACCGGCCATTATAAAATCTGCTACCATTTATGGATTTTTCTTCCTATTTCACATGTAATCACGACATAGCATTACCTTAAAGCAAAGTCAATGGCTGAAGGCCTTTATTTCCTAATAAAACAGAGATTTAGTTCATGTTAAGATTTTCTTAACGTTAAGATTAAGAAGTATAATTAAGTAGTTATACTTAAAATAACTGAGCAGGCATTCTGAAGGAAGGGAGTAGGCCAGCAACTCTAAGGCTATTCACCGAAAGGATATTCTGGTTTAGTGGGTCAGTGTGCTGCCCGCTAAATTGGAATCAACTCGAGGGCAGTGGGTTCGGTTTGGTTTTGGGTGCTGCCTCCAACAAACGGGGTAATCAACCAGACTTGGAAATCTGTGTTTTCTATCCCTCTGCCTTAAAATTCTGATTTTTTAATGACTTTCTTTTTCTTAAGGTAGTCGACGAGCATTCCAGTGACGCCAGCCGTACCCGGTCTGTAAACGATGAAAAGCTCTAAAGCACTTCGTGTTAGTTTCCCAACTAAAGCGCACGGGGAAAAAAAAAAAAACCCACAAAGCTTTCTCCAATTGAACGTGGGGAAGGGTGGCGCTTGGCCACACTCTAAGAGCTTTTGTTGTTGTTGGCTCAGCTCTCGCGAGAGCCAGTGGGAGAAGGCCTTGGCCAATCCGCGCGGTGGCGGTCTCTCCCTTTATAAAGAGGTGCGGCGGCGCGGCTGGTGCGGTGGGTTGAGGAGGGTACGCCCGGGAGGGCGATGGTCTGTTCTGTTCTAACCCTAACTGATAAGGGCGTAGGCGCCGTGCTTTTGTTCCCCGCGCGTTGTTTTTCTCGCTGACTTTCAGCGGGCGGGAAAAGCCTCGGTCTACCGCCGTCTACCGATAGCCTGGAGCAAACAAAAAAATGTCAGCCGCCGGCCGCTCGCCCCTCCCGGGAACCTGCAGTGGCTCGCCCGCCCAGCCCCGCTCCCCGCCTGGAGGCCGCGGTCGGCCTGGGGCTTCTCCGGAGGTTCCCGCTGCCGCCGCGAAGAGTTGGGCTCTGTCAGCCGCGGGTCCCGCGGGAACCAAGGGCGAGGCTGGGGCCTCCTGAACGCAGGGAGAGAAACGGAGCGGTTCCCCGCGTGCGTGCGCTTCCCTGAGTTGTGGGATGTGCGCTCGGGGCTCAGCTCCGACAGGTGCAGCCTGCCGAGGGGCTCTGGGGGTCGGGAGGTGAAGAGAATCGTGGTCTGTGAGGGTGGGGGCGCCCTTCGTGCGTATCCGTCACCCCACGTCTTCGGGGTTGGGCTTATGGACCCCCAAACCTGGCAGTTTGGGCCTTGGAGCGTGGGAATTGGCAGGAGAAGCGAAGCCACCTCCAAAGTTGGCCCAAATGAATGGGCAGCGAGTAGGACGTGCCAGCTTGCCATTGCTACCTAAGATTCTTTTTTACCCCTTTTCCCCCACTTTTCTCTCCAGTACTAGGAGGAGCACTGTGGTGCAGTGGTTTAAGTGCTAGGCTGGTAACTGAAAGTTTCGCGACTGGAACCCACTAGCTGCTTAAAAAAAAAAATTAGGGGGAGAAAAATGTAGCTGTCTGCTTCCTAAATATTACAGGCTCAGAAACTGGGGTAGTTTTACTTTGAGTCGGAATCAACGGCAGCGGGTTTGGGTTTTTTTGGTAATGAGTCAATCTATTGAATGGTAAAGGGTTTGGGGCTTTTTTGTACCCTCCCCCCCACTGGTTTTGTTGCGTTTATTTTGTCACAACGTAGTTCCTGTACTGTTCGTTTTGTACAGGTTTTGTCTCTGAGCAGATCTCTACTAGTCAAGTCAGTGGGGTGTGAGGGAGCAGTGTTTTTTTGTGCATTCATAAGTTTGTTAGATTTGATCTCTACACAACAAGATTTGTGTTTTTTATGATCATAGGTGTTCACCTCATTTGCCTGAGCCTTTGGGTTCAAGACATTAAGTAACGAAAGACTTAATGATGAAAGGAGTTCACAGAGCCCTGTATGCATCCCCCCCCCCCCCACTTGGATCTGATTTCCTTTTTGAAGAGAAAATTAAGCTGGTGGCAAACTTGGTTGAATAAAACGACTAATAGGTTATTCTGCCCACTTATCCCCAAAACATAACTCCAGGTTTATGTGTGTATGCATTTTGAGTCAGCGTCTTCACTTTGGAAAACTTTTTGGGGCCAGTTGCAGGGGGAGATAGTAGCGATTTCGATATAAAGGCAAGCCATCTGGATGACAGAGGACCAGAATCCTATTGACAGGGTCAGTTAGGGTTGTGTCAGTGAATTGTTGAGCCTGCATTTCTATAGCATTTCAGGCTGTAACTTAAGGTAGGTACCTTAGTTGTTTAACGCGCATATTTGTTGGCCTTACTACAGTTAATTACGAAAAACTGGAATCCCCGGTTCTGGTAATGTTCCTTAAGCAGAAGAAAAAAGCATGGCTCAACATGATTTTGTGGAAAGAATGTAGGATGAGTTGAGAATAAAGTACTAGTTACGGTTGTGTCGATGGCTTTCCTAGACTTGAAGCAGCCCAGCTTCACTAAGCCTCCTTTAATCAGACGGTGACCTCTTTATGGTCCCTTTTAAAGACAGCTTTTTTTTTTAAAGACAGCTAGGGCTCCTTGAACTACAAATAGATATCTTTTGTTCCTGCTCCATCTAGTGGTACTTGGGTTTCTTCGCATTTACAGAATTTGTGTGGGGCCCGAGACAAGGATGACCACAGACTGGAAATGCTTTTCTTTCTCACGTTTTAAAAGCAAATAGTGACTTGATAAATACAACTTAAAAGTTTTAAGTCCAAGAATAGCGATTATGTTTGAAGTCTTTCCTCTGACTAACGTTTACTAAAAGTAAATGTTCCAAAGAAAAATTAACAAAGATTTGATATAATTTTTTTCTGGCAGAGTATACCTTTTTTCTTCAGCCGTACAGTTGTAGAGTAAGACGGAGCCTTCAGGGTCCCCCAGTGAGAACATGAAAATTTTTTAAAAGTTATAAATGTGACAAGTACAACTTAAGAGTGACAACATCACCAGACCCTGCTCCACTGTGCCATAACTTCTGGGCAACATGGCAAATCTTCGATGTACTGCCAGGTTGTACCCGATTTTAGATAGCCAGGAGGCCATTAGAAAAAGGGTACTTGTGATGGATTGAATTATGTCCCCAGGAATTACATCAACTTGGCTGGGCCATGATTCCCAGTATTGTGTGACTGTCTACCATTTTATCATCTGATGTGGGTTTCCTGTGTGTTGTAAATCCTATCTCTATGAATTAGTGGCAGTTACATTAATGAGGCAGGACTCAAGTCTACAAGGTTAGATTGTTTTAAGCCAGTCTCTTTAGAGATAAAAAAGCGAGCAGAAGGACCAGGGGACCTCACACCACCAAGAAAGCCAGCACCAAGAGCAGAGCACATCCTTTGGACCTGGGGTCCCTGTGCCTGAGAAGCCCCTAGACCAGGGGAAGATTGATGATAAGGACCTTCCTCCAGAGCCAACAGAAACCCTTCCCCTAAAGCTGGCATCCTGAATTCAGACTTTCAGCCTCTTAGACTGTGAGAGAATAATTTTTTCTTTGTTAAAGCTATCCACTTGTGGTATTTCTGTTACAGCAGCACTAGATAACGCAAGACAGTACCAATAACTAATACAGATTTCTCCATTTCTATCACATCCTATCAGAGCCTGAGCACAGATTAACGGGGAAAGGAGTTTTTATTACTAAAAATAGGAAGTGGACAGTATACAACAGGTGAGCAATCTGCCTGGCTCAAAAGCTATCTGGGCAGAGATGACAAGTTCTACGCACACCCAACCTTGTATCATGGGTGGGAGGTTTATATAATAAATGTGACAAGTGCGACTTAGGAGTGACAGCATCCCAGACCCTGCTCCACTGTGCCATAACTTCTGGGCAACATGGTAAATCTTCAATGTACTGCCAGCTTGTACCCAATTTTAGATAGCCAGGAGGCTGTTAGAAAAAGGGTACTTGTCATGGAGTCAGTTACATGACTCGCCATTTTCTTCCCCCTCCCCATTTTCTGGAACCTATCTCAATGGATATAGCTTCTTTTATGTGTGCCTTCCAGCTGGCATCATGGCTGGGGGACAGCATGGAAGTCTGCCTACTGCCAGTCTCCCCCTGCACAGGTAGGTCCACTTAGCTGGGCTGTAAACAATGTTATGCATGACCCACTAACACCATGGTTGAGAAGACAAAAGTTCTTCTCCCAGCAATTTTGTACCCCAAACCTACATGACTAATTGTATCTTTTTAACTCTGCTAACAAACCTCTTACTGCAGCATGCCCTCCTGACTTGCTGAGAAAGGGGGTGGTTAGCCCAGAGTTGTATCTTTTTAAACCTGCTAACAAACATTAGGTCTCTGTGGTGGTGGTGGGGTGTTGTTCTGAGGCCTAAAGATGCAGCTGGGAAAGGAAGGAAGAAAACCATTGCCACCTGGCTTGTCCCAAGGACTGCCTACTCCTCGCAATTTATTGCCATGAACTAGATCCCTGTAGCAGATAAAAGGAAGCCCTGGTGGTGTAGTGGTTAAGAGCTACAGCTGCTAACCAAGAAGGCCAGCAGTTGGAATCCACCAGGTGCTCCTTGGAAACACTACGGGGCAGTTCTACTTTGTCTTATAGGGTCGCTATAAGTCGGAATCGACTCAACGGCAATGGGTTAATGGGAGCAGATAAAAAAGGAGCCTTGGCGGTGCAGTAGTTAAAGCGCTCAGCTGTGAACCAGAAGGTCAGCAGCTGGAACCCACTAGCTGATGTGAGGGAGAAAGATGTGGCAGTCTGCTTCTGTAAAGATTTACAGCCCTGGAAAACCTATGGGAGCAGTTCTACTCTGTCCTATAGAGTCATTATGAGTCAAAATCAACTCACTGGCTATAGGCTTTGAGCAGATAAAGAAACTGATCTTAGAGGGGTTTAAGTGACTTACCAAAGTTAATTTTTTGCAGAGTTGGGACCAGCAACCAGGCTTCCCAACTACCAGTCCCCATGTTCTGTTCACTCTGTTGCACATTAATGGGTTGGGTTATCTAGAAAAGATGACTAGCATTAAAACTTTGCCATCATTTTCTGTTTTAAAATAAAAGAGCATCCTTAATGGCTATTTGTCTGTGTCTGTAAGCTTGGTTCCTACTCATGATCCTTTCTCTACTTTGATGTGGTTTTGACCTGGAAAGTCCAATGTACTCTCCCTGTTTTATAGGCATTTCAAGGTCTATGTGGACACCAAAGAGTACAGGTATCTGCATGGCCTCTTAAGTGCTTGGTACTTTTCCCATGCCTTTTATATTATTTAAACCAGTGATCCTCAAAAGGGTGTAAGGAAGGGATATATGAAGTTTGAAAATAACCATATTTATCCCATTTGTTTATTTTCTGTTACTTACGTTGAATTTTCAAATAAAAAAGGAGGATGTGAGAATTTTGTGTCCATGAAGGAAATTATGGCTTTAAAAATATTGAGAAATGTAACTCCCAAACATTTCCTGATTTACTCCCCTGATTATACTCAATGTTGCACAAACTAATTTCAGTATTTGCCAAGGTAAATACAATTAGGTAGACTGGTGTGCCCCAGGAGCTGTGGTTGTTGTGCCAACTAAAAAGTTCGCAGTTAGAATCCACCAACTGCTCCATGGAAACCCTGTGGTGCAGTTCTGCTCTGCCTGTAGGCTTGCTATTAGTTGGAATCCACTCCACAGCAATGGGTTTTTTGGCTCTTGCGTGGAAAGGAGAGAATTCTATAAACCACCACTGTCTCCCATGTTAAATTCCAAAACCAAGCCTATTGCTGTCAAGTGGATTCCATCTCAGAGCTACCATGTAGGACTGGGTAGAACTGCCCCATGGAATTTCCAAGGCTGTATTCTTTACAGGAGCAGACTGCCGCATCTTTCTCCACAGAGTGGCTGGTGGGTTGGAACCACTGACCTTTGGTTAGTGCTCTAATTAGCGATGTTAAATTACTTTAAATGTCAAAATTAAACTTTAATAGTATTTTGAAAATAGTAGCGGTCCTCCTTCCCACGTAAAGGGTGTAGGGATCTGGCTAGGGCATGGGCACATCCTTCTGTGTCTACTCTGTGGGGTCTCAGTAGTGCTGTGAGGAGAACCAAAGCTTTCACTTCACTTGGTGGAGTTGAAGCTGTTTTCTCATGCCTTCCCTCTTGGGAGGGCGTTTTTGTTTGTAGTGTTACCGGAATAAGGTTCTTGCCTCTTACTGGTCAAGAATGAGCAGGTAAGGCACGTAGAGTTTTCCACACGAGCAAAGCTTTATTGAAGAGGCTTGAAAGCAGAGACAAGGAGGGCCTAGAGCAACACTTAACCCTCATCTCACAGAACAAAAGATGGGCCTGAGTTTTTAAAAGTTCTTGGGCAGGAAAAGATTTATGTTTCTTCATAGACACGGGTGGGGATATGTTAACTAAGGTGCATGCACGGCAGCTTTCCAAGATGGCTCTTGTCCTGGAGGCCTCTGGGATTAGTAACAGGACTTACGGGGCATCACCCCTGTGCAGTCTTTGATTCCCTAGGTTCGATTCCCTGGCTGGGGCTGCAGCCCTTCACTGCCCCGGTGGAAGGTCACACAGCGGTCACAGGTGGATGTTCTGCACATGTCTCTGGCCCTGGTTTTCTCCAGCTGCTTCTGAAAGGCAACTTTAAAGAAGTTTGCTGGCTATTTTTAGATACCCTGCCCCACTGTTCTGGGGAAAGGCTTTGTTTCTGTGCCTTGGTCCATTTCTTGTTACTTTGTTTGCAGACTTGGGGGCCCCTCTGTTCTTTGTCTTATTAAGTCTCTAGGTTCCACCATCAACCCCGTATTATCTCCCTGATAGTATAATTTATCTCTTTTTTACTTGCTTCTCTTCTAACCACACCAGTCTCTTCACTATTTCTCAAACGTACCCTCTGATCTCAGGGCCTTTGCTCCTTGTCTTACTAGTACCTTCATTTGTGTTGCCTCAAATTCTCATTTCTGTCTTGTAACAAAAAGAAAACAAGAACAAATGAGTAGGAGGGTGTTAACCTGTTGTCCAGTCATTCCAACTCATAGCAACCCTATAGGACAGAGTAGAACTGCCCCATGGAGTTCCCAAGTCTGTAATCTTTACAGAAGCAAACTGCTACATCTTTTTCTGAGGAGCAGCTGGTGGGTTCAAACCGCTGACTTTGGTTAACAGCCAGCCCCTAACCTCTGCACCACCAGGGCTCATTTAACCTGACTTAACTTGGCCCAAAACGGAGTCACTCATGCTGAGCCCCACATTAGTAATTCGAAACCTCACTTTATATTTCTCATATATGCGTAACCTTCCCAGGAGCCAAAACCCAGGTTAATCAATTGACTCTTGCATCAGCAGAAACCTAAAGTAGCTGATCAGGACGTGCACGCAGAGTTTAACTAGTTCAAATTTTTCCCTTAATTGCAAATAAGGAAAGAAAATACCTGCCAGCCAATCTGAAATCTGAACAACATAGCTTCTTTGTATGTTTGTTGTTACAAAAGACATTCCACTTGTAACTTCTCTTCAGAACTCTTAGCTGACTCCAGATCAGATGTTGCTTGGTTCATGAAATGAAAAATAAAGCTTCGAGGTCATACATAAATTTAACAGTGTGAAAATTTTATCTTTAACAAGAGTATTGTGGTCAAGCATGTGGGCTTTTGAGTCAAACTAGCCTGCGTTCAAACCTAGCTGAGGGAATTTAGTACAGGTCACTCAACTTTGGATGCCGTATGTAGATATCCTAAGACTTACCTTGAAGTATGGTTGTGAGGGGATACACAAAATAACATATGTAAGAGCAACTGGTATTAATAGAGGAGAGGTCTATCTTACTCTCTTTTCAAGTGATGACTTAATAGCACTCTGAGTGGTGTGTTGTAGCTATCCCAACTGGAAGTGGATTTAATTTGTGATTTTAGTAAGGGATATGTGGATAAGGATGGAAATGCTAATTAATGGTTTGTGAATTCTTATCTAACACTAATTATGAACTTGAATTTGATGCCCATCTGCAATAAATGTTCTAGATAATGCGTGACTTTCCTAAACTTTGTCTTATGGACTGTAGGTTTCTCCTTTTTTGATTTTTATGTGGGTTCCATGGCTATCTATATTAGAAATGTTAAAATGTCTAAGTATAGCTATTAAAAGTAAAGAAAACTCATCAGAAAAAATACAACAATGAAGAAATAAGAAAAGGCTAAATTTTTCATATGATCAAGTTTTGAATGAGAATGTTATAGCTAAAAGGGAAAACATTACTTGTACATATCATTTGCAGAAAATAGTTGGATTCACCTTTTTTTTTTTTTTTTTTTTAAGAATGCAAGTAGTTTGCTAAAGTGAGCCAAGTGAGTTATTTTCAACCTTGGAAGAAAAACTCAATTAAAGCTGCCGTTGAACTGTAGTGGCACCGAGGAGTTCAGCTTGACCTCATATCCCAGATGATAACCATCTCTCAAGGGTACAAACAAGGAAGCATAGTTATCAAAGAATGAGAAATACATTTGTTCAAAGACCATTTACTGCTTTAACAAGAGGGGGATGCTGGCCAGAAATGTATCAGCACCTAACCCAGTGCTATTTATAGTTTTAACCTGTTCAATGACTTGGGGGACAATTAAAAAATATCTTTGAAGTTGTAGGTATTCATCATCATATCTAATAATGCCTACTTTCTAGGAGTAATTTATCTGACTTATTTTTCATGACACCCTTGTGAGATTAGGCAACTACCATTATCTCCGTTTTGCAAATAGAGAACTAAAACCCTGGGAGGTAAAATCACTTAAGAAAGGTCAGTGGCAGGCCCAAGAATTTAAACACACCCACTAAAGCTTTTAACTCCATTTTAGCTTAACTACAGAAAACAAAACAAGAATGAAAAAATAAGAACCTCATACCTTTTCATTCTCATTTGGTGTTAATGGTCAATCCATTTTACCTTGTCTGCCTTGGTAAGGAAAGGTGTTTGAAATCAGGCTTTTCACAATATGGAATCTTACTGCACTGGGAAGAATGAAATATCCACAAAGCTGTGCCATTCATTTAGCAAACAGTAATTGCCTACTCTGCAACATGTTGCATTGTTCAGAGTGTTGAGACTTCATAGGTGGAAAACATATTTCCCATCTTTAAAAGTCAATGTTACTTTATTTTATTCCTCACTTTCCCACCTCTTTAAATGTCACTGCCATACACCCAACCCTCAAACCAATTGCCTGGGCGCCTTCACTGATGTCTTACTCTCCCCTCACCCTACCACGTCCTCGCATCTAGCTAGAAAACATACCCTGAAGCCTTCCATTCTTTCCATCTCCATTGCCACCGCCCTAATCCAGTTCACCATAATCTCCCGCTAAGACCTTCTAAATAGTCTCCCTGCTTCTTACTTTGCCCTCCACCCACCTCCAATTCATTCTACACGCAGCCAGAGTGATCTTATTAAAATACAAACTGAAAAATATTGTGAAACCCTTCAGTGGTTTCACATCGCACTCAGAATAAAATCCAAAATTCTTATCAAAGCTTTGTATAATCTGGTCCTTGCTTACCTCTCCAGCCTCATTTTAACCCCGCTCCTCTTTCAGAGTCCCTGGGTGATACAAATAGTTAATGAGCTTAGCTGCTAACCCAAAGGTTGGAGGTTCAGGTCCACCTAGAGGCACCTTGGAAGAAAGTCCTGGTGATCAACTTTCAAAAAACCAGCTAGTGAAAACCCTGTGGAGCACAGTTCTACTCTGACATAATGGGGTCACCATGAGTCAGAAACGACTTGCCAGCAACTGGACTCTTTCTTTCACTGTACTACAGACACACCAGCCTTCTTTCAATTCTTGCCAAGCTCTTTCTCACCTTAAGTCCTCTCTTGAAATTCCCTGCACTGGCACTTGTAGGTCCTGGCACCTTCTCATCCTCAAGTCTCAGTTTAGATACCACCTTCTCGGAGTCCTCTCTGACCCCCTTTGCAAACAGGTTCTTCTCTAAAGGCATTCTGTTGGTTACCTTCATAATACTTTTCCTAATTTGTAATGAATTATTTGCTTATTGTCTCTCTTTCACTGGGCTGTAAGCACAAAGGTAGGGTCTAAGGCATTTAGCTTATTCATACATCTCTAGTGCTTAATATAGTATTTGCTGAATGAATGAATATTGTTGGGCAGAGGACAGACCACCTAATTGTAACTGCTGTTTTACCAGCACAGCGGCAAGCTGCTAAGTATTTGTCTGCCAAGGAATAATGCTTTCTAGTTTTTTTCTGTTATAAAAAAAAGCTGAGAAGTAGGAAAACAATCACACTTCAGTAAAACTCATGTTATCATTTGGTATATTTCTAGTCTCTTTTTACATGCATATTTTACACGATCAGACTTAATATAATATGCATGCTTTATATAATTATATTTCATATTCTCCTTTTTTCACTTAATAGTAAGTCATGAGCATTTACTACTAAAACTTGCCCAGAACACTGGATCTGGTGACAGCTGTAGACCTTGAGTAGCTGTACAGATTAAATCACTGAATCTTTCCCAGAGTCCTTCTACTAAAATGAAGGACACACTGTATTTTCCCTGTTTTACCTTTCCTGATCCTCTTTCCTGCTGTGATTTCTCACCCACTGCCAATCAGTTTTTGACCAAGCAAGAGATAAAGATGACTGAAAGAGTAAAAGAAATAGAGAAAAATAGATGACTCACAACACTGAATCCCTTCCCCAGATTACTTTCTTTGTGGCACAGGCATGTATGACTGGGCCTGAGGAGAAGGCACTGCCCTGGGTCTGGGAGTCAGCTGAGTTCTAAATCACAGCAGTCAAAGAAATTAATGCAGAGGCTGGACAGGAACCTGACGTGCCTCTCCTACATCATGCTCTTCTGCATTCATTGGCAGCCATGCATGCGTTGTAGGTGGGATTGACTCACCCTTACCTAGATCCAGGAATAATTCTAATCCGTTCTCCCTCTCCATAGTGATCATTTCTGGGATGATCCAGTTGGAAGGAAGTGTAGCATTTTGGCTTAATGGGTGACTATTAGTGAAGTGAGGCTCTCTATCTCCCCTGGATGAGAATGAAGACGCAAGTAACCGATATTGCTGCTATTAGGCGGTTATAGCCAAGATGGAAGCCAGCCTAAGGACAGAGTCAACACATAGAGAGGTGAAGCCCTGAGTGAATTGTACTTAGAGCTTGCCCTTCCTCTGGACTGTTTAAATACATGAGCTGATAAATCACCTTTATCGTTTAAGTCAGTTGGAGTCGGGTTTTTTTTTTTTTTGCTTCTACTCAAAAGCACCTTAATTGATACTGGAGGATTGAACGACCGCAATGTGATTGTTATCTTTTAAGTAATCATATTGTGGCACTGTTCTAGAAGATGGATTAAGGTGGCTTCTGCCCTAGAAGGAAACCCTCCCTGTAACACAGGAGACCTGCCTCAGAGACTTCTGGAGCCTGTTTTTCTCCTACTCGGTACTGCTCTGCCCTGGACGCAGACAGGTGGTGTTGCTAGTGCTAGAGGCAGGACTTGCAAGTTTTGGATACTATATTTGCAAGTAAATTTCCTTCTATTAGAGATGTTTCATAACTTCCAAGTAGTATGGGTATTGTTTAGAGTGTATAGTTTATCACTCACTGAGTTTGTGGTTATAATATTAAATAAGAGAGGCACAAGGGCTGTAATACTGGGGCAGATCCAATCTTGACAACAGCTCTATGCTATTCAAGATTGTAGACCCAAGAGCTAGGAAGTTGGGGTCACAGAGTATGCTTTAAACGTTTATCCTCAGAGATGAAAGAATGCTTTTTTTTTTTTTTTTTTGGTCCAGTGTGTAGCTTTTCAATAATGAGATGTACAATAATGAAAACTGAGTTTTTCTGCCCTTCTCCAACTCCTACTCCCATTCTTTCCTTTTCCCAGTACTAGCTATAATCTTATTTGGTTGATTGTTTATTATTTAGATGACTATTTGGAGTTCATACTCTTATCATATTACTCATATGAATGGTGTTATAACTGAAGTGAGACTATTCTAACTTTTGTCTTAAAACTAATTTTTAAAAAGCAAGTGTTTAAAAAAGAGTTAAGTAAATGCTATTGGATGACTATCCAACAAGCCATTCCTGTTATATTTTCCTTTGCTATATATTGCAACACCTGAATATAGCAGAAGGTGGCACTGTCGATGATAATGCTTCTCAATGTATGACTTTCATATTAACAGGTCTTCGCCTCCCTATTAGACAGAATGGTGTTCCTTGTTTTTACCTGTTCATTGATGTAGTTTTCTCTGCTGGTGCAAGATATGCAATTAACACAGGGTTATATGGAAAAGTATTATGCAGGATTTTGTCTCAGAAAATGAGTAGAGAGATATTCAGGTTTGACATGCATAAACTTGTTTAGTTTATTGCAAGGCAGTTATGACAAGTAAGACCTCACAGCATTCATTTAGAATTTGCAATTACGATTACAATGTTAGTTTAATGGGTAGAATCCAAATCTTTAGACTTCATACTTTCACCTTTAACAAGAGGTCTCAGGAGGAAGGCTTGACCACAGCTGGAGTTGGCAAAAGTCCCTCTAGCTAGGGTCCAAGATTAGGGGTGGCAGACAGAATCTCAATTCCATCTCTACTTTCTCTCAGTAAATGAGCAGAAATTTAGGGTTTATATGTGAATTTGTCACCCTGACTCCACATGACAAGGGCCAATGTGAAGTCAAAGACTAGTATGTTACATCTTCTACTGAATGACACATTAGAGATACTGAATGACACATCTTTTCTTCCAAGTTAGAGATTAGGGAGGTTTAACTATGTTATGTTTTCATGTGTCGCAGCATGCTGGGGCAAAGTGAACTTAAAGCTGTTTATAATCTTTATATACTTTACATGCTTCTATGTCTAAGTTCAAAAATTTCTAAATAACTTTCTAGTGAACTACAGGTTTCTAATGACTTACAGTTAATTTTAGAGAGCCTCACAAAGGTAGATGTTTGGATTTTTAAGTTCATATTATGAGTACTTATACACATGTACTTTGAAAGGCATGTTGTTGTTGCTGTCAGGTGCCGTTAAGTTGGTTCCAACTCATAACGACCCTGTGTACAACAGAACGAAACACTGCCAGGTCCTGCGCCATCCTCACAATTGTTAGGCTCGAGCCCATTGTTGTAGCCACTGTATCAGTCCATCTAGTTGAGGGTCTTCTTTTCTCACTGACTCTCTACTTTACCAAGCATGATTTCCTTCTCCAGGGATTGATCCCTCCTGATAACATGTCCAAAGTATGTGAGACTTAGTCTTGCCATCCTTGTTTCTAAGAAGCATTCTGGCTGTACTTCTTCCAAGACAGATTTGTTCCTTCTTTTAGCAGTCCATGGTATATTCAATATTCTTCGCCAACACCATAATTCTAAGGTGTCAGTTTTTCTTCTGTCTTCTCTATTCATTGTCCTGCTTTCACATGCATATAAGCAATTGAAAACACTATGGCTTGGGTCTTCAAGGTGACATATTTGCTTTTTAACACTTTAAAGAGGTCTTTTGCAGCAGATTTGCCCAATGTTGTTTGATTTCTTGACTGCTGCTTCCATGAGTGTTGGCTGCTTCCGTGAGTGTTGATTGTGGATCCAAGTAAAATGAAATCCTTGACAACTTCAATCTTTTCTCTGTTTATCATGGTGTTACCGGTCCAGTTGTGAGGGTTTTGTTTTCTTTATGTTCGGTATAAGCAATACTGAAGGCTGTCGTCTTTGATTTTCATCATTAAGCACTTCAAGTCCTCTTCACTTTCAGCAAGCAAGGTTCTGTCATCTGTATAATGCAGGTTGTTAATGAGTCTCTTCCAATCCTGATGCCACATTCTTCTTCATATAGTCCAGCTTCTTGGATTCTTTGCTGAGCAGACAGATTGAATAAGTATGGAGAAAGGATACAACCCTGAAACACACCTTTCTTGACTTTAAGCTATGCAGTATCCCCTTGTTTTATTTGAATGACTGCCTTTTCACCCATGTACAGGTTCCTTATGAGCACGATTAAATGTTCTGGAATTCCCATTCTTCACAATGTTATCCATAATTTGTTATGATCCACACAGTCAGATGCCTTTGCATAGTCAATAAAACACAGGAAAACATCTTTCTGGTATTCTCTGCTTTCAGCTAGGATCTATCTGGCATCAGCAATGATACCCCTGGTTCCATGTCCTCTTCTGAATCAGGCTTGAATTTCGGTCAATGTACTGTTGTAATCGCTTTTGAATGATCTTCAGTAAAATTTTACTTATATGTGATATGCATAATATTGTTTGATAATTTCTGCATTCAGTTGATCACCTTTCTTTGGAATAGGCCTCAGTAGGGATCTCTACCAGTCAGTTGGCCAGGTAGCTGTCTTCCAAATTTCTTGGCATAGGAGAATGAGCACTTCCAGTGCTGCATCTGTTTGTTGAAACATCTCAATTGATAATCTGTCAATTCCTGGAGCCTTGTTTTTTGCCAGTGCCTTCCGTGCAGCTTAGACCTCTTCCTTCAGTACCATTGCTTCCTGATGATATGCTGCTCGTGAAGTGAGTGAATGTCAACTGATTCTTCTTGGTATAGTGATTCTGTGTATTCCTTCCATCTTCTTTTGATGCTTCCTGCTTTGTTTAATATTTTCCCTGTTGAATGCTTCAATATCACAACTCGAGTCTGGAAATTTTTCTTCAGTTCTTTCAGCTTAAGAAATGCCAAAAGTGTTCTTCCCTTTTGGTTTTCTAACTCCAGGTCTTTGCACATGTCGTTATAATACTTTATTTTGTCTTCTCGAGCTGCCCTTTGAAATCTTCTGTTCAGCTCTTTTACTTTATCATTTCTTCTATTTGCTTTAGCTACTTGACATTTAAGAGCAAGTTTCAGAGTCTCTTCTGACATCTATTTTGGTCTTTTCTTTCTTTCCTGTCTTTTTAATAACCTCTTGCTTTCTTCATGTATGATGTCTTTGATACCATTCCACAGCTCCTCTGGTCTTCAATCATTAGTGTTCGGTGTATCAAATCTATTCTTGAGATGGTCTCTAAATTCAGGTGGGACATACCCGAGGTTGTACTGTGGCTTTCGTGGGCTTGTTTTAATTTTCTTCAGCTTCAACTTGAGCTGGTATATGAGCAATTGATAGTGTGTTCCACAGTCGGCCCCTGTTTTTGTTCTGACTGATGATATTGAGCTTTTCCATCATCTCTTTCCACAGATGCAGTCAATTTGATTCCTGTGTATTCCATCTGGTGAGGTCCATGTGTATAGTCACTGTTTATGTTGTTAAAAAAAGGTACTTGCAATGAAGAAGTCGTTGGTCTTGCAAAATTCTGTCATATGATCTCCAGCATTGTTTCTATCACCAAGGTCATATTTCCAACTACCAACAATTCTTCTTTGTTTCCAACTTTCACATTCCAATCACCCCCAAGTGTCTGTCAGCAGTCCAGGTTTAGCCATGTAGACATCCCAGGGGATGGTAGGAGCAACCACCTGGAAGGCACCTGGGGACCTGAATGACCACGTGGAGCCGAGTCACCTAGAACACTCATCTCACACCTCCACACAGGAAGAGATAAACTTCTTTGCTATTTAAGACAATGCATTCTTGGATCTCTTTATTACAACAGCCTAACCTTACCCTAAGGAGCTCTAGAGGTGTTATTGTTAAGCACTGGCTCATATGATTGTGGGGGCTGGCAAATCCAAAATCTGTGAGTCAGGCAGCAGGCTGGAAAATCCAGCAGGATATTTATGTTGTAGTCTTCAGGCAGAATTCCTTGTCTCCGAGAAACCTTAGTTTTTGCTTCTAGGGCCTTCAACTGACTGGATCAGGCCCATCCACATTATTGAGGGTAATCTCTTTTACTTAGAATCATCTGATTGTAAATGAGAATTACATCAACAAAATACCTTTTTAGTAATATATAAACAAGTGTTTGAACAAACAACAGAGCACCAAAGGCTAGCCAAGTCGACAGATGAAATTAACTGTAACAATTACAAGATTTTTTTTTCTCTGTGAAATTAGAGCCTAGACCATGCGTGCAAGGAGTTCTTCATTCTCCTAATATTAAAGCTATTCTTTTTGAGTGTTTTAAGTGATTATCTTATTTTATTAGCACAACAACACTATATTATAGATGCTATTTTATTATATTATCTGTTATAGCTACTATTTTAGCTTACTAAAATTGAGGGTGATCAAAGTCTGTGGCCCATACCCTTAAGCAATGCTGCCTCTGTCCCTGCACAGCCCCGTCATGTTACTCATTAAACTTCTGTGCTTGCTACTCTTTAGTTGGTGGTGATGGAAAGGGATGCACTGAAATTTAGAGTATTAACTTGAGTGTCTGGCCTGATTTCTCCTCTGGGATCTCTCCTACAATTTTGATTATGTTTGTGTATTCTGAATTGAAAAACCAACTCTTATGTTCCAACGAATATAAGTGTAGTAGTTATGGGGAGACTGTGAAATCTGGACTGGCCCAGAGAAATCAGACTTACTCTTCACACAAATAGAAAGACTACCAAATTGAGAGAGTGTCAATTTTGTTGCATCATTTGCAATGCTAATGACGCTCCTTGTGGGCAGATACAGTTTACCCAAGAGTCATGCCCCTCCTCCTCTTCGGGGCTGTAGATCCTGGGTTGTGTTCAGGAGTTCATCTCCCATATGCTCAATCAGGAAAGAGGACTTCTCCCTGACCCCAGCTGGTGGATGTTGTTTCATGTAAGTCAATTGCGGTGAGTCCAAAAAAACAAAAAACCAAACCCACTGCCATCAAGTTGATTCCAACCGATAGTGGCCCTGTAGGACAGGATAGAACGGCACCATAAGGCTCCCAAGGCTATAAATCTTTATGGAAGCAGACTGCCACATCTTTCGCCCACAGCACAGCTGGCAGGTCCAAACTGCTGACATTTTGGTTAGCATCTGAGCGCTTTAACCACTGTGCCACAAGGGCTTGCTTGTGGTGAGTCCACTCCCCATAAAATTGATGTAGGTCAAGAATGTGACAAAAATTCTGGGCAATAAGATGTTGGAGGAAGTCTATGCACAGTCTTTCTAGAATGATTTTACTCCCCAAAAGAAAGTACGAGAAAAAAATTGCTATTTTCTTCCTTCCTCTTGGTGAGACTACGTGAGGATGTGATGTCTGATGCTGCAGCTGCCGTTCTGTGGCCATCAGGGGGTAAATGTGAGGGTGCCAGAGGGGAATATAGAATGAGCTGCATCTTTGATGACATTTTGGAGTCACTGTTTTAACTTGCTCTGGAATCCCTACCTCTGGACTTTGTTATGTGAGATTATAAATTTCTTCATTGTGTGAGGCTCCTTCAGTAGTTGGGCTTCAGTAAAATGGCCTGATGTTATTTGCAGCCAGAAGCATCCTAACCAATGCATTAACCCCTACGAATCTTACATAGGAAACCCTGGTGGTACGGTGGTTAAGAGCTATGGCTGCTAACCAAAAGGTTGGCAACCCTATGGGACAGTTCTACTAGGTCCTTCAGGGTCACTATAAGTCAGAAACAACTGGATGGCAATGGGTATTATCTAACATAGGAGCCCAGGTGGCAAAGTGGTTAAGTACTCAGCTGTTAACTGAAAGGTGGGTGGCTCAAACCCACCAGCCACTCCACTGGAGAAAGATGTGGCGACCTGCTTCGATAAACATTACAGCCTTGGAAACCCTGTGGGGCAGTTCTGCTCTGTTCTATAGGGTGGCTGTGAGTCGAAGTTGACTGACGGCAATGGGTTTGGTTTTTTGAGTAATCTTACAGGAGATGATCTCAATCCTTTATTCTCATGAAAGATAGGCTTTTATGGCAAACGCTTGATCTAGAACTAATACCTACAGGCCCAAGGCTTCATAGCAGCAGCAGACAGCAGAACATAGATATTAAAGTAAAAAGTCTTTGTTCTGGAATCAGAAATAATTCATTCACCCCACTTGCTTTATCTATTCTGCTGACTTTCTGATAGCTGATTGTCTGCCTGGACTTAGATATATTTCCTCTTTTTGTTGCCTCTGGTGGCCTCCCTAAACGCAGTCAAATATTGTCTAAACCTCTGATTTTTTTTGACCTTTCCTGCTGGTCTAGACTCCCACATAGAGCTGGCTTCTTGAATAACCTTATCCCATTGCCAAACCCACCAAACATGATACACCCTTATTTTTGAGTTTAGCCTTAAACCACATACAGAGAATGAGTCGTACTATTTACTGAATTGATTTTACAAATGTTTTATCTTTCCCTTTGCTTCCACCTCTTGACCCCTCACAATGCCTGTAGCTTAGAAAACCACCAGCAATCAGGACCTGGCTGCACTGAGAGTTTTTTTTTTTTTTTTTTATCAAATCACACATCACACCTTTTTTTTTTTTTCTTTTCTGTCTGAAACTTTGGTACTGGATTATTCTAGATTCTCTTCAATTGCCCAGTTACCCTTAGGCTACTCATCACTCTCTTCTCCCGTCTCTCCAATACATGCCCTGCCCATCTTAACTGTCATGGATTGAATTGTGTCCCCCAAAAATATGTATATCAATTTGGCTAGGCCAGATTCCCAGTATTGTGTGATCGTTCACTATTTTGTCATCTTTTGTGATTTTCCCATGTGTTGTAAATCCAGTCTCTATGATGTTGATGAGATGGGATTAGCAGCAGTTATGTTAATGAGGCAGGACTCAATCTACAAAATGGGATTGTGTCTTGATCCAGTGTCTTTCGAGATATAAAAAAGATAATCGAGCAGAGAGATGTGGGGACCTCATACCACCAAGAAAGAAGCACTGGAAGCATAACGTGTCTTTTGGACCCGGGGTCCCTGCACTGAGAAGTTCCTCGTTCAGGGGAAGATTGATGACAAGGACCTTCCTCCAGAGCTGATAGACAGACAAAGCCTTCCCCTGGAGATGATGCCCTGAATTTGTACTTCTGACCTAGTAGACTGTGAGAGGACAAACTTCTGTTTGTTGAAGTCAATCCACTTGTGGTATTTCTGTTATAGCAACACTAGATGACTAAGACATCAGGTTAAATATAAAACGCCCCATATTCTCTGACATTTTTAGTTCTGTTCAGTCCAGCTTCTCTTTTCCTCACTGGATGACTGGTATAACTGTTCATTTCTTATTTAGGAATCCTACCAATCCTGTGCATAAGTAATGAGGAAATTATTGTTCTGGTGCCATTCGAAGTCACTGCAAGGTTACACAAATCTACACATGAGATAAAATGACAGAGGGCTATAGCAAGGTTAATTAATTTGCTAAGTCCCACAATTTTTGATGACAGTGCTAGATTCAACCCGAAATCTACTGGTCTCCAAAGCCTGGGCTGCTCATCACCATGCTTCTCTTTTCTTTTAAAACAGGGATAAAATAATACTTAACTTAAAAGACAGTCTTATTCAGTTTTTTAAAAAACAAAACCTACACTTACCATATGACCCAGAAATCATACTCCTGGGCATTTATCCCAGAGTAATGAAAACTTGTGTTTGCACAAAACCCTGTAAACAATTGTTCATAACAGCTTCATGTGTAATAGCCCCAAACTGGAAATAACCCAAATGTCCTTCAGTGGGTGAATGGTTAAATAAGCTGTGGTACATTCACGCCATGGAATATACCAGCAATAAAAGAAATTGTTGATACACATGACAACTTGATGGATCTCAAGCATTATTCTGGATGAAAAATGCCAATCTCAAAAGGTCTCATACTATGATTCCATTTATATAACATTCTCAAAATGACAAAATTATAGAAAGGTTAACAGATAAGTAGTTAGGGATGGCTGGGACCTGGGAATGGGGGAGAGGTGATAGGTGTGACTATAAAGGGATAGCATGAGGAAGATCTTTGTGGTGAAATAATTTTGTTTCTTGATTGTGGTGGAGGTTACACATGCAAGTTATAAAATGACAATTATATACACACATTGTATACCAATGTCAGTTTCCTGGTTTTAATATTGTGCAATAGTTATGTAAGATGTTACCATTGGGGGAAACTGGGTGAAGGGTACATGGGTCCTCTCTGTACTGTCTTTGCAACTTCCTATGAATCTATTGTTATTTCAAAGTAAGGTTTAAAGAATAGCCTTATTATCTCTCATCTCCCTCTCCCTCTTTCCAATCCACCTTGTTACCCAGGTCAGAGACCAAATAATATTACAACGATGTTATAATGTTAGGTGTTAGGCTCTGTTCTTTCTCTTCCCCCAAAATCTGACCACTCTTGAAGTCCTGTCCATTCCACCCCTGTCTGTACATCTCTTCAGTCTGTCCTTTTGCAACAGTCAGATCCTTTCACTTCCCTGCCCGAGAACACTTGGTGGCTCCCTGACAGCCACAGTTTCAAATCAACTCCTTTGTGTGGCCAACAAGAGCCTTCAGTTCCTGTTCTCTGCTCCTCTTAGGAGCAAGACTCTGGAGGCTCATTTCCCTGTTTTTAGTAGATTAGCAGCAGAAAGCTGCTCAGCTAGTCAGAATTAGCTAAATGGAAAAACTGGCTCCAGAGGCTCTCCCTCTCTACAGGGATCACTTCTCTGACCAGGGAGCTTCGATGTTATGTAGGTGCATAAATGTTCCCAGCCCCTGGCCCTATAAATGTGTGGACTAGAGGATTATGGGGCAGAGCCCCTTTCTACTGGAATGTTAGCCATGGGGCATGTAGACCATCTATACCTTGCCCGAGCTGCAGGATAATGAGAGTTTGGGGGATCGTGGGCACTCTGCTACTTCTCTGTTTGTTAGCTTTGCTCCTATATAAACTTTATTTTATACCTTCTCTGCACTACACTGGAAGTGTATGCCTGAGACCCCTCTGCATGATACCTTGCTCACCAGACTCACCTGCTGATGTTCTAAGAGCTTCTCACTCATGCTTCTCAAGAAGTGTTCCTTCTCTTCTGTGATATTCAATTTTCCATTGCCTACACCTTCCTCAACCCCTGCGCCTTCCCCCAAGCAGAAATAGATCTACTATCTTTCCTTGTATATAGCCTCCCTTCCGTCCACTATCATAGAACTTCCAGCATTGTTTTGTAAACCCAGCTGTGACGTTTACTTCTTTCTCTCCTAACCTAGACTGTGAAGTTCTTTAACTGATGGGATGGTTTCTTCTTTAACTTGGAATTCCTAATGATTGTGACAGCCTGGCACATGGTTGATGTTCAATAAATATTTGTCAAGTGAACAAATTGTGACATGTATGAGGGCATTTTGTAAAGACCAAATGCTATACAAATGTTAGTTATGATTGAAATACCTTAATAAAGCCAGCAAAATAAGCCATCATGGTTGAAACCAAAGGTCTTGATATAGAAAAATCAGTTACTAATTTTTAAAAACATTAGCTCCCCTAAACCAAAAGCAGTTTCCTGAATAAACGGAATGCTTTGAAGGCCAGTGTAGCAGGGGCAGGGGTCTGGGGACCATGGTTTCAGGGGATATCTAAGTCAATTGGCATAATAAAATCTGTTAAGAAAACACTCTGCATCCCACTTTAAAGAGTGGTGTCTGGGGTCTTAAATGCTAGCAAGCAGCCATCTAAGATGCATCAATTGGTCTCAACCCACCTGGATCAAAGGAGAATGAAGAACACCAAGGACACAAGGTGATTACGAGCCCAAGAGACAGAAAGGGCCACGTGAACCAGAGACTACATCATCCTGAGACCAGAAGAACTAGATCGTGCCTGGCTACAACCAATGACTGCCCTGACAGGGAACACAACAGAGAACCCCTGAGGGAACAGGAGAACAGTGGGATGCAGACCCCAAATTCTCATAAGACCAGACTTAATGGTCTGACTGAGACTAGAAGGACCCCGGTGGTCATGGTCCCCAGACTTTCTGTTGGCCCAGGACAGGAACCATTCCCGAAGCCAACTCTTCAGACATGGATTGGACTGGACACTGGGTTGGAGAGGGATGCTGGTGAGGAGTGAGCTTCTTGGATTAGGTGGGCACTTGAGACTGTGTTGGCACCTCCTGCCTGGAGGGGAGATGAGAGTGTGGAGGGGGTTAGAAGCTGGTGAAATGGACACAAAAAGAGAGAGTGGAGGCAGAGAGTGGGCTGTCTCATTGAGGGGTGAGTAACTGGGAGTGTGTAGCAAGGTGTATATGGGTTTTTGTGTGAGAGACTGACTTGATTTGTAAACTTTCACTTAAAGCACAATAAGAAGTACAAAACAAATAAAAAAAAATTAACTCCCCTACAGGCGCGCGCACACACACACACACGTCCACACATTATACACGGTGCGTAGTGTGCAATCACCTTTCATACTTGGAGTAACGGATTGCAGAGATTAAAGGTCTCCTTATTTTATATATCTCTTTGTCCTCACAGACATTCACAATGGGGACTTGCTGTATCCCATCCACATATCACGCTCCACATCCACTCTCTTGACTGTGAGATAGCTGACACAGGACCTGGCATGGTGCTTGACTGTTGACAGAGTTAAATAAATATTCTTTAAAGAGGAAAATACTTTTTTATGTGGAAAAGAAACTGAATTTCGGCCACCAAATCATTTCCTCCGGCTCAACAGCAACCACCAGAATAAAGACGGGTCATTCTTCATATTGATGGATCTGGACACACGAAACTCTCTCCCCTTACTCATAGGAGAGTCTTAATGTGGCTGAATTCTTGACTCAGATTCATTGCTTTTGTGGTAGCTTTTTGTCCTAGAGGGATTTTTCTCTAAATTTGAGCTTAAGCCTGTACTAACAGAGGCTTAAACAAAGCTAAGTGTTAACTACCCTCTTTTTGTAAAAGAAAATTTATTTATAGCTCAATCTAAAGTTAAAAACTGACTTTGTCTTCTTGTCCTTCTAGTAGTTCTATGAGAAAGCAAAGAAGCAAATTAGTCTCTGTTTTAAGTTAAAATTGGAAATGAAGCTAATTAAAAAGGAACAATTTACTTACATGTCTTCACCTTTATTGTAGTATCTAGTGTTGTGGGCCAAAATGGAAACCAATAAAACATGATTTTCTTTCAATTTTTAATCAAAAGCAAGAATGATTTCACATAGCAATCTTTCTGATTTTAGGAAGAAAGCTTCCTGGTTTGTTCCATTTTCTATTCTCTTTAGTTCTCAAACTACTTTATGAATACTAAACAGCCATATAAGGTAGGAGAAGCTGTTCTCTCAACTGACTACTTTCATAAAGCCATTTTTTTCCCATTCTAAATTTATGATCTGTCAAAACCATAAGCCTGAAAATTCTTGGCTTGACTATTTTATTTTTTCTCAACAGTAGATGGCAATATCTGTTCACCTGTAGCAAAAACCCTGATCACATTAATGACTGTAGACTTCACATTTTTTTCTTCCATCCGGTAGAGTGAAACTAGTGTTTAGTTAAACTTGTAAATTGAAGACAGAAGTAGTTTGCAATGTCAGCACGATTTTACTTTTTATATTTTGTTTGAGAGGCTGCAAAGGTGTATGAGTTAATGAAAAGTATGCTGCCTTTCACTCCAGGGTGGAGAGGCTGCAGCTCTAGAGAAGGCTGCTGGGCTTGGGTGAAGAAAGAGAACCTGTAGGTGAGCAGTCTGAGGCGAAAGTAGGGGAGGTTCAGCTAATAATACTTTGCTAGTTCTGTTAAAATTTATGTTCAGATCTTGTTACATATCTATAGAGTTTTGTTTTGGTTTGGTTTTTAATTCTGATGTGTGGTTTTGCTTAGAATTTAAAAAAACTTACACCTTTTTTATTTTCAAGAAATAAAACAATGACAATTGAGTACCGAATGCCTATGTTGACTCATTCATTCTCAAGGAATTAAAGGGGTCCTGACTAGGATTTGGGAGAGGGGGTTTCTTTTAGAACTAAGTCTCCGTTGCCTCCCTCAGCCAGAGCAATTACACCTTTTACAAAGTGGGTTTCTAGCATGGGTTTGACGAAATGGCTCCACAGCTTCAAAAAGTTTAAAAAATCACAGCTAATGGCCTGATAAAAGAGCTATTCTCCAGGTTAAACAGTTTTACTTCTGTGATAAAACAATAAACAAACTTTGTTTATTCAAAGGGATAACATGCTGTCTTAACCCCCTTGCCACCTGACATCTGTGCCTTTGAAAACTTGTAAAAATGGTGCGGTGGCAGACCTCTAACTTCACGAGGGAAAAGGAGAATCAAGATCAACAGCCCAAGGCTGATTCCTATGAAACAGAGGTCAGACATATCTCCTCTCTCCAATCTTTTTACCAAGTCTGATACCAGCCGTTCCTCCCACAGCACTCTCTACTTCTCTGCTGGGTTTAATAATTCATTGCAATGGCCATACAGAACTCATAGACCATACTCACTGTTATGGAGTTTATTAGGGAAGTAACAGGTTACAACTTAGGATCAGGAATGACTCAGGATACAGTTCTTCAAACAGGGCAGCTTTTTCTCAGCCATGCCTGAAGGCAGGCCTCTCTCAGGCCCTTGGCCTCTTGGCCTCTTGGCCTCGCCTCTGACCCACTCAGGCAAATGTTACAAAGCTCTTTAGCTCCACCCATAAATGCCTGGAGGCACCCAACTCTGCCAGTTAGCCTTGGGCCAAAGGCGTTCAGCTCTCCCACTTCATGGGTTGGCACAGCCTCTATAGCCACCTTGCTCCGTGGGCCGGGAAGCCCACTGCATCATCTCCTGTTGGTTTCCCAGTTCTGCTGTCGCTGTTTCTCTGCTACCGCTTCTCGTTGTCTCGTGCCATCTCTGGTGTTACAGCTCTTTCTGTCTCCTGTGTCTAGGAGGTTCTCAGTGCAGGGATCACGGGTCCAAAAGATGCACCCCACTCCCAGCTCTTCTTGGTGGTAGTGAGGCAGCCCCCTGACCATCTCTGGAATGGCTCATTTTAGGCCTAACTGGATGGCGAAACTGATCATCCCTCTTGTTAGGGTTCCTGACTCCTTATTTACATGGTCCCACTCCCACAAGGGTGCCATGCACCTTATTTGCATTATTAGCAAGCTATCCAATCCCCTTAGTGGGCCACAAACACCTCATTTGCATACTCCTAACCCATTATTATTTTTTACCCCATTATTTGGTGGGAGTTACAAGACCATGGCAAGAAAGGCCATATTAAAGTGATACATAGCACTACAATTTTAGTATATGGTATCGTACACTATGATGAGAGAAACATTGACATACCTTAACTCTCTAGCTTTCACTTTAGGAACTTCCATAATGGGTGTTATCCTTCATTAAAATCTATCTTTAATATGTAACATTTGGTATTAAGTTGACTGCTTATTGGCTATAGTTTTCTGTGTTTTGTTTTGTATTTTAAAACAAATCTTCATTTGTCACAATACTTTTATTGATAATTTGCTCTTTGTTAGTCTGTGGATGGGAAAACAGCTGTTTTTAGACAGAGCTGCAGGGTAGCATGGCAAGGGTCTGTTACTACATTACCAAGCATCAAGCCATATTCAAAATATAAGGAAGAAGAAAATGGAGGTCATAACCTGTGGTATCAAATAGGACTAGCTCCTATGACATCATACTAATCCAGACTTCACATGTTTCTATGGCCCACATTAAAATTGGACCAGATTTTATTAAAAAGTTACATGTTCCCTTAGTTGCTGATCAACTTCTCAGAATTAATGCCTGGATTTTTGTTAATGACAAAGTAATTTATTTTAAGTAGCTAGATTTTAAAAATAAATGTTTTGAGGAGTCAAGGAAGGATAAGATATACTCTTTTTAGGTCAGTCTGTGTTGGCTACTATTGATTTCAGTAGAAAACTCCCGACAATTCAGGGGTGTACATGGATACTTGCATTCCTATCAGAGAACAGATCCCACGGCTTGCTGTCTCCCTTTCTCATCATTTAAGAAGGCATGTGTGGTGAGAATGGCTGCACAACTGGCAGCATATAATCAATGTCACTAAATGGTACATGTAGAAACTGTTGAATTGGTATATGTTTTGTTGTGTATAGTCTCAACAACAATAAAATAAATTAAAAAAAAAAAGAAGACGACGTGTGGCTAGCTGAATCACAGGTACTGCATACGGTTACCACATTCTATGAAGTTTTGATAGGCTTGTGATCAAATGAATGGAATTGTTTGGCTATTTCTTGGTGGAAGTTATCCACAGAGTATGACCATGTTTCTCTCATTTCTTGAGAGCTGATGGGTTTCACAGAGTAAGCCTACCTATTTTTAGGATGGCTGGATATCTGGCCAATTGTACTATTTATAGTCTTCCTTCAGACAAAGAATCAAATTCCATAATTTCTTTCATCTTATTAATATCCCTGTAAACTTATGCATTGTGGAATCTGCTCTTCTTAGCTGAGGAATATCCACAGTGTATATTTATGGGCTTTTCACCACAGGAAGCAGCTTGAACTTCTTTTTAACACATAGAACTCTCATTTATCTTGTTTCACAATAGCTTTTTGCTTCTCACCTGGTTTTATGGCTCTCACTAGGTACAAAGATAAGCGTGAACCTAAGTGCAGGCCTTGTGATTGTAAGCTCCCCCATATCAGGAAACATTACAGGTTTAACTTAATATTATACGTCTGTAGACAGTGTTGAACAAACAGAGCGTGATAGTTATGGATGAGAACTGGAAAACCCTGCTAATTTCACTTCCTTTCCATTCACTCTTGTCTCAAATTATCCAAGATAGGACTTTCATCTGCATGTTTCCAAGAAAGTGTTCAATTAATAACCGAAAAGAATTAAGACTGATAGGATCATTTCATGTCTTAATTTAACTCTGTTAAATAGATTTGGGGGGAAGAAGTAGCATTTTCATGTTTTATTATTATTATTTTTTTTAACTCCAGGTTTTTATCCACTGTATTTGTTATGTTACAGATTTAATCTTTTCCTTTTTTTTTGACATCCCAAGTAATCTGGTATATGATCACTTACCCACATAGCATATATCCAAATTCAAATTTAAAACCCATTGCTGTGGAGTCCATTTGGACTCATAGAGACCTTACAGGACAAAATAGAACTGCTCCATAGGGTTTCCAAGGGGTGGCTGGTAGATTTGAACTGCTGACCTTTTAGTTAGCAGCTGAGCTCTTAACAACTGTGCCACCAGGGCTCCAAATTTAAGTTCAGATGAATAATATTTAAAATGTTAACTTGTAATCTGTGTATCTGTGCAAGGCTCACTTGCTCAAACCTTAGGAGCCCTTGTCTATTCACAACTATCTCCTGCTAAACCCATTGCCATTGAGTCAGTTTTGACTCATAGTGACCCTATAAGACCCTATAAGAGTAGAACTGCCCCATAGGTTTTCCAAGGCTGTTATCTTTACAGAAGCTAACTGCTGCATCTTTCTCCTGAAGAATGGCTAGTGGATTCCAACCACTGACCTATTGGTTAGTAGACCAGCACTTAACTGCTGTACCACCAGGGCTCTTTATTTCTTGCTGTTGTTGTTAGGTGCTGTCAAGTTGGTTCCAACCCATAAAGACCCTATTTACAACAGAACGAAACACTGCCTGGTCCTGCTCCATCCTCACAACTATTGCTATGCTTGAGCTCATTGTTGCAGCCACTGTGTCAATCCACCTCATTGAGGGTCTTTCTTCTTTTTCCTGACCGTACTTTACCAAACATGATGTCCTTATCCAGGGACTGGTCCCTCCCGATAACATGTCCGAGGTACGTGAGATGAAGTATTGCCATCCTTGCTTCTAAGGAACAGTCTGGCTGTACTTCATCCAAGACAGATTTGTTTGTTCTTCTGGCAGTCCATGGTATATGCAATATTCTTTGCCAACACCATAATTCAAAGGCATCAATTCTTAAGCCTTCCTTATTCATTGTCTAGCTTTTGTGTGTATATGAGGCAATTGAGCCATCTGACATCAATGATGATATCCTTTGTTCCACATCCTTTTCTGAATCTGGCTTGAATTTCTGGCAGTTCCCTGTTGATGTACTGCTACAACTGGTTTTGAATTATCTTCAGGAAAATTTTATTTGTGTCTGGTATTAATGATACTGTTCGATAATTTTTGTACTCTATTGAATCACCTTTCTTTGGAATGGGCACAAACATGAATCTCTTCCAGTAGGTTAGCCAGGTAGCTGTCTTCCAAATTTCTTGGCATAGACGAGTGAGGGCTTCCAACATTGCATCTGTTTGTTGAAACATTTTGGTTGATATTCTGTCAATTCCTGGACCCTTGTTTTTCACCAGTGCCTTCAGTGGAGCTTGAATTTCTTCTTCCATTGAATTGCTGTGATGCTGGAAGCTATGCTAATTGTATTTCAAATACCAGCAGGGTCACCCATGTTGGACAGGTTTCAGGAGAGCTTCCAGACTAAAACAGACTAGGAAGAAGGGTGTGGAAATCTACTTCTAAAAAAATTGGCCAGTGAAAACCTTATGAATCTCCTGCTAAGGGGCCCTAAATTGATGTCCCCTAGGCCCTTCCAGCCCTTTTCCTCTAACCCCAAACTTTCGTGTTACCCTCCTCCTGCAAGCCCTGGAATCTAGATGCACTAGGTCCTGCTTTTGGCTTTTCTCTAGCCATTAGAGAGCTGGGAGGAAAAAGAGCTAGTGCAATCAATGTTCAGCTGGGTCATTCCATCCTTTGAGATTTAATTAGTGGGATCAACTCTTCATCCCATATGCAGTTGGGAAGGAGGCATCCTTTGCTCCCATCCCACTATCTCTGAGGACTCTTTCGGGAACGTGTTCTCCAGACCTAGACACTTTGATCCTACCTTTCCACTTATGGAAGTCTCCTTCTCCACTCTGCCTTTGTCCTCCTTTTTGTGCCTTCTTCCCCTTTCTGCATGTGTCTTTTTCTTGGACATCACTCCAATTCCTTCCCTACCCAAAGTCCTAACAACTCAGGGCTATGTGTGAGACCTTACACAAGGTTTGGGGCAAAGGAATGGCCACGAAGCCACACAAACCACTTTCTATTGAATTTCAGATATTTCTGTTTTCAAAAGCCCATGGCCATTCCTGCTACCGAAGAGCTTCACTCTTCTCCTCAACTGTGAATAAGACTCAGAGCTCTCCCTCTCTTCCTGTTTCAAAGTCTATTCTCCCTTCCCTGGCTAGCGTGTGCCCCCAAAGAAACCAAACCAAACCAGTTGCCATTAAGTCAATTCCGACTCATAAGGAACCCCATGTTTTATGGAGTAGAACTAAGCTCCATAGGATTTTCAAGACTGACCTTTCAGAAGCAGAATTGTCAGGCCTGTCTTCTGAGGCACCTTTGTATGGGTTTGAACCTCCAACCTTTTGGTTAGTGGTCAATTACTTAACCCATTTGTGACTCCCAGGGACTCCTGCGTGCACCTCCAAGTCCCACAAATACCTGTTCTTTTCTTATGCAAAACAGTTTTGGTCTTTGTCTTATTCCTGCCTCTTTCAGGCTGTGCCCTAAAGGACTCTCTCTCCTCAACCAAAATGGCAGATCAGCGTTCAGTATTTCACCAGACACTCTTCTCTAAGGCAAATTCTTCCACTAGCTATTAAAAAAAAATTGTTTAAAATGCTAAGGTAAATATTAATAATTGATGGATAAATCCCTTTCTAGAGATATTTACATATTAACAGAAAATTAATTAGCCTGACAAACCCTGAATTCTTAAATGGAGCGTTTGGCCTGCTGGTGGGCTTCTTTGGTGAGATGTGTCTGGCTAAAAAACCAGAAAAGCAAACCCGTTGCCATCGACCAGTAGAACTGTCCCATAGAGTTTCCAAGGAGCACTTGGTGGATTTGAACTGCTGACCTTTTGGTTAGCCATAGCACATAACCATTACACCACCAGGGTTTCCTGTGTTTGGCTAGGAGAGTCTTTTTCAGTCCCCACAAACTGTACCACAGAGGTCACTGATTTTTCCGTTTCTTATATTGTGTTCCTTTTTTTGTTTTTTCCTCTGCAAACGTGAATATCTACATGAATCTGGAGAGAGCCATTTTAAAGAACAGAAGGTTCATAATGATAACAGCCATCTTTCACTGAGTTTAAGTATCTGTGCTAAAGCGATTATATGCATTATTCCATTTAATTCTTAAAACACCCCTCAGAAATTTACTGTGGAGTTATTTACCCAAGGTCACACAGGTGGTGAACTCAATCTAGACGGGTCTTACTCCAAAATCCTGTGCCCTTCACCACTAGGCTAAAGCAGCAGCCACCATGTAATGTTTCTCCATAAACACCAAAAACCAGACCCATACTCACGTTTAATACATTTTTCTTCAAGGGCAGAAGTCCATTGACTTCAGTAGGTTTGTATTTTCTTTTTTTAACTCAGTAAATGTAACATTGTTTAAGCACACAGTTTGTATGTGAACAAGAATCAATTGGTTGTGGGATATGTTGGTGTGTGACAAGTTTAAACCAATGATAAAGTATTGAGATACTGTAATATTGTCTAAAAATTAACCCCAGTTCCTTTATAAATATATGTGTGTGTGTGTATACAATTATTATTTAAAATCTATTTCCCCCTTTATCTTTCTACACCAGCCCCATTGTCAAGAAAGATTGGTACATTCAAGATATTTGGAAATTTTTGCTTGTTAAATTATAATAATGTGATAAGCTTTATGTTCAAGTTAAACATGACATAGCAACTAGTATTGCTAATTGCAATATAATTGGCTGTACCATGGTTCTACTGAAAAACCGGGATTGTCAGAAACACGTTTACAAAGTCATTTCATGGTATAAAATGCCCTATTATTCATAGTGAAATGAAAGAGAAATAATTCATAGAGAAAAAAGTCCAACTAAAATTTTTTTATTTGGTAATTTAGATGAAGGTTTACATCCAATTAAATTTTAGTTTAGATTTTTTCAATAGGCAATGCACTCACATTGCTCAAAGACTCAAAGTCATAAAAAGGTATATAGTGAAAATTCTCCTTCTATCGTCTAGTCTTTTTCCAAGTAACCATTGCTATAAATATTCCTATGCATTGGAATATATTTTTTTTATTTCCCTATCTTATACATAAATATTAGCATATTTAAATACTCATATGTACCTTACTTTGTTAACAATATGTCCTTCAGATCAGTACATAAAGAGCTTTCCCTTTTCTTTTCAGCCAAATGATATTCGGTTGCACGGATGTACCATAAATTATTTAATCAGTTCCCAGTTAAAGGATTTGGATTATTTTTTTTATCTCTTCCTATTTTAAACAATGCTTCAATTTTAGATAGATAGATATTATGCAATTTAGATTGATAGATATGTATAATTTATAATATACATGCAATATGATAATATTCAAGCAATGCACAAGGGTTCCTGTTTATCCACAGCCATGCCAATAGAGTGCTATCAAACTTTGGCTTTTGCCAAACTGAGAAGTAAAAAATGTTATCTTAGGTATGCATTATTTTGCATTTTTCCCTATTATGAATGAAGCTATGTTCTTTTCATATGTTTAAGACCAATTTGTATCTCCTCCTCTGTGAGCTTTTTGCCGTATCTTTTGTCCATTTTTTTCTGTTATGTTATCGTTTTTTGCTTATTAGTTGGCTGTTCAGGAGATTTTGTCTGTTGTATGTATTGCAGATATTTTTCCCAGCCCCACTCCTAAGAAGGTAACCACTGTTAACAGTTTGAGATCAGAATGAATTTTTATAGGTTAGTTTGGCTTCATCTAACAAATCTTCAGAATTGTTTTTTTCTTTCTATCCAGGAATAAGATCCGTCTCAATTTTTTCAAATCTCGTTTATTGTTTTTGTTGGTTTGTTTGATTGTTGTTTTTACATAGGCCTTGAGCAATTCTTGTTATGTTAAAACAAAAATTATGTTAATGACTAGCTATTTCATGTATTTTTTGTTGTAGCTGTTCTCTTTTTGATCAAGAAATACCCTATTATCTTTCTCTAGTTGAATGTTCTAGCGTGCTGGTGTGTAAGCCCATTGCTCTGCCACTGTTCTGAACTTACTTGGGGGAGGAATATCCTTATGTTCCACATAGCCAATGGTGGCTGTAGAGAGAAAAGGCGAAAGGCCAGCACGGCTCTTACTATTGTGAAGTACAACTTCACTCCATTGAAACTGTCTGTGATTAGGAAGGAAAGGTTTCAATTCTGGAAGTGTCATTGCTTAATATGAAAGGAATAATCAATGCCTAGAATGAATTTTTTTTTAGAATGAAAATGCAGTGCAGGTATTCTAGTTTATCTCAGATGGGTGAAAATGGAGATAGTGGTTTTGAAAGCTATTCCTTGGATTAATGTAGACTAAAAAAAAAAAAAAAATTTTTTTTTTTCCTAGAAAATAGAATTATTTCAGTGAAATCCAAGATTTTCTCCAATGGTCACATTTCTAAAATGTCTTCCTCTTATTCAGTGAAACATGAGCCTCACTTTTACTCTAACTAGCTGTTTTGAACAGCAAAAACCCGTACCAAGTTAGTTCTCTGCACTGGGACATTCTCCATTCTTGAAACTAATAAAACACTCATGACATTAAGATTTTTAATTAGTCAGATTGTCACAGCTAAGGCAATTTCTTATACCTTGGAATTCCTATACATTAAAAATGAATAAACAAAACACCTTTCAGAAACATCCCAACGTCTTTGGATATGGTAATTACTTGTGTTTTGTCAATATTTATCTAGATTCATCAATTCATATTATCAACAATTACATTTCTATGTAGCAACTATGGATTTTTAAGGATTAGGCCATACCTTTGAGTTTCTATGAAATATTAAAAAGACCTGGAAAAAAAAAAACCCTTGCCCCATAGGGTTTCCAAGGCTATAATCTTTACAGAAGCAGACTGCCACATCTTTCTCCCACAGAGCTGCTGGTGGGTTCGAACCAGTGACCTTTCAGTTAGCAGCTGAGCGCTTAACCACTGTGCCACCAAGGCTCCTTATACGAATTATTAATTTCCAAAAAGCTTTTTTTTTTTAAATTCACATGTGGCATTGTGAATTCTGAATAAGTTGTTCTTTTATTGTCTTTCCTTCTTCCTTTGAGATTGTTTACACAGGAACTTTGTGATCAAGCATGGATTTCCACACGGCCCGTTGGATGTGCTCCTTTGCTCAGTATGTTCAGAATGTGTTTCTCTGCAAGTGAATGATCAGGCAGCAAGAATGTATGTGGCTTCTGTGCATCAGAACATGGTAGCTGGTTTAGTGATTTATCTGATGGGAGATTTTCTTTGCGGGGAGCAATGTTGATGATATCCCTCTAATTCGGCCACCTCTGCTTCACTGAACACAGCTAAACCAGATTTCAAAGCAAATGGGAGACAATGTGGTAAACCACAGGCAGAAAGACAGAGCTCTTGAGCATTCCTAACCAAATAAAAGGCCTGACAAGGAAGAAGATGTGTTGACAGCATTTCTTAGGACATGCTTCAAAGACCACATTAAAACATTTCCACAGGGTACAGGCTTCAATCAGCAGAAGATGTTCTTGTATCCCAAGTACCACAGGATTGAGTTTTCCAACAACCCCAGCACAACAGCCAACAGAGGCTGCTGGAGTAATTAAACAGACTTCATTAAGTGTCAGCAAAAGCTCATGGCTGACTATTAGACCAACTTTTATGTATTATTACAGTCGGGTCCTTCCAAAAACATTCAGGCTAATCTAATTGAATTGGCTATTGAAGTAAGGAAACATTTATTGAAATAGAAGATTTGTTCTTCTGCCATAGGTGACAATGTTGTAAGAAATCCCTCTGCTGTATTCAACCTAAAAATATGTGAGTGTCTAGGATAAACTCTCTCTGAGGACACTTTCAAGACAGATGCACATACTGCCTTCTAAAAGTTTTACTGACTTTGCATTCATATTCATCTAACATTAATTGATTCTTTGCTGTGCTAGGCGTTAAATTCTAACGTTTTAACTATAACATAGCTATTGTTCTCCCAATTTTATACTTGAGGAATGTGTAACCCAAGAGGTTAAATAATTTGTCCAAGATCACAGAGCCAGTAAACGGAAGCAAACCCAGGTAGAGACATGCAGGCTAGTGATATTTCCTCTTTAAATAATTTTTAAACTATGTTTTCCTTAAAAGCAGTTGGTATTACATCAGATGTGTATTATGCTCACCTCATTAATGAAGTCTTTTTCTATCTGACATGATATGTTTATATTAATCATACTTACTAGGAGTTTGTTAATAGAACAATAAAACTGTTTTTCTATCCCAGTTAGTTCATTACATATTTTTACCATTGCCTTTACCTGTAGGTAAAAAGATGGAAGCAGTTTGAATATGAAACATTGCCCCAAAGTCATCAAATGGGACATTTGCACTGTGGTCATTAGCTTTCAGTGCTTCTTAAACATCATGGCTTTTATTCTCCTTTCAAAAATCTGGAGTAAGCATGAGGAATAGGGGCATGTATAATTGCAGTGGCATGGAAAGGCTGAAAACTGAGAGGCAACTTATAAACAATTTGGTTTCTCTTAGAGATGCTTTGGGGTTTAACTGATGGTATCTCCTTGTTATTTCAGCCTTTAGAGTTCATTGGAGAACATTGAGAGGCAACTTTCTCCATTTCCCACCTCAAACTCTCCTCTAGTTAATAATCAGAATAGACAAGTAATTATCCTAAAAACCCCAGACAAATAAATTTCTCATTCTGGACTATTTTTTCAAAAATATGTACATAATTCCCCATAAGTCTATCAGTTTGTTGTACCGTGGCGGCTTGTGTGTTGCTGTGATGCTGGAAGCTATGGCACCAGTATTCAAATATCAGCAGGGCCACCCCTGGAAGACAGGTTTCAGCTGGGCTTCCAGACTAAGACAGACTAGAAAGAAGGACCTACAGTCTAGTTCTGAAAAGAATTAGCCAGTGAAACCTTATGAATAGCAGTGAAACACTGTCTGATATAGTGCCGGAAGATGAGCCCCTCAGGTTGGAAAAAAAAAAAAAAAAATTTTTTTTTTTTTTTAGGTTGGAAGGCACTCAAAATATGACTCAAAATAAAAAAGCTGCATCCTCAAAGTAGAGTTGAGCTTAATGATGTGGATGGAGTCAAGCTTTCAGGACCTTCATATGCTGATGTGGCAGGACTCAAAATGAGAAGAAAGAGCTGCAAACATCCATTAATAATCAGAACCTGGAATATATGAAGTATGAATCTAGGAAACTTGGAAATCATCAAAAATGAAATGGAATGCATAAAGATTGATATTCTAGGCATTAGTGAGCCGAAATGGACTGGTATTGGTCATTTTGAATCGGACAATCATATGGTCTACTATGCTGGAAATGACGACTTGAAGAGGAATGGCATTACGTTCATCGTCAAAAAGAACATTTCAAGATCTATCCTGAAGTACAACACTGTCAGTGACAGGATAATATCCATAAGCCTACAAGGAAAAACACTTAATACGACTATTATTCAAATTTACACACCAACCACTAAGGTGAAAGGTGAAGAAATTGAAGATTTTTACCAACTTCTGCAGTCTGAAATTGGTTGAACATGCAATCAGGATGTAACTACTGGTGATTGGAATGTGGAAGTTGGAAACAAAGAAGAGGATTGGTAGTTGGAAAATATGGCCTTGGTGATAGAAATGATGCCGGAGATCACATGATTGAATTTTGCAAGACCAACGACTTCTTCATTGCAGATACCTTTTTTCACCAACGTAAACGATGACTGTACACATGGACCTCGCCAGATGGAATACACAGAAATCAAATTGACTACATTTGTGGAAAAAGATGATGGAAAAGCTCAATATCATCAATCAGAACAAGGCCAGAGGCCGACTGAGAATCAGACCATCATTTACTCATATGCAAGTTCAAGTTGAAACTGAAGAAAATTAGAACAAGCCAAGAAGAGCCAAAGTACGACCTTGAGTATATCCCACTTGAATTTAGAGACCATCTCAAGAATAGATTTGACATGTTGAACACTAATGACTGAAGACCAGATAAGTTGTGGAATGACATCAAGAACATCATACATGAAGAAAGCAAGACTTCCTTAAAAAGACAGGAGAGAAAGAAAAGACCTAATTGTCAGAAGAGACTCTGAAACTTGCTCTTTAAGTCGAGTAGCTAAAGCAAAAGAAAAAAATGATGAAGTAAAAGAGCTGAACAGAAAATTTCAAAGGGCAGCTCGAGAAAACAAAGTAAAGTATTATGATGACATGTGCAAAGACCTGGAGATAGAAAACGAAAAGGAAAGAACACGCTCAACATTTCTTGAGCTGAAAGACCTGAAGAAAAAATTCAAGCCTCGAGTGGCAATACTGAAAGATTCTAAAGGGAAAATATTAAATGACACGGGAAGCATCATTCCTGTGGAAGGAATACACAGAGTCACTATACCAAAAAGAACTGGTCAACGTTCAACCATTTCAGGAGGTAACATATGATCAGGAACCGATGGTACTGAAGGAAGCAGTCCAAGCTGCACTGAAGGCATTGGTGAAAAACAAGGCTCCAGGAATTGACAGAATATCAACTGAGATGTTTCAGCAAACACATGCAGGACTGGAAGTGCTCACTCTCTATGCCAAGAAATTTGGAAGGCAGCTATCTGGCCAACTGAGTGGAAGAGATCCGTATTTATGCCTATTCCCAGGAAAGGTGTGGAAATTATTGAACCGTATCATTAATATCACATGCAAGAAATTTTGCTGAACATCATTCAAAAGCGGCTGCAGCAGTATATCAATAGGGAACTGTTGATTCAAGCCAGATTTAGAAGAGGACATGGAATGAGGAATATCATGGATGTCGGTTGGGTCTTGGCTGAAAGCAGAGAATACCAGAAAGATGTTTACCTGTGTTTTATTGACTATGCTAAGGTATTGGACTGTGTGGATCATAACAAATTATGGATAACGTTTCCGAGAATGGGAATTCTGGAACACTTAATTGTGTTTATAAGGAATCTGTACATGGATCAAGAGGCCTTCCTTTGAACAGAACAAGGGGATACCGCATTGTTTGAAGTCAGGAAAGGTGTGTGTCAGGGTTGTATCCTTTCATTGTACCTATTCAATCTATCTGCTGCACAAATAATCTGAGAAGCTGGACTATATGCAGGAGAATGGGGCATCAGGATTGGAGGAAGACTCACTAACAACCTGCATTATGTAGATGACACAACCTTGCTTGCTGAAAGTGACCAGGACTTGAAGAACTTACTGATGAAGATCAGAGATTACAGCTTTCAGTATGGATTACACCTCAACATAAAGAAAACAAAAATCCTCACAACTGGACAATAAGCAACGTCGTGATAAACAGAGAAAAGATTGAGGTTGTCAAGGATTTCATTTTTTTTTGGATGCACAACACCCGTGGAAGCGCAGTCAAGAAGTCAAAAGACTCATTGCATTGGGCAAATTAGCTGCAAAAGATCTCTTTAAAGTGTTAAAAAGCAAAGATGTCACCTTGAGGACTACAGTGCACCTGACCCAAGACATGGTGTTTACAATCGCCTCACGTGCATGGGAAAGCTGGACAATGAATGAGGAAGACTGAAGAAGAATTGACACCTTTGAATTGTAGTGGTAGGGAAAAATATTGAATATACCATGTACTGCCAAAAGAATGAACAAATCTGTCTTGGAAGAAGTACAACCAGAATGCTCACTGGAAGCAAGGATGGCGAGACTGTGTCTCACATACTTTGGACATGTTGTCAGGAGGCATCAGTTCCTGGAGAAGGACATCATACTTGGTAAAGTAGACGGTCAGTGGAAAAGAGGAAGACTCTTAATGAGATGGATTGACACTGTGGCTGCAACAATGGGCTCAACCACAGCAACTATTGTGAGGGTGGCACAGGATCGGGCGGTGTTCATTCTGTTGTGTGTAGGGTCTCTATGAGTCAGAACTGTCTCGACTGCACGTAACAACAACAACAACAACAACAACAACAACATGTATGTAATGAACAGCCTTGGAAGATAATGTCTCCTTCCAGAGCAAAGGGGAGGTGTGCTTACTGTCCAATATAATATCTCACTCTGCAGCAAAGGAAAGACATGCTTACTGCTCAATATGAAAGATTCTGGCGGTCTAAGCTTAGCGTTCCTCTCCTGTAATGCAGCCCACTGCATATTCAGGTGTCCTCTGGCCTTCTTTGTATTGCCCTGTGGAAACTTAACCCCAGGGAACTGGTGCAAATGCTAATACTCTGCTAATACTGTGTGTAACAAATGGAATTTCATTTTATGTCTTTTACCAGCATTGAAAAAATTGTGGTAGGCTAACGTCTTAGCTTGCAAGTAAGGTAAAATCTCAGACCCGTCTCAATTCTTGAAACAGAGTCATCAAGAAAATAAAGAAGACACAAATTACTAGTGCCAACTAGTTCAGAGGAAAGAGGAAATGTCATCTATGTATCATATTGATTTAAAAGAATAATAAGAGAGTATGATGAACAACTCTGATCCCATAAATTCAAGAACTTAGATAAAATGGATGTACTTGAAAGATACAAATTACCAAAACTCACTCTAGAAGAAATAGATAACATGAACAGTCTTACGTATCTTAAACAAATTGAATTTGTAGTTAAAAACCTTCCAAAGGAAAAAAGAAAACTGCATGTACGAATTGTTTCACTGGTGAATTCTACCAAACATTTAAAGAAAAATTACTATCAATTCTATAAATCTCTCCTAGAAAACAGAAGAGTATGACACACTTCCTAACTCATTTTATGAGTCCAGCCTTACCCTGGTACCAAAATCAGGCAAAGACATTACAAGAAAAGAAAAGTGCAGACTAATTTTTTTTTCATGAACAAAGGCACAAAAATCCTTAAAAAAATATAAACAAATCTAATCCAGCAATACATAAAAGGAATAATATGTCAGGACCAAGTGAGTTTTATTCCAGGAATGCAAGGTGGATCCCACATTCAAAAATAAATCAGTGTAAATCATCAGACTAACAGAATAAAGACAAGAAACCATACGATCAAATTAATAGATGAAGAAGTAGCATCTGACAAAATTCAACATCCATTCATGATGAAAAAACTCTCAGCAACCAAGGAATAGAAGGGCACTTCTTAACCTTATAAAAGCCATCTACAAAAAAATAAAGATAAAAAGAACAAGAACTACTGTTAACATCATATTTCATGGTGAAAGTATGCTCTGCTAAGATTGGGAACAAGAGGAGGGTATCTACTGTCAGCACTTCTATTCAACATCATACTGGAAGTCTTAGTCAATGCAATAAGGCAAGAAAAAGAAATAAAAGGCAAGTAAGGAAAAAATAAAACTGGCTGTATTCATAGATAATATGATTGCCTACATAGAAAAATCAAAGGCATCTACAAAAGGTTCCTAGAATAATAAGTGAGTTTAGCAAATTCTTTGGATACATAATTAATGTAAAAAATGAATTATATTTCTATGTACTTGCAGTGAACAGTACCATTAACTATAAACCCATACTGAAACTCATCGTGATCGAGTCATTTCCAACTCATAGCAACATATAGGGCAGAGTGGAACTGCCCCATAGGGTTTCCAAGAAGCAACTGTCAACCTTTTAGTTAACAGCCAAACTCTTAACCACTGTGCCACCAGGGCTTCACCCATCAACTATAGCACCATCTTAGGCTGGGTTCTCTAGAAGGGCAAAACCACTAAAGCCTGCAAATACATATAGAAAGATTTATATCAAGGAAATGGCTCATGCAGTTGTAGAGGCTAGAATGTCCCAAGTCCGTGGGTCAAGATAGATAGACGTTCTCCTGATTCACATTGCTGCAGGGGCTGGCGAACCCAAGATTGGCAGGCCAGAGAGCAGGGCTCTTGCTCAGAGGCTGTGAAGATCAACGAATCCCAAGATCGGCAGGCAAGACTGCAGGTAAGTTGCTAGCTCAAGTACCAAGAAACGGAGGTCAGACAAACAGGAGCAGCTGCCAGATTCAGAGAGAGCAAAAGCTCACAAGCCTTGCCAGAATGTCCACTTATATTCAATGCAGGCCACAAGTCCGAGGAAACTCCTTTTCAACTGATTGGCTATTCACAGCAGATCCCATCGTGGAGGTGATCACATTATATCAAGCCTCATTATGGAAGTGATCAAAACATCATAAGACTGCAAAACTACATCGTAACTGCCAAAAAACTGAGAATCGTGGCCCAGCCTAGTTGACACACAATCTTAACCATCACAAGCACCAAAAACAATTTTGGTCTATACTCCAACAAAATATATGCAGGATCCGTGTGCTGAAAACCTGTATATGAATGTTTATATCAGATTTATTCATAATCACTGAAAACTGGAAACATCCCAAATATCCTTTAACTGGTACAAACTATGGTATAGCCATCTAATAAAAAGAGCAATAAAAAGAGCAAAGTATTATTGCATTCAACAACATGGATGAATCTCAAATGCATTATGCTGAGTGAAAGAAGGCAGACTCAAAAGGCTACATAACGTAGGATTCCATTTATATGACACTCTGGAAAGGCAAAACTGGAGAGCTGGAGAGTGATCAGTGATTGCCAGAATTTTATGGGTTGGGAATGAGTAGCCTGAGGGAAATTTTGGGGGTGATGGAACTGTTCTGTATCCTGATTGTAATGATAGCTATACGAGTCTGTACAAGCATTTTTCAAAACTTACAGAACTGCGCACCAGAAAAAGTAAGCTTCACTGCATGTATATTTTAAAAACCAGAGTATTTAAGGGCATTAACAAATACTTGAATTTGAAAACACTAAGAGAAGACTAAGATTATGAAGATTTGTAGCGTTTGTTGACAGGCAATGCCTCATCAACTCAGACATAAGGAGTACACAGGATCTTACTGTGAAATCAATGATGCGTCCTCGTAATCTCACTACACATAGCTTCAATGTTCGTCAAGCTTCAGCTCAGTAAGTGGCCTGCAGATAGCATTGCGTAAGTGTTCAGGCAGTTGGGCAGTATTACTTCCCTTTATCACAACCTGGAGGGAGACTGCAATTAAGCATTTTAGAAGTTTCTTTTCTTCTTGGCCAGAGTTGCTGGTGATTTTTATTTCTCAGTTTTCCGGAGGACTGAAAGATTACTGATTGGGGAGACATTTAAAAAACATGATGTTGGCTTAATACCTTAAACCGTAAAATAGGATAACCTCCAAGTGGATCAAAGATTTAAATGTGAAAAATGAAACTATTCTAGTATGAGGAAAAAACATTGAATGTGGAAAGCCTTTCTCTCTCTGTTTCAAAATCTAGAAGCCATAAAAGACTGACAAATTCACCGATATTAAAAAAAAAACAATATAAATATGAAAAATTTCTTTGTAGCTAAAACAACACAAGAAAAGTCAAAAGACAATGGCAAACTGGGAAAAATATTGCCACTCATATCACAGAACAAGGACTCAGCTCTCTAAGAGTTTCTAGAAATTGAGAATAGTCCAACAACTCAGTAGAAAAATAGGCAAAGAACGTGAACAGACGGTTCACGGCAAAAGAAATAGAAATTGTTCTTTCATGTAAGTTGCTTAACCTCACTCACAAAAAGAAAATCACACATTAAAACTTTACTGAGATACCTTGAAGAAAGTGGGGCAAATGGTATCATGTCTATATACGAGATTTTGGCAATACCTAGCAAACCAAAAAGACTATGCAAAGTTAAGGTCTGTCAGTGACGTACACAGGTCTGCCCTCCCCTCTTAAATCCTCTGAAGTCCGTGAAATCTGTTTCACCGAATGACACAGCTTATATTCTGCTCACCTCTGTGTGCTGCAAAACAGTTCCACAGGAAGAACAGAATGTACCAATTGCCAAACGGAGAAAGAGTGAGCATGGAGATGAGATCTTAGCATTCTTCTGAGGAACATCAGAAGAGGATATGGAAGGATAAGAATTGTGTCACTGAGGAAATCTCTCCCTCAACATTTTGGAAGGACCCTCCCTTGCCCACCTGCACAGCAACATTAGTGGCAAAGAGTTGTGTTTTTGTTGTGACACTTTCAGAAATGTCTTCTGCCTGTTCTCAGCAAAGACCACACTTTTGAAATAGCTGGACAATGTTTAGTCAGCCAATACCAATGAATATGGAATATAGGGCAGAAGTCAATGGAGAAAGGAAAATTGATTAAAAAAAAAAAAAATCCCCCCCAAAAAATAAGGCATAGCAGGAAAAGTGCACAAACAAGAATGATACCTTTATCAGTGATAGGTGTGACCAAGTCAGGATAGGTAAAGATACAGACAAATTTGGATGTTGAGAGGAGGTTATAGGTCAAGATCCTAGGCTGTAAGTACAGAAATGTGATTCAAACTGGCTTAAGCAAAAAAGAGAGATTATCAGATCTTCTCACTGAAAAATCCCTTGATGTGATGGCATCAAGATAGCAGGATCTAGGGGCCCTAGGATACTATTCAGACCAGATCTTGGTTGGCTTTTTCTCAGGCAGTTTCCTCCTTTGTGGGCCAGATGGGAGCTTGTAGCACCAGGCTTATTTCTTTATGATTAGCAATTCTCAAAGGAAAATAAAGTTGTTTCCCACCCCCCTGCCCCGAAATACATATGCCAAGGCTTTCATTGGTCTAGTTTGGTTCACATGCCCATCCCTGATTCGCTTATTATGTACTGGCCAGCCAGGCCTGAGTCACACACCAGCCTTGGAGGAGAAGGAAGCCAGCCCACTAGAGCTGCATGGACTAGAAATGGGAGAGGGGTTGTTCCTTCAAGGAAAACTGGGGTGCAATGGATCGGGGTGGTAAAACCAACAGATGCCCACTTTAAGGGGGAAGTTCAGGGACTGCAAACTTGACCACGAGAAAAAGAAGGTTAATAATTCACCCTCAGGGTGTGAGGAGAAAATGAAAAGGAAGGGGTGATAGGAAATAGAGAGGAAAATGTTTGGCATCGATGCTGTGGGAGTCTACTGAGATTAATTAAAATAATCACTGAGCAGCCCTGAGGGCCCAATTAAAGTTAGATAGTGTGGATTTGTCATTAAGTCATTAAACCCAGTTTTCAGGTTTTCTCCAGGAATATTCAGTAGCCACTTAGCAGGAGGGAAGAAGGAACATTTTACTGTGGCTTTTTCAGGGCCAGGGATTGGCCTAAGGGTAGGGAAAAAATCAGGTGATAGCAAAGTCATGGTTGAGTTGAGATCCAGGTGGAGGCATGATGGGAGGGAAACCGCGGTGGCGAGGGAATCCGCGGTGGCTGGTGACTAAGAATGGGGGAGGGTCAAAGGACTGAAGGTCATAATGCAGATCAGAAGTAGTTTTTGAAGAAGTGGGTGGAGTGTAGATGATGAAGAATAGGTTTTGTGGCAGTGCAAGATGGAGAGGAGACAGAAGTCACAGCTGGCTATCAGGGTCCTGTTGCAGGTTGGGTCTTCTGGGAAGAGGACTCTGAGATGGAGCTAGGAGTGCAAAAGACTTATTCAGGAGTAACATCAGTGAAAGGAAAAGGGGAGGAAGTAAGATTGGGCAGGGACAGCCATCAGACCATAATGCAGCAGACCTGACAAACTCTTCCATCCCAACTAGGAGCTCCAGGATGAGGAATTCCCATCAGAGGAGTCCTGTGTTGAGTGGAATGGCTAGGCCCTTGAGGCACCATCTTGCTCAGTCATTGGCTGGGGGCCACCTGGAGGTGAGCGTGACTTTGCCTCAAAGGCTGAAGCAGCCCTTGAAGGAGCACACAGCTGAAGGCTGTCAGCTAATGGCACAACTTGCAACTGGCAGCCTGTCCTTTTTTGAAGTGGAATCTGAACAGTGTGTCTCAGTATTTACCACAGGTACCTTTGTGCGCAAATTAGAAAATGGTGCTTCCTCTAGGGCTCACAGGCGTATGGGCACATGTTTGGTGAACAAAAGGAGTCTTCGACTATGAGGAGGGGGCACCCCTTCCTCTGGGCAGACACAGCTCTGTATCATGGTGCACAGCAAGCATGGTAAGTGAGGCAGTCCTCATTCCCTCCTTCATCTGGGCACCTTGGGCAATGCACAACCTGCAGAACTGTACGCAGTGGCCCTGGTGGAGGAACTGTGAGATCAATGGTTGTAGCAGCATTCCACTTCCCTTCTCCTCAGAGCCCAGCAGGGATCCTCCCTCTTCTCTATCAGCACACATGACTCATAGGAAAGTGATCTCCCAACTTCTGAATAATGTAAATCAATAACGGTAATTCCATGCTCTTTGCCAGGAATTGGTTTAGGAATATGGGTTTAAGCTAATACCTTTGAGCATTTCTCTGTTATTGCTCCAGTGGTGGGCATACAATCTAAATTGGTCCAATCAGACCTGGTTGGGGATGGCAATCTCTCCTTGGCCCCCTGCACTGGGACAGCAGTTCTGGCAGCACTTTACAGCTTTTAGGGGAACCAGCCATTACATTAAGTTTTTTGGAGTCAGGAGACAGAAAGAACCCTGATCCTTGGGTCCTTGATGGCATTGTAGATCAGCTCTGAAGTCGATCCACTCTTACAGTTCCTGTTACTTGAGATAAATGTCCTTATTACATAAGCTAGCCTGAGCTGGGGTTTAGATTCTTGTAGCCAAAAGCATCCTAACTGAGGCAAAGTTGTTAGAGGGATTATCAGAATAATTAATTACGGTAGAATCCCAGCATGATGGCTGAGGAAAAGGTAGAGGGGCAGTTTTTGGTTAACATCATGGAGGAAGGTGGCAAACTTTCCTTGAAGTTGGTAGATAATAGTGAATCTGGGAAAGGAAGAGTGTAAAACAAGAACAAGACATTTTAAAAGCAGGGTACTGCTAGGAGTTGGGAAGCAATATACATTATAATTAAAAGCATGGGCTCTGGGGCTGGCATGGTTAAGTTTCAAATCCTGGTTCTGCCATTTAATATCTGTATCTCTTTGGGCAATTTAACCTTTCTGTACAATAGCTTCTTTTTAAAAATTTTTTAAAATTTATTTTGTTTTCGTTGTTGAGAATATACACAGCAAACATACACAATTTCAACAGTTCCTACGTATACAATTTAGTGACATTGATTACGTTCTTTAAGTCACGCAACCATTCTTATCCTCCTTTTCTGAGTTGTTCCTCCCTCATTTACATAACCTCACTGCCTCCTAAGGTTCCTATCTAATCTTTGGAGTGGCTGTTGTCAATTTGATCCCATATATTATAGTTCTTAAAAGAGCATAATTCTCAAGGCAGACATTTTTACTAGTTAAACTATTGTTTGGTTTTAAGAAGACTTCAGAGGATATTTTTGCTTAAGCTTTGAAGATATCTCAGGGCAATAGAGTACAATACCTTCTTCATCTACAAACGAGTTTTAAGAATTAAATAGGATAATACTTATCAGGTACCTAGTACACATTGTTATTGTTGTTAGTTGCTGTCAAGTTGGCTCCAACTCATCGTGACCTCACGTACAACAGAATGAAACACTGCCCAGTCCCGTGGCATCTTTACGACTGTCATGCTTGAGACCATTGTTGCAGCCCCTTTGCATTTTGAGTGCCTTCTAACCTGGGGGCTCATCTTCCAGCACTGTATCGGATGATACTCTATTATGACCCATAGGGTTTTCATTCACTCATTGGCAGAAGTGGATCACCAGGCCCTTTTCTTCCTAGTCTGTCTTAGTCTGAAAGCTCCACTGAAACCTGTCCACTATGGGTGACCCTGTTGGAATTTGAAATACCAGTGGCATAGCTTCCAGCATCATAGCAACACGCAAGCCATCACAGTATGAGAAACTGACAGATGGGTGGCAGAGTACATATTAAAGCTCAATATTAGCTTATTAGTTTCAAAAAATTATATCAGATGAACGTAGACTGTTTCTCAGCTAAAATCACACTGCTGACCAGTAAACTCTACCTATTTTGTATTCAGGGAAAACAGTTAACGAATTGGGGAAGAAGAGCTGAAAATGTTGCTGAGGAGGTGGGAATGGGCAAAGAGTGAATTTATGGTGATTCAGTTTCGTCTCTCGTGTCTGTTAACTGGGGGTTGGGAAACATTGGCCCAAAGCAGCATGGGGAAGGGGAAGTTGCTGACCTTTCCTTGAGTATGAGGAAGGCAAGCTGTGGTGCATAGGTGTGAGAACACATGAGGGGTCACTGGGGCATGGAGGATTAAGTAACAGTGGCAGGAAGTAGGCTGGAGGGTCATGCAAGTGACAAACGAGGAACCTGAATTTTGGAAGGCTTCACAGGCTAACTACATCCAGAGTTCCAAAGGGGTCAAATGACAGCTTTGGACGCCCCAGGGTCTTGGCTCAGGCAGTGATGGAGAATAATCCCCCCACGTTAGTGACCTGAAACAGCATAAAGAAGGGGCTCGTATCTCCCCTTTGAAGTAAATGTATTTTATTTTTCTAATTTTCTTCAGGCTGTGCTAATTTGCATGACAGAAACATTTTGTTTCCTGTTCCAGTCTGAAGTAGGCCACTCCAGGGCACCTACCTTGGGAGCCAGCTACCAGAAAAGGAGGGCTCGCTGTTCTATTCTCACCACGAGGCCTGTGGTAAACGTGCGGCCAGGTCACTAGCAGTTTGTAATCATGTTCGCTGTGGTGAGTTTCCCAGGGGTACACAAGGAATTTCAGAGACAGTGATGCTGCAGAGCTGTGTGTGTCCAGAGGTCACACCACGGCTCAGCTTGGGGTCAGAGAAGTAGGGAGAAGAATCGGGTGGACATGGAGTGCCGGCATGAGAGTGTTTGCCAAGATCAAAATGTTCCCCATCGATGAGAGCAGATGAGATCTTGGAACCTGGAATCACACAGTCCCAGCTCCAGCAGGGCCTCTGGCAACAGCCCCAGTGTCTTCAGCTACAGACACCACCTCTGTGAGTGCCAAGAAAAGCAAACACAGGCCCCAGATCTCCTGTTGCACCAACTGGAAAGAAGCCCGCAGCAGAGGAGCTGAGCAGTGAGGATAGTCTTCCCGTAGCTGTTCATTTCCCTCCATCCTTCCCCCACTCAAATCAAACAAACAAACACCATACTTGTAATAAAATTTGCAGGTGTGGCTGGTTTATATGCTGGGATTCTCTTTTGATCAAATTTCCTCTAGGAGACTGGGAAAAAGAGAGAATAAAGTATGTGAAGTATGTCCCAGACTTTCAAGACTGAATAGGAGGGGAGGGGACCTGGAAAAGCAGAGATTTTATTCTACCTCGGGGAGCTGTCTTTAGTAGCCCAGGATGGTGGCACTCAAAATGCCCTCCAGTCAGTCTTTGGAAACGTGTTCCGAGTTTCTCAGAAGAGAGGCGAGGAGGAAGGGTGGGAGGGCAGAGATGTTTCTGTAAAGCTGAAAGAGCAAGGCAGTAAAGTGGCACTTTACAGTCCTGGCCGTGCAAGGTTGGCTATAAGACTGGAAAACCATGTGAGGGGAAAAGCTTTACTCAGCTTTGGGAGAAGAAAAGTAGAATTAATATTAGTAAGAGTGACAAGAGCCACCAAGGAGAGGAAAATGTCCATAATTACCAAAGAAAAATGTGAGCCACTGGCAGCACATGGAAACCCTCAGGGCGTAGTGGTTAAAAGCTACAACTGCGAATCAAAAGGTTGGCAGTTCAAATCCACCAGACGCTCCTTGGAAACTCTATGGGGCAGTTCTACTCTGTCCTATAGGGTCGGTATGAGTTGGAATCAACTTGATGGTGATGGGTTTGGCTTTTTGGTTTTGGGTGGCACATAGTTGAGTAAGAAATCTGAGATCTGACAAGTCTGAATTTCCAGAAAACAAACAAACATTCTGGGGGCTGCTGATGACTCAAGTCTTAGATATTCCCAAGGCTTTAGTTGTCTGCTTAGATAAAGGTTTGTCCTATTTTCAGTCAGGTGCCAGCTTTCTAGATTAGGATCAATCAACAAATGTATACTGGGCACTGGGTTTCCTTTAGACTGTTCCTAAGATTTAGTCTCCTTCCGTTAGTATTTCCTGGAGCCTGGATAACCCCTTCGGCCTCCAGTCTCTCCCCTCTTCTAATTCGCCTTTCATACCACTTGTTTTAGATTGAATTGTGTGCCCCAGATATGTGTTAACTTGGCTAGGCCACGATTCCCAGGATTGTGTAGTTGTCCTCCATTTTGTGATCTGATGTGATTATCCTATGTGTTCTAAATCCTAACCTCTATGATGTTATTTATTTATTTTTTTATGATGTTAATCAGGCAGAATTAGAAGCAGTTATGTTAATGAGGCAAGACACTATCTACAGGATTATGTTGTACCTTGAGTCAATCTCTTTGGAGATGTAAAAGAGAAAAGTGAGTAGAGAAGAGAGGGACCTCATACCACCAAGAAAGAAGCACCTCCTAGCCTCCTAGACTGTGAGAAAATAAATTTCTCTTTGTTAAAGCCATCCACATTTCATATTTCTGTTATAACAGCACTTGATAACTAGAACACCACCGTCACACCGTTCTACCCAAAATACTTTTACTTTTTAATTAGGGAAATTTTCAAGCATACACAAATGTGGAAAGAATATCCCAACAGACCACCAAACTCTTAGCTTCAACAATTACTGACATTTTATGAATACTATTTTATCTCCCTCATTTAAAGCAAATTCCATACATAATATGTTTCGCCCTTGAACATAATTTTTATTTTGTTACCTCTGTTCAAAAACATGTTTTTCTATTTGTTTAAAAAATGTTATTATAACATATACACACAAAAGAGTGTTTAAAATGTATAGGGACACTTAAAATAAGCCCTCATGTACCTATTTCCCAGGTAAAGAAATAGAACATTGATCCTTTTGCAATAAACAAAATGGAATTTGACTTCTAGTTCCTATCATGATGATAAACTAGAATGGATTCCTGGCTCCTTGTCCTAAAGTTAAGCTGGCAGAAGCTATAGAAGTGAGAATGTCATTGCTGTTGCTATCGCCCCCAGAAACACTGAACTTCCAATTCTGCCACATCCACCCTGAATAGTCTCAGACTGCCCTGCCTCTGTGTATCACCCCCTCAATATGCAACATCATGGGTGTGCACATCTTATTGACCAAGCCTAGGCCACAACTGCTAATGAGCTGGGAGAGTGAATCTGCTCCTCCGCTGGTTTCTCTCATGGGAGGAGGGGGCTTGTGTCCACTCATCTTGGTATTTTTTTCCCAAATAGAAAGGCGATTAAGTTGCTGGGCACGAAAATGAAAACTATCCACCGTACTAAGTGTAGCTTCAGCTCAGGCCAGTCTTCTGAACTCTACTGGTACTGCCAGTATCTTACTTCTCAACTCTACTTGGCTGTTCCACAGGTGTCTTAGACTCCACATGCTCAACTCTAAGCCTGTCATCTTTCCTCAAATTCTTCTCTTCCTGTATTCCTTGATGAACAACAATGCCATTTGCCCAGCTGCCCAAATTAGAAACCTAGGAGCCATCCTGAAATTCTCTGATATTTTCTATGTGCTTCACTATTTAACAAACCCTTTTTAATGTCCTTTGTCTTCAGCCCTATTTCCCATGCTTGATTCAGGCTCTCATCCTTCATCTGCAGAGGCCTTGTCTTAGTTTGGGTTCCCTCAGAAGCAGACGCTGAGACAAAGATTTGGGTGCCAGTAATTTTCAGGGAGATAAAGAACACGCTGATAGGGAGGTGGGAAAGTGAGACAGGGAAGAGGAAGCAGCCAGAGGGTCTGTTAGCAAGCCAACTACAACTCTGGGCAATTGGAGCTTAATCCTTTCGGGGCATAACACACATCCCAGAGTTACACATTAGCTCTCCTTAGTCAGTGGTGGAGGGTGCTGCTGGGGCATTAATTCCCTAACATTTCAAGCTTGCCACAGGCAATCAAGTGGGCTCCAACAGCAAGAGAAAGCTCTTGGGGACAAAATGCAGGTGCTGGCAGTTGGAAGACTGGTCGTGTTTGGTGAGGTCCTAAGGGCGAGGTGGAAACCCTGGTGGCGTAGTGGTTAAGTGCTACGGCTGCTAACCAAAGGGTCGGCATTTCGAATCTGCCAGGTGCTCCTTGGAAACTCTATGGGGCAGTTCTACTCTGTCCTGTAGGGTCGCTAGGAGTCAGAATCCACTCGACGGCACTGGGTTTGGTTTGGTTTTTGGAAGGGTGAGGCAATAGGGGTGGGAACTGGCAGCACATCATGCTGGGCTCCTAACTTCTTTGCATATGGTGCATCCCCCCCAAACCAATTTTTCATTTTTTCAGCCAGAGTGCTGTTTCTAAAATTGAAATCTGATCATGTCATGCCCCTGTTGAAAATTCTTTTAAGGCCAAGCCATGCATATCTTCAGTTTCCCCTTTGATATACATGTATATATACACATCAAATAAAAAACCAAACCTGTTGCCATGGAATCGATTCCAGTTTCTAGCAATGCTATAGGACAGAGGACAATTACCCCGTAGGGTTTCCAAGGCTGCAATCTTTATGTAAGCAGACTGCCACATCTTTCTCCTGCAGAGCAGCTGGTGGGTTTGAACTACCAACCTTTTGGTTAGCAGCTGAGTGCTTAACCACTGTGCTGCCAGGGCTCTTTATATACATTTATATATAATTTGGATTGCTGATTATGTCCCTTTATTTTTTATTATTTTTTTTATTGTGGTAAATATATATTTACAAAATATTTGCCATTTGAACATTTTTTACATGTACAGTTCAGTGCTACGACCCTCAGATTTTTGAGACTGCTGACTGAATATGCTGTACTGCTGAAAAGAATTTATCTCTGGGCAATATGCAAACTGAATAATTCACACAAACTGACTCTGTGGCCTTATGCAGCAAGCTGGCTGTCTTAGTCATCTAGTGCTGCCATAACAGAAATAGCGTAAGTGGATGGCTTTAACAAAGAGAAATTTTTATTTTCTCACAGTCTAGTAAGTTACAAGTCCAAATTCAGGGCGTCAGCTCCAGGGAAAGGCTTTCTCTTTCTGTCAGCTCTGGAGGAAGGTCCTTGTTCTCAATCTTCCCCTCGTCGTGGAGCTTTTCAGGCACAGGGACCCTGGGTGCAAAGGACGCGTGCTGCTCCTGGTGCTGCTTTCTTGGTGGTATGAGGTCCCCCACTCTCTGCTTGCTTCCCTTTAATCTCTTGAGAGATAAAAGGTGGAACAGGCCACATCCCAGGGAAACCTTGGATCAGGGAGGTGACCTGAGCAAGGGTGGTGTTACAACCCCACCCTAATCCTCTCAACATAAAATTATAGTCACAAAATGGAGGACAACCACACAATACTGGGAATCATGGCTTAAACAAGTTGATACACACATTTTTGGGAGGACATAATTCAATCCATGACACTGGCCTAGACGAGACGTCACAATTATCGATTCAAGGATAGAAGTGTTCTAATTTATTTTTTAGGAAAACTGCATATAGAAGGGAAGGCTGGGGGGGGGAAGATTAACTTCCTATGATTAAATGGCTCCATAAAGGATATTAAACTAATAAACATCAAAACTTAGAAATATTTTTTAATCTCAAAAATGAAATTAGCTGGATAATTGTTTTAGGTTAGTAATATGTGGTTTTATTCACTCATTTTGTACAAGTTAAAGACTAAATAAAATGTCTCCAACAACAGTTTTAGTTTCCAGTTATATTACTACCTCTTAATATCTTACCCTGAGGAATTTTGTGGTCTTAAGCATATTAAATAAGTCCGCACTAAACTCAGCTTAGGAGCCCTTGTGGCACAAAGGTTAAGCGCTCTGCTGTTAACCAAAAGATCAGTGGTTTGAACCCACCTAGCCACTCTGTAGGAGAAAGGCATGGTGATCTGCTTCCTAAAGATTGTTGTTGTTGTTGTTAGGTGCTGTCGAGTCAATTTCAACTCACAGAGACCCCATGTGACAGAACAGAACTGCTCCATAGGATTTTCTAGGCTGAACAGATCACTAGGTCATTCTCCCATAGAGCCACTGAGTGGGTTCAAACAGCTAAGCTTTCCATTAGCAGTTAAGTGTTTAGTGGGGTACCCAACAACAACAACAAACTCAGTTTAGGAAGAGATTCTAGACAGACCATCCCCTCTTTCAATCAGACAGAGAAGTGAAAACATACTGATGCGAGCATTTGATTTTCAACTATCAACTTGATGTTCTGTATCTTGGTGTACTAAACAACAAGTCTACAACTTAAGGAGTGTAGCCACCTTTAAGAAGAGGTAACTTTGAGCAGACAACCCCCCCCCCCCTTGTGCTTCACCATGCTGCTTCTCTTTCCTCAGGCTGGATGCAGATGGCAACAAGGCCTACAGTATGACACAGCTGCAGGTGGGAGAAACTTCAGTCCCTGAATGACCACATGGAGGAGAGCCAAGGCACTTGCCCATGTTCCCTTTCAGGACTGTTTCAGGAGCAAAAACAAATATTCTATTGTTTGAGCCATTACATACTTCAGTCTATTTGTTATGTCAATTAGTCCACCAAAACTGATCATAAACCCAAACCCAAACCATACCCATTGAGTCGATTCTGACTCATAGTGACCCTATAGAGCAGAGTAGAACTACCCCATAGAGTTTCCAAGGAACATCTGGTGGATTTGAACTACTGACCCTTTAGTTAGCAGCTGTAGCACTTAACCACTACACCACCAAGGTTTCCAGTTGATACATAGGAGAAATACAATGTGTGAAGTTAGTGAGTTCAGGGGGACATATAAAATCACCAGGACCCTGTGAAGAAACAGAAAAATAAGGAGAGGAGAGCTTCTTACAAAAGTGAGAGTTTGACCTAAGAGAATTAGGGTTTTGGTAAGGGCAAAACCATACATGCATGATTCCTGGTTAACACTGGTTAAAATCACATAAAAATGAAGTAGATCAACCTCGGAGGTCTAATCACAAGTTCTAGCTAGCTCTACCTGGGGGAAAAGGTCTGAGGTAGAGTTTGGGAAGGGTTCGTGCTGAGACAAAAATGAGGTAAAAAGGAAAAGAAGTTGGAGTATGTATAAAGGGGTTACGTTGAGCCTGCATGTTTTAGCTCTTCTTAAGAATACCGAGGATTTGTTTTGCGACGGACTTGGGTCAAAGCCAGTGAAGATAATAAACCATCCCATGTCATGTCTACTTTGTCATCATGATTGGCATTGCTGCCAGGAATGAATCCTAGGTTAGAAAATGGTGATCCTCCTGGTGACTGTGTGAAGTGACTTGGGATTGTGACATTTGTGACAGCTGCTGCTTAGATAGTGCTCCTTGCTCCTTGCTGTTGCCCAGGAGGGCTGGGCCACCTAGAGGTAGTGGAAATAGAACAGGAAGTCAACAGTATGTTTTATTGCAATGAACTTAGCCACTCTCCTATACAAGGACATTTACGTTACTTTCAATCTTTTGCTAGTTCAGACAATGCTGCAGTGAACCCTGTACATTAATATATCTCTCTGCATGGGTATATGAGTGTTCCTGAGAGTAACTTCCTAAAACTAAAATGTATTTTGCTCCTTCCCCCAATTTTTTTTTTACCATGTCAACTTTGCTATTATTTCCCTTAATTTCTCAATATTTTAATACTTTTTTTTAAATAATAAAACTATGTATCAGTATCCTTTGGCAGTAGTACAAAGCCCAGCTCAAAATTATTTTAAAAAATAGAAATGTTATTATCTTACATAAGAAGTTGCAAAGTACGATGACTTCAGGATTGACTGAAGTCAAGGACAAGTCAACATAGTCAAGGACAGGGTTCTCTCTATCTTTCTCAATATGTTGGCTGACTTCAGGCTAGCTCACCTCATGGCGGCAAAGTGGGCTTTGTCCTGACAAGACATCTCTGGGGGATAATAGATGGACTCTCCTTTCTGGTTCTTTTTCAGAGTGAGGAAATTCTTCCCAGTTACTTCCAGCGGACTTCCCCTCAAATCTCACATGCACATGCCTGGATGAATGAGACCATCATGATGGTTTTAGACCAATCAGGATTCACCATCTAGGGCTGGGGCTGCGGCTGGGGCTAGGGCTAAGCCAACCTCCTCTGATGAGAAGGTCTGGGGAGGAAGCAGCCAACATTCTGCAAGGAAAGAGAAAAGGGAGGACCAGATGTTAGGTAGATAGATAATAACGACTAACAATCAGGTGTGTTATCTCCTTTTTCAGAATAATCTGAAGCTACAGCTATTCTTAACATGCATACAAATTATATTTTTTAAAATCCATTTTGAACAATACTTTTATCATTATGTAATGGTGGTATATTTGAAGTGCTAACAGCCACTCCAGAGATATATTCAAAGTAATTTCCATTTTAAGGGATTAATATAACTAGTGTAGATTTAGGTGGTATTTACATCTACCTTTAAACTGCAAAAATTGTCCACATTCTTTTAAAACCAGGTCACTCAATCTCTGTTATGAGGATCATAGCTAAAAGAAAGACCAGATTTGTGTAAGAGAAATCTTGCTTAAAGTTCGTAAATCTTTAACTATGTTCATTCAAAATGGAAACACCATGTTAATCTGCTTGTATGGCCTGCAAGATTATTGGCCAACTCATATTTTAAAATACTAATTTGGCTTTGAAGATTTATGCACACCCTTTTGGAGTAGACAAGTGCTGCACATTAATTAAAGTGGATTTAAGGACAGCTTATTGGCTTCATGTAGGTTCAAAAATTTAATGCTGTGTTTCATTATGGCTGCAGGTTCCAATCACTATTCATTGCAAACTGCTGCTAAATTTAACCCATTGTGTTGATGTTTTGAGGACATTAGTTACTTAAGATAGAGAGAGACATTGAAGAACTGAAAGTTTAAGGGAGACAGCTGAGGTAGCCTGCGTTTGGGAATTTTTCAAAAGCAAGAGTGCTCTCTGAATATGGAAGATGGGATTGATGATTTTAAAAATAGATTAAAAAACCCATTGCCATCGAGTTGCTTCCGACCCATAGCGACCCTATAGGACAGAGTAGAACTGCCCCATAGAGTTTCCAAGGAGCGCCTGGTGGATTCGAACTGCTAACCTCATGGTTAGCAGCTGTATCACTTAACCACTACGCCACCAGGGTTTCCTTTAAAACAGATAGCTCCACAAATAATTAACAATTGTCCAATTTGGTTAAATGTGTTTTTGGACTATCTACCTGCATGGTGAGAATGGACAAGAAGACATCATTTTTCCACTTAAGGAGCCTCACAGTGGGGGGTGGGGAATGACCGTAGTGGTAGATGGCTTGGTGCCCAAGATAAGTAAATTCATAAGGTAGAATTCCTTATAATGTATAAGCAGTGGAAGAACAAAATCAGTCAGAGAAGGTGAAGAGGCAAGAACAGGTTTTCATTAAAATCACTGAAAAAATAGGTGAAATGGGATGTTTATGTGAAAAATTAAGACTAACATTTCCTTTCACTAAGTTGTTTTGTATTAGTGTCTTAAAATATTTAGATGTAAGTAACACAATGAAAGTGAGTGGGCATGGACAGGTTGATGGATGGTATGTTCAGGGTGCTAACAGCCTGGGTGGGCCAGGGAAGGGGATTCCATCAGAAAACTTGGGGTTGGATTGAACCAACTGAGCTGGTGGATTGCATGTAGGCACTTGTATCAACAAATCTTTTAGTAATCTAGATTTACGTGCTGTGTTGCAAAGAAAAAAAAAAAATCAGTATCTCTAGTCCCGTGGTCTGCTCTAAACTCTAGGCTTTTTTCACTGCTGCCTGCTGTTCCCAGGAGACCCTGGGAGGTGCAAATGGTTAAGCTGTGGACTACTAACCAAAAAGTTGCTGGCTCAAATCCACCCAGGGACACCTCAGAAGACGTGCCTGCTGATCTGCTTCCAAACGGTCACAGTCACAGCCTTGAAAACCCTATAGGGCACAGTTTTACTCTGCACATATGGGGTCACCATGAGTTGGAATTGAGTCAACAGCAACTAATGGCAACGGCTGTTCCCTTTTCCCTTGGCTTGGCTGGGAATGTATTTATTATTATTACCCCCAACCTTCCCACTCCTCCCCCACCCCCAACCTGGCCTCCACAGACAGTCAAGAGCTTGCTTGGTGCCAGCATCATATACGCAAGTATCCAAGCCTGAAGCCCCGGTGTCATTCCAGGGTCTGCCCTGACCCTCACCAAAATCAGCCAATTGTTCCCCTATGTCTTGTACATTACACCTTCTAAATACTAGTAAAACCTTTTCTCTTTAAGAGACATTTGCTATTTCCACCTGCTTTATTTACTCCCAGTTTTCCTTTAGAGATGCTTCATTCCTGCTCTTGGTTCAGGTGGTTTGGGTGGAGCTCTAGGGGTAGCCATGGAACCCAGCCTTGTCTGATCAGCATACCCCATTTTCTTTTCCATGGTGATAGGCCAGAGTGATGAGCACATATCCCAAGTTGTTCCAGTGAAATGCAAATTCAGGACTTTATTGGAATTGCTAGGGTAGCTGATAGGGTGAGTTTTAAGCCTGGAGCTTCTTACTGGCCATTGCCAAATCAAAAGATGGAGAGAAAAAAAGAGGGATATTAAGTGTTGATGACATAATGTGAGCCAGCCATGCCTGAACCTCACCTCTGTACTTTTTGGTTTGAATTGCATTTCTGTCAGAGGCAACTGAAAATGTTCTGACGAACAATCATTTTTTCCATTCCTACAGTTACGGAAACCCTTGTGGCATAGTGGTTAAGTGCTATGGCTGCTAACCAAGAGGTTGGCAGTTCAAATCCGCCAGGCGCTCCTTGGAAACTCTATGGGGCAGTTCTACTCTGTCCTATACGGTCGCTATGAGTCAGAATCGACTCGATGACAGTGGGTTTTTTTGGTACAGTTTCCCTCTGAGTCCCTCTCCTGAAGCAGTCCTTCCTTTTGTCTACCTGAAAATTCCATTTTTTTTCCTCAAAACTCAGTTCAAGTGTCACTTCCTCAGTGAAGAGATCCACAACACCTCCCCCAATCCCAGGCTAGATACTCCTGGGTACTCTTGCAAAATTTATTATGTACAAATCGCACTAGAGCGAAACTGTCAACGTTCTAAGGCAGACACTGCTTGTTGTTTACCAATCCCCATTCTTTCCTTTTTCTAACAACATTTTCCCTGTTTTGTTTGGAGCAATATACCCAGCTTAAATACCTCCTCAGAATTGCTTGCAGCTAGGGGCATCCTTGCCCCACAATTCTGGCCAGAAGATACAAATGAAAGTCTGCTAGATATTTCTGGAAGCGATTTTGTCTTCCTGATTCATGCAACTTTCTTTCCTCTTCTTTCTTCCTCCTCTTTCCTTCCTGGCAGAAGGCAGGAGGCTTGGAGGTAGAGCCACTAGTTGGCAGCCTTGAGTGACAAGCTTGCAGAGGCAAGTCAACTGTTAGTAATGGTGGAGCAGAAACTTGGAGTCTGAACTTGGATGACTCTGAATTGTCTACCTCTGGACCTAATTTTTGGGAGGAAACTGAACCTTATTTAGGTATGCAAACTGTAACTGGGTTTTTTTATTGGATGTAGCTGACTGCCATCTTGGCAGGAGTCCCACTCAAGACTATAATCTCCCTGAAGATAGAGCCTGGGACCTTATCTCTGAACCCCAGACATACCTAATGCTTGATATATGATAAAGGCTCATCTTAATGACAAAAATGGGATTCAAGACTCAAGTCCATTTCAATCCTGAGATTGTATAGTTTCATTATCTAAACCTACTCCTGTGGCTATTCCCATCCCAGTTCTTACCCCCCACCAGCCATTCTATCTCATGCTATTAAAGGGAACCCCCAAGCTAGAAAGCAGAGGTTGATCTACACTTCTCTGTAGTACGGGTTGCTGCTGATATTACCTTCCTTGTTTAATAAACTTCTAACAATGCATACACATTTGTCTTGTTTCCATTTCATACCTAGGACCTGACTTTTTAACAGGAGATTGAAACTTCAGATTCCTTTGAATATGTTTTCACTCAGAAAATGCTTAAAATAATAATTCTGACTTAGGAATTCAATATATTAACAGCTGCTAGTATCAGTCATCAAATATGGCTCCCAGAGAGGCTGCCCTGGGCCTTAGGTAAAATTCATCACTCTAGATAAAAATGCATTTCCTTAGGCCCCAGGAGACCGATCAGGCTGATGGTGATGATTATTGTAATGAGCAGTAATTAATGTTGGCTGAACACTGATTTTAGAATTTCTGAAGTCAAAACAAAATAGTTATTATTATAGCAGGGAAGAGAAGTTTATTCCATAGGACATGTGTTGTCTAACTACCATTAGCAGTAAAGAAAAATCAACCATGTGCACTGCTCATTCATCAGTAGTATCAAAGAATTCAAAATGAGCATCTCCCAATGAACTTCCACTTCTGAAAATAGAAGTGATGTTATTACTCAGAAGAAGGCAAAATTCATTATATCTTTTTACTAAACTAAAAGGAAACTTAGTGGAAAAAGATAGTCCTTTCTTAAATTAACCAGGGGAAGGCTTTTATGCTATGAGATTAAAAGACCAAAGTACTTAGGTCATCACTGAAGTAACTGGAGGTCATGGATACCAATACATTAAGCACTGTCACAAAAGGAAGAAGGAAGTTTCCTTAGTTGTTGGCTTCTTGCTAGGTTATAGGAACAGAGAATATATGAACCAACATTCTCTGGGTCATGTAGCTAAGTCCACGTAGCCATGTCGTTATTAGAGCTAGAGCTGAAATATCAATTACACTCTTGAATTTTCAAGCCTCTCCAGAGGACATTTGGGAATGCCAATAGAGTCTACCTGTACACCACAATGCAACCCAGGCAGTACCTTTAAGAAGAAATATTGCTTTTACACTCCCTCACAGATCATATCACCCAAAGGCTTTTTCTTATTAAGCTAATTCCAAGAGAATATCTTTACAAGTAGCTTTACCTACTCTCGGGATGTCAACTAAAATTGCTTCATTCGTTGAACAAGTGCCATAGAGAAAAGAAATAAAAAATAATAAGAAATGATGGTTGGAGGGTAGCTATTTTAGAATGAATGGTCAGAGAGAGGAAGTAGCTTTCGAGCTGAGATGAAAAAGGAGCTGGCCATGAGAATGTCTTGGAGATGAGCATTTCGGGCAGACTAAGCTGCAAAAGTAAAGGATTTGATATCTTCTGGAGCACAGAGTGATTGAGGAACATACAGGAGCTCCAACGTGGGAGTGAAGGTAGGAGCGGGTGGGAGGTGTGATCTAAGATGAGGTTTAAGTGATAGACAAGGTCAGATCAGACAGGCCTTAGAAAAGTGTTTAAATTTATTCTAAGTGTAATGGGAAGCCACTGGGCACGACCTGATCTCATTTATGACTTTTAAAAGAATTCCCAGAGTGCTGTGCAGAAAATGGGTATCACAAGGCATGAGTGCAAGAGGAAAAGGAAGTGTGGAAGAGGAGGCTGTTGGGTAAGCCTAAACGAGAAATGATGGTGATTGGACTGGAGTGATAGAAAATGGAGATGTGGACGGATTCAGGATGTATTTTGAAAGAATAGGCAACAAAACTTGTTGATGGATTGCACATAGGGTATGAGAGGAAGAGAAGAATCAAGCTTGAACCGAGTAGATGGTGGTGCCATTGAACAAAAAGCGTAAGACTGGGCAAGAAACGTATTTTGTGGTGTTAGAATAAAGAGATCATTCGTGGACATGTTAAGTTGGAGATTTGTTTTAGATACTTAAGAGAAGATGTTTGGAAGGCAAAGCTGACCTTGATAACAGTGCTTTCCCTAGACTGTTGAGGAAGTGGGGAGAATGATTAAAGACAATGCTTCTAAAGAAGTTTTGGAGTGAAAGGAAGCAGAGATATGCTGGGATAGCTAAAGGAGGATGTGGAGTTAAGGAAAATTTGTTTGTTTTTAGATAGAAGATATTGAAGTATATATGTAAATTGTTGTGCAGAAATTGATGATGCTTTCCTATGAAGGGAGGAGTGAAGTCTTCTTTAAGGCAAGAGGAGAAGGTCATAAGTGGAGAGATGGGCTTTGATAGGAGCAGGGACACTTTATCCATAGCAAGTAGAGGGAGGGCGAAGAGTGTGGATAGAGATGTGGGTGGTTTTGTATATTTGGAGGTGGAAAAATGAAGAATTTCCTCTGATTTCTGTATTTTCCCAATGAATTATGAGGCAAGATCATCAGCCAAGAGTGGAGAAGAGGGATGAGGAATATAAGAGATTTGGGGGAGAGAATAAAAATAAAAATAAAACCAAATCTGTTGCTGTCGAGTTGATGCTGCTTAAAGTGACCCTATAGAACAGAGTAGTGCTGCCTCATAGGGTTTCCAAAGAGGGGCTGGTAGATTCAAACTGCCAACCTTTTGGTTAGCAACAGGGCTCTTTAACTACTAAGCCACCTGGGCTCCAGGGCTTCAATAGAAGGTGTAAAATAGCTGTTCTAAAATGTGGGAAACTGAAAATATGAAAGCATAATAGGACTTTTGGTCTGTGCTATCTACCCAACTGAGATTTGTGGTTATGAATTTAAAATTAAAACAGTCAACACAGTTAGTCACGTGTTTTTCTTGGGGAATGTTAAGGAGATCTTGTCCAGGGATGGTGTCATTGTGGCAGTGAGTTTAATGGTGTTAGTGGACTCTTCCAGGGGAGTACAACAGTGGGGAGAGACTGAGCTTTTGCACATGATTATAATTATGAACCATGGGAATCTGGATACCAGGATGTGAAGGTGTGATGAATGGTGAAAAAGAAGCAGGGTCAATGGATCAAAACTCTCTGTGAGGTTGAAAACTTACTGCAGAGAAGGTACTTGAGTAAGTGGAAATCACCTTGGGAAGTATTAACACGTAGAGATGGCCATGTCCCATTTCCAAAGATTCTGATTTAATTGGTTAACACTCAGCATCAGTGTTTTAAAAGAGTTTTGCAGGTGATTCTACATGCAACTATGGTTAAGAACCATTGTGTAACAAGAAGATAGGCAATTGGTTCCTGCTTAAGGAGAAGTGGTTAGCTGGAATGTGTGAAGCCATTGGACAACTGTTCTGCAACTGTGGTTATATGGTGGCCTGGGAGTGACGTGGGGATGGATAAGGGTTTCCTCCTGCAGCTCTCAGATCTTGCTGTGGTGTGTCAGCCTGGGAGAGGAAAGGACAATCTCACTAGCATGGCAAGACTTTATGAGGGCCCTCTCAAGGCATCAGGTCACAAGGGCTCTAAAGTTAGCCATGTGGAGGCTCTTCCTTTCAGTGTGGAGGAATAAATGCCACCCTTGTGTGCATATAGCCAAGAATGAAGAAAGAAAATAACAAAGCAACCCAAAGTGCAAATCCATATTACCTCCTTCCACCCATTTTACACATTAAAAACATGACAAGGTATCACTTACATGGCCCAGTCAGATAAAAAGTGTTTTCTACGTACCAGTCAAAAAAATATTGTGTCAGAACAATTTCAGAGCCAAGTCCTATGTAAGCAATAAAGTGCTTTTGTAACACAAAACACTAGTTCCTAGCCTTGGTGAATTCTGCACCCAGGAATTCCCAGGGTCACCCCAGGAGCCAGCAGAAGGCCCATTTCATGTGAGGCCGCATATGAATGAGCCTTGCTGTACTAACTCCCTCTGAGGTACAGGAAGCAGGAGATAAGCCCCCAGGTTATAAAGTCAACATTGGGTCTCTTACTCTTCCGGATGGCCACCCAGTGACCAAGTGGCAGAAAACAGAAATCAAGGAAAAATGCCATGTAATGTCTAGCCAGCAAGTGCACCCAAATGTGGCCAAAGAACTTACCGACCTTTCTTAGCAGGGCTTTCACTCCTTACTTCTATCGCTCTGGGTAGCAGGGAGAAGAGCAGCCTAAAAAAAGAACACAAGGCACATGAACATTTTAAAACACTAAGACTTTTAAAATATTAAGGGATGTTTTCTGTTGCTTTTAATCTAAAATGGAATTTATCAAAAAGAGATGAAAATGATCAAACAGTGTCCAAAAGGGTAAATTTTAATGTAACTACAGTAAATATTAACTGGGATGATAATCCTAACTGTTAACATGAGTACATTTCCATTGTTACAAACATTTGGTTTAACTTAATCCCCAGAGTATATTACTGCCAAAAGGAATCTCATTGACAAGAGTTAATGTACTGGTTACTTTTTAAACTATCCCTTTTTAACTATTGACTTACTGGTAGTGTTCATCTTGGAAAAGCCTATTTTTATTACTGCTGTCATCAATCTCAGTGAAGTTCAGAGATATTTGCTTGTAGTCACTACAGCTTATTCCTTTGCTGGTTAGAATACACTTGTGTGAACAAGAGGCCAGGGCTTCCAGTGACGCCACATTTCTGTCAGATGACAGCGTGTCTGTGATTGGATCCGATGAAGTGTTTGGCTCGGCTTCCAATTCAGGTTCTTTCGATTAAAGCCAAAAGGCAAGAAGAAACAGAAACAAAAGGCATAGTGAACTCATTTTCTTATTTTTTTTATGATCATCTTTGCTTGGAAGTGCTGAGGGTGGGACTGATAGGTAGGGGTTCTGCAGTATTTCCATCCATCTTCTCACATACTACCAGCCTTGGATTTCAAACATGTCAGAACTGCAAAGAGAATGCAACTTAGATAGCATCACCAAAACGTGTTCAAATCTAGCATTTAAAGGAAATAATGCAACATGGTAGAAAGACCTTTGGCCAAAAAGAGACCCCAGTTCAGTATCAAATAACTCTTGGCCAAGTTATTTTTTCTTTGAGCCTCAATTTCCTAATCCATAAAGACCTGGAGAGAGGCCTAGTACATCCACGGTTTGCAAATAGTGTACCCAGAACCCCTCAGGAGAGCAGCAGATGGGGAACTCCACCAGAGCGTATTGTTTGTGTTAGATGTTGGGTCTTCTGCAAAGATCTCTGTAAGGAAAGACTTCTGACATCAAAACACATTGCAAACCGCTGAGTTAGGTGTTCTTTAAGGCTGTTTCAGAAGGAATACTTGAATTCATAGCAGTGGTTGTCAAACTTTTTGGTAAAGCACTCAAATCATTAAAAAAAAAAAAAAGCGGTTCATATCCAAAATGCATATTCATATGTTACATATGTGTATTCCTGAGAAATACATTATATTCCTTGTAATATATTTCCCTCAAAATAGAAATTTCAAAAGGGAGCTAAAGCAGCAACTATTAAAGTAAATGATACATTTATTTATTAGCAGTTAGGGCCTTTTATCAATACTTTTATCATTTTAACATTATTAATATTAAAGTTTTCAGTGAAACTAATACTATTTGCATATGTCATATCTGACTGATTGCCCTTTGTTTTAACCTTGTTTCGGTGCTTGTTACTTTTCTGCTATCATGGTAGGGCTCACAGTGCATCTCCAGTAGGAATTGCACTCTGTCTGGACCTACAAAGAAAAACTAAACGAGCAGTCTATAGCTCTAGGATTTTCTGAATGATAAACAGATCACAGGATGTTGGAAGACGGTAAATTCAGTGTTCTTAATTCCAGACAAAACAGTCCACTCTGGCTAGTTTCAGAAGAAAGGCTTTTTTTTTTTTTTTTTTTTTAAAGATATTTGGCAGCTTACAGAATTTTGGGAGGATCAGAGAACCAAGGTTGGAGGTTTCACGTAGCAAGTAGAAGAAATGCCCTTCTACACCACAGAACTGACCTAGCAAAACATCATTGCTGTCACTGCCTGCTTGGCAACATCAATGAAGTCAGAACTGGATGCAGCCAAAAACTCCATCACAGCTGCTCCAAGAGTTCCCAATGCCTCTGCCTTGGCTTGTCTCTCAAGGCAGCCAATTGCCCCCTAGTGACCAGTGTCTCACATTGCTCATTCTGCAGATGTGTTTGCTGTTAGAAGATCTGGGTAAGACTAAAACTAACTGCGATTAACATGATGGTTCTAGCCATGTTTGGTAAAAACTCCTGCTAAGGAGAAGGACTATATTGGGTAGGATAGATGGGGGTGAAGAACTGTCCCCTTCTATGAAGGAGAGAGAAGTCCAACTCACTAAATCTAAGAAGGCAAAGCTTGACTGGAAGCCTGGATTGGATTTTAAGTGGTCCTGAACAAGGGGGCAGGGTGGGCACCAGAGCTTCTGGGTACCAGCGGGGCTCAACTTCTGATGAATGGCCTGGCTGCTATGGGTTAAACTGAGCTGCCAGAGTCAATATAAGGGATGGCAGAGGCAAGGTACAGCCCTAACGAAAGGGAGTGGTAATAATGAGTAATAATCAGCTGCCCAGATTGGGTTCAGACCTGGACCATGACAGAAGGCCAATAAGGTAGACTCAACACCCATGGTAGGAGCCAAATACTCAAAATAAGTCCAGAAGCTGAAACCCACTTGAGGCATACTTGATTCGGAGCATGGGACCAGCCACTCACCATCAGACCCTTATCACTGGAGAAAGGAGCGCTCACAAGCTACCAGGCCAGCCTTTCAAGGTTTCAGAACTGATAAGGCTATAGCTGTCCCTGTTACTGAGAGGTCTGACAAGGCAATGTTCCAGTTATTTCCTGCTGTATAAGAAACGCTCCTCCCACCCCGAAGTAGTGATGTAAAGCAATAATCACTTTATTATGCTCATGGGATGTGTGGGTCAGGAATTTAGACAAGAGAGAGTGGGATGGTTTTTCTCTGCTCCATAATACCTGGCATCTTAGCTGAGAAGACTCAAATGCCAGGAGGCGACTCAAACAGCTGTGGGCTGGAGTCATCTAGGGGCTTTTTTGCTCACATGCCTGGCACCTGGGTTGGGACAACTCAAAGGCTAGGATTGGCTGGGACTGTTGATCAGAGAACCTACCCGAGGCCTTGCCATATAACCTGGGCTTCTTGCAGCATGGCAGCTAGGTTGTGAGATGGGGCACCCAAAGAGGAAGCATTAAGAGAGCAAATGTTCCAAGAAACCTAGATGGAATCTGTGTAGCCTTTTACGACCAAGCCTTGAAGTCACATAACGTCACTTCTGCAGCACTGCGTAGATTCATGATGAGGAGACACAGACTCCATCTCTTAATGGGCAGAGTGTTAAAAAATTCAGAACCATGCTTTAAAACTTCCACTAAGCAAAACTAAGGAAGATAAAAGCTCAGAAGCACATCAACTGTACGTAGTATTGACAAAGACTTGAGTAACCTAGTTTCTTTAGAGAAAAAAAATATTGTTGAAGATGTTGCAGGTACCAAGTACTGTACTAAGTGCTGGGGATACTGAGGCAAGGCATAGCCCTCAAGGAGTTTACAATCCATTGAAGAAGACAGACGCACATACATTATTGTAACCATAGGTCAAGTGAGGAAAGTAAATCAAGAAAGCTGGTGTGAAAGTGCTGTAACAGCCTAGAAAAAGGAGTAATTAACATAGCACAGCTGCTATGTTGCCTAGGGGAAAGCAAGGGAGGTTAGGAATTAGTCAGACCTGAATTGGAATCCTACGTTCACCATTTGTTAGATTGGACAATATGAAATTGCTTTTTTGTGGGAAAAAACAGTTGTATTTAAGAAACAATTGTGGTCGTTTTGTAATTATCATCATTATAGAAAGCATAAAGGAGAAAGCTGAATCTGAGATGACATCTGAAGCCTTAATATGATTTTGATGGCCGGAGAAGGGAGGTTGGGTAAGGTATTTTAGTTTGATTAAAAAAAAAAAGTGCAAAGGCTGTTATTGTGATTCTGCTTATAAGTGATATTTGGTTCTGCCTTTGCTTTGGGACCAAGAAATTTCTTTTGAATAAAAGAATTCAAGAAAAAGAAAAAAACTGAAGTCGAAATTCACTGATAGAAAATCAACACAGGTAGTTTCACGTTTGTACTTCCCAGTATTTTTATGAACAAACAATCTGTAATCCCTCCCTTCAGAAATCACAAGCCATATTCTGGTTAAAAGTTACTAAATATTCTTAAAAGAAAGTAAGGGTAATCCTTGAGGTCAATCATAAGAGAGAATCAAAATCCTAATAGCCTGAGATTGAAGGAGGGAAGACCATGGCCTTGAAAACTTAGGGCTTAAATTTCGAAATCCTCATAGAATCAGGGCATAAAACTCTGGCCCAGCATGATGAATTGGGAAGTTAGAACTGATACTCTTGCACAAATCTGAGTCTCAAATGGCTATATACCATTAGTGAAACACTGGTCTAGAAAACCAGCTCATCAGAAAAGGAAATAACAAGGAAATTTCTGTCTTATCATGGGCTCTTCATCAAAAAGAAGAAAGACTCACCTGACAATTCTTACCAACAGGCCTACTCTCACTTACCTCTGGGGTTCTTCCATGGTTTGTAAACCCCAGGGTGATTAACAAAAATACTGATGGTAACTCTGGGGCATCTGACAGAAGTGCCAAACTAGTTTGGAAAGACATATTTTCAAGTAATTTAAAATGGAATTCCCACATATAAAGTCTTGCTGAAGGTGAGCTCATGATCTAAAATTCTAAAATATGAGAAAGCAATTTGCCTAAGCAGTAGTCAGTAGATACAACAAACAGCAGGATTTGACCCTTAGGAACTTCAGATTATAGAACTGTCAGGTAAAACAAATATATTTAAAATGTTTAGAAGACAAGGAGGCAGTGTGGAAAGATAATAGGCATATATACATTTTTAAAAAGAACCATATATGAATCATAGAAATTAAAACATAGTTGAGATTTTAAAAATTAACTGATAGGTTGAACAGCTGATTAGACACAGTTAAAGAGAGAATTGGAGAACCTGAATATAAATCAAAGGAAACTATTCAGAATTAAGCACAGAGAAATAAATAGATGGAATTTACGAAAGACAGCCTAGAAACATGGAAGAGAGAGGAAGAAGATCCAAAATAAATCCAACTGGAGGGAAAGAAAGAATTGAGAAGCTGAAGGAGAGGCAGTATTTAAAAAGGTAATGACTGAGCATTTTCTAAAACTGTTGAAAAACAAAAATTGTTATATTCAGAAAGCATGACTGGTTCTAAGAAAGAGTGCTTTAGCATCAGAGGACAAGAAGAGTTGGATACAAATATTCCCTCAAGGAATTTATTAAGGAAGATCATAAAGGTACAGACACAACCAGTATGTAAGGCAGAGATGCCACAGGAAGGAAACCAATGATATCCTCGGAGTTTGGAGGTGAGCAATGGCGAGAGATCACTTCTGGTTGAGAGAACCATATCAACAGTTTACTGTAGAAGATGATGTTCATCTTGGATCTCAAAAGATGAGTAGACTGAACATGTGAAAAGGACGTGTAAGGTACTCCAGATAGAGGAAGCTTCCAGAGAGGTGGGAAAGCATGAAGTGTTTACCAGAAGCATCAAGCATCTTGGTCTGCTCAGGTTATGGGACTTGAGAAGGGACTTTATGGGAAATAGATTTGGAAAGAAAGGTTGAGAACACACCATGGGGGTTTTGAATGAAAGGCAAAAATTTTGGGTTCTATCCAGAAAATAATTGAGGGATCTTGAAGAGTCTGAATAGGAAAATGCCATTTATTAGAACTGTAAGATTAATCAGGCAGTAATACATTCGGTGGATTAGAAAAGGAGGTTCCTGCAGTTGAGGAGCCCATCTGCCATGCCTCTGGAAGGCACAAGAAACATCAGATTGCTGAGTCGGTTTGATGAAGAAACTTGTGTGATTGTTGATCCATAGAGATTTTGGACATAAATGTGTGAAAAACTCACAAAATATCAATACGACAGAAACAGATGCACCAAACTATTATTCACTATCTTGGCTTCTCTGAACTGGGGCTTCTGCTGGGGCCAGAAGTGAAGCTGTCTCCTAGAACCCTCATGCAACAAATACTGCCAAGATGTCCTGATATGCCCAACATATCCAATTTCAGTGTTCCAGTTCAATGCCAACCAGCTAAGTGGAAACCTGGAAATGATCTGGATGGTGATATTTTTGCCCACAGAATATTACTTCTAAATGGGTCCAAGCCCAGACCAATTTCAGAATTATTTTTGTCTTCCCACACAACATAGAATTATTCTCCAGTTTTAAAAAGTATTTTTCAAACGTGTTTATAGACTTGATTTGGAAAGTTTGCTGTTAAAACCCAGTATAGAAGCACCATAATTTCTAAAACAAATCATGTCAGGCTTCTATTACATCTACATAAGTCCACAAAATAGATAGCTCAATAGACTGTTTTCTGCAGTTTCTTCCCTGTAACTGATTTTCTGTACAGACACTGTTTCTTTCCCAGTCCCAGAGGTATGGTATGCTTCCTTGTCCTAACCTTTGAAAATGAACTGCTTATAAAATATTTGCTATGGGACACGCATCATCATTTAAAAAAATAGAGCTTTCCCTCCATAGGTGCGTTTCTGGGAAAAGTGAGTATAAATCAAATTTTTGTAAGTCAAATCATATTTTAAATGTCCCAGGGGAACTCATTATTAAATAAAATAGCATGAAGCAAATAATCACATTGCAATGTGGCTTTTCATAAAGCAGGGCACACCTGTATCACAGTCTATCATGGCTGTAGGACTTCACTCTACAGCAGAGTTTGAGGGTAGCCAGGTCTGCACCTTGGATCCAAGTCAGGGGAATTAAGTTACTAAGTATCAAGAGGATCTTGTTACAAGGCAGTGTTGTTTATAAGTTGTCCCAGCATAGTTTGTGCTTTAAAAAGATGTAGATAATCTGCTATGCTTATAAGTTTGAGACTACATTAAGCAAATTAATTCACTTGGTGATGTCTATATTTTCTCATGCCAGCCATAACTATTTGTTTGTTTGAATAAAGAATTTTTAGGTACATAGCACAGTGGTTAAGAACTGGCTGCTAACCAGAAGGACAGCAGTTCGAATTCACCAGCTGTTCCTTGGAAACCCTATGAGGCAGTTCTACTCTGTCATATAGGGTCACTACGAGTTGGAATTGACTTGATGGTACCGGGTTTGGTTTTATGTGTGTAAATGGAATCCTGGCGGCGCAGTGGTGAATCTGCTGCTAACCTCAAGTTCGGCAGTTCTCCGCCAGCTGCTCCTTGGAAACCTTAATGGGGCAGCTCTACTTTGTCCTATAGAGTCGCTATGTGTTGGAATTGACTCGATGACAACAGGTTTTTTTTTCTTTTATTTGCGTAAATATCACAAATCTTTTATTTTCTGGTAGGGATCTAGACTTAATTAATTGTTCCGTATGTTAAAAATCAGGGCAACGATCAGAATCATGACAACCAATCTTATAAAACAAAAAAGTAAAAATAATACCAAAAAAAGGAGAGAGTACTTACCAACGCCATTAAAAACCACCTCCTTTCTGAATTGTCAGTATGACTTCCATACCACTGCGAGAGAACGTGGTAACATAGGTATATTCGACACCTCCAAATTCTGACATTGTATGTATTGTGCAGAACAACTTGCAATTAGAAGTCCTGGGAGGCACAATCCATCTGTCAGTGAGTCTCACTGGCCCTCATTACATGGCCCATGTCCTATTGCTTCAGGCTCCAGGAGATGGTCAGGCTCTCTTTGAATGGGATGAGCTGGTGTAGTCCTGGCTCATGTTGAGAGTAGCCAGACATTGAGGAACTAAGCCGCGAGGACAAAATACACACAAATCCCTTAAAAATATGTAATTAAAACCCAATTACACACACCACACACACACATTGGTGCCCATACTCAACTGTAGTGTTAAGATCTAGTGCAGCAGCCACTGTTTTATATATCTAAGGCTTGGCCTTAGCTACTTGAGGGACAGTCTGCTGACTTGTTAGAGATGGGGATGGGAAGGGTAGTATCCAAGACACCTGGCCAGCATGCACACATAATACAAGCCTTATCATTATACCAAATTATAGAATGCTAGAGTTGGGAGCTCTAAATAAAATCCCAAACCAAACATTGCTGTCAAGTTGGATTCTCACTCATAGCAACCCTGTAGGACATGGCAGAACTGTCCCGCAGGGTTTCCAAGACTGTAAATCTTTAGGGCAGTGCAGACTGCTATACTTTTCTTTGACAGAGGGGCTGGTGGGTTGGAACTGCTGACCTTTTGATTAGCAGGCCAGTGCTTAACCACTGTGCCACCAGGGCTCCTTGGGAGCTATGAATAGCTCCGCTTATTAAATTTATACTCTGTATCAGCAGTACACTAGGCACTTCAAATACATTATCTTTAGCCCTCGAAATAATCCTGCAAGATATACATAATTATTCCCATTGTACGGAGGAGAAAACTGAGACTCAGAGAAGTTTGTTAACTTGTCTAATGTTACATAGCTGGTAAAAGGTAGAACTGGGATTTGAACCTCCAAAGATTTGACTCTTAAGGTCTTTCAACCCTGTCTCGCTGTCTCAGAGTTTACCTAATGTACAATGGCCCTGAAATCTGAATACTGCAGTCTTTTCTTAATACTACAAGCATAGCTTCCAAAACAGTTTCAAAATCTTTGGTAGTCGTCGTTTTCTGCAGACCCTGAAAAGGGTCTACTTAATTTTACTTGACAAAGGCTAGCTTTTTAACTCTTGAAGAGTCCAACTATTTAGAATGCTGGCACAATCATGATCCGGGGAACAACTCTCTGAATCACTGAATCAGATATGCAAATGCAACATGGTCCCCTGAATTCTATCTACCCAGATTAAGAACCCCTTCTCTAGAAAATTTTAAAGAGAAGGAAATAGGACCCAAGAGTTCACACAAAAAACTTTAAATTTGGATGTCTTCTGGGCTCAGGGGAACCCTGGTGGTGCAGTGGTTAAGTGTTCGGCTGCTAACCAAAAGGTCGGCAGTTTGAACCCACCAGCTGCTCACTGGAAACCCTATGGGGCAGTTCTACTCCATCATATAGGGTCGCTAGGAGTCAGAATTGACTCCACGGCAACAGGTTTTTTTGTTTGTTTGTTTCATTCTGGGTTCAGGAGGAGCCCTGGTGGCGCAATGGTTAAACGCTTGGCTGCTAACCAAAAAGTAGGCAGTTAGAACCTACCAGCTGCTCTCTGGAAGAAAAGACCTGGTGATCTGCTCTGGAAAAGATTACAGCCTATAAAATCCTATGGTGCAGTTCTACTCTTTCCTAGAGGATCACTATTGAGTAGGAATTGACTTGACGACACACAACATCAATTGGGTTTAGGATTTCAGGTGTGTTATGAGTTCAAGAACTTTCAGAGGAAGACAACACACAAAGTGCCTAGTGATGGAAAGCATTGTGCTAACCTATGAGAGAGGGGCTGAGGGGTGAGAAAAATGAGGTATAGTTAATACAGCTTTACAATTTACAAAGCATTTTTATATATTAACCCTATTTTAGAAGGAATTATTATTTCCATGCTGCAGAATATAAAACCACGGTCTCTTTCAAGAAGCCTACACCTGAAGCGGAATGTAACCAAGTAATCAAAAGAACTGTAATGTAAGGAGAAAGAAATAAATGCCGTAGACTTGGCAGCAAAATACTGGGAGGTGGGGGTGGGAGTGCCAACCAGACTAGGATCCAGGAAGGCCTCAGTGGTGGCATTTAGCCTCTGAGCCCAGTCTTCAGTGCGATAGACCAGAAGAAGTGTAGCTTTTAAAGGGACAGGTTCGCGGACACCACCTTCTCCCGTGACCAAGGCAGAAAGCAGGATTTGAAATGAGGTTCAATCATGGAGGAACCGTGATCTAAGACAGAGGAAAGGAAACCTATCCGAGTCTCACTTTAAGGAAACCTGCACACGCACATTCTAGACGAGAGCTTCTCAAATTTTTATGTGCAAGCGAATCACCTGTCAGTCAAAACGCCAATTTTGATTTGATAGGTCTGGGTTGGTGCCTGAGATTCTGCGTTTCTGATGAAGTCCAGAGGGTGCTTAATGTAGCTGGCCAGCGGACCACACTTTCAGCAGCAGCATTTCACCTGGGAGCAGGTTAGAAATGCAGACTCTTGGGCCTAACCTCAGACCTAATGAATCAAAGAGTCTCAATTTCAACGAGCTCCCCAGGTGATTCACACGCACAATGAAGTCTGAGAAGCTCTTTTCTAGACTATTCTTTGTTCAGTTAGAAGAGACCCAGAAAGGTCCAAACTTCCACTGGCAACGCACACCAGAAGTTTGGTTTCTCTCCGGAGCTTCTGTTCCCATAGGGCAGAGATTTGTTACCCGCCCCTCTCCCCCAGCTGCTCCTCCTGATCCTAAACCAGTAGCAGCTCCGGGAGTTGCTCGCCTCGTAATCCTCCTTGCTGGGTTCCTTTCCACCCCAGCCCTCCTTCCCCGGGGCTCTCCAGCTGTTCCCCCACCCCCCACGCCCTGGCCGCTACTGTGCACAGCTGGAGCCCAACGCGGCGGGCGCACCCGGAGCTGCAGCGGCTAGGGAAGCCAGGCGGGGGCGCCGCAGACTAGGCTGTGCGGGAAGAGGCCGTGCCGAGCAGGGAGAGGACGGCGGGAGCGGCGGGCGAGGGAGCGCGAGCTCCGCATCTGGTGCCAACCAGCGCGACCCTGGCGCGGCCCCACATTCCCACACCGCGGGAGCGGCGGCTGGCTACCTGGGAGGCGGCGCGCACCGCCCCCCCGCCACCCTGTTTTTCATAAACCCGTCGGGAAATAGTTCTCCAGCCTCGTGGGCTAGTAATCAGCCAGACCTTCTCTCAAAAGAACTCCTGATTATAATCCCCGAGCTAGGCTGGTGGGCCTAGATTTTAAACCCACGATTTAATATTATCATCATCATTATTAAAAGTCAGCCATCCTGGTCTCCCGGGCCCCCAACCCTTCTGAAGTTGGGAGGGGCGTGTTAAAAAATTCGGGGGGAAGGAGCAGGATTGTAAAACCTAGCGATATGCTAAGAAATCCGAGGCAGAAAACGTAACTTACAAAAAGTCAAGTTTTACAAGGTAGAAGGTAACTGGGCAGAAAACGCGCGTCCGCCGAGCCCCTGCCGCCGTGCTCGCCAGAGCTGGCCAGCCTCGCCGCCCGGCAGCGCCAGGATTTCGCAGGAAGAGGAGGCGGCCGCGGTGCCACCCCGCCACCCCGCACCCCTGCTGCCCGCGGCGCCCCTTCCAGGGCACGCTCGGCGCCTCGCCCGCCTTGCGAAGCCCCGCTCAGCTCCGCGCTCCGGCCTTGCAGGCTGTGCAAGCGCCCCTTTCACCGCGAGCCTCCTTTCAAGGCCAAGTGCAGCGGGCAGTTTAAAGATAACACCTTCACGCAGCAGGCGTTTCTGCTGGGAAACTCGGCGGCAGCCGCAGCTGCGGGATGTGCGCGTTCCCCGTGTGTGTTTCTCCGAGAATGTCAGACAAGACGGGCAGTCTTAACGTTTATTAAAAGCCTACGTGTTTTGTCTCGAGGCTTACCGGGTTTGTCCAAACTTCTGTGAGTGCGTGTGTGCCGGTGAGTGTGCGCGTGTCTCCACCCTCCCCTGCCCCCACCCCGCCCGGGCAGAGCGAAGTAGTCCTATATAGCGATGATAAATATCCCTGTTGATCACTTGATTGATTACCTCCCTGAAAGGTCACGCGGGCTCGCAGTAATTTCCTTTTGCCTAAGGCTCCCTTTTCACTTTTACTCCGGCACGACAGCTCCGACTACACGGGATCTTTATTTTTTATTTTAACCCCTAAATGCAACCCCTCCCGAAAACAATGCAGACAAGAAAAATCGAATAAAATCAACTCGAGACCTTTTCGCTTACTCGCTGCCGCCCTCCTCATCTCGTTCCTTTCTTTCTTCTCGCCCCCACCCCCTCCTTCTCCGGCCCGCTCTCCCCAACTCAGATGTATGCTGGACACTATTTAATAGACGAGTGTCTTGCAAGTAAACTCAGGGTCCCTTGGGTCTGCGTTTCATGTCTGTGACTCTCTCCCTTTCTCTCCTGTGGACTGAAAATTCGGATTTAAACCACTAGACAAGCTATTAATTTAGCTAGGCTACCCAGGGTCCTGAACCCAATTAATTTCTAATAATTATAGCCCAAGGGGGCTAGATAGATCTCCCTGCCTCTTTCTTTTATTGCCACTCCACGCCACCGAGGTCAGCGTATAATAATAAAGTGTATATTTTGAAAGCGATCTCCAGAACAGTGAGTTATTGCAATGAATGAAAATTGTTTCCATTTTGGTTAATTGAGCCCGTGGCCGAAAGCTGGAGCTCTGAGACTAAATAAAGAGGACTGTTTCATTTCAACATGAAGAAACCCCTGCCTAGCTCTGGTCACCCAGCGAGAGTTTAATTTCTTAACAGCCAACCTGAAACCCAGCATTGGGTAAACAGTATTAATAATTGCATTACAATGATTAAATTAATCTTGCTGGTAGCCGGGAGAATATAGGTTGCGATTGAATAGCACGATGTAAAGTTCACTGCACAAAGACAATAGGCCAAGAAATACCTCCATGAAGATTTCAAACTTTCTTCCAAAGATACTGTTCAATTACAATGAGAACCAAAGGGCTGGTTCAATTATAATGTGAGGAAAGGAAAATTTCCTGTTGCATGGGTTGTATGGAAATTTTAGTTCTTTGCCGTCTTTTTTAGAGTTAAGCAGTTGGAGAAGGGGTGTATACTTGTCTGGGTCTCGCCTCTTAAATGACCCAACTTCCTCCCAACTCCCATCTCGATCTCCCTGGTTCGGCTCAAACAAACAACAAAACAAAAACAAAAACCCCCGACACAAAAAATGGCAATAGAATAAACAAACTCAAATAGCCTATCTGCTCATCGACTTTCCAACGAGACACTGCTTCTAGGATGCTCGCTTCCTTGGGAGAAAGCTCTTGAATACTTTGGGACCCATGTTACTGACTCCAAGGAAACGAATTTCTGGAGAGTGGAAGGTGGGCGGAGGAGGGGGCAGGGAGCGAGGGCAGCTCGGCCAACTTGTTGGAGGCCTCTTTACTCTTGGGCCAGCGACAGCTTAGAGGGTGTCGGTAATTCCAGGGGCCGCTGAAACACAAAGTCACCTGCTCCAGTCCCATGGCTGGGACTTGGGACAGGTGGAACTGACGGGGTCCAGACACTCGGAGGTGGGAACTGGCCGGGGCGGGAGCGCAGGGACCGCTGCGCTGCGGGCGGGGAGCGCGGTAAACTGCTACTGGGCGGTTGTTCCATCAGATTAAACATACTTGAACTAGCAGCTTAGCTCTTTTATTAACACACTCAGGGCGGACATCAAATGATAAAGAAAAAGAAAAAAAAGAGAGAAAAAGAAAACCAACTTTCAGGTGTTTTAAAAAGGTACTATCGTGAATACCTTTATTAAAAAAAATTAGTCATGTCTTGACTTTTTGTAATGCCTTGGCCCTGGGGCACAGAAGAGTTTGTGTTTAATATTTCAGTTAGAAAAGGTTGGAGTCCCTGTGCTGCTCTCCCCTCGGTACTGGTAAGAACTGGGCTGGGTTTAATCGTGTCCGGAAACTCCTGGAAAGACCGGGCGGGAGGACCCGTGAGCCGAAGCGACGGTGACCCCAGGGACTTTACACTACGAGGGCCCAGTGGACCAGCTGCGCCCCACCACCCACAAGGCTTCTAGAAAACTTTAAACGACAGGGGCGTTTAAATTTGGGGGCTCGGAGACTCTGCTTTGTCTTCAGTCGTCCATCTCCCACCCACTCCCCTTCGCAGTCCCTAGCCCGCCACGTGGTTGATAATTTCTCAGCAGAAACAATCCCAGCTTCCCATGTGGGTCTTGTATTTAATCTCCGGGTTTGGCTCCAAGGTCCCTTCGTTTCCCAGAAAATTCACAGGCTCCCTTCTAAACCTCCCCTCGCCAAGGACACCCGGAGGTAGCCAGGCACCCCCCCACCCAGCGCGCACCCCGGGTATGAGATGAAAGGAATTAAGGAGAGGAGCTGAGTGGAGCACCGCAATCCGCCCCCCACCCCAGTTTTTTTTTTGGTTTGTTTGTTTACATTCCCGGGATCAGAAGGTGAAATGAAATGTCTCAGGTTGGGATGCAGAGCCTCGTCCTATCCAGGGCGCCCCGCGGGCCCTCGGTGACAGGCCCCAGTGGACTCCCGCTCTCCTCCTCAGAGGCTATGGCTGTAATTCCTAGAAGCCCTCCCGCTTCCGACAGCTGGGAAGGGCCGGTCCCCAGGCGCTGCCCGCTGGTCCTCTGGCCTAGTCGTCCGTCCCCAGAGAGTCCCTTACACTCTTCGGAAGTTCTTTTTCCGACGTTCTTGCGGGGCAGACTGGTGTATTTCTCTTCGCGGAGATTTTGCCCCCTTTTGGAAGGCTCTCAGCCCCCATTTCGCCTTTTCCTTGGCGGACATCTACCCCTGCATCTAACCCGAGGGGAGAGCCCACTCATGTTTTTCAGAATTTTTAGCGTCACAGACACATGGGGACCCACAGCGACAATGTTAGAGTGACTGCTTTAGCATACACCGAACGTGTAAGCACACCCACCTGGACGCACGTGGCAACAGGAATTGCAGAAGGACTGGAAAACCCTACATGCCTGCAGAGAGGATGATGGAGTTCTCTGTATCCATTTGCGTGGGCACCAAAACATTCTCTTTGGGAAGTTACTTGACTCCTGCTGTGTAATTCTCCTTTGCGGCCACCCCTTTCCTTCCTTACATTTCAACATCGCAAGTCTGTCTCCCTTGGGATCCGTAGCTTCCTGCTCCACGGACCTATATCTTATAGCTAAATGCCTCCGGAATTACGCAGCCCTGAAGAAAAAAAAAAGGGCATCCTTAACCAGACCAACTATCAGGGCAAATTCTTTGAACATCAGTTTCCTCAAAAAAGGTATTTGGAAGCCATTGGTTCCCACACCTAATTTGACAATAACTGCCAACAGGTACAATTGGGCATTCTCAGTGACCCGACTTTCCCTTCCCTGACTTTGCCAAAACTCACGCCTAGGACCTGCTTTTCTTTTCTTGAACACCAAGAATGTATTGGTGCAGCACAGAGACTGAAAAGATTATAATTTTCTTTTATGGTGTCTGGCAGGATTTGCAACAGATATTAATGGGGACATAAATAGCGCATGGAAGGTATTGAACAAAACTGTTTAATGCAAGGAGGTTGTACCAGGAGAAAATCTATACGTACTAAGGATTGATTCATATCCTGAACAGAGCTAGCCGCTTTAGGAGTTGCCTATTTCCGCGTGCCCACCTCGATTAATAAATTCTATTTTAAAAAATCCCGTAATTAAAGCAAACTTCGACTATATTTTCTAAGATAGAATTTTTTCCCCCCTTCTCCTCCTTGTGACCCTAGAGTTTGTGGGTATAAGCGAGTTAGTGAAAATGGCAGGCAGGCTGAGCTGAAGCGGGACGCGACGAGGGAGGGGGCAGTGGTGAGGGAGGCCGGAAGGTGACACCAGACCTCAGAGAATGCATAAGGTCTTGGATGTCAAATGCCCGCGGCTACTCAACCTGAGGATCAAGGGTGATCACTACTGCTTGGTGGGAACAGACCACTGAAATGTTCCAAGGATGACAGCAAGTGCCGGTATCACACCTAAAGTCGAGAAAGAAACAGTTATTTATTCTGCTCCAACCCTGAAAGCGGAAGCCCCGATAGCTTCAGTAGCAGCAGCAGATTTCCCGGAGTTCAGGATGATTCTTACTTTCTCCCGGGTCATCCGCCCAGGGTCCTGCCTTTTCCTAGTTCCTCAGTACGGAAAGATTAAAAAAGTCCCCCCCCCCTTACTTCTTGCTTTCCCCCATGGATGATATAGATAATTTTCTGTAATTTATGGTGGGAAAAAACAGTGGTAGTAATGATAGCCTTATTGGTGATTCCAACACGGAATTCTGTACCAGAGCCTTTCCATTCTTTTTTTTTTTTTTTTTTTGGGAGCGAGGTGTCTGTTCCTCTCTGGTTCCCCCCCCCCGCTGTTCCCCGCCCCCCGCCGCCCTCCCCGCGGCTCCCTTTCTCCGCCTCCTCGGCGATTGCCATCTGACAAGATCTCCAAATCAAAGTGATAAATCGCTCCAAACTTTTTTTGGCGGCGCTGAGATGTTGGAGGGGCGTCTAGCGCGCATGTGCGAAGGTGTCCAAACTGACAATGCTGGAGAGATAGCGAGTGCGGATTGAGAGAAAGGGAGAGAGGGAGGGAGAGAGAGTGAAAGAAGGAAAGACAGAGTGAGTGTGTCGAAGTGTGTGTGTGTGTGTGTGTGTGTGTGTGTGTGGAGAGAGAGAGAAAAAGAGGGAGAGAGGGAGGGAGAGAGAGGGAGAGCAAAAGAAGGAAAAGATCCAAGAAAAAAAAAAATCCAACCACACACCAGCGGCTGCAGAACTGGGCACAGCATGAGATCCAAAGGCAGGGCAAGGAAACTGGCCACAAGTAGGTGCAATATCCCTTTTCTATTGGCTTTCCCCCCTCCTCTGCCATCTTGCATATCTGTCTCCAGCGCTCCGGGAGGGAGCGCGGGGCTGCCTCGCGCGCTGCGGCCCAGGTGGAGGGCAGGCGCAGCGCAGCCCCAGCAACCTGCCGTCCCAGCCTCCGCGCCCGGCCGCCCGCGCTTTCTCTCCTGGTTTGGGCGCGGGAGGAGCCGGGGCAGCCCTCAGCCGCGTGCAAGGACCAGCTGTGGCAGCCCCGGGGTGGGGGTGGGGGGTGGGGTGGGGGCAGCAAAGAAGCGGGTGGGAGGGAGGAGAGCGCGCGAGAGCAAGCGGGAAGGGGTGGGGGGAGAGTAGAGCCTAGAGAGTCTCCCCCTCCCCTCCCCTTCCCCCCCAGGCGGGGGAGAGTCGCCTCTGGCCAACCAGCTAGTCCGGGGTGTGGAAGGAGGGGGAGCGGGGGAGGGGGACCGCGGGAGGGAAGGTAGCATGTTCGAGCTTCGGTTTGTTTCTGGGGCTTGGGGTCGGTGGCAGGCTCGGAGGGAGCCACAGTGGCGGCGGCGGCGGACGGCCGTGGCGGAGTTGGGAAAAGTTGCGAGGCGGCTGCTGGAAGTTGCGCGGGCGGGCGGGCTGCGCCGAGCCGCGGCTGCGGTAGTGGGCGCTGTGTGCTCGGCAGTGCGCTCCGGCGTGCGCGGCGCGGCGCGGCTGGAGGACCCGGGCGGGGTGGGGGGAGGCGAGGGAGGGAGCCGTGGGGGGGGGGGGGGCACGGGCAAAGCAGAGCTACCGCTTTCCGCAGCCGCGGGCAGGTGGGGAGCGTGGAGGCCCTGCGAGAGCTTGGAGAGCGGGGAGTGGAGGGCGCGTAGCCAGCGGGGACAACCGCCGAGAAGGGAGCCGAGAAGGAGCGAGCCCCGGATTGGCGGGGCGCCGAGCTACCCCCCAGCGAGCGGGCTGCCGGAACGCTGGGCCCCACTGAGGGCGCGGCGGAGCCTCCCGCTCTCCCTCCGGGCGCTGCCCCGGACTCGGGTCACTCACCCTCCCCGGCGCCCCCTGCCTGTCCCGCGCGGAGCGGCGCCGAGGAGCGCGCGGAGGCCTGAGTCGCGCCGGAATAGAGCGACTTGGGTACTGGGCGGGGGCGGCGGGACCCCATCCCCCATTTTCTTTCACGAAAGTGTTGGGGGCGTCGTCTGAGATTGCCCACCGAGCCGACACTGTCAGAGACGGCGGGAACTTCAGCTCGGACTGTAAGCGACAGGACCGGGTTTGTCTAAATGCTTGCACTAATAGTGTAAGGCAACTCTGGGCGCCGAGATCCGGAGCGCCCCTCCGAGAAGTGTCAGCACGCGGAGCTGTAGCTGTCCGGGGAGGAGACAGGCCGCTGTTCACTCTCCCACACTTGAACTCTCTGAAAAGAGCTCTCTAATTGTTTTGTTTGTGGACCGAGAAAGGAGAGATGTGGGTGAGATGCTTTCCTTTGTAAAATCCCCAGGCTCTTTCTGCCTTACACCGTAGAACCAAGCACGGTGCCTCCACGCCACCCAGCCTCCGGCGACCCCGCGCGGAAGGCAGCGGCGTCTCCGAAGGCTCGGTTCCGCCGGCGGGTGGAAGCCTGCGCTCTAGCCCTGCGACATACTGCCATCGTAGGTGCCTTTCCAGTGCTGCGTCCAGTCCTCACCCAAGCACTCCCTTACTTCACAGTGTTTCTTTCTCCGGGGTCTCAGGGATCAACCTGAATCCAGTGCTCTTTGGGTCATCAGGCTATCTGTTTCTCTTCGTTATTTTTCATTTCAGTTCTTTGTGACAGTGTCACATCGCGCTAATGGAACGCCCGTTTTTCCTGTTTGCTTTTAAATGAGGTAGATGTCTTAATTTTTGTCTGAGGAAAATAACGTACATATGTTTGGAGGCCTGGGGGCTTCAATACCGACTAATGGCTAGGGAGTGTGGTGGTGGTCATGGGGTGGGATAAGGGGAGTGTTTCAATCCTGCTTAAGCTGTGTAGAATGAAAGCCGAAGACTCTGCGCGCCTCGTTACCGGCTATCGCAGAAGTGAAAGCAGAACACAAAACCCTCCGAATTTTCTTGAGTAACCTTTTCAGCTGTTTTAATTGCCAGGATATATTAAAGTTTCCCGCATGTACAGCATACTCAACATCCAGCTTAAACCAGTGTCCCGAGCATCGCTTTTGATTTGATGATACTTGTCATTCATCTGGTGGGAGACCCATTTATTTTGTTTCTAAGGGTACTGCGGCCACTTTCTTGATAACTAGACCCGAACACTTAAAAACTTTTCTTACTTAGCTTCAGGTTCCCGCTCGCGCTGTGCCAGCTGTTGCCGCCGCAGCTGCCTTTCACTGACAGAAGCGCTACTTTATACAAATCTTCGGTTACAATTTGGGTAATAAAGGAAATCATATTAAAACTACGGAATTTTGTATTTTAAAGCACTATTTCCTTTCCCCGAGTAGCGCGAGAGTTTCCTAACGCGTGGCAGAGATGGTCCGTGACCCCTGCGGTGCAGTCGTCCTGCGAAAACGTCGTCTTTCTGCCCACACTGGTTTCTTTCTTTTGCTGGGTTGGGAAGAGGCAGTGTGATCAGCATCCTTTAAAAAACAAATCTTACCTTTTCCGTTGCAAATATAAACGTTACAGTGGAAACAAATCACTTAGAAACAGTGTCTTCTCGATTGCTAGTTATTCTTGTCATTTGTGAATTCTTAGGTAGCCAGTAAGTCCTGACTGGGTCTTGGCTACAGTGCAGAAGCCCATGGATTTAGACGCAGCACCACAGACCCTAAAAGTACCCACTGAAGTTACTCCCAGAGTGAATGCGCAACCCAGTCTTCTACTTGGAGGGCTTGCTTTTTCACACAAGTTGAAATCGATAGATTCGTTGCAAATCGTTTGGGAGGATTTGAAAATTAAAAAATAAAGAAGGGAAAAGCAAGAAGATTGACATGAGTACTGAGTAAAGCACTTTATTCTCATCTTTATGCAAAGAAAACTAGAAGCCAAGCCAACTCTGGTAAAAACGGAGGCTTCCCAGCAGTTTTCTTGGGCGGCTAGGATAGCACCTGGGCCGCGCCAGAAATGTCAGTTGCAATTGTTACTCTCCTGATGGATAAGAAAGAAGCAAGGTTGGGTTTGGCCAGCTTGTCTAGAGCCCAAAAGCCAAAGGAACCCCCTACCTCACTTTCCCAAGTGACACTCGGCAGGATTTCAATCACTGCAATGAATGAGTTGCACCGAGTAACCCTCCTTAGCTACCGTCCCCCAGAAGTCTCATAAAGACGCAGAAGGCGATGCGATTAGCAAGACCGCGGCGAGGGGGGCACTTGTTACTTCCACACTTGATCTCTGTTTAAAAACAGGCTCCGAAGTCAGAAACATAGACACCGACCCTCTCTCTTGTCTGTAAAACTCTTCACCTTAGCAGCCCAAAGCCCAAGATAATAAAGGGAACACACGCCCAGGCTCCAGCATACACTGCTAGTAAGCCCACCTACTTGGGTTTTCTTTCATCCGTATAAAAACCCAGATTGAAACACAACTTTGTTGTTGTTTTTTCTTTAATAACGTTTATTTTAGACGGCTTTTGAGGGAGAAAAAAACGCTCGCCCAACGGAGGCCGAGGCCCCTTCTAGGAAGGTGGTTTATTTGCCATTACTTGACCATTACCCCGGCTTAGGACTTCTTTATTGCATTTGGCACTTGGAACGCAGTCTTCCTGCAGCATCTCGAGGTGTTTCGCAAAAAAAAAAAAAAAAGTCTCAGCGTAGGGGAAGGCTAATAATAACTCTTTTCATCCTCTTTCCCTCCCCAACCCCCCCCCCATCAACACTGGGGAAGGGGACCGTTCATCAGCTGCAGAGGCAGGAAGGCTGGAAAGCAAGGCTTCTTTTTCAGGTTTTCATTTGTAGGGACCAAGAAGTCTGCAGTTCTTGGCTACGGTGTGCGTGTGTGTGAGTGTATAAGTGTGAGTATGTGTGTCCTTGGCCGGGTGGCCCAGCTCACAGGCCTTCTGAGTGGAGGCCTTTCCCCACGCCCCCGGGCCGGGCCTCCTTCTCAGACAGACATTCAATGTGTGGGACGCTTATCGAATAGAAATTAACACGTTATTCCACAAAATACTTGGTTTCTTCCTTTTTTAAATTTGAAGGTAATAAGTCTGTAAGCAGTTTCTCTTAAAACTTCTTGCTATTTGGGAGTTTATCTTATTTTATTTTTGGAAATTAGGCCCAGGTTATCCGAGGCTGCAGACGTGGCCTGGGGCAGAAAGGCCACAGCTGGGGACGCTTGGCTCCGTCCTCCCAGAGCAACAAAGGCAAAGCAGGGCAAGAGTGCGCGGACTTGTTGCACCCCGCACGCCTGGCTCAGCCCCCTCTCTCCCCCAACCTCCCTCGACTTTGCCTCCGCAGGAAGCGGCGTGGGGTGGGGAAACTCAACTCGTCATCTTGTGGCCCAGGCTCTGACCCTGTTTCCAAGGTACCCAGAGCCTGACGGAGCCCTACTCCCAAGAGCCGGGTGCACCCCCCTACCCTTCATTTCAAAAGACCCTAGTGCTTGAGAAAGTGAGACCTGGTGTGAGGAGGAGTTTGGGCTGGGGAGGCCACGGTGAGGAGAGAGGCAGTGCGCACCCAGGGCGTTAGCCCCCTCATCCCCCAGCTCCGCTCTTGACTCCGAAGTTTTGGCCAGAACTCTTCTTCCCTTTCCGAACTTAGAGGTGCGGTGTGCCCCGCGCACTGCTTCCTGCGGAGCCAGGTTTGCGTTGCCGGTGTTCACAACACACACACGCACACTCATAGGTCCCACGTCCGGGTGGGCAGACACAGTCTCACTCGCTCACCCTTACGGCCAGGCCAGGCCCCTTTGCAGCCTGGTAGGGCCGGGGAGAGGGGAGCTGAGGAGAGACGGGGCGGGAGGAGACACTCACGTTGTAATGGTGCCTGGCACATTTTTCTAGAGTGGTGAGTTAACCCTTCCTCGGCTGGAAGCCGCTGCTTTAGGCACTTTCTAAAATGTTTGTAGGGTCTGCTTTTCTTTTCTTCTGGTAGGCCCAGTATGAATCAGTGCCTTCCCTGCTTCCCCACTCCATTTGCCACGGTCCTGCTTCTAAAATTAGATTTCCCCTTCCCACTCTTGTGGCCTTCCGAATTTACCAGGGAATTCTCAAGGAAATTGGCTGTGTAGTGAGAACAAGTGTGAGGAAGAGGATATAAAGAGACAAATTGAAAGAAAACAAGACAGAAAGGAAGAGAGAAGCAGTGTAGTTTGCACACAAATTGGTATTTTTTTTCCCTCAGCAAATGAAAAAAATGTAATCCTTGTTAATTACTGTTGCTTACATGCCATACAAGAAACTTCAGAGATGCTTCTACATAGTGAAGAAACTGTTTACAAAATTCTTTCAAAAATGTGACATATTGCTCTAGTTCAGAACTAAAAAGCTAAACACACTTACCCTCCTTTGAAGTGCCCTGGCTGGGGCAGCTTATTTGAGTGCGGTTCAGATATTGCTGTGGGTATAACTAACGGCTTCTACCTATTTAGCTCAAGTGGGAGGAGAGAAAGGCCTGAATTCCTTGTCCAATGGGTCCCTCTGGAGACCGGGTCCTGGCTCTCGGCCAGTTCTGTACAATGTCAACATTGAATATTTGAATTCCCAGACTCTATTTAACAAGTTTCTAAATAAATAAACTCATTGTGTGTCTGTGTTTAAAATTATTTCACCTCTTTCGTAAAAGCTACAGCATCTTATTACATGGGCCTTGCAAGTTGACTTTTTTTTTTTTAAATAAACAAATAAACAGAGATTAAGGCATTTTAATAGCCAGACCGCCACAGTGTGTATGTATCGCAATGACATTGTCTCATGTGTGGCTGAGTAGGAGATATTTAGAGGGATCTTGGGTTGTTCTGTGTGATGTGATAATGAATTATGATTAAAAAAAACAAGCTAAATTCAGAAAGTCAGTGAAATATTAGTCACATCTAAAGGGAGGCCTGACTGTCTAACTAGTGCTTTTAGGTATTTGATAATTTTGCCTACTGGGTCCTACAGAGTACAGAGATCTTTGCTGGTGTGTCTGTCCTAAGTGGGTACCTGTATAAAAGTCCATGTCTGTAGGTATTGGTGGGTATAGACCGCTACCCATTTGTTTCTGGGCATTTTTCCTGTATCTGTGTCTGTCTTCATAGGCTGGAAAGGGTAGATACGTAAATGTTATCCTCATACTTCAGTTTGGTGAAAAGGACCACACGAATCCTGTGTTTACACCAATTTCTCAGCACCCTGATGAACATCCTGCATTTTTATGGAGATTAGAGCATGCTTGCTCTAAGAAGAGTACAATTACAAAAATAAAAGACATGTTCTAGTCCTCTTGAAAGTGTGGGCCGCCATCTGGAGTTTTTAGGAAAGAATGTGGAACTTATTCTAATTTATATGTATAAAATACAATGTTATTAAAAAGAATGGGATTTGAAAGGGCACATAGCAAAACCCGTAATGTTTGGCTGGTAATGTGGACAGCTCAAAGCCAAGGGGGAAAAAAATGCCATCAACTCATGAAAACCCTAAAATAGATTACAATGACCTCAGCCATTTTCATTTTCAAAAATAATAGCTATGATTAAAATGGGGGGAAATGTTTTACTTGGAATGGTACTCTTTTGCATTATTATAAGAGCTGTTCTGTGGTTAAAGAACTGTTTCATTATAGGGGAGGGAAAAAAAAAACAAGTGAATTTTTAATCAAATTCCTGACTCTTCAAAAGCTCCTTTTCTGGAATTACGTCTTATTTTGACTTCAGTTATTATTTTTACTCATTAACAAACACGCCTTTGGTTTGTATATTCAGCCAATTCCTTGGCTACCAACTTTTATAACAATGCTAGAGGAGAGATACAGAGATTTTATTAGTTCTCTTAGTAAGTACATGGCTAGGTGTCACTAACTATATAACAGGAAGAACCAAAGCTGCTTTAACGTTATGCAAGAACCTGCTTGAAGGAATTAATTTTATATGTTTGTTGTTGTTGTTGTTAGGTGCCATCAAGTTGATTCCAACTCATAGTGAGTCTGTGTACAACAGGACGGAACACTGCCAGGTCCTGTGCCATCCTCACAATCACTGCTATGTTTGGGTCCGTTGTTGTAGCCTCTGTGTCAGTGCATCTTGTTGAGGCCCACCTCTTTTTACCGACCCTCTACTTTACCAAGCGTGATGTCCTTCTCCTGATAACATGTCCAAAGTATGTGAGTCTCACCATTTTTGCTTCTAAGGAGCATTCTGGCTGTACTTTTGCCAAGACAGATTTGTTTGTTCTTCTGGCAGTCCGTGGTATATTCAGTATTCTTCACCAACACCATACATAATTCAAAGATACCAATTTTTCTTCAGTATCCTTTATTCATTGTGCAGCTTTCTCACATATTATGAGCAGGTTGAAAATACCATGGTTTGGATCAGGCACACCTTAGTCCTTCAAAGTGGCGTCTTTGCTTTTTAACACTTAAAAGAGGTCTTTTGCAGGAGATTTTCCTGGTGCAATACTTTGATTTCTTTCTTTTTAAAAAATTTTATTGTGTTTTAGGTGAAAGTTTACAGCACAAATTAGTTTCTCATTCAAAAAATTTATATACAAATTATTTTGTGACATTGGTTGCAATCCCTGCAACTTGTCAGGATTCTCCCCCTTTCCTTGTCTACCATGGGTTCCTTGTGTCCATTCACCCAGACTTCCTGTCCCTTCCTGCCTTCTCATCCTTGCTTTTGAGCAGGTGTTGCCCATGTGGTCTCATACACTTGATTGAACTAAGAAGCACCATCCTCATATGTGTTATTGTTTGTTTTGTAAAAAAAAAAAAATTTGTTTTGTAGGCCTGTCTAAGTAATCTTTGGCAGGAGCCCTGGTGACGCAGTGATTAAGAGCTTGGCTGCTACTGAAAGGTTGGCAGTTCGAATCCACCAGCTGCTCCTTGAAAACCCTGTGCGACGGTTCTACTCTGTCCTATAGGGTTGCTATGAGTTGGAATCAACTAGATGGCAATGGGTTTGGTTTGGGTTCCCCCCGACCCCTTTGGAATCTTTGTGTGAAAGGTGGACTTCGGGAGTGGCTTCAGTTCTGAGTTAGCAGAGTGTCTGGGGGCCATAGTCTTGGGGATTCCTCCAGTCTCTGTCAGACCAGTAAGTCTGGTCTTTTTTTGTGAGTTTGAATTTTGTTCCACAGTTTTCTCCTGCTCTGTCTGGAACCCCCTGTTGTGATCCCTGTCAGAGTGGTTGGTGGTTGTAGCTGGGCACTGTCTAGTTCTTCTGGGCTCAGGCTGATAGAAGTTGTGGCTCATGTGGTCCATTAGTCCTTTGGACTGATATTTTCCTTGCGTCTTTGGTTTTCTTCATTCCCTCTTGCTCCAGACTGGGTGGGACCAGTGGAGTACCTTAGGTGGCAGCTCATAAGCTTTTAAGATCCCAGACACTACTTACCAAAGTAGGATGTAAAACATTTTTTTATACCAATTGACCTAGATGTCTCCCAAGACCATGGTCCCCAGCCCTCAGTAACTTGGTCCCTCAGGTGTTTGGATGTGTCTAGGAAATTTCTATGGCTTTGTCTTGGTCAAGTTGTGCTGACTTCCCCTATAATGTCTGTTGCCTTTCTTCTCACCAAAATTAACACTTATCTACTATCTAGTTAGTGATTTTCCTACCCCAACCCTCCCCTTCCTTGTAATCATCAAATGTATATATATTTTTTCTGTGTATAAACCTTTTCTTGAGTTTTTATAATAGTGGTCTCACACAATATTTGTACTTTTGTGATTGACTTATTTCACTCAGTGTAACGCCCTGCCTGCCATTTGATTTCTTGACTGCAGCTTCCACGGATTGTGGATCCAGCTAACATGAAATTCTTGACAACTTCAGTGTTTTCTTTGTTAATCATGATGTTGCTTATTGGTTCAGTTGTGAGAATTTTCTTTATGTTGAGGTATAATCCATACTGGAGGCTGTAGTCTTTGATCTTCATCAGTAAGTACTTCAAGTCTTCTTAACTTTCAGCAAACAAGGTTGTGTCCTCTGCATATCAAAGGTTGTTAATGAGCCTTCCTCCAATCCTAATGCTGCATTCTTCTTCATATAGCCCAGCTTCTCGGATTATTTTCTCAATGTACAGATTGAATAAGTAGGATACAACCCTGGCACATACCTTTCCTGATTTTAAACCACACTGTATCCCTTTCTTCTGTTTGAACCACTGCTTCTTGGTCTATGTGCAGGTTCTGCATGAGACCAAGCAAGTGTTCTGGAATTCCCATTCTTTGCAATGTTATCCATAATTTGTTATGATGGACACAGTCAGATGCCTTTGCATAGTGAATAAAACACAGGTAAACATCTTTCCGGTATCCTCTGTTTTCAGCCAAGATCCATCTGACATCAGCAGCTTGAATTTCTGAAAGTTCCCTTTCGATATACTGCTACAAGCCTTTTTGAATTATCTTCAGTAAAATTTTACTTGCATGTGGTATTAATGATTTATTGTTGTTATTGTTATGTGCCATGGAGTTGGTTCCAGCTCATAGCTACCCAGTGTACAACAAAACGGAACCCTGCCTGGTCCTGTGCCATCCTCACACTCGTTGCTAAGTTTGAGCCCACTGTTACAGCCACTGGGTCAACCCACCTCATTGAGGGTCTTCTTCTTTTTCACTGACCCTCTACTTTGCCAATCATGATGTTCTTCTCCGGGGAATGGGCCTTCCTGATAACATGTCCAAAGTATGTGAGATGAAGTCTTGCCATCCTTACTTCAAAGGATGCATTCTGGCTGTACCTCTTTCAAGACAGACTTGTTCATTCTTCTGTCAGTCCATGGTATATTCAATATCTTTTAACAACACTGTAATTCAAAGGCATCAATTCTTCAGTCTTCCCTATTCATTGTCCAGCTTTCTCATGCATATAGGGCGATTGAAAATACCATGGCTTGGATCAGGCCAAATTATTTTTCAATAAATTCCACATTTTGTTGAATCGCCTTTCTTTGGGATGGACACAAATAATGGATCTTTTCCAGTCAGTAGGCCAGGTAGCTGTCTTCCAAATTTCTTGGCATAGAGGAGTGAGCGCTTCCAGCATTGCATTTGTTTGTTGAAACATCTCAGTTCTTATTCTGTGAGTTCCTGGAATCTTGTTTTTCACCAATGCCTTCAGTGCAGGTTGGACTTCTCCCTTCAGTACCATCGGTTCTTGATCATATGTACCTCCTGAAATGTTTGAATGAATGTCAATCAGTTCTTTTTGGTACGGTGACTCTGTGCATTCCTGCCATCTTCTTTTGATGCTTCCTGAATTGTTCAATATTTTGCCCATCACCAAAACCCAGTGCCGTCGAGTCGATTCCTCAATATTACAACTCGATGCTTGAAATTTTCTTCAGTTCTTTCAGCTTGAGAAATGCTGAATGGGTTCTTCCTTTTGGTTTTTTAACTCCAGGTTTTTGCACATTTCCTTGTAATACTTTACATTGTCTTTTCTAGCAGCCCTTTGGAATCTTCTGTTCAGCAACTTTACTTCCTCATTTCTTCCATTCGCTTTAGTTACTCTACATTCAAGAACAAGTTTCAGAGTCTCTTCTGCCATCCATTTTGGTCTTTTCTTCTTTCTTGCCTTTTTAATGACCTTTTGCTTTCTTCATGTACGATGTCCTTGATGTCATCACACAACTCATCTCGTCTTGGTCATTAGTGTTCAATGTGTCAAATCTATTCTTTAGCTGGTCTTTAAATTCAGGTGGGATATACTCAGAGTCATATTTTGGCTTTCGTGGACTTGTTTTAATTTTCTTCCGTTTCAACTTGAACTTGCGTGTGAGCAATTGGTTGTCTGTTCCATAGTCAGCCCTTGGCCTTGTTCAGACTGATGATATTGAGCTTCTCTATTATCTCTTTCCACAGATATAGTTGATTTGATTTTTGCGTTTTCCGTCTGGTGAGGTCCACATGTATAGTCTCTGTTTATGTTGCTGAAAAAAGTTATTCCCAAAGAATAGGTGTTGGTTTTGCAAAATCCTGCCTTGCAATCTCTGGAGTTATTTCTAACACCAAGACTGTATTTTCCACCTACTGATCCTTCTTCTTTGTTTTGAGCTTTCACATTCCAATCACCAGTAAGTATCAATGCATCTTGATTGGATATTTTGTCAACTGTGGACTGCAGAAGTTGGTAAAAATCTTCAATTTCTTCATCTTTGGCATTAGTGGTTGGTACATACATTTTGTAAGGATTGTTCAAATTATGACATTTATGAAAGTCCTTGTACATAGCAGTTGGTGGGCTTTAGCAACACGCAGGCTTACACAGCAAGTACCCATGAGGTTCTTCTGCGTGCTAGGCCCCATATACAAAGCAGCCACTTCCTTGCTCTCAAGAACATTACAAATGTACATATCAGTGCTTGAATTTGGGTGTGGTTTTTGATTGTACAGCCTTGTCTTCTTCAAGTTGTTGGATGTCTCTGAGCTCTAGTATCTTTACTTGTAAAGTGGGGGTAATAATATCACCATCCTTGGGCTGAGGTGAGGGATAAATGAGGCAATGTATGCAAAGTACCTAACTCACACGGAATCACTCAACACAGATTAGTCACTTGTCTTTTGATTTATCAGTTGAATTTTCTGAAGAGGAATTCTAAATCTGAGCAATTCTGCAACAGCTTTCTCACCTTTTTCCATGTTCTGTGTTTTCATTCTGACTCATTTTTAGAAGTATTTGCATGTCTGTAATAAGCATTTTGTATGTCTTCTCAATAAATCATGCCCTCATGTTGAAGGGAAGAAATATCTAAAAGCTGGGCCCATTAAAGCTGTACATACTAAACCAAAATAGGCAATAAATTTATTCTGAAGACTGGACAATCTTGTTTTGTCCTTTTTTTGTTGGTTTGTTTTGTTTACTGTGTAAATAAACTGATTGAGATTTCAACTTTTCTCCACTGACTTTGGCATTGTGTAGATACACAGCCTAAAGTTAGTTGTGCACACTCTCCAGTTGCCTTTAGACTATAATCCCTCAAGCATGATTTGACTTCTAATGGAATGAGTTTGTAAGTCCCTTTACCCCCCTGGCTGAGTTGTTCCTCTCTAAATGAAGGAGTTTAAACTAGAGCAGAGCTTGCAAACTTAAATGCCTACAGGGATGGTAGGTACAATAAATGAGTAAGCAAGGTGAGAGTAAGTACTAAGCTCTCTCCCACTTTTGTTTAAAAATTTGAAACCCAGCCTTTGTATTAGAGAACAAGAGGGAGTAATGGGGACTGTGGTAAATTGGATGCTCAAGCCCTCTCTAAAGGGGGCAACTGCCATTCAGGTCCATCTCACTGCTGCCATTTGGGTAAGCTCAGTGCTGCCAGACCCCAATTTTTAAGAGAAGCTACAAATCACATAATTAAAGTATTAATTAATTAAAAGCAAATTTTGTAGGTCTAACCAAACACCTCTGACTCTTCCTGGATCCTGAGTTTGAAATGTCTGGATTAGATGATTTCCAAGGGCCCTTCAAAGTTTTAACATTTTACAGTACCCACAAGGCTTCCTCAATATTACTTTGTGTTTTTAAGATCTATATCTTCTTGCCCGACCCCAAAGTTAATGTCTGTGTGTGTGTGTTTTCATAGGTGGAAGTACTTGTTACAGAATCTGATATCTGGCCAATTATCTGGAAAAAAAAAAGTCTTTTATGGCCATGTTGTGTCTTTCTTTCCTTCCTTACTGCTTCATCATTAATTGGCTTAAGAAAATAAACGGAAACACTCCCTCCCCCTCTTTTAGCCACTGGCCACCATTTTTTCTTGTTTCTCACTCAGTCCAATTCTTTGATTTGTGGGCTGGGGCTTGGGCAGTAGTAAATCATTAGGAGACAGTCGTATGTGGTTTTCCACAGTGGGAGAAGTCATTTGGCTACTGTGGGTATAACAGAGGGAGAGTTTGCCTCTGCCTCCTACTAGGGTCCAGATGTTATGTCCTATACATCTATAACTGAAGGACGCAACTGATTCTTAAGATCTGAAGTAAGGGGAAGAAATTAGTTTTTAAGGGATGAGTATATCACGTGACAAAAGTGGCTCTCCTTGCAGGAAGATTATGTATGTTCAGGGAACATCTGGAAGTAAACATGCCTTACTGTTTATTATGAGTTGTATTTCTAGCAGAGGTGGTAGGTGAATAACTGGTAAAATTAACTCCTGAGGACTAAAACGGCAAGATATGGCAATGGAATATCAGTACAATGGACTGTCTGAGTAAAGGTTGGACTAAGCAATTTATAATATCTAAGTCAGTACTGGAGCCCTGGTGGTGCCATGGTGAAAAGCTTGGCTGCTAACCAAAATGTTGGCAGTTAGAATCCATCAGCCACTCCGTGGAAACCCTATGGGGCAGTTCTACTCTGTCCTATAGCATCAGTATGAGTCAGAATCGACTCAACAACAACAGGTTTTGTTTTGTTTTTTCATTAAGTCAGTATTATAGTCAAGGGACTGGTCACTGAATACTTGTAACTATCAATCAACATTGTTGGAAAAATCCGGTAATGAAATGCTTGTAGAAGGGGATTTGAATAAGCCATATTTATAAGCATTAATGATGGATTATCAGATACCTAGCTCCTAAGTTTTACACCTTCCACTGAAGCCCAAATGCCTTAGCCTGGCCTTCTTGAGGCAGAAGAATATAGAGGTTCTGGATCCAGATTCTGAATTAAATTTTCCTGGGTTTGAATCCTGGCTTCACCATTTACTAGCTGGGTGAAATGAAGGCAAACCATTTAATCTTTCTGTGCCTGTTCCCTAATTTATAGACTGAGGATACTTACCCCATGTGACAATTTAATGAACAAATGCATTTAAAGTGCTTTAAATAAAGTAGGGGCTCAACAACTGTTCATTATTTCATTCCTTATTGAGGCTTTTTTGTTTCATTTGTCTCCCTACCCAAGAGGGGTATATTCAGCTAACCCGTTTACTCATTCTGCTCCTCTCACCCCTCTGCCGGTCTATGCTTCTATTTTCAACAGGGATTTGAACCAGTTCGGTTTGACCCCCTGCTGAGAATTTGCCTTTCCACCCCAGATATACTGAATCAGAATGCACATTGTAACAAGATCTCCAGGTGGCTCTTTTTTTTTTTTAATTGTGCTTTACGTAAAGGTGTACAGAGCAAATTAATTTCTCATTAAGCAATTTATACACGTACTGTTTTGCGACATTGATTGCCAACCCCGCAACGTGCCAATACTCTCTACTTCTTGACCTTGGGCTCCCCGTGTCCATTCATCCAGCTTTCCTGTCCTCTCCTGCCTTCTCATCCTTGCCCCTGGGTGGGTGTGCCCATTTAATCTCATATACATGGTTGAGCTACATGTATTATTGTTTGTTTTAGTGCGCCTATTTAATTTTTGGCTGAAGGGTGAAACTCAGGATTGACGTCAGTATTGACTTAAAACGGTGTCTGGGGGCCATGCTTTCCGGGTTTTTCCAGTCTACATCAGACCAATAAGTCTGGATCTTGTTAAAATGTAGATTCTGATTCAGTATATCTGGGGCGGAAAAGCAAATTTTCAGCAGGGGTTCAAACCGAAAGGAATTGGTTTGAAGCCCTGGTTTTCAACTTCCGGCCTTTGGCCGTGATATTGACATAGTCTGTAAATAGGGCACTTTGACCATCAAAATCTAACTCCTTTGAGGTTTAATTTAAACCTTTTCTTCTTCCTAAGGCTTATTCTGATTTCTTTCAGTGACGTGATTTCTCTATGTCTTTTCATTCCAATAATATGGACTTATTTTTACCTGCTTGCATTTTGGTATTCTAAGATTCCTTGTCTTCACTGTATATGTCTTATTTCTTTAGTGAAACTGTGAAACTCCTGGAGGGCCCATTTCTGTTTCGTACAGTGCCTAGTACTATGCTTTACACATGGCAGATATCAATACAATTAGGTGATGGTGGTTAGCGATGGGCTTTGGTGGATTATGTGAAACCCTTCAGTTTCTTTGTGTGTAAAACCTGCACAGTCAGGTAATGTCAGCACTAGAACTCCGGGATATCTGACACTTTAATTGCATGCTAAATCCACAATTGGCCTATTTTGATGGTGATAAACCACCTGGAAAGCACATTTGGAAAGTAGAGTATTATTCCTAATTTTCACCAGTCATGCTCCTTATGTTGCCAGTGTAGGTGTAACCCATGGCTCCTCACTCAGGTAACAAATGGTTATTGATCTACACTTGATCTTATGGTTTATGGAAACTCTGTACTGAACTTGATTCTGGAGAGTGTGAGTGGAGTCAAAGCTGAGATGGTGGAACAGTTTGTGGACTCACATAATTCCCAGGAGTTTGGGGGTGTCAGCTCCATGGAAGTCATCAGAAGGCAGTTTTTACATAAATCATAATCTCAATTAAAAAAAAATTTAGTTAGTATTAATACACAGCATAGCAAGGAAAATTTTGCTGTATTTTTTTTGAATTGTTTAAAAAATATATATAACTTTGTTATACATTTTTAATGTTCATTATGGTTAAAGTTTCTGTCAAACAATGAAGGCTGTCAGATACTGATGTTGCATTGCATCTTGTTATACTGATCAAATTCACTCTGCTCACCCGCCTCTGTCCTCTTAATTCAAGCAAACTTGACTTCCTCCCTCCCCCATTTCACAAATCTCTGTGGGGAAAATAGAACGATTTGTGCCTTGGACAACTATCCTCAAGCCTTGAACAATCGTAGCTTTCAGTGCCTGTCAGGCGTTTTTTTACACCAAGACCAGCCAGGTGTGATTTCTTTTGCTCTTATGACTGCTTCTAAGGCGTTGGGAGCCCCTTTAGTGAGGGCAGAGACTAAGAACCACAGCTTTTATACCTTAGTACTGACTTTAGGCTTTAACTCTGCCAGGAGCTGTGAAATTAAGTAGCAATAACATGATTCAAAATAAAATGATAATCAAAATGGAGAGATGGAACAACTATCTTGGTTTCTGCTAGTGTCATGGTTCGTGACCTTCTTTTGGGTCTTAGGCCCTTTCGAGACTCTCAAGAAAGATATGGAGAATGCACATATGCGTAAAAATTTTCATACAGTTTCAGCCATTTATGGATTTCTAAATTCCAGCCATAGGTATTATACGGGTTGACCCATGTGTTCAGGCTTTATTCACCCTAGTATGTTTATTATATCATGTCTTAAAGCCTTTATCGATCTCCTTTTTCACTATTTTAAAAACAGTATTTTTTTCTGATTGCAAAATTTATTCACACTTATTGCTAATAATTAAAAAACTGCAAGAATGTGTCACATAGAAAATGAAAGTTCTATGGGGTCCAGCCTCTTTCTTTTGTCCCACGCCACCTCCACATGATCACTGTTTGTGGTTGTGTGAAGTCCTGCCTATTTTTCCATGCATCTTGGCAAATACATATAGGTTTATGACTGTTTACACCAAGTTGCCTTTTTCCTTTTAAAAAGTTAATAATATACCTTGGGTCTTTCACCCTGCCAGTACATACCAGTCCAACCCATTGTTTTTATTTATTTATTTAATCCGTTATTTTTAAATGGATGACATTTGGGTAATTTCCAGTTTTCAGAACAAAACAGACAGAGAAGCTCCCCAAACCAGGACTCTATGGGAAAATGAAAGTGAGTCTACAATTAAAGGAAGCTCACGGTTAAAGGTGAAGTGTGCTGGCTTCTGAGACTACCAGGCACAGCAGGGCTCTGGGAAGTTCATTGGGGTTTGCCTCTCCCTGTCAGGACAGATCAGATTTCCAAGCATCTTTACCTCCTAGGGACCAAGGGTCTAAGTCTAGAGCTAAGGTACATCTTTGTAAAATCTACTGTGTTATTTCAAGCTTACTGGATTGTTCTGGACCTCACATTTCTGCTGCTTTTCCATTTTTTCCTGCTGCCCAGAACAGGGTGCAGCTGAAGTCAATCCATATAGAATCATCTGGATAAGTAAGTTGTCAGTGTTTTAAGTCTCAAATTTTTTAATTGGAATTTCTGTGTTTGTGTGATATATCATGATCACACTGTCCCATCCTGTGTATGTACCCTTAATCAGCTGATGTAACTAGATGAATGCAGAAGGTATCTGACAGATGTAAGAGAAATGAAGTATGGGATTAGTTTCATTTTTTTTTTTTAGATTTTTGCCTGATCTTTTTTTTTAAATTGTGCTTCAAGTGAAAGTTTACAGTTCAAGATGGTTTCTCATACAAAGATTTATACGTACATTGTTGTATGACCCTAGTTGCTCTCCCTATAACGTGACAGCAGACTTCCTGTGTCCATTCAACCAGCTCCTGTCCCTTTTTGCCTTCTCATCTCGCCTCTGGACAGGAGCTGAGTATGACATTATTTTCAGGTGGAAGACCTGAAACGCATGGTACGTCACTCCAGCTTGCTGGGTGTGTGGCTTCATAACATTAATTCTTGTTGTTGTTGTACTTTAGATGAATGTTTACAGAACAAACTATCTTCTCATTTAACAGTTAGTACACATATTGTTTTACAACATTGGTTAACAATGCCATGACACCACTTTCCCTTCTTGACCTTGAGCTCACTGTTAGCAGCTTTCCTGTTCCCTCCTGCCTTCTAGTCCTTGCCCCTGGGCTGTTGTGCCCCTTTAGTTTTATTTTGTTTTATGGGTCTGTCCAATCTTTGGCTGAAGGGTGAACCTCAGGAGTGAGTGACTTCATTACTGAGCTAAAAGGGTGTCTGGGACAATGTTAATTCTTAAAAAAAAAAAAATTACCCACATTAATTTCTAACCTATGAGTTGGAAAGACCATTTTCATAGGAACATGTTTTTCACTGGGTAACCAGACTATGGGAAAATTTTTATAATGGAAACTATCTCTTGCTTTCAACTATGGCATCAAAAAATATGACAGTATACCGTTACACCCATCAGATGCAAAATTCAAGTTTTTGATTATAAGTTTTAAACCAGGACAGAGAGATTTCTGAAAAGTGGTTTTCTTTGGCAATGATATTGTTGATTAAATATAAAAAACTCAGACAAAATTAGTTCGGCCCACTCTTTCACACAGAAAGTTATGAAAATGGAATAGCTGAGTTTTAGCTCTAGTGAGAAATACTTTACTTACTAAAAGTCATTGGTTTATATTAGATTAACAACATACTAGGCATTTTAAATTGAATTTGAAAAGATACAATTCAAGGGGAAACCCTGGTGGCGTAGTGGTTAAGTGCTACGGCTGCTAACCAAAGGGTTGGCAGTTCAAATCCTCCAGGCACTCCTTGGAAACTATACGGGGCAGTTCTACTCTGTCCTATAGGGTCACTATGAGTCGAGATCGACTCAACAGCACTGGGGTAAACAGCCGCTGTACTCTGACCGTGCAAAGGTTGCATAATCATTTGTTCCTTAAATAGGGACTTGCATGAACGGCCACACGAGGGTTTAACTGTCTCTTACTTCCAATCAGTGAAATTGACCTTCTCGTGAAGAGGCGAGACATTCAAGGAATTAATTAAAATTTAGTCATATAAAATCTTTTTAGGAATTATTTTATTTTGCTGTTTTGATTCTTCGGAGTATAGCATTTGTTCCAAATTCGTATATACTGGATGCCCTTTTAGCCAAGTATTTGGATTAACGTTGTGAAGCCACACACCCCAAAAGCTGGAGTGACGTTCCATGCATTTCAAGTCTTGCATCTGAAAATAATGCCATACTTCATTTCTCTTCATATCTGTCAACGTGGAGGTTGTTGCCTACTGCACGAAATTACTTGTGTGTTAATATTAATATGGTTTTCTTTCAAGGTACTTAAAAATAGAACAGAGCCCTTAAAATACTTTTTGTTGGTGACTAGCACTCACCCATTCTTTCAACAACTATTTTTTTCCCTTTAATTGTGCTTTAAGTGAAAGTTTACAATTCAAGTCAGTTTCTCATACAAAAACTTACACACACATTGTTATGTGACCCTAGTTGCTCTCCCTGTAATGTGAGAGCACACTCCTCCTCTCCACCCTGTGTTTCCTGTGTCCATTAACAGCTCCTGTACCCCTCTGGCTTCTCATCTCCATCTCGCCTCTGGACAGGACCTGCCCACTTAGTCTCATGTGTCTACTTGACCTAAGAAGCAGACTCCTCACCGGTATCATTTTATGTCTTATAGTCCAGTCTGGAAACCCTGGTGGCGTAGTGGTTAAGTGCTACGGCTGCTAACCAAAAGGTTGGCAGTTCAAATCCACGAAGTGCTCCTTGGAAACTCTGTGGGGCAGTTCTACTCTGTCCTACAGGGCCGCTATGAGTCGGAATGACTCGACAGCAACAGTTTTGTTTTTTTTTTTTTTTTTTAGTCCAGTCTAATCTTTGAAGAGTTGGCTTCGGGAATGGCTTTAGTTTTGGGTTAGCAGAGAGCCCAGAGGCCATGTCCTCTGGGGTCCCTTCAGTCTCAGTCAGACCGTTAAGTCTGGTCTTTTTATAAGAATTTAACTTCTGCACCCCAGTTTTCTCCTGCTCCATCAGGGGCTCTCTGTTTTGTTCCCTGTCAGGGCAGTTATTGGTGGTAGCAGGGCACCATCTAGTTCTTCTGGTCTCAGGCTGATGGAGTCCCTGGTTTATGTGGCCCTTTCTGTCTCTTGGGCTCATATTTTCCTTGTGCCTTTGGTGTTCTTAATTCTCCTTTGCTCCAGGTGAGTTGGGACCAACTGATGCATCTTAGATGGCTGTTTGCTAGCTTTTAAGACCCCAGACGCCACTCACTGAAGTGGGATGCAGAACATTTTCTTTTGTTATGCCAATTGACCTAGATGTTCCCTGAAACCATGGTCCCCAGACCCATTCCCCTGCTACTCTGTCCCTTAAAGTGTTTGGTTGTATTCAGGAAGCTTCTTAGCTTTTGGTTTAGTCCAGTTGTGCTGACTTCGCGTGTATTGTGTGTTGTCCTTCCCTTCACCTAAGATAATTCTTGTCTGCATAAAAAGAAAAAGAAAAAAAAATTTTTTTATGTAGTTAGTGAATTCCCCTCCTTCTCCCTCCTCACCCTTGTAATCATCAAAGAATGTTTTCTTCTGTGCTTAAACCTTTTCTTGAGTTCTTATAGTAGTGATCTCATACAATATTTGTTCTTTTGAGACTGACAAATTTCACTCAGCATAATACCTTCCAAATTCATCCATGTTATGCGATGTTTCACAGATTCATCGTTGTTCTTTATTGTTGCATAGTATTCCATTGCATGAATATGCCATAAGTTGTTTATCCATTCATCTGTTGTTGGGTATCTAGGTTGTTTCCATCATTTTGCTATTGTAAACAGTGCTGCAATGAACGTGGTTGTGCATGTATCTATTCGTGTAACGGCTCTTATTTCTCTAGGATGTATTCCAAGGAGTGGGATTGCTGGATCGTATGGCAGTTCCGTTTCTAGCTTATTAAAAAAGGAAGCGCCAAATCGATTTCCAAAGTGGTTGTACCATTTTACATTCCCACCAGCTGTGTATAAGTGTTCCAGTCTCTCCACAACCTCTCCAACATTTATTATTTTGGTTTTTTGGATTAATGCCAGGCTTGTTGGAGTGAGACGGAATCTCATTGTAGTTTTGCATTTCTCTAATGGCTAATGATCGTGAGCATTTCCTCATTTATCTGTTAGCCACCTGAATGTTTTCTTTGATGAAGTGTCTGTTCATATCCTTTGCCCATTTTTTAATTGAGTTATTTGTCTTTTTGTTGTTGAGTTTTTGCGGTGCCTTGTAGATTTCAGAGATTAGATGCTGATCAGATTTGTCACAGACAAAAATGTTTTCCCAGTCTGTAGGTTGCCTTTTTACTCTTTTGATGAAGTGTTTTGATGAGCACAAGTGTTTTATTTTTATGAGCCCCCAGTCATCTAGTTTCTCTTCTGGTATTTGTGCATTGTTAGTAATGTTTTGTGTACTGTTTATGCCATGTGTTAGGGCTCCTAGTGTTGTCCCTATTTTTCTTCCATGATTTTTATTGTTTTAGATTTTATATTTAGGTCTTTGACCTATTTTGAGTTAGTTTTTATGCATGGTGTGAGGTATGGGTCTTGTTTCATTTTTTTGCGGATGGATATCCAGTTATGCCAGCATCATTTGTTAAAGAGACTATCTTTTCCCCAATTAATGAACTTTGGGCCTTTGTCAAATATCAGCTGCTCATAGGTGGATGAATTTATATCTGGATTCTCAATTCTATTTCATTGGTCTATGTGTCTGTTGTTGTACCAGAACCAGGCTGCTTTGACTACTGTGGTGGTATATAGTAGGTTTTAAAATCAGGTAGTGTGAGGCGACCCACCTTGTTCTTCTTCTTCAGTAATGCTTTACTTATCTGGGGTCTCTTCCCTTTCCATATGAAGTTGTTGATTTTTTTCTCCATCTCATTAAAAAATGCCATTGAAATTTGGATGGGGATTGCATGTATCCATAGATCGCTTTGGGTAGAATAGACATTTTCACAATGTTGAATCTTCCTATCCATGAGCAAGGTATGTGTTCCCACTTATGTAGGTCTCTTTTGGTTTCTTGCCAGTAGTGTCTTGTAGTTTTCTTTGAATAGGTCTTTTACGTCTCTGGTTAGATTTATTCCTAAGTGTTTTATCTTCTTGGAGGCTATTGTAAATGGTATTGATTTGGTGATTTCTTCCTTGATGTTCTCTTTGTTGGTGTAGAGGAATCCAACTGATTTTTGCGAGTTTATCTTGTATCCTGATACTTCGGTGAACTCTTCTACTAGTTCCAGTAGTTTTCTTGTGGATTTGGTAGGGTTTTCTGTGTATAAGATCATATCTTCTGCAGATAGAGATACTTTTAATCTTCCTCACCAATTTGGACACCCTTTATTTCTTTTTCTAGCCTAATTGCTCTGGCTAGGATCTCCAGCACAATGTTGGATAAGAGTGGTGATAAAGGGTATCCTTGTCTGGTTCCCATTCTCAAGGGGAATGCTTTAAGACTCTCCTCATTTGGATGATGTTGGCTGTTGACTTTGTATAAATGCCTTTTATTATGTTGAGGAATTTTCTTTCCACTCCTATTTTGCTGAGACTTTTTATCATGAGTGGGTGTTGGACTTTGTCAAATGCCTTTTCTGTGTCAATTGATAAGATCATGTGGTTCTTTTATTTATGTGGTGGATTATATTAATTGTTTTTCTAATGTCGAACCTATGAATCCCACTTGGTTGTGAATTTTTTTTTTGATATGTTGAATTCTCTTGGCTCGAATTTTGTTGAAGATTTTTGCATTGAAGTTCATGAGGGCTATTGGTCTTTAATTTTCTTTTTTTGTTGTTTTGGTATCAGGGTTATGCTGGCTTTATAGAACGAGTTTGGGAGTATTCCATTGTCTTCTAAGCTCTGAAGTACCTTTAGTAGTAGTGGTGTTAACTCTTCTCAGAAAGTTTGACACAAATCTCCAGTGAAGACGTCAGGGCCAGGGCTTTTTTTGTTGGGAGTTTTTTAATTACCCTTTCAGTCTCTTCTTTTGTTACAGGTTTATTTAGTTGTTCTACCTCTGTTTGTGTTAGTTTGGGTAGGTAGTGTGTGTCTAGAAATTTATCCATTTCCTCTAAGTTTTCAAATTTGTTTAGAGCACAATTTTTCATAGTATTCTGTTATGATTCTTTTAATTTTAGTTGGGTCTGTTTTGATATCATCCATCTCATTTCTTATTTGGGTTTTTTGCTTCCTGTCCTGTTTTTCTTTTGTTAGTTTGGCCAGTGGTTTATCCATTTTGTTGATTTTTCCAAAGAACCAGCTTTTGGTCTTCTTAACTCTTTCAATTGTTTTTCTGTTCTCTATTTCATTTAATTCTGCTCTAATTCTTATTTTTTGCTTTCTTCTGGTACTCAAGGGCTCCTTTTGCTGCTCTCTATTTGTTAGAGTTGTAGGGTTAATGCTTTGGTTTTGGCCTTTTCTTCTTTTTGGATGTGTGCATTTATTCATATAAATTGACCTCTGAGCATTGCTTTTGCTGTGTCCCAAAGGTTCTGGCAGGATGTGTTTTCATTCTCATTTGAGTCTGTGAATTTCTTTAATCTGTCCTCAATTTCTTATATAACCCAATAGTTTTTTAGCAAGGTGTTGTTCAGTTTCCATGTGTTTGATTTTTTTTCCTTGCTTTTTCTGTTATTGATTTTTACTTTTATGGCTTTATTGTCAGAAAAGATACTTTGCAATATTTTGACGTTTTAGATTCTTTTAAGGCTTGCTTAATGGCCTAATATGTGGTCTGTTCTGGAGAATGTTCTATGTGTGTTGGAAAAGGAAGTATACTTGGCTGCTGTTGGACACAGTGTTCTGTATATGTCCATGAGATTAAATCGGTTGAGTGTGGCATTTAGATCTTCCGTGTCTTTATTGAGCTTCTTTCTGGATGTTTTGTCCTTCACTGAAAGTGGTGTGTTGAAGTCTCCCACTATTATTGTGGAGCTGTCTATCTCTCTTTTCAATGCTGTTAGAGTTCGTTTTATGTATTTTAGAGCCCTGTTATTGGGTGTGTAAATATTTATTGTGGTTATGTCCTCCTGGTGTATTGACTGTTTAATCATCATGTAGTGTCCTTCCTTATCCTTTGTGGTGGATTTTATTTTAAAGTCTATTTTGTCAGAAATTAATATTGCCACTCTTGCTCTGTTTTGATTGTTTTTGGCTTGATATATTTTTTCCATCCTTTGAGTTTTAGTTTGTGTCTTTACGTCTAAGGTGTGTCTCATGTAGGCAGCATATAGATGGATTGTGTTTTTTTAAATCCATTCTGCCATTCTCTGTCTCTTTATTGGTATATTTAGTCGATTTACGTTCAGTGTAATTATTGATAGATAGGAGCTTAGTGCTGTCATTTTGATGTCTTTTTTTTTGTGTGTGTGTGTGTTGTTTTCAGTTTCTTTGTTTCTCTTAAATTTCTGTACTAAGTCGTTTTTCTTCATGTATTGTTTTTTCCTCTTTTTCATTGTTGTTGATTTTGTATTTGCTGAACCTTTGTGTTTTTCTTGTTTTTTATTTTGACGTGTAGGATTGTTAGTTTCCTTTGTGGTTACCTTAATATTTACCTCTATTTTTCTAAGTTTAAACCAATCTTTTATTTCTTTATATCACCGTGACTTCTTCCCCATATGAAAGATCTGCGGCTTCATTTTTTAGTCCCTCTTTTTTGTTTTAATGTTGTCATCTTTTGCATAATGATGCCTCTCTTTCCCTGTTTTGAGTGTTTTAGCTTGGATTTATTTTTGTGATATCTATCTGGGTTGATATCTGGTTGTTGTATCCTGTGTTCTAGTGTTGAGTTGTTATCTGATATTATTTTTTTTTCTACCTGGGGGACACCCTTTAGTATTTCTTGTAATTTTGGTTTGGTTTTTCCAAATTCCCTAAACTTCCGTTTGTCTGGAAATGTCCTAATTTCACCATCATATTTGAGAGACAGTTTTGCTGGATATATAATTCTTGGCTGGCAATTTTTTTCCTTCAAGGCTTTATATACGTTATCCCATTGCCTTCTTGCTGACTAGTCTGAGCTTAGTCTTATTCACTCCCCTCTGTAGATGACTTTTCGTTTATCCCTAGCCAATCTTAAAATTCTGTGTTTATGTTTGGTTTTGGCAAGTTTGATTATAATTTATCTTGGTGACTTTCTTTTGGATCTACCTTGTGTGGGGTTTGATGAGCATCTTGGATAGATATCTTCTCCTCTTTCATGATTTCAGGGAAGATTTCTGCCAATGAATCTTGAACAATTCTCTCTGTATTTTATGCTACCTCCCACCCCCCATTCTGGTACTCCAGTCACTCGTAGATAAGTCCCAGATAGTTCTTAAGGTTTCTTCATTTTTTAAAATTCTTTTATCTAATTTTTCCTCAAATTAAGTTGGTGTCAAGCACTTTATCTTCAATGTCACTAATTCGGACTTCTGTTGTCTCATTTCTGCTCCTAAGATTTTCTATTGAGTTGTCGAATTCTGAAATTTTATTCTTAATCTTCTGGGTTTCTGTTTGCTGTCTCTCTATGGATTCTTCCAAGCTATTAAATTTATCGTTATGCTCTTCTCTGATCTTCTTAAGTTCCTCTATTGCTTTGTCTGTGTGGTCCTTGCCTTACTCTGCATTTTGCCTGATCTCCTGAAGAGTCCTGTGTATTAATCTTTTGTATTCTACCTCTGGTAATTCCAGAAAGTTCTCTTCATTGGAAGATTTCTTGATTCTTTGTTTTGGGAGCTTGCCGAAGCCATCATGGTCTGCCTCTCTATGTGATTTGTTATTGACTTTTGTCTCCAAGCCATCCATGAGTTATTGCATTTATTTATTTTATGTTTACTGTGTTCTAGCTTTTTGTTTTGTTTTGATATGCCCAAATAGGCTGCTTGAGTGAGCTAGTTTGACTATTGGTGCCTTTGAAGCTCTAACATCCTGCCAGCAGGTGTTTAGAGCTGTTACTTAGTAGGTGAGCCCAGGAGTCCATTTATTTTTCTTGTATGGGTTCATCTCAGGTGTCCAGGTAGTCAGTCACCAAGTGTGTAGTGCAGGCTCTCACCTACACCAGGAGAATGGCTGAGGGCACGTGACGCATCCTATTTCTGGTCCAGGGGACATGGAAATCTCTGAAGCCGGTTCTGACCCACTGCTGATTCTGGAGGTGCAAGTAGAGTCTGCACTGCTCGGTCTCTCCCGATATGTAAAACACGTCCCAGACGACACTGCTTGCCTCACCACTGGTGTTGGCGGATCCTGGCCTGTAGGGTGCTGGTTTCCTCCAGGTTAGATCTTGCAATGCTTCGCTGCTTCTGAACCATCTCTCTGTCCCCCTGTCTCTCAGTCTAATTCCTCAATGTTGCCTTTGACGTTCAGGGCTCCTAGATTGTCATATATAATCAATTCACTTGTTTTCTTTTTGGGGTGTTTGTTGTAAGAGGGACCATAGGAAGTGTCTGACTACTCCACCATCTTGGCCCCAGCTTCCATTCAACAAGTATTGTTTGAGTGCCTACGGTTACAGGTGAGGCGAAGGCAGCAGTGAACAAAATGGACAAGATCCCTGCACTCATGGAGCTTTGTTGTTGTCGTTAGGTTCTGTCAAGTCGGTCCTGACTTACAGCAACCCTATAGGATAAAGTAGAACTGCCCCATAGGAGTTCCAAGGAGAGGCTGGTGGGTTTGAGTTGCTGACCTTTTGGTTAGCTGCCGAGCTCCTAACTACTACTCCACCAGGGCTCCCGTGGAGCTTTAGGAGAAGGTAAGTGTATACAGTAAGCATTTTCACTTACTTTACCATACAGTGAAGCAGAGTAACTTGCTAGAGAGTATTCAAGTGGCTTATTTTATAAAGGTGTTCAGAGAAGGCCTCTCTGAGAAGGTGACATCTAAAAAGAAAGCTAAATCTGTAGAATGTTTATGAAATGTTTGAAGTGTGTGGCACTTATCCACTTGCCTTATTCTCTATCCCAGAGCAGAAGTAGATCATGTGCAAAAACACTGCATTTTATTTCAGTTTCATTGAATTTATTTATAGATGCCATATATATATTTAGCTGGTACCACTGTGTAAGAGCCAGGACAAAGGTGTTTGTGCATCTTCCTTTATAGATGGAAGAAGTGAGAGTTTTGTGTTTGGTCTGAGAACACTGGGTTAGTGGCAGCATCAGAAAAATATATTAGGTTTCTTGACTCGTAATTGAGTCCAGTTAAATAAATATTTATTGAACATATATTCAATAGTCCAAGTGAAGCTGTGTTGTGCACTGAGTATATAAAGAGAAATAAAATGTTTCCTGCCTTTGAGGAACTTATGGACTATTGAGAGAGACAGAAATGTAAACAGGTGATTTCAGTACAGTGGGGTAAGTATAAGAGCAGGGGTGTAATGGACCTTTTCCTGTTGAACCACAGAGATCTGTGGGACAAATGGGACACCCTCATTTCACATCTATTCCTTTATATATGTGTGTGTGTATATATATATATATACAGTACTTTAGATGAAGGTTTATAGAACGAATTAGCTTCTCATTAGACAATTAGTACACATATTGTTTTGCGACATTGGTTACCAATCACATGACATGTCAACATTCTCCCTTCTTGGCCTTGGGTTCCCAATCACTAGCTTTCCTGTCACCTCTGCCTTCTCCTCCTTGCCCCTGGGGTGCTGTGCCCATTTAGTCTCATTTTGTTTTATGGGCCTGTCTAATCTTTGGCTGAAGTGTGAACCTCAGGAGTGACTTCAGCACTGAGCTACAAGGGTGTCCGGGGGCCATACTGTTGAGGTTTCTCCAGTCTCTGTTAGGCCAATAAGTCTGGTCTTTTTTTTGTGAATTAGCATTTTGTTCTACATTTTTCTCTAGGTCTGTCTGGGACCCTCTATTTTGATCCCTGTCAGAACAGTTGGTGGTGGTAGCTGGACACCATCTAGTTGTGTTGGACTCAGTCTGGTGGAGGCTGTGGTAGTTGTGGTCCATTAGTCCTTTGCACTAATCTTTCCCTTGTGTGTTTGGTTGTCTTCATTCTCCCTTGCTCCATATGGGGTGAGACCATTGGAGTATCTTAGATGGCCACGCACAAGGTTTTACAACCCTGGATGCTACTCACCCAAGAAGAACATAGGACATTTTTTAAATAAACTATGTTATGCCAGTTAAGCTACATATTTCCCAAGACCATGGTCCCGACAGCCCTCAGCCCAGTAATTCAGTCCCACGGGGAGTTTGGTGTGTCTATGGAGCTTCCATGACCTTTTCTTGGACAAGCTGTGCTGGCATCCCCAGTATTGTGTACTGTCTTGTGTACCACTTATCTATTGTCTATTTAGATTTCGTATCTATTCTTGCAAAAGTTCTTTAACCTACATCCCTCTAAACTCCAAAAAAAAAAAAAAAAAAAAAAAAAATTTTCCAATTTGAAAGTTAAAAGCTTGTATGTGTTTCTTGCATTTTAAAGCATATTTCTAAATTTGTCTACTGAGTCTTCAAGTGCCTAGCATGAAGGGGACTGGTATATTAGATGGGCAATTAGATGTTTCCTGAAAAGTATCAGTGTTCACCCACCATGCTTGTCTGTGGTTAAGGAAGTGCTGATTGCAATAAATGAGTAAGATGTACAAAGTCCTTCAGGTGTACACCCTATAGCCTGCTGTGGGGTAGTACTCTTTGCACATTCACCAGTTTTAGTGTATTTTAGACTTAGTGCAGTTAGAGCAACATTTCCCATCACAGTTCAAGAAGTTCTTTTTGGAGGATCTAAAAGAGTATCTTTAACTCCTTGCTGCTTGTATCTGTCTGATCTTTAATCAAAATGCCCAAACTGAAGTTTGCATGCTTTCGAAAGGTGCATCTTGGTTGTAGGCTCAGTATTTATTTAGTATAAGACAGTGGTACCTGAAGATGAGGAGTCCTGGTGGTGCAGTGGTTAAGCGCTTGGATGCTAACCAAAAGGTTGATGGTTGTGGTTTGAGCCCACTCAGTGGCTTTGCAGGAGAAAAATCTGGAGATTTGCTTCCATAAAGGTTACAGCTTGGAAAACCCTATGGGGCAGTATTATTCTGTCATACAGGGCAGCTGTGAGTTGAAATCTACTCGTCGGCACCCAACAACAACAACCAGAAGACTGAAGTATGGTCAGAGGAGCAGCTTGTCTCTCAGATTGGCATGTGATTTTGTTGTTGGTAAAACAGAAAGGATAAAAATCACTGCACACTCTTCCAATTCTCTTTGCCAACTATCTTGCTGTGCTGTGTGTATGTGCCCAAGCCAATGTTCCAGCCACTAGGCTTGGCACAGAAATCACTGCATCCAACATTGTTACTGCTGGATCTTGTTTGAAATCCAGAGCAAAGCTCCCCACTCACCTTAATACAGAAGATGCTAGTGATTTCAGCATCACGTTGATAATGTTGCAATATTAGCATGCCAGTGTAGATGTTGTTTGACCCATGAAGCAGCATTGTATCTTAGTTTCTAAAAGTGTCAGGTAGATGGATCAGAAAAGGATGGGAAATGTCAAGGCAAAAAGCATTATGCATCTAGGGCTTTCAGAAAGTCTCATGATCTGTATATCACATATCTGTCTCTGCCCTTGAGTGGTGGTAATCTTAGTCATCAAGGTTTTATCCTCAAGGAAAGAAAATACTCTGATACCTAATACAATGAGCTCACCATAGTCAACCTTCCAAGTGAGTCTTTGGCGTTGGCCAGGACTTGTAGATTGCTCCCAGTGTAAGTGGAACATGACCTTTTTTTTCCTTCCACCCCTCTCAGTGTAATTTGCCTGACTATAACATCTCATTATGTATACTTGGCATTTAGTAATCACTTTTGGAAATATTCTCTGCAGTATTTTAAACCCTGTCTATCTTGAAGATAGGCTGTCATTTTTTTAGCAAGTGTGACCATCTCGAAAGTTCAGAATATTTTGGGCACCATGGGCATATTTTCTGGTGGATGATCTTGGCTGGGGAGTCAGAGGATAGGAGTTTGAGGCCCAACTTTGCCACTCAGCTTTGGCTTCCTCCAGACTAGTAGTAATATTAAAATCAGATGACGTATGTATAAGCCTTTGTAAGCTGTAAAAAGCTGAGTGATTTTTAATGTACTGTTACGTTGTCGTTATTAGCTGCCATTGAGTTGACCCTTGACTCATGATGACCACATGCACAATAGAATGAAATACAGCTTGGTTCTGCACCATCCCCATGAATGGTTGTGGATCAGACTATTGTGAGTTTTCATGGGCTGATTTTCAGAAATGGATTGCGAGGGCCTTTCTTCCTACTCTGTCTCAGTCTGGAGCTCTGCTGAAGTCTGTTTAGTGTCATAGCAACGAGAAAACCTCGACTGACAGGTGACCGGTGGCTGTACATGAGGTGCATTGTCTGGGAATGGAACCTGGGCCTCCTGCATGGAAGACAGGAAATTCTGCGACTGAATCGCCAATTTCCCCCAATAAAAAAAAAAATTAATGGTCATAAATCTTAGAAATTTATAGAATATTAAAAATCTAGGGAAGAATTAAGAATGACTTTGGAGCCGGATTATCTATGTTGAATCCTTGGCTCTACCACTTCCTAGCTGTGTGGCCGTGGACAAGCTACTTAGCCTCTCTGTGCCTCAGTCTCTTCGTCTATAAAATCGAGATAATAATAACAACAACAATAAGTAATAGTAACATGGAGATTATTGATTGTTCATTAATTATTGCAGCTAATTCTCATACCTCTGTGTGGTGGGGGATATCGTTATCTGGGTTTTAGAGCTGAGGGTGCTGGAGACGTTAGTTATTTGCCCCAAGCCTCTCAGGATTAAGTGCAGAGCCAAGACAAATCTTTGATCTGCGTCACACCAAAGCCCAAGATCTTAACCTGTGGACTCCACTGTCCATTGCCTTATTTTTTCATACTGAGAAATAAAAATGGGAATCCCTGGGTGGCGCAAATGGTTAAGCACTTGACCACTAACCAAAAGATTGGCATTTCAAACCCATCCGGAGGCGCCGCAGAAGACAGGCTTGCAGATCTGTTTTTGGAAAGTTACAGCCTTGAAAGCCCTATGGAGCATAGTTCTACTCTGACACACTTGGGGTTGCCCTGAGTCCAACAGCAACTAACAGCAAGAGAAGCAGTCTCTAAACACAGAAATAAAAGCAGAACATTATATTGCCTGAATATTTCAGAGCTCATGAAAGGTAATAAGATTTTGGATAGAGGACACCTTAATTTAAAGAACTGGTTTCGTACAACTCTTTGTAAAGAGGAATTTTGCTGCATTTTATATCAGTAATTTTCTCTGTATGACAGGGGTTGGTCGTCTCTTTGTCTTTCATTTTCTCCCCAGAGCCATCTGCAATGTGGCTTTTTACCACATTCTGTTTATAATCTTATTTAGAGAATTCTACAAATCTTCACTGAATGAATAACTTAGGAGATACCTCATTGCGTCATCTTACAAATTACGAGTGGATGGTTCTGGATTCTGATTCTTACTTTCTGACCAGTGCACCATGCCTGTAAACTTGCCCAAGGTCTCCAGCATGTTTTTAAGGCAAGGAAAGCAAGCCACAGCTTCCTGAGTCTTTCCTTTCTGTCTGTCTGAAACCAAGTTCTGTTCACCCATCCTTGACTTTGTCTCAATATCCAAATCACTTAGGCCTTGCAACAAAGTATTTGGTTAGTTGCATAATTGAATAATCTGTGGGATTTAAGGAGAGGGCTAAGGAGTTTTTGGATTTAGTCCTTTGGTTTTGTTTTATTTTTGGAGGGAGGGCAGCAGACAAGTTGGGAGAAGATGCACTGATTTTCAAATAGGGCTGTACAGAGTCGCTTGGGCAGCTTAGAAATAACAATGCCTGGAATCCACCCCCAACCGATTAAATCAAAACCTCTGGGGGTAGGGCTCAGGCGATAGGGAGCAGTCTTGGACATAAGACACTGGGAGAAAGGGGTCATTTTGATTGGCGAATAGGGAGAGAGCAAAGTTGCTCCAAATGCCACCATTAGTGGTGTGTCCAGGGTTATATACTTCTTACAGGCACAGGGCTGGGAGCTGATAATATTCTCTTAGCACCCAGCTCCATGAACTTGCTTTCTGTACCGTACATGGGAGAGCTCATCACAGAGTGGGTGACCTTCCGAGAGCCTAGGAGCCCTGACATCTTCTAGACCATTTTGATTTTGTGGCTATTTCTAAGGAGACAATAATGTTTTTTCAATTAAACAAACAAAAACAGAATCAGCCGCTGCTTTCTGAGAGAGCATTTTAATGTTGCTGGTTACTTTTGTTTTTTGGCTTTCTAGAATCCCAGACTTGAGTGTTTCCGCCAAACCTTCCAGGCAAAGGGGGCACTGGGAACTTTAGAGAACGTAGGCAGGGAAACCAGAAAATGAATTACATTAAAAAAAGAAAAAAGACGTGGATGTCTCTACCCAGAAATGTTGAAAAGCAAAGGAGTAGGTTTTCAGGCTGGGATTGTGCTATATTTTAGGAAGTTTGGCTGTTGAATGCCAGCAGCCCTTATGCCTGGCTGGTTTTAATCAATGCTATCAGTCACTCACTTCCATATACACGGAAATTTATTAAATAAACGTGTTTGCTGCTGTTGGACAGTCCAGGTATGTTCAGATGCACCTGAGTGCACATTTGCTCCCTGTGCCCAGTGGATTCCAGAGGCTTAGTTGAGTTTGGTGGGATGAACACCAAAACGGCTGGTGTTAAGGAACACAGACATATGTGTGCATTTGTGGGGAAGGAGAATGGCTTCCCTGGAAGGGAAGATTAAGCAAATAAAAAGGCGTAAGTGTGTATTTATAAAATGTGTGCTTGTATATGTCTCTGCACACTTGAGGTGCCCTCCTTCTCTTTTAGTTAAAGTTTTATGGTTTTAAAATTATTAACTGTATTGCGCAAATCCTCTGAAGATTTTCATTTCAATTCTGCAGCTTATTTTAATCATGATTCATCTAATTGCACCTTTGTTTTTTCCCTCAAAACGATCACTTGCATTTAAAGTTTTTAGCATGTTTTTCAAATCAGGTGTAAAGGGCTAAGATGGCTCATGACTCGATTGTTTAAAAGAGAGGTTAAGGCCCTGCTTTTATAAGAGCTTTTGAATGTTTGTTTTTACTAGAATGCCAGTGTAAGAGGAATATGAAATATGAAATGACAGAATCCAAAAAGATAATTTTCTAGCCTCAGGAGCGGGGCTTCAAAATCATACTATTAGCTACAATGTAAGAGGAGTTCTGAAGCATGCTATAGGGTAAACTAGAGAAAATAAAGTAATTCCATTCTACAGCAGAGGCTTGAAATAGGAAGACGAGGGTAACTTTTTCCAGGCCACCTGTACAAGAGGGGAGGGACTGGGGAGACATTCTTGGCTTACCAATTTCTTAGTTAGTGGTCTGAACACAGCAAAGATGTCACTTTGAGGACTAAGGTGCCCCTGACCCAAGCCATGGTGTTTTCAATCGCCTCATATGCATGTGGAAGCTGGACGATGAATGAGGAAGACTGAAGAAGAATTGATGCCTTTAAATTATGGTGTTGGTGAAGAATATTAAATATACCATGGACTGCCAGAAGAACGAACAAACTTGTCTTGGAAGAAGTATAGCCAGAATGCTCCTTAGAAGCGAGGATGGCGAGACTTTTTCTCATATACTTTGGATGTGTTATCAGAAGGGAAGAGTCCCTGGAGGGGGACATCATGCTTGGTAAAGTAGAGGGTCAGTGAAAAAGAAGAAGACCCTCAGCAAGATGTTGACGCAGTGGCTGCAACAATGGGCTCAAACATAGCAACAGTTGTGAGGATGGCACAGGACTGGGCAGTGTTTCGTTCTGTTGTACTTAAGGGTCACTGTGAGTCAGAACCGACTTGATGGCACCTAACAAGACTGCATACATCCATTGCTATCTGAGGAAGTTTTGTGACTTATTTTATGGGAGTTGAGGGGCATCTTTTTTTCTTCCTTTTTTTATTGTGCTTAAAAAATATATATATATATATATATATATATATATATATATATAAATAAAACATTTACCAATTCAACAATTTTTGCAGGTATAATTCAGTGACATTGATTATATTCATCATGTTATGCAACTATTATACTATCCCTTTCCAAATTATTCTACCATCATTACAGAAATTCAGTGCCCCTAAGAAATGATTCTCCTTTTCCTCCTCCCTCCCACCCCTGGTAACCCCTAATAGATTTTGTTCTCTATTCATTTGCCTATTTCCTATAAGTGGAATCATGCAATAATTGTCCTTTTGTGACTGACTTATTTCCCTCAGCTTAATGTTTTCAAGGTTCATCCATGGTGTAGCATGTTTCAGAACTTTATTTCTCTTAATGTTTGAGTAATATTTCACTGTATGGATATACCACATTTTGGATATTTAAGTTTTTCCACCTTTTGACTATTGTGAATAATGCTGTAATGAACATTGGCATACGCTTTTCTGTTTGAGTCCTGCTTTTAATTCTTTTGAGTATGTACACGTAGGTTTGGGATTGCTAGGTCATATGATAGTTCTATGTTTTATTTTTTGAGGAACCTCTAGGGGCATCTTTTTCTCTATACAGAAAATTAACCATTTCATTTTCACCGTGATAAATATCGTTTCAGCTCTCTATCTCTATAAAGGCCATGGAGATAAAATAGGAAGCTGTATTTTAAAATACAGGCCCAATACTCAGGACCCACTGGAGATGGAAGCCCAAGGGCAGCCTAGAGTTGTCATGGTGCCCTAGTTAATGTTCACGAAGCTTCTATTTGGTGAATAATTTTATATGTGACCTGTTTCTCCCTTATGAAACTTTAATAATTTTATATGTGACCTGTTTCTCCCTTATGAAACTTCTATTTTGAGAGAAAGCAGACACGAATGTTAGTAATAACAAAATTGGTCTCCGCTCATTTACACTTTTCTACCATTTGGGTTATGGGAATGGTGAGGTGGGAGATGGGATGGTAGAAGCAAGGACATGGGAGGAAAGTGTAGGTGTGTAGGAAAAAGATGGTGTGTAACGAGACACAAACTGGGTGTGCTTATAAGAGGGTTTGTTTAGAAAACACAGTGTTAATAACTCAGTATTTAAATATTTCTAATTGGGCATTCACATATCTCTATTAGTAGCTCTCTGAAAAGGAAGTTTAGCAAAATCAGATTGATGACTGATGTAATTTAATTAGACTCCGGCTTCATAAATACGCAAAGTTATTTGAGTGAGAAGTTGAATCCTTAAGTTCCCTCAGAAAAATGGCCATTTGCTTTGCTTCAGAGTTCATGGCAGAGATATTCCCACCCTGGTATGAATAAGTAAGATAGTTCGGTAGTTTAAAAATTAGGAAAAAAAAAAAAAAAACCGGCAAAATTTGACTGACCAATGAATATAACATTCGTAGGTATTTCTTACCCTCCTTTGCAGTTCTTTCTCTTTTTTTCAGTTTTGGGATTGCAGATATTTCTTTCTTGAACTGTGCCTTCTGTAATAGTTTCGAGAGATGGTATTAGGTTTATGGTCCCCTGATAATTTCATGCAGCCCTACGTCCTTTGCATGGTGGCTTGACTGGCACATCTAGAACAACTATTAAGACTTTATAATGATATTAAAACCACTTAGCTGACAAAAGAGGCCTATTGATTTTTTTTTTTTCCCTGATGGATTGGCAGAATGAGGTAGATGAGAGTACATTTATTTAAACTTTTTTTTTTTTTTTAACTAAAACCCTGGCCAAGGAAAAGATCTGGAACTGTGTGCATTGATAGGCTCACTTTCTTAGATCATCTGGCAACTTGGAGCGCCTTGAACACTCTCCCTGACCATGGTGACTCTCTCCTGGCAGTCTGCCTTTTTCTCTCCTCCCTTCCGTGAATGTCTCCTTACTTCTGGTTAAATGTCTTTCCTTTACACTTTTTTCATTGTTGGCTCAAGAAGCTACCCTATAGCTGATGAATCTGCAGTTTTCGTAATGCTTTTCTTAGCTATCCAACTATTTTAAATTCTCATTTGCAAACATTTTTCTTCTCCTTTGTCTCTATGGCTCTTCCCTTCACATTTGAAATGGATAAAGCATGAGTTTTATTTTTCTTGCCCACCTTCCCCAGACACAATCGGCACCATTCTATATTCTCTTTAAGCCATTCAGCTAGATTCTTTGCTGAAATGAAATATATGATTAATAAATGGGGAGGCCCTTCCTTGTGATTGATAACTACTCTTAGAAACACTGTCATTTGCAATTCATTAAATGCCTTATTTGCCATTTATATTTACTGAAAATTGATACTGTATGTATTAGTTCTTTCTCAATGACAGATCACTGGTAAATGTATAATTAAAAGAGAGCTTAATTCCAATTTGTCTTCATTTCCCCTTGAAATAATTTTACAGCTGTCATATGGACCTTCTTCATTCTGATACATTCCTTTGCCAGTTCCCACAATTGTTTCCCCTTATCCCGGAATTTCTTTCCCCAGGGCAATGTCATATTGTTAGAAGACTCAAGTTCAAATTCTGCCTCTGCCACTTGCTGTGAGACTTGGCCAAATCCTTAACAGCCCCCAAGCTCAGTTTTCTCACCTATAAAGTGGGAGGGAGAATATTTATTTCACAGAATTGGCATGAGGCTCAAATGAGATAGTACATGGGAAAATGCGTGGTTAGCTGAAAGATGGCATACACACTGGTATCTGATTTAGCCAACATGGTCCTCTCGCTCCTCTGAATAAAATGCCTATGATAATGTCCTATAATTACAGGTTATAGATATATCACGTGGAATGATTTGCGGGGGAAATGAAAGCTTGGCAACAAACAGGTAGTGAAACGTTCGGTGCACAGTGCCAAATTTCCTCACTGCACAGGAGCCAGAGACATCGGAAGGTGCAGCCTTATCAGTAAGGAGTTGCCTAGATGGGGGTTAAAGTCACACAGAAGTGCTGACTCACCCAGATTTGTGCCCTATGCAAATAGTGATTAATTTTCTTCTAGCCGACCATGTCCTGAGATAACTTTAAGTGCTTTCCTGCTTCTTGTCCCTACTGCGGCTCCAGCCTACTCTCTTAGACCTCAGCAACTGACCTCCTGATCCCTTAGTTTTGCTCTGCTGTGAGTTTTTCACCAAATGAGGCTTTCTTGGTCACTGAAGAGATTTCCTTCCATTTACTGTCCCTGTCCCACTTTCCCTTAGTGTTACAGGTGGCAAGGACTCCTGTGAGAGAAAAATTCCACCTCCCAGTGCTGCCTCTCCCTGCCCATGGAGGGCTGAAATGTCACCGCTAGGACTTCAGCTAAGTGGCTGAAGGCTTCATGGCCTCTTTAAGAGACCATGGTGAGTTTTATCTCCCCAGGAGTATTGTATCTCTCCCAGGACATACATTGATTGGGCAAAGGAGGGTGATAAACTTGGGACCATCTCCTCACAATTTTGGTGAGGTCACTTGCTATCAGATTGTAGATTCTGCTACAGCCATCCCTCCGGCCTTATCTCAACCAGCCACCTGCTCAGATCCGAGGGGCAGGTTCCACCCTCATGAGGGCAACTTCATGGTGGCAGTGCCTGCTGCCAGACCCTCATTGCTGACTTCCAACATCTCTCTGCGTCTGGCAAGTCCTGACTTGTGGCAAGTATAGGCTTTGGGGAAAGAAACTCGTGTCTGAATCCAAGTCTGTTACTTAGTAGATCTGAGGCCTTGGGCGTCTTCACTGTTGTAAGACAGAGCTGAGACACCACCTACCACGTGACCAACGAGATCATGTTTATACAGTGCCTGACACTTCGAAATCATCGGTAAAATCTTCCTCTTCAGTCAACCCCCCCATGTAAAGCTGATACTGTCACCATCACTCGTTATAGATGAGAGTTCCCAATAGTACAAATATTAGAACACAGGGCTGATAGATGGATGTACTCCTGTAGGTAGGTTTCTCCTCACTTTCCATCAAAGCATCACTATTTCTTCTGGTCCTGTCTTCTACTGGCCACTGTTTCAGTAGTGATCATCAGCATTTTGGAATAGTAAAGACAATGTTTTGGGGAAGACTTCTCAATATGTATTGACAGCCTGATTTCTTTCAATTTTGGATTAACTTATTTTCAGATTCTTATCTGTGGAACAATGAATGATAAAGCTGAGTCCTCATCATTCTTTAGGGTCTTAATTATTCTTTAATAGATAATTTAGGGTTCAGAAACTTTAAGTACTATGGTAGACTTCCATTGTTCTCAAATAGCCACTGCTTCTCCCTGTGACCCCAGCCTTGCTCTGACCAATACATGTGAACAGACAGAAGTTTTAAGATCCAGCATGTGGTTCACCGTGTTTTGTCCTTTCTCTCTGTCATGAGAGCAGGTATGTTCCAGATAGAAGCTGTTTCAGTGGCCTGGGGCCAGAGAAAAGGTAGAGCTGAGGCTTAGTTGACCCATAATGGAACATAGAGCATTACATAAGAAATAAACCTTTGTTATGTCACTGAGATTTTGGGGTCACTTGTTACTGTACCATAACCCAGCTTATTCTGAGTGATATAGATTTAAATATTTTTGAAGTTTAATTGGTTTATTAGTATACCAATTATGTAAAGTTTCTTAATATCTGGGTTTTTTTTAAACTCTGAATTATGTTTAATATTTGAATTGGTTTTTATTAATTTTTGCTATACTGATTACAAGAGTTTCATGTATAGTCAAGTATACTTGAGGGATATTAGTTGTAAATAAAGAAAAACAAACTCAAATTGGCTTAAAAAATAAAGGGAACTTATTAGCTTCTGAAACAGAAAAATCTAAATGTAGATTATACTGCAGGCATAGTTTGATCAGCACTCTGGGTCCATATTTTCAATATTGTTCTTGGCTCTTCTTTCCTCTGTGTGTTGCTTTCATCCTCAGGCTGTTGCAAAATGCTTTACTGCATGCTTTCTCATTCATACACAGGAGGAGAGAGAAGGCTTCTTTTCTTCCAGACTTTGCAAAAAAAAAAAAAAAGACCTTTCCTTTAATTGGACTGACTTAGGCAATATGTCAGCTTCTGAAGCAATTTCTGTGACTAGAGGAACACCATGCACTGATTGACTTAGACCTGGGATACATGCCCATCCCTGAACCAAATCAGAACCCATCTCTTGAGCTTGGAAGGATGTTGTATTATATGGGAAATTAGCTACTGTAACAGATAAATCCCCAATTCTCCCTGGCTTACTGCGATAAACATTTACTTTTTACTCATGTCGTAAAATAATATGAGGCTTCTTAATCCTAGTGATTGGTTAACCTTTATTCAGAGACCCAAGCTCTTAGTATCTTAGTGTTCCTCCATCTTTAACATAGGGCTTTCAAGGTTACTGCAAAAAAGGAAAGAGATCTTGGGGAAGACACATTCGCTTCTTAACTACTTTAGCCCAGAAGTGACACACACTGCTCTGTTCACATTTGATTGGTAAGAAATTGTCACATGGCCCCTCCTAGGTCAGCATGCACTACACACTGTGGAAGAGAACATGAATCTTTGGTGGTCAGTCATTTGTCCCTGCCACAGATGTTAATCCCACCCATGTGGCACAAAGTGAGAGAAATGGAGCGAATGCTGGAGAGGCAACTAACCATGTCAACCACACCATGAAACCTGGTCTTGATGTCAGGCAGGCATTGATTTGTGTTGAAGCAGATGTGTGAGCCCTTCATTGCCTATTGGACAGACTCATGTGATCAACAGTCCATGTACGACTTAAAAATAATGTCATAAAACTGGTAAATAAATGATTACCTGTAAGAAGTCAGGTCACTTTTGCTTGAGGACCAGGTGAGGGCCAAGACTCAGGTGAGACTTGAGGTGAGGTGCTCTTTCTCAGGGTCGTAGTGCATGGTTGCAGGAGGAGGATACTGCCAGTTATGTGCAGGAGTGCTGCTGGAGATGAAGTCAAGAGTGTGCTCATTAGAGTCACACAACAGGGCTGTGTGCAGAAATGAGAACTAAGCTATGAAGTCCACAATGGCGGAGTCTTGAGGAATAAGAAAAGCAGAAGAGTGAGGGGAAGGTGAGTAGTTAGGTGGGAGGAAGCTTTAAGACATTCCAGAAATGGGTTCAAATGTCCATAGAAGACATTTAAGTACGCCGAATGATAGTCCAGCCAGGAAAAGAGATACAGTTCACTCTTATCTATTACCTAAGAGTTTTAATTATCAAGTCCTTTAACCTGTATGAAGTAATTTAGGGCCTTTTCTTATCTTTCAGGTGTCAGATTAAATGTTTCTTCTCCAGAGAGACTTTCCTTGGTCTGAATTTCCTTCACCCCTGCCATTGCTCCTTTATTACTCTTCTCTGTGTCAAAGTTGTAATCATTTGTTTGTTTACTTGTTTAGAGTCCGTCTCACATACTAGATTGTAAGCTTCAGGGGAGCAGGGTTATGTCTCCTTTGTCCCCAATTGCACACCTATTACCTTGCACCCTACTTGGAATAATGCTGAATAAATGGAATTTTTAACATTTTATGAGCTCATGGTGGTAACCATTTGTTTTTTGTTTTTTTTAATTTTGAAGAGTAGTTGCTCCAGTACAATTAAGGTCCTAAAAGTTAAAGAGTGAAATCATTTTGAACTTTGAGAACTTCAAGAGCACGTATATTGAATTTTTGATTGAGATCCCAGTTGAGTGGATTTGAAATTAAGTGATATTTTTACTGTTGTGTGATATTCTCCAACAGTCTGAGCTAAGGCATGCCGCTAGAGAATTAAATTCTTCTTGTTGATATTTGTTTCAAAGTTTGGAATCATCTGTAGTTCTGTATCTGAGACTCACAGCACCTTGGCTACAAGACCAGAGTCATTTCTGACATTTCCAGGCCCAGAATAAACTAGATTCTAGCATCCACAGCCTCCATCTTGGGTTTGATTCCAATTATCTATCATGGTAAAATATTAGTGGCTTAAAACAACAATTTATTATTGTTTCTTATGGTTCTGGGTGTTGACTGGGCTCAGCTGGGTAGTTCTCGCTTGGCATTTCATGTAGTTGCAGTCAAATGTGGCCTGGGCTGCAGTCATTAGGAAACTGGGCTGGTCCTTCAAGATGGCTTCAGTTAAATGGCTGCTGCTATTGTCAGTCAGAGTTCAACTGGGGCTCTCAATTAGAGTGCTTGCAGGTGGCTTCTCAATGTGGCTGGGCTTCTCACAGCACAGCGGCTGGAATGCTGGAAGGAACATCCAAGCTTCACAAAGCTTTTTATGATCTAACTTTGAAGTAGGCTGCATCACTTCCACTGTATCCTATTGGTCAAATGTGAGTGACATGGCTGGCCACCATTCAAGGCGAGGGGACTACACAGGGCCACAAATACTGGGACTTGTGGTTCATTCCCAAATCAAACCAAAACCCACTGCTGTTGAGTTGATTTTGACTTGGAGACTGCCACTCTTCCTCTTGCAGAGCCGCTGGTGGTTTTGAACTGCTGATGTTTCGGTTAGCAGTGGAGCACTTTAACCACTGCGCAACCAGGTCTCCTTCTGTGATTCATTGGGAGGCCATTTTTTGGAAACTAACTATCACAGGCTATTTAACTATCACAGTCTAGAATGCTAGGTCAGGTCTGGTCACACAAGACTGCTCTGTTCAGAGGATGTCCATGTTTACTCTGGATCATAGCAGGAATGGGGAAATGCCTTTCTCAGTGTAGGGGAGTCCCAAGTGAGGAATCTGGAATTGTTGTGACTGAGGAATCTCTGAAATAGCAGGAGACTGAGCCCAGGTGATCTTAACTCTTCCTAGGCTGTGTGTGGCTTACCTAATACAACCTGGGAGGCCAACAGGGGAATTAAGAACCTTAGAAACTCTAAAGGTTCCAGGAGGTGTACTCTCCCACTTGGCAGTTATAAAGTGCTAAGGAGTGGCCGCAATATATTAAGGAGCTCATCTCACCCTCAGACCCAGTAGAGCAAGTATCTTAGACTGGTTGGGATTTCTGGGCACTTCTCTCTATCAGAAACCCTGGTGGCATAGTGGTTAAGTTTTACAGCTGCTAACCAAGGGGTTGGCAGTTCAAATCTGCCAGGTGCTCCTTGGAAACTATGGGTTTGCTATGAGTTGGAATCGACTCAACGGCAGTGGATTTTTTTTTTTTTTTTTGGTTTCTCCCTATCACTGAATTGTGAGCCTTCACCATTGGTCTCTTCTTTTTTGTATTTTCTTTTTTCCATGAAAAATATATCTAGACTTTTTTTAAAAATTGTACTTTAGATGAAGGTTTACAGAGCAAACTAGCTTCTCATTAAACAATTAATACACATACTGTTTTGTGACATTGGTTGCCAATTCCATGACATGTCATAGACATTGTTTTGAAGTATTGGAAAAAAGTGTGGTGACCACCAGAGTCACTATGTATTTGTAACAGCAAAATAACTCCTTACTGTTTTTTTTTTTTTTTTAAGTTGTTACTAGGGAAATTGTATAGACATTGAAAACCTTGGCTTTATGAAAGCGTTTTACAAAGTTTCATTATATCTTTCTGAATAAGGTCATGAAATGTGGGCTGCGTGAGTTAGACAGGTGATGAAATAACTGTATCTAAAAGTCTGTGGATCTGTGAAGCTGGAGAGGCTCTTTAGTGGATGGCGTCAATAATTTGTCCTTGTTCCTATATTATTTCACGTTGGTATCCATGACGCAGACAGAGTGCTTCTCAAGTTTTTCAGATGACTTCACTGGGCGATATAGCCAATACCAAAGATAACAGAGCTTATGTTCCAAATTATTTTGTCAGGTTGGAACTCTGCAACTTGCAAGGTGCCACTCAGCTGACAAAAAATGTGAAATTGTTCATTTAGGCTTATAAAAACCACCTGTGTAATAATGGAAAAATTTGGGAGCAAATTCAAGTGAAGGATATTTAGTTGAACAGAAGCTGCATATAAGTAAGGACTATCATGTGGCTTCTGAAAAACTAGCAAGATAATTAGGGTGCAATAAAGAAATAAATTAATTATGAAAATGATCTTCCCCTTTATCCTCTGGATTAGTCAGAGCACATCCAGCACGTTGTGCTCAATGTTGGCTGCTGCTTTTGAAGGACACTGATTGCCGGAGTATATCAAAAGAGGGTGAAACCAATTATAAAGGGGTTGGAAGCCACGTCATATGAGAAATTACAGAACAAATGAGGGAGATTGAATTGTACACATTGGGTGAATACTTGTTGAGTGCTTACTCTGTAAGAGCCTGATGTGAGGCAATGCAGGAAATTCAAGCTGAGAGAACTTAATGGCATTTGAGAATGGTCTTGAAAGAAGGGTACACTTTTGATAAATGGAAGGGGGTGGATGCGGAGAAAACTTCATGAACTGAGTTGGGGAATTGGGCGCAGTATGTCTGGGAAATGATGAATCAACTCCTTTGTCTTAAGCATATGGTGCATGGCAAGTAGCGGTGAGGGATGAGACTGAAAAAGTAGCCTGGAGGCAGATGGTTCAAACCTGGAATGCCCCACCAGGGAGTGTGTACTTACCATGATAGGCAATGGGGAGTAATTCATGGTTTATAAGCTAAGGAATAATAATGATAATAATAGAAGCTAATAGGTACTGTTCTAAGTTCTTGCCTCTGTTAACTCATTTAATTCTCACAATAGTCTATGGGTTAGACATTGTCATTATCCCTGTGTTACAGATGAGAAAACTGAGACACAGAGGTTAAGTGATTTGCACAAAGTCACGCCATTTGTAAATGGTAGGGCAGCCTGGCCCCGATGCTGTGCTGTTACCCACTCCCTGGACAATGCTGTTGTGAGCACCACATGGGCTGGACTGGAGGCTCTACACTTCTCTATGCTCCTTCAGGCCTCCTACAGCACTCAGAGCACTGGGGGACCTCACATCCCATCCAGGACCAGCATTTCACTTTTGTCTTCTGTTCAGAACAACCCAACAGAAAAACAAGGTGCTGGAGATAGAGGAAGCAGATGATTTTTAAAACAGTGATTAAGAAGTGGTGTTTACTTTTCAGATTTTGAGGCCTTTCAAGTTCCAGGCTTGAACAGTAGGTCCTGGGCGGTACATCCCAAGTCTTTGGTTCACTGCCAAGAGTTGGGTGTGTCCTGCACAGAGGAGTGATTTAAGAGTAATTTAAGCTTAAGTACTCCCAAATGAACATTACCCCAGTAGCATAAGGTTAAATTCTGGGTTTGCAAGGCCCCAAGCAGACATTTAAAAAAGAGACCCTTTGGCCCTTTGTTCAAATCCCACTGATGTCTGGCTGCCTTGCAGTTCTGGTGCTACTTGGGTGGCATGGATGTCTCAGAGAGAAAAAGGTTGACTGGAGCCAGGGCCCTTCTCCCTGCCACTGTTTTCCCTTAACAAGGCGGCTTGGTTAACTTCCTCAAGTTGTAAAGCTTAGCTATTTAAATAGAAGGTCTGGGTTTGCAAGGCAAGAGGCCTGGACTTCACAGTGACTTTGATAAACTTATTTGCTACCCTCCTATACTGGACACACTGGCTTGAAAAAAAACCTACTGGGAGCATTACCTCCAAAGCTCTGCAAACAAGGGATAAAGCCTATCCTATTAACATTGGCTAATAAACTTGTTGCCAGCAAAAGAGTGTGTGTATGTGTTTGTGTTCTGAAATTCTGGAGAACCGGGAGTATTTAGGTTAATGCCTAAGGCCTGTTTGTTTTGGGAGGACCTAAATAAAGTTAGCCCAGTCAATAATGCGATTTTCCTCTCCTTGTAGAAGAACTATGCCTCCGTGTTCTTACTCCTACTGTCTCTGTACTTGTGGCTGGTGATCCTGTTCAAGCATTCCATGAGGCCCCATTCTACATGGCAAATCCTCTAACTCTAGCAGCAGGTCTGTTGTGGGGACACCCAACCACACCTTTTCTCAACTCTTTTTTGGCTGGGGCCACAGCTATTTACCTCTCTCTTTCCTTTTACTTTTTTCATCTTCTTGTGTCTTCTCTGACCCTTCACCCTCCCTTTGTCTGTTTCTCCATTTTCCTTTTGCTCCTTCATCTTGACCCCTGACCTTAGCATCTCTTCCTGAGTTGGATGGTCCAAAACACAGTCACTTTATTTCAGACACAATGGGATCAGATCCCTGGAAAAGGCAGAAAAAGGCCCCTGACACCGGACGTTGGGCTACTTTGGGGATGATCTTCTCAGTGGTTTACCTATGCAGGGAGAGCACGTGGGTTATTGATTCTGTCTTGGCTGTGGAGAACAGGCAGTGCCAAACCCTTGGCGGAAATATCATCCAGGCCTGATGGTGCCCCCGCCCCTAAGCACATTTTGTTCCTTGAGTCCGACTCCTGTGGGTTGTCATTTTAGTGAGAGTAGTGAGTAGCCCAACCACTGGTGTGTTTCTTCTTTCTAATTCATTTAACACACACATGCACATCTATCTTCCACTAAGATGTACAATTACGAGATAAATGGGAACATAAGGATCATATTGTGCTTGAGTTATATCATTGCTGACTTCCTGAGAAGCCTGTTCAAAGGACCAGAGGATGTTAACTAAATTGACAATGTGTTTCTCTGAAGTGGAAGTGAGCAAAACATCTGCTTTTATAATAGTATGCTTGCCTAGATAGGCATGTACCGTTTTGTTGTTCCAGAAGACTTCTGAGCAAATATACTGGTGAATTTCAATGACTTGGAACTTCCTGTTTTGTAATTAAAAAAAAAAAAAATGTCTTTGGAGAATGGGTAATGCTCACAGAATTCTGTGTTGCTTTAAATGTATTCTCGGTCCCCAGGTTATGGAAAATGATTGATTAGAAAGCTACATGGGGTAGAAAGCAGAGGATGGGTCCATCGTTTTTCTCCTTTAGTGCACAGCATTTATCAGCACTGCTGTGTAACACAATGGCCCTAGTGTTAGAGACTCCAGGGCCAAGAGACACACATCACACAGACAAGCATCCTACAAAATGTTCAGACAGTGCATACGAGCTTTCTTCTTTTGATTTACAACCTTTGTTCAGATAGGGCCTCAGAAAAACCACACCAAACCAAATAAAAGTAAAGATCTTTGGGATGAGAGAACTGAGTTGGATTGTGTCATGGATTGAATGTGTTCCCCCAGATATCTGCCAACTTGGCTAGGCCGTGATTCCTAGTATTGTATGATTGTCTACCATTTTGTAATCTGATGTAATTGTCCTATGTGTTATAAATCCTATCACTGTGATGTAATGAGATGGATTAGTGGCAGTTATATTGATGAGATCTATAAGATTTTTTTTTTTATAAGATTAGATAGTGTCTTAAGCCAATCTCTTTTGAGATATAAAAGAGAGAAGTGAGCAGAGAGACAGGGGGACTTCATACCACTAAGAAAACAGTGCTGGGAGCACAGCACGTCCTTTGGACCTGAGGTTCCTGTGCTGAGATGCTCCCAGACCAAGGGAAGACTGATGCATCACAAGGACCTTCCTCCAGAGCTGGCAGAGAGAGAAGGCCTTTCACTGGAAGCCGGCGCCCTGAATTGGGGCTTCTAGCCACTGGACTTTGTTCAAGCCATCCACTTGTGGTATTTCTGTTCTAGCAGTACTAGATGACTAAGACAGGTTGCCATGAATTTCATGAAGTGTGTGAAGGGCATAATATTTAATGGTAATATTGGCAAGTAAAACACTTCTGGTGCTTGCACGTGAGAGCTGTGATGCCAGCTAGCCCACTGTTTGACTCAAAAGCAAAGCCTGGAGAGTTCAGAGTTTAAAATCATCACCCCTTGTATATGATCTTGGGCAACCGTCTTCACTCTTTGGACTTTGAGTTAACTCATCTGTGAAACGGAGCTGTAAGTTTAGATTTTTAATCTTAAAATGATGGTCCATGTTTGGGTGACCATCTTCTTTGAAGTTTAAGTTATCCCGTGTGTAAAATGGGACTATGAGTATAATTTGTTCTCAGAAGGATTGCCTGACTGGTGAGTGTAAGCTGCCTAGTGAGGGAATGGAATATTTTTTGCATGCAAGACAGTGTCATTGACTCTTTTAGCACATATTTTGAATGAATCTTTCTCATTTGAGCTCTGAAAGGTTTTCATATAGCTTTGTTTTGAATATTTAGTCACCAGAAAGGGAAGTACTAAGTCAGAAAAATGGTAGCCAGTGGCATTCACTTGCTCTCAGTTTAAGCTGTGTCTGTGTGCTCACCTGCGTACAAGCCCAGTGCTAGTTCAGATGCGGTCCCTACCTCAAGCAACTTTGGAAATGGCCCTTAGTGGATGATAGAAAGTGTCCAAATGCTCTTGGTCCCCCTGAAATGGGAAAAATGAAAATCAATCCAAACAAAAACCACAAAAGAACCCCTGACAAACTTAGCCTTATATTTCTGTATCATTAGAGTGGGGTTTCCTGAAGTGTAGGGTGTGGTCTAGAATGGAGTATGGGGTGAATTCGGTGGTTCACAGGTTGAGCACTCAATAGTGTGGGATCATTTCCTTTTAAACTCTTGTTTGGTTGCAATAACTGCAAGAAGATATGCAATTTGGTGCTAATCTTTAACACCTATTTGATATGTACTTATTTCTTCAGTTAGCAAAAAGACAGGCTTAGTCTGGCCACAGAATTAAATGAATTTAAGGGTAAAGAGTGAGGGCTTGATGAAGTCCCTTAAGTGACTGTTACACAGGTGATACGCAGGTAAATGTGAAGGAGGTATGGGGATGAGTGAAGGTTGGGAAATACTGGCTGCATGTATGTGAAAGCAATTAAAAACCTCAAGAGGCAAGGCTGGGATTTGAACCCAGGCACTGACTCCAAGCTTGGGGATGGATTCTTCTGCAGCCTCAGTGTGCACCACACTGTAGAGCTAAATGCAGCCAGACCCAAGAAGTTGACTAAGGGGGACATAAATATGCTTCTGGGCACTGGCTTTGGGTTGTATCCCCACATGGCATTGAAGGCTTCCCTCTTGTAGGTTGGACAAAGTCTCATGATGATAAATTTTGGGGGAGAATTCAGAATACTAGGTTCTCACTCCCCATTACTTGTTGGGGTTCAGGAAAAATGCCCCAAATCACATCACCCCATGGGCAAATCCAGGTGACTTTCTGGGATAGTTACTCATTGGGCCCCAGCAAATCCCTGAGCCTACTTATCCAGAATTCTCTGTACCTGTGCCATAAGCAAAGAATTTAGTGTTTTAACAGAGATCACATTTTTCTAGCGTTTGACTTTCCTTTGCCCTCAGGAGCATAGTGGATGCCCATGACTTTGAAACAGCGCAGGGGTCAGGACAGAAAGCTGATGTATGTTTTCTCTCCCCGGGAGAGAAGGCAGATTTCTTCATTGTGTGCAGCATGTCACAAGCGACTCTCACTCAATCTGCCAGTCGGGTTGGGACTTGTTCAGATGGCCAGTGGAGGAACGGGCAAGGACCTTCCCTTGGCAGGGCTCCATGGGAAGGGCTGGTAGAGGTGGGCTGGCAGAGGGAGCTGGCATTTTACTGGTCTCCAGAGGCCCTGCTTTGATGGATGGCCGGACAGCCTGCACTGCACAGAGGACCAGCAGTGGCCGAGGCAGTGGAGTGTGTTCCCGATGACTCCACTCTGGGCAGTGAACTGAAGAGGGAGCAAAGCCCAGGAAACGGGCCCTAGTGGCAGTGGTGGAGGCAGAGTGACTGGCAGCAAAGCTCGCTGCTTGTCCCCAACCATTCAGTAGTTTTAGAAACAGTGTGTTTGGAATCGTAGGACAAGAGGCCTGAGAGGGGAGATCAGCTTTCCCCAAAGGCGCTACCTACATAGTACACGTTCTTGTACACGCATTGCCTTCCAACCTCATCCTTATGAACAAGTATTCAACTGATATTTATAAGCCTGTTCTGACAGTACAAGCTCTTGGCTGGGGAGTAGAGCTGTTAGTTATTAGAGTACTATTCAGTGTCAGGAATCCCTAGTGGCATAGTGGTTAAGAGCTACAGCTTCTAACCAAGAGGTTGGCAGTTCGAATCCACCAGGCACTCCTTGGAAACTGTATGGGGCAGTTCTACTCTGTCCTATAGGGTCGCTGTGAGTCAGAATCGACTTGATGGCAACGGGTTTGGTTTATTCAGTGTCAGCTGAATAAACATCAAGAAAGCGCTGGGGGAGAGTGAGTTGAGGAGGGGGTGCATTTTGCCCTGGCTTTTTTTTTTTTTTACATTCATGAGGGATCCCTGGCAGCACAGTGTTGAGAGCTACAACTGCTAACCAAAAGGTCAGCAGTTTTGAATCCACCAGCCACTCCTTGGAAGCCCTATGGGGCAGTTCTACTCTGTCCTGTAGGGTCGCTATGAGTCGGAATTGACTTGATGCAATGGCAATGGGTTACATTTATGAGGGCCTCAAATTTAATCTGAGATTTTCTCCAAACAAGGGTATATACACTGTAACAGGGCTACATGGAGGCCTGAAGGACACTATCATACAACCCTAAACTTGAGGCCCACTCTAGAGCCACACTGTCTGTGTGGTGTTATAACTGTCATAAATACATAAACCTTGCGTTTATAGACATTTTTAAAATGCAAAAACATGTATTTGTTACATGTAAGTGTAAATATACCACAAGTTTTGCAAAGCCCATTTTCGCCCTTCTTTTTTCTCCTTCTGCACCTCCTCTTTTTTTTTTTTTCCTCCTCCTAGTCCTTCTCAAATCATCTGGAGAGCTACAAAAACACAAACAAAAAACAAGGGAACAAACAAACAAAAAAAACCCTAAAAATAAAAAAATAATCAAACAAGAAGTGCCAAGGAAAAGAATGGGAGAAAATGGTATTTTTTAATGGATTAAGTGCTTTGAGTTCTTTGATAAGTAAAATGCTGTGGAAATTCACTCTGCTTCTGCGTATATCTTGAGGGGTATGCTGGTACGCCACACTTTGCCTACCAGGAGGATGCTTGTCCAAGTGGAATGGCCGACAGTGAACGTGTGCATTCCCCCAGTCAGCATCCTGTTCCGCAGGGCCCAAAGTTGAGGGTCTGGTCTGTAAGGGCACCTGTTCTTTCCAGCTTCTGGACCTTTGCAGGGCCGAGTGCCCTCTCCCTGAGCCCCTGGAGAACTTGATTCATCCTATAAAGCCCACTTGCCACCTCTTCTTTGAAAGCTTGCTGTATCAGCTTTGACCATAAACCCTGTGTTCCCATTGTACCATGGAATAAATTGTTCCCTCCCCTGAGATGCCTTGGTGCCTCGGCTGTACCTTGACAATGTATATAGATAGCTGTGGCTGTTTGTGTCTTGCCAAACTGTGAGCTTCCTACCAAGGGCACAGACTTATTGTTCATCATTGAATCCCTAGTCAAGTAGCTTGCAAAGGAAGGGTGTTCCATAAATGTTAAATCTAATTGAATATTTTAATAAAATGATGAGTGTAACCTCTAACACTCTAAAAATTAAACAAAAACCCTCAGAAGCAACAATATACACTAAAAATTAATTTGAAAAATTTCCTTCCATGTAGTGTTAGTGAAGTACTTTACTTTTATAGGCCTCTCATGTGCTATAAAACTCCCAAATGTTCTAAAAATATTTAAAAAAATAGGCATTTAGAACTTCTTTAATGAACTACTTCCAAATGTGGCTGCTAAGATGTTTGAGGCTCCCCCACCCCCCCCCCCCCGGCAGGTGTAAAACCAGCAGTTAGAGTAAGAAGCAGGAAGCTGGGAATTCCTGCCTCCGAAACAGAGAGCTGCCTCTATGGTGGGGCCTACAGGTGTCAGGCAACCAGTCCTTGGAGCAGACACGGTTGGAGGGTTGGAAGTTCTCTCTTGGGTGCCCTTTGGGATGGAGGGCTGCTTTCTGAGCTCTTGCCAAATAGATGGTGCATTTCAAATTGTCGTCTGGCTCAGACTTTGTGCCTGTGCAGGCAAACTTGAAGCCTGTCACTTTACCCGGGTCCTGACCACACCGCCTCTGATGTCTGAAGTGTAAATCGTGGCTTTATCTACTACCTCACAGAACCGTAAATTAATTCTTGTCCTCTCTCCTGATTTTCTCATGGCCCTTGTTTATAAATGCTTTATGGTAAAGGGTGTTTGAGAAAGCCATTAGTCTATCTCACAAATTATTGTTAGAGAGGACTAAGGCTAATCTAAAAGAAAAAAGGAAACAAAAATAAAGAGGGAGGCGTGGACCAAAAAAGAAGTATCTATTTTGCTGTGAAGAGTTTAGCTTAAAATGCTTCCATTAGGATCTATTAGGATTTCAGTATTACATTCCAACTTAGATTCAAATTGCAATGCTTAGGTATTATTTTTTTTTTCTCATATGAGTCACAACCATTTAATATTTTATTTTAAAATAACATTTTCATCTTTGATTCAACTTACATGTAATTCAGTGTAAGAATCCATCTGAGTATCCTTCCTATGCTTGGCTCATGGCAGTGTGTATTTAAGGCAGTGTGGAAAAGCATTAATTAAGCTTTTAGGTAATGGCACTCCGTGTCAGTTTCAGGTATGACCATGTGAATAGTGTGAAGTCTAATAGCTGTGCTTGTATCTTGGCAGCAGATGGCTTTTCACTCCTGCCTCATTTCTCAGAGGTTCTGCAACAGCCAACCACATAAAGTGGCTTTCACGTCTCCCTTCAAACCTCACAATTCAGTGCCATTTTTGTTTGTCCATGTACACCTGCTTTCACTAGACTCCAGTCTCGTAAAACTGTCAATGGATCCTTTCACAAGAATACATTAGCATTGTTTAAAGGGCTGTGCATCACTTTTTTGACTGCTGTAACTTGTTATAAGCAGAACTTAAAAGGGTTAATTGATTGGCCCTCCTTTAAGGTGGTACAAATATAGACCGACATCAGCAATTTTAGTGACATATTGAACATTCACATAACCCTTATGTAGCATTGTGGTAGGGGTGTGTGTATGTGTGTGTGTGTGTATCTGTGTACTAACAAGAGCAAAATATTTATGGGGACACATTAAGAACTGAGGAATGTAAAGCCCCAACTATTTGAGAGACTGGGAATGGGAAAAGCAGGGATAAGACTAAAGAGGAAAAAGAGAGGACATAAACCTGACAAATTCACACGAGATTGTTAAGGGGCAGAGAATAGATATCCACAGTCTCTGAGGCCCCTGGCATTTCTGAAACTATCAGGTAAAAGATAAAAACTCTGAAGGCTATTCCTAGAAACCAGGTGTGTTTTAAGAGTAGAGGAAAAGAAAAACTGCTAAGTCCTTTAAAACTTGCAATTGCTGAAATCATGAGGGAGAGAAAACCTGGTATGGAGGGCCGGCACTGGGCAAACCTCTGTTTTTCACCGCAAAGCCTTCTTGTTCAGCTCAGTGAACTGATGAGCTCAGTCAAGGCCCATTTTACTGAGTGAGTGGGAGAGGTATATAGAGATGACATTTTCTAAGACTCTGTGACTTGCCAAATCCTCCATTAGTTACTCTGAGGGCAAATGTAGGTTTAAAGCAATAGGGTGTTCACTTACCTGCCACCCTCATTATTACTTTATTAATTGGGCAAAGTCTGCTTACCTTGGGCAGACATAGAGAAATTTATGCCGTATACACAGTAGCAAGAAGTTTTTTCTAATGTATTAGCATTATATGTTAACATTTAAATATATATGGGGGAGGGAGCTAAGGTATACCACAAATGTGAGAAGATATAACTAATGCTATAAACACTTCAGTCCCAGGTCATGCTCATCTGAATTCTGATACTCCAGTTTTGAGCCAAGAAAAAATTCTCAGGAAAATGTTAGGAATGTTTTTGCCTGTTCCTAACAACCACTTTCAGACATAAACTTAGGAATACAGTATACTTTTGGAAAGGGAATTGATAAATGAAGTTATAGAATTAAAAAAAAAAATTGATAAATGAAGTCATAGAATACTTACATAACAAATAATAGCTTATGCTGTGTTTTTTTTATTTTTGGATGGTTGATTTCTATACTAGTTTGATGTCTGAAATGGGAAGTTTGTATTTATCTCAGGCTCTACGCCTCGGACTAACCCTCCTGGTATGGGAATAGAGTCCCTGGGTGGTGTAAACGGTTAATGTGCTCAGCTGCAAATTGAAAGTTTGGAAGTTTGAGTCCACCCAGAGTTGTCTCGGAAGAAAGGACTGGCGATCTACTTCTGAAAAATCAGCCATTGAGAGCTCTCTGGAGCATGGTTCTTCTTTGACACACACGTGGTTGCCATGAGTTGGAATTGACTCGATGGCCCCTGATTTTTAATACGAGAATAACCTTTGATTGCTTGTCAATTGCCTTGAGAGTCTTGAGGCTCACATTGCCAAATATTTTTACTGGGTCTAATGACAGATCACCTGAGCGTATCCTTCCTTAACAATTAACTTCAATTTAGAAGACATTTAGAGTCTTTTGGAGGACATTTAATAGCAAGTGAAGTGATTTGTGGAAAGACAGTGAATTTCAGTCTTTCAGATGAAAGATGATAATGGGATTGCAGTCTTTTTTCTGATTTATTATCTGTGTTCCCATTTCTCACACAGTGAAACTTCATATTTTTCAGGGGACTGAGCTTGTTCCAACCCTCCACCTGAGGCAATTACTAGATGGTTGGGTTGCTTTATGGGCCCTTGGTTAAGACTTTTAAATACATTTAGTACGTAATAGGCAAGGCTTCCGAGTACCTGCTGAAAAGAGAAAACTATTGTGAAAACAGCTTTAACCCGGCCAAGAATAACTAACTTAGGTGGTAAGAAGATGTTAAAAAGGAAATGTACTCCCATCATCTTAGAGCTGGTATCTTTTGGAGGAGGTACAGGAAAACAAAAGGTAATGAGCAGTCAACTGGAAAACAGAGAACCCAGGAAAAAAAAAAATCTAAGTGAAAACTTTGTTTTTCTAAGAAATAGCTTCCACTATTAATTTGTTACTTGCCAAAGGTTTGTGATTGCCTTTTGGTGTCCGTTTGCGGGGTTTTGTTCATCACAGACATGAAGAAAACTGCACGGCTCCATAAAGCCACAGTCCTGCTCAAGGGCAAGCCTCCTCATCCCTGAGCTCTTAAACTCAGAAGGGCTGGGAGCTCTGGGGATGGTCTGAGATTTCAATCTTGATGAGAAATTCCTTGTCAGTGACAAGTTGCCATAAAGCAGGGCAGTTTTCCCAGAGGGGCTGGTAAAAATACACATGCATTAGTAAAGTAAAGCAAGGGGAAGACACTGCCAGGTTGAGCCGTCCAGCCAGAAGTCGAAATGTTTGTGCACACCAGACAGTGTGTCTGGCTACCTCACGGGAGGGTCCATGTTTGGTCTGGGAAAACAGTTCCATGTTTACTGGGGAAGGTCTATGGGTGAATAACAATGACCAGGCCTGAACAGTCAGGAAGAGCCTCCATTATAAATGGCTGTCTCATTAGGCTGAGTGGGAGTGTTTTTCAGTATGCGGCTTTGAGATAGAGCAGCCCCGAGCAGCCACTCCTGTCAGAGGGTAGCACACAAGTCTGTGAACCCAGAACACTTCCATGGATTTACCTTTAATTGGAAGGCGGCCACCCACTTGGTGGTGTTGCTGTAGTGATACTCAAGTTGCCTTTCAGTTTCCTTTCTGGGGGTAGCTTTAGGGGGCTTTCTGCCAATGCGGGTGCTTGGCACAGTGAAGAGAGCTGCCCAAGAAATTCCCCACTTTCCAACTAAATATTTTTCAACACAAACATCCAAAAGGGCAGTGTATCAGGCTGGTGGAGAGGCACCAATTATATAAAAGCCAGTGCTGGTCAGCATGTGTATAATTATTTATTTCAGCTTTCTACAAGAGGAGGGCAGTTTGTTCAAGCCAGGCAGAAATCTGGCAGTTTCCCAGTCGTGAAATTCTATTGACAAAGGTGTTAAGCGAAGGGCAGGGTAACGTGGTCTGCTAGGCCCCTGCGCCTTCATCTCGGTGACCTAGGCATGTGTCAGGCCCAGACTGAACTGACCAGAATGACTTTGATTTGATGACCATTAAAGGTCAGGCACATAATGGGATCAGATGTGCCAGTGGAGGGTGAAATACATAGCATAATAGATTGATGGTAATTAAGTAGTCGTGTTTAATAAGAGCCATCAGAGTTAAAGGCATTGTTGGAATGAGCAGCCTGGGAAAGGAATGAGAAGGCTTGAAGAAAGGAGGTGAGAAATATATTGAGGAATAATTTTTTTTTACGCTAAAGGAAAGACCAGTGGAAATGTGTGTGCGCTTGTGTTTTAGGAGATGCAGCATTTTTTATGTCAAAAATTGCCTTTTTTTTTTCCCTAGATGACTTTTTAAGGGGCAAAGAGGGTAGGTATAGGAAAAATAAATTTCATGAACTTATAAATGGCCCCAAATCATCTTATCACAACTCAATACATGTGTGCCTAGAAAATACAAACTACAAGCACTCCAATAAAAATAGTTCAACAAATATTTCAAACATTAAGCTGTATTTTCTACAGAAGGAGAATCTGGGTTGCTGCTGGTATTTGATTTTACGTAAATCATTTAAGTCCTAGAGTGGGTCCATGAAAATTTTCAATGAGAATTCTGCAGTTCTAGAAAGTTATCATTCTTTGTTACTACTTAATCCTATTATTGCAGAGCATTATTGAACTAGAATATATGTGCAAGGACAGTTTTTGAGTAAAGTAGAAGCTTATTATGAATTACCTACCATTCCTTCTTCTAGTAACTATGACCTGGGCAGTCCGATCCCAGAGCCTGTGCTCTTAACCATTGTATTGCACTACCTGTACATCCTCTAGAGTATGGTTTGATTTTATGAGAGTTTGGTCTTATCTTGGAAACTCTGGTGCCAATGCAGTGCCAGGCACACAACAGGAGCTCCATAAAAGAGAAGTAATAATTATTTAATCAGATCAACTAATTTCCACTGATATTTAGCTAATTTATTCATTCAGACAAAAATGCCTCAACGATATGGTGATATAATCTTTGCACATAGGTGAAAGTTGATATGTTCTATAAGATGTATTAAAGGGTTATCAAGCACAGAGCTGTCTACTCTTGCTCAGTCTGAAAATATTATCTTTGTAGCTTGGGGCCTACAAGTAAGCAGGGTCTTAGACACATAGGGTCTTATGGCCAGGAGTGAATTCAGCCCAAATTCTTTCTTTAAAGAATGAATTGACATTTGGCAGAAGCTGTGCAGGCCCCTTTTGGGAGGCGAGCTTTTGGAACCTATGCGACAGTTGAAATGTTTTGGTATGGAGAATGATACTTGGTACGGAGAAAGGGGGCTTGGGCTGCTTGAAACCCAAATTGTCAGCTTTTAAATTTGATGGTCAGTGTTTCATCTGTTAAGGAGGTCTTCTCTTCTTTTTCTGGGTTTTGCCTCTTATCTGAATGCCAGCAGGTTATGGTGGTGCCCAACTGTGACAGTTCAGACCTAGTACTACAGATGTTCTGGGCATCTATTTATCAGCAATTCAAAGAGGATACAATAAACAATTCCTACTTGAGGCTGTTTATTTTTCAAAAACATTTTGAAATAACCAAATGAATCAACCAGCTGTTCTACAACTATGACTGTTATGACTACTGATTGCTAACGTTTGTGGAGCATTTACTACCTGCCAAGTGTTGTTCTAAAGGTTTATATGTATTAACTCATTTAATTCTTACAACAACCCAATGAGGTCGATGCTATTAATATGCCCATTCTATAGGTGAGGAAATTGAGGCACTGAGAAGTTAAGTAACTTATCAGTTAAGGGGTTAAGAAATGTCAAATAGAGCAAAGCTTTAAATTAACAGGAAAATTCCTCAGTACTATCTGATAAAAGTACAGGGTCAGTGGAGAAGAGGAAGACCCTCAATGAGATGGATTGCCACAGTGGCTCCAACGATGGGCTCAAGCATAGTAACGGTTCTAAGGATGGCGCAGGACCGGGCAGTGTTTTGTTCTGTGGTACACAGAGTTGCTATAAGTCAGAACCAACTCGACGGCACCTAACAACAACAACATCAGATATACTAGACTATCTATTTTATTTCCTAAACAAGTTTGGATCTTGAGCTAGAGTAAGTATCCTAGACCTTCTAAGCTGAAGGGGAATTTAGAGAGCTGCTGGTCCACTGCATTAGTTTATTGATTAAGAATTTGTGGCTCAGAGAGGTAAAGTGACTGTCTCAAGATCACACAGCTCTTTGAATGTAGACTTCGACCCCTGCACCCTTTCTCGGTTTCTCATGTTACTTTTTCATTTTCAAAATAGCATAAAATCATAGTGCTTACTCTTCTATCTACTTCCATTTTACAGAAGAGAAAGCAAAGACACTTTTGTGTTGGCTCTTAAGTTCTTGCTGAGTAATTATCGCTAGCACTGGCTGCATTAGAATCTACTTTGTTGGAGGTCTGGACCTTTGCTTGCTCCCGTGAGCCTGGTGCCTGGCTGCACCTTGATAAAGGTAACAATAGGTGTTATCAGACTCTCGTATTCTGTCCTCACTAGGTTATTTTGGTTGTGGATTACTTCCTGAGCCCATGGAGACAACCTTGGCTGAATCACTTAAAACACTTTTTAATCACAACAAAGTACCTTCGTCTACCAAAATAACTCCTTTTAAAAGTGTCCCAACTCAATCAGTAGACAAGCATCAGCTGGTGATAGGAAAACTGGAAGCCGATATCATAAGCAGATGACTATCAAAGAGCTAAAGGATTGAGCAATGATTGAACATTTGGCAAAGAATTTTTTATTAGGCTTTATCCAAATTCTTTCAATAGAGGAGGGAGGACTCTTCTGAGAACTGTTTGAAATGGTGGAACAACAATTAAAGGCCTTTGTCATTCACAGATAAGAAGCCGGAATGAGTTTATTTGCCAAATATGGCCCTATGGGTGTTGGAAGCCAGAGGGTTGCAATAGAAATAAACGTGTTGAAAACGAAATAAGATGAACACTGGTGAGTACAAAAGAAGGAAGGAAGATGACCATCACTCTGGCCCTCTGAGCCTTGTGGTAAAATGAGAATTCTGTCCCCTTCTAAGAATAAGTCTTCCAGTATTCACTTCAGGAAGTCCCATTGCTTCAGCCTGGATGGCTAATATGAAAAACAAGGCAATTGTTTGTTGACACGTTATTCTAGCAGGTGCAGTTCCATTTTAAACAAGAAGCAGCTATTGTTTTCAGGAATCGTGTTGATGACTGTCTTAGAACATGAAGGGCTGGTTCCTCAGGGGGACCCCAGGGTGCTGTTTTTCACTTTAGCCTTTGAGTCCAATAGTTCTCATCCTCTGTACATTTATGACTAGCACCCCCTAGAGGATTATGTGGGTTTAAAAAAGGAAAGCAAGTTTGCTTTCATAAATAATTAAATAAAAGTGAGTTTCATATTCTGAGGAAAATTCTTAGACCAGAAGGGGAGAATAGGGGCTGTCCAAACGTTTGTTCGATAGCCACTAGACAGCTGGGGGTGAAGGAAACACTTGATTTATCGCCTTTGGTTTAGGGGGAGGCCGAATCAGAAAGGGCAAGGGTGTGTTGGTCAAGTAACAAGTGAGAAGTGACTTTGGAATTAAGGGTTGGTGGTGACCTGCCATTGCTAAAATCACTAACCACCTGATGTCCAATCTTCTCCCCGGGGAAAGGGAGGAAAGAGAGCTCGAAGGAAGAAGAGTCTGAGGGTAAACGGAGAAGGCACGCCTCCATGTTTGCTGAGCACACCGCAGGGGAAGGACCAGGCAGGTCAAAGCCAACCAGGTCTGCCCTTCCTTTTGTGTAGCGGTGACACATTTCCAGCCAGCCTTATTTGTGAGATGTAGAACTGCGTGAAGTGCTCCGGGTGATTTATGGGCAGCATCCAGCAGCAGTCCCTCCCCTGGCTCCCTCCTTGGCCTCTCGGCGCATCAGGCACTAAATATCCAGCTCGACCGGGATGCGCCACCGCGGGTGGACTGTGGTGTGAGGACTGTGTTAGCCTCTCAATTAACTTTTTCTAAGCCACGGTAAATTCAGACACAAATAGCAGCAAAATTAACTGTGAAAATGCCCCTATATTTTGCAGCAGCCTTGTAGCTCTCGTTTGCTTGGATCCGGGTTGGCTTTTATAGCTGATCCTCTGACCTCAAGAAGGAGACATTAGGGGAGAGATTACCAGCTCTAGCAAAACACTGTTACTAAGTAGAAGAAAGGACCCTCTTTCCTTTGAGAAGACAGTGGCTTTTAAATACAATACTTGAGCCCACTATATGGTTTGTGTTGGATTTCATTATCTTCTGTGAAAAAAATGTTCATTTATTTTTCGTTCCTGATGTTCACTGAATATATATTTAATTGATTTATGCTATATGTCACACATGTAGTGGGGAAGCAAATGTAAAACAAATATTGCTGGACCAGAATTATTCTGATGTTTTTAGGTCAATTACATTTCAGTGAGTATAAGCCACATGGATGTTTATTAGTTTTTAACAACCCAGCGCTATCAGCTATGTTTTCTTAATTTCTATTTTCGATAAACTTTATAAACTTAACAGTAGTAACTGGTTAAGGTTAAAAAATTATATCAAAAGCTAAAGGACAGCCATGAAATATAATCTGGTCTCCTCCTTGCTCTGTCTCTACTTCTAGCTTCCCACGCGCAGTCTCTACAATTGTCTTTGTCCAGCGTGATGCCTAAATGTCTTCAATGACTCCCTTTTCTTTCAGATGACTGACAGTTGGCATAGTGTCAGTATGGTACGTGAGACCATGTGACTCACTGAGGGGCTTTGGTCTCCTTTCTTGCCCCCTTGCCTCACAGTCTCTGTTAAATCCGCATTGTCTTACCTTCGGTTGCCCAATGATCAACTTTGTCCATCCTGCCTTACCTAAGGAATGAATATTTTAGCTGAGATCTGGAGAGCTGGTGGGAAAAAACAAGATAAAGGGAAGTGTACGCATGTATATGGGATGTGTCGGGCGAGGAGGAGAACGGGGGTCCAGACTGGCCTTTATGTCTATTGCCGGGCCTTCTTGGGCAAGTCACTTATTGCTCTTATGCTGCAGTTTCTTCATCTCTAAGATGGGATTCATGATACATCATTAGCCTAACACAAAGACTAAACAAGATAGTAGATATGGAAAAAAAAAAAAAGATATGGAAGCATGTTCTAATTCAATGGCACTGAACAGGAAGATAATGGGGCTTTAGGAAGTGAAGAAGAAGAAAAAAAAAATAGCCCAGGATTTGACTGGGAGGCATGGAGTAATAGGTTCTGGGAGGAGAAAAATTGCAAGGAACTCAGTGCGATGGAGCTGAGGGTCCAGGAACAATGCTCTAACGAAGAATGAAAATCTACTCACCTTATACGGGATGAGGAGACAGTTCCAAGAAGTGACTCAGGGCTTGTCAAGTCCAGCAGATCAGGACCTGAAACTCTGCATGATTCTAGATGGTCATCACAGACTCTGATGTCAGGTGGACCTCCCATTCTTAGGTTGTTGTTGTTAGGTACCAGTGAGTTGATTGTTGACACATAGCGATCCCATGTGATGGAGTAAAACTGTCCCATAGGGTTTCTTAGGGTGTAATCTTTACAGGAGCAGATCGGCAGGTTTTTCTCTGGCAGAGCCACTGAGTGGGTTTGAACTGCCAACCTTTCAGTTAGCAGCCTAGTGCTTAACTGTTGTGCCGCCAGGGCTTGTTAGGTTAGAACCATATTAAGGATGAAACAGGCTCCCTTCATAGCTCAGGTCTTCCCACCAGCCACCAGATTCTAGCAAATTTGAGGTGAAGAGCAAGTCTTTATTGACCAAAGTTGCTCAAAGGAGAGAAAAACCAATGACACTATAGCTCAAGTTCTATGAGCTATTTCTGCTTTTCTCTAACTCTGTCTTTGGTTGTTGACTCTAAAATTTTGGGCTTAAACTTACTAACTTCATTTGACATGGCAGAGGAAAAAGCACCAGGTGTAGATTTTAATCTGATGAGGCCAAGTGCTTGCTACTCAAAGTGTGGTCCATGGACCAGAAGCATGGGCATCACCTGGAAGCCTGTTAAAAATGCAGAATCTCAGGCCCACTCTAAACCTACTGAATCAGAAATGACACTTTAATAAGATGCACAAGTGATTTGTATAAACCTTGAAGTCTGGTGAAGAAGAAAAACCTCATCGTGTGTGCACGCTTGCATACTTGTTGCTGTTAGGTGCCGTCGAATCGTTTCCGACTCATAACAACAGAATGTGACACTGCCCAGACCTGCGCCATCCTCACAATTGTTGTTATACTTGAGCCCATTGCTGCAGCACTGTGTTAATCCATCTCGTTAAGGGTCTTCCTCTTTTTCGATGAACCACTATTTTAGCAAGCACGATGTTCTCCAGGGACTGATTCCTCTGGATAACATGTCCAAAGTATATCAGATGTAGTCTCACCATCCTTGCTTCTAAGGACCATTCTGGTTGTACTTCTCCCAGGACAGATTTGTTGTTCTTTTGGCAGTCCATGTTATATACAATATTCTTTGCCAATACCACAATTCAAAGGCGTCAGTTCTTCTTTGATCTTCCTTATACTTTATCCAGCTTTCACATGCATTATATATATATGAGGTGATTGTAAACACCATGGCTTGGGTCAGGCGCACCTTAGTCTTCAAGGTGACATCTTTGCTTTTTACCACTTTAAAGAGCTATTTGCAGCAGATTTGCCCAATGCAACGCATCTTTTGATTTCTTGACTGCTGCTTCCATGAGTGTTGCTTGTAGATCCAAGTAAAATGAAATCCTTGACAACGAATCTTTTCTCCGTTTATCATGATGTTGCTTATTGGTCCAGTTGTGAGGATTTTTGTTTCCTTTATGTTGAGGCGTAATCTATACTAACGGCCGTGGTCTTGGATCTTCATCAGTAAGTACTTCAAGCTCTCTTCACTTTCAGCAAGCAAGGTTGCGTTATGTGCCTAATACAGGTTGTTAACGAGTCTTCATCAACAATTCATTTTAGTCAAAAAGAAGGTTAAAATACAGAAAGACATAAAAAACTTAAAAATAGTCATGTCCCACCTCTGTTAACATTTTCCCTGTTTATCTTTGACTTTTAATTTAAAAAGTTGGGATGTGTTTTGGAAGGGGAAAAACCCTTTCTTCTTTCAAACCTCCTCCACCTCTTCAAAAAATATACTGGGTTTGATTAATTGTTGCTAGGTTGGGGGAGGGGGAAGAAAATAAAACTAGAGACAACTCTCCTTTTGTTGTGTCGCAGGCCTCTAAACCTTAGAAGGAATTGGGGAATAAAAGTGATTATTAACTTCAAGTTATTCTACATTCATTTATTTCTTGACTTTGGCTGGTTGGTGTTAAACGCAGTCTTGATATCAGAATGGGCTCGTGAGCCTGTGCCTCTGAGGCTCAACAAATGTATTTCATCTGTGTGAGGAAGTTGGTAAGAAAAACATGTATCTGAGAGTTTCCCTTTTTCTTTGGGCAGCCTGTTTAAAAAGATTAATCGGCCCCAACTCTGAAGAACGGCTTTGTAGATGATTTTTTAGCAGGGGGTGGGTAACATAGGTTGGCACAATATTTTCTTCTGCTGAAACTGAATTCTTTGAACTTGGGAAGGGACTGATCTTAGGGACGCTTTTCAGCTTCAAGGAATAAATTTCTTCTCCAAGCCCCTATGTCTTCTTCCCCAAACTTTCCAATAATTTAATTCACCGAACCAGGATGACATGAAGCTTTGCTTTGCTGCCTTTAAGTCCCCTTTGGGCACTTTCAAGATTTAGAGGTTTCCTGGCAATTGTCATCAAACAGACAGCTTGCTTTGGGTGTCAGCATCATGAGCAGAAGGTGGTCCTCAGGGAGAACCAGCAAGTGTGCCACAGCACTGAGCTTTTGAGTGACAGCAACCCTTCTCTCCTGCCCACCCCCTCCCAGCTTCAAGGGCCGGCAGGCTGGGCCATTCTCAGAGAATTGGAGAGAAGCCACCAACAGGAATTATTGAACAATTGCTCTGTGAAACTTAAGATAACACTTTGTTCCACCACAGTTGAATTGCTGTGTGACAGAAGGAAATTATCTGTTTAGCTCTTGATTAATATTATGTGAGAGAAATAAAACTAAAGTTGATGGTATCTAGTCCAAGAAGGAATGCTTGTATGTATTTTAAAGGGCAAATGTTAACTCAGAACTTCTATAGAGTGAATGTAGCCGTTGGAGGATTCGTCATTTGAGCTGCAATTGGGGAAAAAAAAAAAAATCAACGACACCGTTTAAGATGCCAATGGAATGCCTCCTGGCTGTCAGGTTAAAATAAACAAAAAACAAGCCAGCTGCTGTCTTTTTCAACTAATGGTGACCCTCTGTGTGTCAGAGTAGAACTGTATTCCATAGGTTTTTCAGTGGCCGATTTTTTGGAAGCAGATCACCAGGTCTTTCCTTCAACATGTTTTCTGTGTGTGTTCGAACCACCAACCTTTCTGTTAGCAGTCAAGTGCTTAACTGCTTGTACCACCCTGGAACTCCTGGTTATCATATTAAGCACCCTCCTACCCTCCCCCCCCCCAAAAAAAGCAAAAACAAAAACAGAAAATCCATTGCCATCAAGTCGATTCCGACTTGTAGTGACCCTATAGGACAGAGCAGAACTGTCCCATAGAGTTTCCAAGAAGTACGTGGTGGTTTGAACTGCTGACCTCTTGGTTAGCAGCTGTAGCACTTAACCACTATACCACCAGGCTTTCTGACCCTATATTAAAAAAAACAAAAAAAAACCACATTGCCATGGAGTCGATTCTGACTCATAGTGACCCTATATTAAAAAAAAAAAAAAACCCTGAAATCAGTAGAGCTTCCAGAAACAACCAGATTATCAGTATGATATGAAGTAGTCCATCTCTTTGGATAGTTGGCAGGTGTGTGTGTGGGGGAGGGGCGGGTGATTTTTATGGATGTTTCCTTATTTTCAACATGTAGGAAAAGCTGTACAAAGTTTACTGAGTTCATTATAAATTTCTCAATCAAATTAAAAAAGCAAATATTTTACCACTAATGTATAAGTAATCTCAAAATGCTAGAAGAAATAACTTTTAATTCAGTCCACAAAATAAAGAGCCAGATTCATGTGTTCATTTATCCATACTTCTTGAGGACACTTTATATATAAGCACTTTCGTGGACCCTGTGGGAGATACTGTGAGAAATAAGACAAAGCTTTTGTGCCGCTGACTATAGCCTATAGGGAACACATAAACTAGGTGAATGCAAAGCATATTGAGAAAGTTAAGCTAGTTTAACAACTGTTCCTGACATACGTTCAGTGTGCCTTTCCTTTATTTGAGTGTACCCAAACCAAACCCATTGCCATTGAGTCAATTCTTACTCATAGCGACACTGTAGGACAGAGTAGAACTGCCCCATGGGGTTTTTAAGGCTGTAAATCTTTTTAAATCTTTACGGAAGCAGTCTGCCACATCTTTCTCCTTGAGGATGGGTTCCAACAACTGACCTTTGGGTTAGGAGCAGAGTGCTGAGCCTCTGAGTTTTATAAACGTGTATATGGTGCTTTATACTTGTATAGTGCTTACTGTGGGCCAGAAACTTTCTAAGCGGTTTAGGGATATGAATTCATCTCATCCTCTAGTGTCATTAACCCTATTTTACAGATAAGAAAACTGAGGCTTAGCGAGGTTGAATAGTTTGCCCTTCTCAGGGGAGGAGAAGGATTTGAATTTAGCAGCCCAGCTCCAGAGCCCTCGTAGGTATTGGGCTGTCTGCCTTCCCAGATGTGGGTGCATACCCCAGTCCAAGTAAAAAAAAAAAAAAAAAAATGTGTGAAAAACTCACTGCTTATTAGCTCACAGATTTGTTTCCATCACTTAGGCCTGCTTGATTACAAAACACAAACCTATACCTTATTTCTCAAGCAGTGATATGTTCTTGAACTATGGAAATCAAATTGGTGTAGACATAAAAAGAGTTATTTAAAGGAGTCTACCAATTTTTTTTGGTTTTGAACAATTAATCCATTTGTAATATGAAGACTATTTTACAAAATGAGCCCCAGTCCTTTTGTTGATCCAGTTTAAAGTTCAGAGGTCCCTTATTTATTCATTTATTTTTAATATTGGGCATTTGTTTATATCTTTTTTATTGATTTGAAATTAAATCAGTGGTGTATATATACATATATGCACAAGGGTAGTTCCTAGCCTTGATTTTGGAGAAAGATCTACTACTAGAAGACAAAACATAAAACTGTTTAACTGAAGGGAGAATATTGAATAGGCCTCCTTAATAACCTAGTACTTGGTTAAAGGTGGAAACCCTGGTGGCGTAGTGGTTAAGTGCTACGGCTGCTAACCAAAAAGAATCGCAGTTCAAATCTACCAGGTGCTCCTTGGAAGCTCTATGGGGTAGCTCTACTTTGTGCTATAGGGTTTATATGAGTCAGAATCGACTCGATGGCAATGAGTTTGGTTAAAGGTATGGGATCTATGTATCTATGTATCTATCTCTCTCTCTCTATCATCTATCTATCTCGTATCTATCTATCATCTATCTCCTGGGATCGTTGTGAGCCTCGTGCTTATCAGAAATTCTCATGCTTTAGTTTATATATGTGCGGGAAATGAGATAGAGAGAAGAAACATGAATGAAGGGTCTTAGGGAGGAATAAGATGAATTCATAGATATATGAGCTCACTAGTTTTTATTAATGGGAAAAATCACAAGCACTGTTTTTAATCCCATGAGATCTAAAAAGGAAAACAAAATTATCTTTCTAGTTATACTTAAAAGGATATTTTAACAAGAGGTTGAGCTTGAACCTAGTTCTAGTTCCTTGCCAGCAGGGACTCTATTTTATTCATTTTATCCTGAATGCCTGGGAGAGAGCCTGACACAGATCAGGGGCCCAGTCATGAATAAAACTATAGGCCTTGGATTCTGCAGAAAGATCTCTAGACCTTCAGAGAAAAGACCTCCTCAACTCAGAAGACAGTCACTGGCCAAATGCCATATTCTCCTTGATGTCAGGCTGCCCCACTGCTCACTGGCTTTGAAGATGTGGAGCTGGGCCTGCTCAGGAACCCAGCGGGAAGCCTTGTGTCTGTGACCCTGGCCCACATGGGCAGTGTCAGGAGATTAGAGTGTCCTTGCTGCAAGGCCAGAGATGCAGGCCCCGATTACTCAGGTCACACGTCCACGTTCTTGTATGCGGCAGAGGCGTTAATTAGTGACAATTACCTATTGGAAAAAAGAAGTCGAGTCCTTCATGCTCCTTCCCAAAGACTTAAAGACAGAAGGAAGTTTCTAACAATGGGTCAGGGGAGATGCATTTCCTCCCTGATGTTAAAAACAAGGTACTGTCTAATTGATGAGTAGTGGGAGCTTGCAGAGACGCTTTGATGAGCCATCTCCTGCTTCCTGATATTGTGACCCCTCAACTAACACTGACAAATAAAACCAGCATGCCTTCGATATAAATGAGCGCACACTATCTGAAGAGATGCTTCGTTCTCAGGATGTGGTTGAAATCCTGTTATGAATAAGGCTTACATCCTTGCCACTGGAATAATATTTTTGTACTGTGGAAGTCAACGGTAAGGAAAAAAATGGACAGGTCATCTAATATGTAAACAATTTAACTTTGATGTCATATCTTGCTTGCTGGGTTTGGTCCTGGGGAAAATCAGAGAACACATTGCTTAGTTGATTTCTTTCTCCCCTTTACTCTCTCTTCTTCCCATTTAACCTCTCTCATTTTCCCTTGCCTTGTGTAGAATTTTGGTGATGAGTCCAACTCAAAATGTATTGTGTCGGAATTTCTTTCCAGCCTCATGGTGTAGCACTTTTTCTCCTGGAATAATCCTTAGGCCTCTAGGACCTTGCTAACTGTGATTTTAAAATAGAACTGAGGGAGATTTGGTCTGAGGGAAGGTGAGAGCATGTATTTTGTCAGGTTACAAACTTGGGGAGAATTTGTGGGTTCTACATTTCAAACGGAACTCAAAGCTTTTGAGGCTCAAGTTCCATTTGCTCTTGGCAAAACACAATTTCCTGGTTCAAAAGAAAATAAGCACATAAAAAAGGGCCCCCAAGGCTTCTTGGACATCAAAGCTTATGAGATACTCTTATAAAACAGCATTTTGATGATTTTTAAATTATAGGAACCAGGAACATACGGATTAAAACTACCCTTGAACTAAAAAAAAAAAAAAAATTTTTTTTTTTTTTTGAACTACCTTAAGTTAAAAAAAAAAACCCCAGGGCAAAGGTGTTGACAAAGTGTGTTACACTTGTTTTTTTAATTTTTTTAAATTGTGCTTTAGGTGAAGGTTTATAGCAAATTAATTTCCCATTCAATAATTTATACACAAATAGTTCCATGATGTTGGTTACAATCTCCGCAATGTGTCAGCACTCTCCCCATTACCACCTTGAGTTCCCCATTTCCATTGGTTGTATGTCTCAGTGTTTTCCCTTGCCTTGGTCACATTGTGGTCACTTCGCCCATAAGTTAACACATGTCTACTATCTAGTTAGTGATTTCCCTCCCCTCCCTAGTAACCATCAGAGAATATTTCTTTCTTGACTTTTTATAATAGTAGTCTCATACAATATTTGGCCTTTTGTGATTGACTTATTTCACTCAGCATAACGTCCTCCAGATTCATCCACATTGTGAGATGTTTTGAGGATTCATCGTTGTGCTTTATTGTTGTGTAGTACTCCACTGTGTGTATGTACCATAGTTTATCCATTCTTCTGTTGGTGGACATTTAGGTTGTTTCCATCTTTTTGCTATTGTGAACAATGCTGGAAGGGACATGGATGTGCATATGTCTATTCATGTTATGGCTCCTATTTCTCCAGGATATATACTTAGGAGTGGGATTGATGGATCATATAGTATTTCTATTTCTAGCTTTAAAAAAAAATATTTTTCTTGTGCTTTAAGTGAAAGTTTACAAATCAAGTCAGTCTCTCATACAAAACCTTATATACACCTTGCTATATACTCCTAGTTGCTCTCTCCCTAATGAGACAGCACACTCCTTCTCTCCACCCAGTATTTCTGTGTCCAATCAGCCAGCTTCTGTCCCCCTCAGCCTTCACATCTCCCCTCCAGGAAGGAGCTGCACACATAGCCTCATGTGTCTACTTGATCCAAGAAGCTCACTCCTCACCAATATCATTTTCTGTCTTATAGTCTAGTCCAATCCCTGTCTGAAGAGTTGGCTTTGGGAAGGGTTCCAGCCTTGGGCTAACAGAAGGTCTGGAGACCCTGACCTCTGGGGTCCTTCAAGTCTCAGTCAGACCATTAAGCCTGGCTTTTTTACGAGAATTTGAGGTCTGCATTCCACTGCTCTCCTGCTCCTTCAGGGATTCTCTGTTGTGTTCCCTGTCATGGCAGTCATCGGTTGTAGCTGGGCACCATCTAGTTCTTCTGGTCTCAGGCTGATGTAGTCTCTGATTTATGTGGCCCATTCTGACTCTTGGGCTCATACTTACCTTGTGTCTTTGATGTTCTTCATTCTCCTTTGCTTCAGGTAGGGTTGAGACCAATCGATGCGCTTGCTAGTGTTTAAGACCCCAGATGCCACTCTCCAAAATGGGATGCAGAATGTTTTCTTAATAGATTTTATTATGCCAATTGACCTAGATGTTCCCTGAAACCATGGTCCCCAAACCCCTGCCCCTGCTATTCTGGTCTTCAAAGCATTCGGTTTATTCAGGAAACTTCTTTGCTTTTGGTTTAATCCAGTTGTGCTGACCTCTCCTGTATTGTGTGTTGCCCTTCCCTTCACCTAAATTAGTTCTTGCCTACCGTCTAATTAGTGAATCCCCTTCTCCCTCCCTCCCACCTCTCGTAACCATCAAAGAATATTTTCTTCTCATTTAAACTATTTTTTTGAGTTCTTGTAATAGTGGTCTTATACAATATTTGTCCTTTTGCAACTGACTAATTTCACTTAGCATAATGCCTTCCAGATTCCTCCATGTTATGAAATGTTTCACAGATTTATCATTCTTTACCGATGCATAGTATTCCATTGTGTGAATACAATAATTTATTTACCCATTCAGCCATTGATGGGCACCTTGGTTGCTTCCATCTTTTTGCTATTGTAAACAGTGCTGCAGTGAACATGGGTGTGCATATATCTGTTTGTGTGACGGCTCTTACTTCTCTCGGATGTAGTCCAGGGAGTGAGATTGCTGGATTGTATGGTAGTTCTATTTGTAACTTTTTAAGGAAGAGCCAAATCGATTTCCAAAGTGGTTGTACCATTTTACATTTCCACCAGCAGTGTGTAAGTGTTCCAGTCTCTCCACAACCTCTCCAACATTTATTATTTTGTGTTTTTTGGATTAATGCCAGCCTCGTTGGAGTGAGATGGAATCTCATTGTAGTTTTGATTTGCATTTCTCTAACGGCTAATGATTGTGAGCATCTCCTCATGTCTGTTAGCTACTGAATGTCTTCTTTAGTGAAGTGCCTGTTCATATCCTTGGCCCATTTTTTAATTGAGTTATTTGTCTTTTTGTAGTTGAGTTCTTGCAATATCATGTAGATTTTAGAGATCAGACATTGATCAGAAATGTCATAGCTAAAAATTTTTTCCCAATCTGTAGGTAATCTTTTTATTCTTTTGGCAAAGTCTTTGGATAAACATAGGTGTTTGACTTTTAGGAGCTCTCAGTTTAATTTCTCTTTTGCTGTTTGTACAGTTCCAGTAATGTTTCGAATACTGTTTATGCCATGTATTAGGGCTCCTAGCATTGTCCCTGTTTTTTCTTCCATGATCTTTATCATTTTAGATTTTATATTTAGGTCTTTCATCCATTTTGAGTTGGTTTTTATGCATGGTGTGAGGTATGGGTCTTGTTTCACTTTTTTGCAGATGGATATCCAGTTTTGCCAGCATGTTTGTTAAAGAGACTGTCTTTTCCCCATTTAACAGACTTTGGGCCTTTGTCAAATATCAGCTGCTCATATGTGGATGGATATATGTCTGGATTCTCAATTCTGTTCCATTGGTCTATGTATCTGTTGTTGTACCAGTACCAGGCTGTTTTGACTACTGTGGCGGTATAATATGTTCTAAAATCAGGTAGTGTAAGGCCTCCCACTTTGTTCTTCTTTTTCAGTAATGCTTTACTTATCTGGGGCCTCTTTCCCTTCCATATGAAGTTGGTGATTTGTTTCTCCATCTCATTAAAAAATGTCACTGGTATTTGGATTGGGTTTGCATTGTATCTATAGATCACTTTGGGCAGAATAGACATTTTTACAACGTTGAGTCTTCCCATCCATGGGCAAGGTATGTTTCTCCAGTTATGTAGGTCTCTCTTGGTTTCTTGCTGTAGTGTCTTGTAGTTTTCTTTGTACAGGTCTTTTATGTCTCTGGTTAGATTTATTTCTAAGTATTTTATCTTCTTAGGGGCTATTGTAAATTCTATTGATTTGGTGATTTCCTCTTCATCGCTCTCTTTGTTGGTATTTCTGACTTTTTGAGGAAGCGCCATACAGCTTTCCTTAGTGGTTGTACCATTTTACATTCCCACCAGTGGTGTATAAAAGTTCCAGTCTCTCCACAGCCTTGCCAGCATTTGTTGTTTTCTGTTTTTTGATCAGTGCCATTATTGCTGGAGTGAGGTGGTATCTTATTCTAGTTTTGATTTGCACCTCTCTTTTTTTTAATGGCTAATGATTGAGAGCAGGTGTTCATGTGTTTGTTAGCCACAAGAATGTCTTCTTTGGTGAAGTGTCTGTTCATGTCCTTTGCCCATTTTTAAACTGGATTGTTTGTCTTTTTGTTGCTGAGGTGTTGATGTACTACACTTTATATATTTTTGCTAAAAATGAGATATTTTAATCTTCCTGCTCACTCCCTCAATTGAAATATTTTGTAAAATCTACAGCTATGTCAAAATCCATTGCAGTTGCTGCCTGGTGTACAGACTTCACACCTAAAAGAGTAGTCACAATATTCTTGAACTAATAGTTTCTTTGGAAATTATGTTCATATTTTTGTTTAATGTTCAAAGAATTTAACAAGTTAATATATCCTTATAAATAAGTGCCAACTATTAACCAATCTGTCAGTTAAAAAAAATGCATGGTTAAAAAAAATCATTCTAGGATAGTAGTTATCAACTGAGGGCAATTTTGATCCCCAGGGGCATTTGTCAATATCTGGAGATGTTTTCTGTTGTGATAACTGGGATGACTGCTGTTCCCCAGGAATGCTGTTCAATATTCTACAATGCACAGGACAGCTTCTCCACAACCAAAAATTGTCTGGCTCAACAATTCAACGGTGTTGAGGTTTAGAAACCTTATTCTAGACTCTAGGAGAATCATAGACCATTATCTTCTCCAGCTACTTACCTTTTCTCCCAACCAAGATTGGTGTTTTTGAAAACTGACTTCTGAGCATAACTCATTAGATTGGTGGGAGAGGGGAGAAGGAGAGAAAGAAAAGGAGAGATATTTGCAAGGTTACAGTAACCCTTTAGACCTTGACATCATAGTATCTATCCCAATATACTAAGGATAATTAAAAATAAATAAATAAATAAATAATGATTCCAAGGCCCCAGAGATTATTAGTAGTTATCAGAATGCTCCTCAAGTCAGAAGGAACACAATGGATGCAGGTTGTATTAATGTATTTGTCATTGTTTGTTTCTGAATGTGCAGCTCCAAAATTGAGGCCTATGAAACCCTTACATTTTTCACAACTGTGTGGCTTGCTTATTTTGCTCATGTTGAGATTTGCTCCATCATTCATTCAGCAGACATTGATCAAGCAACCTAGAAAGGGCAGGAGTGGGGGAAGTAATATGCTAATGGAAGATTCCTAGGCATGGGTTAGATGGGCAGGGTCCCCGTAGAGAATTTAGCTTCGGCAGAAGTGCAAGACCCCATCAGGGATTGCAATCTAGCCCACCTAACACGTAGGTTCTCTGGAAGAGATGGTGGCAGTGTCCTGAAATTGTCTGTCACTCTTGGGGAATTTGCGAATGTCTGTAACTGCCATGGATGAGGCATCCCAAGAGACAGAATGATACCCTTTAGGTAGGTAAAGTCCAAAGGTAGAGCCACCTGAAGCATCTGTCCAAAAGCACAGCAGTAGTTAACATCAGCAACAACAGATTCCTGGGCCCCTCTGCAGGTTGCTGACTCAGAATCTCCAGGGAAAGGGGATTTTTAACAAGGGTTTTTGGTGATTGTTATCATCAGGCAAATTTGGGAAGCTCTTTCCTACAAGTAAACCCCAAAACCCTCTGGGGAAACTTGAATCCAGAGTCCCAACCTTGGCCCTACTCTTGCTCCAAGACAGACTCACTTGCCCGTTCATTTAGCAAACATCTGTTGCACACCTGCTTTGTGTCAAAACTGTTCTAGGGGCTAGGGATATCACTGTGAACAAGACTGACAAGATCCCTGCTCTCACAAAGCTTATATTCAGGCTTTCTATGAGAACCTAAAATAACTGTGGACTGTTTTACCTGAGAACTCTCTTCTCTAGTACAGATCAAAAAGACAGAAAGACCCTTAGTATCAAGGAGAAATGTACAGAGATATCCCTTCTTAAACACGTATGCACAGAAAATAAGTTTCTGGTGTCCATAAATATTTATTATACTTACTATTTTTGTGAGCTTGGGCCAATTACTTAATGTTTCTCTGTTCAGTATACCCATCTGTAAAATGGGGATATCCATATTATCCACCCCCAGGGTTGTTGTGAGGTACTTGTAAAGTTTTAAATTAGTCAATACTTATAAAGTTCTTAGGCTGGTGCCACACTGTACACACACAATAAATAGTTCCTATTATCTTCATCATTATTTTATTCCCCCTTTTCCCGGTCAATCAAACCTTATAATTCCCAGTACCACTGAGTGAGAGAAAAAAAAAAATTTGGCAACCCTAGTAGATTGTATTTTTTATTCACTCAATCAGCCATTTACTATATATGTAATGAGAACTTGCCAAATGCAGAACTTGGAGCTAGGATGTGGGAAATACAAAAATTAGTAGTGGAGTGGCTAAGACTAGTGCACAGATACCTGTAGTTCAGGTAAAAATAGAAGGTGGTTAAAAGAGTACAGATAAATTGTGCTGAGGGTTCAGAAGAGAGAATGCTTTCTTCTAGCTGGGGGGCATTTGGGAAGGGAAGAGATTGGATATACCTTGGGGAACGATAGTAGCCAGTCCATTCTGGTAAGACATAGTAGGCATAGAATAAATGTATTGAATTGAATTGAGTTTGGAATACATTCTCCATTCTACCTCCAAGTAATGTTAAAAAGGTAAAGTGGAAATACCAAATTTCAGAAACAATTTGGCTAAATAGGTTTTCATTGGCTAGCCTGGGAACCTAACAGCTATTGATAATTTCTGTGTGAAAACATGTCCTGAGTTCCAGCCAACCAACAGATAAATGATCATTTGCTTGCTGTTTGTTTGCCAATTGGGAATGGTCTGAATTCACTGGTGATTCAAAATGGGAATGCATAGTATTTTAAACCTCCTATTTACATGGACTGTAATTTGTCACATTCCTACCAGCATACCTCAAAGTTACCAAGATTTTTTAAAGAATCTTAAATGTTGTACAGGCCTTGACTTTTTCTGCTCCCACCAATTCGCTTTTAGCTTATCTGGAGTTTGGTATGTAATTTGGAAATTCGGCTGTGTTTTACTTGCTTAAATTGCAAAAAGAAATGATTAACTGAAATAACACTGTACATTACTCAGATTTAATTATGTTTGTAATACATCACCCAGTGATATGGGGCAACTTCTTGCCATTTACTTTCCATTATGCATTTCTCATAACATATGGTCCTTGTGAAATAGTTTTGATTCAGAGCACTCAGTAGCATATGGCAAAAAAACAAAACAAAACAAAAACCGTCAAGTCAAATGCAAAGGAAAGGCCCAGCCTCCCTGTCCCAAAGGAACCTCCATGGACTGCAAGCCAGCAAGCCCTGACTCTGAACTGGTGTCAGGATCTCACTCATCGTGAAGATTTTACGTTTGGTTTGGGACTTTGGAGCGTGAGTCTCTGAATGTAAAAGTCAGAAGAGCTATGGCTTTTGTGATGTCTGCAGAGACTCCCGTGTCGATAAGGTCAGCAGAAAGTTAATAGATTTGTATCTTCGCATCACATGAACTTAATATGGTGCAACTGTTTGGTGGGGGTGGGATGGCAGAATGGGATAGGAAGCCCATCACACTTCTCAGACTTTTCACAAAGGGTAGTTTAGGTCTTTAAGTACATTTTTGCTTAAGGTTAAAAAAAAAGAAAAAAAACCCTACATATATATCCCTCATATTTAAATAATAAAAGTCTTGAATAAAAACTCTAAGTTTGAATGCTATGCCACAACTCTGGCTAGAAAGAATTATAGTAAGAGCAGAACATGTTTTCTTCCTTTGTGCTGGTTGTTCCATCACCTATAAGTAAGAAAAGCTTGCATTTATGGGGCTTTAACAGAATGTGAGCCAGTTTAAGCTTAAAAGCCTTCAAGCAAATGCTCAGAGCCATAAGGCAGTTACATTAGGGCTACTTCCTTCTTCCACCAGACTCTTAACTGCGGTGTGTTTGCCCCGAAGGGAAGGTCCTTCTGCCAGGCACTGGCACATGCCAGTAAACACCATTTGAGGGGCGGTGATGCCTGTGAAGCCTGCCACCAAAACCAAGTTTAAGAGGGGACCTGGGGAACGTGTGAGAGAAAACATCAGGCCCACTCCAGATGCCATCTTGGAAAATCTCAAGGCTGTATTACTTGGAAACCCACCTGCCGAGACTTGAGAACTGCTTCCGGGGCGGCCCTGGCCAATTGCCTGAATTGGTAGTGAAAGTGGTTTCTCCAACCTGGAGATGTTCATTGTGGTCCACAGGAAAGCCGAGAGGCTGAAATGCAAGAAAAGTCCAGGGAGGGACAGCACTGGGCCAGAGTGACTAGCAGGCCTCAGCGATCAAACATGTCACACCTGCCTTGGCCAGTGGTGCAGGTGTTCTAGGTCAGCTCTCACTGTGGTTATCAATCGCTGACAGTTGACAGTTTAATTTTACACCACAAGTACCTCATTACTTGTGTAGGCACTTGAAGAACATGTGGGCACTGGATCGGATCAGTGATCAATGACAAAGGTTGCATAGGGTGCAAGTGGCAGCTGTAAAAGTGAAGGTCTCCGTGCGTGAGTTGGCAGTGGTAGGATGCATGACAAGGGGAGTTCAACTGACAAACAGTCTGTCAGGTTGAAAAGAATGGAGATTTACCGGAGAGCTAGCTGTACATTATAAAACAGATCTCTCGATATGAGGGAAATGAAAAGGAAAAAAACTCACCCCAAGCACAGCCTTCCTTTCCTGAGAGTGCTTACGCAAATTTAATAAACGTATGGGACTGTAAATTTTTATTGTCTGAGCATTTATCTCATGACAGAGATGCATTCAGGTGTTTAGGAATCTAAGATTAGTAGGATGCAGTGATGCTATTTTATAAAGATATATATACGTGTGAGTACATCACACCAACTCTACCAAACCAGACCCATTGCTGTTTTAGATTGTCCTGTGACAGTTTATTGAGAGTATTCAATAATAAGAAAGTCTTTCCATATGAGCCCTTTTCTTTCTTATCAGTACAATTCATGATCAACACCACCAAAATAGATTGCTTTATAGCGGTAGGAAAAATCCATTCTTTCAAGTGTCTTTTATAGTGGTATTTTAATAAATTCCTTGCAATTTCCCTCTCCCCTCAAATTTTTATTTTCTAAAAGAAGTTTCTAACATTCTTTTTCTCATAAAAATCTTTTTGTTGGTGTTATTTTCTTTCAAGGACATTGGCTTTAAGAAAAAGGCCACATGGCATGCGTTCCAGTCCTCGCTGCATGCCCTGCCTATTGGAGAAGGTTAATTGGGCACGTGGTTCATGGTGTAGTAGAAAGGAGGTGGGTTTTGAGGCAGATGGTCCTGCATTTGAATTCTACCTCAGCCACTTCCTGCTGCGTGTGCTTGGGCAAATTATGGCAGCCTCAGATTTTTTTATGAGATCCGTAAGATTTTTTTTTTTTAATTGTGATTCAGGTGAAAGTTTACATAGCAATAGGTTTCTCATTAAACAGTTAATACACAAATTGCTTTGTGACATTGGTTACCAACCTGACAGCCTCAGATTTGTTGTTCATAAAAACAAGTATTACAATACAGGATTGTTGAAAGCGTTAAATGAGGTACAACGACAGAGATTTCTAATTGCCTTCCAACATCTACTCCCCTCTTCTCTCTTTTTAATAACAGAACAACTTGAGTTTTGGCCTACCATTTGGCCATCCAGCTATAGGCTACATTTCCCAGCCTCCCTTAGAGTTAGATAGCACCATCACATTAGAGTTCTGTCTAATACGATTTAAATCATGTTTAAATTATCTGAAATTTATAAAAGGAAGCTACCTGCCCTCCCCTTCCTCTATTCCCCCTTCCTATGTGCAAGAAAGTAGATTGATGGTAGTGAATCAGTGATCGCAGAGCAGTACACTAGGAGGAACCTGGAGCTCTGAATGACCTTGCAGAGCAGAGCTACCTACCTGCCTGGGATTTCCACCCTAGCTATGGACCCTAACATGAGGAAGAAGCACACTTCTGTCTTGTTTAAACCACTGTATTCTGGGGTCCATTTGTTACAGCAGCTTAGCCTGTACCTTAACTAATACATGTAGTGTATGAAGAGCATGAAGTGTAGTAGGCTGACACATTGTAACACCTCAACATGCTTATTGGTGAAACGGTGTATAATGTTTCATTTCTAATCAAGATAGTGAATATCACATGGAATACATTAAATATTAACCAGAAGGCATCTGCTTAGTGGCTGGGATAAATAATCCCTCTTTTTTCCCCATCTAAACTGGTCCTACCAGTCAACTCTCACCTGTATGGAATATGTTGACCCTTTCAGGTTGTTTAGGTTTCTTTACAGAATCATACATCCTACTCTGTGTTATTTCACTCAAGATTGGGAAGAAGAATAAACGAACCTCACTTTTCCTCCCAACATCAAGTGTACTTATTTACAGAAGACTAACTTATTGTAGTTACTCACCATATAATATCCATGGCTTCTGCTTTAAAAAAAATTGTGTAAACTTTAGGATAAATGATAATTGCTAGGAAAAAATTCATGGAGTTCCCAGCACACTGATCAATACAATGATGATTTAGAGAGTATAGGCAGTGCAGGGTCCCCTGGATGAGTTCTTAGTGGTATTATACCCTCACTTGATCACACAGCATTCTTTCCATTCTCCTCCTCCTCTTTCTTCCTCATTACCTGCCCTCTTTTTCCAGTGGAGACTCTATCTGTCTTGCTCACACTTATTGCTATCCAACTGGTATCCTCCAACATTACTGACTTTTAATTGTCACATTCAGGGCTAACAAGGTTACTGAGCCCCCATGTCTTCAGTACAGAGAAAATCTTGTTACTTTATCCCTCTTCTTCTCCAGTTGATGTTTATTCCCCCTCTGCCTACAGAAAAAAGAATAAAAGCCAGCATGGGTCCCAGTTTGAAAATATGTAACTCCCTCTGCCCCCTTTTTAGTTTCCTTTATGGAGCCCTGCTGGTGAAACGGTAAAGCACTTGGCTCCTAACTGAAAGTTTGATGGTTTAAACCAACCAGTGGGCCCATGGAATAAAGACCTGGCAATATGCTCCTGTGAAGATTACAGCCTAGAAAATTCTATGCGGCAGTTCTACTCTGTCACATGGGGTTGCCATGCGCCGAAATGGACTTGACAACACCTGACAATGACAGTTTCCTTTTAGCTCACATAAAGCTTAACAGACATAATAGTTGAAAGATTGCGTATATTTTTTAGAGGCAGGACTAAACTTTGTCTAGTTCTGAAGGGGTTATCTAGCTCTACTGGCTAAAAGTGATACAGAAGGCAATATATGTCATCTTCCTTCCTTGAATGATACATTTGTGTCTGGGAATCCAAAAGGCAGATTATCTTTTAAGCACTTCTGCAATGAGCTAAAGCTCCCACTCAGAGTTTCTGACTCTCCCAGCCCCACCCAGCCTTATAATTTTGCCTCCTGGGAATTTATATGTGTTTCTTAATGGTGTCTATAATTAAAGCCCAACATCTCTACTTTCGCCCTTCAAATAATACCAAGCAGAAAAAAAAAAAAAAGGAGATGTTAATTCATTCTGTTTTAAAGATGACCCATATTGAGATTACTGGGATGGGGTTGGGGATGTGTGGGGGCAAAAGGAGACGTACGATCTCCAAAAAGTACTGTTTTCACAGCCTCAGTGTCTAACCCCTTCAGTTTCTGTCATCATGTGCCCATTTTTAGGGGCTAAGCAGTTTCTCTGTTACTATCTCAACTTCCTCTAGAGGGCAGCTCATGGCAGGTCCCCCCCTCCCCCCCAGCCCTGTGCCTCCTGTGTCTCTTAAAATGTTGCAGCTCCCCTTCAGAGGACAGCTCTTTCAAGGGACTTGCCTCTGGTGGCACTGGGGAAGCAAGCCCCAGTCCTGAGTGTTCCTTGGCCCCTTTCTCGGGCTCAGAGAGGCTGGCCCAGGCCGCTGACATCTCCTTGGCTCCTCCTATCTTCAGTTGTATGCCTGCTCCTACAGCCTGACTTCCAAGCAGAAGTTCAGCCCTCGAGTCTAGTTTTCTGCCTGGCTGCCTCTACAGGGCTCAGGAGCATAAATGCAAAGCAGTTCCAACCAGAGTTGTTCTTCTAGCCCATCATTAACAAGGTACGACCTTGGGCGAGTCACTTAACCTTTCTAGGCCTTGGGTTTTTCATCTGTGAAATGAGGGGTTTGAAATAAATTGGTGTTTTTTAAAATGTGCTCCTCAGCATCCCCTCAGAGGAGCTGGTGTTTGTATCTGTGTGTGTGTAAGAGAAAGAATGACACACAGAGAGAAAGAGAGAAATAGGTTTCCCCAACAACTCAAAGCTCAGTTAACTTCGTCTGCTTGCGGGCCAATCTTTCTCATACTTGCACACCAATGCTCGTTAACATCTTTCTCCTTCCAGCTGCCACCTCTTATCATTCTACTCTCTCTAAAGGATATTTGTTGTTGTTGTTATTAGGCGCTGTAGAGTAGGTTCTGACTCATAGCGAACTACGTACTAGAGCATAACACTGCCGGGTCATGTGCCATCTTCCCAATTGTTGCTATGTTTGAGCCCATTGTTGCAGCCACTGTGTTAACCCATCTATCTCATTGAGGATCTTCCTCTTTTTCACTGACCTTCTACTTTATCAAGCATAATGTCCTTCTCCAAAGACTGGCTCCTCCTGATAACATGTCCAAAGTATCTGAGATGAAGTCTTGCTGTCCTCATTTCTAAGGAGCATTCTGGCTGTACTTCTTCCAAGACGGATTTGTCCATTCTTCTGGCAGTCCAATGTATGTTCAATATTCTTTAAACCCCCCAAAAAGTTCAATATTCTTTGCTAATACCTTAATTCAAAGGCATCAATTCATCTCTGGTCTTCCTTATTTGTTGTCCAGCTTTCCTATGCATATGAGGCAATTGAAAATATCATGGCTTGGGTCAGGCCCACCTTAGTCCTCAAAGTGATGTCTTTGCTTTTTAATACTTGAAAGAGGTCTTTTGCAAGCAGATTTGCCCAATGCAGTATGTCATTTGATTTCTTGCCTGTTGTTTCCGTGGGCATTGATTGTAGATCCAAGTAAAATGAAATACTTGAGGACTTCAATATTTTCTCCATTTATCATGATGTTGCTAATTAGTCCAGTTGTGAGGATTTTTGTTTTCTTTATGTTGAGGTGTAACCCATACTGAAGTGTAATCTTTGATCTTTATCAGTAAGTGCTTCAAGACCTCTTTGCTTTGAGCAAGTAAAGTTGTGTCATCTGCATATTGCAGGTTGTTAATGAGTCTTCCTCCAGTGCTGATGCCATGTTCTTCATATGGTCTGGCTTCTTGGATTATTTGCTCGGCATACAGATTGAATAAGTGTGGTGAAAGGATAGAACCCTGACGCACACCTTTTCTGATTTTAAGCCACGCAGTATCCCCTTGTTTTGTTTGAATGACCGTCTCTTGGTCTATGTACAGGTTCCACATGAGTATAATCAAGTGTTCTGGAATTCCCATTCTTCACAATGTTACCCATAATTTGTTATGATCTACACAGTCAAATGCCTTTGCATAGTCAACAAAACACAGGTAAACATCTTTCTGTTATTCTCTGCTTTCAGCCATGATCCATCTGACATCAGCAATGATATTCCTTGTTCTATGTGTTCTATGTCCTCTTCTGGCTTGAACTTCTGGCAGTTCCCTGTTGATGTACTGTTGCAACCATTTTTGAATTATCTTCAGCAAAATTTTACTTGCCTGTGATATTAATGATACCAAAAAAAAATAAACCAAAAAACCAAAGCCAGTGCTGTCGAGTCAATTCTGACTCATAGCGATCCTATAGGACAGAACTGCCCCATAGAGTTTCCAAGGAGCGCCTGGTGGATTTGAACTGCCGACCCTTTGGTTAGCAGCCATAGCACTTAACCATGATATTGTTCCATAATTTCCCCATTCTGTTGGATCACCTTTCTTTGGAATGGGCATAAATAGGATCTCTTCCAGCCGGTTGGCCAGGTAGCTGTCTTCCACATTTCTGACATAGACGAATGAGTGCTTCCCGTGTTGCATCCATTTATTGAAATATCTCAGTTTGTGTCCCATCAGTTCCTGGAGCTTTGTTTTCTGCCAGTGTCTTCAGTGTAGCTTGGACTTATTCCTTCAATACCATCAGTTCTTGATTACATGCGACCTCCTGAAATGGTTGCACATTGACCACTGCTTATTGTTACAGTGACTCTGTGTATACTTTCCACCTTCTTTTGATGTTTCCTGTATCGTTCAATTTTTTGCCCATAGGATCCTTTAGTATTGCAACTACAGGCTTGAAATTTGTCTTCAATTCTTTCAGTTTGAGAAATGCCCATTATGTTCTTCCCTTTTGGCTTTCTAAAATCAGGTCTTTTGCTCATTCATTGTAATACTTTACTTTGTCTCTTCCAGCCGCCCTTTGAAATCTTCTTTTCAGCTCTTTTACTTCATCATTTCTTCCATTTGCTTTAGCTACTCTGTGTTCAAGAGCAAATTTCAGAGTTTATTCTGACATCCATTTTGGCCTTTTCTTTCATTCTCGTCTTGTTAATGACCCTTTGGTTTCTTCATGTATGATGTCTTTGATGTCATCCCACAACTCATCTGGTCTTTGGCCATTAGTGTTCAGTGTGTCAAACCTGTTCTTGAGATGCTGTCTAAATTCAGGTGGAATATTCTCAAGGTTGTACTTTGGCTCTCGTGGACTTGTCTTCATTTTCTTTAGCTTCAACTTGAACTGGCATATGAGCAATTGATGGTCTGTTCCACAGTCAGCAGCTGGTCTTGTTTTGATTGATGATATTGCGTTTCTTCATCATCTGTTTCCACAGATATAGTCAATTTGATTCTCATGTATTCCATCTGGCGAGGTCCACGTGTGTAGTTGCTATTTATGTTGTTGAAAAAGGTATTTGAAACAAAGAAGTTGTTGGTCTTGTAAAGTTCTATCTCTGGTGATGTCTGGTGTCATTTGTCACTAAGGCCATATTTTCCAGCTACTGATCCTTCTTTGTTTCCAACTTTTGCATTCCAATTACCAGTAATTATCAATGCATCTTGGTTGCATGTTCGATCAATTTCAGACTGCAGAAGTTGGTAAAAATCTTCAGTTTCCTAGTTTTTGGCATTACTGGTTGGTGCGTAAATTTGAATAATAGTTGTACTAACTGGTCTTCCTTGTAGGCACATGGATATTATCCCATCACGGACAGCGTTGTACTTGGAAATAGATCTTAAAATGTTATTTTTGAAGATGAATACGATGCCGTTCCTCTTCAATTTGTCATTTCTGGCAGAGTGGATTGTCTGATTCAAAATGGCCAATATCAGTCCATTTCAGCTCACTAATGGCTAGAATATTGATCTTTATGCATTCCTTTTGATTTTTGACAACTTCAAATTTTCCTAGATTCATGCTTCATGCATTCCACCTTCTGATTATTAATGAACGTTTGCAGATGTTTCTTACCATTTTTAGCCATGCCACATCAGCAAATGTAGGTCCCAAAAGCTTTGCTCAATCCATGTTATTAAGATGGACTCTATTTTGTGGAGGCAGCTCTTCCCTATTCACATTGTATTGTACTGTGGTGTGGCTTGGATGTTGCTGTGATGCTGGAAGGTATGCCACTGATATTTCAAATATCAGCAGGGTCATCCATGGTGGACAGGTTTCACTGGAGCTTCCAGACTAAGACAAGACTAGGAAGAAGGACCTGACAATCTGCTTCTAAGAAAACTGACCAGTGAAAACCGTATGAATAGCAAAGGATATTTGCCATGGAGAAAAAAAGCTATTGTATAAACTTCCTTAGAAACCTTAAGGAACCCAGGGCTACCAATTACCAAAGATCTTCGAATGCCTAGAAACCCCTTTAGAATCTCCATAGAGTCTGTATCACCGCACAAATCTAATAAAATGACATTTCCTCAAGTGTTGAGATAAGCAAATATATAATTTATTATTAGATTTTTCTTTTCCATGCTGTTTAATTACTGGCATTACAACAGTATTTTTCCTTCAGTTATAAGTTAAATATGTGTAGGTATGTGGATATGTCGTGGGTGTCGTTGGGCTAGTGTGTGAACCTATCCACCACATATAGTAGACATTTCTGTTGGAAAACTTGACCTTGAGATTCAAATAAAGGTATTAAAACTTTCAGAACACAGCTTGTTGTAAGCTGGAGTCTCACAATTTACTTTGATGGTTTTTCTACAACTCATGAGTGCTTGGGGAAGGGGGATTTTCCAGAGCCAGGAAAGTTCGTATCTTTTCAGATTTATGTGTTTTGGATTTATTTGATCTTCTCGACTAGACATCCCTTCTTCTTTTGGTCAGAGATTCTCAGCCAGGGACTATTTTGATCCCCAGGGTATATTTTGCAATGTCTGGAGACATTTTGGTTGTTACCTAGGAGAGGAGATGCTACTGGCATTTAGTGGGTAGAAGCCAGGGATACTGCTAAACATTTTACAGTGTACAGGACAGCCCCCTCCACCCCAACAAAGAATTTTCTGGCCTAAAATGTCAATAGTGCCAAGGTCAAGAAACCTAGTATAGGTAGAAAAAGGTATCCTTGACTAGCAAGTGAGAAGAGATTTAAAAATACTAGTATGGAAGCTCTTCTTTCCCCCAATCTAACTTGCCTTCTTGTATCAGCCCCATAACTCAGATCTAAACGGTTAAGTCCATTTAGAAATGTTAGTCATTTGCTAACTGATGGGTAAAGTTATTTCTCTAAGTTAATCTTTGGGAAGCTGGTTGGCGGCCACTCACAGCTTCAGAGTGTCATATCCACAGACCAAATATCAGATACAAAAATGCTTTACTCAAGCCACCTTTCAAAATCAGATTACATTTCTATTTCTAATTTTCTGACCTTGAAGTTTTGTATTAATAGATCCAGGTCAATATTTAGGACGTTAGTATCTATAAACATATTAATCTTTCTCACTTGATAAATGGTAACCAGTGGGTTTCACTTCTTGAAGGCAGGATTGTATTTAGAAGAGAGAGCAAATTTCATTTCTCTTATTGTTAGCAGTGGATTTTTCTTTTGAGGCTGATGATCAATCATGGATGATCAGAAAAAGATGGAAAAGCTTGCCCTTGTAAATAAATACAAAAGCTATTGCAGGGCATTTTTGACCTTTAACCTACATGTAGAAAATGATCAATTAGATGTTGGAATTTTTGTGGTTTTAATTAGTACTGTTTGTATCTATTTAGAAAGTTTATGGAGCCAAATATATGACTGAACCTGACTCTTCCATTTGGGTTGGGAGTGGCATCCCAAGTCTTGGTTATGATAGGAACTTGCAGATGAAAAGTTGTTCTGTGGGTAGGTGAGAAGTTTTGTAAATTCACAGGCTCAGTGAGAAATCTTTTCCTCAGGGGCTCAGGTGTGGTGAGAGTTTAGCAGGAAATCTACCTCACGTGAAGGTGTTTTTCCTAGTCTTGATACAGGACCATAGTCCTGGAATGCAACCGTGCTGCTCGGCCCAAAGTTGCCATTAAAGGCCTGGTGAATTACACCCAACAACCCATTCCTTGTGGGAGTGAGGCATCCCTGGTTTTGGCGTCTCTGCTGCCTTCCTCTTTTTATAATCCCTGAAGGTGTTAGGGACTGCTGTGGAGAGTAGTTTTTATATTTGGCAGAACCACCAGATGTTTTTTTTTCGGTTTTGAAAGAAATGGTTTTAAGCCCTAACCTACTCATCAACTCAGTTCCCTGCAGAGCTTTGCCCTGAACTATTTTAAGCTGGGGGTTGGCTCAGGGAGAGGGCTTGTAAAACTCCAAGGTTGGTTTGAATTTGGGGTTTGCGGCAGCACCTAAGTGTAGGTGCCCTGCCACCTGGCTCTTAGCTCCATTCTGAGAGTCTTCCTGGCTTTCATGGTACATGTAATTTTGACCACTAATAACTTTAGAAAAGTCTAATGCTGGAGCGATTATTGCATAAATCTCCAGATGTAGAAATGGAGTTTTTGAAGTTCGATTGCATATTTCTAGCTGCAGTCCTATGCTCCTGAACCACTGAATGAAAATATTGCAAAAGAATGCTTGAAAACGGAAGGACGGTAGAGTGTTTCTCAGGCTGGCCTTTCTACTAGGCTTTCCCAATGGAAAATAGATTAGTCCTTTGACCCCCATTTAAACATTTAGCCATTGTGTCTTGGAGCTCAGCCAAAAATAATCACCTGAAATTTTGTTTATGGTTTGTTCACAAAAATAGCCATACTTCTTAAAGGAGAGCAAAAAGAACATTTTAAGAATGTGTGAGCTCATGATGAACTCAATATGTTTTAAAAACTTCCAACTTGTAAACTCCTGAAATGCAGTTTGTAATGGAAACACCAGCAGAATTTCCTGGAGTGGGTCTGAGCCTTCAACTTCTAAGCCTTTTATAAAACTGGTTCCTCTCATAGAGAGATAAGTTAATCATGAACTTCTGAGCAGTTGGTGTTTCACCTTTTTGGACATCTAAAGGATGCTTAGTAAATTTTCGGGATATGTGTGCATGTAAATTATTTGTAGATAATATGCTTACTTTCCTGTTACGTATTAAATTATCCTTTTTCATTAGAAAACTATAGTTGAATAATTCTTGATTTTCTCTGTTATTTCTGCTTTGTTTTTAATCCCTTGAGTAGCATTTATAATTTGCTCTAATTTTATGTTAAATCTCATTTGTAAAATTGTTTTTGTAAGTTAAGAGGTAGTTGTGCAGAATATTAAGTGTCTAACCCTCAAGTGGTATTGTGTCATGAATTTCTTTTAATTGACAGGTTTCTACATGCATAAAACAAAGAAAATTAACAATTAATTACTAATGATTAAGTTACAGTCAAAATATTTATCGTGTTGTGGTGCTAGGTGTATTTTCTTTTCCTCCTTTTCTTTTATTATTGTTGAAAATATATACAGCAAAACAGACCCCAATTCAACAGTTTCTACGTGTACGATTCAGTGACATTGATTACATTTTTCAAATTGTGCAATCATTTTCACTCTCCTTTTCTGAATTGCTCCTCCCCCATTAACATAAACTCATTGCCCCCAAGCTTCCCTATCTAACCTTTAGAGTTGCTGTTTTCAGTTTGATCCTAAATAGTTCCTTAAAAGAGCACAATGCTCAAGACAAACATTCTTTACTAATTAAGCTAAACTTTTTTTTATTGGTTTGGTTTAAAGAAGACTTCAGGGGGTATTTTTGGTTTAAGGTTTAAAGATTATCTCAGGGCAATAGTTTCAGGGGTTCATTCAGCCTCAATGGTTCTAGAAAGTCTGAACTTCATGATAATTTCAAATTCTGTTCCAAATTTTCCCCCTTTTAATCAGGATTCTTCTATAGAGTCTTTGACCAAAAAGTTCAGTAATGGTAGCCAATCCACTATCCAGTTTTTCTTGTCTTATGGCAAAGGATGCAGTTGTTCATGGAAGCAACCAGAGACACGTATCTTTTCCTCTTCTGGTTCCTAACTCTCTTTTCTGAGACCAATTGTTGTACCTTGGGTGGCTGTTTGCAATCTTTCAGACCCCAAGCCACGCACTAGGAGGTAGAAGAGAAGCACTAAAAATGCAATTAGGCCAATTCACTGGGATGTCCTATGAAACCATGACTCTAAGCTTCCAAACCAAGAAACCAAATTCCATGAGGAATATGCTTGTACATAAGCAGCCTCAGCATCTACTCACTTTTTTTTTAATAGTAAAAAATATATATATCGTAACACATGTGCCAATTCAATTTTTACAGGTGAAAACTTACTGACATCAAATACACCAATTGGCTGTGCAGCCATTTTCCTTAATCAATGTGAATTTTCCATCAGAGTAAACAGAAACTCAGTGCTCCAGAAGCAGTAACTGCCCCTTTTCCCCTCTCTTCCACCCTTGGTTTATCACTAATAAACTTTGGTCTTTATATGTTTGCCTATTCTTATCTTTTTATATAAGTGAATTCGTACAATATTTGTCCTTTTGTGACTAACTTATTTCACTCAACATAATGCCTGCAAGCTGTATCCATGTTGTAGCATGTATCAGGGCTTCATTTCTCTTTCTGGATAAGTAATAGTCCTGTCAGCAATGGATAAGGGTTCTAATTTCCCCACATCCTCACCAACATTTATTGTTTCCTTTTTTTTTTTTTTAATCTTAGCCATCCTAGTAGGAATGAAATGGTATCTTATCGTAGTTTTGATTTGTATCTTCCTTTTTTTTTTTTTTACCAGTTAAAGACGTTGAGCATCTTTTCATGTGCCTGTTGACCATTCGAGTATCCTCTTTGGTGAACTGTCTATTGAAGTCCTTTACTTATTTTTTGATTGAGGTATTTGTCTTTTTTTTGTTTATTTGTGCCAAGTGTATTTGATAATTTCTTTCTTTTTTTTGCCATTTGCAAATTTATGTGTAATACAGCATCTGATCAAGCCATTTCTCAACCACTCCTGGTGACAAAATTGATTGTTCCTATAATGGAACATCTTCATGAAGCTTATATTGGAAGCCAGTCTACTCCTGTTTAAAAGTTAAACATAGAATAGCAGTCTTTTATTATGTATTTTTTCCTACGCAGGCTCCAGGGAACACACTTTAACTGTGGCTTACCTAGGTGCATATGGGGTTCTCCACTATCAATTATAGCTCACTTGTGTCTTGATTCAGCATGGCCTGAACGATGGAAATAGAGTGGGTATGATTTAGCATGTCCACATCCATCAGGTGCAGGCTAAATAAAAGAATGATGTAGCCTGTTTCTAAAGCTACATACGTCATATCAACAATAAGTTTATTATTAAAAAAAAAAAATTATTATTAGATAGTCACATATCATATTCAGTAAGGCTGCAGGCTGAACTATGATTCTTCCAAAGTTCCTCTCTTCTCCTTCCTTTTGGCCTTTACGATCTTGGATGCCTGTTCTCTTTCATATACCTTTTCTTCCCCATTCCAGCCTCATATAGAGCTGTGTATTTTTCTCCTATTTTCTTAAGACCCTTCCCTTTGCTAACTAATCTGATCCTTTAACTCATGATATTAATAACATCAATTAGCCATTATTTATTATGATTACATGCATCAGCCAGTGTATAAATTGCTTTCCAAACTCTACCCTCATGAAGAGAATCATTATACCCGTTTTATGGATGAGGAATCTGCAACTCAGGATCACATGACTAGTTTAAGGTGGAGCTGGAATACAAAACCAGGCTTCTTGTCTCTGACACTATAGTGTTTCCATGGTTGTGGGCTGCCATTGAGTCAATTCCGACTCAAAGCAACCCCATGTTACAGAGTAAAACTGCCCCATAGGGTTTTCTTGGCTGTATTAGATTGCCAGGTCTTTCTCCCCTGGAGCTGCTGGGTGGGTTTGAAATCACCAACATTTTGGTTAGCAGCCGAGTGCTTAACTGTTCATGCCACCAGGACTCCTCATGTTTCTATTAATCCACAGAATTTAGCACTACAAAATATGGTTACTGGAACAGCTATGCTCTAGTATCTTCCTGCTTTTTATTTCCATCCCTACTTGCTCCTCCCCTTTCTTTTGATTCTTGTGTAAGATTGAATATTTTCATATGTTTTATTGGCAGAAGTATATTTTTGAGACATTCTGGGACAATTTTATAACTTGCTGTTTATTTCATATTATGAGAATACAACTGAAAAGATGCCATCTGAGATAAAATTAGCATCCAGTTTTAAAATTTATTCTGAGATACTACTGTTCATTGCTACTTTTAAACTTAAATTATTTTCAGATTGGGAGGAGGGAAATTAGCACTTTGTCCCATGAACAAAAATCCTTTTCATGTTTTAGTGAACATGAGCCCTGGTGGCACAATGGTTAAGCACTTGGCTGCTAACTGAAAGGTTAACTGTTGGACCCACCAGCTGCTCTGACAGAGAAAAGACTTGGCGATCTGATCCCATAAAGATTATAGCCTAGAAAACCCCATGGGGAAGTTCTAATCTGTCCTATAGGGGTGCTATGAATTGGAATCAATTTGATGACACAAAACAACAACAGTAATGTCCTAGTGAACCAACTAAACAAATATATTTTGAAATTCTGAAAAGGTTAATATCAGGTGTTTTTCTCTTATTTATGGTTTCTTGCAGAGACAAGAGCCTGGGCAACTCTGGCTAGAGCTGGAAGCACCAATTATCTGATAAATTTGCTAGCGATTTCCAGCCTAAGTTTTTGTAGATATCCTGGATTTGGGTAAATCGTGGGCCACCATCCATCTTTGTTGGGTGTTTTCACTGCTTCAGATTGCCAACCTCTCTCTGCTTGTGTCCAGGCTTCCCTTAATGATGATGAATTTCTATCTCATTACTTTGGGGTTTGAATTTCAGGATGTTAAGGTTTTGTATGTCGACACAGTCCCCAGGCATGTTGAGCCAACTTCACCAAGAGCTCAGAATCAGAGCCTCTACAAGAGCTCACAATCAGAAGGATTGTATTTTGTGACACAGGTTAAGACACTCAGAGAGATCAAGTGTGCTGGGGACCTAGGCTAAGACTGTTGATGCAATTTGAAATTGTAGCATATGTATTTGCTAATTTTTTTGAGGAAAACCCAACATGATTCTTCATTTTATTTTTTTATTATACTTCAGATGGTTTACAGAGCAACAGATTTTCTTTAAGCAATTAATACACATGTTGTTTTGTGACACTGGTTGCCAACCCCACGACGTCAATACTCTCCTCTTCTCGAACTTGGGTTCCCTGTTACCAGCTTTCCTGTCCCCACCTGCCTCCCTGTCTTTGCCCCTGGGTTGGTGTGCCCGTTTAGTCTTATTTTGTTTTATGGGCCTGTCCAATCTTTGGCTGGAGGGTGAACCTCAGGAGTGATTTCATTACTGAGTTACAAGGTATCTGGGGGCCATACTCTCAGGGTTTCTCCAGTCTGTCAGACCAGTGAGTCTGATCTTTTTTTTTTTTTTGTGAGCTAGAATTTTGTTTTACATTTTTCTCCAGCTCTGTCTAAGACCCTCTATTGTGATACCTGACAGAGCAGTTGGTGGTGGTAGCTGGGCACCATCTAGTTGTGCTGGACCAACATGATTCTTTAAAGACATTCTGGTCTGTTTCCACTCTGATGTTGCCTGAATATGATGGTCTTGCATTTGGCAGTGCATGCATTGTTCTTTCTGCAGGCCAGGTGGCTCCAAGCTCTCTGCGTATAGCTGAGGCCTGTCTTCCTTGGTTTTCTTGAGCAGCGCTCCTTCTCCTCCCTGGTGGTGGTATACAAAGACCCTTTTATCAGGCAATATTGGACTTAAAATCCAAGCACTTTCAGGAAAAGACTTGGAAGTCTGTCTTCTTAGTTTCTACATCACTTTGCCCTCTATGCTGTCATTTTGTGTGACTGGGCATTGTGCTCCCCACTCTGCTCCTCATCCCGGTTTATTAGAGGACTGAACTGTCACCATGTCTACCTCTCTAAATCTATGTTGAGAATCTCTGACTTGTCCCTATCTTCTACTATACTTAATATTACACTTTCATAAGATTGTAGGCTGAGATCAAAACCCTGCTTGAGATGTTTTCCATATCATGCTCACGTTCAAGACTTAATCTTTCCCCTGCCCTGGCTTGGAAAAACAACCCTTCACAAAACTTTCATTTTCCTAGGAAACTTCTTCTTTTTCAACCAGTGTGGTTTGATAGACTCTACTTGAATAAGAAGAAATGCTAATGTGTTTGACTAGTCCAATTTATATTCATAAAAGACAGTCTCGAAAGAAGAGGCATTTCACTAACCCGAGATATTTGTAACTATAAGGAATTTATATTGTAAAGCTTATATTTAATATCAGAATTCCTTATGGTCATTTACATTTGTTGTCAGGTGGAAACAATAATAGATTTATTATAATAGAATTGTATTGAACAGTTTTGTTTAGTAGGTTTTAATTTTCTGTCAAATGGCATTTTAATGGCTTATATGCTATATGGTTAGCAGTAAATATACTTGCAGCTGTTTTGTGGTCTCTACATGGTCCTGGACATCAGGATTCAGTGTCTCTGTAATACGTACATTGTGATATAATCACTTGTACGCAAAGCAGATTTCCTTTGTACATGCTTTTGAGGACACTTTACTCATGAATTCCAGGTAAAGATGCAATTATATAGAGGTTTACATGGAGGAACTAAACAAGGATTTCAATTAATCATGCCCTCTCAGCCCTGAGAGATATTACATTCGCGGGGACCAGGAGTTATCCGTCACAGCTCGGCTGTAGCTGTCTCTCCTGCCTGCTTGTTTTGTGTTCTGCGGATGTGTTCATCAGTCTGCCCTAGGATGGAACAGCTCTTGGTACAGCAGTTTACATTTAAGTGTTTTCTTCCAAAGCCTGTGACACTGTTTGTGAACAGTGCTCATCTTTCGGAAGTATAATATTACAGAGTCACACACACGATTTTAAAGCACTAAAGTAATTATGCATTCTGAGAAGATGGAAAATTGTCAAAAATGTTTTCTATCCAATTATTAAGATAGCCAGAATACCCTGAATAATGCCGTATTTTTAAGTAACTATGTAGTTTACCAGTTTGTCTTGCATTATTTTTCAAAACAAAATATAAAAACACAATGTATTATTATTATTATTAATTATAGGTTTTCTAGTGTCTGTGTGAAATCACTAATGAATAAAAGAGATCTGTTTTTGAATTTGGATCTGAGGTGTTTTTAAAAAATGTGCCAACAGTTATTTAAAATAATGTCTACTTTAAAAAATCCCTCCTCTCTGGTTTTGGCATTTGTGTTTTGTATTGAAGAATGAAGTCCCTGTAGTATATGTATCCTATAGCTGAGTAACTGCATTTATATTGTTATAAATTTTTGAGGTTGGAATCTCAAGTCTTTAAATTAAATAACTACAGTTAACTGTATTAAGTGTAAGGTTGAATTTGATCAAAAATAAGAAAAGCATTTATGACAAGCCCTGTAAATGTTTAAATACTTTAGTTGTGTTTGTGAGCATGAAATTGTATTATAAGAAGCCAGCATTGAGTATACTGGTTCCTCTGGGACACATTTGACTTTTGGGAGATAAAAAAACCTTGCATTAATGAAATTCAGCAAGTTTTTTGATTTAGTAGACAACGTTTTCAGTGTACGTGAAGCAATTTTGAAGTGTATATGTGTATAATTACTTGTAGAAACTGTTTAACTTTAATGGGGCATTTCTCGATCACATAATAGGAAACCTAACAGCTTTAATTAAGATTTATGAAGCATAGAGGTAATATATTCTGCTAAATTGGGTAGCCATTGGTGGATAGTGTGCTTTTAGAGATGAATTTTCTACATATACTTTACTTCCTTGTCTTTTTTTTTTTTTTGGTTTAGAAATGTTACTGGTAATACTGGAGTCCCTACATCCATCAGTAGAACAAACTAAGTTTTCTTTAAAAACTTTTAATTAATACAAATAATTAATGATAGGCAGAGCAGACACCATTAGACAGTTCTTTAGTTGATGGTTTCAGGTGGTAGCTGCATGAGCCTATCTTGAGGGGATGAAGGAAAATCTACCGTTTAATTCAAACAACTAGTTAATTTGAAAGCAAGTGCTTAGTAACTCATTGTAAGATTTAAATCAACCACATTCATTTAAAATAACAGTTTTGGCTAAGTTTACTATTCCTTTCATCCTCATCCCTCCCTCTATTATCTTTAGATATAGATCCAGCTTTTAAGGCCAGGCTGTGTTACGCTCACGTTGTGTGCTGTCCTGCCTTGTTCTTTAATATATTTAATATATGATTAGTAGTTGATAGTCATGGAGTATCAGCTTCTAGGGGACCCACCCAAAAGAAGCGTGTTATAAAAGCCCCTGTGTGAGATACTGCAAACGGCCTGGTAGGAGCAGATGGGTCTGGGTGTCCCTTTCGCTGCCAGATGGAAGCTCATTTTCAGCCAGTGTTCAATTAGGACAGTGATTCTCTAACTTTAGCTAGCATCAGAATCACCTGGTGGGTTGGATAAGCTGCAGAAAGTTGAGGCCCACCCCCAGTTTCTGATTCAGTAGGTCTAAGGTGGGGTCTGGAGCCCTGGTGGTGAAGTGGTTAAGAGTAGTGGCAAGAGCTCAGCTGCTAACCAAAAGATCAGCAGTTCAAATCCACCAGCTGCTCTTTGGAAACCCTTTGGGGGCAGTTCTCCATTCTATAGGGTTGCTGTGAATCGCAACCGACTTGAGGACACCTAACGACTTGAGGACACCTAACGACAACAACAGGGTGGGATCTGAAGACCTGCATTTTAAGTGAAAAAAAAAATAATAATAAATTATTATTTTTTTTTTAAGTGAGGCTAGGTTTAACTCTCCATACTAGTCATTTAACAAACATTTTTTAGCAATAAATGAATGAATGATACATATGTATCTCATGATATATATATCTATATGTACATACAAAAATATCCTATGTTTTATATGTACGTATAGATATAAATATATGTGTGTGTATATCATGAGTTATGTACGGATCTGGCAGGGTTTTGTTCTCTTGCACATAGGGTTGCCATGAGTATGTATACGCACACACACCATGGAATATGAGTAATATATACATGGTGTATAAAAATGTATATCTATATACCAAACCTGTTGCCATCAAGTTGATTCTGACTCACAGAGACCCTACAGGCCAGAGTACAACTGCCCCATAGGGTTTCTGAGGCGGCTGTGAATCTTTACGGAAGCAGACTGCCACATCTTTCTCCCTCAGAGCAGCTGGCTGGTGGGTTTGAACCACCAACCTTATGATTAGCAGCCAAGTGCTTAACCACTGCACCACCAGGGCTCCTGGTTTATATATATATATTCCATGGTGTGTGTACATAATATATATTTCATGGTGTGTGTGTATACAAATATATGTCACATATATGTGTGAGTGTGTGTGTGTGTGTGTGTGTGTGTATATATATATATATATTTTTTTTTTCCATATACAGCCAGAGGCTGGATACAAAGATGAGTAATACTTTACTCCTGCCTTCCAGATAGGAACCTACATTTTCACCTCCGGATGATTCTGATTCTTACATAATAAGGAATAACGGGTGCTCTGATGGGGCTAACTCAGCAAGCTTGGGGATCACAGGGAAGGAACCAATGGAAGAGGTGACATGGAGGTGTGAGGAAAAGAGACACAGAAGAGCGTAAATTGATACCAATTGCTGTTCAGTTGATTCCGACTCATGGCGATTGCATTTGTTAATTGAGAGACCCAACAAATTGGTGTTTAGAAACATTAGAGAATATTTGCATTTAAAAATTGGAGTGGAATTTCCAAATAGTAGATTTTTAGAATTAGTCTATATGTAATTGTGGAAGATGTTGGCAGCAGTTTGGTTTTAAGTACGCTGGCTGAGTTGTAGGGTGTCCCAAGGAATTCTAAGACACGGATTTTTAATCCAATTGAAGGGGTAAGACTATCATAAATGAAGTAACTAGGAAAATTTGACTCATTAATTTTGTGGTGCTACGTGGTGAAAACTGCAATTTCAGGGCGGAGAGAGCTGGTGTGCTTGGATGAAGTTACCTGGTAAAAGTCAGCACTGAATGGGCACTGGGGAAGAGTTTAGGGGAAGTAGAGAGGAGAAGAAAAAAGGCATCCCAGAAAGGAGAGGAGAAGACTGGGAGGAGAGGATGAACCTAACAGAGTGGGGCCAGGATGGGTGAGGGGGCAATAAAAGGACTGGCCTATGGGGTGGAGGGTTTATGTGAAAGTAAGTGGAAGGAAGATAATGTTGGCTTAGTATGCTCTAGTCAGCTGATGGATAATGAAAAAGCCAGAAAGGAAGAGGCATTTTGGACTTGAGTCAGCCGCATCTGTCTTCAGGAGTCGTGCACAGCACAGTACTGATGTCCAGATTTCTGCTGGTGCTGGATTTTGTTGTTTTTTATTTTTAGATTTTGTTAGAAGTCCCTGGGTGGTGCACAGTTAATGCACACTTGATTGCTAACAGAAAGGTTGAAGGTTCAAGTCCACCCAGAGCATTCTTGGAAGAAAGGCATAGTGATCTACTTCCCCAAAATCAGCCACTGAAAACCCTAGGGAACAGAATTCTACTCTGATGCACGTGTGGTTGCCATGAGTCAGAGCTGACTCAATGGCAGCTGGAACCAGAAGACTTTGCTAGTAACTTTTTGAGAACAGCAGACACCCTGGAATTTGTTATCTAGTGTTTTGTTTGAGGTTCTAGTGGTGTGTTTGGGAGTTATCTGAGTTTTTTTCTGGCATGGTGTACTGAGAAGTTTGCACTGTGAGAGGTGAGGAGTGAGAATGGTTGAAGGGTAACTAGTGGCTGATGGCAGAACAAAAGGTCTGCCTGCTTCTCTAAGTGTAAACAGCCACATCACTTCAGTTGCTTGGTTTCTAGAAAATGCAGATGAAATGGGCAGGGACCAGGAAAGTCAACAACATTGGTTTTACAAAATTATTTGTTATTGAAAATTATTCTCTATACTGTTGTTATGGGTCATCTCCAAGGACACAGAATGTGCTTGTTTTTAGTGGAATTTTCCTTTTAGGAAAGAATCTTATCATATTGTTGCTGGAAAGCATGTTATTTGACCCATGGTTTTGAATCTTTGTAATAAGGAACCCTACATCCTATATAGCAGGTTCCTCTTTTATTTGTTTTTGGTATGAGATCATCTTCTCAAGCCCACGCATTGTTGTACTGGTTCATTCACATGAAATACGCAATTAGCACGGGTTAATGGTTATGTGTCATAATAGTGTGACGTAGCAGAAAGCCAAATGAGGCCCATTTTCTGCTCTCTGCCTTACAAGTATGTGGGTGTGTAACATGGAGCAGAAAATCCAAAGAGAAATAAACCTTAAGCAGCATTTTCTAAGACGTGTTCCTGATTTTTTCTGTCTGCTTTGTGTATCATACTCTTGGTTGCATAATCAAGAAATCTGGAGATTTCTTAGTCCACAGCCTACAGAGTTTCTAGAGGAGGATACTTTTGGTTTTATGAAGCCAGCATTTACTTGAAGGAGCCCTGGAGACACAAATGGTTAAGCATTTGGCTGCTAACCAAAAGGTTGGCAGTTTGAATCCACCCAGTGTCTTTGCAGGAGAAAAGACTTGGTGATCTGCTTCCATAAAGATTACAACCAAGAAAACTCCAAGGTGCAGCTAGCTCTCCTCTGTCACATGGGGCTGCTATGAGCCAAAATCAACTTGATGGCACCTAACAACAGAAAAACATTCTCTACTAGCCATTTCTTAGTGGAAGTGGATTTCGGCTGGTCTACTCATTCATCAACACATACTCTATAATTCATTCTAATGGACAGCAAATAACACAAAATCTGTTTTAATTATTATTCATACTATTAGATTTATTTAAGCTTCCTTATTCATCTTACTCATTTTGTTATTTATCTCACTGCCTGGAACAGGCCTTCCAACTTTCATACTTTTTCATCAAATCAGTAGATTTTCTTCTAGAGACACAGCACATTAGACAAATAAATTCATGAAAACCAATGGTTACTTAGAGCTTGTTCTTTGCCCATGTTTATAGAAATAGAAAACAAAAACTTGAGTCGAAGAATGACTAAACTATATAAGTGGGAGTAATATAATAATTATTACACAGTTAATTTAAGCAGCAGTCAAGAATCAAACGACATTGCATTGGGCAATTTGCACAAAAGACCTCTTTAAAGTTTTAAAAAGGAAAGGTGTCACTTTGAGGATTAGGTTGTGCCTAACTTTATATTAATAACCCAAGCCTTGGTGTTTTCAGTTGCCTCATATGCATGTAAAAGCTGGACAATATATAAGGAAGACCAAAGAAGAATCGACGCCTTTGAATTATGGGATTGGTGAAGAATATTGAATATACATGGACTTCCAGAAGAACAAACAAATCTGTCTTGGAAGAAGTACAGCCAGAGTGCTCCTTAAAAGCGAGGATGGCAAGACTTCATCTAGTGTAGTTTGCATATGTTATTGGGAGGAACCAGTCCCTGGGGAAGGACATCATGCTTAGTAAAATAGAGGGTCAGCGAAAAAGAGGAAGACCCTTAAGGAGATAGATTGACCCAGTGGCTGCACCAATGGGCTCAAAGTACAGCAAAGATTATGAGGATAGCACAGGATCAGGCAGTGTTTCATTCTTTTGTACATAAGGTCACTATGAGTCGAAACTGACTCAACAGCACCTAACAACAACAACAATATATAACAAAGTATTAATAATGTAAAAAGTGATTTTGTTATTTATCTCCGGTTCCTCTCCACTAATAAGGGAGATGTCTGAGAGGATTGCCATAGTTCTGGTGGGGCCTGGAGTTTTCTAATTCTTAATGATGTAGTATCCCATGCTGTTCTTGTTTTATGCCATTCTATATGGGGAGGTTGGTATCCTTGTATCAGAACGCTTGTTAGCAGAAAACTCTCCGTCTGCGCTTAGGTATTTGCTCAATTTCGCTTTGTTTAGGGAATCTTTATCAACTACTGTATAAACCAGATTGTTTTCTCTAATAGGTTCTGCAAAAGTTCTGCTACTAGTTGCTGTTGTCCTTGCTTGAATTCTGCATTACGCTATGCTGTGGGTGGCAGCGGTGCTTTATAGTTTTTGCTCTTTTAGTAGAAATAGTAACTTACAGAGAAGTATGTTAGCTAAAAGCTGATTCCATGTTGGGCAGACACAAAGCCCCTTATTACTTCCAGTTTAATACTATTAGTTAGTCTTCCTAGCTGGAGCAACTCAATAATTTTAATGTATAGTTATTTTGTATCCACTGTAGGCTGGAGCCCTGGTGGCGCAGTGGTTAAGAGCTTGGCTGCTAACAAAAAGGTTGGCAGTTCGAATCCACCAGCTGCTCCTTGGAAACTCTGTAGGGCAGTTATAATTCTGTCCTGTAGGGTTGCTATGAGTTGGAATCAAGTTGAGGACAATGGGCTTGGTTTTTTTTTATTTTGGTAAAGTTGCTACATGTGGCTTTTCAAAGGCTCAGTTTCCTTAAGTAATAGAGGAATGGGAGTTCTGGGGTGGTACAAATGGCTAATGTGCTCAGCTGCTAACCGAGAGGTTGGAGGTTCCAGTCCACTCAGAGACGCCTCAGAAGAAAGACCTACTTCTGAAAAAGTGATCTACTTCTGAAACACCAGCCATTGAAAATCCTGCGGAGCATAGTTCTTCTGTGACGCACATGGAGTCTCAAGGTGGAATTGATTTGATGACCGCTTTTTTTTTTTTTACTGGTTAAAAGAAAATAATAACCCTACTGCTGATTTGTCAAGAAGATTAAATGAAATAATGCATGTGAAAGCATGTAGCAGTGTCTGACATACAACAGAAGTAAGAAAAAAAGTCCTTTCCTCACAACTTTATGACAGGCCTATTTTTTTTTTTATGTAAGAATGAATTAAATTATATTTCTATACATTTTCTGAATCTTAGAGAAAAAGATTTTGCTGACTTAGTCTGAGTCTCCATTTCTAGTCATCTTAACAACTTGGCCTTGGAGAACCATCCAGGGAAGAACATTCTTCACTCGTTTCTACCATTTTTTGCAGAAGCGGATCTTGCCTGGTCCATTCATTCATCAACACATACGTGACGATTCATTCTAATGGAGAGCAAATAACAAAAAATAATCCGTTTTCGTTGTTATTACTGCTATTGGATTTATTTTGGCTTTCTTATTTATCTTACTCATTTTGGTATTTATCACACTGCTGAGAACAGACCTTCCAACTTTGATACTTTTTCATCAAATCAGTAGATTTTCTTCCAGAGATGTAGCATGTGAGAGAAATAAATTGATGAAAACTAATGGTTAAAAAAATGGTTACTTAGAGCTTATTCTTGGCCCTTGCTTATAGAAATACAAAACAAAAACAAACCCTACCTGAGTTTGTTCATAATTTGTTGTTGCTCTGCCTCTGGTCCAGGTATAGAACAAAATGGAAGGCATGTGGAGATTAGCAGCTCTGAGTCCAAATACGCTGAGAAGGGATAGTGGTGAATGAGAGAGAAGGTGAAAAGTAAACACCCACATTTTATAAAGAACCAGGTGCTGGCAAGTAGGCTAAACTGGTGTCTTTGGTGGCAAAATGTTTGCAGTGATTTAAAGGGCAATCATGGGAAGCAGCCGTAAGACATTAATTTTTCTCCAGGAATTGCATGTTATTTGAACACAGATAGGTAGGTAGATAGATGGATAGATTTATAGGTAGGTAGATAGGTTGATTGATTTTTCTGTGTGAGCCAGGATTGCAGCATGGTCATGACGGTGGGAAATACCTTGGTTTGACTAATGCAAGAGAGGCCAGATTAAGCCCAGAGCTTGCTGTACTGACTGGCTATTCGGCAATAAATCAGTGAGGGTTGGAGAGTTGAGAGAGTGGGGAATAGTGCCATATCACGTGGCATAAGATAGAATCATAAAACGTTAGCGCTGAGGGGCTGTTAGAGAATGCCTTTTCCATCCACATCATTTTATGAATGAGGAAACAGAGGCCCCGAGAGGTGGCATGGATTTCCCAGGACTAGTAGTTAACAGATAAAGCTGACAGTAGAATCTAGCCCAACGCGGTGCCTTCTTGGTCTCTAGAGATATGCAGCCATGTGGGATGTCCAAAAACAGGCTGTGGTCACTCCATTGTCTTTTTGGTCACTTCTTATAGGTAAGAATAGTGGTGCATCCTTCTAGCTCTCCTGGTGCAAGCATGGTGTCTAGGCTAATATCCCTGGGCATCCTCCCCCATCTTAATTTAATATTGAGTAAAGGGTAAAATAAACCACAATTTAATGATTTGGAGTTTATTTTTTTCCAAGCAAAATGTGGAAATTTGGGGGGGAGGGGGACAAAGACTGTCATTTGCATTGGCAATTTCCAGAAGCTACAGTATAGCTACTTGAGTAGAATTTATTTTCCGAATTTTCTTAGTTGGGAGCACAAGGTTTGTTAGGCCTAAAAATATAGCTATGGAAGACTCAGATTATTTTCCCTAATTGAGCATTGTGGTTCTAGAGGGTGAGAAAAAAATTCATGCACTTAACTCACCTAAAAGATGCTAAAATTTACATTTGCGTGGAAGATGCACCACATTTTCATACTCTGAAAGGTCAATGTTTAAACGAACAAACAAAAACTCGGTGCATATATAAATATTAAAGAATACCTTCTTTGACTCAATCCTTGCCTGCCAATGTGGCCCTTTTATGAGATAGGGTCATTTGTCATGTGGGAAAGCAGGATTAATTAACTGTGGAAAACGTACCTAAGTATGGAAACCGTGAGTTCTAAAATGTTTCCACGTAAAATACAAGAAAAGAAGTATAGATGAGCCTAGAAATAAGTGTGAGCTTTTTTTTTTTTCCTTCAGAGGGCTTAAAAAAATTCTCCCTCCATCACACAAATCAAGCAGCCTATTATACACACAGTCTTCCCATACATCTGACACAGAAACAAGTGAGGTAGGTATTTCATCTCCACATAAATTGTGTGGTTTTGAAATTCAGTTCTCTTCACCTCTGAACTCTGGTGAACATGTCACTTAGGTGTCTAACAGGATGGCAGCACTTGTAATGAGAGAGAGGCATCATGAGAGGGGAGAGCCACACAGTTTTGTAGCTCATGAAAGAAAACAAAACAAAACAAAAGAGAAAAATGCGGGAAAATTCTAGAAGGAATTGCCTAACAAAGGTATATAAGTTACTGCAGCCCTAGGGAAGTCATCAGCTATGAGCAGGCAAGTCGTTCTATGTTTTTATGTTGTTATTTTATTCTGCTCTTTGATAAACTGAGTGCTTGTGTTGAAAACTGCAATATTATACAGAAGATACAGCAACTAATTCAAGAATGAAAGACACTCCACATATTCAGGTGTCTTTTCCTGTAATTTTATATTCCTTGGTAAAGGTAATAAAGATTCTTTTCAATTTATTTATAATTTTCTTCTGGTTTTTCCAAGTAGAATATGGTTAAAACAGGAGCAATTTGAATTGTTATGCTGATTAAATTAACCAAGCAATTTGGAACTACACAGACCTTATGTTTATCTCTGGCTACTTCTGGATATGAACCTTAAGATCAGCATTTAATTTTAGCTGAAGGGATTGAGTTAAATGTAATTGTTTCTCTCCTTCCTCCACCAATGGACAATAGGACTTTGTAAACAAGTAGAAAAGTGCATTTTTCAAAGTAAAGGACGTGGAGATAGAACGAGAATTCCCATGAAGCATTAGGCTGTGATGGTGTACAATGTAACTCTTTGCGGCCAGATCAAGATGGTCTTGGGGTGGCATTAAAAGTTATATCTGTTGTCCTTACCACCTTCCTTGTAAACATTTTGCAGGCTGTAAAATTAGGCCTCTGTGTGACTCCAGTGCAAGGTATTCTAAAATAAAAAATTAGACCCAACAAATGTTTGGGTCTCTTTCCCACTCCCTTTTGTTTTAACCCAGTGCCATCGAGTCGATTCCAACTCATAGCGACCCTATAGGGCAGAGTAGAACTGCCCCATAGAGTTCCCTTTTGTTTTAGAGGGTGTCAAATAACTGTTTTGACTGATTCCATCAACCTTCTTTGCACTGACCATTTGTTTGAACTGGACAAATCAACAGGTGATAGTATGTGAGTATGTATCTGTGTGTCCATCTGTATATCACATGTATTCACATGTAATACAGACCTGTAGTTCCTTTGGTGAAAACCAGGCCATAAGTAACAAAGTTCGTAAGTCTGTACTTAGTGTTTTCCCAATACTTGCTGTTTTAAGAAAGAGAAGTTATTATCAGAAAGATTTGATTAATTCCAGGTTTTTTGGTAAATGTTGCTGAATCAAAATACAGGGTGGTCATTTATCTATCACAGGACATATTGGGCAGTCAGAGCATTATGCAGTGCCTAAAAAATAGATGCTGAGTAAATACAGGTTTCACATGTGGAATCAGACTGCTTGGGTTTGAATCTTGACCTGACCCTTTTTTTTTTTTAATATTTTATTGTATTTTTTGGTGAAAGAATACACAGCAAAACAGGTTCCCATTCAACCATTTCTACACATAATTTTCAGTGACATTGGTTACATTCTTCACATTGTGTCAATATTCTTATCATTTCCATTCTAGTTGTTCCATTACCATTTGTCTTATTGCCCCCAACCCCCTCATCCAGGCTTTAGAGTAACTGTTGACCGTTTGATCACATGTAAATCAAATTTTTAAAACAGCACGGTACTCAAGGGTGACATTCTTTACTTTTTGAGTAAATCTGCTCTTTAGTTAAAAGTTAACTTCATGGGATAGTTTTGGTTCAAGGTTTAATGAGTATCTCAGGGCAATGGTCTTGGGGATTCTTCTAGTTTCATAAAACCAAAAAAACCAAACCCAGTGCCGTCGAGTCGATTCCGACTTATAGCGACCCTATAGGACAGAGTAGAAGTGCCCCATAGAGTTTCCAAGGAGCGCCTGGTGGATTTGAACTGTTGACCCTTTGGTTAGCAGTTGTAGCACTTAACCACTATGCCACCAGGGTTTCCTCCAGTTTCATAGGCCCCAGTAAGTCTGGATTTTTTGATGATTTGATGTTCTGGTCCATATTTTTCTCCCTTTCTATCAGGATCCATCTGCTATGGCTCTGATCAGGACATTCGGTAGTAGTAGCCAGGTACCATCTAGTTCTTCTGGTCTCAAGATAGAGGAAGCTGTGGTTCATGGAGACAGTCCTGAGGACTGGTTCCTTCTCTGATTTGTGGGTTTCCTTTTTTCTCTTTTGCTCCAGCTGAATAGAGATAGCCGTATCCTAGATGGCTGCTCACAAGCTTTTAAGACCCCAGATGCTACTCATCAAAGTAGGAAGTAGACCATAAACTTTATGAACTGTATTATGCCAATTGACCAAATTATCCCATGAGATTATGAGCCTAAGTCCTTAAACCAAGAAAACTAATCCTGTGAGGTGATTGGTTATATCTAAGAAGTATCAGGATCTGTAGCCTCTATTTGTTTTATTATATACTGTCCAAACTTTTTATTAGCTATGAGACGTTGGGCAATTATTTAACCTCTCTTATCCACAGTTTCCATACCTGTAAAATAGGGGATAATAATAGCATGTATGTTATAAGGTTGTTGTGTAAATTAAATGAGTTAATACATGTAAAGTGCTTAGAACAGGACCTGGCACACAGTCCTCAGTAAATGTTTGTTACTACAATGACTAGTACAACAACTACTGTGACTTCTTCTGCTATTACTACAGCAATGCCAGCACCAACTGCTGATACCTAGTAGATGGGAAGCTGTTTCTAAAAGCCAGTGTAGGGAGGGTTTCCAGATGGTTATGCTTCATTTGTGCATCTGGTCAGTCTGAGCTTTGGTGTCATGTAGGCAGAGAGATCTATTAAAACAAAACAAAACAAAAAAATAAACAATTCAGTCTCCTGCTTGGGTAGGAGAGGAATCTAAATTGAACTTAAATGTTCCTGGGGGATGTTAACGGAGGCAAATGCCTTTTTTGAGTTCTAGCAAAACAAACAGACGTCCATACAACACTAAACTGAAAATGGCAAATTAGAATTTTCTTGCAAATATGTTATTTTTAAGCCAGATTTTATTAGCCAAGCCTTAATAATATCACTGTTCATGTATTCCTTAAGGAGGGCTATGAAAATTAATGTTGGTAAGTTTTCAGGGGTACAATAGCCATGCAAAATAGTTATTGTTATTTACATTACGTTGCAAATCTGTGCCCAAGGCAATAAATAAATTATGCTAACCAGATGGAAAACTAGTTTTTGGCCTTAGGTACTTAAAATATAAAGGTATGAAAAAGATAAAAGGGAAAATTCAAATGCAGACAGAGAGTGGTTTATAACGTCAAAAGTTTTTTTAATTAAACAGTATATTTATAGAGTTCTAATATTTTCATGATGCTTTCTCCCCTGGAGACCAAAAATTCTGATTTCTATTTTACTGCAGAGAAATGAAGAGAGCAGTCTAGCTTCAAGCAGACTTACTGTTTATCAGACATTTAGAAGTTTTTGAAATGATGTAAAAACCAGGAAGCGAGGTGATTACTGTGCAAGGGGTTATGGACTTTAATCAGTGCTTTTCTCTGTTTTGAAAGACTGTGGTGCAACTTGCTGATTGTACATATCCTTGCATAGGAATATGAGAGAGAAGGGAGAGAAATAAAAGTTAGACTACTGAAATTTTGCATCCAAGGACACAGAACCATGTGAGAATATTCTTAACTTTTTCTTTTTTGTCTAGGAAAAAAAATTGCTATTTTTAGTGCCTAACAAATGTATTGACTATTACCATTCATTTATTAATTCATTTATTCAGGCAGTATTTATTAAGTTCTGACTATGCTCCAGAAACTATTCTAGGTGCTGGGGGTACATTAGTGAAAAAGTAGATAAAACTCACTGCTCTCAGATAAAACTCACTGCTGTCTTGAGGACTCAGCTCTCAAGAAGTGTTGACTAGGGATGATATTCAAAATAGGTAACATCCTCTAGGCCCAGGCCCCAAACTAGTTAGCGCTGATAGGTAGGACTCACTGGTCCCTATACACCTATACACTTGGCTGTCATTCTCAGTGTTAAGGAGCCTGGGGCATGTGGGGGCATGTACATATAAATACATGTACATATATATTCATACATACATGTATATGTCTCTTGCCCTCAAGAAGCTTATGGTTTAATAAAGCAAATAAGCCATGTATACACATAAGTAAAATGCAAAGTAGGAACCTCAACAAACTTCTATTTTTTTAATACTGTTTTTATGGGACTTTGGAGAAATTAAATGCTAGACTTATGTTCTATCATCTCCTTCCATCCTTCAATCTTCAATGCAGCACTCTTCAGTCACTTACCCCATTCCCATGCATTAAACTTCAGGGGTAATGACATCAATCTCTGGGATAATAGAACCTTACATTTGGTAATGATTCGGTATTTGGCCTCTAGGCAGGTAAAGACACAAACCATCTAAGACAGATGGTGATTGCTCCTATTTTTTAAAGATTTCTAAGACCGCTAATCCATAACCTCTATTGGTCATCTCTTCCAATATTTAATAACATTCTTATATTTATTACTGTCAAGAAGATTTTCTTTATGTTTGATTCGTTTCTCCCACTTTATCTTTGGTAATCTGTGGAAATGGGGGACAACTAGTCAGCATCATTCTCACAAGATTCTTTCACACTTGATTCTTTAAGGTTCTGCAGGTAAAATAACTAGAAATTCTTTAGTCTTTTTCTCTTAGGACGTATTTTTCATTCTACTAGTGCGTTTTTGCTGTTGTTCGTTTTCAGTGTCTTCATTTTTTAAAGTGTGAATATAAAGCTGCTGCGTAGAGCACTTTATATGGTCCTTAGCGTTAGACTGTAAGAGAAAGGACGAGTTCTCAGCTGCTTTCGTCATACCCAGTTGTTAAATTTCACTTTCTTTACAGAAATGGACCGTAATTCACCAGTAGCAGATGCAAATTCAACTGAAGATGTACTATAATCTTAAAACCCTTCCTTCTGTGCCTTGCCAGGCTTTCTCTAACCTTTCCTTCGGTTTCTTCTGTCTCTGTTAAATTGCGTTTCGTTCCTGAAAGACCAAATCTTATATTTTTCGTAAGTTCCTTTCAAAGTCTTTATTACTATCTTTTCATGTTATCTTTGCCTTCTAGAAGAAGAACATTTTCTACATTTTTCTTTCAGTAACTAGTAACAACACTTGCTTATGGACTCATTAAGTAAGTTAAATCATATTCATTAAGCACAAATTCATAGGATAAATGCATGTATATCTAGATTAATTGCATTTTTGGGTGTTCTGCCTAATCGGGTAATTCTGATTAACTGGAAGTAAGCATGATTGATCGATTTTTAAAAAGTAGACTACACTAAAATATAGTTAGAACAAAAAATATATATTTATTTTTATTTTTTTTGTTCTAAGTATATTTTAGTGTAGTCTTACTTTTTAAAAATCGATCAATCATGTTTACTTCCAGTTAATTAGCCAAAGCTAATATTACTTGAGATTAAAGTACTTACTAATCTTGAACTATTATCCAGTCATAATTATAAACATTAATTCTCAGTTTGTGCTTCTTCAGGAAATTGGACGGTGAGAAATATTTTCTTGAACAGCAGGCACAAAATAGTATTACTACTACTACTACTGCTACTACCACCACCACCACTACTACTACGACCACTACTACTGCTACTACTACCACCACCACCGCTACTAATACTACTATCACTACTACTACTCTTACCACCACTACTACAAATACAACTACTATTACCACCACCACCACTACTACTACATTCTACATTCATCTAATCATTCCTTCATTCATTCCAGCTATTCTCTATGTGCTAGGTGATTTGCTAATACAATCTTTTGTAATCCTCCACTTTGTAACTGAAGAAACTGAGGCTCAGTGAAATGACAAACATTCCCAGGGTCACAGCGGAACCAGAGCTCGTTCATTTCAAAGCTCGCATGAATGCTTTCCTCTGCGCAAAGCAGCCATTCTTTTTTCTTCATTTGCTCTTTTGCCGTATGCACGTATATCTGTAAATCATTTGTATTTCTTTTTATTTAAGTTCAGGGACATGTGATATTTAATTTTGTCACATTCACCAGGCGAACAAAACAAAATCCAAATAGATGGGCTGAAACGGACAAATCCTAAAGAAAGTCCCCAGTGTGTAAATCATGGGCGACAAGCCACCCAGGAGGCAGGGCCTAGAATGGACCCCTGCGCACGGGGCCTCCTCGCGGCTGCACTCCCTCATGCGGCTGGGCAAGTGACAACCGGTTTTGCTGAAAGCTTCTTCATGATGGTGGCATTTTGAGCTGCGGGTGAAATAATGAAACATCAGGGCCTGTGGCCTGGTCACGCAGAGACCAACGCAGGAAGTAATCAGCTGTGGTGTGTGAGCGCCTGTAGAGCCCAGGCTTTTGTTTAGTGAATGCTGTGCACTGTGTGAGGATAAAGAGTACACGATTCTGTAGGATACGCAAAAATAGAAAGAAGGGCAGTTTCTTCTTTAAAGGTATCCTCCTATTTTCCATTTCTCTAACCTTTTTGCACTCATTTTCCTATTCTGTCACCTTTTTTTCCCCTTACTCTTCCTCTTTTGTGTTTTTGGACCCCCAACCCATGTTGCCTGCTTCTTTCTGTCTTTTCTTCTATCCTCCTGTCCCCGCCCCGCCCCCCCCTTCCATTTCTTCTCCGTTTGCTGTTAGTCGATATTCCCTGCAAAGAGCTGTCTGGGTCCCTTGACCTCACAAGAAGCTCTCTGACGAAACGCTTAAGAAAAACAAGGTATTATGTATTATCCTACACATTCTGCAATCGCCCTAGCAATTTAGTAACTGCAGCCCAATTTAAACCAGGCCTCAAGGCAACAAAAATAGCACCAAATGCCAACTAATTTACCAAATCTATAGGAGGAATATTGGGAGTCTATTCCCTTAAAGCCATCTGATTCGTATTATTGACTCATTTAGAAAACAGAAAGTGAACAGAGACAAGTTTTTAAGGAGTTTGGTTTCATGCAAATAACTTGCAATTGCAGCCCATTATTTTTATACTACGACTTCATTAGTCATATCCCTGTCAGACCTGTGACCAGTGTCAAATGTTTTCAAAAAGCACACCAGGACAGGCATGGAACTCATCAGCCCGTGTCAAAGGTCGCTCTCATTAAGGAGTCAAAATGAAAACTTTCAGTGTCTCTAACACATCGCGTAGCTCTCCCTGGCGCGACCGCCCCCACTCCTGAAACCCAGGGCCAGCTAAGCACCTCCAGTTCCCCAGCCATTCAAATAAGATCAAGATGGCAGGGCAAGAAAATGAATAGGGTTCTTACTCGGCTGGACTTCATAATCTGGTACTGATTGAAACAACCAGAAAGCTGTTTGCCAGGTCTTATAGCACCGTTTCCTGAGGTTAAACATAACATCTCAAAATGAAGCAATTAGGGGTTTCTCTAAACCAGGAGTTTTCAGTAATTAAAAAGAAAAAAAAAGGGCGGGGGGAGAAGAAAATAAAAACTATCATGGTAGGTGCTGATTAGGCCCATAAGGCAGGGTTTGTGAGGCAGTTTGCTTTTTTTCCTTTTTGCCACCTGGGAGGTCAACTCTTGATTGGGGTAACCACTGCCTTCGAGTTGATTCCGACTTAGAGTAACCCTATAGGAGAGAGGAAAACCGCCCCATAGGGTTTCCAAGGGTGTAAATCTTTATGAGAGCAGATTGCCACATCTTTTTCCCACGAAGTGGCTGGTGGGTTTGAACCGTGAACCTTTTGGTTAGCAGCTGAGTGCTTTAACCACTGTGCCACCAGGGCTCCTTTGGATTGTGGTAGCAGTGGGTAAAGAAGTAGTTATCTGTGACAGTGCTATAAAGATGGGTGTTAAGGGATTTGAGGCCCAGAGGAAAGGAGAATGAAAATTTTTTTCCCAATGTTCAATCCCCAACATGAGAACAACAGAGACTCAGCCTGCTCTTCTGTTTTGTTTTGAATCACTGCTGATTTTCTGAAGAACTCTCTGCCAAATGAGCACCACCACTGTGCTGTTAAGCATTATGTGGGATTCCCAAAGGGGTCTGGTGGTGATTTTTTTCCCCCTCAGAATCTTTTTCAGGCCGCATTTTGGTGTTGGCATTGGATTTGGGTTCCTAGGCAACTTGAAATATGGATTACATCCTACCACCACCTTATTTGGCGGGTTACAGTGTCTTCAAGATTGATGAACAAATACTTCCAGCATTGCATGGGGGTGAATGTCAAGGAAGTCTCTAGTTGTCAGTATGACATTTTGCGAAAACAAAACAAAACGCAATTTAACAATAGGAAATGTCAAAATGTGATGGTTCTGTATTGATTGCCAGAGAGCACATAACATGCTTTAAAATTTAGAAGTCAGTGGGGCAACTTGATCTAATTCTGTGGTAATGTCTGTGAGTTTCGCTCTGTTTATTACTCACTTAATTACTCACCCTCAAATGAGAGTCTCTCCCAGCCTCCGTGAGCTGCCTTTTCAGGAAAACTGATACTTTGCAAAAGTATTTTGCCTCACGCTTGTTTTTCAAATTCTTGGTTCTACGTCTTCTCGGGCCCACCTTTGATTATTTTGATGTAGGGCTACTTTGACAGTACCTGGAGATGGAAATTTTATTTCATGTATTTATTTTCAGGTGTTTAATAAAAAGTTTTTTTTTTTTAATTTTATTTATTTTCAGGTGTTTGATGTGTACTGTACCTTCATGGTGAGCTTAAAGAAAAAAAAGGAGCAAGACTGTAACTGGTCTACAGAATTCATCCCTGAATATTGTGATGGAAACCCTGGTGGCATAGTGGTTAAGAGCTACAACTGCTAACCAAAAGGTTGACAGTTCAAATCTACCAGGCACTCCTTGGAAACCCTATGGGGCAGTTCTACTCTGTCCTATAGGGTCACTATGAATGAGTCAAAATCAACTTGATGGCAACTTGTTTGGTTTTGGTTTTTGGGGAGTATTGTTATGTGACAGCAGCAATCTTATGTCTGCAACTCAAATAAAAACACACATATCCCAAACCAGAAGCATTGTTTTGAGATACCACATTCACTTTAAAGTCCATTCATAAACTTCAGTGCTATAAAGTACAGGCAAATATTCTACTCATTCATGTAATTAGGTAGCAAGCTTCCCACATAAAGGATAATAATACCAGATATTGCCTGAAAACGGGATTCTCATGGGTTACTAGTGGTCTTAGAAGATGTTACTGTGGGCTGCTGTGCTCAGTGCTAGCAGAGAGGAACAATTCAGATTAAAACTTGGAGTATGAGGGTGTTTATGGAAGCCCATGTTGAGCAGCAGATATAAAAGGTGAGATGTATTGTATAAAGGCTCACTCAACTTGTGATCACATTTTGCATGGCATTTCTCTATATGTTCAGCAGAATCTTTTCTACCTTTCTCGGCTCCTATTTGTTGACCAGCTAATTCCAGGCTTCCTTGAGCCTTACCTGTGGATTTATTGTTGATAGTTGACATCAAGTCAGTTCTGACTCAGGCAACCCCATGGGTGCAGAGTAGAAATCCCCACAGGGTTTTCAAAAGCAGATTGCGAGGCTTGGCTTCCGAAGCACCTCTGGGTGGGTTAGAACTGCCGACCTTTTGGCTGGTAGTCAAGCACTTAACTGTTTGTGCCACTGAGGGACTGTGGCTAGGTGGTAGAATATCATGTTGAGTCAAAAGAAATAACTAACATTTTTAACTGGGCCCAGGCCAGGAAGAATTCAAAGGCTTTTACTTATGAAGGCCTACCTTGTGCTTTCTTCTCTTCTTGGGAAGTTAACAATAATGGTTCACTCTTTGGGCCCTGGGGCTCACCCCTTTACCTGTGGCCTATTGGTTTCCCATTGGGGAAGCATCATATCCTCGTTGTGAATCTGTGATTGATGCCCTTGGCCTAGGAGCTCTGTCTTACCCCTTCAGGAAACAGGAGGGCTAGAGAGATAGCGCTCAAGTTTTCTTTCATAGTCCCTGTTTCCTAACTCTAATCACCTTCTGCTGTGGGAAAGAGATGAGATGAGGCCTAAAAAACAGATCATTGTCCGCCTCCTAGATTAATGCAGAGAAAGCCGTATTGTCTGTTGAATGGATAAATCTTCCTGCTGTCACTCAAAACCTAAATTCAACGCTACTTCATTTCTAAGAGGCTTATCTTCCTTGAATAGACCCTTGCAGCTCAAGTAAGAGGCGATGTAATGAAGCGTGTTTTTTTCTTAAGTGAGAAACCTGCTGCAAAGAAGGGGGGAAGACGTGCAGCTGTCCTAAAGGGGCTCTGCAGACTCTCGAAAGACTTGTCATTTATCTGGTCTTTCACGACATCAAATGATAGAAGATCAAGTTCAAAATCTGCCAAAGCTGCTCAAAAGGGCTTCTTCATCTGTTAATTAAATAATGGTTATTAACATACAATGTCGTGCAGCTGCGATTCGTATCAAACACTATGGGAAAAATATTGCCATAGCTTTCAAAACTACCCCTCCAGTCTGCGTTTATTAGGAGGCAAATGCCATGGGAAATGGCAATGATTTTACCCGAATCAGAAAGTTAATATTAATGCCATAATATGTGGTTAAATGAAAGAGCAACTAGACAGGTGGGTATTAGGCAGATGGATAAATTCAAAGTGACATGCTGAGATCACTGAAGAATATACCCTTTTGTGTATGCTTGTAATTAATTCAGCAGTCCCTGCAATGTGGATTCACTGACTTCTGGAAAGTTAAATACATGCAACACACACACACACACACACACACAATTACTATAAATAATTGCTTATTTACTTTGGTCCAGCTCAGGCTACTGTATTATGCTGCAGTTTAATTTGAACACTGAAATAGATGTCAAGATTTTCATCACTGCAATAAATTTTACTGGATAAAGATAATTTTAGCAACATTTCATCATCCACTGGCTTGAGTTTGTGTGTACAAGTTACAAAATTACGTTTAAATATGTCTTGCTTTATTAGTCTGTGTGTAATTAAAAGGCATCACTTTTAAGCTTAGAGCTACAGAAAGTAAGCAATATCCCTTGGGGGTGGGGGGAAGTGGTTTGGAAAGGTTTTCAAGCCTACAAAATTTGTCTACTTCATAGCAATTTCTTTAAGAACAGTATCTTAGGTAGTATCACTGAACAAGTCCTGATGCATTTTTAATTCCCGCTGGGTATCTGAGCTGAAAACAAATATTGATAGTTAAATAATTTTATAACTAGTATTTTGTGATTTCAAGTTCATATCATACACCTATAAGTTGTCTAAAGCAATCATTTTATATATTTTAATGGGCGAGTCTTATCATTTAGATTGCCCTTAATTTGTAGCAGTTAATTGTCTAATCCTAATATTTATGACTAATCCTATTTATTTAGTATTTATTTAAAATTTAATATTTATTTAATATTTATGTCTAATCCTAATATTTATGACTCGATGTCACTGGGTGGGTAATATTTATGACAATAAAAGCATTATTAGAAAACAATCATCCTTTCTTTGTACCAAGCATCAGCTCTGGTAATTTCCCTACATGCTGCAGCTGATTTGAATTTTACTTTCTCCTGTCCCCTTTAGATCCTCTGTAGATACAATAACAAGCAGAGAAATTTACAGAAGTTATACAGTAGGATAGATAGAAAGCAGAAAGTATATGGATAATATCCAGATTAATCTGCATGTTGTTGAGAGTTCAGGATTTCAGTGAAGATCCTGAATCCATAAAGTTGAACCCTCAATTGGATCCTTTGAGTTTTTTAGCGCTGCCTGATAAGTCGTTCATTCATTCACTCCTAACCTCCAAAAGACCTAACATGATGAGTCTGTCTGTTTGTGAACCCTCAATCCTTCTGTGAAGGGGACCTATAGAAATCCCAGCGTGTGGAGTATTAGCCAGTTGTCTTGTAGATTCACATATGTTGATGAGGAGTTGAAGTGAGCAAGTTGGATGCCTAGCATAAACTCATTTTTTACTGATAGAAAAGCAACTTGCAGCACACAGTTTAATGATGGACGATCGGTAACGTTGTTGTTTTTACCCAAGGAGTAGCACCTTATCTGGAAACCCTGGTGGTGTAATGGTTAAGAGCTACAGCTGCTGACCAAAAGGTTGGCAATTTGAACCCACCAGGTGCTCCTTGGAAACCCTATGGGGCAGTTCTGCTCTGTCGTATAGGGTTGCTGTGAGTTGGAATTGACTCAACGGACACGGGTTTGGGTTTTTTTTGGTTAGCATGTCATCTGCTTTTCAAGCCAGGACCCTGAAAATAATCTGCCATGGGAGGTTACAGCTTTTAGAGCACTTACTCTCTGCTGGGCACCATGCAAATCTTTATATATTAATGAATTTAATTCTCACAATAACCTGTGGAAAAAGTTACTATCATCATATTTATGTATTTTGAACAGACGAGGAAACAGAGTCACAGAGATGCTAATTAACTTAGAGTCACACAGGTAAGAAGTGGCAGAATCAGGATTCAAACGAAAGTCTGGCTCAAGAGTTCATGCTCTTAACCCAACACTGAACCATAACTAAAGAAGCTTTAGCATATGAAGAAGATGAAACCCTTAGCATATATGTCCGCCTTGACCAGGTTAATGTTGTATCTACATAATGTCCAAGTTGGTTATTTGATAAAATAATAACTCTAAATCTTGTGGATGGCATTTGTCACGCTCCAACTGTGTGTGGGTGTGTATGCATGTATGTATGTGTTAGAAGTAACTCTAGAAAAGCCCGAGGCAGTGAAATTGTGAGCATAGACTTTGGGTAAATCATTTAATCTTTTCAAGTTTCAGTAAAGTAAATAACTATATACTCAACTGTTACACAGAGCAATGCATTTTAAATGCCTACCATAACGCTTGGTATAAATTCTATCATGGTTGGAGGTGGTGCAGTGCTAAGGTGTAATCAGATCCATTAAGTAATTAATGCCTTGCCATTAGAGAATCTATTATCTGTTGCAGAATGTCATAAAAGTTGAGAGAGACCACGTTTAGCAGTGAGGTACGCATAGCTTCCCTTACTCTGGCTGAGAGAAAATTCTAGTAACTTTTTTGATATGCCAGGCTGTACCACGGCTTCTCTGGGACCTGTGGTGCATTTCATCTTGAACTGTGAATTGCAAAGATTTTTATTGTCTTCTGTCACAGACACAGCATCCTTTTATTGTGGTTTTTGATGCGTTAAATATGTTTTTATGGCCCCCTATGTCTTTTGTGCCTAGCATACCGTTGGTACTTAATAAATGTTAAATAATAATAATATATGTGCATATGAGATTTGTGGGAAGAAATGACATACTGTTTTAGGGATCTGCAATGGATCTGCTGGTGCCCAGGGAAAACATACAGATGAGCACATTACTGGGAATAGATTAGGAGCAGCCATCAGGAGCGATGTCATCTCTCTAAAATATGATGTGGCTCCCTCAGCACAAATCATGGAGCCCGGCTCCTACCTTACATCACTGTAGAACTCTAACGAGAAAAGTTGAATTCCTGGATTGATAGAAATGGGTTTACAGGCACCTTAGAATTTTGCAAATTAACAAATGACTCTGCCTTTCATTGCAGTAAGTTCGTACAGTTTACAGGGGAATGCTAGGCTGAGTTTGGCATTGTTTCTCTTTAACGCTTAAGGGAACCTGTCTAAGGCGGTTCTGCTTTTTCTCCGGGATGAAGGGCTCCCGCGACTGTCTTTTCAGGGACTATTTGCCCCTTGACCGATATCTTTGTCAGTGAGGAGACACCTGCATCCGCGCAGCTCACCAGGCTGAGCCACATACCGCTCCGCCAGATCTCTTCCTTTCCCGGCTGGATGCAGCCCAGAATGTCAGTCCTCCACGTCGTGCCAAAAGCCTTCCAAGTCCAGTGCGGAGGTGTTTGTGTAAGATAAAAACGGGACAATGTGGCATCCCCAGACGACTCATCTGTTTACATGTGTCATTTGGCCCTGTTCTGATTAGCTCATTAGCAAAGAAGGCAGGAAGAAGTGCAATCAAGATTTTATGATTCATCAGGTCTGTTCCCTTTTCAGGAGACAATGTTGGTATTCTCTGCCAGTCCTCCAAGGGTCTAGTTTTTTTTTTGAAATCTCAGGGAAGCGTTTTTTTTTGGGGGGGGGGGTTTCCACTCCTATCCTCTCCCCCCTCTTTCCCCGCCCAGGGCATACCTTCCCTGCTGAAACACAGACTGGTTGGATTTCGAAAGGAAATCACTACTTTTAGTTGTTCTTTTTTAAAAATCACTTTTTCTTTCAGAAAACATATTTTGATAGAGCCGATATTAAGGTGAGGCTTTCTTATGGCTGTAAGAATGAGGGCCTTTAACTCATTTTATGTTCAAAGGTTCTTTTTAAGAGGCTTTTGTGAGGACATAAATTACGGGTAGCAACAGGTATGTTTTTCCCTTAGTACAAAGGCCAAGTGTAAGTTTTTTCGCAAGTTAAAAAGGGCCTGTTCTTTTCTTTTTGACCTTGAGTTTTTCGAGATATTCTGCCTGGCCCCTGCTTTGGTCGCATTATTCCCTGACCCATCCAATTACCATTTCTATCAGCGCTTCGGAAAGATTATGCTTTTTGGGTGTTCTGTAGATGTCTTTCCAGTGGCTTCACTTGATGAATGTGACAAGTTTTGTGTTTTCTCCCTCCCCTCATTGAATTGAAAAGTTTTTTTTGATAAATACAGGCCAATAAGTGCCCAAAGGCCGTGCTTCAATGGCTGCTAAATCTTTCAAGGTTAGGACTTAACCTCCGTTCTCCCTAATTCAACTCCAACCTTCAGTCCGAAGCCAATCAAGAATATCAGATGATACTTAAACAATGAAGGATTTCTGATATTCAGGTACTGCCTCTGTTCAATAGGATTGCAAATTCTTTGTGTGAAGAAAGTCGGTTTTGCTCTAAAGTACTGTCACAAAAAGTGAAATTACCATTTGCTTGGAATGATGCCATTCATCATTGTCAGAATACTAAGCATTGTAAGTAGCTAGGCCTCTCCAAATTAATGCCTTGTTTTGCATCGGCTAAATTTCCCAAATCCTTGAGGATGGGTCATACAAAACTCATCTCATCGTTTTAATTTATCAATCCAATATGAGTTCCGTGGAAGGGAGCTTCATTCAGTCTTAGCCCTTTTATTTACAGTCTAATTCTAAAAGAAAAGGAAATAAGATATGAAAATAAGTTGGAAAATAAGATAAATCTCTCAGTGAAATCACCAGATCTACTCAGTCCTGTAGCAAAACCTCCATAATTCATTTGTAGGTCAGCTCAAGGGATTAGCCATGACGTATTTGGAAATTCATTTATTTTTATTTTATTTTGCTGTTTCTTATGCATAAGGGTAATGCTGTCCCCAAGGCTTTTCAGGTAGCCCTCAAATCTTGACAACATTTGCTGTCTCTGAGGCCTAAGCCAAAATTAATTTTCAAATAAACAGCATAAAAATGTATGGTGGTGTATAAATTTGAATACAAAATGCATTTGTTTTGTTTGCTTACATACATACATACATACTGTCTGTTCAGCCAAAAACCATAATATGACATTGAAATTAATGACCATATGCACATCATGAAAGTCAAAAAAGTTTTTCTTTGAGTTAAAAAAATGCCTAACATGCAGTGTTTTATTTCATTTCCATCTCAGTGTGGTCTTTAAAAGATCTTCCTAGGATGTTTTTAGTTGTTAATTTTTCCTAGAAGGAAATTAAAAATCTTCCAGAGAAAAACCTTGTAGCTTGAAACCTGTATGGCTTTTATTAGTTCTAAAGATTCCGTTGTCTTGGGAGATGCAAAGGTATTTTCTTCCTGAAAGTAAGAAAAAAAAAAAAAAGGTAAACCAAATTATGCCGCTTGATTTCCTTTCTCTGATAAAAGACAGATAAAAGCAGTGTAGAATTAAAAGGGGACACAATCTGCTAAGGTTTATTTTGGGACATTCTTTTGGTGGCTATAAGGAAGGGAAGTTCAAAGAATATAAGAAGAAGGCATTCTGTAGTTATGCAAAGATAGTCCAGGAGCCAAAGGCAGGTGGGTTTGGCTGATGGTCTCTCTGCTGCCACTTAGGTCAGATACCTGTGTAGATTGTTCACTCGGTAACGAGCCCATAAAAAAAATACCACGAATGCCATAATTCTTCATATCCGAGACTCAAGCCCTCAAAATAGTTTTTAAATATACTTCCACAAGGGGGCTTTCTGTACACTGGCAATTTTTTTGTTTATCCGTTTCTTAAAAATATTAAGAGGTGAACTTCTGAGGAAAAGGCATGGAAGTTCCATCCCTCAGGCTTTTGAAATCTTTATTATACAGAAAACAAAACCAGCCTTCCCCTTCTGCCCTGTGGCCTTTGATCTGGAAGAAGTCTGTGAAAGCAGAGGGCGAGGGGGAGCAGGTTTGGCAGCAGGGCTGGTGGCCAGGCCAGCTAGACTGCCCCTAGACGTGGGCCTTTCAGCTCCATTTCAGCTTGTGGCACAAAAGCGTCAACATTGTCCGGTTTTAATTGTCCAGCTGAAAATGGCTGTATATTTGGTCGTTTCTTTTCTTCTTTCTTTGTTTAATTTAGCCCATGTTCTAGTTCTCTGCTATGATTTTAGCTGAGGGGCCCTTTTTTTTCCCTTCTAGATGATCATACCACCTTTGAATACAGAAAATTTCATAACTGTCGAAAAATGTAAGAAATGAGAAATACTGTAGCAATTAATAATTTCAGAAAATGAGACCAAATGGCCCCTTCTCTGTAATTTCTTGTCAGGGCATCAGACGAGAGACCAGCTGGGAGTCTACACACTGGAGTTTGAGCCCTGTACCACCTTCAGCTAGCTGGATTTTACTGGGAAAGTGTTTTTCAAGAGCCTTCCCACATCTGATTCTACAAGGATTGGGTTGCTTTATTCCATACCTCCTTTTCTGCTGTTCAGGGTAATGCTGTTGTTAGCCCCAAATCATGGTGACCCCATGTATAATGGAGCTGGGCTGTTGTAGTCTGTAGAGTTTTCGTTGGCTGATTATTGAAAGCAGGTTGCCAGGCCTTTCTTCCTAGTCTATCCTAATCTGAAAGCTCTGTTGAAACCTGTTCAGCATCATACAGCATGCAAGCCTCCAGTTACAGATGGGTGGTGGCTGCACTTGAGGAACATTGGCTGGGAATTGAACCCTAGTCTCCCACATGGAAGGTGAGAATTCTACCACTGAACCACCAATGACCTCTGAGGGTAATATTATCAAATATAAATATGTTAATTTCTAAAATAATAAAACGGGAGGAGGCTGCATGTGTAGCATGACATGTGTGAACTCTGGAGTTAAGAGAGTCCTTGATTTGAATCTAAGTCTTGCCATATGTTAGCTGCAGGAGTAGAGATGGTAGGAAAATTGTCAGATCATTCTCTGAGCCTCAGTTTACTTACCTATAAAATGAATGGTTGAATTAGAAGCTTTCTATGGTCTTTTCTGATTGTACATTTCTAGGATTTTTCAAGTATTTGAGTACTGAAAGGGTCCAGGTATATTTGAGTACTGAAAGGGCCCAGGTGTATTTGAGTACTGAAAGGGCCCAGGTGACACTTTCTGTTAGTGCCTGTGGGCCATGTCTCTGAAAAGTGTGCCACACAGTCCTGGCTGGGATTTTGGCTCTCCCAATGATCCGCTGCCAGTCCACACTGTGTCATCCAGTCTGTCCTGGTACCCACATGAACCTGAAAGCTGAAGCAAAGACACAAGGCTCATTCAGCATGCTGGAAGATGAGAGGCCCACTCTGACCTACATTAAATATGAGGAAACTGAGTCTGGAGAAGCTTAGCTGTTCTCAGTGCAGGATGGGATGAGAAGACAGATCCAATTTTTAAAGTAACTCAGGATTTAAGTCCCTTTTCCTTACCAAATTTGATGAAAAGTAATTCAGGGTAGAGAAGTTGCATCCAAAGCAAAGTGATTGGCCATGTTTTCATGTCCTCATTCTGGTGTAAACGGTTTGCACTCAAATACTAACCCAAAGTTTGGTGGTTTGAACCCACCCAGTGGTATCATAGAACCCTGGTGGTACAGTGGTTAAGAACTTGGCTGCTAACCATAAGGTCAGCAGTTCAGATTCACTAGTTGCTCCTTCGAAACCCTATGGGGCAGTTCTATTCTGACCTATACAGTTAAAATGAGTCAGAATTGACTCCACAGGAGTGGGTTTGGTTTTTGGTTTAGTGACACCACGGAAGAAAAGCCTGGTGATCTGTTTCTATAAAGATTACAGCCAAGAAAACCCTACAGAGCAGTTCTACACTGTCACACATGGGGTCACCATGAGTTGGAATTGGCTTGATGGCAATGGGTTTGATTTTTTTTGTTGTTGTTGTTATTCTTGCATAGGTTGGCATGGAGAGGGGAAGTAGTCCAAGTGACTTTCTGTTGGGAATGAAAGCTGGGAGGAAGGTAGACTAGAGTCATCAGCAGGCTGACTATGTGGTGGAGTGGTGTCCAGATTGGCCTCTGGGATCTTCCATTGGCAAAGGCTTAGTCTAGTCATTCAACCCCATCCCATATCCTCAGCTGCAAAGTGGAGAAATAGCAATACCACCAAGGGTCACAGTGAGTCAGAATTGACTCAACTGTATCAGTCTATATCTGACCCTTTTAGACTCATTGGGCTCATGGGTGACTTTGTAGAATTTTACTTGCACGTTGAGGTTTTGTTCGATTTCATTCACTCTGGGGTTCCTTGGACTAAATGGGTTTGCACTGTGCTGGCCGTTGGCTGGCTCCCTGAGGATGGGAAGGTGCATGCTTATAGTTCCTTCCCTAGGAATTGGCAAGTTGGCAGCTACTTTAGGAGAGTAAACCCATGGAGCACAGATGGACAGTACTGGGTAGAGATGATGGGGCAGGGGGAGAAGAAGGCAGTGAGGTGGGCAGTTGAAGGCATGGAAGACCTGAGGTGACTGTTGTGATGCAGGGATCAATTCATGCTGAACTGGGCTGACTCCCCTTCTTGCCTCCCCTCAAACTGTGTATTGGCCTTCAGATGCCAGTGTATACAGAATGTCCCGAAGTGGGAGGCCTTGTTGTTGTTGTTAGCTGCTGTCAAGTTGGTTGACTCATAGCGACCCCATGTACAACAGAACAAAACACTGCCCAATCCTGTGTCATCCACACAATCGTTGCTATGCTTGAGCCCATTGTTGCAGCCACTGTGTCAATCCATCTCATTCAGGGTTTTCTTTATCGCTGACCCTCTGCTTTACGAAGCATAATGACCTTCTCCAAGGACCGGTCCCTCCTGATAACGTGTCCAAAGTATGTGAGATGAATTTTTACCATCCTTGTTTCTAAGGAACATTCTGGCTGTACTTCTTCCAAGACAGATTTGTTTGTTCTTCTGGTAGTCCATACAGGCTGGCTGCTTGGTGGAGTGGGGCCCAGATTGGCCTCTGGGCTCTTCTGTTGGCCAAGGCTTGGACTAGTCATTAAACCCCGTCCCATATTCTCATCTGCAAAGTGGAGATTCAATATTCTTTGCCAATACCATAATTCAAAGGTGTCAATTCTTCTTCTGCCTTCCTTATTCATTGTCCAGCTTTCGTATGCATATGAGGTGATCAAAAATACCGTGGCTTGGATCAGGCACATCTTAGTCATCTTTGCTTTTTAACATTTTAAAGAGGTCTTTTATAGCAGATTTGCCCAATGCAATACATCATTTGATTTCTTGACTGCTGTTTCTATGGGTATTGATTATGGATCCAAGTTAAATGAAATCCTTGACAATTTCAGTATTTTCTCCATTTATCATGATGTTGCTTATTGGTCCAGTAGTGAAAAGAACTGATTCTCTTCCTTTGTAATAATTAAATAGCTCATCTCCCACAAGGCATGTTTTAATACATCTTGGAAACCATTTTTAAGTGAGCAACTTTGATTTTAGAGGGAGCTCTCAGCCAGTCTGTCTATTGTTTTTCCGGGCCATTCCAAAGACGGGAAGGAGACTGGATGCCCAGAAATGTGTCTGCATTTGACATTTTTGAGAGTGGCTCCGATAACTGTGAGTGATTCTGGTTCATCTGGTGACAGGAGTACAGTTTTGAGAACTGACTTAGCCTTCTTTTCTTTTCCTTCTGTCCTGAAAACACCTGCAGCTGTTTGCAGAGGAATCTTATGAATCACAATGTCCGATGTCCACTTATTGTCCTGTCTGCTACATTTCACACTGGAACTAATCAACTGCTGTGAAAGAAGCGTGGCTTGCAAGCTGAACTCTGAAAAGCTCCTGAAGTATTCGGGAAGGAAGGGAATAATCTTTCAGTATGATTTGTTTCCCTATGCAGACTAGATATAGCCAAGTGGTCAAACAACATGTATTTCCAGCTGATTTGCTTTACCCTTGTTGGGCTCCTTGTAGTTGACAAATGTTTCCAAGGAAGTGGTAGATCAAACCACCAATACCTAAATCTTCTACTATTTGGATTGGTGGTTTCAATGGATAAATCCGCTGCTTTAATGATTGGAGACAAGAGCAGGTCAGTTGCAGTTGGACATGGTGTGAGAATGTTGCTGTGAGAAAGTGAAGTTGGCATTGTGAACCTGCTCATCGACCAGGCCTGTTCGCCTGGGTGCTCAAGCCGTTGGCCCGAGCAGGGCTGGCGTGCCTGTGATGTCTCCCAGGGTGCTGGTTACCTTTGGATTCTGGGTTGTCTGCCAGGGTGCACCCTCTGCTGGAACAAAAGAATAATCATGCCTCCAAGAACAGGTGGGGACTTAGAATTTGTCCTCTCTCATGACAGTTGCCTCTTTTTCTTTTCTAGCAGCAGGCCTGTAGGCTAACACTGCTTTTGGAAAGTTGAAGTAGACTTCTCCAGGCCATTAGCGTCCCTGGTCCTTTCCAAGCAGACTACTTTCTGGAGAACTTGGGGTTTTTGGAAACACTGATGATCTTTAAACAGCAACACACAGGGCAGAACCACTTTAAACTATGACATTAATGGTTTTGAGAATGAACTTTTCCTCACAGTAAACTACATTCTTTTCTCGTGAATTGTTCCTCCTGCTCCACTTCCTGAGCCAAATGTAAAGACAGAAGCAACATTTCCAACATGCCTTGTACCACAGAGCAGGGTGGGAGCAGGGCCTGGAAGACTGGCGATGACTTTAACTATGTGGATTGGCCTCTGTGAATCTAAGTCAGTTCCAAGCTCTGTTTGTTTCCTTCGGAGCATAGTGATCACATTTTGGACGTTTGGAATGCAGTTCTTTTTTTTTGGATTAAGAGTCAGTTTTAGGTGCTCGTTGTTTCTTTACAGTGTTTTTATGTTAAATATTAAGCCCCCCCCAAAAAAGACAAAATAATGGACATCTGCAAATCTCCATCCAGTTGTCTTTAATATTACTGTTCTGTTAATCTTGTTTCAGATTTTTTTTTAACATTACAGATTAGAATTGAAGTCCTGTGGGGTACCAGTACCCAATCTTACTCATTTCTCTTTCTCTCCAGGGTTGTCATTATCCTAAATTTGTTGTTTAGCTATCCCACGCAAGTTTTTATACTGTTGGTACATGGCTGTAACATAGTTTTGTTCTGCATATTTTAAAGCTTTATTTAAATAGATCTACAGTTTATATAATTCCGAGCTTTGTTTTGTCTCAACATTATGCTTTTGTGATTTATCAATGATACTCCATATAGGTCAAATTCATTCATTTTTATTTCTTTATAATATCCTATAATAAGAACTTTCCAACTTTTGCATTCCAATTGCCAGTAATTATCAATGCATCTTGATTGCATGTTCGGTCAATTTCAGACTGTAGCCGCTGATAAAAATCTTCTATTTCTTCAACTTTGGCCCTAGTGGTTGGTGCGTAAATTTGAATAATAGTCGTATTAACTGGTCTTCCTTGTAGGCGTATGGATATTATCCTGTCACTGATAGCGTTGTACTTCAGGATAGATTTTGAAACGTTCTTTTTGACGATGAATGCAACACCATCCCTCTTCAAGTTGTCATTCCCAGCATAGTAGACTATATGATTGTCTGATTCAAAATGGACAATACCAGTCCATTTCAGCTCACTAATGCCTAGGATATCGATGTTTATGTGTTCCATTTCATTTTTGATGATTTCCAATTTTCCTAGATTCATACTTCGTACATTCCAGGTTCCGATTATTAGTGGATGTTTGCAGCTGTTTCTTCTCAGTAGTTGGAAAATACGGCCTTGGTGATAGAGACAATGCTGGAGATCGAATGATAGAATTTTGCAAGACCAACAACTTCTTCATTGCTAATACTTTCTTTCACCAACATAAACGGTGACTATACACAAGGACCTTGCCAGATGGAACACACAGAAATCAAATTGACTACATCTGTGGAAAGAGACGATGGAAAAGCTCAATATCATCAGTCAGAACAAGGCCAGGGGCTGACTATGGAACAGACCATCAATTGCTCATATGCAAGTTCAAGCTGAAACTGAAGAAAATCAGAGCAAGTCCATGAGAACCAAAATATGACCTTGAGTATATCCCACCTGAATTTAGAGACCATCTCAAGAATAGATTTGACGCAATGAACACTAGTGACCACAGACCAGACGAGTTGTGGAATGACATCAAGGACATCAACCATGAAGAAAGCAAGAGGTCACTGAAAAGGCAGGAAAGAAAGAAAAGACCAAGATGGATGTCAGAGGATACTCTGAAACTTGCTCTTGAGCGTCGAGCAGCTAAAGCAAAAGGAAGAATTGATGAAGTAAAAGAACCGAACAGAAGATTTCAAAGGGCCTCTCGGGAAGACAAAGTATTATAATGACATGTGCAAAGAGCTGGAGAAGGAAAACCAAAAGGGAAGAACACACTTGACGTTTCTCAAGCTGAAAGAACTGAAGAAAAAATTCAAGCCTCGAGTTGCAATAGTGAAGGATTCCATGGGGAAAACATTAAATGACACAGGAAGCATCAAAAGAAGATGGAAGGAATATACAGAGTCATTATACCAAAAAGAATTGGTCGATATTCAACCATTTCAAGAGGTGGCATATGATCAGGAACCGATGGTACTGAAGGAAGAAGTCCAAGCTGCTCTGAAGGCATTGGCGAAAAACAAGGCTCCAGGAATTGATGGAATATCAGTTGAGACGTTTCAACAAACAGATGCAGCGCTGGAGGTGCACACTCGTCTATGCCAAGAAATATGGAAGACAGCTTCCTGGCCAACTGACTGGAAGAGATCCATATTTATGCCTATTCCCAAGAAAGGTGATCCAACCGAATGTGGAAATTATAGAACAATATCGTTAATATCACATGGAAGCAAAATTTTGCTGAAGATCATTAAAAAACAGCTATAGCAGTATATCGACAGGGAACTGCCAGAATTTCAGGCTGGTTTCAGAAGAGGACGTGGAACCAGGAATATCATTGCTGATGTCAGATGGATCCTGGCTGAAAGCAGAGAATACCAGAAGGAAGTTTACCTGTGTTTTATTGACTATGCAAAGGCATTCTACTGTGTGGATCATAACAAACTATGGATAACACTGCGAAGAATGGGAATTCCAGAACACTTAATTGTGCTCATGAGGAACCCTTACATGGATCAAGAGGCAGTTGTTCGGACAGAACAAGAGGATACTGATTGGTTTGAAGTCAGGAAAGGTGTGCGTCAGGGTTGTAGTTTTTCACCATACCTATTTAACCTGTTTGCTGAACAAATAATCCGAGAAGCTGGACTGTATGAAGAAGAACGGGGCATCAGGATTGGAGGAAGACTCCTTAACAACCTGCGTTATGCAGATGACACAACCTTACTTGCTTAAAGTGAAGAGGACTTAAAGCACTTATTAATGAAGATCAAAGACCACAGCCTTCAGTATGGATTACATCTCAACATAAAGAAAACAAAAATCCTCCCAACTGGACCAATGAGCAACATCATGATAAATGGATAAAAGATTGAAGTTGTCAAGGATTTCATTTTACTTGGCTCCACAATCAACAGCCATGGAAGCAGCAGTCAAGAAATCAAAAGTCACATTGCATTGGGCAAATCTGCTGCAAAGGACTTTTTTCAAAGTGTTGAAGAGCAAAGATGTCACCCTGAGGACTAAGGTGTATCTGAACCAAGCCACGGTATTTTCAATTGCATCATATGTATGTGAAAGCTGGACAATGAATAAGGAAGACCGAAGAAGAGTTGACACCTTTGAACTGTGGTGTTGGTAAAGAATATTGAATATACCATGGACTGCCAAAAGAACAAACAAATCTATCTTGGAAGAAGTGCGGCCAGAATGCTCCTTAGAGGCAAGGATGGCAAGACTGCGTCTTGCGTACTTTGGACATGTTGTCAGGAGGGATGAGTCCCTGGAGAAGGACATCATGCTTGGCAGAGTACAGGGTCACTGGAAAAGAGGAAGACCCTCAACGAGGTGGATTGACACGGTGGCTGCAGCAATGAGTTCAAGCATAACAATGATTGTGAGGATGGCGCAGGCCCGGGTAGTGTTTCGTTCTGTTGTGCATAGGGTCACTATGAGTCGGAACCGACTCGACGGCACCTAACAACAACAACAACATAATAAGAAAATAGCATATTTTAAAATCCATTTCCCTACTGATGGAAGTGTAGATTATTTCTAATTTTTCACTGTTAGGAACAATGATGCAATGAACATTGTTGTAATCTACTTCTGTAAAGATTTACAGCCTTGGAAACCCTATGGGGCAGTTCTACTCTGTCCTGTAGGGTCGCTATGAGTCAGAATCAACTCGACTGCAATGGGTTTGGTTTTTGGTTGGGTTCCAATGTTGACATACTCTTACAACAAATGATATTACAAAATTTTTTAATTTTTGCTGTTACTGTGGTATAGAATTATATTTTGTTATTTTAATGTTACTCTCGCCAATTACTAGAGAAGATCGAATATCTTTTCACTTTGTTGTCATTTGGACTACTTTTTCTAAATTACCCGTACATATTATTTTCTTTTATTTTTATTAGAGTAATTTGTATTTTTCTTACTGATTTGTGGGAATTCTTTATTAATTACTAGACGCCAAATCATAGGGTTTGGCATCTATTGATTTGTACTTTATTATGAAAAATAGTATATTCACACCAGAGAAAATTAGAAAATACAGAAAAGGAGGAAGTCACCAATGATTGTACTACCTTTAATTAAAATGTTAATTCTTTTGGTTCATCTACTGCTAGTCTTTTTTTTTTAATAATATTTTTAGGTAGTTATAACTATACTACAAGCACACAGCTTATATTCTGCTTTTCTCAGTTAATTAAAAAAAATGTTGCTATATAGATTTTGTAATCATCATTTAAGACAGATGTATGTCACTGAGTGTCTCTATCATTTCATTATTATTGGGCATTCAGGTTGCTTTTTATCTTTCCATTTTATAAATAACATTATGAAGAAATACTTTGTGCCTAAACATTTTTGATATTTAAATTTTTTTTCTTAGAATAGATTCACAAAAGTTATATGTTTTATTTAAAATAAAGTAAATTGTAAAAATATTATTTAGTTGATTCTGGCAATCCAAGAAAACAGGGTTCCAGAAGGCCCAAGAGAGCACAACAGAAGCCTAAGTGTCTGGCTCACCTTCCCTAAAATCTGTTGCCATCCTGTTGATTCTGACTCATAGTGACCCTATAGGTCAGAATAGAACTGCCCCATATAGGTCAGAGTAGAACTGCCCCATAGGGTTTCCAGGGAGCGCCTGGTGGACTTGGACTGCCGACCTTTTGGTTAGCAGCTGTAGCTCTTAAACACCACACCACCAGGGCTTCGCACCTTCCCTGGCAGAGTGAAAACCCAGACAATTTTGGTTATTCCAGCCGTCTTTCTGACCCAAAGCACCATTCATTATACAAATTTTCTATCCTGCTTTTGCAACAATTTGGCTTAGGAAGCAAAAGAATTTTCCAGGGCTAAAGCATAATGCTAAGTTTTTATACTTACGTTTTTTTTCCCTTGATTCTTGAGCACTTATAAGGAAAAGTAGTCAGTTTATTTCAGAACGTGAAATTGGATATGTAAGTAAAGAGAGCATCTAAAGGCAGAAATGCTTCCCTGAGTCTCTGCTGGAAGCCTTATAGAACATGGACACCTCAGCACTGCTTGGCAGGACTTCTATGTTTATATGATTTACTTTTTGGCATTAGGGGCAGAAAAAAAGGTTCAGGTTATCCTGTATGAGAAAACATTGATGTGGAAATATGTAATACATGTCGTTTTTAATATAAGATCAGGTTGTATTCTAGAAGTTTCTTAACAAGTCAATTAATTAGAACTCAAAAGACATTTTCTTTTAGAAGGAATATCGTAAATGGTGAAATGGTTTGTGGACTGGCACATAAAAGCCCATCGAATCTGTCAGATATCTGTAGTATATTCCTGGTATTAAGTATTGCTTAGCCACAGCCTATTAGGAAGACCACGTGGCACTCATGTACCTTAAATTCCTAGTAAGATGAAAATGAGGACAGGGTTTTTGTGAGGATAATCTGAAATATTGTATATGAAAATGCTTTGTGAACTGTAAAATGTTGTACAAAAGTAGCAGATACAGGTTTTTTTTGCCCACTAGACAAATAACTATTAAAGGGTAGGACAATGGTATATCACTGGGTCTTCAAAGAGTGGAGTGCATACCCCAGGAGGTGTACAGGTAGTCCACTGTGGTATTTAAATAAAAAAAAAAAAAAAAGAATCAAACCCGTTGCTGTTGAGTCAATTCTGACTCATAGCGACCCTATAGGACAGAGTAGAACTGCCCCATATGGCTTCCAAGGAGCACCTGATGGATTCGAACTGCCAGCCTTTCAGTTGGCAGCCATAGCTCTTAGCCACTACACCATCAGGGTTTCCCATTGGGGCATAGCATGCATATATTACAACTCCTGTGTATATTATTTCTTTCTTATTCTAACTTTTATTTTTGTGAGTACATATCACAGTAGAATATATATAACTTCTAAGAAAATATGTATATGTGTGTCTATAAATATATACATATCTATGATCCACCAGCCACTCTACTCCTTGGAAACCGTATGGGGCAGTTCTGCTCTGTCCTGTAGGGTTGCTATGAGTAGGAATCAACTCAACGGCAATGGATTTTTATTGGTTTATATCTGTATCAGGAGATCTAGTTGCACAATGGTTAATCACTTGGCTGCTAGCACTTGGTCAGTGGCTTGAACCTACCAGTGGCTCTGTGGGAGAACAGACCTGGTGATCTGCTCCTGTGACGATTACAGTCTAGGAAACTCTCTGGGGCAGCTCTACTCTTGTTATATAGCCTTCCTATGAGTTGGAATTGACACAATGGCAACTACCACCACCATATGTATATGAAGATCCCTGGGTGGTGCAAATGGTTTGCTCTCAGCTACTAACTGAAAGGTGGGCAGTTTGAATCCACCCAGCAGCACTGCGAAGAAAAGCCTGGTGATCAGCTTTCATAAAGATTATAGCCAAGAAAACCCCCTGGAGCTCAGTTCTACCCTGTAACAACACATGGGGTTGCCATGAGTTGGAATCGACTCTACGGCAACAGTTTCGGATATCCAAGCCTGGATATGGAAGATGATATGAGTTAGATGGATAAACTGAGTTTATATAATAGATTTTTTATATAAAAATTTTTATAACATTTTTTTCTATGCAGAATTACCTCATGCAACCCCAGCTTAGACAATACAATGTCTTTTTGCATTCTAACCTAGCCCCTGCCGGTGGGATGTTGGTAGCCCTAGCTTTGGCGCCTCTGGGTGTGTAGGGATGCTTTGAGAAGAGATAAGATTGTAGGATGTCACGTGCACTGGCATGAAAAATCATGAGAAAATAATTCCCTTTCGCTGGGTCTGTCAGTCACTATTTCTTTCAGGAAGTTTAGAATGAGGGAGGGATTCTGGACGCCCTTTCCCCCTAGATTTAAGCATTGGTAGATTGAATACTTACAGATGATTCCTGGAGTCCTAAAGACAAGAGTAGGAGGATAAAGGGAGTTGCAGCAGCTGTTTCTTGGTAGTCACTGACTTAGACTCCTGGATTAAGAAAAATACACAATTAAAATAACTATTAATCAAAGCAGTATTTTGGAAACAGGCAAAGGGCCTCATTGTTATTTCATGTAAATCAACTTTCTGGGCTGGGACCCAGAATGGCTAAGTGGGTGTTGAGATACTTGCTGGATAGATTTAATGATACAAAATAAGTGCAACAACGGAGAGTTCTGCCAATGATTTTCAGAATGAAAAAACAATGAGGTACTTTAATTTTATCACACACACCCATTTTGGCAGTGGGCGCATAGGGTTTTATATGAAAAGGTAAGCCATGCCTTGAGATCCAAAAGAGAATGGGTGTCTACTGGTGAGGGTCCCATGATGTGGGAAAAACACCAGCGAAAAAGCAGGATGGAAGTGAGTTATAACAGGGTTGACATAAATGAGCAAGACTAAATAAGTTTTGAAAGCAGTGGCCCATTCAGTTATTTCTTTTATTTTTCATATTTTTTCTCGACTCTGCAAAATAATAAGAAACAAAAGAAAAATCTGCTGAATGCCTAGTCATAGCTTATTGGAGCAGGAAAATAAGCCATTCCGAACCATTCCCTGATTTGCTGTGAGTGGCAGAATCACTCACCGTGGTGAATCATAGCAAGGAGAACCATTTGGAGTGATTATTTTCTGATGTTAAATTGCAAATGGCACATGTGGAATCAACAAAGGTATGAATTATTTTTAAAAATCTTAAAAAAAATCCTGTTATTGAAAATGTGTATTTGTATGACCAGCTTATGACTTCATTTCACCAGTTTATGACTTCATTTCACAATTGCCAAGCCTTAAGTATATGTGTCTTTGTTTTTACATTTGACTAATTGAGTGCTTTTCAAGTTAATATTTTTATGTCAAAAATAGTATATTGTCCTAGAAGCTGCATGACTGTCATAATGGTAGAAAAAAATATATGTATAAGCATTTGATTCAACTGACTGGATTGAAGAAAAAGTCTGAGTTTCTTGCTTTTTACCTCAGCGAGTAAGGAACCTGTTGGTTATTAAAACAAAATAAACTGAGGGTTTAGCTCTACATGGGTAAAACTTGTTAATATATGCGAACGGTTTATCATTAATATAATAATAGGTCCAACATAGTGGTAATCCTGCAAGAATCCATGATGGTATGGACAGTATACCTAATGCTTGAGATGGAATAGCATTTGTCTCCTGTAATCCGGTGCCTTGTTTTGGTTGAAAAGCTTCAGGTTGCTTGGCCCTTTAAGACGAATCTCTGGTGTTCAAATTGGTGCGGTAAGAAGATATTTTATGCTCCAGTGTCTGCTTTGTGAAAGAACTTAATTCTTTTTATTTTTATAATTTTTATTGTGCTTTAAGTGAAAGTTTACAAATCAAGTCAGTCTCTCACACAAAAGCTCATATACACCTTGCTACATACTCCCAATTACCCTCTCCCTAATGAGACAGCCCGCTCGCTCCCTCCACTCTCACTTTTCGTGTCCATTTCGCCAGCTTCTAACCCCCTCCACCCTCTCATCTCCCCTCCAGCAGGAGATGCCAACATAGGCTCAAGTGTCCACCTGATCCAAGAAGCTCACTCCTCACCAGCATCCCTCTCCAACCCATTGTCCAGTCCAATCCATGCCTGAAGAGTTGGCTTTGGGAATGGTTCCTGTCCTGGGCCAACAGAAGGTCTGGGGGCCATGGCCACCGGGGTCCTTCCAGTCTCAGTCAGACCATTAAGTCTGGTCTTTTTATGAGAATTTGGGGTCTGCATCCCACTGCTCTCCTGCTCCCTCAAGGGTTCTCTGTTGTGTTCCCTGTCAGGGCAGTCATCGGTTATAGCTGGGCACCCTCTAGTTCTTCCGGTGTCGAGGTGATTTAGTCTCTGGTTCATGTGGCCGTTTCTGTCTCCTGGGCTCGTAATTGCCTTGTGTCGTTGGTGTTCTTCATTGTTCTTTGATCCAGGTGGGTTGAGACCAATTGATGCATCTTAGTTGGCTCCTTGCTAGCATTTAAGACCCCAGATGCCACTCTTCAAAGTGGGATACAGAATGTTTTCTTAATAGATTTTATTATGCCAATTGAATTAGATGTCCCCTGAAACCAAGGTCCCCAGACCCCTGCCCCTGCTACACTGGCCTTCGAAGCATTCAGTTTATTCAGGAAACTTCTTTGCTTTTGGTTTAGTCCAGTTGTGCTGACCTCCCCTGTATTGTGTGTTGTCTTTCCCTTCACCTAAAGTAGTTCTTATCTACTATCTAATTAGTGAATACCCCCCTCCCTCCCCCATCTTGCAACCACAAAAGAATGTTTTCTTCTCAGTTTAAACTGTTTCTCAAGTTCTTATAATAGTGGTCTTATACAATATTTGTCCTTTTGCAACTGACTAGTTTCACTCAGCATAATGCCTTCCAGGTTCCTCCGTGTTATGAAATGTTTCACAGATTCCTCACTGTTCTTTATTGATGCGTAGTATTCCATTGTGTGAATATACCATAATTTATTTATGGGCGTTGATGGGCACCTTGGTTGCTTCCATCTTTTTGCTGTTGTAAACAGTGCTGCAGTAAACATGGTTGTGCATATATCTGTTGGTGTAAAGGCTCTTATTTCTCTAGGGTATATTTCAAGGAGTGGGATTGCTGGGTTGTATGGTAGTTCTATCTAGGTTTTTAAGGAAGCACAAAATTGATTTCCAAAGTGGTTGTACCATTCCCACCAGCGTGTATAAGTGGAAAGAACTTAATTTTAAGAGGGTAGAATGGAATGTTTCTACTTAAACCTCGGGGGAAGTGCACGGAGGGTGACTATATTCCATGAGGTTCCACCTTGGCTCCTGTTTTTTCTTCATAATAAGAGACCTCAGACTCCTAGCTATGATTGGGGTTCAAAGGTTGGCCTCAATTTTTTTGTGACCTAATAGACTGTTTTTGACAGGGAAACTGATTCTTAAGGGGAAAGAATATGGGGCTTTCTGAAGGGGAAAATCCCCTTGTTCTCCCGAAAGCTTGGTGTTCAGATTGTACACCAAAACCCAAACCAAACCCACTGCCATCGAGTTGATTCCGACTCATAGCGACCCTATAGGACAGAGTAGAACTGCCTGGTAGAGTTTCCAAGGAGTGCCTGGTGGATTCCAACTGCTGACCTTTTTGTGAGCAGCGGTAGCACTTAACCCCTACGCCACCAGGGTTTCCAGATTGTACACAGAGGGCACTTAATGTATACTCTGTGAGTATACTGAATACATTTTAAAACGGGTGTATACCGCTTAGTCCCTGTATTAGTTATTGCTGTGTGATGAATTTCTCTCAAATTTGGCAGCTTAAAATGGCCCACGTTTGTCGTCTTACGGTTTCTGTGGGTCAGGAATCTGGGGATGACCTGGAGGGATGATTCCAGCTCAGACTCTTTTGAGGTTGTAATCTACAGGTTGCAGTTAAGATATTGCCCAGGGCCACAGTCATCTGAAGCCTGGGGAGCACCTGCTTCCAAGCTCATTCACGAAGTCGTTGGCAGGAGACTTGAGCTCATTACCACATGGGCCTCTCCACTGGGCTGCTCATGACGTGGCAGCTGGCATTCCCTAGAGGGAGTGATGGAGGAGGGCACACACTATCTTCTCTGCCCATGTCTCCGAGCCACACTGACACTTCACGTTATTCACCTCATTAGAAACTAGTCACTGGAGGGGACTATGCAAGGGTATAAGTACCAGGAAATGGAGATCATTGAGGACCATCTTAGAGTATGCCTACTGTAGCCCCTTTCGTGATCCTAATTTTGTCCAGCTACCCCATGACTCAAGGAGCCTAATGGTTAAGCACTCGGCAGCTAACCAAAAGGTTGGCGCTTTGAACCCACTCATCGGCTCTGTGGCAGAAAATCTGCTTTCATAAAGATTACAGCATAGAAAACCCATGGAGGGCAGTTCTACTCTGTCATATGGGGTTGCTTCCAGCCGAAAATCGACTCAGCAGCACCCAACAACAACAGCAACCCCACGACTTCAGAGATTATGGATATCTGTTTGAACTACTTGTACTATAGGAACTTTGGTTCCCCTTCAACAAAGTCTTTTGAGGCTCTTTCCCAGCCCAAATCTGGTATAGGTGGAGGGTCTTATTTGAAACGTTACCATCACCATCCGTTGACTGTGAGCCCTTGAGTCAGCCTCAGGAGGAAGTAAAATCATTCAGCTGGATTACATGAAATTAATGTGTTGGCTTCAGTCCAGGTCCCACTGGATACATGTCCTTGTCATAGGAAAAAGCACTAGGAACTTCAGCTGACCATCTGAGGGAGGCAACAAGGGGAATTGTGCGTAGTATTCTCGATCTGGGATCTGGCAGCTCCTCTGAAAGGACTTAGAAGAAGGTGACATTTCACTAGCCAAAAATAATTACACCCAGACTCCCCATTCTCCCAATCACTTGCCTTAAGTAAATCTGGTTAAAATAAATCAAATAAAATGCAGAATATATATGGTTTAGGACACTTCTGTTTTTGTCTTAGTCCCTTGTTTTGTTTTGAAAAGCCCACTGTTTTCAGGGGTCATTCAGGCAGCATTGAATTTAAAATGCCGTCAGCCTCGGTGGAGACGCTGATGCTTGTGTTGTTGTTAGTTGCCAGGGAGTGGACTCCACTCATGGCAGCCTTATGTGTGTCGGAGCAGAACTGTGCCCCATAGAGTTTTCCAGGCTGTGACCTCTGGGAAGCAGGGCACTAGGCGTTTCTTTCACGGTGCCTCTGGGTGAGTTCAAAGTAACCACCAGTGTTTGGGCTAGTACTTGAGGGCTTAAGTGTTTGTGCCAGCCGGGGACCTCTTTGATATCTGCATGGGAGGAGATGAATGATGAATTGTTTCCATATAGTATGATCCAACAGGCATAGAAGTCTGTTCAGGAGCTGAGGGATTGGATATCCTGGAATTCGGGACATAGTAAGGGATTTGTGTTTTTGCACCTTAGTGAGAATCCTGGGAGCAGATTAAGTTGGGGAAAACTGGAGGCAACCAGAGAAAAATGGCGCCTCAGAAACCCACGTTACACTCTCTTAGGAAATAAATCTGGGTCAGAGGTAATCTAAGTTGTGTTCAGGTTTACTCCATGTCAGCAGCAGCCCTTGCCCTAACACCGCTCCCAGAAGGACCACTAGGGTGTAATCCCCACGGTAAATCCACAGTGCTCCACAGTGCTAGGAACCCAGCAGCGAGCTGAGGTCAGGTGGACACCAAGGACGCACAGGCTTTCCTTGGAGGACGCCAAGACTTGGTTTTTCACTTGTGCTTTTGGGTCTGCTGTGCAATTATTTTACATTGTTAGATTCCTGTCTGAATCAGTTTCTTTTAAAATAAAGTATGGATGAATTTTATGTAATAATCACTTATTTGTGGATTTTGCCGGTATTTGATTTTCACCCCATTTTACATTGGCGGGGAGTTGGTCATTTTCTTTTCTTTTTGAACATTTTATTGTGGTTTGGGTGAAAGTTTACAGTCCCAATTAGTTTCCCATTCAACAATTTATATACATTTTGTCTCATGACATTAATTGCAATCCTCTCAGAGTTGGTCATTTTCTATTCTTCGTTCATAGAGTATTTTGCCATAATTCCAATAAAATAATTGTTACATTGCATTGAGTGATTTATTTCTCAGCTCCTCCCCCAAATCCCAAATTGTGAAATTCTTAAAGGAAAGGACTGGAGTTTACTAGCTCATACATCTCTAGTCCATAGCAGAGGTCCTGGCACATTTTAAAACCAGTTGCTATGGAGTTGTTTCCAACTCATGGTGATCCCATGTGTATCAGAGTAGAACTGTGCTCCTAGGGTTTAGAATGGCTTATTTTTTGGAAGTAGATCTCCAGGCCTTTCTTCTGAGGCACCTTTGGGTGGACTTAAACCTCCAACTTTTTGATTAGCAGCCAAGTGCATTAACTATTAGTATGAACAATGAAGTGGAAGGAAGGAAGGAAGGACAGAAAAGAGGGAAGGAAGAGACTTCATGCTGCTTTTATTTCATTACCCAAGCTCTGAGTTATATTTCTGGGCCCCTAAAAGAAAATGTAGGACATTTTGGACTTGGTCACTGATATAAATAATGTGAAAAATTGTCATATTTCTTCTGGTAAACGTTTTTGAAAGTTAAAGTTCTGGCCATCTGCATTAGCAGCTAAGAAAGAAGTTTAGATTGGCATTTAGATTAGCTGGCTCTGTTATTCAGTGACTTTGCATACTTGTTCAAGGACACTGGAGTCAACCAATGTTTATTTTTGGATTCCCCATTGCTATTGGGGTCACTGCAGTGAAGAATGGCATCCCCCTTCATTACCTCCTTCACCTTGTTTGTTGTTCCTGGTCTAGGGAGGACTGCAGCCCGGTTTTGGCCTGGCTGGGTACTCCTCGGTGCCCTGCTATTTTTAGCATATGAACCACAGCAGCACTTGGCAACTCTGAGTCCTTCCATAAAGGCTAATTCTTTGTGAGCTTGAAACCATTGCTTTAAGATTATTCAGAGTCTCTGGTTTTTATGTCTTTGAATTATCTCATGATAAATATTATGTTCATGATCCCAGTCTGTAATGTGCCAACCTATGACAGTGAAAACTTGAGTAAATAGGCCTCTTCCTGGTTTTGGGCTCCATACTTTGGGATAAAAGTAAGGAAAGTAGGAAGAAAAGAGCACACGAAATGATTGAAGTTGTAGTCCCATGAGAAAATGTTTTAACAGAAAATTAAGGCTCTTTAGCCTGAATAACAGAAGGCTATTAGGGAAAACTATTAGGAAACCCAGCTGGCGTGTGGTTAAGTGCTATGGCTGTTAACCAAAAGATCGGCAATTCGAATCCACCAGGTGCTCCTTGGAAACTCTATGGGGCAGTTCTATTCTGCCCTATAGGGTCGCTATGAGTCGGAATCGACGTGACAGCAAAGGGTTTGGTTTTGGTTTTTGATTAGGGGAGAGTAGGCGAACTGCTATAATAAACCAACTTCAACATTTTAAAAGCTTAAAACAGTAAATATTTATTTTTGCTTTCATTTGATAGTCCAGTGCAGGCCTCTGTCATCGGTGGGATGGAGTACGGTTCTGGTCCACCATTTTCAGGAAACCCAGGCTACCGGTGGTTTATCATCTTGAGCATGTGGCTTCCAGTGTCATCTGGAGGTCCATATTCCACCAGCAGATGGAAACTAGCATGGAGGATCAAATGTGGAGGTTTTTATGGATCAGGCCAGGAAGTGGCACATATTACTTCCACTCAGATTGCACTGACTGGAAACCAGACACATGGCCACACATAACTGCAAAGGAGGCTGGGAAATGTAGTTTGGTTATGAGCCCAGGAAGAGGTGGAAGCTGGTTTGGTGATTGGCTAGCAGTCTCTCCCACAATGAGCAGCCTCTCCCATATGCTTATCCTTCATTCATTCATTCAATATTTATTGAGTACTAATTTAGGCACAAAATAGACAAAAATCTCTGCCCGCAAGTTGTTTACATTTTAGCAGACGTTAAAACAACCGATTACCATCATATCACCCTATTTGATTTTCTTCTTAGCACTTATCATTATCTGAAATTATTTATCGATTTGTTGACTTGCTTCTTATTACCTTCCTCCTTCCCTTACTAAAATGAGCTGGGACCCTTCTTTTTTTCTTGCCTTATATCTTACTGTATCCTTAGTGCCTTCAAAAATGCCTGACACACAGTAGGTTCTCAATACTCATTTGTTGAGGATTGAATGAGGTATCATGGAACTGCATTTTAGGAAGAAAAAAAATGTATAATGAAGGATTTCTTGATACAAGCAAGAGTGAACAGAATTTTCTATTTTGCATTAAAAAAAAAAAGTGCACGGTGGCTGGACCTGTTTTTTTAAACTCCTGAGCTTATATCAGCTGTTTAATTTTAAAATTTCTAGTTGTTTTCTTCAAAATATTATTAATTCAGACTTCCTCATGTACACGGTATGCTAATGAGGTAGAATATCTGCATCTGAATATTTCTTGGTTTGGCATTGACTGTCACAGAGATTCAGAACAGATGGGGACTGTAGAGATGGTGCTACTTCATCTGCTCCAGAGGGCAATAGAAGGCCCCAGACTTGCATAGCTTGCATGTGACAGAACTTGGACCCAATCTCCATACTCGTTAGCAGTCATGCCCTATTCCCTCCTCCCTGAAGCCCCTACAACGACTAATCTACTTCCTGTCTCTATGGATTTGCCTGTTCTGGACGTTTCAGATAAATGAATCATATGGTATGTGGCCTTTTGATCGGGCTTCTTTCACTTAGCTTGTTGTCAAGGTTGATTCATGTAGCATGTGTCAGTATTTCATTCCTTTTTATGGCTGAATAATATTCCATTGCATGGATATACCACATTTTGTTTTTTCATCAGTTGATGGACATTTGGGTTGTTTCTACTTTTGGCTATCATAAATAATGCTGCTGTGAACATTTGTGCACAAGTTTTGTGTGGACGTATGCTTTCAATTCTCTTTGGTATAAACGCAGGAGTGGAATTGCTGGGTCGTATATGACAACTCTATGTTTAATCTTTTGAGGAATTGGCGAACTTGTTTTGCAAAGGGGCTGCACCACTCTTAAATATTTAAGATACAATATTTAATGATTAATCTTATTAATTGAAAAGGACGAATCATTCGAATTCAAGAGTCATAGTAAAGACCTGGAGTTATTTATAAACATTTGAGAACCTGTGTTTCAGCTACTGTGAGGGGCACTGCACATACCAAGATAAATGAAATAGAGCTCCTGATTTTGAGGACTTGATGAGAATTTTTGGCATTTCAAAGCTGACTTTTATTTTCTTTTTAGTATAGATGGTTATTTTCCACTTCTGGCCACCACTACTGTAACTATAGAACGTTCAGAAAGGACTCTTACTGGGGTGCTAGGTGTGGCCAGACCAGGAGGGCAGGATAGAGCAGGATAAGGCAGACATCAGGTAGGACGTGCAGAGCCAAGAAACCCCCAAGTCAGAGGATAATTGTATCTACAGATCTCTGGTTTAAGGAGCAAGCTTCCAAGGATTTTGTCCTGTTACTGGCTCTTGAAATGTACGTTTCCTGAGGCCAAAACAGATGGCAGTTTCCTAGGTATAATGTGGGAATTTACCAGGACTCATCTCCAGCTCTTTGTCTTGGGGTAGCAGGGCTCCTTCACTAGGAGGTGAGATATTCAGACTGTGCCAGCAGCTTTCAACAACCACTCCATTTCTTCACTGAAATGGGTGACAATTTTGGTTTCAGAGCAAAAGGTTGTTTACCCTCTGTGTAAACACCTGAGAAAAGTAGGCAAATGTATTTGTGGAAAGTAAAATGAGACTTTAACGGCCCCACTTCAGAGATTTTCTTCTCAGAAACCTGTGGAGGTGGAAGTGAGTTAAGTACAGGTTGTGAACAGGGCATCTGGACCTGGAAAAAACCCAGTGGTAACAGTTCTTTGTAAATTTACTGGTTTTGTTTGGTCTGTCCTTCCCTGCCCACCATATCCCATCTCCCACCCCATGAACTGTACTAATTTTTTGTGCTCTGTCTTCAATTCCCTTTGCCCTTCCCTCACCCATCTTCTCTCCTTATGCAAATCCCCTTCCTCATCCTTCAAGGTCCGCCTTATTGTCCCCGATCTCTCCAGTCTCTACAGTTTTTTTTTTTTTTTTGCTTATAATAGACTTATTTTCAGAATGGAGAGGGTTAACTTTCAATTGCTTCCTAATAGATCGATGTGTTTCCCCACTAGATTGTAAACTTTCTGAAGTCAAAGGCTATTTCTGTTTTTTTTAATTGTGGTAAACATATATGTAACAAAATATTTGCGATTTCCACATTCCTCACATGTACAGTTCAGTGACATTGTGTTCATCATGTTCTGCGACGAGTACCACTACCCATTTCCAGATTTTTCTATCACCCTTAAAAGGGAAGCTCGAGGTCTCCTAAGCAATGAGTCCTCTTCCCCACCTCCTTGCCATCTGCCCCTGGTAACCAATAACTTTAGGTGTGTATATACTCTCCCCGGAAACCATGGTGGCATAGTGGTTAAGTGCTACGGTTGCTAACCAGAGGGTCCACAGTTTGAATCCACCAGACGCTTCTTGGAAACTCTGTGGGGCGGTTCTGCTCTGTCCTATAGGGTCACTATGAGTTGGACTAGATGGCACTGGGTTTTATACTCTCCTAGATAGTTCATGTATGTGGAAGCGTACGATATTTGTCCTTTAATGATTGACTTATTTCATCAGCTTGATGTTTTCAAGGTTCATCCATGTGCTGTAAAGGCTGTTTTGAACCTGCTTCAGGACAATACCAGACCCAGAAGGGGTCTTTCTCAGTAAATAACCACTGGTTGGTTTAATAAGTTTGGAGGGTCAAGATAACAGCAAAGAAGCTGCTGATTCTCATGAGGACAGTTACTTCAGGAAAACCATGCTGGAAATCTTGGATTTTAATTTGAACTTCTGGGTTTTACTGATCCTAAAATGGCATGCCACCTTTTCTGTGCTGTCTCTTCCCCAACTAGTTGGGCCTCAAGCAGAAGAATAAAGGGTGCATGGAAAATCCTGGATAAGCTTTGACACTCGGGGTAGTGTGGTTATCCTCCAGAGCAATTTAGCAGAGCCTACACCTGCTGTTCCCTGACTAGGGTTTCAAAGCTTTCAGAGCTGGTGTATGCAAAGCTTGTCTTTTGACATCAGGATAAATTTCAGTGGATTTAAATTGTGTTATAATCAGATTTAAGCACAGGAAGTCTTTTTCCTTTACTTGCAATGAGGCTATCTCTCTTTAGTGCTGTTTGGTCACCTAAATATAAACAACCGCATCCAATTCTTTTGGTCTCCCCTGAATCCTTTCTTTTTAGAGTACCTCTCCAAGTATTGGGGGGAAGTTATCAGGAGGCAGGTGTCAGTTTTACTTATTGTCCAATTATGGGTAGCCTACATTATTTGATCTTTCAAACCTCAGTTACCTCATCTCTAAACTGGAGACAATAACATCTACCTCTTACCGTTATTGTGAGGATCAAACGCTGTAAAATGTGTAAAGCACATTTTATAAAGCTGGTAATAAAACAAAACCAAAAAACCAAACTCATTGCTGTTGAGTCAATTCTGACTCATGGCGGCCCTGTGTCTTACACGGTAGAACTACTCCATAGGGTTTTCTTGGCTGTAATCTTTATGGGCACAGATTGCCAGGCCTTTCTTTTGCAGTGCAGCTGGGTGGATTTGAAGCACCAACTTTTAGGCAGGTGAGCACAAACTGTTTGTGTCACCCAGAACTAATAGAATAAAATAGTGGCTAATGAATAAGAGTTCGTCTCTCTTCTCTTTTTTTTTTGTCTGACCTCTGAAGGTTGCCTATATTCATGCTAAAGAGAGTGCTCCAGCAGTTGGAAACCTAACCCTCATAAACCTTATCTCATCTCACACCTACATGTCTGCATTCGAAGGGGATACTTCTCTTTTGTCTGTCTTCATATAGCCTTAATATGGCTTTCAAGTTATGAAAAACTGTCTGCCTGAACCAAGTTAAAAACAAAGAGGATGGAGGAGGTATACTCCTTTCAGCAAAGGGTAGAATTAAGCTTTTAACTTCACTTTAATTTTTAGAGTTTGTATTCCGAGGAACTAAAAATGCTTTGCCTTTGCTTTATCTATTAATTGCATTCCAATGAATTGTATAGGGTGAGGCAGTTATTACTGTGGCATTTTTTTTTTTTTTACTTTGAAGATGAGAAATCAAGGGACTGAGAAGAAAATTGACCACTGCTAAACAATCCAGTCGTGTCTACTTGCACACAAATGATTACTGAATTAAGTAAATGGAGAAAAGGTTGGGATTCTAAGAAGAAATCATTTTAAATTAGATTTTCAAAGCACAAAATCAATGTAACAGTATTTTGTAAGTTTTGTTCCTTTTTTTTTTTCCCTGTTTGTCTTTGTGTCCTTCTTTCATGTGCGGACATATCGTTCATTGGTTTGCAGTCAACGTAGGACATGAATAAGGTCTGGTTCCTTATTTTCCTTTCCAGTAGGTTATGTATCTTCTAGAAGCAATAATAATAAAAAAAAAGTAAAAAGGAATTAAGAATAAGCAGTGTATTTTCTCCTCTGTAAAAGGAGAGATCATGAAATTGGATTGCAAAGACTTTAAGACACTGGTATTAACCTCTCGGCCACAGAAAAATACAGAGTAAACAAGCCCAAAGAAAAAGGGTGCTGAACCTGAGGGATCTTTTGGGTTGTGTATCAGAGCTGATTTAGGGTCATAGAAGGAACTATAGCATCATCCAGTGAGAGTGACATGAGTGCTGGGACTACAAGTCTCCTGCTTTCCAGCCCAGCCCTCTTCTTAGAGCTGGTTTTCTTTTTCATCAGCTCAGTCAGCAAAGGCATCAAGAGCTGGGTGGTATGGCAGAGTTGTTGACTGGGGAGAAAAAACGACACCAAGAGGTTGGCACCGGCATGCTGTCATCAAAGAGATGCCCTGGTCCTTCTTAGCAGGAAGAATGAGGTGGGAGGTACCGGAGAGGGTGATCTGAAGCCCTATTCCCATAAAGATGACTCATAGCAAGCCAAATCCTCCAGATCCATAAAATGCCTAATAGGAAGCCAAAACCGGCACCATCCGCATCCTCACAACCCAGAAGGCAGAGGGGAAGAAATACAGGGAGCTAACTTTTATTGAGCAAGCACTGTGGTAACTGCATTAGGATCATTTCACTTAGTCTTCACAGCAACTCTGTGAAGTAAATTTTGTATATGAGGAAATAGGTTCAAGGTTGTTAATAATTTCACAAAGTTAGAGAGTGGCAGAGGAAGGGTTTAAACCCAGATAAACTTGCCTCTAAAGCCCATGCTTGCTCTTATTAAAAGAACATGATTGCTGTTTGTACACATACACACACACACACAAACGAAGTGTGGCTAACATCTTTGAGAACACATGTCCCATCAGGGTGATAGTTAACTTTATTTTTCTGTCTTAATAAAAGATTTTCATATTTATACTGTTGTAGAGCAAATAGAACTGCGATTGTCAGTATTTTATAAGTTTTTAATTAACGTAGTTAAATTCATGTTCCTTTGGTGGCTCTATGACATTTCTGATAGCTCTGTGTATTCCTTGGGATTTGGAGATGGGACACACCTGAAACCGATTTGTAAAGAAAAGTTCAGTTGAAACTGACCGACCCACCGACCAACCAGCCTTCTTACTAAAAAACATAAAGTTGTATCATTTTCTTTTTTTTATTTGGAGATGAGGAAACAAAATACCTAATAGTCAGTTTGTGATAATTTTCCTCCTGTTTGGAGCGCTTGGATGTGGTCCAGCACACCACCAGAAGGGCTGCATCTTGAGGTGGCCAGTGCCATGTATCATTCTACTTTCCATAGTAGACAGGGCATGTGCAAACTCTGATGACTGTCACCCTCTGATGGCTACACTGGAAAAAGTCACTTCACTTTTTCAAGCGTTTTCTCATGTGTTGGATGAGAGGAGTTGACACAGGTGATTTTTTACTTTCTTTCCACTGAAATGTTTTTAAATAGCCTTTTCCACCTAGCACATACTTGAATACTTGAAGAAAATTGTGTAGTTAACAGTCATGTTGTAAGTACACTAATAAATTTTCAGAGAATATGTTAAAATATTAAGGGATTTTATTTCCTTGTTATTCTTAAGATAAATGGATCAATAGATAGGAACTGTCAAAAGTGCAGTAGAGTGTAGTGAGATACAGGTAAGTTCTTGTATATAAAGTTTTAAAATAATTAGAAATAAAATCATTATAGCAATGATACATGTAGAAATTAGTACAAACCTATAGTTGGGTGGGAAAACAAGTTGGATTCAGTTAGAAAATCAATTATTGACTCAATTGAACAATGGATTTTTCTTTAAAAAAATAGTGTTAATTGAGCTGTAGTAATCCCTCCTCAACCTTGGCGTGCCCTTTACATGAAGCTGCCCTTATGAATATTTTTTCACTGTGGTGACAATTTCGATCTCCATATATATTGATTGCAAATCACTCTGTTCAATGATAATTTAAAAAAGAGAAAACAGGAGACTGGGAATAGGAAATAGAAACCGCGTGCCTTGTGGAGCAGGAGGGAAGGTTGGCGCTGAAACCTTGGGCAAGGTGAAGTTGAGAGGGGCGGGTGTCAGGAGCGAGGGGCTGAGCCTTGTGTGGGTGAAAACCAGAAGGGATGTGCTTTAAGACTGTGTTTCTGGCACACGTTTGGGAGTAGGTATTGAGTCTCGGCTAGAATGGCACTCATGTCAGATGGAGGCCTGAGAGGAAAACATGTCTTCTTGTTACAATATTTGCAACAAAGCAAAGTGGACTTTTAAATACCTGGTTGAAATTATGGAGCAGAAAGATCCTGAAAAGGTTTTAACAAGGAAGAAAAATCAATTTTTATTAATTTAGTTATTACACGTTTCAAATCTAAAGATTTTATTGGTGTCATTACCTTGGTTTTGTGTGCTGTCTATTATTATTACTATTTTTGTTCAGTAAAGGTAAACCTTTATAAGGGTTTTCACGTCTTTTCCAAGATTAACCTCCTGTAGTCTTTCTCTTCCCCCTCACCCCTCATTTTTTTTTTTTTTTTTTAAGGATCTTAAATGATTCTACCTTCAGGGCGTTTAAATTGGGGAGAGACTACTAGAGTATTCTGTTTTTTTAGCTTTAGCTCAATTTGCATTTGCAGACAGAGCCTGAATCTAAGGCACATAGCTGAGTGCCTACTATGTTACATGGTTCAGTAAGTGTTGACTTGTCATGTGTTACAAAAAATAAAAAAGGTAAGTAGGTACTACTCATAATGTCTTTTTTCATGGACAAAGCTGTGTGTTACATTTTAGCTTAAACTAGGAACATACAGGCTATCTTCTATAAATGAAAGTTTGACTAATGGGTTACCTTTAACCAGTTACTTGCCAGTTTGATGATGATGATAGTAATGGCTAACATTTATTGGGTTGCTTACTGTGTTGTAGGGACTGCTTTAGCTACATTACATATACTGTCACATTAATCTCATTTAATCTTATAGACAACCCTAACTAGGCTAACTAGTTATTAACCAATTAAGTCACTCAAAATAGCTCAACTATGTACAAACAAAACAAAGCACGACTTGCATAAAATTGATGTTCTTATTCCTTAATGATGCAGATAGTTAAAATTAGGAAAAAGATGCCAAGATATTGATTAATAGATAGGTTGTAAAATTTATTTATGCTATTTAAGGGAAAATTATAAACAAAAATAATTTAAAGAGTTTTTTGCACTTTCCCCATTTGTTAAAATTTAAAATAAATACATTTTATCATGATAGAATTGTGCTTTGATTTTAATACTTGCCTGAATTCATTTCTTTTTAAGTGGAATTCAGTCAAGTAATATTTTTCTATGAAGCTGGGTTATTCCTAGAGCAAATAGTAACTATTTGCTTGCATTTACAAGTCAGCTGGACTAGGCACAGAAAAATGACTCATTCAATGGCCAGAGCCAAGAACTGAACACTGTAATTAAGTTTCTTGCTACTTTCTCCTCTACTTGATTTCCTAACCCTCATTTTTCTCTATTAAAGAACTTGCAAATTTGAGTATTCAGAACTAGCTGTCACACCACGTTGAACTATAGCTGAGAATGATCTGAATTCCAGAAAATGATATTCAGAAAATAGAGAAACATCTAAGTGTGGTACCTTACAGGTTCACATTATCCCAGATCCCAAGCTGCCCCAATTGTCAGTAGACCATTAAGGCTTGCACATGGTTTATTTGGTTTGGCGTTGCTTCAACTTTCCAAAGACATAGTGAATTTGTAAAAACAGATCATTTAATGATAACCCCCGAATACTTATGTCTGAGATATTGGGTGGATGCGGCTGTTAGGATATTTTTTTTTCCCTGATCCTGACAGTTGTCTGTTCTTTAAAGGCATGGCTGTCTAGTTGCCACCGGATTGAATGCTTCTGAAGATTAGCCCCTCATTGTTGGAATGTTTTCATAGCATTGTTGTAATAAAGCATCTTCATACTTTACAGCTGAGATCTTGACTTCTAGAATTAAAAAAAAAAAAAAAAAAAAAGGCAGGGGCTAATCATAACAATTAGCTAATGTGTCAACAATTAGCACTTTCCATCAACCTGCTCTGAAAGGAGACTCTTCTTATCCTCTGGCAGACAAAAATGCAATGATGTAGTTAAGAAAAGCACAGAAATTGGCTCGTAGAGCCCCCAGTTGTAGCCAACTATATCCCCCGGGCATTGTTTACAATCATTATTCTGCAATTATGATGTTATTGCATAGGCGGAGGGGAGAACCCTCCGCTCAAAATAGGCGAGTTCTTTTTTTTTCCTAAAAGACAAAACAAAGCATTAAAAAAAACCTGAATCCCTTTTTGGCTGCTTTTGGAAAAGCAGAACAAAAACTGCTGTGAAAAGGTCAGCCAGTAACAGTACTTTATGTTTAACTGGTAAATATTTTTAAAAAGAATATTTAATATTTTACCGTTTGGAAAATTCTCACTGTTTTAAGTCCCGCACAGCTTAACGAATGTGGGATTTCAGAGGTCTCTGGTGGGAATTTCCTTACAATGGGTGCATTATATTCTGTGGCCATCTATACCACTGCTTGGTCGAAATATGTTTTAATATCTTTTTATATAATCCTTCTAGTAATACAAGAACATTTATGCTGCACCTTTTATAAAGAACCACACAGTACTTTACACAGGCCTATGTATCTATGTAAATACCATAAGTTTGTCTTTAAAACAGCCTTAAAACAACTTGTAAATCCCCAGTAGCATCTCAGAATATCTGAGGGTAGGAAAATTTTTAACTAAAACTGAGATCGCTTTTCAGGCGGCTCCTGTATTTGCAGGGTACTGTCAGAGCGCGAAGGATGCCGGGTGAGGCGAGGTGTGCTGGCAGCTCAGAGCGCCAAGCCAGCGCCAAGGCTTCTCTCAGTGAGGCAGGGCGCTCGATTCCCTGAATGGCAGCCAGGACTGTTGCCTTAGAGCAGGGAGAGTGAAAGAGAACTGAGCCGTCCTGTGCCCCAGTCCTTGACCGGGAAGTTAGGGAGCATGTCTCCATGCTAGGGATGAGAAGGGAACACATTGAAGCCCTCTGCAGGGTTGGGAACAAAGGCAAGCATTGGGGCTTCAGTAAATCAGCTTCAGTTAAGGCTTCCTAGAGGAGCTGAGAGTGGGCTGCCGAACTAGGGGAAGGTTATAACAAGGTTGTTTCTCTACCAGGAAGCTGCTTGTTGTCAAGATGTCATGCCTATTTGATAGACAAGAGGTGAAGCAGAGCTATTTTTTCTATTCTTTTTTTTAGTTTCTAAAAGAATAGTTCTCAACCTCACTTCCTGTGCTTCACAATCACCAAGTTCTAAAGCCTTGCTCCTTAAAGTGGGGCCCTTGGGAAGACTGTAGCAACATTCCCTGGGTGCTTGTTAGAACTTCAGATTCTCAGGCTTCACCGCAGACCTGTTGAACGGGAATCTGCATCTTGACAAGATCCACCCATGATTCTAATGCACATTCCAGTTTTCGAACTTCTCTAAAAGTCAAAATAGAACAAATTCACTCATTTATGAATTCATATGATCAGTAAAAATTTATTGAAGAAGTACACTGGAACAAGATGGAACTCTGCTCTTGAAATTCTTGCTGTCTTGAAATCCTTGCTGACTTCAATATTTTCTGTTTATCCTGTTGTTGCATATTGATCCAGTTGTGAGGATTTTTTGTTTTATGTTGAGGTATAATCCATACTGAAGGTTGCAGTCTTTGATCTTCATCAGCAAGTGCTTCAAGTCCTCTTCACTTTCAGCAAGCAAGGTTGTGTCATTTGTGTATCGAAGGTTGTTAATGAGTCTTCCTCCAATCCTGATGCTCTGTTCTTCTTCATATAGTCCAGCTTTTTGGATTATTTGCTCAGCATATAAATTGAATAAAATAAGAAAACCTCTTGCCGTTGAGTTGATTCCAACTCACAGTGACCCTAAAGGACAGAGTAAAACTGCCCCATAGAGTTTCCAAGGAGCACCTGGTAGATTCAAACTGCAGACCTTTTAGTTAGCAGCCGTAGCACTTAACCACTATGCCACCAGGGTTTCCATAGATTGAATAGGCATGGTGAAAGGATATAACCCTGATACACATGTATCCTGACTTTAAACCACACAGTATCCCCTCGTTTGAATGACTGCCTCTTGGTCTATGTACAAGTTCTGCATGAGCACAATGAAGTGTTCTGGAATTCCCAATGTTATCCATAATTTGTTATGATCTACAGAGTCGATTGCCTTTGTATAGTCAATGTAACACAGGTAAACATCTTTTTGATATTATCTGTTTTCAGCCAAGATCCATCTGACATCAGGAATGATATCCTTCCTTCCACATCTTCTTCTGAATCCAGCTTGAATTTCTAGCAGTTTCCTGTCGATGTACTGCTGCAACAGTTTTTAAATGATCTTCTGCAAAATTTTACTTGTGATATTAATGATATTGTTCGATAAGTTCCCCATTCTGTTGGATCACCTTTCTTTGGAATGGGCACAAATATGGATCTCTTCTAGTCTGTTGACCAGGTAGCTGTCTTCCAAATTTCTTGGCATAGATGAGTGAGCACCTCCAGTGCTGCATTCTGTTTATTGAAGCATCTCAATTAGTATTTTGTCAATTCATGGAGCCTTGTTTTTCTGCCAGTGCCTTCAGTGCAGCTTGGACTTCTCTTCCTCAGTGCCATCGGTCCTTGATCATATGCTACCTCCTGAAATGGTTGAATGTTGACCAGTTCTTTTTGGTACAGTGACTCTATTTCTTCCATCTCCTTTTGATGCTTCCTGCATTGTTTTTAATATTTTCCTTGTAGAATCCTTCAGTATTGCAACTCGAGGCTCGAAGTTTTTCTTCGGTTCTCTCAGCTTGAGAAATGCGGATTGTATTCTTCCCTTGTAGTTTTCTAACTCTAGGTCTTTGCACATGTCATTACAATACTTTACTTTTATCTTCTTGAGCCGCTCTTTGAAATCTTCTGTTCAGCTCTTTTACTTCATCATTTCTTTCTTTTGCTTTAGCCATTCTATGTTCAAGAACAAGTTTCAGAGTCTCTTCTGACATTCATTTTGGTCTCTTCTTTCTTTCCTGTCTTTTTAATGACCTTTTGTTTTCTTCATGTATGATGTCCTTGATGTCATTCCACAATGACATCAAATGTATATGTATAAAATGATGCAAAGTTTTAAGTGGTCAAGTTGCTGGAGGCCAGGGGTACATATGTGAGGGAGGAGGGGAAGGTCACCATAGGTGGACCAGCAGGTTGTGTCTTTACAGCTCCAGGGAGCACCATTCATGCGTATAATGCAGCACCAGGTGTGGGACTAGATGAAGATACAGCAGTGTTCTCTGCTATATCTCCAGTGCCTGCTATATAGTAGGTGCTTAATGAATATTTATGGAATGAATGAATGAATGAATAAAGAATGAGGCAGGAGAGGTAGGCAGAGTCTGAGTATGAAGCTAATGAAAGTGGACTGTATCATAAGGGCACTGGAGACTTTTAAGTAGGCCAAAGATAAAGAAAAAAGGGTCACATTAAACGTGGGTGGCAACAAAGCAAATGATCAGACTTGGGGGAGATAGGAGGTAGTGTTCCTGGGAAGTGGTCTCAGCAGTATGCAGGTGAGAGAGGATGAGTGCCTGAACCAGAGTAGGGGTACTGAGCATAGATCTTGCTATCAGCTGCCATTGAGTCGGCTCTGACTCATGGCAATCCCATGCACAAGAGAAGGAAATGCTGTCTGATCCTGCACCATCTTCACGATCATTGATATCCTTGAGTTCATTGTTGCAGCCACCATGGTTTTTGAGTGTCTTCTAACCTAGGGGCTCATCCCAGCACTGATCCAAAGGGTCTTCACTGGCTAATTTTTGGAAGTAAATCACCAGGCCTTTCTTCCTAGTCTTTCTTAGTCTGGAAGCTTTGCTGAAACCTATCCACTGTAAGTGACCGTGCCCATATTTGAAATACTGATGGCATAGCTTCCAGCATCATAGTAACGCACAAGTCACCACAGTACAACAAACTGAAAGATGGGTGGTGGGGGCATGGATAGCAGGTCAAATTAAGAGATGCTAAGAAGACAGGATTGAATGAGTTCCCTGATTGGATGTGGGTGTTAGGGAAAGGGAGGGAAAAATCGTGAGGTGTTCATTTTCTAACTCAGGTGACTGGGAGCAAAGCAACACCTGAGGAGGAACTGGGGAAAGACAACTTGCTTTGGTTTGGAATGCACCATTTTAGGTGCCTCTGGAACATCCAGCAGATAACTGAGAGGCAGGTGGAAAATGAGGCCTGAAGATACAGATTTGGCAGCCCTTGGCCATGAGCACAGGAAGGGAGAGTGTGTCTCATGAGAAGAGTAGCGTGAGAAGGATGGAATCCTGGGGCACAAGCATTTATGGAACATGCAGAGGAAAATTCAGCAAAGGGAGAAAAAGAGCACAGTCAGAGAAAAATGCTGTTGTTGTTAGGTGCTGTTGAGTTGGTTCCAACTCATAGCGACCCTGTGTACAACAGAATGAAACACTGCCCAGTCCTGTGCCATCCTCACAGTCATTGCTATGCTTGAGCCCACTGTTGCAATCACTGTGTCAGTCCATATCGTCCAGGATCTTCCTCTTTTTTGATGACCCTCTGCTTTACCAAGCACGATGTCCTTCTCCAGGGACTGATTCCTCCTGTCAACGTGTCCAAAGTATGTGAAACGTAGTTTCGCCATCCTTGCTGGTGAGAAGCATTCTGGTTGTACTTCTTCCAAGACAGATTTTGTTTGTTCTTTTGGCAGTCCACGGTATATTCAATATTCTTCGCCAACACAATTCAAAGGCATCAATTCTTTTTCGGTGTTCCTTATTCATCGTCTAGCTTTTGCATGCATATGACGTGATTGAGAAAACACCATAGTTTGGGTCAGGTACACCTTAGTCTTCAAGGTGACATCTTTGCTTTTCAACATTTTAAAGGGGTTTTTTTGTAGCAGATTTGTCCGATGCAATGTGCCTTTTGATTTTTTGACCGCTGCTTTCGTGGGTGTTGATTGTGGATCCACGTAAAATGAAATCCTTGACAGCTTCAATTTTTTCTCCGTTTATCATGATGTTGCTTATTGGTCCAGCTGTAAGGATTTTTTTCTTTATGTTGAGGTGTAATCCATACTGAAGGCTTTGGTCTTGAAGCAGTAAGTGCTTCAAGTCCTCTTCACTTTCAGCAAGCAAAGTTGTGTCATCTGCACAATGCAGGTTGTTAATGAGCCTTCCTCCAGTCCTGATGACTCATTTTTCTTCATATAGTCCAGCTTCTCAGATTATTTGCTCAGCATACAGATTGAATAGGTATGGTGAAAGGATACAACCTTGACGCACACCTTTCCTGACTTTAAATCATACAGTGTCTCCTTGTTCTGTTTGAATGACTGCATCTTGATGCATGTAAGGTTCCCCATGAGCACAATGAAGTGTTCTGGGATTCCATTCTTTGCAATGTTGTACATAATTTGTTATGAACCCCACAGTCAAATGCCTTTGCATAGTCAATAAAACACAGGTAAACATCTCTCTGGTATTCTCTGCTTTCAGCCAGGAGCCATCTGACATCAGCAACAATATCCCTTGTTCCACATCCTCTTCTGAATCTGGCTTGAATTTCTGGCAGTTCCCTGTTGATATATTGCTGCAGCGCTTTTGAATGATCTTCAGCAAAATTTTACTTGCATTGTGATATTAATGATATTGTTCGATAATTTCTGCATTTGGTTGGATCACCTTTCTTGGGAATAGGCATAGGTATGGATCTCTTCTAGTCGGCTGGCCAGGTAGCTGTCTTCCAAATTTCTTGGCATAGACAAGTGAACATTTCCAGTGCTGCATCCATTTGTTGAAACATCTGCACTGCTATTCCGTCGATTCCTGGGGCCTTGTTTTTTTGCCAATGCCTTCAGTGCAACCTGGACTCCCTACCTTCAGTATCGTTTGTTCCTGATCATATGCTACCTCTTGAAATGGTTGAATGCCGTCCATTGTTTTGTGGTATTCCTTCCATATGCTTTTGATGCTTCCTGCATCATTTAATATTTTACCCGTGGAATCCTCCACTGTAACAACTTAAGGCTTGAATTTTTTCTTCAGTTGTTTCAGCTTGAAAAATGCCAATCATGTTCTTCCCTTTTGGTTTTCTAACTCCAGCCCTTTGCACATGTCATTATAATACTTTGTCTTCTAGAGCCGCCTTTTAAATCTTCTGTTCAGATCTTTTACTTTATCATTTCTTCCTTTTGCTTTAGCTATTCTACATTCAAGAGCAAGTTTCAGAGTCTCTTCTGACATTCATTTTGGTCTTTTCTTTCCTTCCCGTCTTTTTAATGACTTCTTGCTTTCTTCATGTATGATGTTCTTGATGTCATTCCACAACTCTTCTGGTCTTCGGTTATTAGTATTCAGTGTGTCAAATCTGTTCTTGAGATGGTCTCTAAATTCAGGTGGGATATATTCAAGGTTATACTTTTGGTCTGGTGGACTTGTTCTAAAATCTTCAGTTTCAACTCGAACTTGCATGTGAATAATTGATGGTCTGATCTGCACCCACCAGCAGTTAGTTGCTCATCAGCCTGATTTTAGATGTTGAACTTCTTCAGGATTCAGAGAGAAACCTAGACGTAACCACCACTCTGACTGGAAGACTGTTGCTCTAGATCTGAGTAAGTAGAGGTTCAGAGAGGGGTCATGATTTGCTAAAAGTTGCACAGCCAATTGACAGCAGAGTTGTGATTCTAATCCAGACCATACTGTACTTTGGTCTTTCTGAAGATTTCAAAGAATCTCTCTCATTTTAAAGGAACTCAAAACTTTGTGGAGATAATCATCTGCATTACTCGTGGAAGAAGTAGTGTAGTGTAGCATTAGAACCTACTTATTTTGCAAATTGAGGATGGAGAATTTATAGTAATTTACCTTAAGTTAGCAGTCGAGCCAGAAGAGAATTCTATGTCTCCCTAACCTGCCATTTATGAACAACAACAAAAAGCTGATGTGATGTTCTAAGGGGTTATTCAGTGAACTAATGTGTTTTTTAGGTAGGGATTGAACACACCAGTTAAAATAAACACGAAACAAACTTTGTAGTAGGAGATTTTCATCTCAAGTTTTATTCAGCCGGTGGCAGTTACCACAACAAGTGAGGGACTGAGGAGTTACTGACTCTCAGTGAGGACTTGTCTGGAATGGCGGTTCCCAGCCCTGGCTGCACATTAGAATAACCTGGGGAGCTTTTAAAACAGTCGTGATGTCTAGACCCCACCACCTCAGACCAATTAAGTCAGAATTTCTCAGGGTAGGGCTCCAGGTAGCATTATTTTTAAAAAGCTCTCTAAATAATGTGATTGTGCAGCCACATTTGAGGACCTCTGGTAGCCTAGACTTGTACAGAGTTTAGGGCAACTTTTTAAAACTACAAAACGGTTAGAAATAGGTCTGTGAACAGCCGTGTCCTTAAATCCTATTATTATTATTATTGTCAGCCAAGCTTGTAGCATCTTTGTATGCAAGTTTTATTTTTGATTTCGTTTTTAATGTAAAAGAAGGCAGTTGTGATAGGATTTGAAATATGTAATTCCTTGGGTAGGTTTTTTCCCCCTACATTCTACTGAATGTACTACATCCATATGGTTCTGATACCCATTTTTTGGCTGGTTTTCCAGCACCCAGGTTCTTAGTAGGACCTTCAGCCTTGATGCTTCTTTCCATTCTCCACTCGCACCACACTCCTAGAGTTTTGCACATGCTGTTCCCTGTACCAGGAATGCTCTCCACCCTGCTCATCTTTCAGAGCTCACCTTCCTTGGGACTGTTTTTGCTCTCCCTATCAGACCCTCACACACAGGGTCAGATTTCTCAGTAAGCGGTGTTGTGGTGAAACAGAGGTGAAATGTGCATTATGGATTAGTAAGTAAGCACAAGTAAGCCTGTGCTTACTGGGTGATCTGTCCCTGTCAGGGATTGTAAATTTGAAAAAAGTCTTTGATTCTGTGTGATTCTGTGCTGCGGGGTTGGGAGAGAGACAGATGCCAGCCATACCTAGGAGCAGAATCTTTGATATGGTGAAAAAATGTGGAATTGTTCACTACGGATGATCTGGTAAGCAAGGTAAGCACTGTGCTTACCTTGCCTGCTGGAGAACCTGCCCCTGCTCACATAGCAGTCACCCCACATTTGTCCTGAGAGGTAGCAAGTTAAGAGCACAAACTCTGGAGTCGACTGTTGGGTTCCTAACCTAGCTGTGCCTCAGTTTCCTCATCTGTAAAACTGGGGTGATAACACCAGCAACAGATAAGGCTACTGGGCTAGAGTGATAAATCAGAATCACCACACACCAGGTCTTGATAAAACTAAGATAATTGCTTTCCGGGTCAGATGATAATAGCACCGCACTCATAGGGATAAGGATTAAATGTGTTAATTTGCAAAGTGCCTAGAACAGTGCCTGGCAAATAGTAAGTGTCATGTGTTTGTTCATTGTATAAATAGATGACCACATCTAGCTTCAAGGGGAACTGGGAAATGTAATTTCTAGTGTGCAGCCAAGTGTTCTGTGAAATAAAGCTCAGCAGAGATTTGTTACTAAAGGGAAGAAGGGCAGAATGGATACAGGGTAGCATGATGATATAATTTTCATTCAAAATAGGACACTTTTAATAACAACATTGGGTTAACAGACATAAACAAGAACTACCCTAAGAAAACCAAGTTCAGCCACCTTAATCCTGAGAGATTATTAACTATTTACACCGTAGCATGTCTGATTGACCTCTTTCACAGATTTTTAAATTTAAAAATCATATCTGAATAGCTGACTTCTGTTTCCCAGAATGAGTGGAGGGGCGGGTGGAGAGAGCATTGAGTATTTGCCTTATTTAAGTGACACCCCAGACTCTCTGGTCTCTTAAAACCCGAAGTTGCCATCAAGGTGATTCTGACTCGTGTGTGTCAGAGGAGAGCTGTGCTCCATACGGTTTTCAGTGGCTGATTTTTCGGAAGTAGATGGCCAAGCTGTTCTTTCGAGGCACCTCTGGGCAGGCTTGAATCTTCAGCCTTTCGGTTAGCAGCAAGCCCTTTAACCGTTTGCACCACCCAATGTCTCTTGGAAGAGTACATAGATTAAGAAAAGAAACCTGGTTAAAAATGGAAATAGAAATCAATATTGATGAGGCACTCATCGTGCTTAGTTCTCTGCTAGGTACAGTACGGGAGGGAAAAATCAGAGAGCACTCTGAGTGTTTCCAGTTTCTGGTGCAAGAATAGTCCTGGTTGACTTGTGATTTGCATTGGAGGGGAGAGCTAAATGTCAGTCTTCAGAATCAAACCTTTCTCAGGTGCGGGCATCTTTGTTTTTCTCATCCCCACTGTTTTAAAGTTATTTTCCGTATTGGCAGATGGATTGTTATCAGGCGACAAAGGCTCCGTCTTCTGCCAAAGTATCCTGGAGTGTTCTTAGACTCCAAAGAAAAATTAGCCCTGCTCTGGGACTTTCAAAGTAAGGAACCTTCACTAAATAATAAATAACCGATCCAGTCGGAAAGGGAGGTGACCACCTAGAGTGTGAGTCACAGAGAATTCAAACCCTCCGTGAGGAACTTAAACCAGCCTGCATTTTCCTTTTCTTCCTGTGAAAACTAATATGTCATGGCAGATAAAAAGAAACAAGTGAGAAATGAATATGAACTGCAGACCCCTAACAACATAAAAAAAATAAGAAAATGTAAAACAAACAAACAAAAAAAGAAAAACCAGCACTGGGTTGATAAGAGGAAAAATCATGGCCCACTGTACAAATGCGTTCTCTGTTACACATCCCCACCAGATAAACTGACTCATTTCAGCCAATGGTAAATGATAGTTAACATGGCAGAAGCTGGAGCTGGGAAAATAAGAACCAGGTGTTGGGAAGAAGGAAAATCAAAAAGAGCATCCATTTTCCGTCAACAATCTGCACCATAAATCGTAGCAATGCCACCATCACGACCTGGAGCCTGGGGGGAAGAGACTGTTGTAAAAATGATAAATCAGAATCACTACACACCAGGTCTTGATAAAACAAAGAAAGTTGATTCCAGGGTCTGATAGATATATGTAATCACAGAGAAACAAAGCTTGATCAGTGAAGGGCCAAATGTGAGGAAATGCAAAGTTCAAAATCTGGTGGCTGTTTAATATTCCAACTGAGCTGAACATTGGATAATACAGTGGAAATTGATGACTCAGTGGAATCCAGCTGCAGCAAAATAGAGATATATTACAAATTTCTTCACAAGAACAGAACAATACAGTAGATGGTAGGGCTGCCTGTTCATCACATTTTTATGTATTCTTCATATCCAGAAATGAAAGGGAATATACTATCTATACCACCTTCATAAAATAGGGTTAACATATTTTGTGTTTTGTTGTTATTCCTTTGAAAAAGCAAAAGCCATCATGTCTTCTAAGAAAAACGTTTGTGTGAAGATGAGCTGTTATTGATGCATTTCTTAACTGATTAATTGAATTCCTGATTCTCAGATTCTGCAACATTTGTGTGTGTGTGTGTGTGTGTGTATGTGTCTGGGGGGGTGGTGGAGGGGGGCACTGAGACGCAGTTAATGCAGAAATCACACTGAGGGAGACTCGGTATTTGAGCAGCCTTACTCGGACTTTGATCCTGGAGCTCACTGAAGCTGGTCTAGCTGCCCTCAGGGACTCCCAGTAACTATTTATAAGGCAGCAAGGTTTCCAGGAGTGAGAATAGGAGATCCTTGTGTAGGGATTTCTGAAAGCATGATAATTGCAGGAGTTTTAGACAAAGTACTTACTTAGCACAGTTTTCTGATGCTAATGATCCCATAGCATTAGGAGTGCTACCAATGTCGAGGACTTGAAGGAGTTAGGATGATAGCGTTTCTGGCCTTCTGCTTTCCTAGCTGGCTTTGCTTGTGAGCTTAGCACCCAGTAGCTTAGCATAGCCATTCTAGGGTGGAGATTTTTAGCCAGTGACCTCTGTCTCCATGTCTGCATAATGCCTTGTCTGGCTTAATGACTGGACCAATAGCATCAGCATCAGCCCCACCTGGGAGAGCCTGTGAGAAATGCAAATTCTCAGGTTCTACTCCAGACCCACTGAATCAGAAACTATGAGGATGGGCCAGTAAACTGTGTTTTAACAAACTCTCATGTATGTTAAAAATTGGTAACACCTGTCCAGGGGAAATGGGTAACAATTGTTAAGGACCTGTATGTGATTAACGAAGTAGGCTTGTGATATTTATTGTCGTACAGTCACACTTGAGCTTAGAGGTGACCATACTCATTTTAAGGATGGAAAAATGAGTCTCAAAATTTCAGGAACTTGCTCAAGTTTATGCAACCAGTTGAGTGACAAGGCCAAGATTGTGAACCCAAGTCTTCTGATCCAGTACTTGTTCTTTCTCCTGTAATGACTGATGTGGCACCAAACCCACTCCCAGTGGGTACAGAAAGGATTGCTGTTTAATGCCTTTAGGATTAATGGCTCCTCTTAAGAAGTAGATGAATAAAGCTATTTGTTAGGCTGTGCTGCTATATGGGCTTTATTTTCATGTGAATTCAAAACATATAATCTTTTACCCGAAGGGTCAGACTGGTGACTACTCATTGGCTCTCCTGAAGAAGGTCGAGGTAAGCAGAAACAGAGGTAGCAGGTGTGGAGTAAAGGAAACCCTGGGTTGGTCCTGACTTTGTAGTTTATGGCCATGTGACTAAGTCACCTAATCTTTCTGAAGCTCAATATTTTCCCTTTTGTAAAATGGAGGGAATGTCTTGCCTCTCACACAAGGTTATGGAGAAGGTCAAATGAGAGAAGGTAGAGGAATATGTCCTGAAACTCCAGAGTGTCCCTTAAATTTAGGGTTTTATTATTGTCAACAAGGGTTTAAGATAAAGTTACTCACCATTCTCAGTATCAGGGAGACACTTTTTCTGCTTTAGTTTGTGCCATAGAGATGGGGAACCTCATGGATAATCAGTTAATGTACCTTTGGCAGAGAAACTTGTAAATAATGACTGTGGCACTGGCGTAGGTTTGGATATGATTAGGAAAGATAGAGCCTGTGCAAGAATGGTCAGGCTTGCTGGCTGGCGGTGATGGTGCGCAGGTAAGCGATGTGAGACCAGGGGGCATCCAACTCTAGTGAGAGGCTAGTGATCCGGGATGAGATCCACAATAGAAAATGGGAGAAAGAGTCTGGGAGATCTGAAATGCTGACGGACAGGTGATATCTAGGGGTGGCGTGAACCTGCAGAGGAGACTCAATGATGGGGAAATTCTACAACCTCTCCATGCAGGTCAACCGTGACTGCTTACATCTGAAATCTTTAACATTTTATTTTTTTGCTCTGTTTACCTGATTAATTAAAGCATTACTAAGTGTAACGCACTGAGATAGGCACTGGATAAACATTATACATGTTAATCTTTAGAAGAACACTGATATTTCGGTATTGCCATTATTCCCACTTTGCAGGGGAAAAACTAAGGCTCAGGATACTTAAATACCTTGCCAAGACTACATAGTAAGTGGCAGAGCTAGAATTGGGCTGTCTGGGCTCAGACTAGTATTCGTCCCTCTTCCTATACCCTGTTGCTGGGCTGCGGACACCCAAGTGGTCACAGTTGTGGAGATGGATCCTGACCCAGGTGGGGCTCTGAGGGTGGCTACTCTTAGGGCTTCACAGGTACCTGGGAAACATCATAATCTCTCTCAGACCAGGTTGAGCAGCTTTATTTATCAGCTTACCCCCTAGTCCATGTTCCACTCATACTGAATTACTTCCTTGAACATATCATACACTTTTTATGATTCTGGTCAGCTGTTTCTCCAAGTGTGACCTGAGATCTACCTGTTTGTTAAAGATGCAAACTCCAGGTCTCCAAGTTATATCAACCAAACCAGAATCTCTGAGAGTCTGGCCCAGGAGTTTGCATTTTAAGCAGCACTCTTGCGTGATTTGCATGCTCATGAAAGTTTGAGAACACTGGTTGCTTCGGTACGTGCTGTGCTCCCTTTTTAGAATGCCCTGCCTGTGTTGCCAACTTTCCTTCCCTCCACCTTTCCTGCCACATAAATACCTTTAGGTGCCACTTCAGATGCTACCTCTTTGTGGTTCCACCCCAGCAGAGTTAGCAAATCCTACTTTGGTTCCCACTGGCAATTTGTTTCTGCTTCTGTTATCAGACTTATTATCTTGGGTAAACCAAAAACCAAACTTTCATTGCTGTTGAGCTGATTCTGACTCATAGTGACCTTATGGGACAGAGTAGAACTCCCCCATAGGTTTCCAGGGAGCAGCTGGTGGATTCGAACTGCTGACTTTTTGGTTAGCAGCTGTAGCAAGCTGTAGCTCTTAACCAATGTGCTTATCTTGTATAGTATTTAAAAAATGTTCGTGTCCTTTTTTCTACAGTGAGTTCTTTGAGAGCAAGGACCATGTCCTATTTATTCTCATTTTTCTCTCCAGTGCCCAGCACAGTGCCTGACATACAGTTGTTAGCGGCTATCGAGTCACCTCCAACTCATGGTGACTCCATGCCCAACGGAACGAAACACTGCTAGGTCCTGTGCCATCCCCATGATTGGTTGTGGATTGGACTGTAGTGATCCACAGGGTTTTCATTGTCTTATTTTTGGAAGTAGATTGCCAGGTCTTTCTTCTTAGTCTGTCTTAGTCAGGAAGCTCCACTGAAACTCTGTTCAGCATCATAGCAACATGCAATCCTCTACTGACAGTTGAGTATGGCTGCGCACAAGATGAACTGGCTGGGAATTGAACCTGCGTCTTCCACATGGAAGGTGAGAATTCTACCACTGAACCACCACTGCCCCGTTGCCATAGGGTAATACCCACCAAATGTTTGCCTGTAGGAAGATGAGGATAAGGCAAACCTCAGTCCCATAGAAACTTAGGTAGTTGGCAAGTACAAAAGCAGGGATCTAAGTTACTTGCCCTAATGCATGAGGCTGTGGCCTCAGGCCATTTTAAAGAGTTAAGGGTAGTACTCAACTCCTAAAACTGAAGGAAAAGTCATTGAAAATCAGTCTGAGCTAGCTACTGTCTTCCAAACCAAAACCAAGCCCACTGCCGTCGAGTTGATTCCTACTCATAGGCTTAGGACTTTTCGATTTCCTCATTTCTTGCATCTAGAATTGTTCTTGGACCTACAAATGGGGTTTATTGTTCCCAGTTGATTTTCAGATGCTGGGGACAGGGAGGAAGTCATGAAGCCCATTTTTTCGGCTTCTATGCATTACGTTTTTGATGGTAAATCCTCTGACCTCAGGATGTGGGAATCGTGGCAGGTGCTAATGAATTTGGAGGGAGGAGAGGTATTTCAAATATGAAGATACCACCAAGCTGTATTCACGTGTGCAGTTTTCTCTGGAAGAATAGGGGGATAGTTCCTCAATCAAATTTTATATAGCAAGCAGATACATCATTATCCTGATGGTATCCGTGTTGAGACATTTCCAGAAATGTCTTCTGGGTTTGAACCAAGGTTGCACAGCTGTGTGGGTGCCCAGTAGGATGCTTGATGTGATACTACCAACTGGGACTGTGAGCTCATGAGACCTAGTAGCTTTGATTCTCAACTGCTCCTTCATTTGACCCTGTCCAAAAAAAAAAAAAAAAGTTTTTTTTTCTTAAGAGATCTGCAAGGAGCCATAATGGTGCAATGGTTACTAACTAAAAGGCTGGTGGTTCAAACTCATCCAGTGGTTGCACGGGAATAAGGCCTGGCGATTTGCTCCAGTAAAGATTACAGCCTGGGAATCCCTAGGGGACAGTTCTGTTCTGTCCTATGAATCGGAACCTACTTGGCGGCACCTAACAACAACAACAGGAGACCTGCAGCAGAAATGGTGTCTGGGTTAAGGGGAGGGTCGTCTTTTTTTTTTTTTTAATCTTACTTTTAATTTTTATTCAACCACTTCATTTCCAGAACCATCTTTTTTATTGCATTTATCACATTATAAATTTACTTACAGCAATTTAGAGTGAGGTTCGAGAGGGTTTTTATTATTTTTGTTTATTGGGAACCATTAAAAAGAGAGGCTGTTAAAGATTATTTGTTATTTCAGTAAAGTTTCAAAAAACAAATGTCAGAGGTTCCAGTGGAAACCATAGTATTCTCATTCTTGGATAATTTGTTACTGCCCTTGTTTGCCTGCATATGTTTTAAGACTTTCCAGAGTGGTTGTTTCTATTTAAGGCACATCATCTGCGGAATTCCGAAATACAAACCAGTTCTTTGAAATGTTTGATAAAGCTCAATTCTTAATAACAGGAGAGTTTCAAATGCCCTTCTAGCTGCTTGGCCATCTGTAAATAAATAAAGTTCAATGAGGAAAATAGCATAAGGAAGCTGTTTCGGTTACGATTTCCATTTTGTTCATTCACATCATGAGATTTCAAGATGACAAATATGGAAAGAGTGTGAGAACACTTTTTTTTTTTAAATATTATATTTTGAAACTTGGATCTGAGTTCAAACACTCTAAAGGAGAATTATGATTTGAATGTGAGTTATTTATTGTCTTTGTCAATTTCTAGAATTTAAATTTATGTTGGGATAAAGCAAATTCAAGGCTACATTTGAACAACAATGGGCACATTCTGCTCTTTGGTTTACTTCTTCAAGTAGAGGCTCTTTTGTTCTATGTTTGAGACCATGGGCACTAGCACTGGGTAGATGTGAATATTAGACTCTCAGATTATTACTGTAGCCTGGTGTCCACTCCTGGACATATGTTTGATTTCTGGGTCGCATTTAAACCACCTGAAATGAAAGTGATTCTGATTTACAGCTCTGAATGTGGCTGACTAAGCCAAATGGTGAATATTTCATTGTTTCAGTTTTATGGGTTGTATCTGAAGGAGTTTGATTCAGAAAATAGACTACTGCTCAAAAAGAGAAAGGCTATTCCCATGACACAGTAGGTGTTCAGTCAGCAAATTATGGTATGTCCAGCTCCAGAGCGTCAGCACAACCATTTGTAGCAGCTGTCAAAGTCATCCCACCCCGCTAAGGATGCTGACCAAACATTCACAGACAGGCAGACATATAACATGGGTCTGCGAAGATCTACTGGAGAAGAGAAGGGGACCATACCATGGTGGTAGAGTAAGGCCATGACATGGAGCCATGTGTACTTTCCTTGCCTTCTCTTTCTCAGACGTCTTTTCCCAGTTCCATAATGTCAATAGTAACGTTGTTGTTATTAGCTGGCCGCGGACTCAGCCCCTGACTCATGGCAATTCCATGCATAACGCAACTAAATGCTGCCCTGTCCTGTGCTATCTCCATGACGGGTTGCAGATCAGACTACTGTGAGCCACAGGGTCTTCATTGGCTGATTTTTGGAAGTAGATCACCAGGCCTTTCTTCCTAGTGTTCTTAGGCTGGAAGTTCCACTGAAACCTATTCCGCATCATAGCGACATGAAAGCTTCCACTAACAGAAGAGTGGTGACTGCTCAGAGCTGCACTGGCTGGGAATCAAACCTGAGTCTTCCACATGGAAGGCCAGAATTCTACCAATGAACCACCATTGCCCCACAGTAGCAATAGAGACTGCAAATGAAGAGTGAGGAGAAAGCAGAGTGTGAGTGTGTCCATGTGTCTTCCCTGACTATAGGGCTCTAAGAGCTTTATTCGCTCTCTGGCACAATGCAGCCTCTGTAGAAAAGATATTAGGAACAGAAAACAAACTTGAAGATTCAAGAGCAGGCTGCCAGAATTATTAAGAAAAACATTCAGATGATGCCATTAAAAACATATGGGGATTCTATAAAGCCCTGAAAAGAAAATGTTTAATTATGCGCCGTATGCAAAAGCCATCACGTTGAGATTAATACTAAAGACTGAAGCTGCGTGGGGTTTAAGTAGTCCACAGTGATGCATCAATCTTTTTACTCCTTTAAAAATAATGTTTTCCTTTCACTGATGACAAATACCTTTGAAACTGTTGAGATCATGCTGTTATAGTGATACACGAAGTTTGATGAGGTCCAAAGTCACTAACAAAAGTTTCCAAATTAACTTTTCCAGGTCCTTGAGGTAGATTTCTTCCCTTTCCTTTCCTTCCCCACCACTCTGACTTCCCTCCCTGGTTAGGTTGGCTATGCGGTAGCCAGCATAACAGCCTTGGTTAGAAATATCCAGTTTTGAGAAGGTTTTCCAGTTTTAATTCACTGTCATGATTCATTGCTCAATTTCTAGGTGTTAATAGTTGCTATGATTTTGATTTCCATTTTCAACAGTTCACATTAGAAGCCTGAGGAAAAACAGAAGTCCTATTCCTTTTTAAGAAATACGGAAACTATTTTCTTTCATCTAAATGGGATGTGTTTTAGGATTGTCATCATTTCCTTTAGGTCTTTGCAAATGTGTAGAATCATTATTTTGTTTGGCTTTGTATGTCTGTGAGCAGTGCCACAATGAGAAGAAAAAAAAAAAAAATCAAGCTTTATAGCTAGTAGGACTTCCAGACAAACATACTATACACTCTGATAAATAGAAGTCAAACTGCAAAAAGTAGTTAATCTCTTCAGTTATCTGAGTATTATACTTGCTATTATATTCATACAAGTTTAAATATTGGAAAGGATCTTCACAGGTAGTTTGTGGCTTCTCAAAATTAAAAAAAAAAAAAAATCAGTGTACAAACACAAAAAGAACCTTCCCAACATAAAAAAACAAAACAAAACAAAACACTCCACTTGTATAAAAAAGGGAATAATGGTATAAGGAGGTTATGTATTTATTTGAAAATCTTTATTCAACTTAAGAAGGCCACTCTTTCACTTTAGGGAATTTTATGGCCTTAAGCACTTGGGATTTTGATCCTCATTTATTGGACCAGGCCCCTTTAAGTAAACATGTAGCTTATGAATCAGGGGATAGATTTGTCGCTCACACTTGAATGTGTCAAAATGTTTTCTTAAGTGTCAGTCAGGCTCAGCTGCAATAAAAATATAAAACTCCTCCCACCCCCTTCACGTCTGTAATTTTCTGTATTACATATATGATTGAAAATTACAAATGACCGAGCCTGCAATTATTTTTAATAAAGATAGCAGGCTCTAGGAACCTGACTAGTTGACTCAAATGCCTGCCTAGAAAGAGGCTCACTCACTGCCCAGCCTTGAGGTTTTTGGTTTTAGGCACATTGAACATACAGAGGTGATTTTAGGCCCAAACTGCGCCGTGACTATGGAAACCTGAGTCAACCACTGTTTAGTGTTTTCCTGCAGCGTATGTGTTTTTGTGTGAGAAAACTTTACTTCTGCTGGTTAACAGCCAGCTACCTTTTACAAACAGCCACCTGTTCCTGAGTTTACACAGGATATGTTGGATTTATGTAATACAATAGGATCAATTTAATTATGCTTTTCCTTAAGTACAACTCTCCCTAGAATTACTTTACTACCTGATACATACTCACTCTTTGGAGTAAAAAACAAACAAAAACACCAACCCTGACTTAAATTAGCTTTAAGGTATTTCATTACCCCAATTTCTTCTAATATGCATAAAAGGCGATATACTTTCAGTCTGAAAAAAATGGCTGTTCTGAACTCCCCCCAGTCTCTGTTATTTACAATGTTTCAAAGCTTTAGAATTACTACAAAAGATTTACTCATATAGCAGAGCATGTAAAATTTAAAATCAATAAAGTATATAAATTTTACTTGTCTCCTTGAATTGATTCCCTACTCTAATAGCTCAATACTGTAATACTATATACCTTTTTTTTATTTCCAACGTCATTACCCAATAATAATCTCTTGATTTTCTTGCCACAGCTCTGGGGCAGTTCAGAATTTCTGACAATGATAGTCTTCACAGACAGTTGTCAGGCAATTGCTACTCCTTGCACAGCTTCAAACAGTGAATAAACAGATGAGAAATATTAGTTCGGTTCTATGACATTAGAAGCTCAACTAATATCTTTTGATGTGGTAAATACAGTTAAGCTTTTGATTTAGTGGGAGAATAGAGAAAGATTTGAATTTGGGATTTCTTAACAGTGGTAGATTAATGCCACACCATGCCTTTCTTTTTTAAATGAGAAATATAGAGTTTAGTTGTCAATAATTTTCAAACATAAAATTTCTTCAGGCCACAGTTTTGCATGGAGTTAGAAAATAAGGCGCATGCTATGAAGCAACTGCCGTTGATACCTCCTTTTTATTCTTCAAGTGTGCTCACAAGGGTAAATTCTGCCTCATTACAGAACCTGCTAGCGTTATATAGAGAAACAGTGCTGTCCTTAATACCATTGTAGATTTAGAAATAAAGATGGTCCTTGGCAAATTAAAGCCAGAAGGCGAGAACGATTATTCTCCCAGTTACATTAATTCACCAGGGAGGCTGCTTGCTTAAGTCCTGGTGGTATCTGGGTCCCAGTGCTAAAAAAGGTTCAGCCGACCTTGGGTTCTTGAAATGCAAAATGTCGTCAAATCCAAACACGCTGGTGAAACCTAAGCTCGCCTTCATTTCCTAATGGCCACTCCTGGCCTGTAAGGAACACAGACAGATGACTGCTCACTCAGGCGTGAAGACAGAAGGGTTCAGGACTGCACCAGGTATTTTTGCTTGCGAAAGAAATGCTTTCTGGCCAGTCTTTTAAATTCTTCCTTTTCTTAGGTTTGTTTAGTGTGGTGATTGACAGCTTCTTACAAAACGTCAGAGGATCTTAATTGGAATCCCAGCTCTTCTACTCTGCTTTGTAACCTTGTGCGGTTCTTTAACTCAGAGACGACATTTGTGAAGTGGGATTAAGGACTTTGGTTTTACTTCATAGGCAAGTTGTAAAGTAATGACGGTAGAATCTGCGGGACCCTACACATTTAAAAATTCAAAACTCACATCCCCATGTTCTCTTCCATCTAGGCTAATACTTAGCTCTGACAGAGAAATTCCTCACTGATAGCTTAAGGGTTAGGGTTACTAGATAAAATACAGAATTCCAGGTAAAGAACGATTTTGTAAGAAGTATAAATATGAACCAAGCAATATCTGGGACATAAAACAAGCAAACAAACAAAAAACCCCATTGCTGTCAAGTTGATTTTGACTCACAGAGACCCTATACTTGTACTAAAAAAATTATTAGTCGTTTATCTGAAATTTAAATTTAACTGGAACCCTGTAATTTTATTTGCTAATCTGACAAAGTTCCTTCAGTGTTCTGACTGGAATATTTTCTTACCTTGTACAGGTAACAGCCTAAAGAAGCTTGGGGGTGATATGCAGGGGGGCCTTCATATTTCCAAGCTAATGCTTAAGAACTTAGCCCGAGGTGGTAGCTGCAAACACCTGACCTTCCATGATGCAGGTGTACAGTACAGAAGCCAGTATCTGCTCCACGAAGAGCAAATTAAACCCATTCTCCCTTCCTTCCAGAAGGACAGGGTATCCTTTTTTTGAATACTTACCTGCAATGGTGAGTTTTCCTGCTGAATTCCCTCTGGAATGCCACTAATATGCACTGGTTCTTCTTGAGGGTTTTCTTTCCCTTTAGCCAGCAGAACCAGGCTGTAAGGTCTGGAGAAAGTGCTTGACAGGACAAGGCTACCCTTAGAGGACCAACAAACGAGGAGAGAGGCGCTTCCCCAGACCCCCTATGCCCTTCGTCCCCAGCACCTGATGCTCCTGTGGTCCCTGCCAGTGTTTGCCTGAGCTTGTCTGAAAGGGCAAATTGCTTTTGAATGCCTTTCTGCCTAGTACATTCATCATCAAATTATGTTTGTTAATTTTTTATAAGAAGAAAAGCTAAAAGAGCTCAGCTAGGCCAAACTTAAGTTTAATTTTTCAAAGTGATGACTATTAAAAAATTATCTGTGATGTCATACTTGTCTCCTGACATTTGTTATGTTGGGAAAGTCTTGAAACACAGCTAATCAGAGTTCTCTACTTTTAAGTCTTCAAATGCTGGATCTGACAGCAAATACTGCATCTTTGTAAAGTATAAGGTGTAGGGTAATTTGTGTACATCAATTACTAAAACACTCAGTATTTCCGAACACTACTTAGAAAATCTGGCCGAATGCTAGGTAGTTGCCACATGCGTCAGGAAGATCGGTTACATTCCCCATGCTTTCTTGTTAATTTCTTTCGCCATAATGGTCTATACCATCCATTTCTATATTACCATTATTATACTTTTCCCCTTCTAGCATCTATATGATCACATTTGATTATCTCTAAATGCCCCAGAGGAGTCCCTGGGTAGTACAAATGGTTGACACACTCAACTGCTAGCCAAAAAGTTGGAGATTCAAGTCTACTCGGAGGCACCTGAGAACAAAGTCCTGGAGATCTACATCCAAAAAATCAGCCATTGAAAACACTATGGAGCACAGCTCTATGCTTACACATATGGGGTCAGCATAAGTTGGGGTCAACTCAACAGTAACTGGTTAAATGCCTAAGACCAAGATGCCAAAAGAGTGCCAGAGCTGAGACCACCTGGCTGTGGTTGAACAGATCCTAGAGGGACCTGTTCACTTTCCATGGGCCACTTACAGCGTGTTGGGTCTTAAGAGATTGGATCTACTGTATTTTGGAGAGTGGGCTGTGGTGGCACAGTAGTTAAGGCGCTCAGCTGCTAGCTGAAATGGTGGTGGTTTGAACCCCCTAGCTGCTCCTCAGGAGAAAGATGTGGCAATCTGCTTTCATAAAGATAACAGCCTTGGAAGCCCAATGGGGTCTTATAGGGTCACTATGAGTCAGAGTTGAATCGATGGCGGTATTTTGGCCCTTGTAAGCCATGGCAGATGGGTGCTTAGTCTAACATAATACAATTAATGGGACCGATATAGAGACTTAGAATTCTTATGAACTCCACATCCTCTCCAGAGGGCAATCTAGGGTCCTGACTGATACTTGGAAGGTGGTGCTCCTAACTGCGGCTGACCCCTTGTTAGTTTTCGGTCCTTTAAGAAAAGAAACTAGAGCTTTTTAATGTCAGAGGCAATGATCTTACTCATCTTTGTATAGTACATATTTATGACATATTTTTTAAGAAATTTGCCATAGAAGCATGAAAGCGTTGAAGCTACATGATTGACTCAGGCAGTAATTGTCCGCTATAGCTTCTTTATAGCTTCCATTTGCCCCTCAACATGGAAATGGTAGAACATTTACTTATACTCTTTTTTATTTTAACAAAGATACTACAGTGCTGTCTGGAGCAGTGGTTCTCAAACTTTAGAGTGTGCCTCAGAATCCCCAGAGTTCTCGTTAAAATGCTAATTCCTGCATCTCATCCGTAGAATTTCTGATTCAGTAGGTCTGGGAAAGGGCCTGAGTATTTGCATGTCTAACAGGTTCCTGGGTGATGCTGTTGCTGCCCTGGTCTGGGCCACACACCCAGAGCTCTTATCTCCACAAATCTGAAGACACTAGGGGAGCTGGAGATGTATGAGAACTTTCTGGGACACCAACTGTCTTTGTCATCTAGTGCTGTTTTAACAGAAACACCACAAGTGGATAGCTTTAACAAACAGAAATTTATTCTCTCACAGTCTAGGAGACGAGAAGTCCGAATTCAGGGTGCCAGGTCCAAGGGAAGTCTTTCTCTTTCTGTAGGCTTTAGGGGAAGGTCCTTGCCATCAATCTTCCCCTGCTCTAGGATCTTCTCAGCACAGGAACCCTGGGTCGAAAGGATGTGCTATTCTCCTGGTTCTTGTTTCTTGGTGGTATGAGGTCCCCATGTCACTCTGCTTGCTTCTCTCTTTTATATCTCAAAAGAGATTGACTCAAGACACAATTCTAAGCTTGTAGATTGAGTCCTGCCTCCTTAACATAACTGCCTCTAATCCTGCATCATTAACATCATAAAGGTAGGATTTAAGACACATGCGATAATCATGTTAGATGACAAAATGGACAGTCAGACAATATTGGAAATCATGGCCTAGCCAAGTTGACATACTTTTGGGTGACACAATTCAATCCATGACACCAACCTTAACCAAAAGAGATGGTGCTTTTGGGTCTCTTTTTCTAATGAAAAAGTACATGCTCGTGGGCTAGGAAATGTATTCTAAAATGGGAAGGCAGCCTTTCCTCTAGGACAAAAGATGATTCTGTTCAAATCAAAGTGAGTCCCAGCCTGGGTCAGGTGCTCTCTGTTGGAGTCGGGGCACGAGGTAGGGTAGAGTCAATGCGACCTCAACAATAGGTCTTTGAGTGAGGGGAGGTTATCTAAAGGAAAACAGCTGCTGCTACCAGGAGACCAGGGAATGGATGCTGAGCAGTCAAAAATCAAGTCAAAATAAAAAACCACCAAAGTCAGCAGTAGAAAATATGGACAAAGTAGTCTTCCTGAGAAAGAGCACTGGTGGCGCAGTGGTTAAGTGCTCAGCTTCTAACTGAAAGGTCTGTGGGAGAACGATGTGGCAGTCCACTTCCATAAAGAGTACAGCCTTGGGAACCCTATGGGGCAGTTCAACTCTACCCTACTGGGTCACTTTGAGTAATAACCGACTCCACAGCAGTGGGTCCCCCCCTCCCGCCCCCGGAGTCTTCCTGAGCTTTTGTTTTTTAAATCCAAATAGCCTCTTTATGATTTTCATCTGATTCGGCTGGTGGTTGTTGGGGCAAGAGGCCATGCTGGTTTGCCCCCTATCTTTCCTTATGACTGTCTCCTTCTTAAAAGACTCAGGTGCCAAGTTGGCTGTTTTACATGATATGGAGTACAGTAGTCACAGTACACTGTTTTATGTGTAGAACTACTTTGTATTCCTGACACTGGAGAGTAAGTAGTGCTTTACCAGCTAATTTGATTGTGACTATGCATAGCCTTGCATTTGCACACAATTTGGTTTTATTTAGGTGGTTTCCATTCAGTCAGCGATTCCACGTTGAAGTTCGTGTGCCTTTGGTGTGTTCCACGTTCAATGCCTCAGGGATCAATGATTGAGGCCCTCAGGAATCAGTAGTAATTATGAGTTTCCTCATCTGTAAAATGAAAGGCTGGATGAGCCACTTTCTAAGATGTATTCAAGCTCCAACATAATACAATCCTACGATTTTAGGATTGTGGCTAACCAAAAAACCAAACCAAACCCACTGCCATCGAGTCGATTCCAGCTCATAGCGACCCTATAGGACAGAGTAGAACTGCCCCATAGAATTTCCAAGGAGCGCCCGGCCGATTCGAACTGCCGACCTTTTGGTTAGCAGCGGTAGCACTTAACGACTATGCCACCAGGATTGTGGCTACATCATAGTAATTGTTTTTTACGGTGAAAGAAACATTTTTCTTCTTTTAAAGACCTGAGTTAATTCTATACTGGAAGAAGTGTTCCTATTTAAAAAAAGTTTTTTTTACTAGTTGTAGAGAGTGAAAAAGAAAAAAAAAGTCAAGATTCTGCCACTTTGGCTGTCAAGTTTAAGATGGAGAATCATTCCTGGAGTTGCTCTGAGGATGTCTATAAAATGTGAAGCTGGCAAGGAAAAAGACAAAAACAAAAAATAGGAGAGGGTGAAATATACAGTAAGTACATACGTATCTATATATTCAAGTCTTTGAAATTATGGAAGCCAGGTTGCCATTGGCTACTATAAATTTCAACTCAGTGACCAGACTCAACAATGAGTCCAGTTGCCAGAGATGGAGGTTAGGCCCAGATGCCACGAAAAAAAAAAAAAAGTTTCTAAAATTTATTTTAAAAATTATCCTCCTGGGAGTGCTTTTAGATAGCTGACAGCTTATTGACATCCCGCCCTCCACCTCTCAAGGAATCTAGGTTCCTTTCTAAATTGTTTTTAAATTGTACGGTACTGGGACTGTCATCTCTTTTCTTGTTATAATATTAGTTACAAAGCTGTGCATATTTGATGTTTAGTTTCTTACTTTTTGGTGGAATATAAACTCCTTGAGGGCAAGGGCTATTTCTGTCTTTATTGTTGAGTCTGCACTGCCCAGCTGCAATGTCCCCAGAGAATCAGTGGATGGCAATCCTCAGCCAGGCTTTGGGCTCACATTGTTTTGGGGATGTCCTTATGAAAAACAAAACAAAAAAAAAGCTGCCATCAATTGTGGCTTATGGGCTCTTCTCTGCAAGAAGCAATAATTTTAGAGCTTTTGTTTCTAAGAGATTACTGGAGAACTCTGGGGTTCAGAGTGTGTTTTAGGCTGATTTCAAGAGACAGAGAGTCTATTTGTGTAAGTCCAAAAAATATTTCCTTCCCTGGATGACTGTCCTGGGACAAACTAGTAATTTCTTGTTTTTTTTCTTCATACCTAAAATATCTACATGCTTAAGCACATATCAGGTAAATCTTCATAATATTCAAAGATACAATCTACTTAAAAGTAGTAACAAAATGACCTTAGATAAATCTATTACCTTATAAATTAAACTAAAAGATCATAAAAATAACAATTGATATTTTCTAGCTGAAATCCAACAGCTTTCCAAGTTTTCTTAGTTCCATTTCCTCACTATGCCAAATAGCTCATCTGGAAGTAGTTGGCCAAGATTTAAGAGGTGATAGTAGTAGTTTTTTTTGGTTTAGTAGTCCCTTTACTCATTTAATCTTTGTTCTCCCCAGAGCTGTCCACCAGGGCAATGATGAGTGATAATTGCTTTTGGGTTTTTGTATTGTGGTCCTTGATATTTTAGGTGTTTGCTTTGACCACCAACTGATTCCATCTAGAATATTATCCATGATGAAAATTGGTCACTTTCAACTGGCTTTGAGTTGATGGGTGACCTGTAGAGAAAGTTCATATCGCTTGTTCCACAAAGCATATAATATTTCCTACCATTCATATAGACCCTTTTCATTTTCCTAAATGTTGCAGTATTTATTGTCTCTTGTTGCTTAGGTTTCAAAAAATAATCCAGGTTATGATTTCAAATGCTTGATCTGACCAAAAGCCACCAATGTCCAGATTTCTTCTGTGATACTGCGCTAAAGAATCGACCTAAGGGAAAAGCAAATTCCCTAAGAAGATGTTCATACATACTTGACTTTGGAAATATCCTTTGGCAAGGACCATCTTGTACACCCTTATGGTAAACAGATTATAGAAGAGAGTCTGTAACATGGTGATTAAGAGCTTGGTTCTAGAATCAGACAAACCTGGACTAGAAACTTGGCCCTGCTACTTGCAGGTCTGTAACACTAAGGGCAAGTTGCTTAACAGCCCTGAGTCTTCGTTCCCTTATCTGGAACTCCCTTACGTCCATGAGGTTGCCATGAAAATCCAGAGAATGCTCACTTAGCACAGAGCTTTCGGTACATAATGAATAGTCAATAGATGTTACCTTAAAAAGAAGAAAAGAGAGGCTTTTATAGCAGCTGGTGGTTTTATTCCTGAAAATCTCGTACAGCTAACTACAAGTTCTAGAAATGAGGGGCATAAAGAGTAGCGTATATTATTCCTTGGTGTAAAAATCAGATATGATCTATGAGGAAGGAAAATATTATTGTATCTGACGCAAATTGCTTTTTTGTTTAATTATGCTCCCTTAAGTTTTGTTGAGGCGCCCTGGTGGTGCAGTAGTTAAAGTGCTCATCAGCCAACTGAAAGTTTGGTGGTTTCTCTGGGAGAAAGATGTGGCAGTCTGTTCTTGTAAAGATTTACAGTCTTGGAAACCCTATGTGGCCATTCTACTCTGCCCTACAGAGCTGCTATGAGTCGGAACTGACTTGAGGGCAGTGGGTTTGGTTTGGGGTTAACTTTTGTTGAGGGTCAGCTTAAGTAATGCCACATGAAGAATACCTGCGCATTTTCTATGAAATAATGGTAGGAGATGTTGTTTAATATTTTGTTCAGGGTCTCTTAAACAATGATCCACAGAAATTCCTTTTAGAATTTCATAATGGGGAAAGTTCATTTTTTCTTGAGATACTTTCCTTTTTATTAGATGAGAATTATATATAAACCACCTTTTCTTCCTCTTCACTTTGATCATAAAGAAGCCGAACACTAAAGTCAGTGCTGACACAGTAGCAGTCCTAACTGCCAAGTTTTTTCCATACTTCTACGTGGATTTTGCACTTCCATATTCATAGTCTTAGTGTTCATGTATGTTTTATCTTAAGATGCCTAGATTATTTTGGGAAGAAGGAAGTTATTTAAGAGATGCTTCCTAGAGTTTGTCCATAATATTTCAGCTTTTTTTTTTTCTCTCGAGAAAAAACAAAAATTGGCATTTGAAAAATGCTTTGAACTCTTTCAGAGGAAAAGTACAATGTAATGCTAATAGATTTGTTTTTACAAGTACAAGTAAAGCTTGTAAGAGATTCTTATACAGCGGGCTGCCTCTGTGGTATATAGTAGAATGAGTGACTTCTGTTTGTTACTTTGTGATACTTAATTTTTGTTCAAATTTTAAACTATTTGGGCTGTAATTATTAGACCCATATATACAAAGGACTTCATGTAAAAATTATGCCTACTTTGGATATGGAAGAGCGTGTCTCCCTTCATCACCCCAGTTCTCATCCGGAGTATGAGCTTGCATAGGGGCCCTGGAGGCAGAGTGTCATGGTGGAAAGTTTTAATATTTTAGAGTCAGACAAATTCCGGTTCAAAAATCCCAATTCTATCATCTGCTAGATAGATTGCCTTAATTTTCTCCTCTGTAAAATGGTGATACTAATATTTACTTTGTATGGCTGTACTGGATATTTACTTTGTATCAATAAATGATGACTGACTGCTATCTGCCTAGGCTGGTGGCCCTGCATGTGTTGGCTAGCTAACCTGTGCTCAGAAATTTGGGCAGACGCAATGGAGTGAGTTGGGATTGTCATTAAAAAAAACCAAACCCATTGCCTCGGAGTCAATATCAACTCATAGCGACCCATACTGTTTCTCAGGGTCTGCCCTATGGCAAAATGCCCATCATCTCTCTTTTTCTGTTTCCTTCTGTGCTCTCCACCTCAATGGGAAGGAGCTCATGAGAGCTGCTGCTATGGTGGGATGGAAGGTGGGGCTGGAGCCTTGGGGAGGAGCTTCACCTGAGCTCCCTCCTGTCATTCTTGTAAGGCAGCTGCTTTCTGAGTTGTGGGATGTGGGTGGAGCTTCTGTGGACAGCCTTCTCCATTTCGTAAGCTAGAATTTATTGGGGAAACCCTGGTGGCGTAGTGGTTAAGTGCTACGGCTGCTAACCAAAAGGTCGGCAGTTGGAATCCACCAGGCGCTCCTTGAAAACTCTATGGAGGTAGTTCTACTTTGTCCTATAGGGTTGCTATGAGTTGGAATCAACTTGACAGCAACGGGTTTGGTTTTTTTGGTTTATGTCCATTGGGATTAAAAAAATTCTAATTGCTGATCAGAGAGCCAGAAAACTATATTCATTATTTCTATTTATTGTCTGAGTCAAATTGTATATTATGGAAAAGTTGATTTAAAAATATACCCAGCTCTGAGGTATTTTGAAGGGATTGCTTTAAAGTGGGATACGTAGGAGACGCCTTGATCAGGTTCAGACCCCTACTGCTTTCTCTTGTTTATTCACCCACTCTGTTCACATTTATTGGACATCGGCTATGTGCCGGGTTGTTCAAGGTGCTGAGGAGCACCTGGTCCTATCCCATGCACAGTACGTTCCTACAATCAAATCTAGCATTGTTTTAAATTTAAAATCATTTTGCTTTGGATCCAGATACCTGAATAGAATGGGAGATGTTGGCAACCAGGCTTGAATGGTCAGTGTGGGCACCATTGTTTCTCCTCCAACCTGACTCTTTTTTAGCAGGTGCTGAGAATTCCAATTTAACTTTGCCTCTGCAGAGTCTCTGCTTTCACGTGCTCCTGGCTGAGTCTTTGCGCAGTAAGCCTTTTAGTCACTTTCCCATAAACCATCCACCACTGATTAAGTTATTTTGAAAAACGATGTATTTTCTTTGACTCTCTGCTCAAAAAATAGAATTTTTGATTGTTCGTGTTTCTTTTCCTGTTTGGAAAAGTTGCATTTTATGAAATCCTGTGCTAAGATCGCCCTGCACCAGAATTAAACAGCTTAGTGTGATTGTGCTAGGAATTCTGGAGTTCATTTCAGCATTGAACTTCTGGCACACCCCAAAATGTAAAGGTATGTGCTAGATTACTGACATGGTTTCCTTTTTGACCCCTTCAACTCTTTTTCCTCCTAAAATTAGATTTTCTTGTTTGGGTTAGTAAAGCATGCGGTTGCAGATCCTTGAAGGGCTGTTGTGAAATATTAGGTCTGTATTTCTGGAGGCGTTGCTACTAGCTGAAACCTAGTTCTCATGGGGGAGCGAGCTGTGCATATGACCGACGTTACAAATCCAACGGAAGGAAAACAACCCCCCTGAAGAAAAAGTGCAAACAGTTATTCTGCAATGGTGGGAAGAGGTTGCAGGTGTGCCTGATATTTTTAAAGCTCTCTGATTATTGATCTTGTCCTGTGACTTACAAATAGAACCATTAATGTGTCAGTGTGACTCCGATAACAGATGATTATTGTCCATCTTTAAACTGTACTTAGCGCCGAAATGTATATGTAATGCTCACGAAAAGGGCGAGCTTTATCATACTTCCTCAAGGTTTTACAGGAAAGAATTCATTCTTCCATTCCCTTGTCCCCTGGCTCCCTCCCCCTCCACCTATTCCTTCTATTACTGACAGAAGTTCCTACTGGACCCTCCAGCTACTAGGTGGCAGACACAACAAATACAACACTTGCAGCTCTATGGTGGAAACAGCTTAGAATACACCTTTTTTTTTAAACCTTCGCTAACTACTGCTTTCTGAACTAGGTAGCCTCTCACAGAGAGTGAAGCAAGTTAGAGCACCAAAACACCTAGGGATTTAGTTCAATTTCACTGTAACCTCAATTTTACTACCGTAAGTCAAGTTTGTCGTCAGAGAGCTCCATATTACACACTTGATAGGCAGATTCATCTGCTTCCCTCCGTGCGTGTGGTCAGTGCGTGAGCAACAAGGCGGTAATACATCTTTATTTAAACCAAGCCTTGGATGCGGTCCCAAATGACATAATCTCCCATAAGCTGGGAAATCTGCTCTAGACCACAGAATGTTATAGGGCGTGCACCTGTTTGGAGGATCGTAGTCAAAGCGTACTTAACAGCATTTCATTGTCATCCTGGGGGAACAAAATAAGTCACACTTAGCAGGGGTTGGACCTGGGCCTAGAGCTATGTGACATTTTTATACAACAAATTAGAATATTCAATAGGATTGTTGCAAAGAATCTGTTTTTTAAAAGGTAAGATTGAAGCACCCATTTTTGTACAGTGCTTCTATCTGTGCCCAGTGTTCATTAGGAGGACTTAGATGGAGAAACTAGGGCAGATAAACTAACCATGGTTTGTAGTGATTCACACTTCTGGTAATGGAAGCCTTGAAAGTGGGAATGGCCATGAAGGAGGAAGTGGAAAAGAGGAGCTGGAATGCTGTGGAGAAAGAATTGACAAGACACAGTGATTTCACCGAACTTGTCCATTCATTCATTGATTCTTTCCTTTTTCACCCATTTATTCATGCATCTGATACTAAAAAGTGTTTTCCTTGGGTGGTGTAATATGGTCAAGCACTTGGCTGCTAGTCTAAAGGTTGGAAGTTCGAGTCCAGCCCTGGTGAGCTACGTCCAAAAAACCAACCACTGAAAACCCTATGGAGCACAGTTCTATTTTGACACACATGAGGGTCGCCACGAGTCAGAATCAACTCAACGGCTACTGGTTTGGTTTTTTTGTTTGTTTATGGTGTTCCAGATACTGTGGCAGGCTCTTTGGAAAAAGCAGTGAACAAGATGTGGTTTCTCACTATGGGGAAGTAAGTAGGGCTGAGGAATGACTCCCAAAAGTAAAAATTAGGGGTTAGGAGAATGGTGTTCCTTCTATCCAAGATGGGAGGATTGGGAAGGGGGCCTGGGGAGTGATTTGTTTTTAGATTTACTGTGTTTGAAACTGAGGAAGGAAGAGAGGTGGAGTTAGGACTACACTTGACAATTTGAGAGTTGTCCACTGGCAGTAAGAAATCAAAACTCTAGGGGCAGATGAGCTCCTGAGGAGAGTGACTATAGTGGTAGGCCTGGAAGCAGGTGGGTGGTATGGGGCATGGGGATCGGTAGGGTGATATGGGGGATGAGGGAGGAGCTGGAGACTACTGGAGATCATTTTTACAAAATAGAGTTAAGATAAAAAAACAATTATGACAGTTATTAGGAACACACCTGGAATTGACTTGTATGAAGTACACATTTAGAGAGCAAGCCTGTTGAAGAGATCACAAGTGACCGGCCTCAGATTAAAGAATGACCTGGACTCAGCAGAGTAAAGATTTTAATAATGTGGAAGAATCAAATGGGTCCTAAGCAGTTACGTAAATTATCAACTTAGTGCTTTTGTGTGCACTATGGACATTTCAAGACTTAAAGGAGTGTGTCCAGAGAACATTTAAAGCAATTTACATGTTGGAAAACAGGAACCTACAAAAAGATGAAAAGAATGTAAGTTATTTAGTTTGGAGAGAAGGCTGAAGGGACAAATAGAATAAGTTGTTAAACAGATGACTGGTAACTAGATGTCAGTTTCCATGAGAATACCAAAAAAATAAAAAATAGAGTTTACTTCCAAAGAATATAGGAAGAACTCCAGACTGGGGGAGAGAGACTGCAGTTCGAGCCTGGCCTTGCCACTAGTGTTCTAGTGTCCAGTGATCCTAGTTACTGCAACACCACTGGGCCTTGTTTTCCCCTTTGTAAAATGTACAGATTTGACAAGTGACCACCAAGGCACAGCCTAAAAAAAAATGATGGGTTATAATATTAATTTTTATTGTAACCTTGTTTTTTTTGTTGTGGTTGGTTGCTGTTGAGTTGATTCCTACTGCTTTATTGGGTTTTCAAGGCTGCAACCTTTTGGAAGCAGAATGCCAGACCTATCTTTCAAGGAACCTCTGGGTGGGTTCAAACCTCTAACCTTTTGACTATTAGTTGTTTGCTTAACCCTTCATTCCACCCAGGGACTCCTATTGTAACCTATTGAAATTCAAAGAAACCCCTGTCTGATCGACTTGAATGAAAGTCTGATGTGATACGTACAAGCCTAGTACATAAAATGAATCTAAAGGGTGCTTTGTTTAAGAAAAATCTGCCAATCGACCCTAACAGCAAAAATATTTCAATAATGCCTCTTTTTTTTTTTTTAATGCTTGCATTTGTTTTTCTTGATCCAGTGGCAAAGAATGACGATGTCCTTCCTGCTGAAAGAGATTTTTCCCAACACCTTTGCCACGTCTGCTCTCAGGGGATTTTAGATAACAAGGCAACACCAAGTTGGCCCTTTAAGTTTGGCCCCTCTCCCTGCCACAGTGCTTAGCAGATTGGATGAAAATGTGTCCGCTGAGATTAGATATCCCAGTGACCACAGTGCATTTTTCTACTCTAAAAGCTATCTCCCGAATCAGCCCTCTACCTTCTGGTTTATCGGGAGGAGGGTACAGACAGATAACATCCTTGCGATGTGACCCTGACCTTTGTCAACCTTTGTTAAGGCTTCATCTGAAGGCAGACCTAATGTTTGTAAACAGGATGTAATTAAGGCTGGGAACTGACAGGGTCTGACATTAAGACAATGCAGAGCTGGCAGGGAATGGTCTGTCAGATGTCAGCTCTCATTGTGTTCTAAGTGCCTTCATAATAATTAGTGTCCTCTGTCTGAAGGAAGTTCACTCAACTTGGATTAATCTGTCACAGTGTGGAGGCCATCCTTGGGAGGGCAAGTGTTTCCTCTGATAAACCTTAGAACAAGTATGAGAAAAAAAGCAGAGGGACTCAAAAGAAAACTGTGAAAGTCAAGACTATGGGTGACAGGTGCTGCCTGAAAATTAGCAACAGGAAGTAGGAAAAAAAAATGCTCCCCCCTCCACATCCCAATCACAAAGTGAATACAAGAATTCGGAGTGATCAGACTTGTTACAGTCCCCCCACCCCCACCCCAGGCCTATAAGTTTGGATGCCCTGAGTGAACACAGGAAGATGAGTGTTCAGAAAAGCCCTTACATAAACTCATTGTTGGGCTTTTGCCCTTAACTAGCACAATGCATGCGTCAGAGATGGCCCATCCTCCACAGCCTATAAAAGGATCTTGGTTTAACATGTAATTGATCCAAAGAGACTGGATCTCCTTTCTGTTATCAGAAGACATTTGTTGAGCATCTTCTGGTGGGTGGTAATTCAAGAGGTATCATACTTGTCTTCTTGACTTTCTACCCCAAGGTGGATGAGCCTGATGCTGATTTGAGTCTGCGTGCTCGTTCCTGAATCTCAAAAAGAGATCCTTCAAGCTGGAAGGGCCTTCCAGGTTTCTCTACTTTAATCATCACATCAGTGAAGCGATAGGATTTATCCAGACTCACGCCAGGAGCAGATGGCAGAGTCTACTTCTGACAAATGGTCCATTCACTCTTTAATACCAAATTCTATTCTTAAATAGAGGACCACATTTTGCTACTCAGACTGGGGTAACGTAAAAAGCTGAGGCACACTAATAGCAGTTCTCTTTGGCATTTATCTGAGTGTAGAATTTAGTGACTGTTCCTTGAGTATGGAGCCCTGGTGGCACAGTGGTTTAGAGCTGCCTGCTAAAACCAAAAGATTGGCAGTTCGGATCTATCAGCCACTCCTTGGAAACCTTAAGGGGTAGTTCTACTGTATGTCCTATAGGGTCGCTATGAATCAGAATTGACCTGATGGCAATGGGTGTGGGTTTTTTGTTTCCTTGAGTATATTTGTATTTATTTTGCAACCTTTTAAAACCTATATTTGATAAGATTCTTCTAGGTCTCTTTCAACTCCATAACTTGATATTTCCATGATTGTAGACAGGAAGCATGACTATGGATCCAAGTTTATTTTATAAGTAAAAATAAAACTAATATCTTCTACCCATTGAATTTTTAATTGGGTTCAGTAAAAAAAGTTTAAAAATCTTCCTGATTATCAGAGAGAGATAAAAGAAGCCATACAATAGTTCCTAGTAGAAGAATGGCCAGAAAGGATTATTACATCAATGACTTTGAGTGTGTCTGGTACCTACTTTAGGAAAAATAATTTAATTTCATTATCTTTAGAGTTGCTTGGCTTTAAATCAGACGATGGTGCTGCTCATATGAACAGTGCTCCCTGCCCCCCAGGTTTATCTCATTGTCAACAAACTTATTTACACTGTCGACATCCAGGAGAGTCTGGCGTAAAAATGTGTGTTTGTGTGTGTGTGTGTTCTCTTCTTTTGCTAATCCTGAGGCAAATTCTCAGGGGCTTAAACTTCAGAAAATAATTCTGTCTTCTTTTGTCCCCTCCTACCTTTATATTAAAGTAAATCCATTATTATAGGGGAATCTTTACTTCATTCACCAATTCATTGTGTACCATTTCACCCCCATGCCAAATTTAATGGTAGTTAAAAAATAATTAATGGCATGTGCCCAGTGATGGAGTGTAGGGGTGTGAGAGAATGGAGGAATACTCAACAAAGCAATTCTGGGATTATCTTCTTCATCTTCTCCCAGGTACTTCTGCCATATTTGAGAGTATTGTTGTTGTTATTGTTAGGTGCCATCGAATCAGTTCCAACTCATAGTGACCCTATGTACCACAGAATGAAACACTGCCCAGTCCTGTGCCATCCTTACAATTCGTTGTTATGCTTGAACCCATTGTTGCAGCCACTGTATCAGCCCATCTTGTTGAGGGTCTTTCTCTTTTCCACTGACCTTGTACTTTACCAGGTATGATGTTCTTCTCCAGGGACTGATCCCTTCTGACAACATGTCCAAAGTATGTAAGACTTAGACTAGCCATCCTTTGAAAGTATACAGAGGGCTAAATAGGTAGGTACCCTTTTTGAATTAAAATTCATATCATGTCACCAGCACCCAACATTCCACAGGAGCAACCATCATTTACTGAACATCTACTATGTTCAAACTATTATTTCATTAATTTTTTTGCAACAGTCCCTTAAAAGAGTTATTTCTCCATGGATTTAACTGAGATTTAAGAGGCTTAAATAATATACCCAAGATTGCTCATTAAAAAAGCAGCAGAGCTGGGATTCAAACTAAAATCTGGTCCTACTCCTTCTACAATGGTAGGCCATGTATTCTTGAACATAAATGAAGAGAGGCGCAAAGGAAAAAAAAAGCATTTTTCTTTTCCTTCCCCTTCATTCTGAAAGCAGACACCTTAATACAGGAAGGTTAATTTTGGACTCAACTTGATAAACTCCTTAGTAGGTAGAAGGGCTGTATGCCTTTAAGTAGCTTGGCATGGAGGGATGGAGGCATGTCGGGGGTACCAGGCCTCATCAGCCTGATGTCAACAGTGTTTTCAAAGAAAAGATAAGGACTAGCAAATTAAGCTAGCAATAGGTTAATTTTTACCTATCCTGAATTAAATTGCTCATTTACCTACATATATTTGTAGGCTATATCTTGAAGATTATCATTAGTTTGAGGAGAAAGAGGTTTGCTTTAGGACTGGCAAGGGGGCAGATCTTTTTTGAGGCAGCATTTGAGCCAAAGTGATGAACCACTTTGTACGGGATGTCTAGAGCGCACGCTTACTCAATGTGTAGGATAAAGATTTGACCAACGGTTTGTATCCATTGACTAGCAAGGTTGGCATTGATTAATACTGAGATAATATTTTTAATATTATGCAGACAACTCAGGGTAGGTGTTTCCCACAATTAGTGAAGAGAGAAATTTCCTCCTTGATGAAAGACCAAACTCAAATACAACCTGAGACCTAGAAGCATACTTAAGTGGAAGCATGTGCAAATTTTAAAAACAAATAGCTTTCCAACTACCAATGACCTAGAAGAAGAGGGAGAAGAAAAGAGACATTGGGAATAGGGTAAGTGGGATGCACACACTCTTCACAGTTGGAGATACAGGAGGCAAAGTACGACCTAGTAACCCTACTTAACCTAGGGAACCTACTTAACTCAGTGTAGCATTATCCTCCCAGAGAGTATTTTTCCCTCTAAAGATAGCTGTCATTTGTGATTACTAGATGAAAGAGGAAAAGACAGAGAAGCATCTTACAGAATTAACTTTCATGCCCTAAATGTATATTTTTGGCAACTAAATATATAAACCCTGCAAGAAAAAAAACAAAGCAGAGCATATAAGGCTGTTTTAAAGATAGGTAAATCATTTTCTTTTTAAATTAAATTCAGCTTGACTGCATGAAATATGAACAGTAATTAAATGCACAGTCTGTGGGCCTTCCATACTTTAAAGCACTTTCTTAAAAAAAAAAAAAAAAGAGTACTCACCTCAGACAGGCCAATTACCCAAGAATGATGAAGTCAAGAGGAAAGTCGCTAAATTTTTTTACTTGAGTGATCACAACCCCAGTCCGTGATTAGTCCCCACGGCACCAGCGGGGATGTGGCGGGGACGCTCACGTTGGAAGACTTCAAATAGTCATTTCCTTGGTTAAAATAAAATCTGACTGCTCTAAATAGACAGTTTTTAATCTCAATTGGACATCTGAAGATTTCTCAAGCTGTTGTTGGCTGCGGCAGAAACAAATTTTTCTGCTTTGTTGATTAAACCAGTGGTCTCCACCATTGCTTATCGCCTGCAACGAGCTGTTCTTTTTAATTAAAAGTGAGCCACCACGAGAGAGCAATTAACAGCTAGTAATTACTGTGCTCTTCAGAACGGCACCATTTTGCCTTTCATTCCAATTATATAATGGACAAGTGGCTTTTTGATCTTCGAATTAGTGAGCTCTTGTCCTCCTCGTTTGGAGGCAGAATTGGCAGGTTAATGATGGCCTGTGGGGGCACTCTTTCCTCTGACGGATGTGAGGCGAGAAACGCCGAGAAGGAAGGCAGCGAGAGGCTTTCAAGAACCGCAGCCCCACCTTCATGGTAAAGACAAAGAAAGACGCCCTATTTTCAGAAGATTTTGATGAAGATGAAAACGGACCTATTTGTAGCCTCCGACGAGTGCTGTGGGCTTCTCCTTCCTCCAGTTCTCCAGCAAAAGTGGACCATGTTTTAAAACTTGAAAACGTGGAATAAGATGTGATGCTTTGGTATGCCTTTGATAAGGGCATGGGATAGTACATGTCGGCCAAAAAAAAAAAGAAAAAGAAAAATCCCTGCTTCAGGGTTAGGGAAAGATTTTGACTTCCTTTACATTTGTTTTGACTACTTTGAGAATTCCAGGGTGTCATATCTTTGGATACAATGGAATCTTATTTTAAGTGATAATGGTACCTGAGGAATCGACCTTGCATTTACTACCAGATCTGGCATACACACTGAGCTTATAAATAGGAGATGTTGAAAGTCTGGTTTTCCTGTCTGCTGCCTTTGCTTTTCATTTAACAGCATAGAAGGAGTTCTATTATAGAACACACACGGGTCAATTGCTCCCCACACCCCTGCCTTTTGGGGGTAGCCTCCCTTTTGGACCAGTAATTAGTTGCAGGTGCAAAAATGCAGGTGCAGTCAGCCAGCTGTTCTTCCATGCCTTACTTACATGCTCATGTTGAGAGTGTGATAGTTACTGCAACTTTGTAGTCGCAAACCCCTACGTGGGGGATTCTTTTAAACAATATAAATTTGCAGATGAAACCCCGGATTTTTGGACATACAAAAATCACATCCCACCCTTAAGAGACAGAATTGACAAGTTGCTCCTTTGTCAGTCACTTGCCGTTGACATGGTTCGATTGAATTCCACAAATCCTATATAGACAGCCTGGCTGGTTGGTGGTGGGGCAATTTTGTTGTGCGTGGACTGAAAAAAAAAAAGATGCAATATGAAAGGAAGTTGAGTTTGTGAGTGTGGAGTCTGGCTTACAAGCATTTTTCAATGATGTTACATAAAAATAAAGTGGAACAGCAGTATAGCTATATGCACGTGATAGCTATTACATAAACCCTCAAGATACTCCAAAAACCTTTTCTTTAAGAGGACCATAGCAATTAAACAATTGAATAGAAAAAATAAGTACACCGCATATGTTTAAATTCCACCACAAGACATCTTTATTAAGCGCTTTACCAATACATTTTGTGGCCGCTTGATTTTAGTATCCTTATGGAGACAGCCCCAGTTGAAGTGATCGTAATCTGGCAAGGTAGAATGCTCTCCAGCCGAATGCGGAGTCTGGGCAACCCTTCCATTAGATTGTGCATTCATTCAATTAAAAAAAAAAAAAAAAGTTTTTTTTTTTTTTCTGATAGCTGCTGTCACCTTTTCTCAGAAAAGGTCATCATTGGTTCATCTTGAGCAGAGTGTGTCTTTCAATCTATTTTCCGAGATGATTGTAAGCTTAGGTCTGTTACTAACTTGCGGGATTCATTTTTAAGATGGCTAGACACTAGCAGGAGCCCTGGTGGTTTAGTCGTTAAGCGCTCGGCTGCTAACGAAAAGGTCAGCAGTTTGAATCCACCAGGCGCTCCTTGGGAACCCAAGAGACAGTTCTACTCTGTCCTATGGGGGTGCTAAGAGTTGGAACTGACTCGGTGGCAGTGGGTTTGGTTTGGTTTAGACACTAGTAGAGCCTCAATCCATAACTTTAGACAGACTTTTACATATTGAAACAATTGGTACCATTACAGGAACGATATTCACCACCATGCCTCATTAGCACCATGGCCTACAGAATGGCACTACTAGATGATGTTTTGAAATCACACATTTCTTCTTGCCAATACAAATACCATATACTTCACTTATGAACTGAAGTTTTGGAGCCAGATGGAAAAAATAGGCTTAAGTGTGCCTCTTTTTTCTTAACTCCCAAAGGTTTTACAGAATATTCCACATAACTATTTTTGCATTCACTATTAGGTTATGTGGTATTTGTGAAGGGTGGGATACTGAGTTTGTGATGTCCATCTGTTAAAATGGAAATTTTGGATGATATAAGTTATACTTCTTGAAGAGAAATAGAGCAGAGGGAGGGTAAAGAAATCTAGGGGAGAAAGCGAAAGTCCCTTTCCCCTTCTAAACCTAAAAGAAAGATTTCTTGACTTTTAAAATATGCAAGCCTTTTCTGATTCAAATTGTTGCATTAAATGGGAGTGGAGGTGGGGCGAATATTGTCTTTTGAATCATCATAGTATTCAGAGTTCCTGTTTAACATATATATCCTGTGACTTTCCAAATTCTGCAGATAAATTTAGTTTTTCTGTTGATTATGATTTATGTAATGCTGGTTGTCATTGTGTAAGGATGGTGCAGGACTGGGCAGTGTTTTGTTCTGTTGTACATAGGGTTACTATGAGTTGGAAGCCACTCGACAGCATCTGACAACAACAGTTGTCACAGAGTGTAAGGATATCACCAACCCTTCCTTTCTATAAGCCTTTGGAAGTTGAAGGGCTAAGACTAAATCTTGACATATCTTTTCAGTATTTCTAAGAGGGCATATGGTATTCCTGGAAAGAATATGGGCTTAAAATTGTATTTTTATTATTATTTTTGGTTACGTGAACTTGGGCAAGTTACTTAATATCTCTAAGTCTCAGTTTCCTCATTTTAAGATGGAGTAATGATACTGACTCTACAACGCTGTTGTGAGGATTAAATAACGTAATGCGTATCTATATATTTATAAAACTAAAAACATGAAACCTGTTGCTGTCGAGTTGATTCCGACTCATAGCAAGCCTATAGCACAGATTAGAACTGCCCCATAGGGTTTCCAGGGAGCACCTGGTGAATTCAAACTGCCAACGTTTTGGTTATCAGCCATAGCTCTTAACCACTATGCTACCAGGGTTTCCTATATAGTTAAATCTGTATTTATTTACAAAGTAGCCAATGAGAGAGTTGGGCATTATATAGAAGTTTTAGGATTCTCTGATTGCATGCAACAGAAGCTGGCTCTGACTGATTTGGACAAAAGAGAATTTGTTGGAATGAAGTTGAACGCACACAGAATTGAAGGAGGGAGACTGGAAAACTAGGCTTGGAAATGGGGGTGTAGTCAAGCTATCTCCAGAGAGTTGGGGACTTAGCATAGGCCTTATGGCAGAAGAATCTGATCCGGATTCTGCTACTGAAATGGAAACCTCTAAATGTTTTCAGTTTCCTGGTTCCTCTGCTCAAGAGTCACATTTTGACAGGAGGGACTCCAGTGAGGAGACTGACTTGTCTAACATGCCACCTTCTAGGAAGGGGTTGGACTCGTGAATACAGCTGCACATCTTATGTCCAGTGGGTTAGAGATAACTCTTCAAAAGGAAATCAGAGTAAGATAGGAAAGAGCAGTAGATCTTGGGCTCCAAGAGAACAACACATGTAAGCAACAATGAGGATCACAAATAATGCTTCTTTTCTCATGGTTTGTGAATATTACGTGTGTCTCATATATGGCAGTGATATATAAAGTCTGATGTTCTGGGTAGTAGTATTGTTATTCATTATTCCTCATGGATTTTGGCCAATATAATCAGTTGATACGGACCCCGAGTTTATAAATGGCTGACGTAGCAATCACATTACATAGTTACTTTTGGACAGCATTAGATAGTTAAACATAATTTTATAATTTAAAAAAATCTTTCTAATTAAACACTTGAATTTATTCTGTACTTGGGAATCAGAGAAATTCCAACTCATCTAAATGAAAGCCAAAATGTCCATCCACGATGAATAAAACCCTTTGTTAGATTCAAACAATGCAAATTGGTAAATGACCAACCTGATCATTAAAATTTTGTCAGTGGCCTAAGTGGAAATATTTCGATGTTGTTAATGATAGGTTTGCTCCTTGAATCAGAGAAAATAATAGAAATTTATAGAAATGGCTTTTATTTGCAATGTCCAAATTAGTATTCCAGAGCTGGGTAAAAGCATAGTCTTTAATGAGAGACTTTCTGTTTTTATTTTGTCAGTAGTGAGAGTAACAATGTTAAATAGACCATGGTTGTATCTTGAGTAAGACATGCTTTTCAGTAATTTTATTTGGAAATTCAGTAGTAGCCATGTTGTTCACTTTTTTTTTTTTTGATTCACGTGTCTGTTTTCTGGTCTTTGACCCTAGTGACATTAAAAAAAAAAAAAAAGAGAGAGAGAGAGAGATACAGGAAATGAGAAATCTGTTAGTGTTCATTACATTAAACAGAGTGATGCAGAATGGAATGACCTATATGTTAATATGCTTGACTCAACCCAGGCATGTATAGCCAAACACTAAGAAAACCTCAGGGTTACTCAGTTTTAGTTGGAAATTTGAGAATAATAGTTCTGGACGAGTGTTTTCTTGAATCTGGAAGGGGCTGATTGTAGAGCTACTTTAGTATAGGCCTTAATAGAGACAGAGGTAAATTATATTCCTGAAGATTCCGTGGATAAATGCATTGATTTTATATATCTAGAAAATGATCAAACTTAATTTCTATTTCAATTAAGAATAAATTGATTTCCATTGGGGTTCTAGCTTATAGCAAAAAAAAACCCAGTGCTGTAGAGGCAGGTTTAACCCTGTTTTTCTTTAATCTCACGTTATGCTACATACTGACTTTTGATTGAGTGAATAATTAAAATATGCACTCAGAGCAACTTTTGTATTTGATGAATCACATAGAATTTAAAAATAGTTTCCTGTGGAAGATTTAAAAATCTTTGGAATATTTGTTTTTGCCTGATGATAAAGTAACACAAAGTAATACATGTTTATTGTAGAAAATGTTAAAGTTTTAGAAAAGAAAATGTCACTCATAATCATTTCACTCAGAAACAAGGACCATTATAATTTTGAAGTATGTCTTTTTAGTTTTCTCTCTACATCTTTATTTGTAAAATGTCATTTTTTTCCTGTCTGTTCAGACATGAACAGATTTCATTTGTGTATTTTATGTAGCAGCTGAACTATTAATAAATGAACATTTTAAAGGGAAGCTTAGAAAGGTATTGTACACATTAGACTGCCTTGTTCACTGCTATGACATGCATAGCCAAATATTGTCATTGAATTTTATTGTGTGCTGCTTTCGTCAGTTTTATGTCACCTTCAGGTATGTCTTTTAACGGCTTTCATTGGTAGGCTTTTATGATCGAATATGTAGGATTTCCTAATATTTTTATTCAGTTACTTTAAGCCTTGCTTCCTATGCTACTGTTAATTTACTGAATATAATTTAACAAGCATAAAATGTGACTGACTGACTGAAGCGCTGTCAGATTTGCAAATTTCACACCGTTCCCATTATTGACTGCAAAGCAAGGTCTGTACATTTAACAAGATGTTTTTTATCTCTTTTGCAGATAGTAAGTGGGGCTAGAAGATTATAGGGAAGAGAACCTTGGAAAATGTTACCAAGCTCTATATTTTTATTGTTCCTTTTCTTCTACTGATTACTGTTAATAAAAAAAAAAAAAAAAATTTTTTTTTTTTTACTCTTAATAGACACCATAATTTTTCTAGCAAGTTGAATAGTTAGTATTGCTAACCCCCTCCCATGGAAGACAAGGAGTTTTAGCACACTGTAACACAAATTCAACCTCTCTTGTGCCCTGGCCATCAACTCCGTTCTAGTTTGTTATTTTCTAGAATTTTTTTGATTCTAGCTTCTTTTTAAGCAATCAGTATTTTAGGTGTATCAGCATGTTTTGCTTACTTGTTTGTTCACCATTGTCCTTTGCATCCCATTCTTTTTCATTCCTTAATTTCTCTCTCCCTCCCTTTCTCCTTCCCTCCCTTTTTCCCTCTCTTCCCTTCCTCCCTTCCTTTCTCTATTCTTTTCTTTCTTCTCTCTCTTCCTCTCTCCCTCCCTCCCTTTCTTTCTCTTCAAGTTGTAGTATATTGGTAGGCTTTTATGATCTAATAAGTTTAGTAGTTCTTTTAACAATAGTTCATGGATAGTTAACTTTTTAAGTTTTTGTATATCTGAAAGTATCTTTCTTTCATTTGCCCATTGTCTTCAGCATTGGTTTGACTGGATATGGAATTCTGGTTCATGTATTTTGCCATGGAACTTCGAAGATAGTTCTCTGTTGTCTTTTAACAGCTCTGGTTGTTGGGGAGAACGATTCTGATCATTCTTCTTTGTTGGGAATCTGACTTTTTCTCTCTGAAAGCTTTCAAGATTTTTCGAAGTTTCACTATGATGTCTCTAGTTTTGAATTTTTCTTTTTTTTTTTTTTTGGTACTCCTTGTGACTTTCAATTTGATTGCTCATGTCTTTTTTAATTCTGGAAAACTTTTAGTTAAGATCTCTTCAAATGTTGTCTCTCTTCTCTTTCTGCTACATTTCTCTCTCTCTCTCTCTCTACCTATCCATCTGTCTTAGTCATCTAGTGCTTCTATAAAAGAAATACCACAAGTGCATGGCTTTAACAAAGCAAAGTTTATTCTCTCACAGTCCAGTAGGCTAGAAGTCCGAATTCAGGGCATCAGCTCCAGGGAAAGACTTTCTGTCTCTGTTGGTTCTGGGAGAAGGTCCTTGTCATCAATCTTCCCCTGGTCTAGGAGCCTCTCAGTGCCCCCGGGTCCAAAGGACACACTCTGCTCCTGGCACCACTTTCTTGGTGGTAAGAGGTCCCCCTATCTCTCTGCTCACTTCTCTCTCTCTTTTTTTCTTTTTCAAAGGATCAACCAAAGTATTTATGTGGAGCCTAACTACACACACACAGTGTTCAGTTAGACCCTATCCTTAGAGTAGCTGAATAAAAAATGTAAATCGCATGGGCTCTTAGGCTATCAGTCCTGTCTTCTAAACATAATTCCAACATTAAAAAAAAAACAAAACAAAACTCGTTGCCTTCGAGTTGATCCAACTCATAGCAACCCTATAGAACAGAGTAGAACTGCCCCATTGGGTTTCCAAGGAACAGGCTGATGGATTCGAACTGCCAACGTTTTGGTTAGCAGACGTATGCTTAACCAGCGTGCCACCAGGGCTCCAGTTCCAACATAGGAATTATCTTTTAAAAATCCAGTCAGTTGGCTGGCATCACTTGGAATATTTTTAGTGTTGGCCAACTCACCATCTTATGTGCCATTTTGGGGAGAGTTTTTAATTTGAAGTTTGTTCCTTGTATTGAACTTAAATCTACTCATAATGTATCATCTATCCAAAATTCTTATTTTTAAAAGCTCCATAAGTAATTCAAATATGTAGCAAGTTTGAGAACTATCGGACTAGACGGTATATCAAATCATGTGCGAAGGTGTTATCTTAGTTTCTTTTTTTTTCCATATAATTTTTATTGTGCTTTAAGTGTAATTTTACAAATCAAGTCAGTGTCTCACACAAAAACCCATATACACCTTGCTACACACTCCCAATTTTTTACTCTCCCCCTAATGAGACAGCCTGCTCTCTCCCTCCACTCTCTCTTTTCGTGTCCATTTCACCAGCTTCTAACCCCCTCCACCCTCTCATCTCCCCTCCAGGCAGGAGATGCCAACATAGTCTCTTCACTTCTCTCTTTTATACATCAAAAGAGATTGACTTGAGACACAGCCTGATCTTGCAGATTGTATCCTGCCTTATCAACATAACTGGTGATAATCCCATTATCTCATTAACATCATAAATATAGGATTTACAACACATAGGAAAATCATCTTAGAGGACAAAATGGTGAACAATCACACAATACTGGGAATCATGGCTTAGCCGAGTTGAAAGATATTTTTTGCAGACGCAATTCAGTCCATGACACCATCCATCCACCCACCCATCTATCCACCTATCTATCTACCTGATGAAGGTATTTTAATTATGAAAATAGATATTATCATATCTCTTAATTTCTCTTTATTTCACTTTCAATTTCTGTGAGGTTGATTAAGTTCTATCAAATTCACCAATTGTCTCTTCAGCTTTGTCCAGTTTACTCTTTAGGTCGTATGCTGAGTTTTTTATTTCATTTTCTCCATTTCAAGATTTTCAATTGGTTCCTTTTCTTAACTCTCGCTTCCGTTTCTTAGCCCTATTTTCGTTTTGTGGATGTTAATTCTCCTTCACCTTTTCTGGAATTTTAAGCATCCTTATTTAAAAGTTCTTTTCAGTTTGCTTAGGTATTTGTATTTCTTTGTGTTAAGTTCTACCTTTTTTCGGCCTATTGATTGATTGATTTTTTTTTTTTTTTACAGTGCTGATTTTAATTTTTAAGAGCTCATCTTGCATGGGAATTTTCCTCAATGCACTTATTTCTGTATGGCAATTTAGAAGTTGCCTTAGTTGCACCAGGTCTTATTGATAGTGTAGATAGTACTATTTCACCCTATTTTTAAGAGGCTGGGAGTGTTGTCATAACTGTGGTTTCTTGCGGGGTGCTTAATTCATGTGTAGAATATATTCAGCCATTTTCTATATGAGCACTGAAATCCAATATTTACCACTCATTTTTGGCCATAACCCAGATAAAGACTCTTTACTGCTGTAGATTTCCTTATTTTTATGGTCCGTGGAAAACTTTCTTTCTTGCTTTTGAATAGCGTTACACTTTCAAATGTTTAAAAATATACATCTATCATTTCTCTGTATTTGGAACAAAGGGCAGTTTTGGCATGTGTTCACTCTGCCGGCTTGGTCTGCTGTCTCTCATGAGATTTAAAAATAGGCTTTCTTTTAGATAGACATTTTCAACAAAGGTATAATATGTTATTTATTTTACCAAATCTTTTTTATTAATTCAGTATATGATATTTTTGAAGTCCATGTAAGTGAATTGGAAGAAATAATTGAGAAAATTGGGACAAATTGTGTATTTTGTCACTCTGAATGTCAACCCTCCTTGGATTAAACACTCTTGAAAAAGAATTGATGGAGAGAACATTCATCATATCTTAAGGAATAGAAATTAAGTATATATTCAATTGAAGTATGATGGGGTTTTTAAAAATCTCGAGGTGAAATGTGTAGAATAGTAACTCTTCTTGTCAGTTGATTTACCAGTTGTGATTCAAACATTTCTGAGCCCACAAACAGAATACGCAGGGAACTTTGGCTTAAGAAACAAAAAACAAAACCCTTCTTTTGGCCTTTATTCAATTAAATTGCAAGTTGGTTACTAAAGCCTGCATATGAAATTTTTCTACTCATTCATTCACTAAAAAAACACCACTGGCCTCATACAAGTTGAAGTTGAACTTTATTTAGAGGTAATGAGGAACCCTTGGAATGTCTGACATGTGAAGAGATACTATCAGAATTATGTTTTAGGATGTTTAATTTGGCAAAGGTATGCAAGATGAATTGTAAGACAAAAACTGAAGAATCGGAGAGCTAGTTAGTGGGCTATTGCAAAAGAAAAATTCAGGGTAAATAATTAGGAGCTGGACTAAGTTGTGGTGATAGGAATAGAAAGAACAACATGGGAAGGGAAGAGTCAGCAGGACTTGGCTGTTGACAGTATGTGGAAAGTACAGAGGTAGGAAGTAGGGAGGTGGGAGAAGTCAAACATGAACTAGAGGATTCAGAAAATAATGTTGGCTTGAAAGGAATGGCAAAATCAGACTGCAGGAGATTAAGGAAATAAAGATTGTGTCCACTTTAACATGATGCGAATTAGTATACTCTTTTTGAGGGGAAACAGTGACAGTGAAAAGGAGAGAAATATGGTAATGGTTTGAATGGTTAGAAGGTCTTTTAACGTTTATGCATGATTGGCTATGTTTTATGTGATATAATCTAATTTGTATAAGTCCCAAAGAAAACTTTTTAGTAGTCACCACAATGATGACAGTGGGTTTTGGGTTGGTTTTTACTATATGCTTAGAAAATGGAATGAAGAAAAAGCCGTTATTTTCCTTCCGATTGTATAGGATCGCTATGAGTCCGAATCGACTTGATGGCAGTGGGTTTGGTTTGATTTTGGTTTTGATTGTTACATGATTTGGATTTTCCACCGAAGTTCAACCAAAAGTCAGTTTGGGATCTTGGGAATGAACCAAGACATGGAAATGCTTCGATTTAGTCATGTTTTAGGGAAGGCTTTATGATGAAGATTGGATCAGATACTGAATGAAGGAATTCAGAGTCACTGCAGTGTTATCTCCAGCCAGAGGGAAAACGGCCAGTCAGGAAGAACCACTGGCACAAGAAGTCAGAGCAGCAGCTTGCTGATAACCCTCAGGATGAGCAGCTCTTTCTTTAAGGAAGTAACAGAATCAACTTCCTGCTGAAACACATTAATCTGACAATTCACTTGATCCTGAATGAGGTATGGGTAATGTTGATTTAAGAAAAAAAAAAAGAGGCAGTTTTAGCAAATCTAAGGAAATCCCTCTTTTAGGTTACAAGCACCACAAATGTTCTACACTAAAGCCCTCAGCTAAGAGATAATTATAATTTCCATATGCACTTCTGGTTCTAACGTATTTCCAAAGATGGGTGTGGTGTCTCTCTTCAAGAGTCTCTTTAAAGCTAAAAAAGGCAACTGGCCATTGGCTAGGTTCTGTTTAATTCCCGATACACTCTGCAGATCCCTAACGTATTTGCAGTCGTGAGATATCTGCCAGGAGCCACAGCAGCATTTTATTTGCTTCTTGCTTTCCCCATGACCACCTTGCTTTATCTTGTTTGAGGGGACACCCATATCCTAAATATATATCCAAAGGAATAAGTCTGCAGCCTTGCATTCACTCCCTGTGTTCATGATTTGCAGTTGTAGTCACCTAGTTTTCTGGTAGTGCCATTGTGTTCACTGTGTGCCAGGCATTGTTCCAGACTTCGCATGTAATATCTCACCAAATCTTCACTCAGCTCTGTGGCGCAGCTGTACTGTTGTCTAAGAGGCTCAGAGAGGGACTCAACTTGCTGAAAGTTCTCAGCTTGTACTTGGATGACCACCAACTAGTCTCGCTGTGCCATTCTCCTCCCTATATGTACAGCCTGACTAATGACTTTGAAACTGAAAAGCTTCTGAGACTAATTGGTCCTAGTTTAGCTGTAAGAACAGTATCCAAACTACCAATATATCCAGGAATTAGGACACTTAGCCTCATTTGGAAAAGCCATGGAAAGAATGACTATTGGAGATACGATGGACATACCTTAGTTTCTCCATCTCTCATATGTGCTATGAGTAGCTGGTCCACATAAGCAACAACCAACCTTTTGAAAAATGTAGTTCCTTCTGTCTGTTTCATGAAAGAACCAGGCATAGGTTGGGACTAAGTACACATCCATGTAAAATACAGATCCTAATTGTGGCTCAGGATATTTTAATGTGGCATATTTAGAAAGAATTATAAAGGAGTAAGACTTATTAAATGAATATCATATTTCCCCTGAACTTTCTGGTACAATAGAATTATCTCTTCCTCTATCCATCCCCATCCCTCCCCCGTACACACATTTATAGTCTGTTGTGATGAGATTCTACCTTTTCCACCACCCAGGCTTATCAAAGCTATAAACCGGTCACATAATTCACAGAAGCTTAAAGATACGTGGAGAACTTGGATAGGGTCCAGGGGAGAGCAATGAAAATGATTAACGGGTTGGAAAACAGCACTGATGAAGAAAGATGAATAGAATCAGGATTACCGGTATTGAGAAGGTTTAGAGGTGACTTAATAACTGTCCTCAACTGTATGAAGGACTGTTAGGAGAAGTGTGGTGACCAAGTGTCTTCCAAATCCATCTCATAGAAGGTGAAACATGACTTAAGTACAACAGGAAGGATTTAACCTACGTATTTTTCTTTATGTTTTTTGATTGGGGTCCTCAGAAAGACCCTATGTTTTCTAGCCCATCCTCACTATTGCCATTTTTTGATTCTCTTTCATTCCTTTCTGTCATCATTATTGGTTTTTAATGAGAAAGCTGATGGTCAGTGGCGTCATGGGTAGATAATTTAATGTATGAGGGAAAACTTTATTTCCTTTAAGGCAGTGATTCTCAGTTGAGAGTTTGGGGTAGTAAGATGAATCAAAATTGCCACATAAGGGACTTTTTCAAAATACAGATGTTCTGGGATCCATCACTACCCACTCCCTTCCCTTGAAGAATCACTGCTTTAAATGACTGAGCCCTCAATTAGGGAATGCAGATAAGGTGAAAGTAGGAAAATTTCAATGGCATGTAATAAAATTTCAGCAATGATGATATTCAGGATGTGGGATGTTTTGATTCGTTGGACATTTTAGTTAGCGAAAGGCTGATTTATTGCAATGCTTATACTTGAGAATGTTCTGAAAACATCTTTATCTGTTCCCAGCTTTAATAGTGTCCTTAGCAGAACTGGTGCCATCTGACTTCCTGGGGACCCTTTTTGCAAAGCCTTGTAGTTTGGATCAAGAGCGAGGCAAAGGGTGGGCTTGGTATTTGGGGCTGCATCATGCCTTTGGGAGCAAGAGAGGAAGAACTGTACAGTGTAAGCTATCAACGTGTTCATTGTACCAATAAGCTTACTCTCTGAAAATTTTCCCTCTCAAAATTTCATCATTAAAATTCACACACATAAAAATCACTTAAAATTAAATAATCCCTTTGGGTAATAAAATTTGGTATTAGTCTCCTCTTTAAAAAATTAAGTGGAAGAAATAAAACACAAGGAAAACAGGGAAGACAGTGACAGGATCAGTAGTCACACTTACATGTTACGAGAACGCTATGTTATCCTAACAATTATTTTCTTTTAAAAGTTCCACCTCTTTGCTCTATCTCAAATCTCACACCTACCATCAAAGATGATTGCTGCATGAATCTGTATTCTTTCCTACCGTTTAAGACTGTTGGTACTTTGATTAATTTAACTGCATGTTACTGTCAGGTTGAACACATTCATCTTCTGTTTCGAAGTATATACTCGTCAATCTCTCTATCGTTCCTTCCCTTCAGGCCTTATTTCATCACATTTAAGGAGACTCTCTCCTGCCTGTCTTTATCTTGTTAGGCTTTCAACAGCTTAACTTGAATCTTCATTCTTTCATTCTTGCTGTCAAGTCTTCTTTAGCACACGCTTTTATTTTCCTATTCATAAAATGTCAGGGCTGCTCCTGTTTCACTCAGCATTATATGCACAGTCAAATGCTACTACAGATTAAATCATTTTCCATTTGAGAGACTCGAGTTACCCAGCACATATTTTTTTTAAAGTATGTAAGACAGTGTTCAAAGCAGACTACAGTGTTCGCCATCAGATTCGAAGGTACTTGCAAAAGTGGAGGAGGCAGCTGTGAGGTTTGGTAACCGCTGGAGCCCCTGGTGCTGTCTGAGAAGGGAGAAGCGCCACTCAGGTGTTGAGAGAGATTGAAAGTTCAATTATTCATTTCAAAGATGGGGAAAATCAAACAACATTGTGCTGCACAGATACTGAGGGTCAAGTTTTCTAAGATGTGCTACTTGATCAAATAACCATAACTTGAGACTTAACTGTGAGCCCTGTTTTTAAGTCCTGGTGCTGAGTACAGAAGCCCTGGTGGTGCAGTGGTTAAAGTGCTTGGATGAGAACTGAAAGGTCAACAGTTCGAATCCACCAGCTGCTCTGCGGAAGAAAGATGTGGCAGTCTGCTTCCATAAAGATTTACAGCCTTGGAAAACCTATGGGACAGTCCTACTCTGTCTTACAGGGTCACTATGAGTCAGAATCGACTCGATGGCAATGGGTTTAGTGGTTTTTTGGTTTGGTGCTTGGTACCCAGCAGCTACTCACATGTCTTTTTGAATGAATGAATAAATGAACGAATGAATCAAAGTACCTGGTATGGTCGAGGAAAAAAGGGGAAATTACAGAATTTATTAGGGGTGAATCTAGTGCCTTAAGTACCTATTAGCTAAAGTTTCAATAACTGGACATCAAGATTGCAGATGGTTCTGACTACGGCTTTCTATTTACATAAGGTAAGAGAAGTAGATATGCTTATGTATCTAAATATGGGTTAATTTCAGTGGTTATTCCATTTACTACTATTTCTTCAATAATAATATTATGGGTAGTATTATCTAATAATAGTAATAAATATAAGTTAAATAACTATTTAATTTGATCTTTTACAGCATTTTGTGACTTGGTGCTTATTGCAAGTAGTTATTTTATATATTTCCTCTTAGGTTAAAAATACTTTGCAAGCAGAGATTTTACATTCCTGGATAAAAATTCCAGAATGATGTTCTGTGGATTGCAGGCCCTGTGGTTGGTTTTGGAACTGGGCTTAGGAGTGAATAGAAAAGAGCCATTTATCCAACAGGTTGCGCTTTCACACAATTGACTTGTCTGATGTTGCCACTAACTTGATTGGGCCATATTTTACTTTTCACAAAGAGCTAATTCCTTCTCACCTCATCCCCACCTGCTGTAAAATCTACGTCGGCCCTGTTTCTATTTTCAATGTGATGCATTAGCTTTTTCTTTCAAATTCTTCTTCAAACTCAGCAGGGTCATGTCACTGACCCCAGAAACAGAATGTATGTCTGTGTTGAACAGGCTTGAAGACAATGGCATTAATGTACCAAACTTGGGTAGAGTACAGAGTATTTATCTTTAAGGATACTAGTGTTTTTCTAATATTTAAATATGCTCTGTGCATGTTTTACTGAGTTAAACAAAAATAAGCAAGAAAAAAATGGACAGAATGGTATTACTTAATTGAACTGTAAAAGAAACAACAACTTTTTTGTAATTAACAATAGAGGAGTGTGACTGAGTTCGTAACATATTGTATATTAAGCCTTGGATAACCCTAGTGCTTGTCACTGACACCTCAAACTAAAAAGACTGATGAAAATGCAAGTATTTATCATGTAATTCCTAAAATCTTTTTGAGGTCCATACAAATGTCTTATCATCCAAAAAACAAACAAACAAACAAAAAAAATCAAACCCATTGCTGTCAAGTCAGTTCTGAGGGAGTGGCTGGTGGATTTGAACTGCTGATGTTTTGGTCAGCAGCCTGAGCTCTTAACCTCTGCACCATCTGGGCTCCAGCTTATCATAATACTGGTCTCCTTGTAATCGAGTCTCTGCCTGGTAAATGCTGAAACAAGTGGTCCCCAAACATTCGTTTATGATCTCATGCTAGTTTACTGGGAAGTTTTCTATATTTTGATGTAAAATGAGAAAGATGAGAAAAATATAGTTATCCATGAAGATAACCTGATTTAATTTAAAAGGCTTTTGTTTATTCTTAGATTATTTTTCCTATTTTTTCTGTCTTTTATTTTGTGAAAGGTTAAGTCTTTTGTAAAATGTTGAAAAGTATGCATGTAATATATGTATAAAATTTTGTTTGTTTAATTAATTAATTAACTACTTAATGAAAAATTATATTTTATTTTTAATGAAACTTACTGATACTTGAAATCCCAGTTCTGGAAATCACCAACCTAAAGGTTTTTTCTAAGGTCATCTCTTGAAACCTGGTGATGAGTCTGCTTTGATCAGCAATTGTCTGAGGGGTGACTTTAGGCCCGAGTCCAGGAAACCCCTATGTGGGCGGGATTTCCAAATGGAAATACGTCTTCTTTTCTCATGTTACATACTCTTAACAATGAATTTTTATTCTTAATTATGAAATGTCTTAAATGTATGGAAAAGAACAGAGTAAAATGCTATCTATATACCCAGTTATTAACATCATACGAATTTGCTAACAAACTCTCTTTTGTAAAAGAAATAAAACAGTCCTCCTCTCACTACCCCCTTTGCTTATATCCTGGAGTTGGAGTTGGTGTGAAGTATTTCCATGTTCATTTTGGTAGTTTTATTGCTCATGTCTGACCGTAAACTATATACACTACTTCTAGTATTTTCAGGATATACATATATGGCAGTATACTCTACTTTTCATTCCTCAGCTAGCTTTTTTCATTCAGCATTTTGTGGTTGAAATTAATCTATGTGGATAAAGGTTCAACAGATGTATTCATTTTAACTGCTGTATAATATTCTATTCTTTGAATAAGCCAGTGTATTAATTTGCTCCTGAATTTAGGAACAGTTGGGTTGTTTCTGCTTTCTTGCTGTCGCAAACAGAGCTGTGCTCAGCACAATTTTTGGGTCTCCTTGTGCACATTCGGAAATCCTGGTGGTGTAGTGGTTAAGTGCTACAGCTGCTAACCAAAGGGTCAGCAGTTCGAATCCGCCAGGCGCTCCTTGGAAACTCTATGGGGCAGTTCTACTCTGTCCCATAGGGTCGCTATGAGTCACAATTGACTTGACGGTACTGGGTTTGGTTTGTGCACATTCTGAGAACTCCTCTAGGGTCAATACCCAAAAATGAAATTGCTGGGTCATAGGTTATATGGGTCTTCAACTTTGTCAGCTAATACCAACTTGTGGTTGCACCTTTTTACATTCCTAATAATGGTGATTGAGTTCCTTCCTGTTTTCCCTACATTGCCGCCACTCCCCCATACTTAGTATTATAAGTTACTAATTTTTACTAATCAGGATATACAAGGTCTTGTTTGTTTTTCCTTCTTTACAGTAGTTGACGCCTGTTCATGTTTACTGAGCGTTCAGGTTTTGCTTCTGTGAATTGTGTTTATGTCTTTTGCAGGCATGATTTTTCAAACATTTTATTCAGTGCTAATTCTGGATCCCTTGTATACATTCAAACTCTTCTCCCAGTTTGTGGTGTGTTCTTTATTTGACTAATGGTGAACTTTGCCTAACAGAAATTTCTGTTTTTAAAGCAGTCAAATTTATCCCTTATATGTCATAAAGTTCTTTTCTTTTTAAAAAATTTCGTTTTAAGTTTCAATTTCACTTTACACATTTAGGTCTTTAACTGAAATTTATTTTTGTACTCGGGTGTTAAGTAGGGATCCAGTTTTATCTTTTTTTTTTTGTATGACTAGGCACTATGACTAGGCATGTGTTCTGACTCCATTTATTAAACAATTTCATCTTTTCCTCACTCATTTCAATGCCACCTCTGTCATATACCAAGTTCCTACAAATATGCGGGCCTGTTTCCAAGTTCTCTATTATAATCATTTGGTCTGTTTCTTTATCCTGATGCCACTAACACTTTTTTAATTGCTATAGCTGTGTTGTAAATCTTGATATTTGTAAGGCAAATCTTCCTTTCATCTTCAAGATTGCCTTAGTCATTTATATTTCCATATAAATTTTAGGAAGGTGTCCCTGAGTGGTGCAGATGGCTAAGCATTTACCTGCTCACCGAAAGGTTGGTAGTTGGAGTCCTCCAGAGGTGCCTTGGAAAAAAGGCCTGGTGATCTACTTCTGAAAAATCAGCCCTGAAAACCCTTACGGAGCACAGTTCTACTCTGACACACATGGGGTCCCCATGAGTCAGAATCGATTCTGCAACAACTGGAAATTTTCAGGATCAGTTTGTCAAGCTTCGCAAAAACAAAAAACGTGAACAAAAAACCCGGTTATGTTTTGATTTTAGTTCATTTGACTTGCTGCTTTTTCTAGCTGCCCTCTAGAGCAGTTTCTGTTAAAATGAGATGGCAGGTTACTTAAAGGTCTGTTAAAAACTCTTTAATACTGGGCTAATGTATTTTGGGAACCAGTTGAATATTAGTTCATTTTTTTAATGGTTATATTCAGGCTAGCTCTTTTTGTGTCAATTTTAGTAAGTTTTATTTTTCTAGGAAATTTTTCTTTTGTATAGGTTTTTAAATCTATTGGCATGAAGTTGTTCAGAATATTCTTTTAATCATTTAAAAATCTCTTGTGTATCCATTATGTCCTCCTTTAAATTCCTGATGTTTTCATTTATGTCTCCTCTTTTTTTTTTTTACTAATTTAAATGCCAAAATGTTGTCTGTATTATACATTTTTGTTTTCTTTTAAACAAAACTTTTTTATTTTTCCTGGGGTTCATTTTGCTAGTCTTTTTCTAAATGTTTGAATTGGACTCCTTATGCATTGCTTCATTTCTAAAATAAACATTTAAGGCTATAAATTTTCTCTAATATTGGTTTATCTGCTTTCTACAAGTTTTGATATATAATGTTCTCAATACTATTTAGTTTTAAGTATTTTATAATATTCACTATGATTTCTGTTTCAACCCATGTATTATTTAATGTGTCTTAAAATTCCTAAACATATGTTTTGTTTGTTATATCATGTTATTGAATCTTATTACACACTGCTTTCTTTGTGGCTAATTTTTGTAAATGTTTCACATAGGTTTGAAAAGTAACTTTTAGGTACAACTTCTAATATGTGTTCATTAGGTCAAGCTTGTTAATTATGCTGTTCAAATCTTATATATTCCTACTAATCTGGCGTCTGCTTTATTAGTTACTGAGAGAGGTGTGTTGAAATTTCCAACTATAATTGTGAATCTGTCAATTGTTTTTCTTGTAATCCTATCACTTTTTATGCTTTTGGAGACTAATATATTAGGTGCCTTTTTCAAATTATTATGTCTTCCTTGTAAAGTTTTCCTTTTGTCGTTTTATAATCCACTACCATTAGTTGCTGCAGAGTTGATTACAACTCATGGCGACCTTTTCTATGTCAGAGTAGAACTGTGCTCCATAGAATATTCAGTGGCCAATTTTTTGGCAGTAGATTGACAGGCCTTTCTTCCAAGGCATCTCTGGGTGGACTCAAACCTCCAACCTTCCGGTTAGCAGTGAATTTGCACCACCCAGGGACTCCTCATTTTGTAATAAGAGGGAATAATGCTTTTTGCATTGAAGTTTATTTTGTTTCATATTAATATAGTTGCTTAAGCTTTCTTCTGGTATTGGTTGTTACGTCTTTTTTCATCCATTTCCAAACTATTTGAGTCGTTTCATTGGGGTTGGAGGATGTATCTCTCCTGAACAGCATATAGCAGATTTTGTTTCTGAAATAAAACCTCTCATTCTCTCTCTTTTAATCCATTTACATCTATTGTGATTAGGCCTATGTTTGGATTTATTTCTTTCATCTTAGTTTATGTTTTATATTTGCCCTGCTTTCCGTTTGTCATTTTTTTCCCCTCTACTTCTTTTTTCCGTCTTTCTTGCTTTCTGTAGGATTAACTGAATTTTCTTTATTTCTTCATTTTCTCTCTACTGTATTCTATCTGTGTTTTTTTAATGGGTGCTAATAAATATTTAACAGCATATGTAACAGTCTCACATTAAATAATATTTTTACCTTCTTTCTGAAATGTTTGAGCACCATAGAATGTGTTAACTCAGATCATCCCTCCCTATTTTATATGCTAATTCTATGCAGGGTTTTTTTTCACCCTGCACTTAAAACTTCCCAAAAAGTCATTGTTATTAATACTATCAAAGATAATATAGATTTATGCACATTATTTACAAATTTATATCTTTACCATTGCCTCTTGCATCTTATTATTCTTCCTGATTCAATTTACTTGTTCCTGAAATATATTCTTTAATATTCTTTTAGCAATGTTCTATGAGCAGTAAGCTCTTTCTGTCTACATGAAAATGTCTTTATTTCACTCTCATTTTTAAATAATAGTTTTTGTGACTGTACAATCAAAGGTTGACAGTTATTTTCTCTCAGCATACTGTGGATATTATTCCATTTTTTAAAGCTTCTACTGCATCTGTTGAGAATTCTGCTGCTGGTTCACTGCAGTCTCTGTAGAAATCTGCTTTTTGACTTTCTCTCTAGTTACTTCTCTTTGTCTTTGGCATCCATAGTTTTACTATAATGTGTCCAGATGTGTATTTTATTTTTACCTTCTCTAGTCCTTCTCGAATCTGATAATTCATGCCTTTCGTCAGCTTTGGAAAATTCTTGGTCATTCTGTCTTCTGTTAGCACATTTTGGAAGTCTTCCAGCCATATTGGGCATTTTTATTCTATTCTTCAAGCATCTTAACTTTAATGCTTTTCTCTTCAACTCTGTGCTTCATTCTGAGAAATTTCCTGAGGTCTGTATTACATTGTGTTTCATTCTATCCTCTTTAATTATTTGCAGTCTGCTGTTCAGCTCATTTATAGACATTTCCCTTATGGTAGCTACACATTTAAAATCTATGAGTTCTGTTTGGTTCTTTTAAAATTTGTGATTTAAAAAATGATATCCTATTTCTTTCTTTTAGGATTGGTTCCTTATTTTACATTTTAAATTATTAAATAAACTTATTTTATAGTTTCTATCAGATTATTCAGGAACCCTGGTGGCACAGTGGTTAAGCCCTCGGCTGCTAACCAAAGGTTGCTGGTTTGAATCCACCAGCTGCTCCTCGGAGAAAGATGTGGCAGTCTGCTTCCATAAAGCTTTACAGCTATGGGGCAGTTCTACTCTGTCCTATTAGGTCGCTATGAGTTGGAATTACTCAAAGGCAACAAGCTTTTTTTTTTTTTTTAAATCAGATTATTCTACAGGTCTATTAGGTTTCATCTAATCCTGAAGTTCATTTTATCTGTTTATTGTCTCTCTTGTAGGTGCATTTCTTTGTATGTTTTGTAATTTTGGACTTTGAGCTCATTTTCACAAGGCTTTATCTGAAGGAATCCTGTACGGCCTGCATTTAGAGTACAGTTTCCCCCACTATCCAGAAGTTTGCCTTACAGCCACTTCGCTTTTTACCAAAGACCTACGTTAGTATGGGTTGGGTACATGTGTGCCCCGCTGATGGAAGGCTCAGTAGGTGAAAACCAGGTCTGCGATTGTAGAGGGCAGCAGTCCCCCTCGATCGTCTCGGTAACCTCGGAGGGTAGTGGTCTGGGAACTCGAAGTGTGACGTACCCAGAGGAGACAACAGTTTCCAATTGTGGTCCAGAGCCCTGCAGTCCAGGCTGGCAAGGCCCGGCGTGGGGGTGGCGGGAGGTAGCCTGGTCAGAAAGCCCAGCTGCTCCTTTCCGGATGCCACCATCTCCTCCCCACCTTCCTCCGCTGCTGCCTTCTCCTCCTCTTTCTTGGCCTGCTCATCCTCTCACAGTGTCAGGGAGGTGGAAGTGGCTGCTGCCCCTTCGTCTCATGGCCCTGGGCATGCCCCCTCGGTTCCCCCGTGCCGGGACCATCCTCCATGGCTCCCGCCTGGATTTTATGTGGTGTTTGGTATGATTGGTAGGTTATTTTTTGGGTCTGGGAATGCTCAAAAATTTTTCCCATATAAATTAATGGTAATTCTTTGTTTTATGCCATTTCGGCTTACGAAAGGTTTTATAGGAAGGCTCTACTTTCATGGGGAGGTGGGAGGGGGAGGGGACCTGTATATTGCTTCAGAGCAACTTTGCATTTATTTCTGCAGTCGGGTGGTTCCAGACTGAATTCATATTTGACCTTACAACCCTGTTCCTCGTTCTACATTCCAAGCCTAAATCTCAGGAGAAAGTGTTTATCTTCTTCATAACCCGAACATGTTTTTTTATCCAGGTGCTGTCTTTTCTCTATTATCCCAGCTACTGTCTTTGTTCAAACCATGACCATGTCTCTCCTGGATGATAAAGAATGTTTTCAACAGATTTTTATGCATCCAGGATCACTCTCTTCCACATACCCTCAGCACTGATGCCAAAATGATTTTTCTTAAAAAAGATTCTGGTCATATTAATTAATCCCTCCATGGTTTGCCATTAAGAGACACAGTAAACTCCAACTACTTGGCAAGATCTGACACTTACTTTGCCTTTTCTGACCTCCGCCCAAAAAACAACCCATTGCCATCAAGTCGATTCCGACTCACTGTAGGTATGCTATGAATCGCTATGAGTTTCTGACCTCATTTCTCATTTTTCTTTTGTGGACACTTGCTGCTTCTGGGACATATCATGAGCTCTCTTGTTTCAATGCCATTGCATGTCCTGCTTCAACATTGACTACTCTCCTTGGTTAACTTTTGCTAGTATTCGCTAGGCATCTTAGACAAGTGCTTTCAAGCCTACATTCGACATCACCTTGTTTCGACGTTGGTGTTGCTGTTCGTTTGGTTTAAATGAATAATTATAAAAACAAAAAGAGAGGGCCTATCATTTTGTATTCCTAGGCTCTTCACATTTCCACCCCTAAAACCACATCAAAGTTTGTACCATCTCTGGGACAGTGTTTATGTATATGCTTTTGGAGGGAGAAGTGAATCCATGCCTCAGTTGAAAACCTTAATGTGTTTCAAAGACATCCATGTGGGGGAATTTGTTAGTTCAATGTGATATTGTATGTTTCATTCCAAATTACCTTTTGGAAAAGTGAAATATAAAGGAGGTAGATTGGCTCATACTGCTTTTTTAGTAAAATAAGGAGATCTTATTTCTCATTTTCACTCTGCTGCTATTTAAAACCCACCCAGTGCCGTCGAGTCAATTCCGACTCATAGTGACCCTATAGGACGGAGTAGAACTGCCCCATAGCTGAGTATTTCTTTCTTGTTTTGGTTTTCCTCTTTTCAAAGTGGAGATGTTGGAAGAGATCATCTCCAGGTTTCCTTTCCCCTCTAAAATTCTTCTAGTAATTTGAAGGGGTGTCTTAGACACCCAGAGCTGTTTTATTGTAACTCAGTCCTACAAATTACCATCGCTTCTTTACATTCGGCAAATTTTAGCTAATGAATGGCTCATAATTCTTAAAAAGTCTAAAATGTCTTAGGTAAATTTATATTTAAAATCATTGAATATGAAGTGCTCAGTTAATATAAACAATAATCAGAAAGTTCTGGCTAATGTCAAATCTTGAAAGGCAAAGACAGATGTTTTTAACCTTGTTTTGACTAGCGGCAACACTGAAGACCAGAAATGCAGTGCTTCAGGAATGTGGACTGGAAGCCCTGTTAATGGCCAAAGCCCTCCCTGGGTAATATCAATTGGCTAATATTATCAGTCTTAGATGGTGCTTCCTTTAGTACAGATACATCTATGCTGTAACACTATACAGATCAATAACTTTTTTGATACGCTTGTCAATTTCTAGTGTTGATGAGCAATTTCTTTTGAACAACCTGTCTTCAAATGTTTGTGTATCTTCATAGGAAATAAGAAGTGCTAACATTTCATATACATCATCTACCTAATAGTAATCTTGAATTATTTTTCCCATTATGACATAGGATGTCTCAATCCCGGAAAACTTTAATGAATTTGTCCGAAATTTACTGTGTAAAAATATTTGCTCTAAATTTTCTTCGAGTTATTTATATAAGTTAATAGCTTTTTGCATTTTAGATCTTGAATGAAAAACTAGAAAATTTATGGTGTTTAAGTCATCAGAGTTGGATAGAAGCATCTTTTTAAATGAGGGAACAATATTGGAAAGAAATAAATTCTTTTTACTGAAATTTATGAAAATACACAGCTAATCAGTGGTGATATTTTAATTTTTTTCATCCCTGAATCTATTGCCTACTTCTCTTCTTATTGTTTTCTTTATGTCTTTCAGTTCTTCTTACCAATTTCTTCTTTGGTCTCTTCTTCAACTGTTACCTCTTCTTTTATTCTTCTTTTAAATAATTTACTTTTCTCCCTCATTCCTCTTTTTTCCTTTTTTTTTTTTCTCCCTCATATGAACCTCATCAGCAAGTTGAAGCAGGAATGGAGTTTATAAGTAAAGACGCAAAATGTTGAATGGCAAGACTGAAGGAATCACTTTTTACAAATTAGACAAACCTAAATATAATTCACTCAGACAATAGAAAAACAGGAGATTCTTTCGTATACCTAGTATCTATAGGTTGTACTCATATTTCCATTAAGTAACTATTAAACAATTCAGTGATTTTTTTGTTTGATGTGCAATGGGTTTTTTTTTTTTTGTGGGGGGGTATTTATTTGAACATAAATTGGTGTGCAAAACTATGTTTCTATATGTTAAGTTGTAGTTTTGGCTGCTAGTCTAGTATACCATGAATTAATAATCATCTGATATTGACTTCAGTTGAGGTGAATACCAAGATTTATCGACCTGAGTAGAAAATATGGACCAAAGTGAAACCTTTGTCAATATTTATTTACCTTTACAGGGACAATTAATCTTGATACTCATTGAAACAAGAAGTCGATATATGTATTGTTATGTACTTTTGGAGACTTTCCATTAGAAATATTGGCAAGTCCCTGTTTCGCGGCCGTAGATTTAAAAGACCTATCAATTTAAATGTTTTGGATATCAACAGCTAAAACATGTAAAATATCACACTGTTATTCATCAGAAATAAAAAATCAAACGTCTTCTCAGAACAGGTCAATGTGAGTTCCCCTTTCCAGCAATCATCAGTTTAGCTCACGCTTTTTTAGTAATATGAACTGCCAGTGAGACAACCAGGACTGACTTCTCAATGAGTGCCTTCATCTTGTTAAGAGGCAGTTATTCTCTGGTGTAAGGTGGTTCTGAATGCTCCTCCCAGTGGTGAATGATGCTGGGGAGTAAACCCCCAGTGCATCTTAGCTTCCTCATGAGTGCTTCCTTTGTAAGTAGCCCATACATATGGCTGGGAGAAGTCCAAGCTGTGAGATCTGGACCTCTTTCCTTGGTTTTTCTTTTGAAATAAAATAGTGGTGGTAAAAGAAACTTTAACTTCACAGTGGGTGGAAAGGCAATGAAGCACTTGACATGTATGTATGAAATGTTAAGGTTGAATTTCCAGGGAGAGAGATAGCACATTACCTTTAGTCTATGAATTCCCTATACAGAATCTGATTTCAAGAATTACTCTTTTAAACACCCCACCCAAAACAAAACAAAACAACAAAAAGAACAAATAAATATGAACATCAACACCTAATAGGAATCACAATTGAGATAGATCTTTGAAATACAGTATTAGAGTGGCTGAGTTAGTTAAGAGCAAAACCTCCTTTCCCCATATAGATTCAGGTGAAAAGCTTACATCTTACCACACAGCATCCACTGCCGTAATATCCATGCTGCCTTTACTTGATAAAGATAAGAGGCTGCTTACCTAGGGAAATATCCAGGAAGCTCGTGGAAGATACTGAGGGTCTCTGTCTATATCTATGTCCACATATATATGTACATATATGTGTACGTATATATATACATATGACATATACATAAATTTGTCATTTGAATAATATAACATTTTGGAATAGACAAACTATTCTAAACATCATGAACAACTTTCAGGTTTTTTTTTTTTTTAAATGGTCATTCTAACATTGTCTCAGAATTGTTTATAATGCCAAATATAACACAATGTGCCAAGATACATAGGTAAAAGTCATGAATTGGTTAATATCCACAGACAATCAACACATTAGTAGGTTTCTGTTCAGCTTTAAGTTCTCAAACTAATAACTTTTTTTATTTTTCAACTCTGTCATCTTTGGATAATGATTTGCTTTTTGGGGGGTTTTCATAAAATAAAACAAAAAAATGTATACTCATTTTTTTTGTTAATTTGTGAAGTACAGAAAAGTCTTAAGAATTTATACGATGTGTTGTTAATGAAGACAGCAAAAACCAAAAAGCAACAAAAACAAACAGCAATGATGAAAAAACACTAGAGAACAAACAACCCCTGCTCCCACACCAAACATGAACTTAGGAGTTCCAGGAGAGACACAGTCCTTTAATGTGACGTTGAATGTTGACATTTTGTTGACAGTAGCAGTAACAACCACACACACACAGCTATACCTTGGTCTACTAGAGAGCAGCCTCCCGGAAAGCACAGGCTTCCTGGAAGGGCCTCAAGGCTCAGAAGCAGCTCATCTCCCTTCCTCTCCTTTTTGATGTACAAAAACCATCCATCTCTTTGGTGAAGAAGTAGCTCTATCACTAACCAACATAGACAAACATGGCAGAGAAATGCTAAAGGCCCCATATTCTGTGATTGGTAGAAGGAAAAATGGCTGATGATGTCTATAGAGGGCCAGCTTACATACATAAAACCTGAGAGATGTGGGAAAAGTGACTAAAGACATGAGAGAGGAAATGGGAAAGGAGGGAAGGGGAATGGCAGCTGCACTGATGAAGGAAGAGAGATGAGCAGCCGATGGACAGCTGGTGAGAAAGAGGAACAGCAGGGTAGGGGCAGATTGGAAGGGGCTAAGGAGCTATCTGTGTACACCTCACAGCCATCCTCTTGAAGATGAAGGATCTTCACGTCTACTGAGAAGCATGCCAATAGCCCACAAAGAATTCAGATTACTATGTTGAAGGTAAGCTTGGGGATAGAATTTAATAGTATAAGGTAAGCAGTGGATAAGGATGGAGGGTATTCATGGCAGAGTATATATGACAAAGAAACCCTTTCAACTGAATAAAAAGATAAGGAGGGCACTTACTTGCCTGAAAACAACAAAACAAACAAAAAACAAAGAAAAACAATTAGGTTTGAATTCTTCACATTTCAATATATCTGTTATTGGCAACCTACACAGAACCATTGTGATACCTTTTCATACCATACTTTAAAGTGCTGATTTCATTTTGATAGGAGAGTGGATTGATGTGGGGAAAAAAAAAAAAAGGCTGCTGTTTTTGCTATGGAAAGTACATGGACTTTGGAGTCAGATGGACCAGAATTTGGACCATTCGGTAGTTTTCTGACGTTGGACAATTTACTCCCGCTGTATTCTCAGTTTAACAGTCGGAGATTGATCGTAACATTTCTGTGAAGACTAAAATAAGAGAATGTATTAAAAAAATACCCAGCATAGTCTATAGCATGGAAACCCTGGTGGTGTAGTGGTTAAGTGCTATGGCTGCTAACCAAAGGGTCGGCAGTTTAAATCTGCCAGGCGCTCCTTGGAAACTCTGTGGTGGCAGTTCTACTCTGTCCTATAGGGTCTCTATGAGTCGTAATCAACTCGACGGCACTGAGTTTGTTTGGGTTTAGTCTGTAGCACACCGTAGGTGCTTGGTTATGTTAGTTGACTTCCCCCATGTGAAGGACTTTATAGAAAGAGGCCATAAAAATTTGGAAGACATTAGGATTATACAATATTGAGTGATTATATCATTAAATGTGACTGTCTTCTCTAGAACGAGCAGAATTTTCTTTTGAAGTGTGAGAAAATATGAAAATGAGACATTTCATTCACCATCATATTCTTACTGTTGAGACATATTGATCGATGTTTCCTTTGCTTTACTGTCAATGCTCTCTCTCATTGCAGAGGCATATGATGGCCCTAATCTTCAAGAGGGCCTACAAGGCCTTGTGTGATCTGGCCCCTGCCTATCTCTCCAGTCTCACCCTTGTCACTTTCTTCCTCACTGCCCACATTCCAGCCTCATTGAGCTTCACTCATTTCTCCAACAACCCTCTTTCCTCCTTAAGGCCTTTGTTATCTCCCTTGGGAATATTCCTCCTAGATGCCCCATTCCCTTTCCATCTGTTCCCTTACATCTCTGTCTCTTATGTGCTCCCACGTGCGTGCGCACACACACACACCCCTATGTATATTTGGCATTTTTTTACTTAAGTATTCTTCATATCTCACCTTGGTACTTCCTTGGATAGTCTTATATGAACCCCTAGACTAGGTTAAAGCTTTTCCAGCACCTATCCTGCTGTTTATCACAACTATAATTAGTTAATTATCTGGGTAGATAATTGGTTAGTATCTTTTTTTTCCCCTGGGTAAATCATCAGTAAGGACAGGGGCTATGTCTATTTTGGTCATCACTATGTCCCCCATTTCAGCTCTGCACCTGGCACATAATAGACAATCAATAAATATTTGTTGAATAAATGATGCTAGATGTAGAACCTAGTTGGTGACTGTATTAGTGTGGCATTATAAGATTGATGCTGAGTCCCATTATGCTCAACATTAGTAACTGCTGGCTGTGTGTTTGTAGCTTATGCTCTCTGGACTACAAAATGGCATGGTGTGGTACCATTAACCTGAGGCCACATATACAGTTTCTCCACAGGGTAACATCTGATCAAGTATCTGTTCAACAAAGGAAGGTGATTCAGCCCAGGAGGCCAGTATCTCTTCTCTTGTATGATATTTCCTGACACAAGATTTAAGTCTATCAAATTTCCTAACACAATAAAACACAATCTTAGGGAAGTAGTGGGCACCAGGTGTTATTCCTGTGGGTGGTTAAGCCTTTGAAATCTGGGAACAACTGAGGGATGGTAATTTTTCAGACTTTGTCTGGACATGACTCAATCATTGTTTTGCTTGGGAAGTGCTCACACTTCAAGTTGTGGGGGTGCTTGGCCAAGGGGAAGGCGTGCCTGTATGTGAAATACGATTAATTGGCCACTCTGAAACGTTTTATTTGCACAATAGCCATAAACTCGTAATGAAAAAAGTAGAGACGGACAGTTGCAGTAGGTGGCTGTGAAACAAGGGTGGATAGGACAAAAATATTCACAAAAAGGAACAATGCAGTGAATGAGTACTCATTGCAAAAATCCTATTGTGTGTTGAAGTCTGCCTTGGCTATATCATTCTTCCATAGTTGCCAATATTATTATTTTTCTCTAAGGAAACAGAATGACATTAATGGTATATTTTTTTACAGGGTCCCATATAGAAAAAAGCCCCAATCCAAGTGCCTTCCAGAGCACAAGGAAAAGTTTCAGAGCGGCTGGATGTCTCTTTGTCAGATGCCACAGTGTCAGGCTTCGAGCCATTTGTCATCCCTGAATTTCATTATCTGCGCCTTCCCTGTCTTTCATTCTCAGTTTGCTAGGACATTTGTTCACCGTTGACCTCCCTGACAAATAATACACCTTAATTATGTTGGCAAGAGGGGATATGTCATT